>NW_028263379.1:23276092-24715259 GCF_051168715.1 Poecilia mexicana
GCGTGGAGATCAGCAGTCACCACAGACGGCTCCACCCACTGGTGGTCGGTGAAGAGAGCCACCAGCGTTTTCCGCCTAGTCTCCGGATTGTCTCTGTCTGCCCAGTCCGTGTACATGAACTTAATGGTCTCCCTCAGAGTGTCCTTTCCGTCTGGGTATCCGTACAAGCTGTCCACAAAATCCGACACGGAGAAGTCAAAGTCGTTTCCAGACACACCGTCCTCCGAATCCACCACGTTCTCCACAAACCGCAGGCCTTCGCCCTGATTCACCCCCAGCATGATGTCGTAGTTGAGAAACTCGCCCTGCTCCATTAGAATCTCAGGGTCATCTGGAATAACATCCCCATCGATGACGGGTCCAAAGGCCACGTGGTACCTGGCAGGCTGGATGTCCTGCTCCACCAGCTCCCTGGAGCTCTTCTTCCGTAGGCAGTCCACCATGTCTGATGTGTCGAGGACATTGCAGCCCACCTTCTCTGCCAGGAGACGGGTGTACTTGACCGGCTGGTAGTTCACGGCCCAGCTGGAGAGTGCAGACCCGCTCTGAATGATAGCTCTGTGGAACAGACCTGGACAAGGGCACAGGCAGAAGAGATAGGAGGATGTTTAATGTGTCATTATTAAGGATGATGATTCAGTTATGCACTGCATTACATGAGAGCTGTTAATTTTGTTGCTGCCATGATCAAAAGCGGGCTGTCAGCCACACTGCAGATAAGAATAACAAAGGCCAGACAGAGCAAGTCCTTGTTGCCACACAGAACAATAATGGAATCATTGTTGTAATAATAAATGTGCAGATGGCCTGGCCTCACAGACAGAAGGAAGATACAGCAATCTGTCTGTCCTGCTCTCTTCCTCCTTTCATTGTCACATGCTCTTTTGGAAATGCTAGCAAACGCTGCTAGTGCTAATGGATGCATTTATCACCGTGGAATGGCTCAGTTCACGTTTGACCAGTCTATATATCAGTACATGTTGAAATAGTTCTTTATGTGTTTTCAGAAAAAAGAATATGCGAGTTACAAGTCTAAAATTGTGCTTTAACGAATCTCTGTTAAGTGCAGAATAATGTAAGAAAGATCTGATCTGTCTAAATATGTAGAATTCAGAGCTAGTATCCTATGCTGCAGTCTACATTAAAACAAATAAATAAATAAAAGCACCAAGAAAACAGCTTCTTAATCTTGCACACTCACCAGAGCCACAACATTGCCTTAGTGTACTCAATGTGTACTTGCAAATAAGCAACACATACTATATTCAATATGCGACTGTCAGGAAGGTTTTTCTTTCTTTTTGCCTTGTGGTGTTCCCCCTCTGGTCTGCCATCCTGTGCAGACACCATTGTTGGAAAAATCAACAATGCACTGTGTGAATTCCCAGTTTTAAAGCAAGTCTGGAGCACCCACACTGCTTATGTACAGACTACAGTCAACAACATTTAGGCTGTTGTTCAAAACTTTTCACGTTCTGATTGGCAATTGCAGACTGGGACTCAGCAGCAGCTTCAATTAGTGAATATGGCGGGGTGTTAATATGATAACGTCGTCATCCTGTATGTCGCAGAATGCAAAAATGGCAATGCTATCAACTTGTTTATTTGCCTTCATTAAAAACCCTGCTGTGCAACCTGTTTTTTTATTATAGCCTAATAACATTACCTTAAAAGTGTCTTTAATGATGTAATGTTGGGCTTTGTAAGGCAAACTTTTAAAAACAAGAACACACTTGTAATTTTCTCATTCATCAGCGGTGTAAGGGCTTATTACACAAAATGTTCAACTTCTGAGTAAAGGGTTTGCTCTAGTGTCGGTATAAAAATCTGTTAAAACAAACAGCTGCATGTTGAACGCTGGCAGAGAGCGAGAAATCCATTTCATGAATTTTGATACTTGCTATTTTTTTCCTTCATCTACTCTGACCAAAGCACCTTAATTGAAAACTCTCACCTTTTTGGTCTGTAAACATGTAAACTAACAGCCTATTTGTTGTTTCAATAGCAAAAGGTCAAATATGGGTTAGTAACATATGCTTCATATGCAATTTACAAGTTTATTATGCAAGATTGGTTTTGTTTATTACCAATATCATTGTTAATGAACACATGTTGTGACATTATTCATAATCTTAGCATGTTTGCAAACTTGCTTCATAGGTCTTATTACCCTTTTTTGTCCATATACATGGCAGAGATGGAGATTTAAATTGTACTGTTATGTCCTAAGCTACAGGGAGAGCCCAGCTGTATAAAAAACCTTCTTGGGGACTGTTTTCTCTCTAATGATGGTTTGGGTTTTTCCTTGCAATGGCAATGCATTTTTCAGGGTAGCATAAATTGGATGAACCTCACTGTAACTAAAGACACATTCTGCATTTTGAGGTCATAACACACACACACACACACACACGCACACACACCCCCACACACACACACACCCACACACACACACACACGCAAACAATCCCACTCAAGCACATCCTGACGTGCACAGAGTGGCTCTGCAAGGGATACACTTTACATCACTTTTTTTTTATTTTGTGTTTTTAACCTGAAAGATTTTAAATTCTGCAGAACCTGGTGGGTGGGTTTCTATAAATAAACTGACTCCTACTCACTACACTTGCAGTAAGAACTGAACTGCACCTTTTCATCTGGTTATGCAGACTGCTGGCACACAATGAAAAGCCAAACTGAAACAGAAAGCTAGGTTCTATTGGTTCTATGTGGCAGAAATATATACATGTTGAACTACAAAGAACTTTTATTATGCGACTCTCCATGTTGGTTTTGTGCTCCTGAGTGGGTGGGTTTTGTAGAAAAACCATGGCTCTGAAATCTACAGTTCAATGCAGTCCTCTCGTGATTAAAATTACAGTGCCTTGCATAAGTGCTCACATTATGTCGCATTTTGTTGGATTACAATCACAAATTTCAAGGTATTTCAACTGAGTTTTATGCGATAAACAAGGTCAAACATAATTGTTAAATGGGATAAAAATGAAACAGAGTTTTCAATTCTTTTAACAATTCTTTATCCGATGCCCCCCAATTAAATCCCAGTGCAACCAGCAGCCTTTAGAAATCTCCTAATAGGGTTTATCTGTGCGTGATTTAATCTCAGTATAAATGCAGCTGTTCTGCGAAGGCCTTAGAGGTTTGCCAGAGAACATCAGTGAAGTGTATCATGAATACCAAGAAACACATTACGAGTTTTGTATACAATCTTGAAAATGTGCCTTTTAGTGTTCAGATGGGATGCACTCGTATATCTGGCAACTTGAAATCCACTCGCATCTTTCTTCTTGATATGCTTAATTGGATTATTAAGCATGATTTTAATGACTTCAGACAAAATTAAACAAGTCATGAAAAAAACACTCCATCCGTAAGACAAATGGAAAATATTTGATTAGGTGGCGAACAATTAGCATTCAAACATGCCGGTGAATTTTCTCTGTTTGTGATATTTCACCCTCAGTGTGGGTGGGCACGTTGAGATCTTTGTGTTTAGGAGGTAAACAGCTGATTTAAGTGCCCAATACATCACTTTGGTAGACCTAATCAGAGGCGGCGGGGGGCTTATTTCATCTAGGCGAAGACGAAGTGTTTATTTACATATCTATTTACAGATATTTGCTTACAAAGAGTAAGAAGGATTATTGTGTCTGAGTTAGCAAAGTGTGCTCAGTGAGTGTGATCGTGTGTTTCTCAAGAAATATTTTTAGGTTAGAATATGACTTCACTGAATATGACTACAGATCCACGAGTAAACATAATATCTTTTTTTGTTCACCGATCCCCAAAGTGAAGGATTATTAGATTTCTGCATCATGCGCTTCTTTCTTTACGGATGAGACCATTAGCCTTCTGTGTCCTGCCCCGAAAGTGCCCTTCAAGCTGTCCCGTGGTTGCGCATCTCAGCAGGATGGCGGCCCTGTACCACGTCCCAGAGAGCGGAAGCAGATGTCGGGGGTTTCACCCACTTGAAAGCATTAGAGGGGGCAGACCTAAGATGAAAGATGGACGCTCGGAGGCAGAGCAGGGGGGAGCAGGGGGGAGCAGGGGGTTTTAATCCTGCCATCCCTCCCATCCCTTCCCCTTTTCCCCTTTTCCCCTCCCTCTCTCCTCCCAGGGCTCTTTACTGGTATTGCCTCTCTTTGCATTTCAACTCATATTGCGAGGGGTGATGGGGGGGGGGGCTAACAGAGGCAGTCGTAGATTCGGGAAGCCAGTCCTGAATCCAAATGTCTGCGAGCGATGCCACAACTACTTCTAGACCATCTTTGATCAGAAGTTGCTGTAGGAAAACCGCTTCCCGCTGAGAAGCTCCTGTTCCTGCGATTGCCAAGGCGATTTGCCAGACATACGAATATCAAATCTGTTTTGCCGCAGCTCGAAGAGAGATGCGTCCGTGCGACTTGGCCCATCCCATAGCTACCTGCACCCACAAACCACCAGATGGTCGGCTGAAGGAGGAAGCTGCAGCCAGGGTGACACCGCTAGATTTATCTCCGCTCCGGCTGATGAAAGGCCAGGAGAGTGGCTGGGCTTTTACTATTGTTTGTCAAGAAACATATAAATCCAGCACACATGAGCTGTCAGTGCACCGATAAATATGTATTAGAACTGTGTGTGATGAGCCCCACGGTGATAGGAAGCTCACTGGGGAAGGTCAGAGAGAGAGTGGGGGGAGAGCGCAGGCTTTATCACCCACTGAGGGAATCCACTAATTATCCACACAGGGAGGGGAGCGCGCACATGTGCACGCGCTCCGACTTTGATTGATGATCCGCGCGGAGATGAGGCATCGGCTGACGGACGGTAGGCGTCACCATGATGAGGGTTAACTATTTGTGACGTTGTTTTGTCTCCCTCTGACACCGAGGTAGTAAATGATTTCTCACTCAATATCCAAATGAATTAAGCCGATAAGGCAGGAAGCAAAAACAATCAGAATGCGTGTCACATTCATTTTCTTTTCTTTCTTTTTTTTTTTGGGGGGGGGGGGGGGGGGGAAAGCAACAGATAGCCTTATCGCTATCTGCCTGTGTTTGACATGCGAGTGCCTGACACCGAAACTGTGAGCAGATCCATCAAACCGCAGCGTCGCAGGCAGATTGAGGTCACGCTGAATTATGACTACAGCTCCGAGGTAATCACTCATTGGGGCTTCGGCTTAAATGCTGCTGCGGTTGCCCTGCAGCCGCCTCTGTGCTGCGGTTTGCTGACCTCGACCGTTCTGCCCCCGCGCTGGACACCTGTTAGTTTCGAGGCTTGGAATGGAGGAGGTAATTCACAGATGAAAGCCGAGGAGGAAAAAAAAAAAAAAGAATAGCTTGACCTTCTGGTGGGGATGACCACTGCACTAGTTAAAGAGTCACGCAGACGTTCATCCGGAGGTTCAAAAATGTGATTAGATCTCGCTCTGACAACAACAATATGGACTAAGTGGTGATACTAATGAGCTGGCAAAGTTGCATCAATGGAGAGGGAATAACAGGATGTGGCAACCACTGTGCAAAGGTTCAATCCGTGCTAATGGACACGGATGCTGCCTGTTTGCATTATAAATGATTGTCCGTTTTAATCTGTGACAGCTGGTGATGCACTAAGCTGTGTGCTTTATTATTCTGTCTTGGTAATATACCTGACTGTAAAATGCAACCTGTAGAACGACTTGTTATGAAGAATAATACAATTACATAATTGTGACACTGGTTAGATCGATTTGAAATGTTGGATTGGGTAAGTGATTGTACTGTAACGTCTAACAGAGAAAAAATATGTACAGTGGTAGGAAAAAGCTACAATCTTGATACAGATTAAAGGCATAAAACAGACTTGTCTGGAAATACAAACTTACTTTAGATATAGTTTGTTAACATGTCATGCTTTTCTCCCCTCTTTATTTTACTATTCTGCTCATTTTTATTGAATAGAGAAGAAATCAACACACACACCTCTGGTGAAATCAAGAGGAAGAAAAAAAAAAAACATTTAGAGCTCTTTTATATATTTCCATTTTCAATTTTCTTGATTTTCTCCCTCTTCACTTTTAATCACATTAGCCGTGTTTCCACCAACTTTTTTATGCACATTTTGAAGTATTGTATTAGAAATGGTGATAGAAAAAATAAAATAAAATCTCAAATTTGCAACAACAGTTTTACACCCCATGGAGGTAATTTTTAGATTTTCTTAAAATGAGTTATTATGCCAAAGGGAAAATGTTTGCTGTATAAGTTCTGACATAGCAAACTTTCCTATCCACTGGTGGGTCAGTTCCTTAATTTAGTCCAAGCCTTTTTTATGGAGGAAAAAGGTGCCAGACTGGGATGCCTCTCACCAGTCACCCCAGGCTGGGATGGGATTGGTGAAACTCTTCCATCAACTGGTCGGGGTCGAAGGCTCTGAAAATTTCTAAATTCAAACCTCCAGCACGAAGGTTTAGAACCATCCGTTTTATTTATTTATTTATTCATTTTTGTTTTGTTTTTGCCTGTTCAACTTCTACAACTTGTTTGTTACAGGAATGTGCAACGTCAGCCTCGGATGAAATTACCCTCTCCGTAGTCTAGTTGATTCACTCCAAATGGAAACATGCCCAATTCAGATGTTCCTACTCTTTATTTTGTGCAACATTTCAAACGGTCACTTACAATTTGTAAAACAACTGGATGGAGCTCCTTGAACTTTATTGGTTTTTATGTAGGTGAGTGAAATGAAAGCCCATGGCCACTGTACGGGTTGGTAATCATGAACCACATAGGTCTAGGTAGGGATCTGGAATAGACTCATTTTCCTTTCAACCATTTTCAGTGATCATTTCAATTGTTTGTATTTATTTAGCATTGTCTTCTCTTTTAGGGTACTTTGGCTTCCTACCACAATCTAAAAACAAACACTGCCCTCTCTAAGTTGACCTTCGGTGAGTATGTGTGTGTATGACTGATTGCCCCATGTGTCTCTGCGTTGCCCTGAGATGGACTGCCGACCTATTCGAGGTGTACCCTGCTTCATGCCCATTGACCACTGGAAATTAGAATCAGCCCCTTTGCAACCTGGTAAAGATTAAGAGGATGTAGAAAATGAATGGATAATATCAGTGAGAAGTTTAAAATTCAACTAGAAGTAGCAAGCTCTTCAACAAGTGACAAGAAGGCTGAACAGAAAACATCAAAGTTGCTGTGTTTTTTTTTTTTATGCTTGTGAACTTTCAATCTCTGTCTTGTTGGATTTTTCTAAACCTCAAGAGTAAAGTTTAGGATGTATCAGCACACAGAGCCTGCTGTTTTTCATAATGCCACCATAAAATGTCTTCTGCTGTCTGTGATCTCATCAACTAAAATACACACAAAGCAAATCAAGCTTTTTAAAAGGCATTATTTTGTGAAATCCTACTGAGGAAGTCCATACTTCATTACCCAGCTGTGTTTTATTGCCGATGGACATTTCTTGATGAAACAAAACACACCATGCATTTGTAACTTACAAGACATAAAAAAATAAATATCACAGCAACGAGAACATGTATTTTTCAGCTTTTTAATGTCGTACGCCTACATTTTTCCCCCTTTCCGCTCGGCTTTTTGTGGTGTCTATCAAATCCTCACCGACTCCTTTCCAAAGGGGGGGCCACACTGAGTCCCTCCCTGCTGATTATTAGACATAAGCCCACGTTCAGCGGAGCTTGAATCCTCTGAGCCATCTTACCACCAGCATCTCTTCGCTGCAAGCAAATCTCCGCAGACCTGTGGACTACACACAGAGCCCCTCTGTGGAAAACATTTCTCTCAAACTGGGCTAGTGCTCAGTTGAGCACACTCGATAAATGTTGCCATATTTTACTCAAGTTCTTTCTGAGCAACTTCTCCTCCTAAGCTCTTATATCCTTACAGGAATGCAAAGTGTCACAGATTTTACTGCCATTCGAGAGATGTTCCAGCTTCTTTAACCCCCGTGTGAAAAATGTGAGGCCGTCCAGGACATAAATAATTATGAAATGTTCCTTGTTGTATATTCTTGCCCCCCTTTTGAAATCTCATAGCACAGGGTTAAAACTGCTGTCTCCATGGCTACCGCCTACAGGCTGAATCCACTTAAACACAAGTGCCTCTGGTCTGATCATGCATTAGGCTGCGGGTAATTTCACACTGGTCTGGCAGTCTGCAACAACACCTACATTGTTTTTCGCTTCCATTAAAATTTCCACCAAACACTGAGCTTGTCAACTTCAAAGCGATGCTGATGAAATCAGGGAGAAAAAAGCAAGCTGCACACTTCTTTGTGAGTGTCATTGTAAATGCTCCTCAATCTCCTAAGATTTAAGGGGAAACAGTGGCAGTACCCACGTAGTCATACCCTCTGAACTTTCTGCTTTTCTCATGTCAGAGTCACAAACTTCAATGTATGTATTTTATGAAGACTGTCAGGAATAGCCCAGCCCCGTGTATCAGTTTGTTGTGAAGTGGAAGTAAAATAATGCATGCAACCAGTTGTCGTCAGAAGGCAGCCATGTTTAATTTAGCTTTATAGTCTTATAATTTAGTCTTAGACCTTTTAGGGTATAAAACAATACCTAGAAGTTGAACATTTCTGTTTAATCTGCCCACGGGAAAACAAAAGTATTATGCAACTACAAACCTTTCCAGACGTACCTACACATACAGGCATTAATCAGAGAAGCAACCAAAATAGGCCCATGATGATGTGATAATGTTGTAGGAGTGGCAGAAATCCTGTCAAAAAGACAAATATTTGCAGTGTAGTTCACAAATCTGGCCCTTACAGAGGATAGACATTGCCTCAATGCATGTAAAGGGCATAGCAAGCCTGAGAAACAAGACATAGTATTTAGACGACACCAGTCTTGAGCTAACTGGCCAACA
Source organism: Poecilia mexicana (assembly GCF_051168715.1). Classification (NCBI taxonomy): domain Eukaryota; kingdom Metazoa; phylum Chordata; class Actinopteri; order Cyprinodontiformes; family Poeciliidae; genus Poecilia; species Poecilia mexicana. The sequence goes on from NW_028263379.1 coordinate 23,284,987, forward strand.
TATGAAATGCTACATGTATCATCAAGCTGTGGGGTTATTTTTTAATCAGGAGATACAGGCTGGTTGGTCAGAGTAGACAGATGGAGATAAGCACATACCAAACCAGCAAAAAAAGTATTCTATGTGGTGGAGGTTCACCTTTGAGCATGGCAACAACCCTAAAAGATTCAGTCAGAGCTACAATTCAGTGGCTTAGTTTAGGCTTCCTCAACTGGCGGGTTTGACTTGAAAGATGGTTCGGGGCCTTGATCTGTTACAAAACATGGGAAATGTGTATGGATAATTTTGCAAGGCATTCTAAGGTCAAAACGCACCAGAGGCCTAAATGTTCCTGAGCATTCACCGAGTAATACCTGTTTGTTTAGATTTTTGCTTAGATAAAAGTCATGTGCTATTTTATTCTGATGTTACTGGTACTGTCATGTGTTTACTCTAAAACAGATTTACCCTGGAAAGGTTTCATAGCAGTTGGTCCAAAAGAATAGCTGCCAAAAATCCGTCGTCCTCAATAAAATCTGGGCTGAGGTGGGCATTTTTTGATCTGTACAAAAATATCCACCTTTGCCCAAGTTGTTGGGGGAAAAAAAACTAACTTTTTCTCTCTTTTTTAGCCTCTTTCACTCACGGAGTCATGGTAGCAATGCTTAAGCTGAAGAGTGTGGGGTTAGAAACATAGGGACTGCCCCTGCTTGTATTTTATCTCACCCATAAAGAGGCAGTGTCTAAGGGGCCAGTGTTTTCATCTATCAGTGTGAGACATGCTTCATGCCAACCCTATATAATGCTGTTTGAAGCTGTTGGGTCTTCTGCTCTACCCTCAGTAGAGACTGCCTGCTTGCCTGCAGGCTGTGGCTTAGACCAGATAAAGAGTTTGATCCATGAGGGTGGGTGGTTGGAAGAGTGAGGGAATGGAAAAGTAGAACAGAAGAGGAAGAGAGGGCAAAGAGAAGAGAGGAAGGGATGAAGGTATTAGTGAAGAAGGGAGAAGGGAATGGGTAAATCGCTTGAGGAGGGAAAAGGAGGTGCGAGTCGGAGAGGAGAAGATAAAACTGACCCCATTGATAGGCTGCACCCAGGTTTGAGGATCGATGAGCATCTGAGCCAAGCAAGTGTGATATCTCCTACTAATCATGCAGTGACATCCGCCGCTCAATACCACACACTCCAGGCTCCATCATCACACACACCGACCCCCCTCTGGTTGTATGCACAGCTCAACAGAGCAAGCGCTCCTTCTTGAACTCACAAGTCTGGCTGTTAATCCTGGGCATGTGCACGACACCTGAATCGCACCTTATCTGCGGTCTACTTCTCAGAAATTCATTTGCCTGGCACAGGCGCGGGTGAGGCTTACTAAACAGCGGGACATTTCAGATTAGAGCACGTTTTGTTGTCATTTGCGGGCAAAGCAGATTAGGTTGAAATTTTCAAATGCTCCTTTCTCGATTGTCTAAAACTTTTGGGTGCTTCTGCACTGCATTGTCCGATAGGGCAAATTGAATCTGGCGTTCCCAGCCAGATAATGCTGCTACTTATCCGAGCGTCCCCATGTGATTAGGTTAGGGAGTTTGCAGAGGGAAGCATAAGCATAAATACACATGTACATACTCAGTTAGTACAGGCTAAATAACATCTCCCTTGACTCTTAAATGAAGGTTGGGGCAGCTTTTAAGCACTTCGCTGTACTTGTCAGAAGCCAGAAGAGCATGTGGAAAAGGGTTTAATGGATGAAGCAATCATCCATTAATGGCTTTTTTGTTCTATTTGGCATTTTTCAAAGAATTCATTTTTATGTAACAATCATTTATTGTTAGTAAAAAGGTCTTCAAGATAGAAAAGATGTAAAAAAAAAAAATAAAAAAAAAAACACCACTGAATGTTCAAGATCAACACAAACAGCCTATTTTAATATTACGAACTGAGTTGTTTTCAGCATTCTGTGGACGCGATCTGTCCACGTATGCATGCATACATACATCCTGAATTGATTTCGTCCCTTCTCTCTCCTTGCAGTCTCCGTGGCATGCCAAGAGATAGAGAGCTCCTGCATGGTTAATTCTCCCATTTGCACTCATGCATGTTGTCAGGCTTGCTGCAGCCCCTGAAAAGCAGAGAATGCCATCTCTGTGTCCTTCTCGTCCTGGCTCCCTTTGTGCTCCAGTGTTTCAGGCGTTTTTCACCAAGCTCTTCACTGCACACACATACAGTGCTCAGAACGCCCTGATAGCTGTGTTAAAAAAAAAAAAGAAGTAAAGTGAAACAATGACGCCCTCTGTCATACAGCCTTGACTGTCAGGCGGCGCGAAAATCTAGAGAATAATGAGTTATCACAGGGATATCTGCGTGTATCTCCATGCCACTGTTGTGTAAGTGGCTCTGATAATCTCATTAGACGAGGCAAGTTGTTAAAGATGTTTTCTGAATTCCCACCTCTTCTCCTGCTGTGTCCACAAACATATTTCACAACATTGTGGCAACAGGAGATGATTAGTGCTTTTAGCTCCCTTAAATGGTGGCTTTCACCAGAGAACTATGAAAGCAACATGCTGTTCAGCTGCATCGAAAACCTTCTCCTGTTGCTTTTGAATATATGTACTGCGGTTTACGTTTCCAGTACGTTGTGAAACTATTTCAATCAATTTAATAAATCTGGCCTTCTTGGAAGAACAGCAAATAGAAAGGAAATTATAAGAAGCTCTATTTGCTGCAGGCCTCGTAGAAGACACAGGTGGATGGAGGTCTTTCTTCTGGTCGGAAGGAAACAAAATTGAATGGATGAGATTGATGCTTGATTTCGATTTTTATTTTATTTTTTTGCAGGAATTAGATTTTTTAATGCGATTATATATATTTTTTTTTTGTGTGGTCATTTACACTACTGAATGCTGCAACCGCATTCAGACTTCTGTGTGACTGGTTTCCATTTATATATTTGTATATGTATCAGATTTAGTACCATAGGTGAAACAGAGCAGCAGGTCATTGGTAATGGGAAAATGGATCTCACTAAACCCAGGAAAGTTAATTAAAAACACTAGTCACTAACTTGGAAATATCTGGGGAAACTTCATTGCACTGGATTTTATTTAGGGGTATTAGAGTTAAGAGGACCAATTACAAATACACTTTTGTAAAAAAAAAAAAAAAGTGAATGCCATTTTTTTATGTACAAGGACGTAGTATTTTGCGTTGATTTTTCGCATAAAATCTGAATAAAATCTCTTTCAGGTTGCAACGCAATAAAATATGAAAAGTTTTCACATGTTTGCGAGGCGCTGTGATTTGTACAACAGCTCCAAAGCTTGGCTCAATTTTATATAAGCAGTGACAAACTGCTTATATAAAATTGCTCTGACTTCAAGGAGGCAAAGTGGATATAAAACTTGTACAGCGTGAGAGGGTCAAAGATTTAAGTCACACACAAATATGACAACTCAGCCATGAAATATGAAAGGATGGGAAGCTTCTAATCTTGGTGACATCTTGTTCATGACAGCCAGATGGGATCAGTGAAACTCATTTTGGGCCATGTATAGCCAGAGAAGGCAACAGTTGCATTTGTGACAGACAAATTACCATAAGGGGAGGATGGCCCCCTTGAGGGGAAGCAAAGAAGCAAAGAAAGAGTGACAGATAAAGAGACACAGAGACCCTGGCCTGTGTTGTGAGTGCCTAAGTCTTGCAAAAACCAAATTAGCTTTGAGCTTTGTGGGATATGGAGGTGAAACTGAGATGGATACGCACAGGCCTTTCTAAAAAGCGGGACGTGGGTGGGAACTCAATGCCAACTCTGGCTATTTGCGCCTCCGACATCCAGATCCCACTTGCTAACGGGTCTTTGAGTCTAGTTAAAACAGCACATAAAAAAAAAAAAAAAAGTCCCTGAACTGAGTGAAGCTTGCAAAAACACAAACAACTAGCACCCTGAGCTCAGACATGTTATCCTTGATACATACGTGCATCCTCTAAACATAATTTGCTTCACCGAAGCAGTAAAATCCTACTCCAGCTTACATGGAAAATACCTACAGGCATGCATACTGTGCAGCCCACCCACATGCGTGCGCACACGCTCACACATGCACACACACATGCATCACGTCATATGAAGTTCAGGAAGCTCATTAAGAACTGCACATAGGAGCACCTTGTGGGCAGAAATCATTTTTCTCAAACTCGGAACATCAACAAGTCTTTCAATATAAAAACCACTATTAATGATCCAAAAGTTGAAAGCACTCTCTGGATGTGATGAAATTTTTGCTCCTCCTAGGAGCCAATGCACACCCCCCCCCTATTAGAACAGCTCTTCCTATTAAGCATGCCTTTTAAGGTCAGTGGCCAAACCAGCATCTGCAGCGTCCAAACTGATTAACCATTATACCATGCATGAATGTACCAGGCTGGGTGCTGGCTCCAGCAGCGTAAACATTTTTTCCTAGCTGTGCCTATGTCACTCTGTGTGTTTCTCTGACACCACTCTTCCCTGCTCCTGCCTATTGTGCCAGTAGCCCTGCAGCCAGAAGCCACACATGCTCTGTTTAATTCAAGGCGGCACACCATGCAAACCACGGACAAAAAAGAAAAAAAAAAAAAAGAAAAAACATGGAAGAAATATGATTTTCACTCTCCTCCCGTCACTCGCGTTCCTCTGCTCATATTGAAGACTGAGAACAAAACTGTAGGTTTGTGATTGGGGACGCCTCTCTGAGTTTGATCCCTGCACCTGACTGTGGAATTACCTGCAGCTGGGCTGGTGAATTTATAGAGCGTGTGCGCCCGTGCACTTCGATGTGTGTGCACATCTGGTCGTGTGCGCCTGTGTGTGAGAGGGAGAGGCTTGTATAAGATGTGTTGAGAGAAACGCTGAGGAGAGACAGCAACACTGTCACAACAGCCCATCCCCGGAGAGCCCTGTGTCCCTGCCTCATGTTTCATACTGTAAAGTCCCATTGAGTCAATTACTGTGGCAGCCACTTTAGCCAACACAGCCACTTACAGTAAGTGGACGTTAGGACAATTGGGTTATGACATGTTCTATTGTAAAATATGGCTCGGAAAAGGTCCACGGACGGCAGAGGCTGCTCCCGAACAAATCAAGTCCTCTAGAAATCCCAACAATTAGGAGCAATTTGTGCGCCCGCTCTTTGAGTCGGCATTCAGGATCGGCGAATCAATCTGTGGTGGAACCAATCAAGATCAGTCCAATAAAATGTTGCTGTTTTGACTGGGAAATATTCTGTTTGCTGAGATGTGTCCTGTGGCAACAACGACTAAAAATGTGTTGATGGAAGTCCTCATCAATCTGAGAGCACTTCAGTTTTGCCTCCTCAAAACAGAGGCATGCCCATGATTACACAGTAAATATTAGAATGTATTTTAGATTCACCACAATAGGACAAGACTTTGAGCAAGACATTTTTTGGAAATGATTTTGACACATTTTGTCTAGCTTTGACATAAACAGCGAAAGATTTTGCATATTACAAACCGTGTTGCTAAGAATCCGTTATCAGTAACAAATAAGTCAGTCCAAACTAGAGCTGGTGAACTACATTATGCTCATTAAACTGCTAACCAATCCTCTAGCTTCAAATCAGATGTCAATTTTAGTAACCTTAGCAGCTAATGTTTAGCCGGCTATGCTATTCTCACAGTTCCCGTAGCAAATCTTTCCACTTAAAATCCTACTCCAGCTTACATGGAAAATACCTACCTGCATGCATACTCTGCAGCCCACCCACATATGCTGGTCAGTCCAAACTAGAATGGACTGACCAGCACGCAAACGGTTTGTGTGTGGGTGCAAACTGTTTGCACCCACACACAAACCGTTTAAAAATAAGGATAATTCTTTCATTCTTTTGACTGACTATTAGCAAATAGCAGATCAAATCAAGAAAATGTTCATTGCTGGCTGAAATGTGGAGATGGTTTAGCAGCAATTTGAAAGTGAATAGCTAGTGCGATACAGCGAGCTTGAAGTCATACTAACAGAGCTCCTTAGCCAAGTAAGCTACACATCTTCATACGTGCTATCAATAAATTAATAAAAGTACTCCTGTGTGTTTCTTCCATGTGTTTGTCAGCTTGACACTTCATCTCACAGATTCAGAAACATTTTCTCTCATCTGCCTTGAAGACATTGTGTCAATGCCGCATCATCTGTGTAACGAGGGTGACTCGGTGAGTTTACTTTAAAAGTACAAAGAAGCTGCGTTGCATTGAAGTGTTGCGGTTCTGTTTGAAAATTATGATGTATGCTGGAAAGCTGACACATTTCTTTTGTGGAAACGAACCTTGTTGTTCTAAAAAAGCACACGGTTTGTACAGCTCCAGCACTCAACAACACTTTAGGTAAAGGTGTGTCTTTCCATTAGCTCATTAGTTATTTCTAAAATGTGTCTGCAAAACTCTGCCAATATCTGCGCAATAATACTAATACTACAATATGAAAATGAAAAATTAGGTTTGGACTTTCTGGTACTTCTGTATGATTTATAGAATTTGTTTGGGGTCCTTATGGACTTTCAGTTATTTCTTGGGGCTGTATAAATAAACATAAGCTTATGAAACTGCTTAGTCTAAGCATAGTCTAAACATAGATGAAATATACCTTTAAATGTAGGTTATGCATAGCTTTAACACCAAGTGATGATTTGTAGCCTCAATTTTTAAAATAGGCCTATTGCCCATTGGGAGACTTTACTTTCACGGGAAATATTGTGATGTTTTAATAACGGAAGATCCCATTACACCCCTACTGATAACACCACTATATATCCTACAGATTAGAGAAAAAAAATCTTGGCAGAACAAACTATTTCCATCAACAAAGCTGTCAACATCATGTACCTTATTGTGTTACAAACAAAAAGCAGCATGACGAAGAAAGAAAAAAAAGGAAGGTCATAGGATGGTAAGAAAAAAATAGAAAGGGAGGAAAATGGTGATAAGACTCTGTAAGGGTCTCTGCTGTGCTGTTGGCCCCTAGGGAATATTCCAGACAAGCTGAGGCTTTGTGCTTGGGTAAATAGCACTCTGCATGCTAAATGTGACTTTGCATTCATTGGGAGGAAGCCACAGACATCCTAATGTATTTGGTGACTCATGCAAGAATTTCATCTCGAATAGGTGCTGTTCAATAAAAAGGGTTTGGAGTGGTTTAGTTGAATTAAAATTCCCAACATCCTGACATTTCAAACCAAAATGAGTTAGACAAATCGGTCCAGTTTGGGAAAGAAAGTTAAGAAAGTGTGTTTGGGATGAGTCAGATCTATTTGATTTCAAATGTAGCTAAGCAAACAAGGAAACCTTATAGACGCGCTCAATTAATCTGTGTTTACTTCTCTTATTGTGGTTTAAATCCTTCAAACGGAGCTGATTCTTCGGACACTTTGCTACTAGGAGACATTGACGGCATTTGGAAGAGTTTGCTCAGAGCACTTTTCATTTAACCGCATTTTCTGCTGCTCCGCCGCTCCGCCACTCCTCCATGGGGTCATATTGGCTTATGATGCTCTGCAACTGTGAGTAAATATAAGCCTGTGTATTAGATTTTGGGGCCTCGGATGAAATGTAATTTTTGCAGGGCTCGGTTAGGGGGATTGCACATCCACACGTCCGAGACCACATCTGGCGGGTAGCATCAAATATGCATGAACTTCAAGAGCTCACAATATGACTGCGGCCCTATTATTTCCTCCAGCTTACGATGTTTTCTCCTGTGAGGTGTTTGATTGTTAGGTATGTAACATTGATAGCGACATTTACTTTGATATTTACCAACTAATGCTGGCAACTTGTGAATCAGCAATCTCTGATCTCGTTGCGATACCATTTAACTGAACTGAGCTTGGTAATGTGGGGGGGGGATAAAGCGCATCGATGACTGGCTGGAAGTTGAAAAGTGACAGTTAATTCCAGTTGTTTCTGAAGCTGCTGATGACAGATTGATAGTGTCACAATGTGCAAAGGACAAGTAATTAATGTGTACTCCTCCGCTTCTGTTTGTCACAAAGATTTATTGCTATGAATTTCAAATGAAGCACACAAGCAAAAAAAAAAAAAAAAGATGGGGAAAAACAACATATATAGATATATATATAAATATACCTCAATGTTTGCCACAGTGTCAGCGTCATTTCAAACTGGCCAGCCTATTAATAAGCACTATATGTTGCACTGTACGTTTCCCTCTCCCTTCAGCTCTGGTTTTGGCAGGACAGGCAGCAATGTATTTTTACCTCCAGTCTTTCCTGTCAAGCTCTGAAAAGGCCAAATGAGTAGTGGTGGACAGTTTCTCCACCACCTCAATACCCGAAATTGTGTTGGCTGCTTACAGTGTGCTGGGGGTGCGGGGAGTAAAACACAGAGTGACAGGCCGAGGTCTCGGCACAAGGGCAAAGAGCTGTGAGCTGAGCTATGGTGAGTTCCTGTCCTAGCAGCCTCATTCACTATTTATTTTCATACGTGTGTCTGTGTGTGTTGTCGTCCACGTGGACGCTGCCCCCGCGCACCGCCTGCTGTCCGCTTGCTCGTATTGTTTGGGTCTTTGTGGGTGTACATCCATCTGCATTGTGGGGATTGATGTTTTCGTGCTGCCGCTGAAGTTGTGTGACTGCAGCACGAGGGGGAAGAGAGGCATTCAGTGGCTCTTTATGCCTCGGCAGTCACACTCCAGATTATCGGTCTTTTCTACGCGTCTGTACGCGGCTCAAAAGTTGAAACAAAAGGAAGAAGCAATTTCTTGATTACGCAAGAAGGTGCACGGTTTCCAATTTTGCGTCCTTTTTCTCCATGGTAACACGCCATCCAGTGCGACTGCTGCGTTTTGATTTCATTCTTTATATTCTGTCGTCTCTGACGCTCCATGTGCAGCCAGTGCTAGCAGGCCTGCAGCTTTGGCTACATGAAATACCCTGGAGAAGGAGAATATGTGGGCTTATAACACAGAGAGCGCGTGTTTGTGTGTGTCTATGCATGCATGAAGACACGGAGGTTAGTTAAGCATGGAAGGTGGTTGGAGGGTGTTTACCCAGGACAACCTTTAATGCCAGTCAATCCCAGGGGTTTGGGCCTGCCATACTGTGTGCTCAGAATGAATATCCCTATGTTTGTGCACACACATGCATGTTTGAGAAGTATTGATTTGATTCTGTGGTTTTGTGTGTGGGAGCAACCCTGACTGGGGCACTCTATCAGTTATGCCACATGCTGCCATGCTCCACTTGCTCTGTGCCCACCAAATACAAATTTGACATCTGAAGTCACATTGCTCAACACATCTTTCATCCTTGGACGTCCAGGAAGCATCTGAAGCCATGTTGTTGTTGTTCCAATAACATGGCACATTAAATGTTTCCGTCGATATGTTAATTCAAATAAAATCCAACATTAACACATAAAAATTATGTTTTTTGTCAGTTGAAACAAAACAAGTAACACTAAAAATGTTCCAGCATGTCTTAAAATTTAATGTGGTTTCCTATATAGGGGATACTACGGCATAAAAAGGGACCAGGACAGTTTGAAACATCTCCATTTCAAAGACTATCATAAACAGTATTTTGTTATTTGCTCATACTGATAGAGCTCTCATCCACATTTTTTTTTAATTAAGATTTCGTTTTTCGTTGTTTAACATTGTCTCCAATTTGTCAAATTTCTTGAACGATACAGGAAAGTGCGTTGGTGTCGACTGTTATTGTTGCCGAGTTGGAACCAAAAAGAGACGGGAGGCAAGAAAGATGATCTCAAAGAGGAAATTATGGAACTATAAACAGGGAGGAAACACGGACAAAGAACAGCAAGAGGAGGACTGGCACAACACACCATTACAATTAACATGAACAGAGCAAGCATATCTGAAAAGAAAGCTGACTGAGAATAAATCTCAGAGAGGGCAAATGTGACAACACCACAAGTAGAACATTACGGTTTGTGCAAAATGCAAAAGAAGAGCCAGATACCAAAACAAATCAGGAACTATAACTCAAAGCAAAACCCCAAACAACACAGGAAAAGCAAAACAGGTGACAAAATGAACTCAGACTTTCAGCTGTGTTAAAATTAAAGGTGGTTGTGTACATGCATGGCTGTCTACCTGGAGTGTCTTGCGATGGTCTGGCGACCTGTCCAGGGTGTATTTGCCTCCTGTTCATTGATCAAGAAAAGCACCAGCCTCTCTGTGACCTTGCAAGGATTAAGTGCGAACAGAAAACGGGTAGATGGATAGCGATTCTGAAGGTTTATGTACTCATAATTCTGGTACTTGCTACCTATATCACTAACTCTTCCTCCTTTAGTTTTTTTTTGTTTTGTTTTTTAACTCGGTGCAGACCTGGCTGGAGATTGCGGCACCAAAGAGGACCAGTGTGGAAAAGGCGGCGCTTTGTGAGAGAGAGCGGGTGTTCAGGCACCCCGGGATGGTCGCCAGGGGAGACTCAAGAATTTCTCAAACATGCATGAAATAATCAAAAACAACACTCCAGGTATGTTTTTCATGATGGAATAACATTATAAGATGATATAAAGCTAAAAGAAAAAAGTAGATTTAACATCACATCTCTTATTTAAAGTAGCTTTCCACACTTTTATTTTCCTATTTTAGACTCCTTCAGGGATCTCTTTGTGCAGCCCTTACCTTGGGCCCTTTTCTTTGTGGTAGCTCTCTCTCTTGGTCCCATGACTATTGTCCCCATTATGACTTCTAGACAAAAAATTTGTAGCTACTGGGGCTTTTGAAGGAGGCAGATGAATGGAAAAATGTGATCTTAATATGATCAGTTTCTGTACATCTAAAATCGCTTGAGCACAAGAGATCATATATGGCAACTGTTTAAAAAAAAAGAGGAAAAATAAAACCAGGAATTAGTAAATTCCTGATTTCATATCAAAGTTTACGACATGTATGTGCAATTACTAAAGGACTGAACAAACAGGGTAACCAGGTGAGGACATTTCTTGTGTGAAGAAATGTCTTAAGTTTACAAAGAAGTGCTTGAGAAAAAAAAAAAAAAAAAAAAAAGTCCTTTAAACACATGAGTTCACACTTGACATCCTTGTCCAAAATGTAGCTGAATTGATCCCAAGTGTTACAGTGGCTCAAAAAAAGTCTAGACCAGTGTTATGGAAACGCAGTGGCAGTAACTTAATGGAGGTGTCTGTGAAACGCATTGATAATGCAACTTTAAAAAATGCCTAAGTTTTCCTAAAATTGTAGTGCACATGGCGTTAGTTCCAAATTTTTCACATCATTTGCACCATTTCTCTGCTCGTTCTTATTTTGTTGTTCAAAAAGCAAGTGGAGCCTAATTATTGCCGGTGCAAACACTGCCATTAAAAGCGGCACTGTGAGCTCTTTCCAATTTGCTCTTTTCACATCAGGTTGCTGTTATCTTCACTTCACAGTTTAAATGTGACTTTTTGCCATAAATCCAACTGGAACAAAAATGTCAGAGAGAAATTGCAAAAGTGCTTTATCACAGCACACTTTAGGTCTTAAAAAAAAAAAACAGAGGCAGGAAGGAGGAAAAAAAGGTCACAGTTTCATTTGTAAACCAATAAGTGATGCAGATACTTTAATCCACAGGTAGAATTAGGAATTAATATGTTCACATTAAATAGAGTCTAAAAACAAATAGGCGATGCAATGATCCTTGGGTGTATGCGTTTTATTTGTGTTGGTGTTTTGATTCTTTCCTTTCCTTTGGTTTTTTTTATGTTCTCTTGGTTGTGCCAAATTCTATTAATTTCTCTACATTTATTATTGTTGCTTAGGTATGTTGCTCTATTTATTCATTCCCTTGGGCTAAAGTGTCTTAGATTGTTCTTGTGTTCTTAGATTATTGCAAGGCTTCTTCTCTGTACTGTGTTAATTTGTCTTCCCATTCAGTTTCCCTGCACTGTACTAAATTTTCCCTGATTAGTTTATCTGGTTCGCTTGTCCCTTATAAGTATTTCAGATAGTATTTTCCCTTTTCAGTGCTGGATCATTCCGTTTCTATGTCTGGTTTCCATTTTGTTCCTCTGTCCACGCTGCTTGTCCTTTTTTCCATGCAAGACCTGCAAGTGGTTGTGTTACATTTATCTTAAAGGAATCTTTATTCAAACGTGAAAATATTCCTGCGTATATGTGAGTGTGCAACTCTGAGCGATGGGATTCCTCTCACTTGACATAAACATTTTGAGGAATTTCGCTTCCACTGCTCACAGATTTATGTCCGACTTCCACCATGAAGCTATGCAGATTGTTTATCAGCATTTCTGCGTGGACAGTGTTCGCGCCTGTGTCTCATCTGTGTAAATTCAGTGAAGTACTTCCATGGTAACACGTTCTCCTGTTTGAATTTTAATCAAACACGGGCCATCCTTTCACCGCCGGGGATGTGTTGGCTGTGACGGGTGTGCAGAGTTTTTGGCTCTGATCTGTGGCTGTTTCAGTGAATGGCGTCAGATATTCGCAGTGCCACCTCTGATGTCCCAGCTTTCAGTCCTCCCTGCCAGCTTCATCAGTTTTCACATCGAGAAGTAGGCTTGTTCTTTTGGGTTGCTGACAAATTACAACACCACATTTTGCGCCGTTTGAATATTTTAGCTTCATTGCACTTTTGGGGGGAGGGCAGGGGGGGGAAATGTAATACCTGCCTGTCCTGTGGGATTTTTTTTTTAGTCGTGTCTCTTTCTTGCTCTGAGGAGGATGTTTTGATACGATGAGGGCGAGTGTCTCTAGAGGGTTAGGGGTACAAGCCTCGTCTTTTCCTCTGGGTCGGGGTCACGGGGTGAAAAGGGCTGGACAAACTGCTGAACTAGAAGGAACACTTATTCTGTACAGCTCTTTAATGGAGACCAGAGGGAGAGGAGGAGTCGGAGGAGCTCGGGCTGTGGCACAGTGGCGCTGTTTCACGGTCTCCCTCTTCTCTTCTAATGAGCATTCTATTAGCAGCAAGGGGACAGATTTAGGCAGTTAAGCATACGGAGAAGGCTGGCTAACAAAGCAAGTGGTTAGCTAAACAGCTGTTCTGTCTCTGAAGCTACCTCCCATCCTCTGCTAATGAAGCCCTCACTGATGAGCAGGAGTCCCGGGACATGCTGGAGAACAGGCACAGACACCCACACAGCAAATCTCAGTTACTCACATCCCGCGTCGAATGCCTATGCAGAGGGTAGCTCCACCGACAGGACAACCGAGGCTCCAATTAGATAGTGGCTCCGAGGGGAACCCTAAGAATAGCTCACTGGGTGAGCACAGACAATTTTATATGCGTTGCGTGCTGCTCTGTGTTTGGAAGGTAAATACTCTTTTGTTACGCTTTCTTCACTGGAAGATGGCAGAAGCAATAATGTGTTTTTTTTTTATTTTTATAATGGACAATAAACAGATCACCGTGATGGTATTTTGTGAAATGTGGCGCTCTTACGTTTCACCATTCTCTGCAGTGCAAGTGCAGAGGATGGTGATGCGGATTGATCGCAGTGGTGCGGATTAATCAGAATTAGTAACGTGCCATATGGGTTTGGCAGCACCCATAAAGCTGCAGAAGATGCATGCACTCCCAGCAGCCTTCACTTCAACAACAGACAATGCTTAAATGTCTGTTTTTCAAGTAAGCAGAATGTAACTGAAAGAGTTTCTTTTAGCGAGTCTGTCAAAAAACATGCTTTCTTTGTTTTTGTTTTTTTTGCAAACAACCTGCGGTACCTTCAAGAGGAACAGCAACCAAGTAGAAGCCTGCGGCTTTACGTTAAATATCGCCCAAGATGTGGGACTGCATCCGAACTAATGTGGACAATGTCAAGCTCTACTGGGAATTTTTCACCAAATGTCACCCGCAGTTTGTTTCACCTAGTCTGTAGGTGAATCATTGTAGGTGAAGGTAAGACCTCGCCTGTTGTGTTTCCTTTCACACGTTTCCAATTGGATTTGCATGCTTTCGTCGGACATTACGATACTCGCTGAAATTTTGGAGGTTTTTAATGATGCAATTCTGACACACCAACTTGTGACAATATAGGAGTGATCAATAGTCTATAAAAGCAATGAACAATCATGAACATAGTGGACCATATCTTAACCAAAGCATAGGTATATGGAGGGATATTGTGTGCTTGGTAAATACTTGACCAGATCCACATGAACGTTTACATATTCTTATGTTACAACACTGAACTTCAGTGTCTTTTATCAGGATTTTAATGAGTTGGAATAGGACAAAGAGGTGCACAGTTTTAGAGTTGTAGGAAATAGACACACAGTTTTCGATGTTTACTGCAAATAGACTCTGATAAGTGTTACATCCATTTTCACTCAGCACTTTGTAGAATCAGCCTTTGCTGCAGCTACCAGTCTTTTTTTTTTTTGCTATGTCTCTACTGTGTTTTCACAACCAGAGTCTGAAATTTGTGCAAATGCTTTGGTGTGTCATAGCTCAAGCTCAGCCAGATTGGATGAGGAGCGTCTGTGAATATTAACCTTCAGCTACAAATTCTCTATTCGATCTGGGTCTTTACTTTGAATGGATCATTCTAACACATAAAAATGCTTTCATCTAAATCATCCCAGGGTGGCCAACTCAAGTCTTTTGCAGCCTCTAAGAGGTTTTCTCTCAGGATTATCATGTATTGACTTCTATCCATCTTCCATTCGGTTATGATGTTGCTATGTTTCACTCAAGGGATGATAACCTTCTAACTCACAGCAACGAAGTGCTAAATTAAAAGCACATGCCATATAGGAATTATGGCTGTTTGTTAAGTTGAATGTGAAAAAAACAAACACAGCTTAACACAGTTTAGGGTAAATCTATGTAGCCGTTTGGTGCAAAAGTGTTATTTTTTTAATTAGAGAGAAATCACAATTTTAGTAAATTTGTTCAAATTAACTCTGTTAGAATCTCATTGTGAGTTTTATTTTTCTTCCTTTTGTTTGAATTGTTTGCTTACTTTTCACACAACAATCTTATTAACCTCAATAACTAATTTACTGCTAATATATTATTCTTCTCTTTTAAAACAGAATAAGTAAGCCAGTGCTTGCCTCTAGAAATCAATAGTTGTCTAAAGTCGACTGAAATAATGTCTAGACTAAAACAACTCATTAATGGTATTCTCTTTTTTTCCACTTTAATTAGCATACAATTCAACTATTCTTTTTCAAAGGACCAATACCAAGGCATTATTGAAGATCATGTGAATTTTATAATATGACATATTTGAAAAAAAAAAAAAACAAGTTTATTGAATAAAATTCAAGTAGAAACATAAAGTCAAAGTTTAAAGCAAATATTAAATATTTCATCTACATAAATGTATATGTATATAATTGGCAACAACTTAACATTTCCAGCATGAAAAGTGATCTTTTATAAAGGCGCTTGAACCCACTTTTACGCCTGAACACCTGTGAAGTTCAGAGGAGTGCACAGCATGTACTTCTTGGTGGTAGATTTTGTGCTGGATATGCTCACAGGGCAGGGAGCTTCTGTTTGTAACGCAGGCAGGGATGATGTAAAAAAAAAAGTGTAGTGTGGAAATATTTGTGTGTTGTTTGAAACATTTCCCTGCAATGGACTGGTGATTAGCTCAGGGTGTACTGGAGATAGGCACCAACCCCCCCTATGACCCTGCGAGGACAAGCAAGTATGGATGGAGGCATGGAAGGGACATGTCCAAGATTGGATACGGTGATGATCCATAAAGCTTGTCTCAAAAATTTTATTATGCAAATACTTCTGAATAAAGGATGATGCAGAAACATAAAGCTTGTCAGCTTTGTACACCTGAAATCATACAGACAGTTTATAAGTTGTGTTGATGGAAATATGCCTTAAGCCAGTCCAGACTTGATGCTGCAATCATTTGAATGCTAATATAACACCTCTCCTAGAAATTTGGGAACATCAAAGTACAGCAATATGTGTGCAAAACTATTAATATTCAGCTGAAAATAAAAGACACCTGCCTATTGTAGTCATTGTCGACACCGTTGGCATCTACATAAATTTTATTACGGCCAAGGTCAGAAAAGTTCAAATTCTTCACACAAGGGCTTTAAGGAAAGCCTTAGAAGTTGTTTATTTTCTTTCTGGGCAAGAAATTGCATCTTTGAGTTCAGCCTCTAAATTGTTGGCTCTGACTGTGTACCTGTTTTGTGGGCATTTGCTTGTGGACAGAGATGCAGACATACACAGATATCACACAGTACATGCAAAGCTGCAAAAATGCATTATTTATCATTCTCACCCTGCTGGAGATTTAACTAAAAAGCTGTGAATGGCTTCCCTAAAAGACCTGTTGTTTCAGGATGTGAAAGTTGGTTTCACAGGAAGAAAAATAACATACACTAGCCAACAGTGTGTCTTAAGAGAAATACACGGCTCTGGGAAAGACTGAACACTCCAACAGTGCAAGGAAGTCCTTGGTTTTCCAGTCCAGAACATTTGTTTTAGGTGTTACCGTCTCCAGCACTTATTTATAGGACTAATGCGCAAGGTGGGATTCATTTTACGTGTCACAAAAAACATACACAAGGAAAAATGTAGAAAACGATCAGTTTGACGTGTTCAAGTCAATGTTACAATTTGGAATCAAAGAACTTAACATTTCTTTGAAACATTGTAAACATTTTAAAGTTCATGTTGGGTTAAAACTCAGGAATCATCGTTTCTGCTCTCTACTGTTTTCTTAGATGAAAGAATGTAGCACATCACTGAAAACTTTACACTAAAAAAAAAAAACATGTTGCTTTGTCGGTGCAGGTGAGAACATATTACTGCCAAAACACTTATTTAAAAAAAATCTTCAGCTTTTTAGTCTATACTTTGCACACAAAGCCACTCTTATGATGACAGCCACAACCAAGCAATAGTGAAGAAGAGCAGACATTCATCAGTAGTGATACCTACAAAATAATGTTAGCTTTGGCGTCTCTACAGAGAAGGATCAAACATCGACACTGCTGCACAACTAAATGCAACAAAAACCGAACTGCTGTCACACAATTGCTATGTGCCTCAGTACCTCAGTACCTCAGCTACACTACTGCGTACATGCCTTCAATTGCTAGAAGCAGTGTGACAGCAATTTTAAAAATTAGTAGCTAAAAACTCCTTTAAGTAATTGTCTTATGAATAAATGCATATTTAGAAGGTTGTTTATGATACTTTTATTTTTTACCTTGTGCTAAAATATTTGGTAGATTATTGTTTTGACACTTTGCAGTCTTCATGATACAGCTTTCTCCTGCAGTGAACAGTTTAAAGAACCAACTAATTTTGTGGTGGTCGGTTTCTAATTTTGTACTTAATGACAATACTTGTATGTTTTTAAAAACTAAACCAAGTCAGAATATTTGATCAGAAGTAATATTGTCATCACTGCAAGCTAGCTTTCTGTACAAGTAAACCATAATTGCAGCTCAGATGACCTTTAAAATGCAGCAAGCAAAGGTTTATTTCCCTTTAGCTGTGGTTTGTTTTCACTGTTAAGTCAGCAGTCGGCCAGTTCTCAGTTTGAACCTGAGCAAAACTGAAGTACTATAGCTTCAAAAGGAAGAGTTTGTCTCTATATTTAAGCTGAGAGAGAGAGAAAAAAAACACTTTGGCTGTTTCAGTCCCTAACAGTTTCATTCAATTCAGTGAGTTACCTTCTTTTAACTCTGAAAAGGATCTATGGCTCATGTTACCTCTCTAAGCTAAAAATCTATTCGAGCCTTGTGGGCTTGAGATCTAAAGATTTAGTGTTGTATTCAGGTTTCACAGTTCTGGCACACACACTTGAGGTTTTTGTTTTTCAGCATGTTTAACAGAAGGTCCTCTCAATAGGCACTTTTTTGTTTGCAGCCAGATTATGCAAATTTTACTGTTAATGCATTTGCTTTCACCAGAAATGAACACATGGCTTAGCAGACTGTGTGTTGTGACAGCACATAACAGGTGATATTAGCATGTGCAAACATGGCGGAAAGTTTTAAGTATCCAGATGGGGTACATGAACACCAGTATCTGTGTTGCACTGTGATAGGTTCTCTGTAAGGAAAACCCTTGAGTTCTGCCTCTCAGCAAATTACTCAAACTGTTTTCTTTTTCAATATGACACAGGAAAAATAAAGAGTTTTCCTTGTAAACCAACCTTCCTATTGTCAAAACAGTATTAATCTTCATATTGTTGTTGTCAATATATACTATTTTGGATGAAATGTGTGTCAGACATTTTCTATTCTAAAGGGTTAAACATATCAATGTCATGTTGTTATGTTCTACTTCCTCGTTGTTACTGAAGAAACTCTCCTAACAAACAGAGAAGGTGAAACACTAGTGATTAAAATTTATGAAAAATTTATGATACAATCGAGAAGACCATTGAGGACATATTCCAGTGTTAGCCGAGCAGCACAACACACTGATTGGCACAAATACTTCATTGGCAAACGCAAGATCTGAGTTTATTGAAAAAATGCATATCGAGACAGGTATATATACATTGCTGCAACAATTTCCACATCAAATTAACCCAGGGTTGAACATGCATAATGAAGCTGTCCTGCAGAACCTGCAGACAAGACATGTGTTGCTGTCGTGAAAATCATTAACTATGACATCCTGAACATTAATAGAGTGCAAGATAATGCCACACATCAAAATACTAATGCAAATCGTGTGATACTGGAAAGCAATGTATTGTTTCACAGCTTTGCTTGCAAAACTGGACAGTGGACACACGTTGTATTGACAAATCCCTATTCTTAAATAATTTGGATCAATATAGATGGCCAAAAAAATGCTGATCAAGACACTCCTACTTATGAATTACTTGTGATTCTTTCTGTCTCGAAAGATCCTTCAAATGTGGCAAGAAGTGTTATGGTGCTCCCATCCATGGCGTGGGATCAGAGCGGTTCCACACAATCCATCTGTTATTCATGCAGAGACACCGAATGCTTTTTACTGGGCCCAGATAAACAGATGTATGGGCACCTGAGGACTGACCTAACTAACTGCAGGGGTGAGTTGTCAGCAACAACAAGCAAACAGAGTATTCATGGTCAACACTAAAGGAGAAAGTTCAGCTAATTACACCATAGTTCATCGGGCAGACAAACACGGAAACAACAGACTATCTAATGACACATCTAGTCACCCTTGTTGTCTGGTGTGGAATCCCTAATGGGGAAAGGCAGACAATTGTGGGTGCAAGGAAGAGAAGTGCATTCACAAAAGCATTGATGATGGGAAAAGAACCTGGAAAAGACGGTACAAAAGAAAAAATGAACATGGCGACATTTGATGATGTGAGAATAGTGTTTGGGAACACAACATGTTGGCGGAAATTGGGTCAATGTGTACACAACAATAGGGAATAAGGGGAGGTTTGGAGAGAAGGCGAGAGATGGAAAAAGGTGTGAGAGGAGGAGGGAGGTCAGAGAGAAATGGAGATGGGCGGAGGAGGAGTTGGTGGTGGTGGTGTTGGGGATGAGCCCCCAGTGCTCAGCTGTCAGTGCTTCCTCTGCAGGTGGGGCAGGAGAAGTGCCAAGTCCCTCTCTCCCACTCACACAGACACCCATGCATCGCTTTATAATGGATGCTTTACACTGGTGCCAGAGAAAGACTAAGGCTGAGATAGGGAGACATGGTGAGAAGACGAAGGAGCGACGTGGGGGAGGGCTGGGTACTGGAAAAAGAAAGAAACTGCTATGAGAATCGAGGAAGAGAGGAGCTCAAGGAAAATGCTTCAGAGATCACTCAATATAGGTGAGACAGGGAAGGTGATAGACAACCAGACAGGAACTTCCATCTAGTCATTAGACCAATCAAGACAGGAAACAGACAAGACGGTCTGAGTACAATGTGACGCTGCTATCGGTTTAATTGATCTAAAGTCTAACAGGATCATAGAGCATCGAGGCACAGCCGCCAGCTGCAGCTACTGCCACTCACAACTGCCTCTGTCTGCCAGGAGTGCTATCAATGCGGTCTGGACAACAATTTATCAAGAATCACGGATGGCATCTACCTGAACTAATGATTTGTCAAAATCTTCTCGCGGGGATTGCAGGTCTTCAACAGACAACGTTTTCTGTAGTCACCTCGTTCATCAGCAGTGATTAGATTTCAAAAGCAATCTCAGCAGTGCATCACCAGATGGTCCTCATTCTATTGTCTTGGAGGATACTGCTTAGACAGTGTGCCACATGGCGGTCAAGCTACTGGAGCTGGGAAGTCCAGCTGTATGCCGTTACCTTGGTTGATGGAAGCGTGGATTTACTAAAGTACTCAATTATCCTCTGCCTCTTTCTGTGACCCAGTGCTTGTCTCTTTAACACCTATAACTTCATGCTTTATTGGCTCAGCTACCTGCTGCAAGCTGAGACAGACTGGAGTACCTGACTAAACTGCCTTTACTCTTTTCGGACCATTCATCAATTCTTCATTCCTCTGCTCTCTTCTGCCCGGGGACAGGTAAAGCTGTCTCCATCTGATGGACAATCCAATTGGGTATTACTTAGTGTTAACTCCAAACTGACAACAGGGCCTGGAAAAAATGTTCTCTTTAATATAACAAGATCTGCTCCACCTTGGATATTTTAGAAATGCTTTTTTTTTAAAGCTTTCCTTGTTCAGTAAACCTTTAGATTCATTTTATTTCAGTAAAGCGATGCAAATAACATTTCTGCATGAATTAGGGCATTTGCAACGTATTTCAAGTTCAATCTGCTGTCTTTGTAAGGCAAATTTGCGTTGCTACAATTGTCAAATTCACTGTTGTTCAAAGAGGAACTGGATAACACAGCATAGGCCACTTGTGAAAAATAGCATGCTTTTCCACACAATGAATTGCCATCGTATATAGCGGACAACAAAGAGTAGTCGGCGTAAAGAAAGACAAGCATTCTTGCTTCGCAGAGATGGCATCCCCGTGGTTTAATTATCGCTCTTGTCAATCGCCGTGGAAGAATACGGCACCTGACAAGGCATGCCCCCATTCTCTCATGTCATATAGACCCTTTTCACACCCTGAGATGCACAGACACCCTTCAGCAAACAGCCAAATCAAGCCTAGACATAGAGGCTTTCTATTGGGCCAAACATGCAGGTAACTTTACAGTGTCGAGGCACTGAATGCCACCGACATCTGAGAAATGGAGGTCTATTCAACTTTGACAATTGTCCCTGGTTTCTCTCAAGCAGGGGGAATTTGCACAACAATGACAGCTGCATTGGCTATGAATAACATCCAAAGGATGAGGTTATGCAGCTATCTTTCTTGCTGATTCAAATTCATTTCCCAACTCAGCCAATGTCGTTTTATTTGTAACCTAAGCCCGATAAGAAATGGAGGCCTGAGCTTGCAGAAACAATCAGGACACCTACTATAGATGACATTGATAGCACCTATGCATGATGAGCAATGGCAAGAGGGACGTCAGGGAGGGTATGCTTTTAGACTTTTCCATAGAGAAATTAACCATTGAAACTGATTCCAGAGAGGAAACCACAGATAATATTTTCAAAAGTTCAAAGGTCACAGATGTAACAAGGCAGTAATATTACGGCATATCGATGCAGTAATTCATACAAGAGTAGGCCCAACCATGAGTGCATAGAAATGTAGATACTTTTACAGACTGCTAAAACAAGAGTATGGGTAGTTCAACAATTTTTTAAATATTTGCTCATCCGTACTTATGTTTAACATACTCACTTTGCAACACTAGACTGCCCCACTGACAGAGGGGCTTTTTCCTTTACCTTTAAACATTATGACAAATCTAGAAAATACATTTACTGGTGAATTAGAAATATCTGTGCAACAAATGTAAAAGATTTGTCTTCAAGCTAAAAGGTTACAGATTTACATTGAATATGATCGTGTTCTTTGATATTTGAGCCATAAAAAAACATTGTCATTGGGTTCAATACCTGTAATGGATCAGGTCCTCCATAGCTCCACATGTACTTTAAAAATGTACATACTGTACATGAAAAAACTGTAGAGGTCAGATGCTCATGGCTATGGAAGGGTTAAATGCCCCAGCAGCTGCAGCCACAACAGATTGACAGGGGCAGATTAAATAGGGGTCTCAGAAATGTTGCTGACAGACTTTTGAATTGAATGACTGCCTGAAAAAGCACATTTCCACTGATACGTGCACTAAAATCACCAATGCTTGACATGACTTCACATAGAAATTTGTTCCTTAAACACTTCACTTAGATCAAAACAATAAATATTTAAAATATTGCACACATTTGAGTTAGATTAACGGTGGATTGATTTAAATACACATCATTTCCACAAATATATATAAAAAAAAATGAATACTCATTCTGTTGGGTAAATGCACAGTGTGGGGTGCTGGGGTATTTTCTGTTCTGGCCATTTTGAATTGAGATGACTCACCAGCCTACATACTTCAAAATACTTTCTCTTAAAGGTCATGGGAGCCTGTTTCTCTTTTCCATTATTACATCAGAGTAACATCACTCTAACAGAAGCCACAGTATCTCGCTAAATCAGGAACAAGGGAGTAAGACATTAATTACAAGGACTTTCCAATCCCATCCTCTATGAAACTGCATGATTCACAAATCCTTGTCAGAAAATCAACTGAAAATGAGCAGCAGCCATGAATGAAGTTCATAATCAATATTTAAGTGGAAGCTCTCTCTGAACATCAGCTCTGGATGTCATAAAAGATTGTATCACCTAATCATCTTATGTGCAATTCTTTTTCATAATTAGATTCAAAAACTAAAAAAAAAGGAGCACTCATGCAACGCTCCTGGATCAGGGTGGCTTGCATGTTGCAAGAGGGATTTCCTGCATTATCAAAAGCCTCTGCACTTCTTGCAGTTCTGCAATAAAACCAAAGCATTTAACATCTGTATTTATGGTCCTCAATAACCCAGAAGTCTTAATAAAAATGAAAGCTGACATTGGCATGAAGGATCCTCCACACTAGCTGTCTTTAATGTCCAAGACATTCCATTAAAAGGAGAGCACTTCCTTAGAAGCAGAGCTTTTATCCTGATTGCTTACAGGAAGAGAGAGGGAGGGGGGGGGGAAAAGAAACCAAACGACCTTCAGCGCCTTTGCAACTAGCCCCTCACATGTGATCTGTGAACAGAGCCATTTCCACCCAGACATGCAAAAATTGAATGCATATGCTGATAAAAATATGCAAGGATGTGATACGTGTTTGCTTTTTATTCAAAATGAGCAAAAAAAAAAAAAAAAAAAAAAAAAAAAGGATGTGGACTTTAATATGCGCCTAAAGACATGTATGCAAATACATCCCTGGCTATTTGGTATTCCTGCCATGTACGGAGATGTCATCTCACTGTTTAAATCATAATGATTATTACGAGATAGGGGGAAAGAAGTCTGCATGTTCAATTAGTGCCTTTGCGATGCCAAATAGATAATATGTGGGACTGACTAATGTCCTTGCTTCGAAAATTCCTTTGCTGTTTTTCTTTTTGAAGCCGAGGGAAGAGAAGATTTAGATGGAGATTCCTCCCTCCCTGGGAACACAATTGTTGAGCTACATTTAATAAGCTGGTCAGAAACACTCTACTGCCAAGAGAGACTGTGCCTTTAATGACCATTTCGCTTCTTCAGTCACAGATGTGCAGCTAGATGGGCACATAGCGGACCAGGAAGCCATCTTATTAATAGCAACACAGCACACATGCAGCGGACTGGGAGCCTGCAGCGGGAGAGATGGAGAGAGACCGCTGGAGACGTTGCATGGTTTTACTGTTTTGCGGAGGCAGGGGAGACAGATGGGTCCAGTAAAGGGAAGATTAGATGTTGGACTCAGTCTGGACTGGAGTCTGAGATAAAAAAAAATATAAAATAAATAAATAAATAAAAATCAAGTCCACATGAGAGGTGATCCAGGTCCCTCAAACAAGCTAGAGGGGAGAGGGCTATGTGATGGATGTATCTTGTGACTGGAACTCTCGGCACGCCCACGTTAGGGTGGGCACCAAGGCCAGGCCGGAGGAGCAGGTAATCAAAGGAAGAAGCCGGAGGGCCGGGGCGATATAAGAAGATTCAGCTTATTAAATAACCTTCAGGAGGAGTACAGAGGATCTAAGCCACCGATAGGCATAAAGAAGTGTCTGTTATATTGAAAGTCTATGCAGAATGTTCACAGGGAGTGCACAGTATGAGTAGAACCGCTGTCATTAAAGACACCAACACACCAGGGGAACTTGGGAACAGTGCAGCATCGCCGTTGGTTTGCTTTTTCTGTTTTCTTTTTATTTGGATTTCAATTTCCTGGATCTGAGAAGAAACTAAGAAAGAAAAAAAAAAGAGCTTGTGTGAGTGTTGTGTATTTCCTCAAGTTAATCTTATCCAATGTTACCTTATTTCTCATAGGAGTCCAAATACAACACATTCAATATAAAATCACACCTATGATTTCAAGGGACACAGGATAAGATTATGTTTTTTGGGCAAATGGGAATAAGGAATCATCAAGAGATTCAATCATCCGCTTAGAGTCATATTTCCAGAATGTTTATTTAAATGTAAAAAAAAAAGAAAAAATAAAAAGCTTAAAAGATTGGTTCATATTTCATAAATGTAATATGCTGTGCCTTGCTAAAGTATTCATAGTTTTTGGAGTATTTTAGTAATTCATCACATTACAAAAACTTCATAAAACTTAAGGATCTTTATGCCAAAAACAAATAATGCTCAATTTTGAAGTGGAAGAAAAACAATTAATGGCTTTCAAATGTTTTTACTGACACAAATCAGAAAAGTGGGTCAAGCATTTACATAATCTATGAGAATAGTTTAAGTGAAATGAAGCAGCCGTTTGAGCAGGACTGTCTAGAGATCTTAGCCTTGCTTCGATTTGTCTAGATCAGTAATTGAGAAAATGTTGCAAAATCTAAAGATCGATGTTCACAGATGTTTTCCATTTACTCAGAGTGACCTTTAGCAATTTCTTCAAAGAAAGAAAGTCTCTAACCCTTACCAAACAACCCGTAGTCTTAATTCTGCATATTTAATTTTCATATTTTTACTTGTAGAAAAACTTTAAAACCTGTATATTTTTAGTTCCGCTAGATAATTATACACTGCTCTGTGAGAATGTTGACATTCATAGACTTCTGTGGTTTTATGACAAAAAGTGAAAAAAAAAAAAGAGTTAACGTTATGTTGCAGTTTATGAACACTTTTACAATGCACATTAACAAGTTTTACATCAATTTTCACAGCTATGGAGATACAAACTTTTTTTTTGTTTCCTCTCTGTTTATTGCGTTGACTTGGCAACAAGAGCATCCCACCAGCTTTCGCTACACTGACTGCTTTGAAAGCAGGTGCAAAAATACACTTCTCCACTCGGATTTCCTGTCGCATCCTGCAGCCCACTCCAGTCCTAAACTTTCTATAATTACAACAATCTGTGCTCCTAGAGAGTCTGTGTGAAATCTGATTGCCATTGGTAACATTCGCAGCAAGAGTCCTGCTGTGATAGAAGGCTTCCTGTTTCAATTTCCCAGGATCCCTTCAAGTTTTTGCTTGCTCCTTTCTTTTTCACCCCATCAGTGGGGCATACATTTCCATTCAGGGGGAAAAAACAGACCCGGTAATATCCAATTTACTGGAAGGCAGAAGAGATGGTTTCACTAGCAGTATAATAACATGCTATATGAAGCGTGGCATTATAGAGTGCATAAAAAAAAAGGCATCTATGATAAAAATTCAATCCAAAAGCAGTCATCATTCATTGGAGGAAATCAAGGCAATTAGTAACACTTTACTGCAAATTGGGGAACACATAAACAGATTGCAAACACTGGCATTGTAACGGGTCCAGAAGAGGTTCAGCTCACACGACCTTCTTCAAATGCACAATGGTCAGCTAATCAAACATGCAGAATTTACTGGAGTGACAAGAAAATGAAAATGCACACATTTAGTGTATGTTGGCATGTGCTGTTATTGTTTCTGCGTGACTCAAACACTCAATTGCAGCACAGCAGTCCCTGCCTACAGTAAGTTTGGTGACCTGAAGAATGTACTGTACCTAAAAACTGGCTCACAGTAAGTAGCGAATAGCTTCTTGTTATAGTTTTCACAAATGTTACCTAGATGCAAATTAGTTTGAGAATAATACTAAAAAAATATTTTCAGTCAAATATGTAACCACTTGGAGTGTATACAGCCTCTACTGGGACTTGACCTGGATTTGTTTACTTTGATCAAATGAAACTAAATCCGAGATGGGTCATAAAAAAGGCAGTCCAGATGGGTCTGGTGTGCCTCAAAAGGTGAAATTATGGAAAAGCATCTAATGCGAGTAACTACGGTGGAGGTTCTGTGATGCTGTGGGTTGATTTGTTCTACAAAGGAACCTTGTAAGATTCTTTAATATATCAAGGCATTTCAAACAAAAATCTAAGAACTGAAACTGAAAGAGAGCCATGTTTTTTTTTAATTCATGAGGACAAAACAAATTACCATGGATTGATGGATAGAACTTTGGTTAATAGGACAGGGAATATAGTGGAAATGCAAATATTTTTCTCCCAACTCTGATTTTCTTCTGTAAGTACTGGGAAGACTAAATGGCATCATTTCTACTCACATAAAAATTCACTCAATTTAAAGGTCAGATTTTTGAAAAGTTTGCAATCTGAGTTCATGCTACTGCAGTAAAAAAATGGTTTCATTTGAAGGCTTCTAATACATCTTTACCAAAAACGCCAATATGCACGTAGGGCGCAGCTGGACATACCGGTAATTAATAAATAAAAAAATCAATTTAATGTTTTCAATCATATTTTCCAAAAGCAGAATGTATCCCTCATGTCAGCATGTTTGCTACGCAGGAAGGACTAAATGGAAAGCTCTCTTATTTGAAACATTTCCACTACATGCTTCGATCTACATGTTGCACACATGACCAGAGCTATTAATTGAATCCATGACAACACGCGGCTCTTAGGTCTGATGCATGAATAACAGTTTTCAGGTTAAGGACGATAAAGTTGACTGTGCAGGAACACAGCTGGAGCTCGATATCCACAGATGGAGCTCAGCGCCAACACACGGGTCTTATTTGTACAAGCCAAAGTGCTTCTTTCAGAACCTTACTTATGTATTAGCGGTAAAGCTCCATCTTAATTCAGCGATGCATTAGGAGAGCATGAGCTTGAGAGATGTTTATTGGATGTCCACGTCAAGCACGAAAGCTGCATAAAGTATTAAATAAAGTCATGGCCAACATGAGCAGTAAATCATCATGAGGTAATATTAAGGTAGCAAAGAGATAAACAACGCTCTTTAGAAAGAGGACAGTGAGAGACCGTGTGCGTCATTTAGCCTTAATATAGCTACCTCCTCCTTATAAAGCCATGTTCTTTTGTACCCTGTCCTGGAAAAGACATAAAGCCAACATGCTTGTGTCTAGCATGAAGACCTAGATTAAAAAAAAAAAAAAAAACAGCAGAGATTGCTCAAATTTACACGTGGGATTAAATAAGGGGTTATTTTGGAGTCACACTAATACACACGCATGCTTCTTCTCCCAAATAGTTACTAGAGCAGCTTTTTTAACGATGCCCTACCTTCGGAGTGATGGGAGAGGGTGAGCAGGCTGACGCAGGAAGCTCCGATCCCAGATCCAAATACGGTAATGCGGTTGGAATCTCCTCCGAAGAAGCCGATGTTCTCGCTGATCCACCTCAAAGCCTGAATCTGGTCCAGCAGCCCGTAGTTCCCTTTAGCAGCCTGATCGCCCGTGCTGAGGAAGCCTGAAACATGCAAAGGCGAAAACCCATAAATAGCAGAGAAAACAACTGGCTTAGTAGAGAAGGA
This sequence comes from Poecilia mexicana, assembly GCF_051168715.1. Taxonomy (NCBI): domain Eukaryota; kingdom Metazoa; phylum Chordata; class Actinopteri; order Cyprinodontiformes; family Poeciliidae; genus Poecilia; species Poecilia mexicana. The sequence continues at coordinate 23,312,833 of NW_028263379.1, forward strand.
AAAGGAAATTCTAGGTTTTCTGCAATACCTAACCCCATAGTCACATTGTCACAGGAAGCATCACCATGAGTGACAGCTGCAGTGAAATCATGACTTATTACATGATATGGCTGTTGGTAAAATAGGAGTGCATGTGCCCACATTTCATCTGCACCTTATGGAAAATCAATGGCACGTCTTCCCAGGTGAACATCAATCATAGATTACTGTGCACTCGGCAATACTGACCAGTTCACACGAAACCTTGAGCATCTACGGAAAGCCCGTCGACTTTGTGTGAAAACGACGTGACTTTTACATTTCTAATAATTTTCCCCATTTTCCTCCGACACATTTCAAACCCCGTCTTAACACTCGTCATGTTTTCAGTGGCGACACACAAGATTCGTGAGCATTTCCCCGGCATGTCAGCGTAATCGGCCATGTGAGGTCTAAGTTGGTAAAGTGTGCGTCTCCTGGGTACATCAGAGCTCGTGTTAACACATACCACTCTCTCTCTCTCTCTCCAGGGCGTAAGCCCTGCTGAACGATGGGGTAATCGAGAGTCGTGGGAGAAGATCAAAGGCAGGCAATCCCTAAACTCCCCAATGGTGGATTCAGTGTCCGTCAAATCCCCGGGCCTGCATGTGAGGTGACAGCTCGGAGACGTGAGGAAACCAACACCCAATTCTCTTTCACAAGCAATAAATGTTCTGATGGAGGATGTTTAAAGGCCTCCGGTGATGGTCCCTCAGCATTGTGGCGTTGCTTCCAACATCTATTTCATGGTCTGTGCCTTCATCTTATAATGAAGTCTGTTTTGAAGTCCACTGGGGGAGGCAGACAGTTAACAGCAATGCAAAACTAATAAAAAAAAAAAAATGTTTTAATCTGTGTGATTTCACTGATGTCACTGCTCACTTAAGATAAACAAAGATTAGAGTAGCCCTCCTCAGGGCCATTAGTTGGTTTGGGGATGTACTTAATCTACTAAAAGCATTCATGTCTATCAGCTCTCAGTTGTCAATGTTTCTACTTTTGAGGATGTGATGAACAAAAAGTGTGCAATGGAAAGCAAAGTATTTTTTTTTTTTTGTTTAGGGCACAGCATTGACAGATTTTTCTTCCAGCGTTACCCTTGTTGATTACATTTGAGTGAGTTTGTAACATCCGAAAATGGATAAAAGCTGAATGCACAGAAGCAGAAAACGGCACAGAGAAACCCATGACTGGGTTAATTCTTTAGACAAAAACATGGTTCAATTAACTGTGATCTTACACATTTTGAAGTCAAAACGATGCACATTTCCCGGTCTCATATTTACATAGTTTGACTTTAAAACAGAATCTACCAAACACAGAGACATAAGAACATAGAAACTCTGTCCTCAGGAACAAGGATCAATTAGATGATGCATCAGTCAATGAAAAGTGAACGAAGGGATGAATGGATAAAACTTTTGTCAACAAGACAGCATAGTCCCTATGATATTATTCTTTTCCACACTCAGACATTCAGACCTGAGACATACAGAGTCCGCATCACTTCTTCCTCATTCGTGAACAAGACCTAAGGATATTTAAACTTCTCCACTTTTATTTTTTCTGTATTGTGGCATGCAAATAAATAAGTATAGTTATTATTGGACCATTACTGGAACATCTGATTTGTGGCTGTGTGAGTTATAAAGCAGTGGAGGTTATGTGTAGAGGCGGCTGGTGCTGGACTCATGACATTTGAAAATATCCCCCCAAGCTGCCCAATCCATGGATGACTGGAGTATGTAATGTCACTGGCATATGAAGGGAATACTGGACTGTTCTCTATTTACTCATGACATCACGTCGTTCTTCACAACCCTGGTCACCAAGTGGTGATCTTTGGTATAACAAATATTGATTTCTGAACGCTTCCTGATTTAAAACATTAGTATTGTTGCTTCTAAATGGATCTCAGTTTGTTTTCTTTGCATTATTTGTTGTCTCAAAGCACCACATCTTTTTCCTTATTTTGACCATTTCTCATTTTCTGCAAATTAATACTTAATGTTCTTGGAATTTCAGAGACATGTTGTCAGTAGTTCATAGAATAAAAGAACATTGATTTTTCACAGACACATATAAAGAATAAGATCAGACAAACTGATCATTTTAATTAGTTGCCCAATTGGACTATCAGGACTGAAGCGAATGGTCACCTTTTGCTCAGTAGGGCAGCAAAACTGTATTACAACACCTTTTGATGCTGTTACACAAGTGTCTATTTCAGAGCAATAAGACAGCAAGTAAACTCAAAGAACTTCCTTCTAACCTTCGTAGTAAGACTCCTATGCATTCATAAAACTGAGTTTATATTGTCTAAAGCTAATTAAAAGAGCTCACAGAGTCATTGCTGCAAATAAAAGGTCGTGTGTTGACTGCATTACGTGTGTGGGCTGCATATATATTGTGTCCTTGACATAAATATTGTGATAAAGTGAATATTGTGTGCCTTGGAAAGAGTGTGATGAAATTATAAAAGAAAAATTAAAAGGAATACTATTACTACCACTCCTGCTAGTAATACGAGTTTGTAAGCTGTACTATGAATTTGCACAATCTTACAGGACATTTCATGGTGTTGCATTCTTACGTGAGTACCGCTGAAGTTCTTTACCTTTTAAATTGGAATAATTCTTTTGTGTTGCACAACAGTTTTTCATAAAGTGCACTTCAAGTCCTGAGTATGTACTTATCATTAATTGCACTTGAGCTAACTTGGCAACATTGAGAATACTGATTAAAATCTGTTCTTTGGCTTAAATGCTCCAAGTTTGTCTTTAAGAGCTGTGGTTTCACATTTGAAAATTGTGGTAAAATTGTTAATTCACTTTTTTAGTGGAGATGATTTGGAGCAGTCTTCTTCTATCCTTCCGCACAAATGAAATCGTTGCTGTGCATACACGACAATGGTCTGGAAACCATCCGAGACACGCTTCTAGTCTTTGAGAGAATCTGAGCACAACCTTCTACCACACCCCGACATTAGAGCACCCTTATCCCGAGGGTTTGTTGGTATTAACAAAAAAGGGTGGGCAGCGGAAAGGCCAGGGCCAATTGTCGATAGTAGAGAGGCTGTGGCACAGGAAATGAAGCAGTAGACAAATGGATCAACAGATGGTCTCCTTCAGATGCATCCCTGAGGATGACAGAGCAGCAGGCACATGCAGAGAGGGAAGGAGAGGGAGACAGACAGAGAGAGAGAGAGAGCGGGAGAAAAATAGAGAGAGTAAATAAAAGAGATAGGCAATGGGATTGGAGACAGATGCAGACAGAAAGAGGAGAAAGGAGGGCTCAAGCTGAAGAGCTTTTTCCTTTTGCTTTTTATCTCCGACTCCTCCTCGCTCTCCGTCATAACTAAAGGACAACAGCTTTTACAACCTTCTCCAGGGTACACAGGGGGGAGGCAGAGGAGACGTGACTCTCCAAGAATAACCCTCATTTGCAAAGCAGTTCACACTTCACCAAGTATATGTCAGATGGGTTGAGAAATGTCATGAGACAAGGCATGGAAGAGGAATTTTGTACAAGCGTTAGCCTAATTGAAAAGATACTATAAACATTATCCATTTGGCTTTGTATTATTTAGGATTACTAGATGACAAAATGTAAATTATTACAGTTGGATCCTCGTCTGTGCTGCCGAACACTCGGTTCTGGTGTCCTGTGTGAGGCATGTTTTTCCTAAGCCACTCTGACTGCTCTGCATGTTTAAAAGAAACGGGTTATTAACATGTAGAGTGATAATCTTAAACAAGACATGCTGCAGGCACCATTTAAAAATACATCCACCGTAGCTCCTGGGTGCGTTTTAATTGGAAAGGTGACAGAAAGTATTTACTTCGGAAAGCAATTAAGATAGGAAAATAATTGTTTTCATGCATGACTATTTCTGTTTTTGTACTTACTGCAGCTATTTGACGCATAAGCTCCGGCGCTCCCGTTTTGCACATAAATCTATAGGCATATGAAAAATAATCACCTATTCGTCACCTCTGGGCATTCTCGCTGAAGCGCAGACTCACTCCGGCTACTTTAATATATGTAATTAACTGTACAGGCTCACTTTGTTCTCGTTCTGAGTTATGTAAATCTTTTTCTCACCCATAAGGGACCGGGTTATAGATTTCGAGACTTAGCAGATGATCTCTGTCTGATCAGCACAGCGTGGGCTTTGGCTTCACATGAGCCGTGGCGGTGCCGTCCAACTCTCGTTCTGTTAGCTGCTCACACCTACACATGACCCTGCGGATTCTGAGCCGAGGCTCAGCGCTTGTGAACTGTTTTGTTAGGCTAGTGATGTGCTTGACTGCACTACTCAACCCCAGGCAGTTTAAATTGCTAATGAACACAAGCTACTTCACAATAAGCTTTTAATTACTGATGAAAGCTGTCCCTTTTTAATTCTTGCATTAAACTCGATGTGCAATTTTGTTTTTTTTTTTTAATGGTCACATAAATTTGGCACAAATTATGCAAGTTGGTGGTATTGCATTTGACATCCCTTAAATAGCAGGAGACATGTAATCTGGTACTTTGAAAGTTGAGTCTACACGAATGAGCTGGCTTTATGGCATTCTTTCACGCTGATTCAAGAAACACTGCAATAAAAATCACTTCAGACTGACATGGTTATTGTTTATACCATGTTTAGCACAAATTAGTCGTTGCTTTTTCTTATGTTTTTTTTTTTTTTTTTGAAGATTTCATCTAATTAAACAGACGGGAATAGATTAAAAAGATGGCGCCCTCTTTACTAGCAGAGGTATTCATTTACCAGTTCCTTACATGATCAAATTGGTGATGCTCTCAGGTCCAAATGGTGGCGTCTCCAAACTGCAATTTTCATATTTTTTATCGGATGTTCAACAGGATTACATCTGACATCATGGCCGACTATTTAACAAAGATTCTTCATTTATTTTTAGTCTTATTAAGCGCTTTTAATCATAAGTAAATCCATGTTGTATAGTGAGATTAAATTACAATTACGGGTACAGAGTTCCCACCTTTCTGTTTGGCATATAATCACTATTACAACTTCAGATTGTTTCATTTATTCATTTGTTTTTGCTTTAAGAAGTTTCAGTGACATAAGTACAATTTTACATGTTCCTAATGTTTAAATGATAATCATCTGCTTATAATATCGTCTTTTTTTTGTGTGCCTAAATCATCTTTTAGGAACTACAGCGATCATTCTAAATCTGTGGATATTTCAATGCTAATCTCAACAAACGAGGAACATTTACACGCTAAAAACAGAGTGAGACACTTTTGTTTATCACGCCAAAGAATTTCTGAGACAAGTGTTCGCTTTTGAAAAAGAAATGGACCCATCAAAATGGAAAGAATGCCCTCAAGCTGATCTGAACGAGAGCAAAAGGAAACATGTGAAACACTTTTCTTTATGTCAGCCTTTCTAAATTATTTATGCCACATCCAAAACATATTGCACAGGAACTGTCGGGGAAAACGGGGTTTTCTACAGGCAGCACTTGTGAAAGGTCAAAGAATAACTTTCGGTTTTGTCTCAGTAGTTGAAAACAAAGATTTCCAAATATGGCAGCCAACATGTCAGCTGGATTTGATGTCGAATCTACATGACAGTTTCTTCATCACACAAACAAACTGTATGAGTTAATAACAGTGATTCTGTGCTCTTTTCCCCTGCACGATGGAGCTGTAATTTGAACTGACTGATTACATGATGTGATTTTCTATCATGTCTAAAAGCAAGCCTGCCTTGACGTTGATGTGGGCCACTTGTACACGATGGGGGAACTGACATTTTCCTCTTGTGGCAGCTCAGAGTCTCAGCCTTGATTTTAGCCAGAGCGGCAACAGTGACTGTCGTTTGGTCAGAGCCGGATCAGGTCGTACCTGTCTTACTGCATCCTCCTAGTTAGGGACAACATTGTGTGTTTGCATGTGTGTGTATGCGTGTGTGTGGATATAAATCTCCCACTGGAAGAAACATGGATGTTGTTGTTGTGTTAACCTGACCAGAGGGTTGGTTAATGTACACAACATGACAGGGTCTTCAGTTGGAGCTTCAGTTAATATGTAGGAGCAATGAAAAGCATGCACTGTGACATCCAGAGAGCAGGTGAATCCTGCTCAAACCCACCACCGCACAATTCTTGTCACTGCACAGCCAGTGCATGGCTCAGGATTTTTAAAGTAAGCTTCTGTTATTATCTTAACCTGTGCAGATAATTCATTTGCTGTCTTCATTTAATGAAAATTCTAATGTTGATGAAGTTGCACGTTTCTCTTTATGGGCTTTGACGTATGATAATACAAAAAAAAAACTGTTTTTGTTTTTTTTTTACTATTCATTTAATGCACCAAAAGAAACTGCACATATTTATATGAATTTCTCAACTTGACTCACAGCAACAGGGAAATATATTAGATGCATGAAGCCAGATAATCAAGGTCTTTATTTTCAGTAGGATTCAAAACTATTTCCATCAGTAAACTCACGGCACATTTTTTTTTCTCCTTCATGTATTTAAGTAATCATATTCTATTATATGATTAAAATAAGGGTGGGACTTTGTGAATTATACTTTACTTCACCCCTTGAAAATGCATTAAAAAATTGAGAAGTATATATATGTGTGTTTGCATGTATGCGCATGTATGTGTAATTCTAAAACAACCAAATTATGTATATATAGACGTATATAAATCATTGGGGGAAAATATGATTAGTTTAAAACGGTAATCGGCAGGCCACATATTAAAGAGAACAAGGATTCAGAATTGCCAAGGAAAAACTTGATCAATGCATCACTACTTATAATTTTTAATAAGAACCTACGTGTAAAAGACTGTACTTGTCTTTTTTGCTCCTTTATTTTGGTGTGGCGGCTGTCCTTATAATAAATGAACAAAAATATTATGACACATGAGCACCACCAACTCAGCTTAACTGTGCAGTTCTTCCTGACCCAGGAAGATGATTTCCTTCAGCTTTGCTTCCTTGCACTGATATCGCTCTATTGATTTTGATTTAAATGTCTGTTTCCTATGGTGAGGCTATAATTCAGAGTGTAGCAGAGAGAGGTGACGATAGTGATCGCTTTGACCCCAGACATCTCTCTTAGCCTGGTCTCTCAGATAGTGGAATGCGGGTAAACTAATGATGGAAGGTGAGAAAAACGTGAGGAGGGGATGGGCTTGTTATCAACCCAGAAAGAGGGAAGTAAAAGGAGGAAGTAGAAGGAGCAGAGGAGGGGGAAAAAAATGGAATAACAACTGTGACGTAACAGAGAGTATGCTTTTGGGCTTTTAGCCGAACTAATTCTCACTTCCAGTTTGCCTCGTCTCTTTCTCCCTCTCATCCTCTCCCTCTTTGGCTGGTCCCTTTTTAACAAAGCAGTCTGTGTCCAAACCCTCCTCTAGACCCACCCCTCCCGACCAAGTCCCTTTTTGGCTGCTCCCTGTATCTCTTCCCCTCCTTTTCTGTTTTGGGGAAATAAAGGTCCACACAGTTGCAGCATTGATGGTCCACACTAAGAGTTCTCCACTACAAAAGGGCTCCAGCTTCCCCCCGAGTCAGGCCTGAGTTGAATGGGAGCCTCGGGGGTGTGGATGAGAAGCATAGGCTGGAAGAGGCCACCCTGCACAGAGCCACATAAAGGGCCAGTATGCCGGGCTCAGGATGAGAGAGACGTACACCTATTGATTCCTCTCTTTCTTTACCTACCAAAGATTTTTAGATTAGTTTTAAAAACTTTGGGAATGGTCTTAAACCTCAGATCAGTGACTCTCTTTTTTTCCAGCTCAGAGGCCCACAGCATGTCTCGAGTACAGACTGATCTGACAGGACGAGGGTGGGAGAGATGAAGAGCACAAGAAAGCCTCTTCATGGCAGCCTGAATACAGAAAGCCATTTACCGACCACCAGTCCTTGTTTCCGGGGAAGGAGAAAATAAAGAACTGGGGTGGATGAAAGTGAATTATTTCTGCTTACTAGTTCCATATTACTGAATATAACATGATAGTATAATTAAACAAGAACATGGTTAAAAAGAATTTATGCATGAGCCCCCGGTTCTTGCCGGCCTCATCGGGAATTAATAATTAAAGGAAATATCAAGCTGCTTCAAATGGCAACAAAACCATCAGATGTTCCAGGAGCCGGGTCCCTGATATTGGACAACTTGAAACTGAACAAAAACACCCCGGCAAAAAAAACGCTGACAATGTTACCTTAGGGGAGATTGTTAGAAACTTACATTTTCATGCCTACTCTTGTAAAGGTCTGAAATGATCCTAAAAATTACTTGATTACAAAATTCCTCTGGGAAAAACCTCTGACTTGATGCTTTTGTTTAATTCAAACGACTCTTTATTAATGGTCACATATTTGATGGGGAACAACTCCTATGGTCACCTAACATGCTTATGTATACATTAACAAGCGTATAGGAGAAAAAAAAAACATGGAGAAAAGACATGCAGTGCCATACATTTGAGAAAAGAGAGACATACTTAAGGACAACACAGCTGCACTAACTGAGTTAGTGTTTCACAACAATAAGTTGCCAACAGAACCTTTGCAGACAGATGCTTTTTGATTCTTGAAATGACATTCCCCATGGCTATTTAGTATTTGAGAAACAAGCAGATGCATGCAAATCAGGACATATGATAATGGGCACAACAGATCTGAAACTATCTCAGAGGAGCAGATTGGTCCTGGTATAATAAGGGCAACTAGGATTATAACGATATATCCAGCCAACAAGACAAGCCAATACATGACATTGGACTCATGAGAACACAATAAAATTTTAGAAATGTATTTGGGTAAACTAAAGACCTAAATTTGAGTAAAAGTTTGGCAAATTACGAACTCTGTTCGTAACTCCAAGTTTAACTTGTGCGCACATTTTTTGGTATTTATGCTTGTCTACATCGAAGACGATCCAACTTCAAAGAAAAAAAAAAACTTGGAAAATTCTCCTATTTTGTGTTTTCACAAATAGGACAAAGACTCATAAAACTCAAACTGTGTTTCAAAGAATTGCTGAGTGCAGAACCATCCATAAATGTAAAGATTTTTCATTTTTAAGTGCAGGTGATCAAATGCAGCTCAGAGTCGTTAAAAACCGCTGCATCGCCCTGAAGTTTAGGGCCAGTGGAAAGCTACGAAGCAGACTGTTGTCGGCCTGTTCAACAAGTCTTTCTTAGCCAACTTGGTCAACACACTTGGCCAGCACTTTAACTACTTCCTTTTATAGATCAAAAAAGTAATATCTTGTACAAAAATAAAGCTTGAAGCTCTCCCTTTAATAATAGGCCTCATAATAATCATCTATATTTATTTTACCAGATGATGTCAAACGCTGACAGCAGCTGCCTGCCATTTCGCAAGAAAGACCTTACAAGGAACATTTGGACAATTTGAAACATAATCTGAGATATTCAGAAATACAAATAGATGTACTTATACATATCCAACTCAGAAAATGTATTATGCACTCATATCCTTTCAAAGTGCTGAAAAAAAAACAAAAAAAAAAACACATTCAGTACAATATTTGATACCTGTAGCGTCAGAGCAGTGTTCTTGGTTTTACAACATGTTAGATATACATTACGCAGCTTTTACCTGCATTGTGTTGGTATGGTTTGGAGAAAGGTAGCGCGCACGCACACGCACACACACACACACACACACGCACACGCGCGCCGAGGCGCTCTTTTGGAAAATGTGGCTTTCGTGCAGCAAAGGCACGAGAAAAGACAAACAACCAACAAAATGTCAAGAGAAAAAATCTGTGCTGCACAAACACCAAAGCTCATCTGACACATATCTAAGCCTCTAAAACCCAGATCTGTTGCTGACAGACAAGAGCTTGTTATGGCAGGCAGGGATGAAAAACAAGATACTTAAAGTCAGATCCTGCGGTGCACGTGGCGGCTGCCGGCCATCCTGCATGTGACTTCGGGGCTGCTTAATCTGATAGTGTGATGTGCGTTGGTGGTCAGACGAAACAATCCGAAGGGCTCCGGTGAATGTCAGCCACGGCAGCAACTACAAATGAGCAGTTTACATATGTATGACCCCTGGCACCCGAGTGCCACTCAATCAATCACATGTCAGTAAGGTAGTTGCTTAGTTTTAGCTACGTGGACTTCTTTTGCCTCTGCCTCTCACCTCTTACGGCTCTCCTTTTTGCCGAATCCGTGTCATGTTTCACGTCTTCCTCCTCTTGGCGTCTTGCTCTGTTCTCCATACCTACCTCCGTTTCCCTTCTCCACCTCCCTACCTAACGACCCTCTCTCTTCTCACCATCTCACAGCAGCATCTTCCCTTTCACATAATAGCACAGACAGAATGCTCAAAGACACTGAAATGCGTTTACATGAAGGGGAGCTTTGCATCTCACAGCTGGTGCGGAGGCGGGCCTGCTTGCTTCCACAGGAGGAACGGGAGAAACTGGTGTTTGAGAGTCACAACTGTGAGGTTAAGCAGCACTTTGGTTCCACTTGGATGCACGTACACAGTGGGAAGATTTTCATTAAGAACACTGTGCCTTAACGAACAGTGTGATATTCAAATGTAATGCATATATGTGCAGACGTGGACACGTTTTGTTGGTAGCGTTAGAGCTCAGTAAAATAATCCTTCATTTGTGCTGAGACGTGATTTCATTAGCGACAACTGACCAGGGTACGTCTGAATTCATTTAAAATGTAATGGCGTAAGCAAATACAATTGCTAAAAGAAAATAATTAATTCATCCTTGAATTATGTTTCTCATATTTCAATGTCTACAACCAGCTACTCAGCTAATTTAAATGGAACCAAAATGCTACTAGATAGTGTAGTATTGTTGTGGGCATTGCACTGAACACTAGGAAAACAAACTTAAGTCACAGACAGGAAAAATCAATATAGAGGATCCTATACAAGCAGTGTTTGGTCTAAACAGCATGACTTCACTTATATTCTCTTTTCAAGAAGGAAAACATAATGCCATACTGGCAATCCTGGAGAGACTGGACACAGCACCCACTGATGTGATTCACAGGAAGACAAATCTGGCACTCGTCTACAAAAGAAATGAGGAAATGCCGTGTTTCAGAAACTAGTGACGGGCAGCATCGAGTGGCGCTTGCAGATACTTGTGGAGTTAACCAGAGGCGGAGATCCAATCATTAATGCTGACACGTAAACTTTTGATGCCCATTTTGATAAGGCAGAAAATGCAAATGTTTGAATAAGGAAGCCATTGAACTCCAGAGTCACTTTCATAAGTCCATGGAAGAAGACCCATGGCTTCACTATTGACAGAGACACAAAAATACAGGGCTCAGTTTTGTTTTATGACCAGATCTGACAACATTAAAATTTGCAGCGTACAGTGAAGCCTCCAGACTACCAAGACATGCCGAATTAAAGCATACTGCTCAGTCCAGTGTTGGCAAGCTCAGCTTCGGCTGCAGGTGATGGATCCTCCAGCAAGACAATTACCCAAAGCATGCAGCTGAATTCACACAGGAACTGCTAAGATAGAAGCACTGGAATATTCTTAAAAAGTCCATCCAGATCTGAATCTCAGATCTGATCTGAATCGATAATGGAGAAACGAGGAGAAATCAGCTGCCGACTGGAATTGCACAATTTTCCAATATGAGCAGTGACTGTCCAAGAACTCAAAAGTAAAATTTTTGATTGCAAAGTCCTGAAGCGCTACCAGGTCATAACAATATTTGGTGTTAAATGTGGTTACTGAATGAAAAAAACTTTCTAAACCCTACAAGTAAAGTTGGATCAACCTGCACAGTAGACAGTGATTGCTGCAAAAGATCAAAAATAATAAATCAGGATGCCATCTTTTTTGACCATAGCATTCTTTTTTTTTTAATTCTTTGAAATATTACGTTGAATCAACAGCTTAAAGGTACAGTCTAATTTATGTTAAATGTGGAATAAAAAAAGTAATGAATGCCTACACACATTTGTCATTGTCAAGTTCTTTCACTGATATGTTATTTTATTATTGTGGATAGGTTTACATCTCTCTACATATACACACACTTTCCTGGTGTAATCAACATCCTTTGTCCAAAACATCACACCTTTGGGGTGCCTTGTGTGATGTTTTGGCCTGTGGCAGAACAACTTCAAAGACGTTGCATGAAACATGACATGCAAGCTGGGATGATGTAATTTCAGGGTGTGGTGAGAAAGTTTAGCAGCTCAGTGTGCACTGATGCGCCGTGATACCACGGAAGAGATCAGAGCCCCAGCTTATCAAAGCACATCACAGGAGCAGAGCAGGAGAGAAAGGTCATCATTTAAAGGATCTTCAAAGCCCAAATCCTCTTCTCCTCAGGTTAGAGTAGCTCTGGTATCTGGCTGTAATGAGCTTAGTCTTGGTTGACACTTCTACACAAGAACTCGAGAAGCCAATCCATAAGGTATTCTTGCAGCTTTTATTCTGGATACCATAAAACCTGTCGCCTTACGTTTGCTCATTTGTAAAATCCTGACAACTTTACTTGCAGATCCATAGCATCAAATTTAATAGAAGCTAGCTGTATTCTTTGAGTTCAGCAGTCGTATGTGGCCCAGAATGAATGATCTTTGTTTGTCTTTAGACAGTGAGTGTACTTTTGTGAAAAAAAAAAAAAAACAACAAAAAAAACAAAACATTGCACCTCTGTCAGTGAGGTTGCTCTCCGACTGATAACTTCCTACTAGGTTACAGGGAGAAATGATTTGCTCAGAGAATATGGTTTCTGATGCATATATTTATGTTGAATATATATTTCTCAGATCTCTCTGGTCTGGGTACATTGCTAGTTGCCACAGTAGAGACAAAATCATTTTTTTTTCCATATTGGGAAATACAAAAAAATATGTCTATCCCTTGAAATGTCTTTCAAGCAAAATGTCTTACAGCACACCATGTTTTATTTGCTTGTCAAAATCTAAAACGATATGAAAAAACAGTTTAAAATCCCCTGAATTTTCACATCCTGCAGTCAGAAATAAAAAAAAAAAAAAAATGAAGTAGAAGCCAGATGCTGTTAATCAAATGCATTGATTACCTGATCATCACCGTCATTAAGTCTCTGCAGCAGCATATTAGCGCAGGTTTCCGCAGTTTTTTGGTACGAATTCAGAGAAACTGTTGAAGCAGATGTTGTTGCCCAATCAATCTACGAACGTTCACAATTCTTCATCTTGTGCGGCAAAAACCAGCTTCCAAACGAAAAGCGCTTAAGAGGCTGTAGCCAGCACTTTGACAATCTTTCCTGAAGTGGAGATTTCAGCCCGATTAAATCAAACTGCCTAACAGTTAACATCAACTGTGGTGAAAGGATGATGATTGGTGAAGGTATTGATTGTTGTCAGGTCAATAAAGACTGTTTCACTGATTATTAAGAGTGGTATAACTCAGTTTAATTCAATTCATTTATTTATGTAAGGGTAACGAACAGCAAATATCATCTAGAGACACGTAAAAAAAAAATAGTCAGTTCATTCCAACCATTGAGAAAGATTCAAAGTCAGTTCCATGCATTCCAATTTGGTTATCAAACAATGCAATTAAGTTCAGTTTATTATTCAAATTGATTACAAACTGTTCTAAGGAAACCCATCTGACTGCTTGGAGTCACTCACTTACACCATTCACTCCTCGTGGAAGAACATGCAGCAACAGCGGACTGACGTTCGCAGTGTGTCGTTGACTTAGCAGCAATCCCTCACACCGAGCATGCATGTAGCAACAGCTGGAAGGAACCTCCAGCAGAACTTGGCTCAGTGTGAGCGGCCATCTGCCATAACTCAGTCCACAAACATCTTTGACATGCTATTTCCAATAAAATGCTACATAAAAACAGATGATCTGCTTCTCAGCTGTGATTTTGAGAATGTTCCTTTCTGATTCACTATCTTGATGAAATGAAAACGATTTTAAATCTAAAACCTTGGGCTTTAACAGTGCCATCAGTAAACGGGACCACTGAGGCGAAATTAAAGCACATTTACCCATCTATAAATCTGCAACAGAATCGCAGCAAAAGAGAAGAATCTACACACTACAATGTCTGATCATTCCTGAAATGCAACTTATATCTTCATCTGTCATTTAATGATGCCACCCCACCACCACCGCATTTTGCAGTGTGAATATTGTTTTAAGGTGATGTGCAATGTTCGTTTTGAGCCCAAATCATGTTTTGTGTGTAAGCAAAAAGTTACATTTCTGTCTCACCTGGACAGACGAACATGTTTGCTGTTTTAGTTGTGGTTGTAACACAACAACATATTTTGACTACTTTGCCAGAAATTGCAGATGTGCACTAACATAAACAGGCCTTTACTGAGATTCTAAGTGAGAGTCGTAGTGGTTTGAAATATGAGCCTAATAAGCATAAAGACAATTTCAGATTGGATTAAAATTGCTGATTAAAAAAAACAAAACAAAACATTTAAATAGTTACATTTAAGTCAACATTCTTTCAAAATCATGAAAGAGACCCAGGATAAATTAGGGCTACCTAAAAACAGCAGAACACAAACACTGCCTATCTATGAAAAGTCGCTGTGCTTAACCTATTTGGCTTTGAATTTCAACTATGTATACATGAAAGCGTAAACTGAGGTGCAATCGATGTGGGACTGACTGCAGCAACTGTGTGCATAAGTGAATGGGAAGCTTTCCAACAGAGTGTGTATGAGTATTTTCTTGTTTTTTGTTGTTGTTGTTGTTTTGGCATGAATGCCAATGCGTGTAGCATCGTGCAAGTGTGGGGTGGTGGGGAGCATTGCAGTGAGGGGGGTATGGATATTAATCACCAGGAGGAGCATGGTTCTGTGTTGCCACCCGGAGATGGATGGGGTGTGAGTGCAGTGATGTCACCCTGACAAATGGACCGGCCATGTTGGCTGAGACTCGCACATCGCCTCTCATTTCAATTAGTTCGTTGCACAACAACCTGGCTAGCCCACAATCTGCAGGTTACACATGCACAAACACATACTCCGAGTCCAAAAGCACACCTCCTCCGGTGCTTCAGCCCACAGCTCTCTAACAAGATGCGCTGATCTGTAAGAATACAGTGGAGTGTCTTTAATTAATCTAACTCAATTATGATGGCACTTTTGCTTTCCCTCGCAACAGCACTCACTCATTACCATGCATAATATGGTCCAAATGCACTGACTATGTTGCATGGCCAACACACAAGCCAGTGGAAGCTGGCACATAGGATCTAAAGACTGGACACTGACTGTGTGTTTACTCCACAATATAAATTTGAAAATGTGCCAAAAAAAAAAAAAGGCAATGTGAGCAGCTGCTTAGGTCAGGCATGCATTTGCTCTTTGTTGCAAAACAAAATAATACAAGAAATGCAGCTGTCTTTAGGAGCAGCAGGTACTGAGCTCTGGTCTGACCACCTCATTTGCTCTTCTTGGACTTTTTCTTAAAAGCCAGCAAAAAGCTAACCAACGAGTTGGTTTTAAAGTGTCTATCACTTACAAAAGAAGTGTTCGGTCCTTTCTGGAGGTCTAATGCTGCTAACCGGAGGCACAGAAAACGGTTTCCAACTCTTGTCTGTCTTCAGTGAACTTTGACACAGGAAAAACTGCTGACTTTTCTCAAACAACTACCGGTTAAAGTACCTCTCAGTCACCATTCTACTGCGCGTACATGTACTCTTACTCTTTTTTCCCACTCTCTCACTCTTCTCTGATCTCTGCATCTGACTGCAGTGATCTTACTGTTCTGCACACCAGGAAAGTAGCGCAGGGGGATTCTGTTTTCTCTAAGCTGGGGGCCGACTGGTCTATTTGAGACTGAAGAGGGCTACGCAGTGCACCGTGGAGGACTAAGTTGGGGCTTTGATAAGAAGTTCCCGGGGCTAAGAATCCGATTCCAGCTTAACATTAGCTGCTGGGATCTCTTCATCTGCCTGCGAAGGCATCAGGAGGTTAATGCTACCCCATAGAGATGAGGAGCTGAATGGGGCTTTATGGTGCCATACTTAATTGGACATTTCCACATTTCCATTTAGCCAATTAAACACAGTTTAACAGTTTCCCTTGAAATCTAATGCTGGAAGAAAAAGCAGGTTACAGATGGAAATCTTATTCAGTACGGGAGTATTTTTTAGTCATAACTGTGTGCATAGACGTTTCATCAAAAGTAGAAAAGAAAATAAATTCTGTTAAAGCAGGTAGCGTTTTTTTTCTGTGGTCTGTTGACGTTTCTCACTGATGCCAAGCATATTTGGCACATTCATGAATTAATAGTTAGCGGTCTAGTCGGTTTGTGCGTACTGTATGTAGAATTCACAAGCTTCAACAAGTGAGAATGCGTAGCTGGTTCAAGTTCCCTACTGCAATACTGGGGAAACACGCCAGTTCGTTGATACGAGAAATTCTTTTTTTTGTTGTTGTTTTGAAATACTGTGTGTGTGTGATTTCATTAACACTTTTGCAAAAGAGGCAGCGCAAATATTATTGTAGGGAACATAAAAAGCATGGACCACACAAAAGACACTTGCACCAATGTCCTCCAAAAAGAAAACAATATTTGTTTGACTCCCTTCCCTTTGGTTGAGACGTTGGTCTTGTTTCTGGAACGAACGAGGCTCCGTTGCTTTTTTTTTTTCTTTTTTCATTTTGCTCTGCACTCCTTCCTTTAAATCTAGCAACACTAAAGAACTGGGTTTCAACAACAACAAAAGAGGTTAGCTCTGGCTCTCCGTTTCATCTTGGCCTCCATCAATCCCAGAGGACATCTCTCTGGGTCCGTCTGCACTGCATAGCGATGGGAGATTGCACTGGGCCTCTGTTTATTTGGCTTTCTTCCCCTTTCTCATTGCGCTGAAATCTGCCTGACAGTTCGGCGGCTTGGCTCAGGCCCCACAGGGGCTACCGTCAGATAAAATGTCACAGTGGCTTTGTTCCACATGCCCTATAGGCTGGCGAGACACACTGTACACCTGAGAGCGGGAGGGTCAAAGAGCAATGCAAAATTGGTGAGGAAGAAGAGGGATAGAGAAGAACTGCCTCTGACTTAGTTTTGCAGCCTTTTAATAACACGCATTTTAAAGAGCCTTGGTATTCGTTCCATAATATTTTCAAACTTTTGTCACATCACACCAAATTGCATTGCCATTTTTTAATGTAATAAACCATTATAAACTAGCAGATAGTTTATGAACATCAATATCATGTTTTTTAATCTTTTTTAACATAAATCTATAGATTTAGACTTTGATGGGGAATTGCTTTGATCAAAACCTCTCCATTGTGGTATGAATGAATGGGGCTGCTGACCTGAAATGTGAACCTGTGCATAAGTGTAGAGTCACTGCAGCCTTAAATACATTTTTCTTCCACTATTTGTATGAATTTATCGTCATCCACATTCCTATGAACTCTGACCAGTTTCTCTTTGACTGCTAAAGAAAAGCACTCCATTGCATCAAACTCCAGCTGTCGTTGGTCATAAGATTTTCTTTGTCTTTTTTTTGGGGGGGCGGGGGGGAATACACCAGTTGAAGTTACAAAGAAACTACACCAAGCTTTACATAGAAGCTTCTGAGGTTTACAAATGGCAAGCTTTGTATTTGAATTCATCTTGTTTAAAGGGTAAATGTGGGTGAAACCAACAGGTCATTACCATAACATCTTTTGAATGCCTATTCACACTGTTAATGTTACTGGTTTTGGCCAATAAGGTGAATATTCGAAAAGATTGGCTAATTAGCATCCTCACCGCATTAGCACACCCTATGGTGGTAACAGGTTGGAAAAGAGACCCCAGCCTAGGTGCAGTTTAGGGTCCAGGCCAAGTTCTCACCTATATGTGGCCGAGAGTCTGGGCAGATAACTGAGGCTGTCAGTGCAAATGCTACGAAATGAAACAGTATTCTCCACGCGGTCGTGGAGCTACAATCTTTCTCAGGACTTCAACTCCTGGAGGGATTCTTTGTCAGCAGAAGGAGAGCAGCAGTACATAGACATCTTGAAGCCAACAGGAGTACATCCTCACTTTGGAGATGACAAAATATCCCTGACAGAGATCAGTGTCGTAAAAACCTCTGACGCCTTTAAAGAACAGCTGGATTTTAAACAGAGAATAATTTACACACAGCTAGATTGCGTTTACAGAGTAGGATACCTCTGACGGAATCGATTGCCCTGTATTTCATTAAGGAGTAAGTACAAATTCACTTCATACAATTCTGTAATCAGTGTTACCTTCTCTGTTCACCTCAGCGTTATGCACCACATTGTATGTCCACAATATAAAATCCAAATAAATTAAATTGATGTTTGTATGTGTAAGGTGACAAAATGTGGAAAAAGTTCAAGTAATATAAATTCTTTTGCGTGACACTGTATTGTCACTGAACAAATTGACCTTTAAATAGAATTAGATTTAGGACCAACCCCCAGAGCTGTATAACTTTCCTACAAAAAAAAAATCCCTAAATCATACATGGCCCATTAATAATGCAAATGCAGTGTCCATTTATGTGACACAGTGTTGTGGTACTCGAAGTTGGTCTTGGTCTTAAGACCGGTCTTAAGACCATTTTCTGATGGTCTCGGTCTCGTCTCGGACTCGACCGCATTTGGTCTCGGTCTTGTCTCGGTCTCGGGCTCTGAGGACTCGGCATTTTATTTCAAGACCAGTCAAGACCGCAACTGTGAAAATATCACTAAACGTACAGCATACTGTCCAGTTTATTTGTTAACATCTTTGTTTTCAGTGGATGCAAAACGCACAGATTAAAATCCAAGCAACTAAGTGTTTCTGTTACTCCCCCCACCCTCCCCACCTTTTACTCTCCCTCCCCACCTTTCACTCACGCGCGGCGCTCCAGGACATGCACAGTGGTATCCTCTCAGCGGCAGAAAATGTTTGTCTAATCATCAGTAATATAATAGTGCTGCATAAATAGTAAGAAATCCGATGGCCACAGCTAACTCAGCAGCGCTTCGGTTTCACAGACGGTGGAGACAACGTCTAACTTTTTTCGTCACTTAGAAAAGTAGCTCAAAGAAGGTAAGATCCGTTAACGTGATGTTAGCAAAGCTAGCTGTACAGAGACACATAAGCATTGTGATGAAAAATGTTATCACTCACTGCGGTGAATTATTGTGCGGAGGTGTAGACTGACTTGTCGCATATATGGGACAACGCTATGTCCAAAAGTCTGCAATATAGTGAGGTGACATTCAGAAACAGTCAATTCTTCTCCACGGCTCTTTACTTATTATATAGGACTGGAGTGTCACTCACTGAGAGCCGTTGTTCTATCAGATAGCCATACGCTGTCAGGTTAGCATACATGCATTAAGCATCAAGAAGTCCGACCGTCAGAGGAGTTGTCAGTTCACCATACGCAGCAAGTTATGATGAACATAAGTCATTAAATTGTTTTCAATGATAACTTTATAGATATACATGTGTTGTCATGGTTTCAAAGTGTATTTAAAGCAGAGTCTGGCTGCTGCTGGAGTCAGCTACAACACACGCCCGTGTAAAACTCACTTAACCGCTAAGTCAGGATGCCATACAACTGTTAATAACAAAGTGTATGACGATCTACGTTATGATTCTATGTTGTTGATTAAATGAAATCTTATGGTAATGACGTGTCTGACAGATATAGCCGGTGTTCTATCAGATAGCCATACGCTGTCAGAATAGCATACATGCAGTGAGTACCATGCCAGCGCATGAGCATTAAGTCCGACCGTCAGCGTAGTTGTCAGTATACGCAACAAGTTATGACGAAAATAAGTAATTAAATTGTTTATAATATGACATAATATGATAACTAGATAGATATACATGCGTTGTCGTGGTTTCAAAGTGTGTTTAAAGCAGGTCTGGCTGCAGCTGGATGCCATACAACTGTTAATAACTGTTAATAATGATCTACATCATGATTCTATGTTGCTGATTAAATAAAATCATATGGTAATGACAGCGTATGCATGTCTGAGCTAAGCGTACGACTATCTGACAACGTATGACAGAACACCGTGAGTTTGTGCTAAGCGTATGACGATCTGACCTGACAGAACACCCGTTCTTTGTTCTTGTAATGCTCTGTGTACACTGCATCATTATTTTATTTGATTATGTACGTTAATATTTAAATGAACAAATAACTAAAACACAAGAACGAAAGAGCACGCAGAGCATGCACAATGCTCTTTGATTGTTTTTGTTCAAAGTGGCAGCTGTAATGTCTGCCATGGTGTCAGACTACCTGGCTTCATGTACTGGGATAGAGAGTGAAAACAGTCACGATGAGCGCCTTCTGTTTGGTTACTTCTTGCTTGTTGCTCCTTGGTCAGTGTTCGTAGTTAAGCGTTATTTACCGTCAGGGCATTGCCTCAATTGCTATGTTTAATGGTGCAGACAGTGGTGGTTTCTTATATGAGCAATATGTTCAAATGCCCAGGGCTTTATGTTTTTAGGGATGGCACGAGACCATCACACTTTTTAGCACAGAAATGGAATATTTAATATTGGTAAAATATATTAAGTATTTAATATCTAGGTGTTTTTATGGGAATATGGATCTTTCAGATTATTTTGAGAAGCAATTTCGATCATATTTTACATTTTATAGTATCATGTAGCGTGGGGCGCTGGTCTTGGTCTTGACTCGGTCTCGACTCCCCTCGGTCTTGGTCTTGACTTGGTCTCGGACCCCAAAAGTCTTGGTCTTGTCTCGGTCTCGATACACTCTGGTCTTGGTCTTGTCTTGGTCTCGGGTTAGGTGGTCTTGAACACAACACTGATGTGACAGGAATATGTAGCTGAGTGTGAGCCCACTATCTTGCACAACCATTTAACATAACAGCTTCTGAGTCTCAAAGTCCTGACATCTTCAGTCAAACCTGATTCGCATTTCCTTGAAAAGCCGCGGCACCAAACCCAACTGCCGTCTTTGAGCCCGAGATGACTTATCTCACTGTTTTCCTAATGAGGCTCAAATGAAAAAGTCGACTGGTTTCTCTCGCATCTGAGCACTAGGGCGGTTGCCGCTGTCAGCTCCTGTTAGCTCAGTTCTCTCTGGTTCGTGTTTCACAGAGCACAAACACACTCATCCCAAAGGAGCCAGTCCATGCTCCTTCACAGGCGCCGACCCCCACCAGCCCTCAATTAATTAGTAAAAGAAGGAGCAGCTTCTGCAGGTAATTTGATTAAATACGACATCCCTGCTTTAAAGACTGTGCTGACGGAGCAAAAAATAAGATGGGACGTTGTCGGAAGAAATTGTCACTGTACTCCTACATGACCCACACCTCAGATGCTCCGCTCTCCTCCCTCTCTTATCAGCTCAACATCAACGTGCACTCCATTTTCCAAGGACATCTGTGAGACTTATTAGATGAAAAATGCTATATGCTCTAGATTACTGAGCTTGTCAGTCGCCTAATTTGATGCAATCCCCACCAGATCTCTTTGCCTAATTAGGTTTTTTTTTTTTTTTTTTTACTTGATAGCAGACATTTATGAGTTCCTATGTTTGTACTTTGACTGAATGCTGCACGGAGGTTTTTATCTACGACCATGCTTCTCTGATTAAACCATATGTAAACAACAATGTGA
This sequence comes from Poecilia mexicana, assembly GCF_051168715.1. NCBI lineage: Eukaryota > Metazoa > Chordata > Actinopteri > Cyprinodontiformes > Poeciliidae > Poecilia > Poecilia mexicana. Next base: position 23,334,483 of record NW_028263379.1, read on the forward strand.
GAGATTACGCATTTCTTGTTCACCAAGGACATCGACAAATGACATTAGTTCCCGACAAAATCTGCAGAGGAAATCGTATTAGCGCAAAAATACACACGTACTGCAAAGTATTCAAATCATCACCTTTCAATTTTGTTAACACGGTTACCCTACTGTTACAGTAATTTGCTCGAAACAACTGAAAAAATGTGAGGTTTCATTCTATTTAATATACAGCGAATGTTTTCTCTCTCCATCCCGAACACTTCATGTCTTTGTGCCACTGTATTGTACTTTGCCCTCAGGCTTGGAAAGGCTGAGTAGAGCGAGGAAGGCTGTATCGAGCAACGGCGCATAAATGGAACGACTCGCCATTTCGGTGGGGGCGGGGAGGGGCAGACCACTCATTACACAGATGCATAGCGGTGTTTGTGGTCAGTCAAGGCCAACATCCACTCTTCCCAGTTTGACCTAAGCTTGAATGGACATTGCTGCTCATCTTGGAGCTTCTCTCCTCTAAGCCAACACTCTTTGTATCCTCCAGGGCCTAGTTTCCTTAGAGGTCTCCACGGGCGGTTTCTTACCCAACAACAATGCAAGCATGCTACTAAAGAGAGGGAACCAGACATGAACTAATGGAAGGAAGGATTCTGAATCTTATTAAAGGGACATCTTGTTTCAGTCACTGCTCCATTGAGCCCTCCGGCTTCGTGTCAGTATCAACAGCAAACAGCTAGCAGGTGCAGTGCACAAATGAAGCCAGTTGTGTTGATCGAATCATCTGCTGCTCTACAACCCTACATCTATTCTTTCATTTAATCATGCAGTGAGAATAATAATTTGATCCCCTGAGTCTAATAAGTAATAAGGAAATCAACACACTCTCTTTTTGTGGAAGCTTAATTTTAATTGGGAGAGAAAGAGTAACAAGGATAGAGGTCTTATGTGTGAAAATGCAGCTCCGTAACTCTTCTATAGCGGCTTCTCTCAAGCCTTGCCAGGGTCTGGGGTTTGTGCTGTGCTAGATGATCCATCTATTATCCATCTTCTGTGTTCTGGATGAGACTATTCCTGACAAAGGCTTTATTGGTGCTGAAAATTGGCCCCTTAATGTGTTTATGGGGCCTAGTAGAAAAAAGTTCCAAATTATTTTTCTTCCACTTCTGTGTTTGACTGTGGAAAATGCATTTTTAAAGGCCGCAGCTTAAAAGTTCCCCAACTCAAAACGCATTTGGAGAAGACAACGTGGACATCATTCAAACACTTTTTTAAAAATATATATTTATTTGGTCACTGGCAAACTTAGAACTAGCCTGTATAAGATCAAAGCTAATTGAAGGTTATTTGATTTTTCTTTTATTTAAAATGAATCACTCCACCTTTTAGAACCTTCTCAATGAACTTCTTACTGATGGTTTTACGGTTCGTCTAAGTCTAGTCGGGATCTGTTATTTTGTTACTGAGGTGCTTTGACAGCTCTTTGGTCTTGCCCATGGTGGTGGAAATGTTGAAAGGGAAGAAATTGATTTTGCCTACAGGTGTGGCCTTATACACAAAATAAGATACTGGAGTATCTGTCGCTGATATGTTACAGCACATAATATGGTCCTAAACGTGAGGTAATAAAGAGTAATTGTAAAACTGTCACATATGTGAAGGACAATGCAACCCTGTTTTGCACTGTACGTGTTTATTGGGACGAAGGCTGTAAAATTCAGAGTGTCCTGCTGCGTCTCACTCTGCTTACTTTCGTTATCGTCTCACTTCATTTTCATTTGATACATAATCCTCTGGAGATGAAAACTCAATGTCCTATACGCAGCCCATCATTGCCCTCAAATGGTCAAATAATTATAAATTCAATTGATCAGAGAATAGTTCAGAGTGCAGTTTATTTAAATCAAGACTAAAAACCCCAACTGCTTAGAGTTGCTTTTGAACCATAATAAGTTAAATACTAACCAACAACTGATGTGTGACGATGGCACTTGGCAAAATGTAATGTTTCAATTGTTGACTATGTGTTCTTTGTCTTTTAACTTTTTATGATAGCACTTTGAGCTGTATTGTTGCTGAAATGCGCTATACAAATAAACTTGATTGATTAAATGAAGTGCTCAGCACCAGGTATGCTGAATCCTCATCAGTGCAGAAAGTATAGCACCATGAGATTAAGGAACATTATTGAATCAATGCTGTACCATCCGAGTAGCAATAGCATCAATTATATAGATGTGACGGAAATGTGTGGTATATCTTGTTACGTTTTGCATTTTCTCACACCATTTAAACAAAAGGTAGACGTGTCAAACTCTTACAGTGGTGATAACATCAAATAAAAATGAAAATGCTCTAAATCTTGTTTTATCTATGGTTGCAAACAATTAAAAGCGCACAATCAGTATGAAATCAAATACTTATTGCCTCACTGTTTCACTCTTTGTTGACTTGTAAAAACAAAAGCTATAAAAATAAAAATCACCCTTGTATCTATCTCATTGGTTAACTCCCCGTAGAAGAAAAACTGTTGGTTAACAACTCTGCTATCATTTGCTGAGGAAAGCTGTAATGTGCAGTATTTTCTGACTCTGCCAGCCACACATCTGGCTAAAACATTCTGCAGCCTAGCTAACTGTAGCTCCATGTGCAGAGGTCTGATGTATAGCAAGCTCACAAGGTGAGCCTTATCTCCTCCACCCTGAGAATTCGCAATTCCGTCCTTTCGGATTGGCACCGGGAAAAATCTTGAGTGGCAGGCTCCTGTTCTAATTAAACCTGCAAAAGCATTAGTCCCGCTTGTGAGCAGTTTTCATAATTACCCATGCAATTCATTCATTATTTAATTTAAATAGGTGGCTCAATGGCCAAACATGCAGTGAATTGAAGGTCTAAATTAGGAAAATGCCACAAAGATATTGGATACCTGATTTTTTTTTTTATTATTATTATTATTTTTTTTACACCTGAGCCACATGTAATGCTTCTGGATGACAAAGGATCAGAAATTAATGGATGGAAATTTGGTCTTATTAAATTTTTAAAGTCTGGAGGTAACATAGGCAAACACGGGAAATCACTCTTAATGCAATGTCTATTAGGTTTAAATAAAATGTAAGTATGACCTTTCTAAGCTCCTTAATTCAGCTAAATTGGCTCCAGAGGAAGCTAATTTAACTTTTTACAACATGGAGGAAAATGGGCTGCAGAGCAGAGGTACCATCAGCAAATGGCACTGGGCCCTGACTTGTTTGCAGAAGAAAATGTGTTAGCTTTTTATTTTCAAGAGAAAAAACCCTCCCTAAAAGGCTCAGAGACTCCCGCCCCCCTTAGTATTTTCCATATTTTCTACCGACTGTTGGGATTAGCATTATAATTTTGGCCACAATGGTATTGTTAGTGAATATAAATTTGAGCAAAGACTGAATTGCAAATGCAGGGCGCAAAAGCATGCAGTCAGCATGTAATAATATGGCATGGAAATGTTAAGAGGCACATCTATTTAAATGGCAGAACTAGGGTATCACATAAAGATGACATAAAGTTGAACTCGGAAACAGGCCTGCAAGACCGGGGGAGATAATTGACCCATAATTCAAGTCTACAGTCTTGGAGGTAGACCACTGGCTCAGGCACAACAGGTTAAATGCTACATAAAATGAACCAACAGGTAAAGCAGTATACCACTGCAATATGAATAGTTAAGTCTGTGGGCTCAAAAAAAACAAACAAAAAAAAGAGCTAAAAACCTTCTAGGTTAATCAAGCTTTTTGTTAATTTTATTGACTTGCATGTTAACAGCTATTTTATTCTGTGTCCTTATTGGCTTTTACAGCATTTATTTTTAATAGATATTTTGTGTGTTCAGTGCACAGCATTTGTTTGACTGTTTTGTCTCTGAAAATAACCTAATAAATAAACGTTAGTTTCAATCTGGCAAAACTATAAGGGCCTGGAGATTATATGTCTTATCTTAATTTATAATAAAACACAAATTATTGATGGAAGAAGTTGATAGAAAGTAAAGGACACACGGTTTGCAGAATCATTTATAAATAAAAATCTGACAGGTGAGGTGTGTGTTTATATTCAGCTGCCCAGAACAGACCTTTGGTTTTAGTCAGGCTGACCCTCCTCAGACCTAAGAAGATTTTCCATTAATGGATGGCGGGACACTGTCCATTCGAAAATGACCTATTCTGGCTGCCCACAGTGCAGTAGGACAAGCTGCACTGCATTTCTAGATCTCTGAAAAGGTTTTCACATAGCTGCCATTCACACACTGACATAAAACTAGAGAAGTCAAAAACTATTAAATACTTGATTCTAACTTCTTTTTTTATATATATAAAATTGCTCATATTCTATCGTACAGTTGGATTGTTTGTACATAATGTGGGTGCCACAAAGTTGCTCAATTCTACACATTATTTGAAAAATATTCAAAATGTGCTTTACTATAGTTATGCACTTCTGCTTCAGGGGTTTCTAAGATCGTATGAACTTGCCTGCTTCAGTTGTCACAATTTCAATAGTGGAACTGGCCTGGCCATTGCTTTCCAGTGCAGCTCTGCTTGAAAAAAATTCTTGCTTCCAGCACAGTCTTTGCTTTTCCCCCTCGACTCAGATCGTCTCCGGTCGATTTTCAACCCACTCAATCAGCGAACAGAATGAGAAGTTGTGAAAAATGACTTCTCTCTTCGCAGTGGAGGACAGTTGTTTACAATTTCCCGTAAGCTTCTTAGGATCGAACTGGCGCATAAGATACGTCATGGATGAACGTTAGCGACTGGGTGAAGTGTAGCAATCATTTCTCAACAGGTGAGAACCCAAACCCTCTGTATGAAGCAAATAGCGTAGGACAAAGCTGTGGTTTTTATCAGGCTGTAGTGGAACATTAACATCATTTAGCTCCATATTTTATACCTTGTCTACTAAGTGACAAGTTATTGTTTGCGCTATTGATGCTGAAGAAATCAGCTCAATGCTGCCACCTCCACTTTTTGCTATCCTGTCAGTGTGTATGCAGTGTTAGCTTTCTGCCTCATTTTTCCTTTGGTAAAATATATATCATAGTTTTGTTGGTCTATCAAATAAATCTCAATACATTCAAGTTTGTGGTTGTAGTACAAACCACTTTGGTTTTACTACCAAAGACTATGAATACAATGCAGAGTAAAATTTATTTTTTTGTGTGAGTTATGAGACCAAACATTGAAAATTCAAATATGAGTGATTTTGATGTTTCCACTTCAAGAATTGACATTTTTGCGATCGAGTCAGAAGCAACACATGCACATCCTCAAACTTTAGCTTCATGGTCTGGCACGTTAGCGGTTCAACTAATATGATCTGTATCATTAAATTTCTGACACTCAAGAATCCATATCCATTTCAGTCCCTGTCAAGCATTGTTAACTTCTTTACTGCTAAATTAAGCAGGAGATATGCTGCCTGAATGGAGCTGTATACAGCTCCTGACAATGGAAGCACAGGGGCCAACAGCGTTTCGTGAGAAGTGAATTAAATTTGTAAGCTTGTGTTGTGTGGTGTGTATACTCTGTGTTTTTTGATTTCATCAAATATTTATGACGGAGACCAATTTTCCAGGATTTATTACTCGCATTTTCTTGGTACATGCTGCTCTAAGCATATGTGAAATTATGGGTTTGTTTATTTTTGGGTCAGCTTACAGGTAGAAAGCCCACAGCTCAATCATTTATATTGCCACTACAGTGTTTGCAGCACAGCTTGCTGTTGATGTAACCAACTAGCACATTTGGAAAAGAAAGATTTGATGTGCAGCACAAGGTAGACAGAAATCAAAGGCCATGGTTCTCAAACTGTGGTGTGAACACCACTGGTGATACTTGAGAGGCCCACTATGATAAAAATTGGTATTAACTATTGACAAGCTAAACAAAATCTGTGCACCAGGAATAAGTGGAATTGGTTGCGACTGTGGTCTATCTATTTCTGGATAGTTGTAAGAATTTACTGCAGTAATAAACAAGAACCGATGGGGGAAAAGGCATTTATTCAATTCAAAATATTGATGATTGGCCAAATCACTGGTGAAAATTGATTTAATGATAATACTGACAATTTAGAGCAATTGTCTTTGAGAATATCTAGTATGTATGTTAGTCTTCAACCCTGTGCAAACAGCCCAATGCATGCACACAGCTGTGTCTATGTGTGGCTGTACAAAAGTGCAAATAATTTGTTTGTTATTTTTATTTATTTATTTTTTCCTTTGGCTATTACTAAGTTTTATGCAAGGTGTCCATATTTGATTTTGAGGTTCATGTGCAATTTAGACTTGTGATATTGTCAGAATTTGTCGCATTTTATTTTTGTATGTCGTTTTGTTTTCTTTCCGTTAGGTTTTTCATGTGCTGTCATGAGTTTAATTGTATTTTAATTTAATAATGTGGTGTCCTCTTGAGCATCGCATTTTATTTACTTCCTGCTTCTCCTTGGACATGGTCAGCCCTGTTGTCATGCCTGTTATGCTCCGTATTCCTGTTATGTTCCTGTTTTTATTGTGTTTTCAAGAATTCCACGCATGACTTTGTTCCCTGAATTCTATTGTTAGCTCTTCTTCTAAGAACACAAGACATCTTTCTTTTTTTTCTTTGTCAACTTTAACACTGGAAATTATTATCATGTGGATCTAGTAGATACATGTTTTGTCTTTTGTTTTTTATCTAAACACAAAAAAGCCATGCTGTACCATTATTTACAAAGTCATATAAAGGTAGGAATACCTGGAAACAAAATTTACTTAATACCTGTTGTAAGATCATTAATAGCGAACTGGAACTGGACAACTTCACGACACATGCTGTAAACGCTCATATAACAAACCAGATAAAAGCCAAAAATAGACACTTCCACTTGCTAAGTTGTCAGGAAATTGGAAAAAAAAAAATATATATATATATATATATATATATATATTAGCAGACTTGTAACTGTGCTCCAGTGACCCAGAAACACATATTTCTAATTGTTCTATCAGGTCTCTTGGGCTTACTTCACAGAGCTTTGACCCCTTTGCAATCAGGCCATAGCAGAGCTCATCAGAACCCAAAGGAGAGATTATCCCCTCAAGCATTCCTCCCTGAGCAGGCTGCTTCAAATACCACCTCATCCTCTTGATGGCATCCAGGCTCGGTGCTGATCGGACATGTGAGCCTGGACGCGTGTGGGACACAAAAGTCAAACGTCCACCAACAGCTCTATTTGTTCTCTATATTCCCTTGGAAGTGCAGCGGGGGACCAAGCCACGGCAAGATGGACTGCGTATGCTATTTTAACCTTTCTCCTTCCTGGACAATCTAATAACATCAGGCTGCGGCGATGCAGCAAAGTCGGCCTCAGCCCAAGGTGACTCTGGCGGGAAGAGGGGGGTGGGGGGTGAGGGGGTGTGTCTCGTGGCCAGTTAGATGAGATCTGCTCACATATCCTGAAGCACCTCTGATTTCACTATAATACAGATGAAATTGTGAGCGATAAGGACTGTGCCACCGAAAGTGTTGCAACTGTGCTGTTGATAAGTGACCTTTTTTTTTTCCCCCTTGGTACAGCGAAGAACAAAAAAAAGAGAGAGAGAGAGAGAGAGAGAGAACAGTATTGGTTGGTGATGAGCTCCATGCTGATGCAGACGAAATAAAAAAAAAGCCACTCTAAACAGTTTAGGGGTTAAGACTTCAATTCTTATCAACTCTTTGATTTCATCAGCAATATGTTTAGAAAAGAAAGTCATAAAAAAAAATTTTCTGGATAGCAGCTTAGGCCTCTGGAACACTGATGTCTGTACTTTCCAAAATATAATTCACTGGGGCTCTCTCTATCTGATTTCCGTGGGACATGTCAGGGGCTAATTGTTAAAAATTGAGTTATTGAGCCGTATGCCCTTCTGCAGCCCCTGAAGGACTAGCACCAACACAAACAGCTCCCGAACACTATTGGAATTCCACCGGAGTATCCCGGACTTACCCCGGCCATAATATTGCTCTAATAATTGGAGCTCACAAGTCATCAAATATCATGGCGGTTTGTTCAATTGATTCAGACAGCATATAGGAGAAGAGGAACGAACACGCATTTCCAATTTACGCATTTGTAATCTGGACGGCATTCTTGGACTCTGTTTTTAATAATGGGAAACTGTGCAAGGCTAAAACGGTGTTTTTGCAATCTGTCCTCTGGCTAGTGGCGCACAAGCGAGCGTACATGCAAATATGATGCCGAGCTCAGCGGCATCATTAAACTCAAGACAAGTGAACACAGAGCTCTTTTCCAAAGAAGAGAGCTACCGTGATGGCGGGGATGCAGCAAAACACCACGATTGATTAATGTAATCCAGTAATTTGATAGGCTTTATTTTGACAGCACACTGTTCAAATGGAGTGTTTGACAGAGCAGAAGTGGGGTGTCAACAGCCTGTTTGCCACATTCTGCAGCTGCTGCAGCAGCACTGAAAGTGATGAGAGCTATATCGCATCCCATCAGTAGAGGCGGTGGATTACTTTTTTTTTTTTGTGCAGACTGCTGACTTCTGCACACAGCAGAATGAGGTTGAGTGAAGGCAAGTCACAGAGCTGGATGATAATAAACCATAGTTGTGATAAAGATGTAATGGATGTGGAATCTGGGCAAAAAAGCAAAAAGGGAAACAGTCATGAATATTATCATAGAGAGTGTGCGCGTGACATGGATTGGGCTGGTCTCATTGCACACACTGGAACCGCACTTAAAAATAAAAAAAATAAAAAATACATCCCTGCTGACTCCCTTTGCAGACGACGCTCTTATCACCTGCGAACAGGATGGAGGCGGCAATGTGTCCAATCAAACAGTTGTCGTTCAGAAGTGTTTGAACATGTTTTAAAGCATTTCAAGAGCAAACTGAGTTTAATTAGAATGGCTGCTGGTTAGCACTAGCTGCAGCCAAAGACGACTACTCGGAGGATATCAACCGTGCCTTGAGCTCTTGTCTGCTCTGGTCTGGCTGAGTCTCCAAAGTCCAGAGTCTGAATCTTTTATAAAAAAGAGGGAGTATTAAAAAAAAAGGAGAAAAATCAGGATAAAAATGGTGGAAGTTCGTTTGGACATTTGCATAAATGGTGTAGTTCTATGAAAGTGCTTGAAAGAGCACGGTCTATTTTACCGACAGGATAAAGTAACATTTCACTCTTGCTTGATTGTTTTTTTGTTGCTTCCATGGATGGATGTGTGATCCTCTGCCTTTCTCTGATTGGGTCAAGGAGGTAACAGGTCCTGGAGGGACCTGGCCAAGAGGAGTCGGCCCTGATCTCAGGCGCTTCAAACTTGCTTCAGCACTGTTCCCCAAAGGTCGTGGCTCAAAGATGCCAACACAACCAAATCATCTGTAATAAGGCAAAGATGAGACCCCGAGACTCCTTAACCAGACACTCTCATGACTTCTTCAGTTTTGTGCTTTTTCCACAAAAACACGTGGATTGTACATCCAAACTCTCATGATCCCTTCAGTAACTCTGTGGGGGTAAAGATCTATTACACTGTTCCATGGCTATGATCAAAAATATGACACGGCCCTGTGTGAACACATTCATGCTTTTTACCCTTAAATAAAAAAAGTATTCGCCTCTCTGAGCAGAAACTAAATGCGATGAATGCTGAGTGGGAATGTACTAAGTAGCACAGCATCCCTTCTCAATGCTCCCCGGTATACAATACACCCAAAGGGAATCGTGAATAATAAAGACTTCAAATGACAAGCACGCAGCGGGGTTAATGATAAAGGTCAACTTGCCAGTATGTAGCCTGCTAGTATAAAGGCCAAGTGGCGCAGGATTCACAATTCACACGGGCTCCTGGCCAATATATGGCAGCAGGACCCAGGGTTTTCCAAACCAGATGAGAGCCGTTTCTATGCAGCAAATCCATTTCCAGGGCGGCTGCCAGGTGCTGCACTCCTCACTGATGCTTTTATTAGCCTGCTACGTCAGGTTATGCGATGACAGAAACTAATAGAGTTTGATGTGGGGGGGGGGAGAAAGCAGCGAGGCTCGTAAGTATGTAAACAAAACAGGAACGAATGAAACCCTGGATTACGAGGGAGAAATCTTAGGACCAGTGGTGGGAAGTAACGAAGTACAAGTACTTCGTTACTGTACTTAAGTACAATTTTCGTGTATCTGTACTTTACTTAAGTAGATTTAATAATGGATACTTTCTACTTTTACTCCACTACATTTTACAGTAAGTATCTGTACTTTCTACTTCACTACATTTCTAGAAAACTGTCGCGTTACTCGTTACATCCAAGTCGCGTTGCGCTTTTTGTCCATTAAAATGTGACGTTCAGGGACTTAAGGTGGCGCCGTAAAATCCGAGCAATAACGTGACTTAGTGTCTGTTGTCACCCATCGCCTCCACCTTTACTCGCACGCGGAGCTCCAGACATGCGCAGTGGTTTCCTCTGAGCAGGAGTAGATGTCTATGTGATCGTCGGTGATATAATAGCGCTGCATAAACCATAAGATATGGCGACATGTAAAATCAGCAGCGCTTCGCTTTCACAGACGGTGGGGACTTCGTCCAACTTTTGGCGTCACTTGGAAGGAAAGCTTAAAGAAAGGTAAGATCTGTGGACGTGATGCTAGCAAAGCTAGCTGTACTGTGAGACACACGTTGCATCTGCGATAAAAAAAAAATTGTCACTCCTGCGATTAATTATTGTGCGGAGATGTTGACTGATATGTCGCACATATTGGACAACGCTGTGACGAAAGTCTGCTGTATAGTGATATAACATTCACGAACGATCCGATTCTTCTGGACGGATCTTTACTAAGGTTGATAGAACTGAAGCCTCACTGAGAGCCGTTCTTTGTTCTTGTGATTCTCTGGTACACTGCAGTAGCTAATATTATTTTATTTAATTTAAAAAATATCTAGATTTATTTAAGTAAGTAAAACAACAACGTAAGAACACAGAGCATGCTTATGAGGGGCCGTTTAGGACAAAATTTACGTTTTGTCTCTCACACACTACCAAAAAGTCTCGCATACTCCAAAAAAGTTGCCTCGCATACTCAAAAAAATTACGTTTTGTCTCTCACACACTACCAAAAAGTCTCGGATACTCCAAAAAAGTAGCCTCGCATACTCAAAAAAATTACGTTTCGTCTCTCACACACTACCAGAAACTCTCGCATACTCCAAAAAAGTTGCCTTGCATACTCAAAAAAATTACGTTTTGTCTCTCACACACTACCAAAAAGTCTCGCACACTCCAAAAAGTAGCCTCGCATACTCCAAAAAATTACGTTTCGTCTCTCACACACTACCAGAAACTCTCGCACACTCCAAAAATTACGTTTCGTCTCTCACACACTACCAGAAACTCTCGCACACTCCAAAAAAGTAGCCTCGCATACTCCAAAAATTACGTTTCGTCTCTCACACACTACCAGAAACTCTCGCACACTCCAAAAAATTACGTTTCGTCTCTCACACACTACCAGAAACTCTCGCACACTCCAAAAAAATAGCCACGCACACTAAAAAAAATACTAAAATGTCACACACACACAAACGTTAACTTTCTCGCACACATACACTGCTACCAGCTCGCACATTCACAAACGTTAACTGTCTCGCACACATACACTAACAGCTCGCACATTCACAAACGTTAACTGTCTCGCACACATACACTACTAACAGCTCGCACATTCACAAACGTTAACTGTCTCGCACACATACACTGCTACCAGCTCGCACATTCACAAACGTTAACTTTCTCGCACACATACACTACTAACAGCTCGCACATTCACAAACGTTAACTGTCTCGCACACATACACTAACAGCTCGCACATTCACAAACGTTAACTGTCTCGCACACATACACTGCTACCAGCTCGCACATTCACAAACGTTAACTGTCTCGCACACATACACTAACAGCTCGCACATTCACAAACGTTAACTGTCTCGCACACATACACTAACAGCTCGCACATTCACAAACGTTAACTGTCTCGCACACATACACTGCTACCAGCTCGCACATTCACAAACGTTAACTGTCTCGCACACATACACTAACAGCTCGCACATTCACAAACGTTAACTGTCTCGCACACATACACTGCTACCAGCTCGCACACACACACACACAGACGTTTATCTCTCACATACACAAGACTAAAGTTGAACACACAGTACTAAGACTCGTTTTTTGAATGTGTGAGAGCGAGACTTTTTTTGAATGTGTGAGAGCGAAACTCTTTTTGAATGTGTGAGAGCGAGACTTTTTTTGAATGTGTGAGAGTTGTCACGGAAGAGGCGGGGCATAATTTTTGGATCAAACTGCGCATGCGTAGATCCTAAACTATAATTTTCCATTTTTGACTCACTGTATGTTGTATTACTTAGTATATTTGTGTTTTTAAATATATATAAATATATTGAAACTATCTTTCAATAGCTACCTTATATTAAACTATGTTAAGGACAAATGTCAAACATAGTGCAAATATTTTGAAAACAAAGTAAAAGATCTTGCAGGTATATTAATCTCCTTCCTCCTTCATCAGAAATGAAAAATTATAAATGCACACTATGTGTTGGGAACCTGTGTTTGTTGACTGACTTTTATTTGTCAGGCTTACGAGACAAAAGCTGAAAAAAGATCGATTTTCTTCGCTTTCAAAATAACACAAAACAGCGAAAAAAGACCTCCACACCGGACCTCGTTTATTTATGTATGTATTTTTATTTTGATAGCTGCCGATTAAACTGAAAGTTACACATTGACATGATCATATGAGTAGTTTTTACCGAGAAATCGATCAGAAGCGCCGTGAAAATGGTCAGATTCACCGGATCCACGTCTCTGGCTGCAATGCGCGCTCCCGTCACAGGGGGAACAGATTTTCACGGGGGAACAGAATTTCTCACAAGACCTCTTAATAATTCCTGTAATGCTGGCACCCAGTGGACAGATTGTACTACAGCAATTTTGCTATTTTTAATCAATCAATCAAATTCATTTATTTCTATAGCACATTTAATCTACAAGAAAGTTAAACGTTCTATATATATTTAAAATATATATAGCACAAATATACTAAGTAATAGAACATACAGTGAGTCAACAATCGAAACTTAAGGTTTAGGATCTACGCATGCGCAGTTTGATCCAAAAATTATGCCCCGCCTCTTCCGTGACAACTCTCACACATTCAAAAAAAGTCTCGCTCTCACACATTCAAAAAAAGTCTCGCTCACACACATTCAAAAAACGAGTCTTAGTACTGTGTGTTCAACTTTAGTCTCGTGTATGTGAGAGATAAACGTCTGTGTGTGTGTGTGTGTGCGAGCTGGTAGCAGTGTATGTGTGCGAGACAGTTAACGTTTGTGAATGTGCGAGCTGTTAGTGTATGTGAGCGAGACAGTTAACGTTTGTGAATGTGCGAGCTGGTAGCAGTGTATGTGTGCGAGACAGTTAACGTTTGTGAATGTGCGAGCTGTTAGTGTATGTGTGCGAGACAGTTAACGTTTGTGAATGTGCGAGCTGGTAGCAGTGTATGTGTGCGAGAAAGTTAACGTTTGTGTGTGTGTGACATTTTAGTATTTTTTTTAGTGTGCGTGGCTATTTTTTTGGAGTGTGCGAGAGTTTCTGGTAGTGTGTGAGAGACGAAACGTAATTTTTTGGAGTGTGCGAGAGTTTCTGGTAGTGTGTGAGAGACGAAACGTAATTTTTGGAGTGTGCGAGAGTTTCTGGTAGTGTGTGAGAGACAAAACGTAATTTTTTTGAGTATGCGAGGCTACTTTTTTTGAGTGTGCGAGAGTTTCTGGTAGTGTGTGAGAGACAAAACGTAATTTTTTGGAGTATGCGAGGCTACTTTTTTGGAGTGTGCGAGAGTTTCTGGTAGTGTGTGAGAGACAAAACGTAATTTTTTTGAGTATGCGAGGCTACTTTTTTTGAGTGTGCGAGAGTTTCTGGTAGTGTGTGAGAGACAAAACGTAATTTTTGGAGTGTGCGAGAGTTTCTGGTAGTGTGTGAGAGACGAAACGTAATTTTTTGGAGTATGCGAGGCTACTTTTTTGGAGTATGCGAGACTTTTTGGTAGTGTGTGAGAGACAAAACGTAATTTTTTTGAGTATGCGAGGCAACTTTTTTGGAGTATGCGAGACTTTTTGGTAGTGTGTGAGAGACAAAACGTAATTTTTGGAGTGTGCGAGAGTTTCTGGTAGTGTGTGAGAGACGAAACGTAATTTTTTTGAGTATGCGAGGCTACTTTTTTGGAGTATGCGAGACTTTTTGGTAGTGTGTGAGAGACAAAACGTAATTTTTTTGAGTATGCGAGGCTACTTTTTTGGAGTATGCGAGACTTTTTGGTAGTGTGTGAGAGACAAAACGTAATTTTTTTGAGTATGCGAGGCAACTTTTTTGGAGTATGCGAGACTTTTTGGTAGTGTGTGAGAGACAAAACGTAAATTTTGTCCTAAACGGCCCCTCATACATGCTCATTGCTCTTTGTTTTCGTCACCTGTCATGGTGGCAGACGTTGCAACAGGAGGGAGGATGAGAACAGTCACCTCCCTCTCTGCTTGGTTACTTATTGCTTATTGCGCCTTGGACAGTGTTCATAGTTGAGCGTTGTTTACCGTTAAATGCTGTGTTTAATGGTGCAGACAGTTGTGGTTTCTGACATGGGCAATATGGGCAACCGCCCAGGGCGTTATCTTTTTAGGGATGGCAGGAGACCACCACAGATTGTAGCACTGAGATGAGAACAAAGCAGAATGAAGAAGAATTTGAATTGACACTGGTTAAATTTATTTCAGCTCTAAGTATTTAATATCTAGGTGTTTTATGGGAATGTGGATCTTTCAGATCAATTTGAGAACTAATTTTGATTGGTACACTTAATTTTATTGTCATGTAGCAGGGGGTGCTGGTCTTGGTCTTGGCTCGGTCTCGGGTTAGGTGGTCTTAACTACAACTCTGCTATGTGACTCCTTGGTTCCATGTCCTCCCCCACCTTTCTGTTGGATTTCTTTCAAAATAAATGCCACTAGTGGCAAAAAAGTGAAGTTCATGCTATGTTAGGACAGGAGACCAGATGTTTCCATCCCTGAAATTATGATGCATAGAATCACATATCTAAGTCTAAACCATGTTACAGAGAGTAAACATAATAAAACCATGCTTTATCTGTGGTATTGTTCATTAAAATGGCACATTTCTAATGTATTAAAATGAAATACGATCGGTTCACTTAATGAACCGATCGATTAGGCATTATTAGCAAGTACTTTTACTTTTAATACTTAAGTATTTTTAAAAGCCAGTACTTTTTTACTTTTACTTAAGTACAAATGTTAATGTGGTACTTTTACTTTTACTTGAGTACATTTTTGTCTGTGTATTTGTACTTTTACTTAAGTACATATGTTGAGTACTTTCTCCACCACTGCTTAGGACAGAGAAAGCTATTGAGGTTACAGATTTTCAATAAAACTCGCAGCACAGCAGAGGAGAAGCAGGATATTCAAGTGCAGAAACGGTGCTATTGAAATATATGATGCCGGGGATCAGAAATGCTGTTCCAGTAGACCAATAAAGACTTGACTGGCATCAAACACATTAAGGCACTCAGTATTTACAGTCGCTTGCAAGACTGTTCACTGCTTTTGAAGGTTTTTTTTTTCTATTTCGTCAGGCTATGACCACAAGCTATATTGTATTTTGGGAGGATTTTAGTTGACAGACTGACACAAGTGCACTATTTAAAAAAAAGAATTTGTTTCCCCTCGAATTAAAGTCAGAAGTTTGCCCTATATCTGTATTTATCTTCCTTGTTCCCTAACCCCTATACAAAAAAACAGTGTGGGTCAGAGCTGAACTTCACATCAAGCCTTGTTTATTCTTCACATGAGTACCTTTAAATTTTCATTTCATACCAGCCACTGATTCAGCATTTCTAATACCAACGCAGACTCAACTTTGTAAAAAATGTGTCGTAGTTGGCTGAAATCACATAATTTATTTATTTATTTTTTTTACATTTTTACTCTCTCTCTCTCTCTCTCTCTCTTTGCATCCATAAATTGAAAAACTTTGCACAAAAGTGTGCTCTGATGTGTAGTGTGAATTAATTGAACTCTTAGAACACAAACTGACAAAATCTGATTAAATTAAATAAAACTTCTGGGTCTTAATAATTTCAATAACTTTACTGGTTCGGGATTTATCGTTACATCATCCATTTGTATTTGCTGAATCATTACCCATGAAGCCCTTTTGCTAAAAACCTCAACCCTTGAAAAACACATTTAATCCTCTGATGAACATAACAAATCAAATTAAATGATAAAAACCGCAAAAGTAGAACAGTGTAGCCTGTGTTAAGACTCATTTCTCCCTCCCCAGAAGCGCACACACAAATGCTGCAGGGTAAAAAGTTTTCTTAACTTATTCCATTTCTTTCCTTGTTATTTTTAAGGAAATCATGTCTGCATAGCTCAGTTAATGACTGATACTGAAATAAATTTATGAACATCTGTGCTGCTTCCTCTTCTTGGTAAGCAGCTCTGTCATGCTGTGATGTAAGAATCTTTTAAACTCTGTTGGTACACAAAAATACTCTTTTGTTGCAGTTGCTGGCTTTATTACAACAGATATATCGAAAACGGCTATAAATTATTCTCAGTTTTGATCATTTTAGAATAGCGCTAGAGATAACTTAGCCAAACTTGACAAACATACAACACACAAAAAAATTAGCATTTTTCCCCATATGTTTTCTAATGGTTTAATTTATAACAATGACATTTTCATTAAACTTAGACAAAAAATGATCGATTTCAACAAAATGGAACTTTGACATTTACAAATAGAAATATATATATTTTTTTGTGAACTGATGAAGCACCTTGCTTTATCAAGGTGCCATCTAGAAAGGGAAGAGGAATTGGCAATATCATGTATCAATCAATCATTTAATGAAGTTTATTTGTATAGCACATTTCAGCAACGAGGCAGTTCAAAGTGCTTCACATCATAAAAACACAAAAATAAAAAGTAAAAAAAACATAGCCCTAGGAAAACTACTAGCTAATATGTCATTGAAATCTGCTTTTAGTTACAATATGAAGTATTGCAGCGCCTGTTAAGCTGCGTTAACAAAGAACTTGTTGAATCTTTGCTTCAAAATAAATGATTTTAAGTCGAAAAATGATGAAGGCTTGTTTGTTTTAAGTAATTTTGTAATCCCTAAAACTCATCCTTCACCTACCAGCCCAAAGCCATCACCGTGTTTCCATAAGTACTCAGGCACTCAGTGAGAACCCAGTTTCTTGTACTCTGGCTTGCAACATTAAAGCCATCCCAGTCTCCTCTAATTCTCAACATTTCCCACCAGAAATCTACTTCTTTACTGACTTGAAAAGAAAGAGTGGGCAAAGAATGTGGTGAAAAATCCAACATGGATCTGTTTTATACCAATCAAGACTTTTCAGCGAGGAAAATAAAGTTAGACTGAGTTGGACTGTGGCCATGGCTTCTTTGACTAGAGAAAAGGAGGCTGCACTGAATCTCACACTGCAGCTGAGAAAAAATAAAAAAAAAACAAAAACAATAGTGCTTTCTTTTTGCTGCTTGAGTGATAGTGCCCTCCCACACATTGGTAAGCTTCCTTAAGGTTATACAAATCCACAAGTGACCCTCTTTAAAATCGATTCTCAGTGGAGAAACATGGTACAAAAGACAGTTTACATAATCTGCAAATAAAAACTGCCTATGTTAGATGTGTGGATAAGCACCTCTTTCCTTTCCAAAGTTCTGCAAAGGTATCTATCGCCAACAGCTTTCTTCTAACTATGTGTAACTGGGAAATGGAGTCTTGTGGTTTGTCTGATCACAAAATCGCACGTAACTCAGAAGTCCACTGGTCACATTAGCTTTTTTGTCATTTCCTTAGTTGTCTCACATCATCAATCAAATTTTAATATCAAAGATAACCTGAGTAATTTAGAAAAAAAAACAGTTTTGAAATGATGATTACATTTATTAAGGGAAAACAGTAGGGACAGTGTGGCATTGAAGGAGAATTTTTATATCACAATAACAAACATTGTGTCAACAGCAGCAGAGTTTATAGGTGAAAAAAACTGCTGATCGAAGGAGCCCCAAAAAGACTCGTTTTAGCAAAAAGCATATCTGATATACATTATGGGGTCAGTCTGATGGTCAGGGATGCTTTGCTGCTTCAGGACCTGAACTGATTGTTTTAATAGATGGAGTCATGAAACCTGCTTTTACAAGGAAATCCTGAAGGGGAGTGTTTGGCCATCAGTAAGGACCTTAGCTTAAGCGTTCTTGAGTTATGCAACAGGATTAAGATCCCAAAAACACCAGGAAGTCCACCCCTGAATGACCCAAAATAAGAAAAACAAAACAAAGTGTTTGAATAGGTCTAATCAAAATCTGGACTTAAACATGTTTGCGATGCAGTGGTGTAATCTTGTGCATAGTCAAGATTGCACCACAGGACCATCAGAGTTAGCATATTTTCTCCAATAAGTGAGATAATTGTGACTCCGCTTTTCTTTGTTTCATATTTAAATATTCTTGATCTTAAACATTTGAATGTGTCAAAAAAAATACAATAATTAAAAACAGCAGAAAAGTATCGGGGAATAAACGCAATATCACATCAGTGTAGAATCTTCCCCTAAACTCTACACAGTCACGACTCTGAACAGAAACAATTCTCACGTCTGTCCTATTTTAATAATAGAAAACTCCCATTCAATGGGTGTAATTAAGAGAACTGTGACCAGACCTTGTTCGTACTCTGTCTCCAATCCTTCCTCCCCCGATTGTTAGTTGCGTCCACTGTGACGGTGCAACACAAGCTGTTAATTTTCCACTCTTTCGCAAACAACTTCGCTTCCCACTTTAATCCATCATTCTAAAATCGTCACCTATCGTTGCTTAGTAGTCGCGTTCACCGCCACCTAAAATGTTGGCACTTTCACCTACACTTCTCTTCGGAATGTCCCTAATTGAACCACATTCCTCTCCCTGTTCTCTTCCTCCTACTTTTTCACCTTGTCAGTTTGTCATTTTTGTCCTCGCCGTCTCCAGACGCCTCCCTCTGTTAGCACCTCTGCAGAGGCGCTTGTGTGGCAGCAGCTGTGGAGAGCTTTTCCCACACAAGCAAGAATTGTTGACCTTGGTGCTAAGGCTTGGTCACTGCTATGATTAATGCCTCTACAAGACAAGAAGCCACTACCTCCACCTGCCTCGACCAGTCTATATCTTTTAACACTAATCATCCCTGTCCTAGGGATGATGCGTGTGAAAGATTTGTCCTCATGATACACCAATCTTCTCTTCAAAACTGCTGCTGAAGAGGGAGTAAACAACTGCAAACAGGGGAGTTTTAGCTTCACAAACACTTGTTTTTTTGGTCCTCTCCCTCTTCCAGAATGATGAAAGGCGTTGTACTGGGCTCATCTGGAAGGGGTACATGCTGGCTGTTGTTCGATAAGGCAGTTTACCTGTTTGCGTTTTACCCTCAGGAAGAAGAAGCGCCTGTGTGTTTTGTGGTTGTGAAGTTAAAAATCCCTCAAGGACAAATGCGCTAAGAAGAAAAGCTGTGCTGCCATTAGGAATCCCATGCTCCCTCCTGGCGCGGAGCATAAAGCAAAACAAAGCATTCGAGCAATGAATCACCTCAGATAGATCTTTCAGGCACCATAAACAAGATTCCTAATACAAGCTGGGAATAGACTAAAGTTATAATGGTCTCAGAAATACAAATATTCACCTTCGGGTGTACAATATATCTTGCCGGTGTCATCTCCTGACAGAATTATATTTGTTCAAAGACTTCATACAGCGATATGTACTGTTTTCATTTAATTGATTTTTTTGTCCCAGTGTCAATATCTCTAGCGGAGAAACAGAACAGTAATTTGCTGTCCCTATTACCCACAATGCATTGTTTTCTTTTTTTTCTTTTCTGTAGTTGTTTGTGTCCTTAAATTCACTTGAGTTTGGTAATGTAAATGTCTTTACAATATTTAGTTGGGGCCTGCCCATAGCATTGCATAGGGAAGATCAGTGACTGCCTTGTGAAGCAAGCCTTTTCCCTAAAGTTAGCTATTAGCTAATTTTCTCATTAATTAGACATGTTTAGTATACTAAATGGAGCAAGTCAAATTAAAACAACATGCTACTGATGCTCCACATGCTGCTGCCAGCATTTAGGCTAACATTAGCATTTTGGCTAATTTTAACTTATACACTAATTTTAACATATAAAATGGCATGCATCCATGTTATTCAACATGCTTGTGACTCTCCACATGCTGTTGAGTACATTGCAGCTTTCTTTAGCATTGATGCTAATTTTTAGCATCAGAACCCTGGGTTCCAACCGACGAGCACACTTTGGCAGGCCCCACTTAAATTCCGTCAGGAATTTTCTAGTTGGGGCCTGCCATAGCATTACATAAGGAAGGGCGGTTACTGCCTTGCGAAGCAGTACAAAAAAACAATACAAAAGTAAAGTCAAAGTGTCAGGATTTGGGTCTTCTGTGTTTATTTTTGGGGTTTTTCTGTGTTTGTTGTGATCCTGTTCCCTGTGAGTCTCTGTGATGTCCTGTCCTCCCTATTAATTGTTTCCCAGGTGTGTCTCGTTCCCTGATCACCCTCCCAGTGTTTTTAAGTCCACCTGTTGTCTTTGTCTGTTGTCATATCCTAGTCACATGTAGCTTGTCGTCAGTAGTTTTAAGTCGAACTGTATAGTCCTGAGGCTACTTTGCTCCATGTTCAGTCTTTGTGTCAGTTGCTACCGGTATTTAGCTGTCTGCTTTTTGTCTCTGCCGTGCTGCCTGATCTGGACTGTTTGAGCCACTTTCATCGTTAAATTCATCATCACTTTCTTCATAACCTGGACTCCTGCGTTCATTCTCACCTTCACAAACCACCACTTCATAACACAAAGAGCTTCAAACCTCTTTAAAAAACCTCAAGAAGGACTCAAAACTGCAGGTTGAGAAGATTGAGACAGAAAAGAGGCACATTATGTCTGAAATCAATGCATATGAAGTGAAGGTTGAAAAACATCAAAGTGAAGTGAAGAAACTTGAGATTGAGGTGTCCCGAAAGATCGACGAAATCGAAATAATGAGATTTTGAAATAAAGACAAGTACAGACTTCTTGAGGGCAAGGTAAACACTCTGGAAAAACAGTTGAAAGAGGCAGAGAAGGAAAATAAAATTCTTGAAGAGAAACTTCCAAAAACCCCAATGGAGGAAGCCATGGATAGAACTAAGCAAGAGTTTAAAGCAAGGGTCGATTTATCTTCAAGCGCATTAGCTGTGGAAAAACAGCGAAACAGGACATTAAAAGAACGTCTGATGAGAAAAGAACAGGAGGTAAGTAAACTCATGGAGCAGCAGGCTGAGACCTCCAAGCTCTTAGCCTTCCAACAACAGAGAGAGGCTGCGGCTGTGAAAATGTTTAGCCCACACAGAATCTGATTGGAGAGACCTAAAGACAGAAATTAAATCCTTAAATTATCATATAAAGGTGCTAAATGAAAAGAGGGAGAGGGATCAAAACCAAATTAAAGAAGCCACCGACCAAGTGCAGAAGGTGACACAATTGTACATCAGTGAGAAGATGGAACATGAGATATGGAAGGAATCCTTAAAGAGCAAAGAGGCAAAGGTAGAAGATGAAATTACTTTGAAGGGACCTACAGATGTAAGCAAAATTGAAACAGAAACCAATGATAAACAAGTCAGAGGTTCAACCACCGATCCAGGAAAAAAAAGTCCAGCTACCCAAAACAAAGTCGATATGTAATCGAAGAATTCTGCTTCTGCGTGAAGGCAAGTTGGAGCCAGCATTTAAAGAAGGCCACCTTACAACACAACCAAAATTAAAACTGCAGCCAACTCCCCCAAGCAAAAGGAAGCCTGAAATCCCGCATTTTACACCGACAGACAGGAAAACTGAGCGGAGAAAAATTAGCGGGCAACCTGGCGGGATCGTAGATGAGAACGGTAAAGTTCCCTCATTAGAGGCTAAAGGCAAAAATATATCATGAGGTGCGTTTGGATGGATGGATGGATGGATGGATGGATGGATGGATGGATGGATGATGGATGGATGGACAGTTCCAATCATGAAATAATAACGTCATGAAATAATAACGTCTGCATAGACTCTCTTTTGTTTGGCCATAACCATAATTTTCTGTTTTAATCGAATCAACTTTAGATTAACTCATCAATTAATAACTTGCATCCCTACCTGTACTGAACATTGTGTTTCTTTCTACGATACACTCTAAACTAAATGCATAGGTTTTCTCCGGGTGCTCCGGTTTTTCCTACCATTCGGGAAAAAAAGTGATTAGGCGGTAGCACTTTATTTGATGGGGTGTGAATAAGACTGTCATAGCACCGTCATAAACATGACATAACACCTGTCATGAACATGAGAAAGTCTTCATGACACTTTATGACTGTTGTCATAAAGTGTCATTTGGTAAATCATGACACTTTTAATACAAAGTTGACATTATTCAAAATGTCTTCGTTATGACAACTTGACATTAACCAAGAAATCATGATCTGACATAAATTTGTTATAAAAGCATTACTGATTGCACTTAAAAAAATATGTAGCTTTATGTGGTAATATTTTATTGCTCTGCCATTTTGCTAGTCTTAAATTTCTTAATTTAATTGATCCTAAAGTGTTACAGCAAGATGTCTAAAAAGTATGGAAGCCCATCTCCGCCACTATCTTAAGTTAAAAAATAAATAAATAATCTCAAAATAATGAGATAGTATCTCATTATTTTTCATATCATGGACCAGCCATTTGCAGTCCTCATAAATATTCTATGCAGACCACAATTCATGAATAAAATTCAATTTAAAAGAACACCCAGCACAGGCTGTTGATACAGATTAAGAAAATGTCAAAATTTTACTGATAAAAGGTTTTTAAAACATTAAGAAAAATAAAATATTTTCCAAACAACACATAGTTGAATAGATTAAACAATATTTTAATAAAACAACATTGTTTGCTTTCATAAAAAAAAGTATTTGGTAAAAAAAAAAAACTACTCAAGTACTTAGCAACTGTTTGATATTAAATCATAATAGCTGGTTTAATTCATAAGAGAAATATGTAATCAGACAGAAAATATCAACTTGGATCTGGACTTTGATTGCAACTTGAATCTGTTTTGATTAAAATGATCTCAGTGTTTCTCTGACTGTACATCTAGAGTTGGTGCCATGCTAGCCAGTGACCCTCAACCCCCATCCCAAGTCTATTGCAACCTTCATATGACTGTCTTAATGGATTTCCCTGTATCTTTGAAAGCCAATTCTGTGCTTGACTGTATAGCAACATGTTCCAAAGCAGTTAATGCAATTCACACATTTTGCTGCTGTACATTTAAAGAAGAAGGGACCTTCAATTCACATCCACCGGTAACTGAGATTATTTTTTATGAGCTAGACTATAAAACCAACCCAAACAATCCGAAATATTGGAGGTCACACAAAAGGAGCAGTTGGTGTGAATAAATCCTCTGATGTATTAATACAACTCTTAAAAGGGCATCTGGCTCCGAAAGCAATAAGAAAGGCCAGGTATTCACACAAAAACTCTATTTGTGAAGGTTTTATAGCTTTGACCTAAAAAAAAAAAGTCAGAGCTGGAAGAATATTGTCATTGCTGTAGGCAACACTACGACTACACACCTATACACCTGTTGTTAATTTGGCATTTTTAGCTAACAAGACAAGACATCAGTAACAGGATTTCTTTTTTGGCCAGTAAGAAATAAAAAATAAAATGTTCTTGCAGCACCATCATATTGTATGTGTGACCAAGAAAGCTGAGGTATCATTCGTGATGAATTGCTCAACTATTAACCCCCAATAACCAAAACCTTCAAATAATGATTTGGTGATGCTTTTCTTCAGCAGAGTAAGAGGAGCTGCTAGAAGCTGTCTCCCTAGACATTAATAAAAAGAAGGACGGAGCTTTATACAAGCAATCCTGCAAGAGGTTGAAGATTTGAGATTGTGGCAACGGTTCCCTGCCAAAGGAAATCAACCGTAAATGAACAGCTAATGGTGCAATGGAAGTATTTAAATACACCATAGTAAGTGTGTCAAAGTCCACAAATGAATCTAGTTGGGAATCTGCTGGATGTTCAGATGCTTCCAGTCTAACAACGCTTGATCTGTTTTGCAAAAAGGAATGGTCAAAAATGTTAGCCTCTCTCCGCTCAAAGGTGTCAGAGGGCAGAATATAAATGCGTGCTAAATGTTTCTTTGTGCAATCATAGCTTAGTTGATGTGAATTCATTTGCAAGGCAGCGTAAAATCATCAAGACAATCTAACTCAGATTGTGGTGCATTTTTGCACTGTAACAATATGAGGTTTTGTCTGGACCGCAAGCGGTCTCCACAAAGCACGTCCTCCATCACCAAACAGTAAAGGTCAAACTTCCAGCAATAAACCTTCTCATTCACAAACACTGACACAAGCCTGACATTTTCCCTCGGTGAACCGCCGCTCCATCTTTGCATTTCATATTCCCATCTTTGACTGAAGTGCTCCATTTTTACAGGAGATGCTCTGAAGGACCCCTTGACCAGATGAAAGCAATTGTCGGTTGGCTCTCTGATGTCTTTGTAATGCATATTTGCGGCTTTGGTGAAAGTACTACAATCATCTAAACGTGTTTTCATCTCTGGACAGTGCTACAGCCGAGCTTTGCTTTGCATAGTGAAAAGCCCTTCTGTACCATAGACATTAATTTCTTAATGTCACAGTTTTCCAAAAATGTCATGCTTATGAAATATAATGAGCTCTGTTCTTGTTTCCATTTGTTCCAGGATGAAGGGGGAGGACAAACTCTTAATTACAACGCACCACCAAAATCTCAATTGAAATAAAAGCGATGTTTTAATTCAAGTAAGATGAAGCGCATTAATTCGGTACACACAAGTTGTACAATTGTCTAACGCTGACACTCAGCTGGTAGTTAAAAAAGGAAAGATCATTTTAAATACTGCAGGTATACCACACACCACTGTATTAGTAAGTGTTATGTTTTAGATATGTTCTCAAATAAATGACAAAATATCCATTTTGTCATTTGAAGATCCCTACTGTTTTGAGTTTTGCTGTCTTGCTGAGTGTAGAGGTACCCAATGAGACAAATGGAAAACAAGCTGAAAGCTAACAAATAGTCATATGGTGATTGTCATTTGAAAAAAAAAATAAAAATGAACCCATGACATCCAATATGTAAACTGCCGTTACCTGGCCATATTTTAAATCGATCGCCTCATCTTGTTTTGCAGGAGCAGGCGTGATAAACGACCCCTGTCAGTTTTAAACTCTGTGACAAATATACTGTATCACCAGTGACAGGTTTACATAAAAGCCATCCTCTGTTTTTATGCCACGGCGTTGTCTTTTAGTGGAGTAGAAGCAGCAGAATGATTGGATTTGAATTTGTAGCACCAAAGGTTATTGAAGTTTATGCAATGAAACAGCTGGAATGCAATCTAACTTTAAAATTGTAAAAAAAAAGTAAAAATAAAAATAAAAAAATTACATAGTTTGATACATCAATAAGTTTTAGTGAATGTGCAACCAGAAGTGTTTACATCCACCAAAATAGCTGAAGCGTTAACTTGCTATGAAGACTAATGTTTTCTGCCTCCAGGACTCAAGGAATATTTCATTATAATAAGAACATGAGAACAGTAAACCCATGATCGCAAATATGAGTTTGCACATGCTCCCAATTCAGAAAACAGGCACGAGGGCAGATTTGTGCTTATAAAGTGGTTTACATAGCAAACAGAATCTCTGCTGAAACAGTTTACCCACATTTAAATGAGTCATTATGCATGCATTTTCCTCCAAAACCATATTTATTTAAATAATAGCTAGACCAAATAACTCTTCATTCTCCATCACCAAAATAATTAGGGTAATGCAGATTTTGCTGAAAAAGTGAAAGATGTGTTAAAGACAAAAAAAAAGCAGCACAGGCAATTGATTCGTTCTTCTGGACTTAATATAAAATTGTCATCTAATCATTGTCAGATACAAAACCTACAACTGAGACTTTCTAATAGGTGCCTAATATTGGATTTAATTGATAAATATTTACAAATAAATGAACTATTTAGAGAAGATACTGTATGTCTTTATCATGTGCCTTAAGTGAGCCACACAGGGGAATCAGTACATAAGGGGGTGAGAGGCTGAAGTGGCGAACCGTGAATGAAGGGGTCAGTTTTATGGAAGCAGGTCTGAAGTTGGTCGGTTTCTGTTGTTTTTTTTTTTTAACTGTGCAGTCATAAGAAGATACAAAGAAACGTAATCTTGAACAGTAGAAATGAAGAACATTGTTATGAACTGTGAAATGTCATACTGTGAGTGAAAATCATTCAAAATTCAGTAAAAGAACTAGGGGGTGTTGTAATGGATAGAGAACTATTTAAATTAAGTTATCTAAATTATTCAAATTTGTATATTTATTGTAAATTATTTAAAGGATGTTGCAGGTTGTTTAATGATGTTTGTCTGTTTTGATTACCACTGTTGGTGGTTTATGTTTTGTTTAATTGTATTTGCACTTTAAGTTTTTTTTTGTTTTTCTTTTTTTTGTACCTCGCGGGCTGCCGTAGCCAAATGAGGGCAGGCCCTATAAAAGCTGGGAAATCACTATCAATGAATAACTTCAACAAACTGTCGGATGTGCTTGGCACTGTTAACGTTTAGCGTTCCCCGGTGAAAGCAGCGAGGTACGTTTTATTTTGTTGTTTGTGTTATAAGTTTATGTTATATTCTAATATTTGTATCTGTTTAGTTTTCACGGTGACTATGGTGACTGAGATGGGTGTGGTGACTGTTTGATGATCCACATCAAAGAAAATAAACAAACCATGAAAATCACCCGTCGAGACTGCGCAAAATTAATTCACGTGCTGGGGAGCTGCTACAGTGAAAACTCGAGGCTTCCGTGTGTCGCCTTCCATTGACTGTGAGACGTTTGGATCGGACATCGGCCGAAGTTTGACGCCGCTTCGGAGTCAACGCCACCATGAGGAGCTGTCTTCGCGGTGGATCCAAGTTTGCATGAGAAACTGATGCCGACAGACGATGATCGCTGGCTCGGTGAGAGATTGACTGATCAAACAATACGGAAACGACTTGGAGATGAGGTCACCTGACTATTATTGGCGTTTATGAAATTACGCCGAATTAAAAGGTAAACGGGACCAAAAAAAAAAAAAAAAAAAAAAAATTAAATGGAATGGTGTGTTCTGCAAGTATTTCGAATGTGGGTTTAATTTCACTGTAAAGTTTAGGTCATTGTAAAGAGTTAAGATGTCACTGCCAAGTGAAAAAGGACTTTCTGCTGAAGATTTGTGTACTGAAGTAAAGCCAAAAGGACAAGAGTTGGTTTCAGGTCCTCGAACAAGAAAGTTAACCGAAAAAGGAGAGCAGTACAGAGAGGCAGAATCTGCAAAACGGACAAAAGCATTTCTTAAATCTTATGTATCCTGGAAACAAATTGCCAGAGAAGCTAGGAAGAAATTAAAAGGTTTCTGCTCTCAGGAGACTCTGGATGAAATAAATCAGCAAGTTCAAAACAGCCTTGATAAAGTGAAGCAGAATTATGAGTTCCTTCAACGTAATTCTTTAAATACTCCAGATATTGTGCAGAAACTAGATGCCTGTACTATATTAACAAATGAGATTTATGATCTTGTATGTAAGCGTTTGGAAGGGAGTATTGTTGAAGAGAAATTTAATAAAGAGGTTGAAAAAGAAAGGGTGCGAGAAATCTTAAATAGAGATGAATATCAGTCTGTGTTTGGAGAAGCCTCTACTGAAAGTTCTTCATGTACATGTGGTTCATCAACTACCAGCTCTAAAGTTTCTCAAGAGCGGGTAATTGCAGAAGCTGATCTTGCGGCCAAAGAGGTTCAAGTTAGATCCATGTTGGAGATTGAAGCTCAGTATGCTAAAGTCAGTAAACTTGAATGTGAGTGGAAATGTCATGAGTCCCAGATTATGGCAGAAATGAAGCAGAAGGAGGCTGAAGTGCTGCAGCAACTTGATGAGGAGAAGAGCAAGTTAAAGGTAATGGAAACAGATATGGAAGCTAAAATGGCTGCAGCTCGGGTTGAGGTTTATAGCAGACTTGAGGATGGAGTTGAGCGGGAAAATCTTGATTCTAATCCTGAAGTTAAATCAGTGCAACCTTTAAAATGCTCAAGAAAGTCAACTGCAAGGGCTGCATCAATTCTACCACCTCAGGTTTGCTCTGAGGTTCCTGCAGTAAACTTGGCTGAAGCCTTAACGAGCTCGTTAAGTTTAAGTCGCCTCCCTGTTCCTGTACCTGCCATATTCTCAGGTGACCCTTTGAAGTTTGTGGACTTTAAGATATCATTTACAACTTTAATTGATTCAAAATCCATCTCTGTTGGGGAAAAAATGTTGTATCTGAAAAGTTATCTCTCTGGAGAAGCCCGAAAGGCTGTAGAAGGTTTCTTTTACAGAAGCTCTGAGGATGCATATGAAGGTGCTTGGTCAGTTCTTCAGGAAAGGTATGGAAACCCATTTGTAATTCAGAAAGCGTTTAGGGATAAACTTAAGTCTTGGCCAAAGATTGCACCAAATGATCCCTTGTCTCTCAGAAATTTCGCAGACTTTCTGAAAAGTTGTGAAGAGGCCATTCCTCAAGTAAAAGGACTGTCCATCTTAAATGACTGTGAAGAAAATCATAAGATGTTGAAGAAGTTACCAGACTGGGTTGTACGTAAATGGAGTAGAGTTGTTGTTGAAGTACTTGATGCATGTGGGGAATATCCATCTTTTGAATGTTTTTCTAGATTCATACAAAAGGAAGCACGCATAGCATGTAATCCTATTGCTTCTCCATTTTTGTTAAAGTCTGGAACTTCTTCAAATGATCCTTCCAGAAAAGCAAAGGCTCTTAGTACTAGTACGGAGTTCAAGAAACAAGAAACTGTTCATGTTCTGAAATCTAAACTGCCTTGTTTGGTTTGTACAGACATGTCACACAGTGTTGCTAAATGTCCTAAATTTGCAGCTAAATCAATGGAAGACAAAAGGTCATTTATACATCAGAACCATCTTTGTTTTGGATGCTTGAGAAAGGGACATTTATTGAAAGATTGTAAAACGCGCCATGTTTGTGGAGAGTGTAGACGGCATCATCCTACTTGTTTGCACCAGGAAAGAGTGAGATCTCAGGATGCTGCTCAGCAGTGTTCAATCTCTCCAGAAGAAACGCCTCAGGTTTCTCGCAGTGTTTTGTCTCATGCACTCACCCGAAACATTTCTGCGACATCAAGTATTGTTCCAGTTTTTTTGTCCTCTGTCAAGGATCCTGGGAAGGAAATACTTACTTATGCACTCCTTGATACTCAGAGTGACTCTTCCTTTGTCTTAGAAGATCTTGTGAAAGGCCTGACTGTTGAAACAAAACCAGTACAGCTAAAACTTAGTACCATGGTTTCTGTTGATACACCTGTTGCAAGTCAAATTGTGTCTGATTTGCAGGTTCGGAGTTTTTTCTCTGATAATTACATATTGTTGCTGCAAGCATACACACGTGATTTCATTCCTGTTGATGCATCTTGTATTCCAAGTAGAAGTACAGCATTACAGTGGCCTCACCTTAAACATCTGGCTGGCAAAATGCCTGCTTTACAAGACTGTGAAGTAGGTTTACTCATTGGTTTTGACTGTCCTTCTGCTTTGGCTCCCTTGGAAGTTGTTGTTGGTGGGGAAAATGAACCTTTTGCTCAGAAAACTGCTCTTGGTTGGAGTATTATTGGGGCAGCGAATCCACATTTAGATCGGCAAGGTAACCAAAGATTTGTACACAGAGTGATGGTGAAAGAAATGCCAGCTCCATTAACTTCTGATGTTTTAAAAGCTCTGGAGTTGGATTTCAGTGAAAAGGGCCCAGAAGGTAAATGTGTTTCTCAAGATGACATTCGGTTTATACAACTTCTGAGTGAAAATATTACACAGAAAGATGATGGCCATTTGGAAATGCCCCTTCCTTTTAAAACACCCTGCCTTCCTGTGTTGCCAAATAATAAGAAGCTGGCTTTGGTTCGTCTACAACATCTGAAGAGAAGGTTGAAGAGAAGTGATCAGTTCTACAATCATTACAAAACATTTATGGAGTCGATCATTAGCTGTGGTGATGCGGAACTAGCTCCTGAGGCAAACGCCAATGATTGTGTGTGGTACTTACCTCATCATGGGGTGTACCATTCAAAGAAACCAGATAAGTTAAGAGTGGTGTTTGACTGCTCCGCTAAATTTCGTGGTATCTCTTTGAATGATATTTTGTTAACTGGTCCAGATCTGATAAACTCTTTAATTGGAATCCTGCTGCGCTTCAGAAAAGAAGCTGTTGCTATTATTTGTGACATCGAAAGGATGTTTTATGTTTCATCAGAGCATCGTTGTTACCTCAGGTTCCTATGGTGGGAGCAAGGAGATTTGGAGAGCGAGCCTAAAGAGTATCAAATGAAGGTTCACCTTTTTGGTGCTGCCTCCTCTCCAGGTTGTGCTAATTTTGGCTTGAAATATTTGGCACAACAGCAGAAATCAAAGTTCCCAGCTGCAGCAGCATTTGTGGAGAATAATTTTTATGTTGATGATGGGTTAATAAGTGTCCCTACAGCTAATGATGCCACCAAACTAATAACCGATTCACAGAAACTGTGCAAAGAAGGTGGTTTGAGACTCCACAAATTTAATTCCAACAGATCTGAAGCCCTAAGCTGTGTGAATCCATCTGAGAGAGCCATCAGTGTGGTTTCTGCTGATCTCAAGCCTGACTTGGTGCTTACTGAACATACCTTAGGTATGCGATGGCATGTCAAAACTGACTGCTTGGGTTTTCACATCAATCTGAGGGACAAACCTGATACACGCCGCGGTATTTTATCAGTAATAGCCTCTCTGTATGATCCATTAGGATTTCTTTCACCATTCATTATGAATGGAAAATGCATTTTACAAGATCTGTGCCGCAGAAGTATTGGGTGGGATGACTCTCTGCCTGAGGACTTGCATGTACGGTGGGAGAAGTGGAAGTTCAGCCTTCAGGATGTCAAGAGATTAATGATACAAAGATGTTGTCATCCACAAGGATTTGGAAACATTGTTAAAACAGAACTACATCATTTCTCAGACGCTAGCAACCTAGCATACGGTGCATGCTCCTACCTCAGGTTGGAGAATGACAAAGGAGAAATCCATTGTGTTTTGATCATGGCTAAAGCCAGAGTGGCTCCTTTGAAGATTACAACTATTCCTCGCCTTGAGCTTTCAGCTGCAGTGGTTGCTGCAAGGTTGAGTGTGCTGTTAAAATCAGAGCTTGATATGAAAATAGACGCAGAGTTTTTTTGGACAGATTCACAAGTAGTGTTGTCATATATTAATAATGAAGCACGACGGTTTCATGTATTTGTGGCAAATCGGGTCCAGATAATCAGAGAGAACACAAATCCAAATCAATGGAATCATGTTGACACCACTGAAAATCCAGCAGATCATGCGTCAAGAGGGCTGTGGGCCTCTGAGATTTTAACCACTAACTGGCTAACAGGTCCTGAATTTTTGTGGAAAGGGGAGATAAAAAGGGAACTTAAATCTTGCCCCGATCTGTTAGTTGGTGACCCAGAGGTTAAAACTGTCCAGACATTTGTAACAACAACAGATGAGACTGAAGATTTTCTGGAACGTTTCACTAGATTTTCATCCTGGTCAACACTGATTAAAGTAGTAGCCAGAATCAAAAGACTTGGACACAGAAACGAATGTTATTCAAATGTGGTGAGTGTTAAAGAACGTGAGGATGCTGTTAAATCAGTGGTGAAACTTGTACAAAAACAGGCCTTTGGCTCAGAGAGTGAAGTTGAGAACAGGAGAACAAAGATCAGGAAGGGATATTATCTCAAAGAGTTCAGTGATAGAAAGACCGGTGCAAAAATTGGTGGTGTTATTGGAAAGTGACTTGTAAACTGAATGTACACAGACAAGTATGTTTAAACAATCTGTATGGTTTTAAGGGAAACTTTAAAATAATGCATGATTTTCTGGTAATAGTTCATGCATTATTGGTGGGAGTGTAATGGATAGAGAACTATTTAAATTAAGTTATCTAAATTATTCAAATTTGTATATTTATTGTAAATTATTTAAAGGATGTTGCAGGTTGTTTAATGATGTTTGTCTGTTTTGATTACCACTGTTGGTGGTTTATGTTTTGTTTAATTGTATTTGCACTTTAAGTTTTTTTTTGTTTTTCTTTTTTTTGTACCTCGCGGGCTGCCGTAGCCAAATGAGGGCAGGCCCTATAAAAGCTGGGAAATCACTATCAATGAATAACTTCAACAAACTGTCGGATGTGCTTGGCACTGTTAACGTTTAGCGTTCCCCGGTGAAAGCAGCGAGGTACGTTTTATTTTGTTGTTTGTGTTATAAGTTTATGTTATATTCTAATATTTGTATCTGTTTAGTTTTCACGGTGACTATGGTGACTGAGATGGGTGTGGTGACTGTTTGATGATCCACATCAAAGAAAATAAACAAACCATGAAAATCACCCGTCGAGACTGCGCAAAATTAATTCACGTGCTGGGGAGCTGCACGTGAATTAATTATAATTGTGCATTAGATATCATGTTATAACATTGCCACAGTATTTTTCATTAAAGGAAAGTCTGCCTTGGAAAGCTCCATTCAGTTGCTGTCAACGCGAAACTTTGATTGGTGAAATAAGTGTGAGCTATTAAAAGGAGCCCTGAATTTCAGTGCATTAAGCTTGACACATTTACATACGTTTGAGACTCTGATTTTGAAGTCGAAGAGGAAATGTTTGTGTTGCTGCCCTGCCATTTGTGAGGCAATGCAACTCTGTTGAAAAAACACACAATGACAGATAAGGTACAAACAACTTGCTGGCAGAATGTTTTTTTTGTTTGTTTTTTTATTTACATTTTCTGAAATCTTTGTTCTAATGTGAAAAGGTTTATGCTTTTTGGGCATTATGACCATTTTAAATGGTCAAACTACACACCACAATGTGCAAATAGTGGCTGCAATGTTTTACACCGATTAGATTCCTTATAACAGATGTTGCAATTTATAAAGCCTTTAATCTGTGTGTGAAAAAAGGGGATTTTTCATGTAAACTAAAAATGTTAAGATCTCTCCTCCTGCCTGTGAAGCGCTCTCATATTGTGAGTCGGATGTATTTTTATAATCCTAATTTATCCACTAGTGCTGTACTAAAAAGGAACTAAATAAAAAACACAGAGCACATCATAAACGTTACTGCTTTAAAATTATGAAAGACACAAAAACAGATTCTGTGAAACCAACAGGTAATCACAGATAAATTGGTGAAATAAACTTTCTGCCATCATTTTTGCAAAATCAAAATTGTTTTAGTCCCGCTTTTATTAGCGCCAACAACCTTTGTACATCACAGTTATAGGAAGCTCCAGAGTGGAGGAGCATTGAATCTAATGCTGCCTCCTGTTGTGCACAGAAAGCCTCCAGCCAAGATTTAAATGACAATTCAGCTGAATGTGAACAACCCAGGCGACTGGAGACAAGTGCTCCAGTCTATTAGTTTTTATAATAAAATTATTGCAAACTTATTTTAGTTAAACACAATTTTTTTCCCCCGTGAATTAAAAAAAAATCCTTTCAGCATTATTCTGAAACAAAAGCACAATTTGTATCAGTTTTCCATTTGAATATTTGCTTGGATTTTTCTTATAAGACAATTACTACGCTACACACTAATTAAAAGCTGATATAGCCTACTATACTTTGAATACTTCCTATAAAACAAACTAGAAACAAACTGGAAATAACGGTCAATGGT
Organism: Poecilia mexicana; assembly: GCF_051168715.1. Lineage (NCBI taxonomy): Eukaryota > Metazoa > Chordata > Actinopteri > Cyprinodontiformes > Poeciliidae > Poecilia > Poecilia mexicana. Next base: position 23,368,504 of record NW_028263379.1, read on the forward strand.
AACTGTTGACAGATTTAATGCAAAAAAAAGTGTTATAATCTAACAGATCAATTTTAGACGACATACACTGAAGCTCCTTTCTACATTCCTCTGTCTCATTTTAGGGTCTAATTATTGCAGGAAAGCTACAGTATAAGCTCACTTCTCCACGGGTGCGGCTTTAGACGGTTCTGCCCCAGTCCGCCCCGGCTCATTCATCTCCATTAGCAGGTCTTGCCCGTTTTTCACAAACACTTACGGGGTTGTAGAAGATGCGGTAAACCGTGCATTGTATGCCAACGATTTGACCGGCAGCAGAATGCATTCCTTGACTGGCCTGTGCTGAACGTCACTGCGAAATCCAAAGAACAACATTTCAACAATGTCCGCAACGGACCGGCGGACAATCACAGAGCTGCTCTGTGTGGGGGGAGTGTAATTGTCAGCAGCAACAGGAGCACATGCGTCAACCTTCGGTGCAGAATGAGTGTGATTTCGCAGCCCTGCGAGCAACACATCTTTCTGAAGTTCTGTTTTGGAGTTACCGCTTTGTGCCACCCAGTGTGAAACACCTGAATTACATGATTTTAGTTTAGCATGACGTGCATTTTATTCCTCGTTTCATTTTTTTCCCCTCCTCTTCAGTAAAGTCCATTTGAGTGGCTATTGGTGTACATCTTTCACTGCATCACCTAAGACTTAAAAGGCTGCACGTTAAAAAACACAAAGTGCCACAATACAGACAGATTTTCACACAGAGAAGCAGCTTCAGTGACTCACCAAACTGAAACATCTAAAATATCACAGAGGTTTTGACAGTCGCCACCTGCTGTGCTTAAACTTACATTTCAACAAAGTACGAATAATACACAATCCATCCAAAGCTCATAATATTATAAGTGTCGATGTTTAGTGGGACTTTCTAACAAAATTGTGAGACAAAAAGAAAAGGGTGCATGCTGCTGTGAAAAACCTGTCTGGCTGCAGACGTTCCCTCATTTTCCAAAGCTCTGTGCCACTTAGCACCTTTCTCTTTCATGCATAATCAATACCACGCTTGGGTTTTATGCTACAGACAAGAAACATCTTCTCGGGGACAGTAAAAAAAAAAAAAAAAAAACGCCAAGCAGTGAGAAACAATTGGCCCCATTCTTGGCCCCGTCTTGACGAGCCAGACGTTTGTAACAGTGTGTCTTGCAAGAACAGCCTAAGAGTTAATTTCCTGGCTGTGATTTGTGGGAGAGAGACATCAACAAGCTGCCGCAGACTGGAGCATGAAAAACCATTACTTCAATCCCTCACTCCCTGACATTAATAGGATGAATAAATGTTTTGTTCTCGTCTTAATTTGGATGAATTTATCCAAATGGCAATGAAAACAAGTAAATATCCATTCCAGCTTTGCTACTGATAAAAAAAAAAAATAAAAAAAAAGAACAAGAAAACTCACTCAACCTTTGCTTCTCCCTCCCCTTTTGCCTACTTTTAAGAATGTGTATTGCGCTGCGCTCGTATGTCAGTCAATAAACAAAATAACCTGAACCTGGAAGGATACATAATTTATGGAAAGAGTTTAAGTTGGTTAAGCCTTGCCTGGAATGGGGTGGTCAGATGGACTGTTCCTTTGCAGTAAGTCAGATTGTCATAGTAAAATACATTGTGTATTTAGTATGATTTGTTTGTCTTTTTATCATAGCAACCCCAGAAAAGCAGGAAGGGATTGCAATACAAATTGAAGGAGAACAATACAGTAAAAGAACTCATCGATGTTCTTTTTGGTACAAACATTTGTGTTTTTTCTGTTCATTCCTCTCTCTCTTTTTTTTTTTTGCATTATTTAGTGCAGTTGTTCCTTCAGAGGTAAGTTCTTATTCTTGATAGCTTTAGGAAAACATTTTATCTCTATGTGAGAATTCTGGCGGAATTTCAGGGGACAAAAAAAAAAAAAAAAATTGGCAACAGTGAAACACAGAAGTGGTTTTAGAAAAGGATCAGGGCGGACTGGAACGGCCGGGTTTCAATATCAAAGATCCAGTCGATGAATTCCATTAAGATGATTTTCAAGTTCCACCAATGTTTCCTGCTGTATCATCTGCTCCTTCTGCCAAAAGTGGTCGCCAAGGAGAAGTATAGAGATATCTGATGAGCCCCGTCCTGCCAGTCGAAACACAGAGTCAGACACTTGCAGTTTTGCCCATAGCATCACCGTCGTTCCAGTGAAAACCAGAGGGGGAAAAGTTAGAAGAAATATTTACACTCAGCAATAGTGAAATAGAAAACTTGAAATCAAACTACATGCAGCAGAATATGGCATTTGATCAAAAGTACTATGGTAAATATTTCCAAGAAAAAAATATAAACAGATTTGAAACAGAGCTGCAGTTCTGAAGAAGATCACAGTTTGCCATTCATAGAAGCTTGGATCATGAGTTGGAGGTTAGAGTCACATAAATAAGGTTGAACCAAGGTATTATAATATCATAAGCTTACAATCTGATTGGTAAATATAGAAACAACAATAGCAGTAGCAAGAAAACACTTCGTTGAACCTTTTGTCTGGTGTGAATTTGTAATATCCTCTGTTCATATTGGCATTGTGGCCACTATAACCCACGTAAAGGCTGGGGATCTACTGCTTTGCACTCTTTTTGCATATAAAATAAACAAACAAAAAAAAAACAAACAATTATTACATTTGAAACGCTTTGCGATATTGATGTAGCTCATTTTGGCCAAGACAGCATTATTAAAAAAACAAACAGCAGCATCATTGTCGGATAATGCGGTGGCGATTTTGGCAAATAACACACATTAATACGCTACTTCATTTTTATAATCACAATGTCTCCACACTTCCCCATCTTTACAATCTTGGTCTCAAATCTGGAAACTGTGATGATAACTGTGATTATTATTGCGATTAAGATGTATTCACAGTACTTCATGGAGCCCGCTGCAACGTCAGATGCTTCAAAATCTCTGCTGCAATGCTGCAAATCTGCCATAGCATTTACTGACGTCTGCTCATCAGCTTGATTCTTGTTCTTCCCCCTGTGATACAAAGCAGAATTTGCTATATTTCTTTGGTGAGCTTTTCAAACACTTTGTGTTCAGTCCTACTGAGGAAATCCGTACTTCATTGCCCAGCTGTGCTCTAAATATACATGGACTTCTATTGGCGAGGGAAAAAAATTAAATAAACGACTCCACTAGATGGTATCCTTAAATTTTACTGCAGTGAGAATAAAAATCTATCATTTAAGAACACCAATGAGGCAGCAAAAATGGGAGCAAATGCTTTCATAGCTCAGCCTGGAAGATTGTACAGCAGACTACAGTGCCGGGGTCAGGAGGTCAGAAGCACACTGCGCGCTGCTCAACTCTCAGAGGAGCTGCGCTGTCATTCGCTGGTGAAAACAACTCCACAAACTTGGGTGGTAGACTACATTTTGCTCCACATTATTGTTCGCACATAGCTGCAAATATCCTCTGCTCCCCCCAAATCCCTGCCTGAATTACCGACAGTCGCAATTGCAAAGAGAGGAACGCGACAAAGGGAGAAGCTGGAATCATGCTAAGCAACAGGAAATGCAGCCACCTGCGCTGCTGCTTTCACGGTTTCGTCCATACGCAGTGGGTTATTTACATTCGTTCTGGAAAGCACTTCTTTGGAGGGGTCGAATAACTTTGAGTGGACTGAGGTGACGGTCCACACTGCGGATGGCTTGTCCATAAAAAGGCTGCGATCAGCAAGACATGACAGATAAACATCAAAGGTCATAAAATAATCCCCGTTAGAGGTGGATGTACTCTACAAAGTATGCCCTGTACTTGACCATTCTCCTATTTACGGCACTTGGCTGCACTGAAGAGTCTCACCTTGGCTTTTGGCAAGCCAGGCAGCTTTTGTTAATTTCTAATGCATTTGGAAACTAGTAATTAAGCGCCAACACCTCCAACCTCCCACATACTCCCACACACACACACACACACACACACACACGCACACACACACACACCACCTCCAAGTTTTTGCCCCTCTCCCCCCAATGGACTGAAAAATTGACATGCTCTGGAGAGCCAGTGAGTAATTATATTTGTAAAGAGCAGTGATACAAGATACTCCCCCCTGACTGGGACTCATTACACATCATTAGAAGAGAGCTGCAATGAGGCTCGTGCACACGTGCATCCAGTGCATGTGACCAAACACGCACACATAACCGCAATGTCTTCTCTCTCTTTTTTTTTTCCCCCTTTCCCTCTCTGTCTCTCATACGCACACACAGAAGCACAATCTCATATCCACACATATATACACACACACAGATCAATGAGCAGAAATCCAAACACTGTTTGTCTTTGGTAAACAAACCCTCCACCTCGAGGCCCTGACCCGAGCGCAGTTCGACAAGCAGTAAGAGGACACTCTGAATGGTGTAAAACTCTACACTCGATAATTCATCCGGTGATAATCATTCTGCGATGGGTCAATAACTAATTAAAGATAAGATCTGAAATGAATTCTCATTCATCTTAACAGGTTGAAATATGAAAGTTTGCAAATGGGGAGGGGGTTGGGGGGGGGATGGGGGGCTGAGGGGAAAAAAAAAAATTCCAGTCCAGCCTTTGAAGCAATAATTACCATTACAGCAGCACAGGGCCGAAGAGCTGCAGGAAGGAGGGGCTGATGGCGCTCCAATAGAAACTTCCAAGTCTCCTCTTTAATTGGAACATGGAGATTCAACAGATCAGATTCCCTGAAACGTGTCTGCATGTCTTGCCGCGATATTCAGCTTTTCTAAGGATTTCACCTAAAATTAACTTTCCTTCCAAATATGTTTGTTTTCCCTGCTGCCGACGCCTCACGGCTCATTTTAAATCTCCTCCAGAAATTGGACTTACAGTACATCTTAATCTAAAGCTATGCTGCACAACTCACTGAGCAACAGTTATTTCAATGTGCAGCACCTGAGCTAAAATGCCCTCCAAATACAAAACTTGGATGGCAGCACAAAATGTTGGAGCAAATACGCTTGCATTTGTACGTAGCAACCCCTATTTTACTTATTTGTACAACCATCTCTCCTCCTCAAGTCTTTGAGACTCCGATTTTTAGATCTTGAGACCATTTTTTAAATAAGTTTGCACAACCAGAGTTCAGTCAGACTGAATGAAGATCATTTGTAAACAGCAATATTTTTAATTACATCTGAACTTTGACTGGGGCATTGTGCAATGAGAATATGTGTTCAGGGTCCCTGTTGCCTTGTATCAAGTCTTTGAATGCCTCAAATAGATGGCCCTGTGTTTAACTCCACCTAGCTTCCTAACAAACGTGCGTGACCATGTTCCTTGTTCCTGGTAAAAAAAAACAACAAACAAACAAAAAAAAAAACGAACTCTGTACGTGTCTGTATTGTATGTGTGCGTGTGAGGGTGTGTGCGAGTTTGTGCAGTTTGCAGTCAAATCCATAGCAAAGCACCCAACAAAGCCTTAAATTTATAACAGAGAAAAAAAAAAAATCTATAATTTTGCTCCACGTGAGCAAGAGAATATATCGCCTAAATGACACCAAAAACATAGTGAAGGTAATCTGAAACAGCTGCAAGAGACCAAAATACATGCAATAATTATGTTTACCAGTGTTTGCTTTTGCTGATAAAATGTCTCCACCTTATAACGCTTTAACGAGCTTGTAAGGGAGGGTCTATCGGAGAGCTTTGGATCTATTGTTTCTGCGAGTTGTGTTAAATATTCAGTATGTTATGTGGATTTCAAAGGTGTTTGCTGCATTATTAATGAGACAGCCAGATTGCAAGGCGATGGTGTGAGAGCTATAATAATGTCAGAAAGTCTGGTTTGAGATGCTCTGACTAAAACCCATCATCTTCTCTGCTCTGCTGTTTCCTTTTCCCTTGAAGACGCCTAATTAAATACATCGTCACACTGTGATATTTATCTATTTGTGGATTTAGCCCGTTTTCTCGGATAAATCACTTCCTCTGTGTAAAAACCACTGACATGTAATAAAATGAAGCAAAGCTTAAGGAATTACATTAATCTAGACGTCAGATGACCTGATATTACGCTCGCGTCCAAAACAAACACTTCATCACGCTTAACTAATGCTGTTTGATGTAGATTATTTTTTCTAAAACTGCAGCCACACCTTAAACACACACGGCCGAAAAGGATGAAATCCCCATTTCTCATGCTGTTGCAGTTTTCACGACTAAATATCTTCACACAGCTTAGTGTTAATTGGCCCATCATGGTCTTATTTCTCTCTGGCCTCGGTTTTATTTGGTTTATATGAGCGTGCCTGTAATAAAGCTTTAATGCTTTACCGTGGGGAGATTATCTGACCATGCTACAGCGGTGGACATTATCACTCAACTACATGCATCGCTTCGTCTTCGCTCATTGGTCAGAATGGCGGTTGGGGAGCTCGCCACAAGAGCTGCTTTGTAAACTGTATCTGTGCCTGCGAACGCGTCTGTTTTCCCGTGCACTTCGGCGCGTGCAAACAGTGTGCGTTTGTGCGCGTCTGCGCCTGGCTTGTTCTCGTTTCGTCTCACTGACTGTGTCTGCAGTGTGTTAGATGATGTGAGACGTAGCGCGTTGTGTGCTTGTGCGGGCGTGCTGCTCGAATTTGTATGTGGTGTTTGTCGGCAGGGCGCGCAGGCTCGTAGAATGACATTTGGTGAAACGTGGCGGCGGGAGAGGAAACATCTGACTCATAATTGAAGTGCCATGAAAGAAATATGGTCATGAATCTGTATTAGGCTTATGTGCTCAGCTTTAAAGCAGTGGCAGGAGCAGGAGGCAGCATGCTCAGCCTGACTACCTTCCCACCCTGAAGGCTGATTACAACGCTCAAAAGGATACTCCACAAAAATGACAGAGGAAAACACAGCGTATTCAAGGCGAGGAGTCCTGATGACAAAATCGATAGGCCGTAGCGCTCTCATCTCCATCAAAAAGAGAGTCTCGGGATGAATGTAGCTGTGCTTCTGTGATTCACCCACAGCAATCATCTCAATGTCCTGAAGGATAAAGCAGCACTCCTCCGTCACCCTCCTGCTACTCACATGTACAGCCCTCCGTGCTGAAGGCTGAGGCAGTCTGCTCTTTGAACAGAAGAAGTAGAGGTATCCCACATCGCGGCTTGTTTCCAGAAAATAAATTGCTACCGATGAAAGGTTTATGTGTCAGTTCAGAGAGCGCTGGCCCTTTAAAGGAATCATTGTTACAACTCTAATTATCTTTAGTCAAAAACAGACGGGCCTAATAAAGCATGAGTATTTTGAACAATAGTGTAAGGTACAGATTAACATCGTCTGTTTTCCATTACAGAAGTCAGCAACTATGATTTTGATTGCAAATATTTAAAATGATAATGATTGCAGTTTATTCTTTTTTTTAAGAATTACACTTGTAGCAAATTAAACTATAAATGAAGTGATTAAATCAGACATGCTGATGATTACATATTAAATGAAAAAAGTATTTTTTACAATGCTTTTAAAAAGAATATAAGCTATAAAATGTGTGACATACAACTGTAGACAATGACATAGAAATAATACATGTATAAAAATCTTATTTAGAAATTCATATTTGCCTTTTAGACAATACAATAAGCAATACACCAGAATACTTATCACTCTTCTATCTTGTAACAGACTCAGAAACTGAAAAAAATGTTTTAAAAATCCAGAATATTCCAGATTCTTCAAGATATTGAAGGAACGATTAGAACCAGAGCTTGGCTACCATACAGGTTGCCGAGTTCAAAGTGTCTTAGTTAAGAATTGTAAAGTTATTTAAGATTGTAAGTTGCTTATAGTTCCTAATTATTTCACAGTGGTTCAGCTGATATCCTGTGATTTGCAGATTTATAGGGTTATGCAGTATACTGTGTTGTTTTGCAAAGTGTAATGAGGCGAAGCTATAAGCACATAGGATGACAGCTGGTTTAGTTTGTGGGGTTTCTATAGAAAAATGAACAGAGCAACACTAAATTCTTAATTCAGAAGCTCAATAATACAAGCTGAGCCTTCATATCGCAACTTTTAATGTCACTGATCGTGTTAAATCTACTTATTTTATGCACTCTGTTAAATTTCACATTATGGTTTCTTTTACCACCATAGCAAACATTATACAGGAGTCTTGGTTAGGTGTAGTTTATGCTTTTTAGCACAATTTACATAAATAAACAGGTAAAGCATGTGTAGGTTTCCAAAGCCACTAGTGGCCTTTATACTTTCGTGAAGGTCATTTTTGTTTTTTTAATCAGGGAGTTAGTCTGACTAAAAAAAAAAAAAAAACACTTTTTCTTTTCAAAGTAATCATTTCACCTCTTATCTCCATCTCCTGTTTAAAGTCATTGCTTCTCTGTGCATAAATCTGTGCCAATGCAACTGTGATGATGTTTACATAACGATACTTGCATAATTCGCAAAAAAAAAAAAAAAAAATGAGACTGAATTTCTTTTAAGACTGTAAAAGCTGCCCAAATACTTTATAATCAGTGAAGATACTATGAGAGTTATCCGTTTGAAGTAAATAACATCTGATTATAATGTTTCATCAAAACGCTACTTCAGTAATTTCACACTATTTCTTTTAGCATGGTGATGAATAACTTGATATTCACTGTAAAGGCTGAGTAACTGGGGAAACCCCCGGAAAATGTGACAGTACCGAAAAGTAGACAAACAAATAGGCTCTTTGGTGTTCTCACAAGACTTCCCGTCTATTTAAAGAGAACATAGCGACGACCAACACACTTTATATTAACAGCCAGCAACAAATTAGGTGAAATCTGAGGCAATATTTCAACAAGCAAACAGCAGGGAGATTTGATTTTCCATTCAAACGGTTTGTCTATAACCACTTTAAATGTGAAAAATATACGTGGATGGAGATCAATTCTGTCCCAGAGATGGATGGAAAAGGTACAAAGCTTGGGTTGTGCACTAACAAACTCCATTTTGTGCTGCTTTAGCTGTTTCCATGGAGCTCTCAGTCGCTCTCTTTCACCGTCTCTCTCTCTCTCTCGCTTTTTTTTTCTCTCTGCCCTCCTCAGACCACACAGACACACACACACACCTACACACACATGCACACACACACAAGTGTCTGAAAGGGGATTCATCGGTGTGAGTTTGTCTGCAACCGACTGCAACTCAGGAAGATCCTCTCTTACCACTAACAAACCCTTTTCCTCTCCTCTGTCTCCCCTGCATCACACCCATCTCATCATTTCTCAGTCTCATTACAATAATTTCCTAATTTATTCCAAATCCCAGCCACAACAACAAACCCACACTCAGCCGACTCAATTACAGCAATTTGATCCACAACCAGACTGCATGCAAGCACCACATCAACACGGAGCATAAAGGACAGTCCATATTTTTTACAGTTGCGCTTGTGTTTTTCATTAGGCCTCATTTAGAGTGTGTGAGGCAATCAGCAGCGCTCATTACACCCAGATGCCCTATAAAGATGCCCCAGAAAAATGCCCTTGAAGGACAAGGTAAGACAGAGAAAAACAAAAAAAAAAAAACAGAAGAAAGTATGCTTACCGAGGACTCCGACCCGATAGTTGAGAGTGATAACGATGACGTTTCCGTAGCTGGCCAGGACGCTCCCATCAATCATGTTGCCAGTCCCCTCCATGTAGGACCCTCCGTGGATGTAGACCATCACAGGCTTGGCCCCGGTATCTCGTATGTCTGCAAGAGCGGCCATCATTAACATATTCACATAGTCACCCGCCCGCCACGGTCAAAGGGTCAGCTCAGATTCAGATACAGCACATGGTGGGCACAAACAAACAAACTGACAACCCCCTCCCAGATACCAGCTGGAATCAAACGGTGCAGCCTGCTGGCCCGCTAATGGGAACTGGTGCAATATTTCTCCACCGTTTCTGCTCTAAGAAAAACAAATTAAGCTCACTTGAGTTGAACTCTGTCGCTATACATCCGTACACATGCGTGTATAGTGCTTTGCAAAATGTTACTTCTGGAGCAGATGACGCAAGACTACCCTGAAGAGACGATGAAACATGGTGGACTTGGCATCATGCTGTGGAGACAGACGCCTTTGCTTTATGCAGGGAGCCGAACAGAGATGAAGATCAATTGAGTCAGACTCAGAGTGGTCCACGAAGAAACCCTTTGGGAAACTGGAGAAGATTTGAGACTGTGGTAGAGATTCATCTTCAAGCAGCACATTGACCCCAAAACATAGTACCGCAGTTACAATGAAGTAAATTACCGTATTTTCCGAACTATAGAGCGCACCTCACTATAAGCCGCGCCTACAATATATATATATATATATATATATATATATATATATATATATATATATATATATATATATATATATATATATATATTTTTTTTTTTTTTTGGGTGGGGGAGGATGGAAACATACATATATAAGCCGCTGGTATCTCCACCACTCTCCGTTTTAATAAATCTGCTGGATTTATTAAGGACGCAGCCCTCCTATGGATTTGTTCATGCAGAGTTTACTTGCAGCGGCTCTATTTCCCTCCTTTACTGTCAGATCAATAGCCCTCAACTTAAAAGCTGCATCATTTGAGTTTGAAGAAATTTCTCCGTTGTACCTGCTGCTAGCATGTGCTTGTTCTAAATGAAAATTAGCACTTTCTTCTTTGATTTCCAATTTTGACTTCCAATGATTCACTTCCTGCTCAAGCGCCCCCTGGCGGTTGAAGAAAAATCCACAGAAAAGCCACACCGGGCTACAAGCTGCATGGTTCAAAGCGTGGGGAAAAATATAGCGGCTTATAGTCTGAAAAATATGCTAGATCTAAGTATATTCACGATTAAGAAAGGCTTGTTCAAAGACCAGACCTAAATCAAATAGCAAGACCATAAAGTATATTGTTATAAACAATGTCCATTCAATCCGACTAAGCTCGGGGTATTTTTGCAAAATAGAATTGACAAAATGTATCTCTTAATGTGCAATGATGGTTGAAACTTGTCCAAATAGACTTAAAGATCTAATTACAGTTGATTGTTTCGCTCCAGAGTCTAAAGACAAATGCAGGTCACACTCCTCTGAATGTTTGTGGTCATAAAATTCCAAAATGAGAAAAAGTTGAAGTTATATTAATACTTTTGCAAAGCACTATACATATGCCAAACTATTAGCTTGTATCCGGCTACCTTGCAGGAGCAGAGCCACTACTTTATATAAACATGCAGAAAACCATTAGGGGGAATAAAGAGATAGGTCCTCTGACAAATCTCCTAAGCAAGGAGAAGGCTAATCTGGGCTGACAGTGATAGGGGGAAAAACACATAAGCTCATTACACACAGCTATCTTGCACCTCCTTTTTTTTTTTTACACAGTCCCAAAACGTAACGGCAAATTGTTTGCATAGTTCCTGTCTGGACATATGAGGGCAAGCTACATTTTCTGCTTCATTTTTTGGTAACCGTTGTTTGTTTTGCTTCCAAAGCGGAGGTTCTGATACCCAACTGGGGTGACAGTCAAGACAGAAAGACACAGCACATCCAGGGGTAGGGGAGGAGTAGGAGAAAAAAAAGCCTCTGTCTAAGGAACAGACTTGAATTACTGACCGGCTAACTGGAGCTGGGAGACAAGACAAGTAACTCTCATTTTCACTCCTTCTACCCCCAACGTTTCTGTGTAGCTTCTTGCCTCCGCCCCTCTTCCCCTCCCACTTTGTATCACTTTGACTCACGGTCTCTCCCCCTGTTTCTCCCCTGCCTTCCCTCCATCTCTGTCTCCAACACCCTCTCCTTTTTTTTTTTTTTTTTTTTTTGCAGTGGTGAGAATGAGAAGGGGTAGGAGGGCAGAGTGATGAAGACAGAAGGAGAGCAAAATAAAAAAGACAGCCAGAAAAGAAGGAAATTGAAAAAAGGAGAACAGTAAAAAAAAAAAGCATAAAAAAGAAAGGAGGAATGACTCAGATTTAAATCGAATGGCATTGTATTCCGGTTGCTCTGGTTACAGAAAACCAAAATCCTCAGCTATCTTGTTCAGAATAGCCTGAATCAATCTTCAAGCACTCCTGATCATTATACAACCCCCCGTCTCCTCTGCTAATTTCAGACAACTGCAGAAATGCTTTATGGAGGGAAGCATTTTTTTTTTCCTTGAGCATTGCAGGGCTAAATCTTGTTTTCTCCCTTCCTTATTTTACTATCCCCTGGGTTATTTGTGGCTCTGTTAGGTTTAAAAGCAAAGCAGTAACTTGTATATGATGTGGACTTATTTATGGCTACCTCTATCTTGCTGGTATCTGAGAAGGCTACACGGTGAAATGTGATTTATAGCTGACACTTCTCTGGACACACTTATCTGAGACAAGTGGAGGAGGAGAGAGAAGGAGAGGGGGAGGGAGGGAGGTGGATCCATGAGGTGAGAAAAAGCATTAAAACTGCAGTCAGAGAGGGGAGAAAGAACCGAGAGATGAGGTGAGGAGGAACGAGGGAGCAGCAGGACGGTGTTCTCCACAAGCTAATCAAACAAAAGGCCCACAGATACAAAGAGAATGGCAGAGAGGTAGAAGGAACAGGGAGCAGAAATAAGAAGAAAAAAAAGAGAGATTAGTCGTGTCAATGTTATCAGTCACCTCTTTTGTTGGTTCGCATTGGGTCTCCATTTGGAGACGTTTCCACTTATTCTAATCTATTTACTAAGTCGACCTGACATGGGAAGTGTCACAGATATGATCCAAATATTTGATTTTGTTCTAAGAGGAATATATACACGTATACAGGATCTCACCTAAATTGTTGCTTTGCAGAGAAAATAAGATAACACATTTTTTGTTGGTTTTATTTTGGGGGTGGGGGGTAGGTTTCCCAGTCACATCTGCTTTACAGAAAAAAAAAAGTATTATTTCATTTTGATCACTTATAGTGGTGTTCTTCTGGATGGCCCAATCTGCTGAACAAGGTGACTTAGCTGTTTTGAGCAGAAAGTATCCTGAGTCAAGGTAAGCACATTGTTACATTAATTCATATTATTATTAGCATCAAGATTCAGCACCAAGCTTTGGCTGAAAAAAAGGAGAGATAAATTAATTAATGCACAGTGATGTACATATATACATTGGCTGTTTAGCGGTATCAGGGTACGCCTGGGTTTTAAAAAGTTGTGGTTCTAAAACTGCGAAAATTTTACGTCCTTTTCCAGTTATTTAAAAATGTTTTTATGAGATTACAAAAAAAAAACTTCCAGACAGCTTTTTTTTTTATATATATATATATATTTGGAGCATAGAAAAACACAGCTCTCCCCAACTCTTACCTGATGTGCACTGCTGAGCAGCTGGCTCAAAGACATCTACTGCACTTTTCCCTGGCTTACTGTAAAGATTGCTAAAGCAATGCATTTTTAAGCTACAGTTGGCAAAATTCAATGCCATGGCACTTCTGTAGACATGGTTGCTAGCTGTGCAGGTAGCCTGGCTAATTAATCCGCAATACAAGTCAGCAAAAAAGAAAAAAGGGAAAAAACAGGAAAAAAAAAATCTAAGGCTCCAGGAAGACCACTGTAGATTTCTCAAAAAGAACTGCATCTACACTGTAGGAGGGTTTCCAATAAAAAAAACCTGACAGAAAATAATTGTAAGCCTGGCTAAAGATACAGCTAGGCTTCTCGTAAAACAAGCGCAGCAGTTTCAGTTTATTCTGTTTCCTTTCAGTCATTAATTTCACGAGGATACTACATTTGTCAGAATGGGCAAAGGTCTATATATAATTGTTGTTAAAAAAGTAATAATCTCTGGATATCTACTACACACATATAAAAATATATAAAATGTTTTTTGTGCATGGATGAGAGGTACAGATGTATATATATAAAAAAACAGTTTTGCAAAAATAATTAGGTTAGTGAGAGGATCATCTATCAAGTTAGAACTACAGTCGGGACATAATGAGGTAATAAGCTTCTTAGTTTGTTTTTGCCTGAAGTAGAGCACAATGGATAAAAATATAATTAGCAACAAGTGTTTGAAAACCTCTTTCTTGCAGCTGTTTATTCCACATTTTGCTAAATTCTCTGCATCAAGAAAAAAAGCCCAAGACACAGATACAATGGAGATGACATTATCATAACTGTGATAATGAATGCATTGTGTTACTTTAGCAGCAGTAGCAATAATTGCTTGTCTGTTTAAATTACAGCATCTACATCGTGCTGTACAGTACCATGATACCGTTAAACCATAGCATTTTTGCTAAGAGTTATCATACCTTGAGTAATCTTGGCACATGCCTATTGGTATGCTCTATTAAAAGTCCATGCAAGATTAACTCAAAATGTGAAACAAAGCAACAACATTCATGGTTTGAGGAAACTAAATAAAATAATAAAAAAAAAAAAAATTCTGTGAATGATGGAAATGTAGAAACCTGATGAGCAAAAACGTAATACTTACACAAATCAGTTTTCTCCTATATATTTCCCCCAACAGATGAGTGTGATCATGCAGCACCTGTTACACGGAGGCATACATCCATACATTCCCATCACTTATTTTATAAGCAGCACATTATTGCACCACAGAAGAACAAATTTACTTACTATTTCCCAGTGCATAAATAAATCAAAGGTTCTCCGCTTGGACAGCGGCGACAGTTAGACCTACAAATACATCACAGGGCATGAATTTTAGAAAAGGACTAAGGGGCACAACCTTTCAAAGGTGCCTGTGGACTGATTGAAGTGTCAGTGGGAGGCATAACTCAAGCCGACGCCAAGCCTCTTAGTGTTACTGCTGCAAGTGAAACCAGCCAGGAGGGCTCTGAGCACTCCTTCCTTCCTCTGCTATCTTATTTTCTCTCTCCACCTGTACCCCCCACCTTTTTGCCCTTAGCCTTTTCCCTGCGTTGAAAGCAGTCAGTCATATATATATCTGACGCTGAAAGCCCCAGAACCCGGCCTTGACACTACGGAGTGGGACAGGACAAAGCTGAGTGGAGATAAGTGTCGCGGCGTGCACTGTGTCAACGCTTGGGGAAACATGGTGGCTGTCAGTGGCCATCAATGAGGTCTGAGGTGGGAGGGGAAAGGGTGACAATGTCCTGATGTGGTAAGACATGACATGTACCCTACTGTAGTGCTCTTGTCAGGCTGGGCTTCATGGTACATTTTTGACAAGTCCATTACAAGCAATATTCACGTTAAAGAAAAGCCTCGGAAGGCCGTCACACAGCAGACGGTAAAGTCACATCTAATCGTGCAGGAGCTAATTTTTGATGACTTTTTCATATTTTCTGTCATGGCTGTTGACAAGGTTTGCTAGGACCGTTCCAGGGTCTTTATGTTTGCTTCCTTTATCTATTCAAAAAGAATCAGCAGTGTTCAAAACGACATGAACAAATTTGGAGAAAGTCCTCCTCCTGCATCAATTCCCCACTTTGTGCAATGCACCAGAACCCCTGGCATAATGCAGCCACCACCGTGCCTAACAGTATTTTCGAATTCAGCTTTACCTTGACTTTGGGGATTCCAAAATGGCAGTGAGTCAAACATACAGAGCAACACCTTCTGAAATGCATTTTGGCAGAAGCCTTTCAGTGGCTGCCACAACTGTGGTTGACTTGTAGTTCACAAAGTGACTTTAAACCAAACAAATTAAGCTGTGGAATGGCTGTATGCCTTTGTTTGAGCCTTAATGTAGAACGCTGACTCTTAATCGACTAGAAACATTTCATAAAAATGAAACAAAGAATTTGCAATCGTGTATAATCATACAAACTTTAAAAAAAAAAACAGCGTAACATTCTGCTGTCAAGATCTGAAATGAATGTGATTTACGTGCTCAGTGTATGTGTGTTTGTTTGATCTTTATTTTCAACTTACCTCTCTTTATTTTTTAGCTTTTTTATTGGATTCTAGATCTAATACAGTGTGTTAGAACTAGAAATAAAGTTCTAACACACACGTGAAATAAAGTTCAATAATTTCTCCACTTGCAAGCCAGCTGCTTCCTGGTTTTAGGACCCTTTTTCATGACTCACTTCTAATTTGATTGCCTTTAGCAAGACTGTGTAAAGTCTTCTGGCACTACTGAACATTTGCCTTGTTAGGCTGCTGAACTGAAGTGACACATTTTAGGTAAGAATATATAGCGGCTCGCCAGTGAACTGTAAAGTGCCCATCGAGAACCGACGTCTTTCTGCAAGAGCAATGTTTTCTCTCTTCTCTTAAGTGGTTATATCAAGATTTGGTGTTTTCTGATTCAGTTGATTCTGCCTGAATGTGGAAGTATTCATCCAATATTCAACTATTCTTAGAAACCATAAGATTTCCCCCCTCCCCCCAACAGGCTTTGAAAGATGAAATAGATTGCATTTAACAACGATTTTAGCTGCCAGGCAACAAGGGCACTGGCATCTTTAACTAAAATCAAGAGAACACAACCGATCTGAAGCCCCGTTTTATCTCAAGCCAAGCAATGTTAACACTGGTCTTGTCCCTTCCCTACATCTCCGGCCTTTTAAGGCGAAGGAGGTGATGTTTCCCATTGAAGAGAAATCTAAAAGCCAGACTCCTGCTGATCCACATTACACTCTGTCACTCTCTTACACTTTTGTAGGGAAGGTCTGCCGTTTCATGTTTTAGAGCTAAAGAATTCAAAGGAAGAGACCGGCTTCGGAAAAAAAAAAACACTGAGTGGCAGACTCTGTGAAGTTATATCTTTTTTTTTTATCCTTTTGTAAAAGTGACACTATTTTACAATTATTTCATAGAATATCTTTAATAATAGCAAATAACAATTTCCTGCTGTGATTTTGAAAAGTCAGCACATAGAACCTATAAGCCAGACAAGTTTAAAAGCCAGCACATTATCAGAAGTGATGGGTTTGGCAGGAGGAAAGCACTCTCTGCAGCCAGAGAATATTGCACTGAACAGTTTTCTCCAGAAAGTCTGACAGTTCTGAATAACAGAGTGTCAGATGTGACTTTATATAAAGAAATCCTAATCACAGGATTGAGATATTTTTAAAGAGGAAGGTGACTGCTAGTGTGCGCACCTTTGCTCCCTGGCTGTTGAGGTTGGCAGCAGACAAGGAGGAGAATGAGAGAAAAGAGGGAATAGAAAGATGTGGACAGACAGAATCAGAATTAAAGGTTATATTAGGAGACAAAGCTAATAGAAAAGGTCCAATGAAGGCCAAAAGATGGAGTAGATCTACTGAATCAGAAAAGCAAATCATAAATAAGGTGCATTTCATCAGTCATGTTGTCAGAACACGACAGTGGCTTTTTAACCTGTTTTGGCACAGCATTTCAAAGTTAATATGCAGAACCATTTTGGTAGGACAGAAGACGACGATCCAGACCTCTTTGGAGATTTGAACACTTTAAATAATTTCTAGTTTCAGAATTTGCATAGAATTGTATTTTCACATCATGTCTGCAACATAAACTAGAAATTGTAATTTTTTAAAATGTAATAGAGTGAGTGAAAAAACAAAAAAACACGTCACAGTAAGTGTCTTCCTTTATGGCTGAAATGATGTCTCGTGGATCGGCAATTAGCAGAAATGACTGTCCTGGAAAGAAGCAGAGCCCCAGCATTCCAAGGATTTCTGAATAAATGGACTTTAAGGGCTATGAATTCTTATGTCCGTGCTACATCAGAGAGAATAGGATAGTGGCAGACAGAAGAGAGCGGTGCGTGAATTCCCCCTACTGCCGATTTACCACTCTCCAGCCTGCCTTAGTTAAGGGCTTTGCTGGATGGGGATCGAGCCAGAACTGTGCGATGGAATTAATGGTAATACCCAGGCAGGTGGAGCTCAGCTCTGCTCTCTGGCGCGGCAGCGATGGAGTGTCTCTGAGGGTAGTGGCAGGGCACCTCTTTATGTGCGCGTCTTCCTCAGGGCTTGCTTCTAGAGCTCGGAAGAAGGCAATGTGTGTGCATGAGCATGTTTGTTCCAAATCTGCAGTCGCTGTCGGTGGAAACAGTGCTTGAGTCTTGATGCGCCGAACGGCAGACATGAATACGGATCTATTTCTCATCCATAAGAAGGCGCTCGGGCAGAGGTGGAGCGTGTGTGGTTGCCTCTCGGTGCCTGTCAGAAGGCCCAGCCCCTCAACACCGCTGCCACTTTCACTTGGGAGATTTACCTCCTGCACCGACTCCAGTCCTTTATTTACATACCCAGCTTTATCTTACAACACCAGGTAAGTGATTGAAAGCTCGCTCTCCATTTTACAGTGCAATAACAGCCTCTGTAAAATTGAGTCTTGATTGTGGGCTGTTGTAAATCACTGCAGTTTGGCCCACATGCTTGTGCTGCTGGAAGGGAGCGTAGTGCAGAATTTGAATGCTCTGAGGAGTGCCAAAGACTTGACTTGTGCTCAAGCAGACAGGCAGGACACATAAAGGGCAGATATCCAGTTGCAGACAGGAAAAAAAAAAAAAAAGGAGGAAACATTTAAACACATACAAAATAAAATCATATTGTATGGATTTTATTATGCCTGTACGTTTGTCTGAGTTAAATGTTTTACTGGCTGCTCTGCAGCCGTTTTTTTATTTTTTATTTTTTTATTGTTCATTTATATATTACCCTTTTATTACATACGCTTTATTTATTTGGCAATGGACAAAATCCTTTATTGTTCTTCTGTTTATCAGGATTAAAATTGGAGAACGTTCCCAGAGGGTTTTTAACAAGGAGGAGGACCGTTCCAATATGTTGGATGAAGGGAGCAAATTAGCCCAGGATAGACGGATGGCCAAGTGAGGCGGCATGGTAATGCCGGGATGAACAGAGCGAGAGATAGAAAGGGCTACACAGAGAAACCAGACGAGGCAGCGACTCCCTCAGCTGAATGAGAATTCATGGATAAGAGGAACGTCAGCCAGAGACTGAGAGGTTGAGCTTGGCTTGTGTTATGATTATTCTTGTTCTTCAGCATGAATACAAATGGTCAAAGTTTTCATCAGTAATGCATGAAGTAAAATTATTAGGAACTGCGACGGTGCTATTAAAAGAACGGCTACTCGTGAGGGCAAAAATTGGTGAGAGTGCACGCAGCGAGAAAAAAAAAAAAGTATGGAAGTCATACTTTTTCCCTACAAGTATATTTGTAATTGGCTTTCGACAAAGAATGCACGGCAGATATTGGTAATAATAACCCAACGAAATCAAAACACATGAGTTTATGGATTATATGTAACAAACTGGAGAGGCAAAATGTCAGCCCTTACTTAAATTAGAAGTAAAGCAATTTTTTGGTGATGACAATTTCAAGACTTCTCCATTATTGAGAAAGCAGCTACTTTAATTGTTTAGGTAAGATTTTCAACCAGTTGGTTATCTTCAAATCTTGTAGGTTTTTCTCCGATCTTCACTGATTGCCACACATTTTCTAATATACTGATGGCCTGAGCATGCCAGCAGCTTTGTTGTCTTAGTTTAAACCAGCATGAATTATCTTGGTTGTGTATTCAGGATGAATGGATGAATTAATGAACATACTTTATTAATCCCCACAGGGGGAACTCCTATCAGATTTCAGCTATTCTTTGGCTTTTAATGGCAATTTTGTACCTATTGCCCAAGTGTTTTCAGGCATATACAATTTGAGTTTTATAAAAACAAGTTGAATGTTTACGGTCACTCACTTCAGAAAATGAAACTATCATATGAATTCATTACACACAGATTGAAATATTTCAAGCCAATCTATTTCTTGTAGATTTAATGGGTCTGGTTTGCAGATGACAAAGAGTCCAAGATTTATCTTAGGTCGATTGAAGGTACATAAGTTCGATTTTTTTTTTAAACATTGGTCAGGTTTCTTATAGAAAAAAACCTGTCTGAGTGCATCACAATAAACATCAATTTCAAAATATGTGTTTGTGTCGATCTACTCAATAGCTGGGCCTGATGAATTGCTGCATCAGTATGGCGGGCACAGAGGCAATCAGCCTGTGGTTCTGTTGAGGTGTAATGGAAACCCAGGTTGCTTTATTAGTGGCCTTCAGGTCATCTGCATTGCTGGATTGGGCGTCTCTTATCTTCTTCTTCTTGACAGTACCCCATAGATTTTCTACAGCTGGGGTTTTTTACAAAGTGTGGGGAAATGTACCCCGCTCTCAGAGAGCAACTAGACGCCGTGCACCCCACACTGACTACATTACAGCTACTATTTCTGCAAACTTTATTCTGTCACAATGCTTGTTGTCGCATGTGTTTCACCGACGTTGTGGGGTTTACCTGCTTTAGCTACGTGACGCTTCAGTCGCCTTGTCATTTGCAGTGCTACAAGAATCAGCTACTTTCTTCATGAAATGCAAACTTCACTTTCATTTGAAAACATGACTTTGGCTAACAGCTCAGTTCTTTTTCTGCTTTGCCCAGATGAGATCCTTCTGACATCGTCTCTGGTTCATGAGTGGCTTGAGAACATTTGCTGCCCCTTGTCAAGGTCTCAAATTTAGAAGAAATAAAAACTTGGAATAAGTCACTGTGTGTAATGAACCAATATGTGTCATTCGTTTTCTGGAATAAATGACAAAGGACTAATACACAAAACCTTTGAGCTGTAAGTGTAGCTTAATTTTTAGGCTAATTTAACATCTTTGTATGTGTGAACTACTTAGGGTTTTCTCAACGGCACCAAGTGGCAGAATCAGTGACCCTCTTCACAAATATGTTAACAGAGACAAATGGCAGCATTTATATATATTTTCCCCCACAAAACAGAAACAACAGTTTGGTTTGTACGGAGTGACGTTTTTTTTGTTTGTTTGTTTGTTTTTTTACCACAGTAAAATTAAGTAGAAATAGAGGGTTGTCGCACCTAATACAACACAATCACTAGAAAAATAAAAAAATCTTACGGATAATTTTAGGAAGTCATGGCCAACTCTGTCACGCATGCATTAGTTGCAGTAAATGCTACGGGGACTATACTGTGTGTCTTCGGCGATGCTCTGCAAACAGCATTAGACGCACCCAGTAAAGAATAGACTTGTCACATTTTCAGTGAAGCTAGTCTAGCACAACAGATTGGAGACCAAGCCGCTGTGCACGCATGCACAAACTTGCCAGACAAAGGGATTGGCACTTGTCAGCAATTTTATACATACAAAGGGGGGTTACATACAGACACACGTGAGCCTGCTTGAAGGAGGACAGAGCTGTACATGCATGAGCCGTGTGTGTATACACAGTGTCAGGTTGAAAATCAAGACAGTTTGGCTGCAGTTGCAACAGCTTGCCCTGGGCATGAATAAAGAAACACCTGTGTGTGTCAAAGTGGTGCCATGGCAACACTTCCTGATATGTGATCCAGGCCAGCATGAGGAGGGTTTTTTTTTTGTTGTTTGTTTTTTTTTTTGAGAGAGGAGCCTGTTGGCAAAGAGGAAGGACCTTCTCTACAGACACTTGAACATCTAGAGGAAACCGTCTATTTACAGAATCCGATCTCTCTCTGTCCCATGTCCAGCTGAAAATGTTTAAATAAAAAACATTGTAAGAAAAAACAAACTTGTTCTTACCAATTCTCAAAGATACGTAAAATAATATAGTCAGTTGTCTGCTTCAGTTTGTGTAGAAAATAAAGCTTTCAAATGACCTTAGCAATAACTGAGAAACACAAATAAGTATTGAACAGGTGCATCTTGATTACTGCCGGGATTTTAACGTGATTTTGATGGATTTTTATGTATTAAACATTTTATAAAAACACTACATATTTCTGTTGTTGAGCTTCTATGTCTATTCAATAATTTAGCAACTGAAGGGGTTTTGAACTGAAAATGTTTTTTTGTTTTATCAATACATAGTCTTCACTTAAAATGTAACAACAACACAATTAACTCCACTAAATGTTTAAATCCTAATAAACTAGAATTACACAAAGAAATAAACTATATCTATTAGCTACACAAAATTTTATTTTTTACAGCCAATTTAAACCCCGAAAGCATAAATATTTGATAAAACAATATGTATTCTCTTTCATCTTCTTGCTTCACAATCTTCCCAAGGCTGTGGTTATCTGCTTGAGCATCATTTACCACACTTTTTCCTTCCACTAAACTTTCCAATAATATGCCTGACTGCAGCCCTGTTTGTTAACAATCGGATTATTTTGTTTTATCTTCATGTCAGTGATTATCACTGTGGAAGCCACAACATGGTCATAGCATTTCTTCACAAATTACTCGTTGATCAAATTTTCTGAAATAGTTTTTTTGAGTAACCTATACTCAATCAAATAATAATAATAATAAAATATATTGCTTGATATACTTAACCACGTGTGTCATCAGTCAATATGAATTAATTTTTGTTTTTAATTAACTTCCAAATCAACTTTTTGATATTCCAATTTACACAGATGCAGACGTTCAAGTGAAGTGAAAATCCAGAGTGTCATTATTATTGAAACTGAGTGCAAATCAAAGGCTTTGTGATGATACAAAACATCAGGCTTTCATCACCTGCCCTACAGTGGCATCACAAGAGAAGGGCCGGGCTACATCAAGGGGTTTTGATTTAGATTCAGCGACTTAAGCTGTTTCTGTTGCAGCACAAGAGCTGTCTCTCATTCTAATCTCAGCAGCGATCCACCCTGAGCCAGGAATATCCCAAGATAAATATGGAAAGGGAACAATGCGATTGCTGAGCAGCAACTTCCCATTTTCTACACCTCTCATCTCTAATCCTCTTCAGCATCGCTCCTGAACTGCCGCTCCTCATCTGAATGAGCAAGCAGACCTGAGGAACAGTCTGATATTACACTGCTGTGTCTCTATCCTTTGCTATTATCACCATCAACACAGCTTCTGCCCACACCTTAGCAAAGGGGTTTAACTGCTAACCCTGCCCCTTTAATATCAGCTGCTTCACTCGCTGCATAAGATATTAGCATGAGTCAACCTAGGGTTTAGTTATTTTGACAGATAACTGGATGTTATCAATCTCTAAAGTCAAAAACTCTCCTGATCTGAATATAGATCCTTGGGAACAAGAGCCATCACATTCACTCACATGCAACCTTTGTGAAAATGTTGCTCGGCAGATGATGATGATGATGATGATGACGATGAGACACGGGTGCCTGATGAGTGCATTTGCAATACAAGAAATCCACAGAGGATTATAAAACAGTGAGATTTTTGTTTTCAAAAGAAATCATGCACCGTCTTTGTTCACCGTGGAAAATACCTTCGTCTTCGTCACCGTCGTTTTCCGACAAATCTTCGCCCTGTTTTTTTGCATGGGCCCCTGTTGTTGAAGCGGGGAGAGAAACATAGAGACGTACAAAGAAATTCAAAATAGCATGTTTGGCAAAAAAAAAAAAAGACAAATGGGGAGAGGGGAGAGGCATTTCATTGAGAGCACCATAGGAAGAAAACAATGTTCATTTAAATATAATCCAAAAGCACACGTTCAATTTTCTACACGAGGCACATAGCTATGACAGAAACATAAATCATTCATTTTGGACACAAATTTAATGGGCTTACAGTGAGTCATATCAGAACACAGCTTTTAAAATTTTATTTGTACAAAACTAACCTGTTAATGCAGCATATTCAACTCAGAGTCACACAACACTGACATTTTCAGAAAATAAAGTTTCAAAGTGATCGGCGGAGGGAAATCAAGATGCTGTGTTTGAGCAGCTAAACATTCATTCTGACATTTTAGTTGGTCTTTGGAGGATTTTTATGTGAGTTTAGACTTTATGGAGATTGGATGCTGACTGGTTGAAAAACACTGCTAATAAGGAGTCAAACTGATATTTCTTTTGGTTTCTTTTTTTTTTTTTACCATCAAGAGGTGTGTTGGAGGTTGGCATATTTATATCTAAGTATTTATGTAGGATAAGGTCTGATGTTGGTTTAAAACACAAGCATATGTCTGATTGTGCAAATGTCTTTTAGATTTTGAGGGATTTATGTTAAGCTTTCTTTAATATTTAATTGGACCAACATGTTTCTTCTGACAATATTTTGGAACGGCCAGAATCTATTAAGAAGGTTAAAGGTTAGTTTTAGGGTGATGGAAAGGAGGTCTTCTGATCTCAAAGTCTTGGGCTCATCATCAGCGTTAAATCATCAAAACACCAATGGAAACATAAAAAAGCTGATTAACAAATACAATAATGCCAATACAGACTTCTCCTTTATTTTTTTATTAAGAAGTGGAAAAATATATTTTAGATTTCATTTCTTTATTCATCTGAAAAAATGATACTCCTTTTATGTCGTCTTATTGGATTTTGAGAAATGTCGCGCTCTCTCTCTATTTTTTCTTTTTTTTTTTTTAGAAACAAACTCCTTGGTTGAATGAAAACAATTTGCAGGGGTTTGAAGAATTTGGTGACTTAGTCGGAGATCTGAAATGAAAAAGGATGATCTGTTCATTGATGTGTGTAGTGGTGGTACAGTGCTACAATGTTTCTTTTTAGTTTTTTAAAACGAAACATTGGTCAAAAAAGTGATTAACTTTTTTTTTTTTTTTCCCCCTCGGCTTTGACTATTCACAGGATTTACAAATAACCTTCGAAGGCGTCCTGTACCCATCAGGAACATTTCTTTTAGGCCGTTTTGATTGCAGGGAAGAGGTTAACTCCTCAGAAATGCAACCAGATGCCATCAGATTGGTATCTAGGAAGAAAAGATAAACCCTTCAGGCAGAGTAATGTTTTCAGTCCTTTTCTGAGTTGTTCTCTTGGTTGGTGGTAAGGATGCAACAGTCGTGCTGTTACCATCTGAGGATGTGACAGATCTCTTTGTCTTGGATGCAATGTCAAAGGTGCATTCATTTAATCACTGCGATGGCGTAAGTTTTAAGATGAGCAACACTGATGTCACCAGCCATCATGAATGATGTTATGAATTTTGTCCTTGTGTTGTGGGGCTGCAATAATGAAAAATCTACCCTTTGAGTCTTTTCTTCACTCATCATTTACAGCTGGGAATGATTGCTTGTTGCCCAGCGCCAGCAGCCAAAAGGCTTTAGAATACCAATACCAGTTAGTAAGTTGACTGACTATCAATCCATGTGTGCAACAGTCTATCATCTCCTGAAAGGAATATAAAGAAATGTTATTTTTGGAGATGACCTTTCATCCAACACCCTGTCAGTTTACATTTTCCACTTGAACAGCGCTTAATACAGTAGATCATAATGCTGTCGGTGACTTTGAACTTGTTCTCCGACGCATTCTCGACAACAGCAAAAAGTATGAATCAACATCAAATCTCACAGGCGTATTGACAAAAAAAAAAAAAAAAAAAGAGCTAATCCTCTCATTATTAAAAGATGCCTACATGGAATAATATTTTAATAACAGAGTTGGGTTTGACCCTTTGCTGCAGCTTAAGTCGCTGCTGCTAATATCAATTAAAAGATAATTGAAAATAGTTTTCTCTTGGAAAACTCTAGTTGCTCTCAGTGTTTGAAAACATTTCCTCCGCCGCCGTCGAAATTATTAATTTAATAGCTTGAGGAGTCATAATCATTGGGGATGATACCATTAACCACAAAAAGGCTGTCCAGTGGTATAATTTCAGTGACTATGACATGTTTTCTTTCCTCGTATGCATGCTCTGCGTTCACAGACGTGTTCTGTAAATCTTCCTCATTTTATTTTATCCACTGTAAATCTTGCATGTGTCACGCACCATGTGTGTGTTTTATGCACCTTATGTGCCGCATGTTTGCTAAAGCTTTATCTTTACGGGTGCATGAATCCACGTCTTCACTCCTGAGTGTCGTCTTATATCCTCAGTTGTCTTCTACGTTCTGAAATGACACTGTAGGTAAAATATGCTATAATGCATAATGTAAAAGGCTGGGGTGTCATGACATTTACTCACCTACATTTATTCTCTGAAGTAAAGGAACATTTTTACTCTTTGATTCCATGGCAACAGCAGTGACCTTGTTAAGTGTGTTCATCAGTTTTGCATTACCATAAATAATGCAATTTAAAGAACATCAGATGTGATACGAGCGACAGCTGAAACACCCAGAGTTTGACTGTGACACTGAGGTTTAAATGCATCCCCTTTGTTAGTGATAAGAGTCAAAATGACTGCAGAGGATTTATGTTTCTGTGAGGCAGAGGGTTTCGGCGAAGGATAAAATCTTGTTTCTCGAACTGAAATAGCGGGATCAAGCATCATAGTTATAGGATTCATTAACACGGAAGAAATAAAATATTTTTTTCTTCTTTTTGGTAATCAATGCATTTATTTTTGTTGCTTCCAAAAATAACAGCCAACCTAGTTTTGTGCTTGTATTAAAATATATGATGAACTCATCCCAGTTACAGCTTTATTGTGTAAATCGAAACAGGTAGAGAAACAATCGATATATTTTATGTGTGTGGGTGGAAGGGTCACCTGCCAGATAACACGCTTAAACCTTTATTTTAAAGAAATCATTCAAAAATGTAAATAAATGCATACATAAGTAAATATTCAATAACATTTGACATTTTTTAAGTTTAAATTTGTTTGAATTTCAATAGCTTCATCCTGTAATTCTGGATGAAAGTTTCTCATTTATTTCTCGAAGGAAATATTTTCCTAAAATGACTTTTGACACACTGGATCTCCTAAAATAACTGCTTCCTGTATTCTTTTCCAATGCAACTCTGCTGAAACACATGTTGTCTGTAAGACCAAACTTAACATTATTTCACAAGTGTCGACCAATAATTTGTGTAAAAGATGTTAGCATTTTATGCATGGCACTAATGGTAGAAATCAGAAATTTTGCATAAAGCCTTTTTTTTTTAAATGTTTGACATTGAATAAATTGTTTCTACTTCAAGCCAGTTGGATTTCTTTAAAATGTATTTCTTCTTGCTAAATGTCAGAATAAAAAGTGGTAAATTTCTCTAGAAGAAGAAGAAAAAAAACATCTTTAGAAGTTTGCATAAAATATTTGGCGTGACAGTGCAGTGTTTTAACATTATCTGTTGCACAAGGCAAAACAAAATGTATTTCTGAAGGGCCACGGTGAACGAAAAGGTTTCAAATCGGTGCTAATATGTTAAAGTGGCTGTTCTAAATTTTGCCCGACTAAATTGCACGGAGGTGGTGAATCAATCAGGAACAACTTTGTTGTGCATGAATTAAATCCCTCAGAGCTCTGAGATATCATGTCTCTCACTGTGCGTTTCATTCGATTTCCTCTAAAAAAAAAAAAAAAAACCTATTAGTTTTTATTTTACAGACGACTGAGAAGAAGAGGATTAAATAACATTTGAAGGCCTGTCTGTTTTGTGCTTCAGTTATTAATTTTTCTGTATAATAGTTTTTCTTTCTTTTTTTTTTATTTTTTTTTTACCAGTTTTTTAACCTTACTGCTTGGCATTACAAATTGTACTTTTATTTTTTTTTTTCTTTTGTGAAACAATGTTCCATCAACAGCATTTTATCTGTAACATTATGTCGTTTTCACAGGAACTCATTAAAAGAAGCCTAATCATGCAAATAGATTCAATTATTGCTGCGAGTCTTGTGCTACTGACATGGCTAAACAATGGGTTTATTGAGCGATAGAGTTTCAGACAAGCATAGATTAGATGGCAGGTGTTGACAGGGAAGCTCTGTCACTTTGAATTTTGCAGTCTCTGAGCCTGAGCGTGTACGTGAGCATCCTAACCTGAAAACGAAAACGTGTGACTTCTGTATACGAGTCAAGCAGAGCGGAGCGAGCCAATATTTGACCTTGACGCTTTTAAAACGACGCAACAGCGGAAAAGTGTGACACTTTTCAAATAAATAAATAAATAACGAGGAGAGGAGCTTGTGCACAGACACCCTTAGGGAGTCAAAATTTGCATTGTATCAAAAGTAGGTAGCATCTTGAATAACATCAATTGTTTTGTGTTCCTTTGACAGGATTAATAGAAAGCTGTCACACTTATCTGATCAGGAGCAAAGACGCCACATAGACGGGCCTGCTTCAATAAAAGGCATTGAAATGCAACATTTCAGCAGGATGAAATCTCACACGGACGGCATTGTAGTAATTGGCTAAAGAGGTTTACGCGAACGGACCAAGGCATGCGCGCACACGAACTGGCACGCTCAAACACATAAATACGTAGCGAGAGTGCCCTCAGACTCCAGAGACTTCTGGACTGAATCCACAATTCACTCAATACGTCGCGGAAGGGCTGAATGTTAACTGCCTTTCCTTTTGCTGCAAAAAGGTTCACTGACAATAGATGGGCCTCGGAGTTAAATATCAGAAAGGTCAGGATGTGGAAAGAGACTTTGTGAAATGTTGCGGCCTTGACAATTCAGAGCAGTTATATTCAGTCTCTAATCCTCAGGTGGCCACTTCTCTCTCTGCCTAGATTTGTTTCTCGCATTTAGTGTCTCGCTCTTCTCCTTCCCTCTCTGTATGACTGCCTTTCCAGTCTGTCTGTCCTTCTCCATCTCGCACAATCTGTCTGCCGGTGCAGAGGTTAAGGAACAGCTTGGGAAGGACACATGAGAGAGAATGATGGAGAATGCAGCTAAAAGGTTAAGGATGCTGTAATCCTGCGGTAAAGGACAGCCAAAACTCACACTGCGCCACAGTGGATTCCAACATAAAAGAAAAGAAAATTCCTAATATGTGTAAAGAATGCAACAGGAAACGAGCCAAACAATTGTCAAAGGCAGACGCGCGAAAGGTTGCACACATACAAGGTTGAATTTTTAGTAAGGCGTGATTAGAAAATATGCAAGAGTCTTGCTTAGAAAATGTTTAATGTGGAAAAAAAAAGGTTCTGATGAGATCTTAAAGATGTATGCAAAGCATTATTTCAGAAATAGGGCTTATGTATTTTTACATATTTTTTTGAAAAAAGAAATATTTCTGATGGAAAGCCTGGGCAGTCATGGTGAGGAATTTAAAGTCACCATAACCCCAAGTAATTTGGTGCTGAAATCTACAACTTTTCCATCAAACGGAGGAAACTGTTTTAGCGCCTTTTAACAAGGAGCAAGAGAAGGTGCTGTAAGGACGAGATTTTCCTCTCATTTTTATTTTTTTTGCTTCCCGATGCCAGTAGCTAACTGAAATAAGATTCCTTGAAAGCACTTTCATATTGTTTACATGGAATAAGAGAAATTCGACTTTTCAGACACAAAGTATTTCCCGCAGAAGAAAATCTAATTATGCTCAGGAAAGCAATGGAGCGCCAGCTGTCACTCTTGAATAAAACGCTGCTAGCTGCACTTGCTAGGCGCAGTCGTCAAGCTACGAGCCAGACGACTGCGCATAGCAGTCGTCTGAATTATGACAGAACGTTTCTGTCATAATTCCTACAAGTTTTGAGTCCTTCAAATGTGACTGTGTTTTATACATCATGGTAGCACCTCCCCTCCCCTGCATGTTGACACGCTCTGACAATCAGCTGGCTAGAAGAAAGTCTATTTGATTTTCCTTGTCTCACAAGAAAGAAAAAATTGTGTTCTTTAGAAAATGTTTTGGTCACAAAACACAGAGAATCACGGTGTAGAAACTTACTTGGCAATTCTATGATTTGAATATCTACTGAGCAGCAGATTTCAAGCTGACCAGAAAACTATTAACCAATTTTTATCAGGTGTTTGTACTTGTCTTACCCTAAATGTTTACAGTTTTTCTAGATTTTTGCTTAAGTCTATATTACAAAGTCAACATAACAATGAATAAATGTAATTATAGATTATGATATCAAAACTTCAAAAATCAATATCGTTTTTTAGCTGCCATAAAAAAATAATTGTTTATCGGTTTTAAATAAAAGCAATAAGATCATGTTGCATATTTTGGTTGCAAAGATTATCTAAATGCCATTAAGCTGCTGTATTTTTACATCTAATCGTCTCTTATTATGTCGATCTCTTACCGACACATGATTATTAAGAAGTCACTCTGAGTGATATGTTCCAGTGTTTTCCTCTCTGAACGAGCTTTAGGACTTCTCGGGCTGCTTCTGCTGTGCCTTTAACACTTGGGGAAAAACAAAAAGAAAAGCACACTGACAGGGCTGACTGGAAGCTGGACAGCAGCAGCAGCAGAAGGTTCTCAAAAAGCCTGAACAGGAACTTCCTGCTGTGGTCACATCTTGCATCTTAAGTGAATATTATTGGATTTGCTATTTTATAAATCAGTTTTCCTTCTGTGGTGCTAAATGGTCAAAAACAACAATTTCATGTACTCATAGGAAGAAAAGTCCATAAGGATAATGTTTGTGTTGATTTTATGGTGAATCTGCTTTGCTGTCAAGTCAGAGAAGCTGTTTTTTCTTTTGTTCCTGCTTCACTGGAAAGTTTTTAGCCCCTGTCTGCTTGGCGTACAGATTTCCTCGGCAGGACTCCGGGAGTGGCCCATCCTTCCCTGAGGCGAGTCTGAGTCGGCCAACCAATGGGATTAGCATGGTGTGTTACTGTTTGCCATGGCCCACGTGCAGTCTAACCGGGACTGGGGGCTCCTCTGTAGATTTCCCAGCTCTCTAACAACTGGAGGTCATGGGGAAAGTGGAAAGAATGTCCAGTGTTTCTGCTGGGGTAGTTAATCTACAGGTTTGGCAGCTGGCTGGACCATTCAGCACTGGCATGGAGCTGCATAAAAAAAAAAAAAACAAAACATGGCAGCTTGCAGCCTATGAGAGAGCTGCATGGGAATGATAGCTGGACGCTCCGAGTCGAGCCAAAACCTAAAACAAGATTTAATGTTTCAAAATAGACCCGTGATACGGGATACATTTAGAAATGAGGAAGGTTGATCTTAGAGTGTCATCAAAAATATAGCGCAGCTCAGAGAATAAGTGACTTTGTAGAAGATTTTCCAAGCAAACGACAAAAACTAAGATGAGTCTTGAGTTAAAAATTATGCACTGTTTGTACATTGTATGCACCCAGAACACAATGCACTGATTGTATGTGATTTTCAGAATTACCCGTAAGTGGAGGTCTCATCAAAAAGGATGTGTTTGTGGTAATCAGCTTTAAAGTTTGACAAACAATTTAACAGAGAACTGTAAATCTTTCACAGATAAAGACGCTGCAACTCTGGGTTTTTCCTCTCCTCGGACAACATATTGGCCCATCTCAAACCATATCTGGCACTCTCAGCCGAACAGTGCTTAGCTGTGTCCCTGCACATCATTACCCGCCCTCCTCACTCCATTCACTCTAAACTCAGGGTAGGAAAAATGACTGAGTGATATGACCAAGGCTCCAGCGTCCCCACAGCTCTGTCACTGCTCTTTGCTCGGAGCACTTAGTGAAAAAGGCCCCTTCAAAGGGACAGAGTTGGAGGGGGGCCAGTGGCGCTGATGCTGCACATTAGATCACCTGACCTCAGGCGCTGCTTCTCAGGACATCTGTTTAGGTGATGCGGTGCTGGCCTTGTAAAAGACAGAAGATAGTAACTGTGTGAATGACATGTTTGGCTGTGTGATCATCAAAATTATTTGTGGACTGAAGAAAAATGCACTCTTTGCGTCTGTTATATGGAAATTAGTTGCAAAAAGTTTTGAGTAACAGTCAGCTCCACTGGTATGAAACTTTTTTTTTTTTTATGCTTTAAGTATTGTATTATTGCATAATACATTATTGCATCTTTTTTTTTTTGTTACTGAGCCCATCTTTGATCTTTTTTCAGGGTTTCCTTCAGGGTAATGGGTGACAATAAGCCTAATCTTTAATATCCAAGAATCCAAGGGCTTTCTAAGAGGAAATAAAAAAAAAAGCTCAGCAGGGTTTTGGGGTTGATCATAAGAATAAGCATTTAAAATATGTATATCACTACTGAACATGCACAGCGTGTATGACTCTGATTCATTAAGCAGGTTAACACCGAATGCTTCGCAAATAAAACCCATCTTCAGATCGGTGGCAAATTAATGGGAAGTCTAAGTCTTGACAACAACATACTGCTGGCTCAATAATATACAAGGCTCTTGAATGTTTTCACATTTTCTCACGTGAACGTAAATTATCAGCTAGATTCAGGTTTGGACTTTGAATAGGCCACTCTAGCATACAAATATGCTTTTCTCCAAACATACATAATCTAAAAGGCTGGATTTTGGTCTCACCTGACTAGACCAAAATTGTGGCTTAGCAACATCAGCTACATATTCTTGGCCATTTTCCAATAAGGCATTTGAAACTTATTAATGATCAGAATATTGAAATTATGTTTGTTTGTTTTGTTTTTTTTACTTCACAATTAGGTGCTAATTGTTGTAACATTGTAAAAACATTCAAAGGGTTTGAACACTTTTCCAAGGTAATGTAATAGAGCGATCACCTTGTGCTCTTTTATTGAGGATCTCTATGCTAATGCCTCACTCAGTGAAACACCCACAGGGAATAAGGTTCCACTAAAGGTTTTATAAACACCAGTAAAGACGGAATCACTACTCTTCGACTCTTGAACATTGCAGTTTTGTAAAACACACCTCAAAATGGCATCGCTGGAGTTAAGGGCACATGATTTCTACATTTAAGAAGTGACTGAGTCATTAACCAATTAAGACTTTGCTGCACAGACTTGTGGCTGTCATGACAACTTGAATTGAGATCCGAACTTCGTCACGACAAACATTCTTCACCGATCAGGAGGCAACATTTCCACATAGCAGTAGACAGACCAACTTTGTAGTTAGGATCTCGCTCGTTTAAAAATTTGCACCAGGATTTTTCGACCAGAATAAGATCTGGATAAGATCTTCATAACCTTGGCTAATACAATCATGTAGTTTCTTTACATTATTATATTTTCTTGTAAATTTATTTGCACCTTCATGTGAATAGCCAATATCGATGACTAATCTTCCTTTTCATTTACCTTCTTTGAGGGGTTTTAAAATACTTTTGTGCGTTTCAAACTACACCCAATTTCTCATGCCATTCTTGTATTGAAAGAAGACACATTTCTATTTGCCTTTTTTTTTGACAAAACCGAAATGTTCAAACGTAAATGAAATCGATTTGTCTTAGATGTGTGAAATTAAAGCAACTGATTTCACACGTTTATGAAAGTCCTGCAAGAGTAGTGTTTACATTTTTTTTTTTTGGCAGAGACTGAAATTTCACTCACATTGAGCATCTTTTGGAATCAGTAAGTTTCCCAGTCTCTCCTAATAAAACACAGAATGAAGGAACATCTTGGAAAAACTCCAATTCCACTTTTTCTATAAAGTCCAATAGATCTTTTAATTTTCACAAAGATTAAAGCTTGCATTTTTGATAAGCACCTGATGCACATTATGCTATTATTTATCTTAATTTGTCACCTCTATGTATTTGCAAACACACTCTCACATGCAAAATTTCCACATTAAATCGAATTACAACAAATTTGCCACAGGCCAAAAAAAATTAGCTTTTCTTATGAAAAATACAATAATATTACAAACTTAGATTGTCATCAGCAAAAAAAAAAAAAAAAAAATCTATGGAGTTAATAACATACCAAAATAGTGACATAGAAAACTTTTGATAAACCATTTTCTCATTACCATACACATGAAAGATAATTGAAAATTTCTAACTGGAAGGGAAATATTAAATAGATATTTCTGCGTATATTCCACATCTGGGACTAATTCAGAAGCAGGAGCGCCTGAAGGGCCAGTCTGTCTCTGACAAAATTGGTTTACCAAAGCAGAATGAAGGAATGAAGTGGGCACCGTGAGGGCAGTAGCTGCCTTCTGCCTCTGTGGAAATCACTGGCAAAGGTCTCCCAGTTGAAAGTGAATCTTTGCAGTGGCACAAAATACGCTCAGGATCTTAATGTAAAGCATACATGTTGCCTTCAGGCACTGGCAGAAAATTATCCCTCTGCGGTTACTAGCGATAACTTAAGCTATTACCAATGAAAAAAAAGGGCTGTTTCTCTGTGGCTGTGTGTAAGAAACCACCTTATGCATAGATTAATGTTCCGATTGCGCCGAGAAAGAATTTTGAATGTTAGTTCATATTAGCTCAATGATTAAGGCTCCAATTCTTCCAGTTGAAATATTTGACAAATGACTCAAACCCAGCACTTGTGCTTCTGAATTAACAACAGCTGCATTTCACCTAAAGGGGGAAATCTGAACGATTTGAAGAGGGGTTCTGTGCAAGAGCTACTAATAATGATAAAGAACAAACAAGTTTTGTTGCAGTAGTAGCATCAGTCAGATCCAGTAACAGATATCCAATTTATAAAAGTAAAAACCGTAAACCAGCGATACGATAGTGTGCTGTAAACTTCTACACGTCTTTCATCCAATCGTAACTTAGTTCTTTTCTCAGCCAGAACAGCATTAATGTTACCTAAAAGTTGTGTTGCGAGGCCTCTGGTTGTTTCAGTCTGCTCGTTCAGCCGAGGCAACTGCAAGCCAGTAAAATTGAGGGACTACGACATTTTTCTGGCGTGATAATATCTGTTTCAGCTAGAGCAGACCGAGGAAGAAATGTTGGCTCTAGAGACAGAACGCAGGAGCAGAGCGAAGAGAAAACGAGAACTCCAGCGAGAACACAATCTACCTGCCGGTGCGGATGAAACGACTGTATTCTGCTGCCATCACATCCCGACTGCTGTTTCTGCCATGAAGGGAACTTGGCAAGGACATTGACTTCACGGTCTATCCAGCAAGGATGTCAGTTTGACAAAGCCCGGTTTGTATCACAACATCCAGACTTCCTTTGTGTTCCTAGATTCTGGTGTTTTAATAAGCGTCTCGGATTTTTCAGAGGATTAATTGAAAGAAACATCCAACACCAGAGGGGATGGTCCAAAAGTTAGCTTCACAGCTTCACTGGACTTAAATTTGGGAGAAATTTGATTCTCAGTCGATGTGATAATCAGGTAGTTTGCTATCAAGTCACTTTCGCCCAGCTACGCACGATGAGAGTGGCAGAATAAATTACAGCTTTTCATTTGTTTAGTTTGAACACAGTAGCTAAAACATGAATTAATTACGTTTCAACCTATAGTGGATGTGACTTTAAATTTTCTACAGATTGTTTGAGTAGGAACCTTTGTGCAATTTTTGTTCAATTTTTCCGACTTTGCACGACTCCCCTGCATTGAACTTCCACTTCAGGTAAAGCTATAATTGCCGGTAGCTACTTCACAGTACCCCACTTCATAAAAAGTTACATTTTCAAAATAAACTTCCCAAAACGTCACAAATTAAAATGTACACATTCTCAACCCAGTGTTTATTTAGGGACCATATTTCTCAACTCTTGGCTCACATTCACACATCGAGACAAAAGACAAACACAACTTACGCACACTGACATACACAAACTGGAATCAAGCACTTACTCAACCCTCACACTTATGTCAAGGTTGATTTGAGTCACAAGGCCCACATTTTTCCCAATTAGCACTTTGATTTTGGAGTTGGTAGATGGTGATAGGAAGCATGAATCACTCTCTTCACTCTTTCATTTCCTTCCCTTTCGTTCCATGTTGCTTTTTTTTTGTTTTTACATACCTCCTTTTCTACATATTTTCTTGTTGGGTTTCCTCGCACATTCCTTGGATATTCTTTTGACTGTAAAATGAATGGAAAAACTACAAAATAACAGAGCGCTCTGGAACAGAACCCAGGTGACATGCAACAGCTGAGACTCGTATTCTCCCTTTTTTTTTCCCTCCTCCCACCCTCACTAGACTTTTATATCAACGACAAGAACAACAGAGGTCCTGTTGAAAAAAAAAAAGTAACTGGGGTGTTGCTGCAGAAATATTCTGAAATGGTGGAATGAATTTGCTGCACCTTGGGACAAAAGAAGCCCATATTCACATGCACTTCTATTTAAGACCCATTACAGCCACACAGAGGACAGGCTGGTTAAACTTTCCGAAACTTTTCTGCCGTTTTTGGCATTGCCCATTAGGTTTATGTGAAATTTTTCTGTATGGCTCTCCTTTAAGTGGTGAGTAGTGAATACTGTTTAAGGAGTCAATATCCACAAATAATAACGATAAAAATAAAAATGCTTTTTGTGCATCCTAATATTCTACTTTTTCTGCTTAATAGGAAGCAAACTGGACAAAGGAAGGAGAGTAAAGGGTCTTACATAGATCAGGCTGATGCCACAGGCTTCTCATGTACCAGACAGAATATTTCACCAACCCTACAGAAGATCATTCACTTATGAGGCAGGCTACTATATAGGTCATATCCCCAGAACAAGTCAAGACAGTGAGGGCAAAGAAAAGGTGCATCGAGTATTTCCAATCCGTCTCTTGGATTAAATTTGCTTTTCTTTCATGTTTAGTCATATTGAGGAGTCATTTAGTTGTCAAAAGAGGAACTTCTAACATTGGCATGGAAGGGGAGAGTTGATGAAAAGACTAAGAGGAAGATCTAATCAAGATGGAAGGCTGAGCTAATGAACACGTACACAGCATGCGCCAGACAACAGGTCATGCTCTGCTCGAAAAGGAACAAAAAGGTGACACAGAGTTTCTGAGATAGGACAGGAGGAGTGGGAAGCAGAGACAGGAGAAAAGAGGAGGACAGTTTTGGATTTCATACTCGACACACTCACCATCCTCCGTTGGAACATAGATGTTTAGGTAAAGACAGTCTTCGTGCTGATCCTGTATGTACGTGGTAACTATATCCAGGTTAAAGGTGAACCATATTGGCATCATGATCTCTGGCACTGCATTGTGAATATTCTGGGGGCAGACGGGGGCGAAGTGGGTGGCGTTTTTGATCCCCGACCAGGAAGAAGGCGGCTCTGGGGGCATGAAGCGCTTCTCTCCCACGGGCGGAGCCGCGTAGGGGACCCCCAGGTACTGGTCGACGGGCCCCAGGATCTCACTCGGTAGGGGCACCCTCACCCCGCGGAGCTTCCCGTACTGCGTGTTCACGGTGGGGTGGTAGTTCTGACCTCGCAGGGCCGCGAAGCACCAGCAGAAGCTTAAAACCCACAAGGACACGCTGAAATTGGTGCAACTGTGGACGCCGCGCCAGTTCTGCAAGGGGAAACGATTTCTCCTCGGACAAAGCCACATGATCCCTGTGAGCGAGAGCGAGCGTAGGTGACCAACATACAAGCCGGGGCACGCCCTTCAGCAAACACTCAGGCTTGCCGCTAACCCCTGTAATCCAGCCTCCGGAGGGACAGTCATCAGCTGTGATATAGAAGCCCACCAGCTTAGAAATGATGAGAAACAGCCGCAGATATGCAGGTCCTCACTCACTCGCCTCCCAGTGCGCTCGTCAGATCTTCCAGCCGGCGCTGCAAAGGGAAGAGGACAGGAAAATTAGTGCAAGTTCCCTGACAACCTACCATTTTTAGCCAGTCATTATTATTGACTCTGGGAGTCCTTTTCTGTCATGATATTAAACAGTTCACACAAACATGGCGTGGCTCTTAGTGCTATCATCAATCCATAATATAATTAAGTGTGGTGCAACCTGCCAGGCTGAGGCCTGAGGATGCTCATAAGACAACTGGTATGGGGAAAGGCATTAACTGTCAGCAGGTAATTATTCTTCACTTTATACCAAGCCAATTATATTGCAGTGCATAGTTGTACCCTTTGAACTTTTCCATTATCTGCCACCTCACCACAACAAACGTCAATGCATTTAATTGGAGTTTTATGTGATACATTCACAAAACGAAGAACATATGAGTATAATGGCAATTATGAATGTTTTTTAGTTAAACAAAAGAAAAAAAATACAAATCTGAAACGTTTTAGCATGCATTAACCCATTTTTACTCAATAGGGGTCAAAAGAAATTTGTTTCATCAACGCCTTGAAATTAGGCTTTTAAAAACTCCTGCTCCGTCTGAAACTCTGTCTTCAGGAAGTCATCACAGCAGGACTCCTCTATTGACCCTTCAAAAATGTTTTCACCAGCGTTTCACTGAGAAGTAGCTCATATAATGAGCTCAGCGGATCCACAGTTCCACCAGGTGTTTGCTAATTGCTGCTGGCTAGTCTGCAGGACCTGACCGGGAGAGTAGCGCGAAGGGCTGCTCTGTGATACACAAGCTTGGAAACTGCAGGTCTGAGGAGGAGCCTAGTCCTCAAGGGCGTACTCAGTGACCAGCTGAATAGTTGGAGATGAAAGGATTTCTGAAACACGCATGCAAGATTCAAAGTAACATTGCATGTTTTTGTTGAGGGAATAACTGCAAAATATGTTGTAAAGCTCAAAAGAGTTGATTTTATATAATACTCCCCCTCTGACAGTATGTGCTTAAATCCTGAAGTGTGAACCAATCACTGAAGACTAATAACATAGTACAAGTTTAATGTCCTGTGTAATGACACGGAGAATATAATTTCTTCATTTTCCTTTTAATTTTTTGCACAAAAGAGGATAATGGAAATGACATTTTACCACTCTGGTTTGCTCTCACAGGTGATCACGCTATGGGAAGAACGCAGGATGGGGCATCTAGCTGCAGGCAGCAAGGCTACCTTTGGTGAACGCGTTGTACTGTAAATGCTAATCAACAGTCCCGTGGTGCAAGCTGTGGTGCCAGGACTAACAGATTCCCACACTTGCTGATCAATTTTCAATTTCTATGGCTTAGGGTCCCCCTCAGACTTGCGTGCCTACTGCCGAGTTCACTCTAATAAACCACAGAGAAGAAAAGCCAGCATTTAGAAGGGGATATTGCATTCCAAAATGACTGTGTAAATGATTTATAATGTATCAACAGCCGTTGCAGGGCACGCAACCAGTGAGAGAAAAGCAATCCTGACGTCCCTGAAGGTGCTGTTATCGCTGCAGCCGCGCGTTGCCAGATTACCTACTGGTGGCATACACTCTCTCAGCTTTAGATAAAAGAGCCCTCATTTTATTTACAATACATACATATATTTTGTTAGTGCCGTAGATGGTTCCACCTGCTCCGAAACCTCTGCAAATGGAATATTTGCCGTGGACAATACGGCTTAGAGAAGCCGACAAAACCAGCACCTGCTATGTTATAATACATGAAAAGCCATCCATATCCAATCTGGGGACTACAAGGCATGAATTGCTGGGGGCAAAGGGCTGACAAAGCCTTCAAAATGCTAGAGAAGTCATACTGACAAAGTGCCTCCCCGGCTCAGTGGGATTCCTGTCGCAGAGCCAAAAAAAGACTTGTAGACTTTAGTGTCGTATCCTTGTGTTCAAAGGATTATGCACTAAAGCAACGGAAACATTTAATTCCTGCTTATGTGTCTGTACAATACTCGAATATGAAATAATGCAGAATCCCAGCACTTGTAGGGAACGCCGTTCAATATGAAAAGATCTTTGAAAAAAAAAAAGAAGCGAAAAAGCACCTAGCAAACATCTGCAACAGTCTATCAGTAAATATTACCATCATAAACAGTAAAGACTCATATTTCTTAAATAATTATTTACCAGGGTTGCACAATATCTGGGAAATATTGTGCAATATATAGTACGGCTAAAATAGCAATGACAAAATTGAATATGATTAACCCACATTTTCTTATTTCTTTCCTTTTTTTCTCAGTTACGCAGCGTACACACCGCTTTGCACGAACTTTAGATCCTCCGTAATGAAGGGCAGGTTGAATGCGTCTAACTTGCACACATATATTATTTAAATCCATTCCTTTGCGATTGCAATTTGACACACACCGTTACTGGGATACCAACTGTGACTTGATGTATTTTGCAACTAAATTGTTCGTACCTGCCAATTTAAATCAAAACAATGCATTTAGGTAAGAAAGAAAACAAGTCTTTCAAAGCACTTCAAGTGAAATTGAAATTGCTCCTTAGTGAATCATTACCCACCACGTGTGGCCATTTTCTCCCTCTTGTGTTAAAGTGTGTTATTGGAAAAAAAAACAAAAAAAAACGGTCTATATAGAAATAGAAATGTTTAGAAAAAAATAATCTTACAGTACATTTGTATTTATCCTGTTAAAACCAGATATTTACACCGTGTGAATACACATGTAACCTTTCTTTCTCGTTGGCTGACAGATTGAAAACTGAGCCATTCCTGCAGTCAGTTTGGATTAGCAAATCGTTCTCTATTTGTTGCTAAAGACTGTAATGCTGAGAAAGATGCTTTTCTTAGAGTACAAGTAGACCTAATTCTTAAAACTGTCATATGTGAAAACAAACAAACATTGTTTTTGGGCATCCAGAACAGATTTCTGTGGTCTACCTTCTATGGTTTTTGCCGATTTTTCTGAACCTTTTATGTTAAGCTGGTTTGATCCCCGTCATCTACATTACATTCCCTTTCACACAATCCCACTGCTTCTTTTAAAAATACACTATCAAAGCAGATTATGCAACAATTAAAAAAGTACGATCAAAACAGTGTGAATATCAGCCAACAGCCCCGACTTTTTATCGACGGAAAGTGCTAAGACTCTATATGAAAGGAACATTTAGATAAAAAGACTCTGAAGCGTGTGAAGCGTAAAAATTTCTGTATGCACGAAGACTGCAAAAATATTTTTGTTATGAAT
Source organism: Poecilia mexicana (assembly GCF_051168715.1). Classification (NCBI taxonomy): domain Eukaryota; kingdom Metazoa; phylum Chordata; class Actinopteri; order Cyprinodontiformes; family Poeciliidae; genus Poecilia; species Poecilia mexicana. The sequence goes on from NW_028263379.1 coordinate 23,408,993, forward strand.
CTATAAGGCGTCTCGCTGTTCCACATTTGTCAAAAAGAAGAGGTGATGCAACGCAGTGGTAAACACACTGCTCTCCAAGCTTTTAGAAATGCAGCTAAAATAATTAAATATATGTTAAATTTTAAAATTATAAGTAATGCAGAAATAAATGTTGTAGAACGTTTATTTCTTTTCTGTTCTCAATCCAATATAAGGGTGGTATTTTTTTATTTTTTTAACTAAAAAAAAAATATTAATGATTTTCATTAACCAGGAAAATCATTTCCTGGTTAATGATTTTAACCAGGAAATCATTACTTCTGAATATCCGTCCATCTGTCCGTTTCATGTATTTAAAGAAGTAAGAAATATTAACATTGTATTTAAATCACAGTGATGATAGTTTCCCAACTCCAGGCAGCTTCTTTAAATCTCGAACCCAACCACATGTTTTAGATTGCCTGAGGAAACAAAACTCTAAAACTAATAAAGCTGTTCTGATTCATATTTCTCACGTGCATGCAGTAAAACTAGCAAGAGAAACATAAGAGTGCATCTTGTTGGCAGAGGGTTTTCTGTACCCCCAAACCTGACCCAATTCCTCTTAAAAACGGTTCATACATTCAACTGAAACAGTGAGCTCCTTTAAGAGCTGAAATATTACCAGTTATCTCATAAACACACAGTATGTGACATCATATGTCTTCATTTGGAAGGTAAACGGTCATCAAAATATATGGTAACACTTTATTTGAAGGGAGGTGACTAAGACTGACATGACACCATCATAAACATGACATAACGCCTGTCATGAACATGAATAAGCCTTCATGAATATTTATGACTGTTGTCATAAAGCGTCATTCGGTAAATTATGACACTTTTAATACAAAGTTGACATTATTCAAAATGTCTTTGTTATGACAACTTGACATTAACCAGGAAATCATTACTGTTTAAACTTTACCTTTAATTACATAAAGTTACCTAATTTTTAAAGTGCAATCAGTAATACTTTTATAACAAATTTATATCAATTATTATCAATTATTATTATCAATTTCAAACACCCGCCAGCTTTGACTCAAAATAGGTATCTGCTACAAACATGACGGTATTTTACAGCATCTCTCATGGTATCAAACTCCACATAAGAAAGATTTTATGAAAGGACTTTTTTTTTTTTGGAATAGTTAGGGTTATATCTGACATGGGGAATTTTTGCAAAGCTTAGTTGGGAAATATATCATGCCCAGATGTGGGATGCTAATAAGACTCCTACCAAAGAAAATTAAATGCCTTTACTTCAAGTTACTTCAGCTACGTGTTATTGTAAGGCTGTGCACAATTATTATATTGCTTATCTCCTTTTGAAAGACTTGTTTGCGTTTTAGTTGTGCAGAATGTATGCCAAATTATACGTGAAAATGTGTTTTTTTCAAATTTGTGATGATAAAGTATGTATTAAATTTGAGAATGTTATCTTTTTGCAATTTCCATGTTTGGTGGCATTACAATTATTATCCCAGAATGTTGTTTTATTCTGTCAGCAGGCACAATCCTTATTCTTCTGCCTTCAAGCGTCCAGCTTCCTAAAGAGGCTTTATAACTTAGAAACAACATGCTGAGATCAAGGGGTTGAATACAATCCAGCATCCAGCCTTAGTCTGTGACTCTTCTTCTCTCCTCTCTAGTTAACTTGCAAGGAACCCAGTAAGAAAGAGTAAACACTTTATAGTGACATTTGCTCCGCTTCAATTTGAATTAAGGTCAGTCACACGTTATCTGTTATGGGTTCAGCTGGTAAAAGCACCCCATATTGATCCCCCTAAGCAGCAAATACCGCATATCAACCCAAGGCCTTCAAAAGCGTACTGCTAAAAATCCATAGGCATACATATATGCATGCATTTCATGGTCCGTTCCAATTTCACGTGAGGCATTTTATCATGTTTGGATTTCCACACATCAGCAGCATGTGTGTGATAACACTAATTTGACTCACACAAACTACATCGGGTCAAACTTTCTAATCAGGACAGAGCAAGGACGCAGGACATTGTGATGAAGTGTGTGCTTGCGTGTGTGCGTGTGTGTGTGTGCTTGGAGTACGTGCGGCACAGAGGACTTCATCAGTCTCTTCACAAGCAGCATCTCAGAGGTCCTCTCCGCTTTGATCTCCCTACCTGCTGAAGCACTGCCAAGGGACGAAACGGTGAAAGGGAGAGACTGCATGAGCTCTCCCTCATCATCCCAGATGTATTGATCGTCTCATCACCGTGGCCTTGCAGCCCATAATAAATACAACTGGGGTGATGGAAGTAGGAGGGCGGGGGCTGGGGAGGGAGCTGGCTGGGAGAGGGCAGCAGAGGCGGGCGCTGTGCTGACTCTAAATCAGGTTATTAGCCCTTAATGCAAGATGGCACTCCAACAAGTACATGCCATTAAAGACCCTCCTCCCCAATTCTTCAGTACCTGATTAATGGGACATGTTGAATTCTGCTAGTCCAATTCCTATTCATCATTATTCAAAATGGCCCCACCGGCACAACACTTTCTGATGTCCCCCAACTGATCCCATATGCAGAGGAAAATGCACAGAGTTCATTCTTCTTTGCACACATACTGTTGCGTCGAGTCTTTATTCTCCTACAGCAGAGAGAACTGTGCATTGCAATAAAAAGTCTGAGCACACTGCCAAATGTACTCCTACGCCTCGACATCCCTTAGAGAGAGGCTGAATGGACTCTGATAAAAAAAAAAAGGAACAAATAAGGGTTTCTGACTAGATGGAGCATCTGACTCTCCACACTGTTATTATAGTAACTACTCCGGAACAAAGACATTCGCAAAGCCGCATTAGTGCTCTGCAACATCGAACTTCAAACGAAGCAAGCTATCCTGACCTGAAAAGGTGTAATCACTGATTACAACGGAATCAGTTGCTGTTACGTTGTTAGCCGGGCAGAATATGCAATTACAGACAGAAAGTATGACGGACACCTTGAAAAAGAAAATCTTTACATTAGCTTGTCACTAGGGGTGCAGAAATTTTGTGATTTTAACGTGCCACAGTGTTTCCTTTATGTCTGTTTTGCAACTTGCTAACTAGTTGCCATCAGCATGCAATGGCAACAAAAGTACAATCTTTATGCTTTAAAATAGCCCCTATTGTGTCTTTGCTTAAGACTCTTATTTTGAAGTAAGAAAGAAAACACCTCTTTAGTTGTGTTGTGTACTTAATGACATTAGCTTAAAGAAATGAGAGAATAAGATGTTGGAGGTAAGTCAGGTTTTACAACCCAAAGTCATTTAATACTGACCATGATTATGAGAGACCAAATATAAAAAAGATGTTTTAAAAGAAATTGGCTGCTCATTCTCATCTCATGCACATATTAAAATACATAATCCAGAAGGCTGAAGGTCATATAAACAAAGGATGATATTTCAATATGAAACCTGTCTACTTTGATGCCAGGGTAACCCTGATTTAATAAAGTCAGTCATGCAATTAGGGTACCATCCCCAGAGATCCTTTGTGTGAAGCAGAAATGCCCTGGCTTATGTAGTTATCCAGTTTCTTCATTTGTTATGCCTGCAATGCTAAGTGTAAAACACACCAGGAGATGCAAACGTTCCACATTCATCAATTAAAACAGAAAAATATTTGTCTATTGGGGATACAAGTTATTGATTGTATCAATAACTTGTATTGATACAATCAATTAATTAAATTAATTAAATTAATTTAATTAACTTTAAATTAATTTAAAGTTGAATGATCTTAATTTAACCGATAAGTGGCCATTTTCTTTATTTTTTTTCTATCAGCATGATTGTCTCACAAATTAAAGTTACATATATTTACAAAATGTAATACAACAGAAACCTATTAAGTTGATGAATAGAAAACACCCCGAATCCTTAATTCCCCATGAACAGAGATCTAAAAATATCATTTAAGGACAAGATAACATTTAGGTCTAACATTCAGTCTGTCAGTGGCGAGATGGACACTCAGTTCAGCTACCTTGCTTGTTGCCGCCCGTCTACGCAGATGATTATGGTTGTTCATGTCAACACTTGGATACATCAACTCACAAAAGCACTCACCATTGCTTTCTCAATCAAGTTACGGTTTTCTGCTTTCCTGTTATCACATCCTCGCTTCTGTAGCACATGAGTAGTTTTTGTTTTAGAAGTTGATTCTGCTTTGAAATACAACACGGCTGCATGAACTACATTTTAGGCGCCTGTCGAGTATTTATATTTCAATAACGCACAAAATACATTTTGCTTCCCACACCGGACCATATCATTTTACAGTTCTGGGTTGCCTCGCCATGATTATTTCTTTTACAACTGCCTTTGCTTAAGCAAGACCAGCAGCTCCCTCTAATGGACACTGAGGGAAGGTCTGTTTAGGTGAAGTAATTTTTTAACCATTGATTGACAATTAATTGTAAATCGATTATTTGTTAACATCCCTCTATCCTGTACTAAGTTTAAATGCTTCCTTAATGAATAAAGACAGACATGTTATTCCTTTTATAGGAAACGTTACAGCGAACCCATGCATCTTTATGCCACTACTTAGTAATAATGTCACTAAAAGGACTGAAATTTTCTATACTCAATACATATTACAGAAGATGGCTTGTAATTTGTCAAACCTCTAGTCCGGCTAAAATGAAAAAAACAAACAGATTTTTAGCTTTTTCAAAAATATTGCTAAAATATTTTCACATTTTTGTGAAGCAAATATGGGGGCAAAACAATTAAAACGTCAAAAAGGAAAGCCAACAATCCAATCTGATGTCATCATGCTCAGTTCTGCTCTCCAAAGACACCAATCCACATCGGGGCGCAGCTTCCATTTTGAAAGAAGTGTAGCTTGTGACAAAAATTGCAATCTGCATGTGACTCAGAAATGTGGCAAGCATTTTCCTAAACTGATTGCTCAAAAAAAGTGTACTTTAAACATATGCTTGAATACAGCGACGTCGGTGATAAATGCACACACATACCGCACTTGAAGGCTCTCTCTTTAGTATAAGCTCCTGAGCTTGATGAACAACAGCGTGCCACATTAAATCAAGGTGATTGGCATGTTTCAGAACCAACATTCACAAAAATGTCAAACCAAACTGCAGCCTCATAAAAGCTCCTGCTGGGAATGAGTGCCACTACAACAGTGAAAAATGAGGGCCTCCTTGTCCTTTCATTTGCTTTTTTCATCAGACACAGGGCCTGTGCAGTCATTATTACTTAAGAGATTTGGCATAAAATTCAAGGGCAAAGAAGTAGCAGCATCTGACGGCGAATCGCTGGAACGTTTCTGATGTTTTTTTGTTTTTTTTGTACAAGCATATCGGATTTGGTGAGTATTGACTGTGCTGCTGCTTTGCATGCTGATAAGTCATCTCCATCTCAGTCCTTGACCGCTGGATGAAGGATGCCATGAATGTGACTCCTGACCAAATGGACAAGAAAACTCACAGAAGGGAGTTGGGCAGCCCAAATAAAGACAGATTTGCAGGTGATCACCTGTTGAGATGAATTATCTGGTCGCAAAGCCAATAGATAACGGCCTCTCCCTTAACTGCTGACAGTGTTTAAACCAGCTGTTTTCTCTTGTTTGCCTAAAATGATTAGGGCAGGTTTCATCTCGAAGCCTTAAAGCTGCAAACGGAGCCAGCGACCCATTCTCACATCTATATATGGCTTCTCTCTTAAATGTGTGCACACCGAGTGTGAAACCAACTGTATATAGCAATATGACGTGGAAAGCAACATATGATGCTAATCAACTTAATTAAACTGAAAATGAGTGCTGAGCTTACAGTTAAAAACTGATTTTAAAAAAAAAATTCAAATGCGTTTATCATCAAGATTACTCCAACATGCTATTAAAAATATAAATAATTTGAATGACAACATAAATATATTTAAGATGTACACACAGCTTGGTGATATTAAAAGCTTTCCTAAGCTGCAAGTGCAGTCTGTGGCTATCTTTGTGATGCAGTGTAAATATAACAAGCCACACAAGGCATAACCAGGTTGAACCAGGAGCCGTTCCGCTAACCAACGAGCAGGAGGTGATGAAACCTTCGGACGAGGTGCTGGAAATGAATCAGACGGTAAACGAAAGGTTACCCTAAAATGCTGCACATCGTATAGTAATGATTGTACTACATTTCAAAGATTAAATCACTCAAGAAATATTAACTATGCACAAAACAAGCAGCTCCATTCATACCAACTACCTACAATATTCAGTGCAGCTTAACTACGGTGTCCATGCATGTTGGATACCTATTAAAATATCCATGCTACCACAACTTAAATGAAGTACACAAATCCTCAAGATAAATAAGGAGTTAACTAATGGGAGCGTCAAGAACGTCACTGAATGTCTGCATGTGATCTCCAAGACATTAACAAAGTCAAATAATTATATCCAAAACTTGCAGTACAGTTATTTCCAGAAGGAGGCAGCTAAAAGTTAGCACACAGTGGTAACAAAACCAGATGGCACAATGCTATCAAACCAATAGCCAGGACTTCATTAATACACAACATTTTTGTTTAAAATAACACTGATTGTAATTGTTGCACTATTAGCATCTTTCCATTTTGCTGAGTCCCTTACTTCCACAGAGAGAAGAAACTGACCCTCAATCAGATAAAGTCTTTTGGAAAACTCCCGATTGATACTGGTGGAGGCTGCTGAAGCTCCACGTAAACAGACTTTCTCCACTGGTACATTACTGAGAAAAATAAAATTTAACCAGACACCTCAAAGAGGCTCTGATGCCGGGGGATGATGTAAGGAATCGCGTGCATTAGTACAAGTGAGAACCAAACATTTTGACTTATCTGCTTGCAACTTCGACATAACTGAGGTTGGACAACAAAGTCACTACGAGGAAAACAAATGGTGGATTCATAAAACTGATTAGTCATGACCTTGTTTACCAGTTCCACAGCAAATGCAGTGACGTAATAAACAAAAAGGCAATAGAGAAAAATGAACAGACTGAAAATATGAAGGTATCTATGCAGCGCCATGAGAGAATAGCCTTTTTGTGCACTCCTAGACGCTCAAAGTACATCAAACATGTATAAAAGGCTATAAAAGTGGATTTTCCGTCTTATATTCCCTTAAAATCAAAATTTACAATTAACATTTTTGTTCCAATTGCACAAACCTGCTTCTGTTTGTGCAATCCTGACCCTGGATAGTTTTGCATGTCTCTCCTGCACCTGGTACACAAAAGCAGTTGCAGTTTTATTTCATTTCCCTTTGGGGTGAATAAAGTATTTTTGAATTTGAATTTGAATTTGCTGAAAAAAAGAAAAAGTCAGATGCATCTATGCACAACCTTGTCCAAACAAAGCTGTCTCAATGAGCGTATCTCTTCACAATTACAATATTAGGGGACATTTTCTAACATTACAGTTTCAATAAACCGACTTCATAACTGCAAAGCGATTTCCTTGTTTTCAAGTCATTTGGGATGGTATGCCTGCAATTCTGAAATTAATGGTGGTTGTGCTGGTGACGGGCCCAGATAAAACCATAATGTTGTCTTTCCAAACAGATGGATGTCCCAGAAGAAATTTAATTTATTTTTTCATAATCACCATTTCACCGTAAAATTCTTTTAGCAATTTCACTATGAAGTATTATTGATTGATTGATTCTACTGTGCAAACCTATAAAAAAAATACTTGAGTATTGAGCATGTTTTGACTGCGGTTAGAAAGGTTTTCAATTCAATTCCGTTGTTTAAATCAATTTGGTTGGTATTTGTTTATTTTTACTATTTATTCATTTTTATGGGGGAAATGTGATTAAAATCAAACTATTACAACATCCAAACTGTTTGTTCAAATAAATGAATTACATTTGAATCTAGTGGTTCGAGTGCAGAAGATGTGACTTCTGGAGCTAAAATGTGTGTTTTTTTTATGTAACAGAGCATGTAGTCTGATTTATCATAGATCAACAACACGCCTAAGATTGAGCGAATCCAGGTAATTGCATCATTATATACAACCTGCATCATAGATATTTTATTTATGTATGCTATGCTTCATCCAAATGTTGTGTCTTCTGATTGTTTGTATAACGTTTCCACATCTGTAGTGAGACGATTTTTTTTTTATTAGATTTAGTGAGGAGGATCCACGCAAGCATAGCAAAGAAAATTCAGGTGATATTTCAAGCTGCTCTTCTCATCTGCTCGGCTATGAGGACAGCACGTATAACATCGCAGCACAAACATCAATTTCTGGCTTACAGTGGAAAGGAGGATGGATCTTTTTCAGTCTTCTGGGGTCTTTCTCTAATAAAATTCAGGCAAGTGCAAGGAATCCGAACAGCGGCGGCACAACATTGCTTGTATAAAGCGAATCAGGCTTGAGAACCGTCATCTGAAAACGTAAAACAGCAAGTGTTCCCCCACCCGTCTTGTCTAAATGATGCTGTGAAGACAAGTCGGTCAACCCATCTCCATTTGGACCGATTTTGAGAATATCACTTGGGTTATTTTGAGATTTAATCCTATACTGAACAGCTAAGCTACCAGACTTTAAGAAATCTCATATGCAATGCATTGAACATTGATCAGAGTGAATCAAACATTTATTTTTTTTTTCTAAAGCAAGTATTAACACCTAAAGAACATACAAGGTTGAACTGAGGATTTTCTGTGAGCTAATTAAAATCCGTCTGGTAATTACAACAAGGAGTTGATCTCACAACCGTGGCTCCAAGATCACTGGTATTACATTATAAAGTCCCCTTACACATGCAATATTGACATTGTTTTCCTACTGGTTCTAATGTTAAGGCGATTGAAAAAGATTGTAGCATAATAGTGGAATAATGAGCGTAATTTACAGTGTAGTGGAGAAGTGAATCTATAGCCTGGCTGGCATTTCCTGGCAGAGATGCAGAAAACAAACTCCTGCCCCAACTGGACACGATTCTCCGCTGAAGAAAACGGAAACGAGGTCCTCTCTCTGTGCCAGCCCTTTGAAAAGCTCGTCGTCGTTTAGCTGTGCACCAGCTCAAAAAAAAAAGAAAAACAGCATTGATAAATAATAATCAACACTGTCATTCAACTGCATTTCAATTAACTTTATAAAACAAAACTTAAAATTTAAAAACAAAATTTGCTACCAAATAGAAAAGAAATAAACACATATAAATGCGCCAAATAATCTTCCAGGTATCAAAATGGACCATCAATCCCTTTGTTGCCTCTGGTGATTTTTAGGTCAAGTGATGAAATGGCACTTTTTAAAAAAATTTTTTATAATGTTTCAAAACATGTGACCCCCCCCTTGTTTTAAAGTTTATATTAACAAAAATGCGCAGGGGTTGTAATACTGGTTGTTGCTGATTAAATAATAAGTATTAAGAAATCAGAAATAGCCAAAGCCATCAAAAAACATGGATTAACCAGGAACAGATGTAAAAAAAAAAAAATCAATTGGCCAGATTTAAATCAGTTTTTCTTGACTGGTGCTGATTTGTCACTTATCTTTTTCTACTTATTAAACTCACCAAAAATAAACATTTTTATTCAATAAACACAACTTTTTATTCTCTTTAATGCATATTTGTTCTTTGGAAAAATAATAATAATAAATGCTACTCTACGATAGACCTTTAAAAGGTCTGCAAGAGCTAGTTATGTGCTAAAAGATTTGTGTATGCGCTCAAAGGTGCACGCAAACACCTTTAGCTGCAAGCCCAGATGAGATGAGTCTGTCAGTGGCCTAATACGGTAAATAAGATACTAATCAAAGGAAGATACTAAGCAAGGAGGATGCTGCTTTTTTGTTCAATCTGAAACTTCAGCTTCATCATTCAGTATGAAAAGCCTCTCCTAATCTTATTCACACAAAGCAGAGATGTGACCCAGATGCTGCCTGTGGATTTAATGAGCTAATAACGCGCCTCAACGTTTGCAGCAGTAATGTGCAAGCTGCGAGATATTCCTCATTCAGGTAAAATATGCTTTTAAGATCTGGACTTGCTGAAGGAACATAAATTAAATGAATGGCTCAGATCTGAATGTATTGCAGCGAGTCATTATACAGCATGGTTGCAACTATGTCACACGCAGGACTTTTGGCAATGCCATCAATTTCTCCCTTGAGAGATCCACTGAAATATTACTTGTACTTTTTTTAAAACAGTGCTAAATCATACATCTGAGTCCTTGATTGTGATTCATGATCTTGGATGATGTTTGAGGAAAAATTGGATATTTATAAATGCAGCAACGTACAGTAAATCCATCTAAGGTTTCTGTTCACAGATCTTGATTACTTGGCTTTCTTGCACAGCTTTCACAAACGCCAGGAGCGGAGTAGTAAAATTATGTCATTGACATGCAAATCCCCGGTAGTTGCAGAAAAGTTAGAGGTGCCAATGTGCACCGCTGTGCCGCAAGCAGAATTTCTAAATCCTAAACCGGAAGCCAGTGCACGTCAGACAGCAAAATCCGGGGGAATCTACTTTGCGAAAACATAAAAATGTGCACGTTTGAGCAGTGTTCATAAAAGCGTAATGGACCCGTGAATATGGCGACGTGTGCTCTGCTGCACACATGGGGTACATGCAGGGTTACTGTAGCCTAATGAAAGATGATTAAATGAGGTCTGTCCACTGTACATGAAACCAGTAGTTTTATTGGATAATTAAGTTTTGAAAGAACCAGACTTTGATGTGCTTTTAACTAAAGGTCAACAGTAACTACCAATGTGAGCCGCACTTGATTACTATGTATATCACAACATCAAAAAAGATGCTGCAGCTCTAATGAGGGGCTGACCTTCATCTCCAGCGTAAACAAAGACCAAACGCATGCACACTGAGCTGCACGGCCTCCGTCAGCCAATAATAAGGGGTGGCCAAGGATTGGATCGCACTTTATTATGCAGGAGGACTATTTAAAATATAATCTTTGACATTTCAGAAGAAGATGCTGGTTTTCTGAGGGTAGATTTCGGATCTAGCAAAGGTCAAATAAAGACGTTTGATACTTAGAAGGTGAATCCCGAGGACTTTTGAATTAAATTCAGTAAACTGTTGACAGAAATCCTATAAGCTGTCACCTCAGACCAATAACATGTCATCTCTGTTTGGACATGCAAAAACAATTCAGGTCTTTCAATCATAATTCATCCCATGTTAGATTCCTTCAGAGGTGGGTGGATTTACAGGAGATAGGAGGATTACTGAGTGATAGCAATAACCATCGTTCAACAATGGCCTTATCACAATAATGACTGCTGTGTCTATTGATCGTTCAAAGGTTACGACCTTGGAGTTAGAAGTAAGGACGACGTTTGAATGTTGTGAGCCAACAAATGAGCTTTGGAGAATAAAGTCTTAAACTTTCCGAGAGGGAAACTATAGGCACTATGGGTTTTTGATTTCAGGGTGTCGCAAATTTGTGACTAAAGATCACAAAAATATTTGTTAGGGAAGAATAATGACTCTCTCTCTCTCCCTCTCTCTCTCTCAGCGAGCTCACTGTTGGTCAGCTCGCTGAAAGCAGGCGATTACAAATTACACTTCCGCTAAAAAACGCTTTCATGTCACTTTCTTTAAAACAGAAAAAAAAAAAACTGAAAGCAGCGCCTGCCCTCAGTCCTAAACAGATCCAAAATGAATGTTGGCAAGCTGAGAGTTTGTCATGCAGTCGACAGCAGATCAAGCTAAAATTAGCTTATTTTCAAACTCTATAAAGAGTAAACGTCCCGTCCAATAATCTTAAAAGCTGGTGTTTTACGGCTTCATGTTTTTTACAAAAGACGTGAGAAAAACAATATTATTGGCAAAATTATAACTGGGAAAGTGTCTACCACATATTAATTACTTCTAAAAAAGAAAAAAAAAAACGATATATAGTCATAAAATATGAATATTACTCTTATAGTTGCTGTAATTGTTGCTTTTCTATTTTAAATGTAAGAAATTGGCTTCTGTTACGTTAGAGGTGAAATTATAAATTACTGCATCGTGCAAAGGTGTGTTTAGCAAAATACTAGTTGTGTCTTAGTCACTATTGTAAACTATTGTTTTCGGGGTTATTGCTTTAAGCTTGACAGTCAGCTCTGGATGTGTTTACTACTGTAGAGACGTAGAAACAAGAAGCAGTGGCGCTAACAACTGATATTGTTTTTATTGAAGGTGATTATCTCAAGTAAAAAAATATTGAAACAATTTAAAGACTGAGAAGGCCCGGTTAATTCAATGCTGAGCAGAGAGTCTTTCGAACTCAGTTTGGGAAAACACCAAAATTGATGGTTTCAAAAGCTTTATCAATTTTTACACAAGACAAATATCATTGTTTTACCTAACTGTTTTACCAAAGACTGGTTTAGTTTTAGATGAGAACTGTTTTGGGTTCAGAAACGCCACTTCCTTTCTACCTGCGTCTTGTTTTCTCACGTTGTTCACGTTGACATTCTGGATATCGTTAGTTAGTCTCGAGAATCCAAGATGAGGAAGAGGTCCAGAGGAAAATTTTAAATGACAGTGCCCTTTTCCTGGAGGGAGAGTAAACAACCGAGGCAGACACTGCTGTCTTTTTGTACAAGCACGCATTTGCATTTAGTGAGAAAAAAAACAAAAAATCCAAGGAGATAAGCTGGTAAGACATAATGTTACCTCTCAAACACAGAAAGGTGGGCAGGATTGGCTGGCGGTGAGGTGTGAGCCAGAGACATGCATCAGTATCACACACAGAGGAGGAAACACCATCCTCCGACAAAAGTCCTTTCAGCTCGGCCCGGCAGATATGTTTACTTTCCATTCACTATTTCTAATCCTGTCTGAAAGCCTATCCTGAATGTCAGCCTTCTTCCTAAATTGGCTTGTGTTCTTCGTGATTGATTAAAGTACTGTAACCCAGCTTTATCAGACCACCCTGAGCTCTGTATTTCTGCCAGATCTATTAGGTAATGCATCCCTTCTTATTGTGCTGGTTGCCCCCCATCACCCACCTCCACACCCGTCTTTGAGAAGTGCACTTATCCATTTACTGCGATACCGAGCCATACCTTGATCTGCGATAGCGCGGCGGCCTTCAGATCGAAAAGGAGGGCAGCTGAAAACGGTTAAATGTTGTCTCCAAATACACTGGAGCTATTCTTTCAAATTGGTCTAAATGTAGCGTCAATTAAAATTATTACAACCTTCAATTATTATTATGTTTTTCCTTTTTAATCTTTTCACTGATACCACAGAGATAACAGAAGCCGATCTAAGTTCCTTGACAATGACCTAACCGGTATGGCTGTAATTTATGCGTTCTAATGCTTTAATACCCCATTGACATGCCATTGCACACAGAGGAGAGGAGAGGTTGACCCGACATTACTGCCGACGCCTGAGCCCTAGACATTGCACTTAAGGTGTCTCCTACAAGACATCATTCAAGCACAACACCCACAAGAAGACACAAAGGATACCAAACGTCGTTCCACATTTCCTCTCTTTTGGGACAATAAAGCTTCCTGAAATCAGTACAATTTTTCTTGCACATCATATTTGTATATTCAACGCAGCTCTGCATTTAATGAACGAAAAGACACCAAACAGATGGTCTGCATACAAAATTCTGGGTATGAATTAAAATCCCATTTGTGTACTTAAAGCGGAGCACATTAATGACTGCACACTTAGAAGTAGGCCACGTCCAAGTGCTGCGGGCAAATGTGGCCTCAAGTTGTCTGTGCTTACGCGAAAACTGCACACAACACGCACACACACACAAACACACAGACACACACACTGCACAGCACCATCAAATCTCTTCTCCTATTCTGTGCCTGCTTTGCATCAAAGAAGCCTAGAGCAAACACTGAAGATAGGCTCTCATAGTTTAGGCTGCACATCTGCACTTCCAAACATTTGCAGCAGCCTTTCCCAATCATTTCCCATGTCCCTCTTTCCAACTTTCCCTCCTAATATTATTGCGAGTCCGACAACAACTCCTCAGAGATTCGCCAATAAATCAAATTGGGCAAGCTTCAGCTGTATTTGACCCTGACCTGCGCCTGTTCGCTTAGAAACTCCGACCAACGTGCTGCATGTAGCCTTTTTAACAGCACCAACATCTGTGTTGCTGAAGAAATTACCTACTTTCAGTACCATCAAGGTGTTTCATAAATAAGAAAAAGCACATAATTGTGAGAAGCTATTTTAAAGGGAAATCTTTATTTTTGACCTGTCTGCGATTCACTCTGGGTGCAACAGATTGAAAGAGCACGAACATACAAACTCCATGCAGAAAGACCGCAGGCCGGGAATCGAACCCTGAACCTTCTTGCTGCAAGGTAACAGTGCTACTAACTGTGCAGCCTCCTTTACTACTAGCATGAATATAAAAATTTTTTTCAAATCCATCAGGAAGCTTGTTAGATCTACATCTGTGTTATCTTTAACACATTTTTGGTTATTTAGATTTTATACATAAACTTAAGCAACAAATACTGAATAAACATCTAGTAAATTTAGAAGGGCAGGTTACTTCTTACACAAAATGTCACGCATTTTCCATAATGTTCTGTAAGCTGAAAGTAGCTGGTTATGCCTTAAGAGACATTATGTTCAATTTATTGCCAAACGCAGGCCAAGTCATGAACTACTTTAATGCGACCGGACTTGTGCTCAAAAACACAAATGTATCTTTCTTGAGGCGAAGAAATATGCAGTAGGTATCTTCAGGCCATGGCCTGAAGATACCTACTGCATATTTCTTGCTGTATGTTGCTGATTAGCAACATGAAGCAAGATATTGGAGAGAGGAGTATGATCGCCACTGTTTGGTGATTCTTACAATGAAACTCCCGTCACTCCACCGGCTTCTCTGACGGTGAAGCCATTCTCCCGCTGAAAGAACTTTGAACCACATGGAGGGTCAACGAGGGCCCAAAAGTTATGTCAAACCTCTTCGACGGTCCAAGTTGAGTTGAGTTTACGACAACATAAAAATAAATAAAAAGGAAACAGATCAGGGACCAGCCATCGCAGCTCTGATCTGGACATCTCAACTCCTGAACCATCTCTTTTCAAGCAGACTGAAGGGAGGAGAGAGTCCCTCTCTCCCATCTGGATGCTATAGGTTTACCCAGACTGAAAAGTCATTTCAGATAAGATTCCGCTTCTTCAAAATGAGACCTGAGGGCATATTATTTATTCATTTCACTGCTGACATCCATGCCATGCCCTAAACTGTAACACTTTAGAAAATATTCCTTCTGCGCCAGAGAAGCACAGATACAAGGGAGACTGGCTGGGGCGCACAGTAGGAAGAGTTTTATGTTCGTTCTGCTAGGGGAGGGATGTAGAAGAGACAGAACAACGAGGCTATTGTTGTTTCCTCGCTGAGGAGCCTTGAAGCTTCCACAAGGAGCAAAGACAACAATAAAATTGCCTGCATGCCTGGTATAAAATGCCATGTGATTACAAAGCCTTCCTGCCATTTTCATAAATGCTAAAAGCAAAAACCCTTTTATGCCAAGTTCGTCAGCTGTTATCAATATTTACCCCTATGGTGAGCAGCAACTCTGACTTGAATAAATACTGCATGTAGGTAAGGGTTCCTTTGTGCGCGTACGCGCGTGGGCGTCTTTTATGAGTAGGAGAAGAAAAAGGAGATATAAATCAAGAGCGAGTTTTCACTCAGCGGGAATGAAATCCAGCTTTGACTCAAAGCTCACAACTCACGGCGTCACAGAAAAACCCGCATTTCTGCGAGTTTTTTTTTTTTTTTTTTTTTTTTTTAGGAACAAAAGCATTTGTTTTCACAACTAATGCTCTTTTCCATCTCAGTTCTAGACCTCTTTCACCACTTAATCCGTAAGTCCATAAGTCACTCTTTTTTTCCGCTCCCCTCGGATTGACCCAAAAGAGCTTCCTGATGGCGAAGATTGTCCTCTGCCTGGAGGGGTCAGCATCCACAACTTGGCATGCAGCAACACTCCGGGAGGAAATCCATATATACTAGATACAATGAGAAGATTTACCATGGAAGAGTGGACCCGCCTCCATGTGGGATTAAGCGCTTAAGATCTAATGATGAGAGAGGCCCTGTTTTTATTTGTTTTCTAGCAGGCATTTCGCTCTTAATGGAAAACGACTCCGTTCTGTCTCCAGAGGGAACAAATGCTCATCAAAAGACACGGCTTTGTCAAGAAATCCTTATAAACTCCCGTTGCCACGTAAGAACGAGGTGCTTGCCGGACAAGTAGCGGTAAAGAGCGAAATATCAATGAGAGGAAAAAATAAATAAATCTAAATCAAATTTACAATGTGATTGTAGCACATAAGGTTTATCTGGCTTATTTTGCTGAGACAGCTCATGATTTAGAAAGCAAAGGTGGGATTTTTACTCTTTTTTTTTTTTTTTTCTGTCAATATCTGGCTCTGAGAAGATTTGAGGAACCAGGAATGCCAAGGGCTGTATGTCTGTGCCAGGGGTTGTGTGGGATGTGTAGATGTATGGGTTAGGGCTTTGTTTTATGGCACCCTGCTTGTCTTAACTTTCTGTGTCTACAAGGGATTTAGAAAATTTGCTACTGTCTTTGGGTCTCTCTTTGCAACAGCAGCTTTGAGTCCGGTCTGAGCCAATCCTGGTGCCCCGAGATTACATAGAGGATCCTCCGTGAGCCTTTCACCACTACATCCACGCTCCAGTGTTTAGGACATTTTTTTGTTTTTCTTTTAATCTTTGACAGAATTTTGTTTTCGAGTTTCAGATGAAAATAATGGAAAACGCAAATTCATTCAAGTTGAGCAAAAAAAAAAAAAAAAAACAACAAAAGCTTATTCTGAACTGAATTTTTGTTGGGTTTTTTTGGTAAATGAATTAAATAAAAAGACCTTTCCGTGATGCAACTGTTTGTCATTTGCGTGTCGAAAAGCATCCAAATGCAGGAAATATAGGCCACGGAGATGCAAACGCCGCAACAATGCCCAAGGAAATATGTTGTATTTCCAGTGTCTTTTGTGATAAGGTTCCCTTCATTTGTGCTTCTTTCAAAAAAAAAAAAAAAAAAGAAACATGGTGGGAAACAAAGGCAAAGATTTGGATTAGTAGGTCATTTCTATGGCTCTTTTTTATTTTACAAACTCATCTGCTGTATAAATCAAACGGGTATCATTAGAATCAACCCAGAGGAGTTTTCTGGTGCGCTGTGTTAAGTGAGTGTGTGCCTGTGGATAAGCTGGCTTGTGACTTTCAAGAAGATGTTTTTTTTTTTTTTTGCTTTTTGCTTTTTTTCCCTCCCTTCAACATCCAATCAAATGAAGCAGCTCCTGAAATGTATTACGCTCTGATGCCTCGTGGCCTGTAAGACACACAAAAACTTCAACTTCATTTAAATAATTCATTCCAGACTTAGGAGGTAGCTCGTCTTTGAGAGGAGGCTCAAAGAGATAAATTCATTATCCCGGTGGAATGTTATTCTTGAACAGCAGCAGCAAACAACTCCATTCTACATCCCATTACTGAACATATTATTAGGTGGCAGGAAACCAAAAAAAAAAAAAAAAAAAAGCTTTGACAATAAATGCTGATTGTCACTGTTTGCTTTGGAGTCGAGGCTTTCTCTGGGATTTTTTGTTTTCGGTTCAAGGCAAAATTGAGCGAAACAGGTTTGGATTCAAAGAGGACGTGATTAAAGAGAATAAGAGATGAGAATGCCAGCAAATTCTGGGCTGTCAGAAAATGTTGAATCATTTAATAATCTTCAACATGACATGGAGATCTGCCTCAATGAAATGTCACGCAACGGGGGAAACGGGGGCGAAGGCAAAGATCGGAAGCTTTTGTGTTCTACTTACCTTTTTGTGTGTTGGCTTTAAAACTATATCGTAAAGCTGTGGCTGTCCACACCATGAATAAAACAAACTTGGCAGATTTTTTTTTTTTTTGTCTGAATGGCTTTCTTTAGCTCAGAGCTCACTTGTCAAAGGACTTATCCGTGCTTACCGTTCTCCACCCCGTCCATTTTCCTCTTGTTTCTTTTCAATCTCATCACTTCCTTCCGTCTTTCCTCTTATCCTTGATGATCCCCTCTCCACTTCGGGCTGCTCTCAGTGAACCATTTCTATCCAACAGTATCAATTCGCTCCCCCGCTCCAGGAACGGAGCTGCCCACCACCATTATGTCATTCGACACCTGTACTTAAGTAGTGTTGAGATTCACACAAGAAGCCTGGGGAGACGGGACCACAACAAAACCCACAACTCTGGAGTCTACTCTTTTAAATCTGGTTTTCTGTTAACACTGTCGGCACACGGTGCCTTGAACAAGCATTCGTACCACCTAAGCAATTCTACATTTTGTCGTCTTATGCCTACAAAAGATGTCATTGACTAAACCCAGAAGTCGGCAACTTTTTGATCTCAAAGAGAAGGTTTTGCCTCAAGTCCAGCTAAATAAGGCTCAAGTAGTTTTGACAGAAGAGAGACTACAATTTTTGGCAAAATGAAATGTGTTATTTAGGAAAGAAAAAAACAACTGTTTTTATTTCTTATTTAACATTTTCAGTTGAGGAAATAAATTTAACTTTTGTGAAAGAGAGGAAACATACATTTTCTCCTCTAAAGTGTTGATATTTGTAGAAAGTTATGTAAAAAAAAATAATTAATTTTTAAACTAATGACAAAAAATATGATAAAATATGCTACTGGGACTTTTAGTGTTAATATTGTGGAAACTTAGTGCAATTACCCCCATTAAAAACTGTTAAAATTTTCATTTATTATTATCATGTTTGTATTTAAAAACATTCGTTGAGCTACTGTTGAAGTTCTTGCGGCCACGGAGTCGCAGGCTGCAAACTGCTGGTCTAAACCAACACGTGGTAGCAAATGGTTATAAAGTGGAAAGAAATGTTTCCATTGTTTTATTTAATTTATTTTATTTAATACAAAAAAAAAAGGTGGTTTGTTGAACCAATTCAATAAAGTTATACCTGCAAGTTTTTTGTGGTACGTCAGCAACAGTTGCACAAATTTAGAGACTGAAATCTTGTATGGAAAATAGTTCAAGCCAGTCAAATTGCATAAAAAGAATATGTGAACATTAAATTTCAAGTTAGGAGCCAGATTCTTGTCTTAGTTTTGTTGTGGGCTTGGACAAGTCATCCTAACACATGGATATGATTTGGTATAAACATTCGGCTCCTGCAGTATGTTTAGGATTCTTGATTAAAGTTGAATCTCTTTCTGCATTAGCAGATATTCTTCCAGCATTGACTTTTATCAGTTCGATGCATCTTTGGGAGCAGCCTGATGCTACCAAATTACTGCTTCACTGTGGAGACGAGGGGTTCAAGCTGATGTGCAGCGTTGGCCTGTCATTATATTATGACAAAATGTGAAACGCAGAAAGATTATAAGCACGCTTGCGAGGCACTCAAAGTTTGACACACTAAAATGTCCTCATAAACCTATTTTTAAGTTTCCCACTAATATCTTTTAGCCCACAAAAACTTAGTGTGGGTTTGAAAAGCGCCCTAAACAGTCGCAGCTTTATGCAGATAATATGTGATTAAAAGCTTTTGGGACATATAATTTGTGTCATTTTAGCAAAACCAGACAAATCTCATCTGCTTAAAGGATCAGAAAAGCGCCTAGAGGACTTCTCTAGGCCTCCACGTTCCCCCGCATCGATAGTTCAATTAAATAATGATTTTTAAAAAGTGAAAGCCTAACCCAAAGCTCCTCCCTTCAACCTTTCTTCTCAACTCAAAACCGCTGTCATAATGACCTAGAGCGACCGCTGCATCATGAGCCGCCATCTTCGGAGAGCAAGTCAAAAGGCTATTTCTGTAATGACCCAGATTTTCAGGTGAGTCTTGATCTGTGTCATTGTAATGAGCAGCAGCAAATCAAAGAGAACACATCAAGTCAAACGTGCCACCTTTCCTTTCCCAATTTCACGTCTTATTTTCTCTTCGGATTTCAAACAGATTTGAATAATCAAGAAAGGACGCAGCTTGTCATTTAAACCGAACTGCTACATCTAAGAAACAAAAACCCCACTCATCTAGTTTTCTTCCTCAGTGGTGTTGTCAGATAAATATCAAGTCAATTTTCTAGAGCCTGTCCTCAGAAAAAGATGTAGCATGATGATGGTATCACTGGAAAAAAGCTGTAGTAGTTTGAGATGGCTCCTCTTGGTGAGAATATGGGCACAGATGGGCCCTGAGCTTGATAAAGTAATTTCTCTCTTCTCAAAGTCTATCAGGAGGCTTTGCCAAGATGGCAAGAGATATAAATAACCAACAGTCAGGAGCAGGTCTGCGTTTAAGCTCCAAAATAAATCGAAGATAGCCCTATTAGGAAGGGAGGGTTTACAATGTTGTAAAGGAAAGTCTTCGACTTTGAAACATTTCAAGCCCGTGTTCCTCTGAGTAAGTTTTGATTTATATGTTACTCATTAACTGTACGCAGCTTTTTTTGTTTTAAGAATAATAACGTTTTACAAGGCGTTCTATGAACACAAGCGGGGACCTCGTCTACTCCCCTCTACAAGCTGTAAACACGCAGAGAACAAGACAAAGAGCGCATGCAGGCAGAGAATAAAAAGCCTTATCTGATGCTCTCCAGGGTGTTGTGACTATAGCTGTGGGGCGAGTAAGAAAGAGGGTGCCTTGCTCTGGAGCACTTCAGCTGTTCAGCGCTCATCACGCCCCCGCCATTTCTCAGACGCTCACATTTTTTCCTGCCGGGCTGGGAAGCCAACCACCTCTGGTCACAAGACACTGTTCCAGTCTCTGAGTCGAAGCCACAACAGTGACTTGGGCTCAGAGACACAATGGCTGCAGAGACGTTGAATTGCATTCATACTGAACTTAAGAGGCAACTCAGAGTCTCCTGTAAGTCGGTGGAAAGACAGTCGCAGGTTCATCTTCAGATGTCAACGACATTCCTCCAGATTTAGTCAGAAATTTAGGGAATATAATGATCTGAGGTGGGACTTTTGTTTTGCTGTCACAAACGTTAGATTAGGATTTTAAAAACAAAATGAATAACATTAAACCCTAAGTTCGTTTTTTATTATTATTATTATTTCAATGCTATAAAGTCTATTTGCGTCATAAACTTCAGATTTTAAAATTGCGTAGGGCTGTAACGATTCCTCGAATGATTACAAAAATTCCTCGAGGTAAATTATATGCCTCAAAGCTTTGTTACATTACGGCTTACTATTAAGCGCACTGTGTTCATGCTGGCTGATTATTTGTGTTGCGCAACGCTCTTACTTCTGCCTATGAGTTGTTGACGAATGCTAGACGCTAGCATGACATGTCCGATTTTCAGGAAGATTCTGTCTTCCAGCTGTAACAGGAAGGTGTGTGCATAGTTAGAAATATATATATATATATATATATATATATATATATATATATATATATATATATATATATATATATATATATATATATATATATATATATAAACTGTGCAAGGTGAAGGTGGCCACTATAAAGCTGAGGCACTTTCAGTAAGATTTTAAATCCAGACAGAAGAAAGTGTCTCAGGTCATTTCTTAATTGCATGGCAGGAGATAGTGACTTCCAGCAGCTGCACTGGTATTCGGTATGGGAGAGATGCAGTGAATGAGTGGCCATTGTGTTGGGTGATAGACTCAGTGCAAAGCATTTTAAGACAAAGAGCAATTGTCTTCATTCAAGTTACATTAGAACTGTTTTTCTAAAATACAAATAAAAAAAATACATGTTTAAATATGAACTTCTTCTCTTCATGTCAAGTAGTTGGGTCGCCTACAGAAAACATGTCCTTTGTCTATATTATTTAGGTTTCATTAATATGTCACAAAGGCAATGTTTGCAGTGCTTCAGTGTTGTAGCTAGGCTTCATAATGCCTTAATGCCAAAAAGAGTTTTGTTTATTTAACATCCAGCCTGTTAGCTTAAAGTAAAAGTTCCTATGCATTATTTACAAGTTACCTTGAGAATAAATTTAACAAAGATTTAGTTTAAAAAATAAAACAAATAAAAAAATCCCTAAAGTAACTGATTTTTGTCGTCTAAATACATAAAAGCCAAAGCAGAAGAAAGGAGAAAATAAATGTGAAATAAGGACAGAAGGGTTATCTGCTGGCCAGCGAGCTGCACCAGAGGAAAAAAAAAAAAGTTTCTGTATGCGGTAATAAATGTACGCATGGGAGAAAAAGGAAGGATCTCTATTAATCTGTGGCATTACGGCCGTCACCAGCAGCATGTGCTCTGCGAGATCTAAAATATTTAAATCTGTAATCTGTCAGCATTATGCGTCGAACACACGCCTGCAAGTCTGGTGTCCTATCCGTCATTTTGCACTTCCACTTTGCGTGGCCCCACATCCATCACGAGGACCTGACATGGCCTTTTGTCGTTCCGGCTGGAAGAGACTTAGAGGCCAGCGTCTGTGATTTCTCAACAGCAGAACAGACACGCAGGCCGGACCCAAGAGAAAAATTAAGGCAAATGGGTGAAATTGAAAGAAAAAAAAAAGGAGAAAAGAGAAAAGGAAGAAAGCTGCTGCAGTGTGGAGAAGCTTTTAATTGTTTCCCCAGTGAATGTGACCCAGTGACTAGAGGAGTGCTTCCTTTTTCTTCTGCTGCGGGATAAACCAGAACTCGGTATTGATTTGGTGGCACAGATTCATATTTTTTTGCAGAATATAGCCTTATAAGCGGGCCCTCGGTGTTGTGTCAGTTAATGCATGGCTACATTAGCGTCTCGCAAACAGACACCTCTTCCACCTTTCTTAATCACAATGTTGTATTTTCCCAAAACTCCCGACTTAAAAATCAAGACTGAATAACTGGAATGGGATTAAAGCCTGAATGGCAGTGACCCATATATAAATATTAGGCTGATGGAAAACACTCCAACGTAGCCCATTTAGCCAGCTCCATGTCATGTCTTCATACGACAGGCTTTTACTAAGCTCCTTAAGAGTCTGCCCCAGGGGATCTATGGTAGGCTGAAGGTACTGACTCAGGCCTTATCTGCACTAATTTACCCCATGAATTAGACGGCCCCTTGTCTCCGTGTCCTGCCAGACCCACACAATAATCACTCCATGTTAAGAAAATGAGGAGAGAGAGAGAGAGGCTTTGCGATCGCTTAGAGGGATAAGAAGCCGGAGGGAATATGACAAGAGGAAGGCAAACTGTGCCACATCGGCCTCACCTGGCTAGTAACGCTCATCCCTGGAATTAAAAACTGTTGACTCCCTGTCACCTTTCAGAGTGGATTAAGTAAAACAAAACAAAAAAAAAAGCAATTTGAATCATCCGGATTAACGAGTAATTTCTGAAAACAAACATGCGGAGCTTCACCTAGCTCCGTTCCTTTAGAAAGGGTGAACTGCTACAGTTGTTCAATAGCAGATTTGACTCTAATATTAGTCAACAGGCATTTTAAGGGTTAAATAAGCTGGCAAGTCTCACGTGGATGTTTCTGAGGCTCGTTCATTTAAGTGAAATCCGTGGGATCTTGTTTGTGTTTTTAACCTTGTGTTAAAATTTGTACGTTTTTAGGTCAGCTGCACCACAGCATTCCTTTTAAGGATCCACAGTTTGCTCTCTGGCATAATAGCTGATAAAAATGGGCTTACTGTTAACTGTCCTTTCAAAAAAACAAAAAAAAAGATACAATTTTTAGACAATTTCTCACCATTGATTCGGCACAATTTTCCCCTTTTTTCTTGTGGCCTCAGAGTAATAACTCCTTGTGGAATAACCACAATTTTCTCTAAATAAGGCAATTTTTCTATTTCTTTCTCAGCTCTTCTCGTTTAACTAATGCCAAATATAACATTGTTACTCATACACTTCCACCTCCCCCTCCCTTGAGGGGAATTACAAATCAATATCTAACAAATTGTAATACATTAAACTAAGCACTCCAGAGCACCAAAGTAAAAAAATAAAAATAAAAAATCTATAAAGGAAACAGTTTTCCTTATTTTTACAGTCGTCAAAAATGCTTATTACAGAAAGCATCCAAACACAAAAAAAGCATTCCACTAGTCTTGCGAAACAAACGTAGGTACAGGGCTTGGAATGAAACAGAATTTGGATAAACTCTGCAGTAGAAATACGAAATGTTAGTTTCTTTTTCAGCTCCAGCTGATCACACGAGGACACGATCGACGAACGTGCCTATTCCCTAACAAACTAAAAGTTTCCCAACCCTTTACGGGGACATTTACTATAAAAGTACAGTGACAGAAAGAGACTGTATTGATCGCTGCAGCTTGCAGTCTGCATGTGTGGAAATGACCCACTGGGCCAAGACTTGGGTCTCCCTCACACGGCCACACTCACAAGCAGTCTGAAGGAAATGTTGGTCTTTTAAAACGGTGATTAAAGCAGAGTGCTAAAAATTTAAGGAAGGAAGGAGAAATGTATACACCCTCACCGAAAAGATCTTCAGCAGACGGAGGAGGAATTTATGGAAGGCTTGTTGACGAATAAGCTGAGTCAGATATCAGAGAAATGAACTGATTTAATTAGGACGTTAATATCGCTTTCTGAAACCTTGTTTGCTTTTATTGGAGAAGAGGGTGTCCTTTGGAAACTACCGCATGGACAAAAATACCAGTCGCTGATTAAAGCAATAGACAGCAGTGAATGTCAGAGTGACATGTGAAAATCAGTGTGGGATAAAATCACACTCATGAGAAACACAGATCCACTTATTAAGATGGAAGTTTTCCTCCACAATCTGATCAACTTTCCGTTCAAAATGTTATTTCTAAATGACTGGGGGAAAGTCCAACTTGGTAAAAAAAAAAAAAAAAAAAAAGAATTAAATAAAGTGTAATGCAGTTTGCTGAGTTGCTATGACTATTTATTGTTGGTTATATTAAAAACAGGGCATTTTGCCACTGAACTGTTGAAGTTTTTATAAATGAACCATATGATAATATTTAAATGGATTATAGTGTAACTTTAACTTAAGGTAATATAATTTTGTTGTTGAGTAAACGAGAAAAATATTTAAGTTTTTTTTTTCTTCTTTCGTCTCAGGCTGGCAGAAGGCGACACCGCTGTGCCATCAGTGCCACCAGGCCCTCTGACCACCACCAAGCAAGAAAGTGGGTGAAGTGTTTTGCCCAAGGACACAATGACTGAGACGCACAGAGTGGGGAGGGTTCAAACTGGCAACCCACTGGTTACAGGATAAACTCCTATGTCCTTATGTCCATCGCCCCTAAATATGTTTAAGCCAAACTAAACCTTAAGCACCGGTGAAACACAAAGGTGAATGAAAGCAACCTACCAACCCATGTGGACTTTGTTGTCTGTACACAATTCAGTGCCTCACAATTGCATCCCTGATGCTTTAAGGCACTTTGAATAAATCCAAAACAAACCAGCAGCGTTTAACGCCCGGGTCCTGGTTGCCTTAAGTCTCTCGTAAGCGCACAGTCACAGCAACACCAAAGTGCAGCCGTTTCTTTAAGTAAAGCAGGGCAAACATAAACAAACATACACACATTGCCTCACTGGATTGATTCTTGCACCAGAGGAAATGGTCTTTTCTTTGTTCTGAGGATGACATGAATGAATGAGCTCGGCTTTATCACAAACTAAGCATATGTAAGCCCGAAAGTGCGGCGTTGCCTCAGAGAGCCTGTGGTTTCGTGAACTGCCTTCCTCCCAGTGCCGCATGAATTATTTTCAAGACATTTTTTTTTTTCTTTTCTAAAGTGGCGCTACCAAAAGTAGCCCCTCACTGCGGCTGCGTGTCTGGCTAAACCTCTGATCTGAACCCAGCGTGCTCCGGCTGTGTGTTATTGAGAGTAAATAGCCTAATTAATAAATAATTAATAAGTGGATAACTTCTGGCAGACACTGAGCGGAGACATACTGTGTGACATCTGCTTTGTAGTTAGAAAGGCGATGTCCAAAAGAATCTTGTTTACTAAGCAGACATTGGTCTTTGGCAGACAAACCTGTTAGTCAGGGGAGATGTTTTTGGGCCACGAACAATGTAATATCGCTGTTAAATATGTTATGTGCAGCAGGCTTGAGGCATTTCTTTGTGCCTGAGGCCAAAATCACTTTGTTAGTCACACAAAGATCCCTCCATCTTTTCAACAGTTTAAACAATTATGCCCGATACATTATTAACAACGGCACCAGAGAGGAGCGCCTCGGTGTTTTTCGAGAATTTTTGTCACAATAGGTGCAAATCGATGGCGACAGAGGCACGTCCTCACGAGCAAAATACGGAGAGACAAGTTGATCCTCCTGCATTAGTCACGGCACAGACACGTCTTTTGCGAGGGACAAGTCAGGTGCTCAAGCTTGAGCGTGCAAATTTAATTTTCACTTGCAACTTTGCCTTTTAATCATTATAAATCTGTACGGCCAAAGTATTAAAAAAAAAAAAAATGCATGACACATTTATTGTCTGAGGTTTAATATCAGACTGAAAAATGTAGAAAATGCATAACTTTAACTTGAGTAAATTTACTGAGAGGGCAAAAATCAGATGTTAAGAAATTACACCAGTGGCACAAATACTGGTTGCTCAAAGAATCTACAGAAAATAAATTGACTTCAAGCATTTCAAATGTATTATTTTAATTTTTTTTAAAGCTGATCAGAGGGTGGAAGGATGTCCAATTACGATTATTTTGTTCCCTTGAGATTACACCGAAGCTTAGATTTCTAGTCAAAGGCCACTGGAGTGGAAAATGATCCAAATTTATTTTCCCACCACACACACTGAGCCAGATGGTTAAGGAGGCCATCAGAAACCATCTACAAATGTTTTGGAGCGACACCAAGAAAAATCATTCTCTTTTCTTCTATATCAAAATCTAAATGTGTTGAATTTGCTAAACTCTTCTATAGCTTTAACTGGAACTGTGGAAATACATTTTTATTCAGCGTTTTGACAAACACTCCAGGTAGTATAAAACAAGTGAGGGACATCAAGAAAAGCAGTTCACACCCACTGGTAAAGATTTGAGGAGAATCTGTGAGGCTGTGGGTTTGTTTTGCTTCCTAAAACCACATTAAGCTAAAAGAAAAAAGTTATTGCAAACTCTTTCAAAAGAAAAAAAAAAAAAACACACACACACACAATAAACAAAATATTTTAAATGAAAATCTATTGGCTTCTGTCAGAAATAATACTCGAAAATATTTGGGCTAATCAACATACAAACGGGTCACCAGACACCAAATTAATCATTATTCCTGACCCTCTCAGTCCCCAAACCTCAGTCACACAGAAAAACTGCGAAATGAGCTGAAGACAAAAGAGAACAAGATTATTCTGAATGATCGAAACAGATTGTGCAAAAACTGAGATCATTCTCCTTGGATGCTCCAACCTTTAGAAATGTCATAGAGGACGAGGCCCAATTGGCAAAAAGGAGTTGTACAAAATATTAATTGATGATTTTATTTTTTTACAAAAACTTTGTCTCTTGACATTTATTAAGATGGAATTTTTCTCCACTAGATCTCGAGAGGATTATTCTTCTTCAATAAAAAAATAACATATTGTCAGGATTTTTACACATTTTCACCAGTGGTGCCAACAAATGTGTCTCTCTCTTCTAAAGCCCGATGCATTTGCTGCCAGGTTGTGAGAGTTCAACGATGGCAAATAGAGATAAAACAAGTTAAAGCTGAAAAGAGGATGGCAAAGAGGGAGGCTTGGGGAAAAAAAAGAAAAAAAAAAGAAAGTGCTGTTTCCAGGGGAGTAATCTACTGAAATGCTTGAAATCCCCGTATTGAACCAAACAAGTCTGATTTTCACTATTACCAGAAATCCCATCAACCATGTCATCGTGATTCACCTTAGATGTGGGTGAGGTAACTCGATATCTCTGCAGCAATAACGGGAATCAAGATTTTGCTGCTTTTTTTTTTCTGTTGTCAGAGGTCCCTCTTCTACAGTTATGGTGTGGCGATGTTAATAGATATCCAAGAGAGCTCTGAATCAGCTCAGTTTTAATTGCTAAGTATGTGAAAGGCAGATTTGCTTTTCTTAATAAATCTCTGGTTTTTGCAACCATTTAAAAGAACCCAATTTGATGTTTAAAAACTGTCTGTATGAGCAAAATTTAAATATATTGTTTGTTTTTTTTACAGTGATACACGGGTCATTGTGCCGTTTGATACGATATACGATACAAAAATATACGTAACTTATTGAGTGTTACAGAGTGAATTATAATTTTTAAGAAGCCCCACAATTATATTTCCTTTACTCTACAAAATGACTTTCCATTTTGTTCATAAACAGAAATATTCCTACAGTCGTATTGTTAATTTCTGTAAGCGTGAGACAAAAACTTGCTCTCAGCTACAGCTGACCAGGAGTGTGCAGCAATATGTTGGGGCGGGGCAACACTGTATTAAGACCTTATCGTGCCTCGGCTTAGACCTTGCCGACAAGCATGTGCCCTACGTCAACTCAGATACCGAGATTAATTCCTCTCCAGCCTCACATGGGGCGATGATATGTTGAGTTGTACATCGTCTTCAAAAGAGAACTAAAGGGAAAGAATAGGCTCGCTTCTGTCAAGGATGTCAATGCAGTGCAAGTGTCACGTCCCCTGAGAGACACATTTTGCAAATGGGGAAAACGGCTAATTTTTCCAAACTTTCTTCTAAAAATAATGAGCATCACTGCTGTTTTTCTTCTTCTGCCTTCAGCAGACGTGTGTTTGGCACCACTCCTTCGAATGGGAGAAGTGCTGCGTCTGTCTGTACGCTCACAATAATTTGGCCTGTATGCAAATCTCCTGGGGAGTCCTGGTGGACCCTTTGGCGATGCACAGAAGAGAACTTTATCTGGGATTTAACGCACCGTAAACCACAGAAATTATCTGGAGGACTGAGGAACTTTTCAAACCTTCAGTAAACCTTGATCCTTATGCCTGGCCGACGCTCACTCGCTGCTCCTTTACCTTCTTAAAGTTAATCATGAAAACAGTGCTATGACAACCTCTGCAGCTACAGGAATAGGTTGTGATTAGACATACTTTCAGAAGGTCAGAGAAAACCGTTTGGGAAATTATTCATCTCATGCTCCTGCTTCTTCAAGGTAGCACATCGAGCACAATAAAGAATATTAGAAAACACAAATAATCTGTGCAGTCGCTCTCATATGTGCACCGGTGGTCCTCTGCAGGATGACACGAGCTTGCACACCTCGGCCTGTTTCTGGATTCGAGAGCAACGACGTGTGCATGCTGAAAGAGAGAGTGAAGGCAGAGAGAGAGAACAAGGGGCCTCTCTGGCCAAAAACCAGCAAGTGGCGCTCATCCATGTTAAGCCGAGCCAAGGTGTGCCCAGGTGTATTCCCTTCAGGTCAGGAAGAAGCCTTGCTGACCTTTGCAGCAGACAAAGAGTCTCGCGGAGCTTTCCATGAACTGCCCAGAGACGCACATGGGTAAACAACAGACTCTACGCCTCACTTTGAGATGAATGTCTGTGTCTCCGGGAGGAGTGTGTTAACGCCTGTCTGCGATCACGCACTGACCACACCACGATGGCCCCGGCCTTTCCAGTGTAATCTGGCTCCAGCAAATGAACACATTCAGCGAGCCGCGCTCCCTGTAATTACTCTCCCACAGCTCAGACCGAAAGCTCAGTTTTTCGTCGCAAATTAAGCGGCCCGTGATTGTTCCACAGCTCAAGTACATCCAAGAACAATAAATAAATAAATAAAAATCACAAAAAGAGTGAAAAGTGGATATTAAAACAGCAGGGGAACTTGAAACAGCAGGGCTGGAATACAAATACAGAGGGGCAAAAAAAAAAGAAAGAGAGAGAGAGAGAATTAACAAGCAGCTACAGCAGCAGCATGCATAATCCCTCACATGATATGGTGGAGCAGCATACAATATAAATGAACACATTTTGCTTGCAAACAACAACAAAAAAGAAGAGTCCTCATGCAAAATCCAGCATTGGCTTTTAAATATATGCAAGAGGAACCAGGAATTCCATATGTCTGTGTGTGTTATCATCCCCAATTAAGAGCCTCTTTCATCAAGAGAGCGCTGCGCAAGGCGAATAAAAGGCTGGATTATTTCCTAAATGCTCAGGCTTCAGGGACACTTTGCTTATTCAACTTATCACCATGACAACTCTTGTATGACATTTTTCACTTCCTCTTCTTCCCTCTTTGGAATTCAACTCTCAGACAGTTCATTATTCCTTCTTTTTTTTTGCCACCAACTACAATCGGACCACTTATTTCTGGGCGTGTGTCATGTCTCCAGGAATATCAGACTTTCAGGCACACGCACACACCCACATGTATGAGGCCTGCATTGATTAATAGACTCTTCTTCAGAGTAATTTGTGCAGCATTTTGAAGAATCTAAAAGATGAGAATAGAACAAGTTAAATGACCAGTTTAGTTGGCCAAACAGAAGAGATAAGTTCTGAAATATTACTGGATTTCAGGTGAAATATCACATGCATTTATTATAGAGCTCTAAGTTAGACCACTTGGGATGAATATTTGGGGGACGCATATGTATATATATATATATATATATATATATATATATATATATATATATATATATATATATATATATATAAGGGACTTCCATGCGTAAAATTGTGTCAGACTGGAGATCTCCTCACTAGTGTTGTGGAAAAGCGAATGCTGGGAACCCAAACTGAATCCCAGAAATCTAAGTCATAATTTCATCCATTTGTTTCAAATTCCTCAAGTCTATTCTAGTTCATTTTTTTATTGTATTCTTCTTCCAGCCAGAGCAGTGACAGAAAGCCTGCGCGTCATCGCTCCATCACACGCACAAGATGTCTTTATGCCTAAGTAACAAGTGCCCTGCACATTTATACCACAGAACATTAAATTTACCGCATCGACGCTGACAGCGAGCTGTGAATCGTCGGAAGCAACAGACGCACATCTGCGCAAAAACATGCATCAGCATCCTAATTCTTGTTTCGAACATTAAAAAAAAGTCTATTTAAAAAAAAAAGAGAGAGAGAGAGAAATCCCAAGCGTATAGACGGTGTGTGTATGCTATGGCTGCAGGGCAGGTTCTACGTAGCGTTACGATATATAACTCTTCTGTCTCATAGAGGGGGGGGGGGGAAATAGAAAGTCGTATATCTAAATGCGACCGCCAGTTTCCCTGCATCCTCCTGAATCGCTCAGCTCAGCACACACAGACAGCCCCAAGTATCTTTAAAATGACTCACCTGCTTTGCCGAGGTGAAAATCTCCCCATGTCTTTCTTAGAATTCAAAAAAAAAAAAAAAGAGAGAAAAAAGAAAAAACCGGGACTGTGTTTGACCGTCTCGGGATCTTCACTTGCAGTTGTAGTCAGTGTACTCCAAATATCCTTGTATTCTGCACAAAGCTTATGTTTTTAGGGAATAACCTTCCTGCGAAGCGATCATTGTCCTCTCTCTGCTCTCACGCTAACGGATTCCCACGCCATTAAGGCAATGTTCTTAGTTTTATATATTTTTTTTATTATTATTATTATTATTTCGTTGTTGTTTTTACTCCAGCGGGAAGCTCCCCTTCAAGTCCTGGTGCGTTTTGACGCTTTCGCCTTGACTCTTCTCAGGCTGAGCGCGAGCACCGCGGGATCGCGCCGCGCATTCCCGAGCGGAACGTGTGCGGGAGCGCCAACCGGAGACGGAGAAAGAGAGAGTTACTAGGTAACCAAGGGCACTCGCATCATACGTGGAAAGGAGCGGACGATTTATGCCACCCAGCTATCCTCTACCCATCTGCTTCCGTCTCCTTTGACGACTCGTCAAATACAACCTTGTTTTATTACCCCAAAGGGTGACTCTTTAGTGTCTCCCGCGAATGACCCAATCCTCGGCGGAAGCAAAGTTTAAAATGAAGATTAAATTCTGATGGGGTATTTACAAAGATGACAGTTATGGTCGGGAAGGAGGCTTGTTTTTTTTTTTTTTTTTTTATTGGGCTGCGGAAAATTAATGAATGAACAGGGAGAGTCCTACTTGCTGAGCGGGCGACTCGGAATCCTAATAAGTGTGACGATAAATGCTGTGCCTCATCTTACCTCCCTGTGATAAATAACGTTTAAGAGATAGCGACGAAGTTTCCGAACCGAAATACAGCGCCTTTCAAAGGTATTTAATACCCTTAGAGGTTTCTCACATTTTATCACACTAGAACCACAAACCTCGGCGTTTTATTTTGATTATGTGACGGTCAAAAGTGTGGTGTGTGCGTGTTAGTATTCAGCCCGGTTTATACTGTTACCCCTAAAAATCACCCAAGGCAACCAGCTGTCTTCAGAAGTTACCTAATTAGTAGGTGGAGTTTCCTGTGTGTACTTCTATTCCAGTATAAATTCAGCTTTTCTGTCGAGGCGTCAGAGGTTTGTGAGAAAACAAACACCATCATGAAAACTAAGGGACTCGCTGGACGGCGCAGGAATAAAGTTGTGGTGAAAATGTATCTAGAGTTTGGTCATACAGCAACAACCATGCAGCCTTGGGGCAACAGCACTAATTAAGTGAAAATGCCATCCTGAGCATTGAGCCATGTAGCTCAATTAAAAACCACCACTGATTGTGAGCTATAAGTTTGCTGTGTTTGTTGAGTTTTCATATCCTGTTCCTGTAAGTGTTTTGGTTTTCATTCAAACCAAAATATGTCCTATATCATCATGACAGTGCTTGTTTATTCCTTAGTTTGTTTTGATCAAATTTTACAATTACGTAAAATTGACTCTTTTGGAATTTAAATAAAACCATATAATGTTATTCCCATTCATCAGAAACATACATGGACTTCTGTTTTGATTCTTTAACCGATGTTTAAGAAATCCTTGAAATTCCTGTGGCAGGTATTTGGGGGGAGGGGAGGGGGGGGGCGGTGATTGCTCCCTCAAGGCATCTCTTATTCCTCCTAGGAGCTGCAGTCTCCAGCTGACCTTTCACCTCACAGAGGACACATCGCCTGGGTCTTCCCCACTCAGCTCCTCCAGACTAGCGGCAGCGGCAATTAGCAAACACCTGGTGGAACTGCACATCTGCTGAGCTTATACAAACTACTTCTCAGTTGTAAATGGCATAATGGACGAGCATTGTTGTGATGACATCTTGAAGGAAGAGAGACAGAAAGCGCAGGAGTTTCTTAAAGGGACAGAGGCCAATTTGAAGTCAAATTTCTTTAATGTAATGTTTGATATTAATTGCATTTGTATAACATCTGAAGGCAACAGAGTTACTTGATTGTGCTATAAAAATGGCACAATGTACCTGGAAAAATACTGCTTCTTTAATTTATTGTAATTATTTATGTGCTTTAATCTATCTGATGCACAAAAATTAGCTCGGGCATGTGTTTTAGACTGTCTTATTAAAATGCTGAAATAACACAAACAACCTTTTTTTTCATGTACTTAGTCTATTAAGCTTCAGTCTATTTATCAGGATGCTATTTTACACCAAACGCTGATCCTTAAGTGCAGTTTTGAACAGCCTGAATGCAAACAAAGCACCTTTTTAAGCTAATAAAACCATTAAAATATACATGTCACCAAGCCTCTTGTAAGTGGAGTCAAGCAGAGAAAGATTCAGTATTTACAGCAAGCTTTTTCAAATATTTTATTCTTAGTTCCAATCACTTAAAGCCAATTTAGTGTTCTAGAACAAAAAGAAAGAAAAAAAACATCCATACAACAGGTTATGCCACGACTGTGGAGAGATCCTGTAATTATAGAACAGCAAGGGGTGGACGCCACAGTGGCTCTTTTTCTTTTGACATTCAAATCAAACGGCAATCATACATATAAAAGAGGCAGAAAAAACTGATGTCGGCCATGCTGTTGTTAGACAAGACGCTGGGGAGGGAAAAAAAAACACACATGAATAACAGAAAATGGTAGCAGCGAAAGGGGTATCTGTGGTGGTCTTACTCTTACTGAGCTGCACCACTGCGACATGAAGTGTGTACTAAGCTTTACAAGTCCAGTCATCACAAGGGGAAGGATTTTTTTTTCTACTCTCTTAAGGGATATCAACCCAGCGACAAACAGAAGAACGCTTACCCAGAGGCAACTGGAGGAGGTACTTCAAAACTGGGAGTCATCTTATGTAGAAGGAGTCAGTAAGAGGATGACAATCACAAAAAAAAACTGTCACAAATTGCCTCTTAAAGGGTATTGTGTATGTCATCTCAGCAGTGCTAATGTCAATTTGAAAGTTATGAGAATTGGTTCTAGACTGGGAAGGTAACCAAAGGCAACAGACTGAAAAGAATAAAAGGGGGATGGCTATGAAAGAACAAAATATTGGACAGCAAAGCTCAAACCTGTCAAGTGCGGTACAGTCAAGACGGGGATACAAAAAGGAAAAGACAAATAAATACGACAGGTCAGCAGGACGGAAGAGTCAGCAGAATAGTGAAAAGGACAAGTGCCATCCTGATGAACAGGGCTGTATATCAATAAAGAGTCATTTAAACTGGAAGAAAGAAGTCCTCGGTGTTAGCGGCGAAGTTTTCTTGCTTACGCAGCGACGATTGAGTCTTCTGAAAGTGACCGCACCACTGACACCGGAAAGAAAAAAACAAACATGATCAAAGCTGGAATCTTAAATCCAGTCGAAATTTACTCTCTTCTTTTGGTATAGTTAATTACAGATTAACAGGTTGGATTTGATCGCAGCAGAGATCATTGTAATGAACATTTGTGATAGTTAGAACGTTTAACTTAACGGTGATGCAGTGCTTTGGTGAAAATTGTTATTGTTGTGCCAAGACTCAATGTACGAATTGCTTTCTCGTCTTGCCCAGACGGGGATGTGGGGGTAAAAATAAAACGAGTTGGCTCACGGTTGCTCTTTGATATGATTTTAATTTACTTTTATTTTCAGTTATAGAGCTGAATTTGTTGGGCCACATTTCGTAGACAAATTGTGAAATGTTCATGTGTCTGAAACTTGACACAGAGTCGAAGAAAGTGACTTGTTAACTATTCTCGTGCAGAGCCGTTGTCTCTCTAGTCATGTTCTTCCATAAAAACGTGTTCACCAAGAAAAAGACATTAACCACATTTTAACAGCTTAGGGTTTTTTTTTTAAGACGACAAAGCTGTGAACGTAAATTCTTGAAAAACAATTAGTACTGCATCCATTTTGTTTCTTTCCTGATCAGTGTGAGAGAGAAAGAGAGAGAGAGAGAGAGAGAGATTGTGGCTAGCGTTTAAATCGCACCACTGGTCTTAAAATAGCCTGATATCTTAACAATAATGTGGATAATTTGAGCGGCAAAGCAGAGAAGAACACTAATTTGGTAGGCAGATTGAAGCTCGCCCACAGCCTAATTGCACCACCCTACATAAAAACATAATTAGTCTAATTGCCACACTTTTAACCAACTTGAGCATCTTCTTACGTGGCTAAAACATTCTTGCTCGTTTTCCGTCTGCACAGTTTTATTTCCTAATTCTTTTGTTTCTCCGCATCTCATTAAACGGTGGGGGCATAACAAATCCGCTGGCTTATTAAACTCGTTTTGTCATGATAAACTTGCACTGTGCTCTGCTGCGACTGTGCGTGAGATCGTTGTCAGCAATGGATCAATCTCCTAACAAGGAAGCGGCGAAAAAGTAAAGAGCCGCTCTGTGGTCAGCTCTCTGTCGTTTGCCAGAAGCTCGTTTTGTCGTGGGAGTGGGTCTGTTCGTCTGACGTTCATCACGTTGTTGTTGATGATGAGTTATCGCAGAAAGCAAAGGGATGCCAAGGCCTCGCTCGACAACACCCAGAACTCTTTGCCCCACGCGAGAGTCTTGGCTGAATGGCATATTTGTAGCCAGCAGGCATTCGCTTATTCAATTCCCACGTTAAAAGATCTTGTTAGGTTAATTTTGTAATATTAAAATAAATATTTAGATCGATGACAAATGACCTATTGTGTTGATTTATACTTCTGCTTACATCTTTCGATACAAAGTTCTAGATATCTGATGATTTGAGGTCACCCTTGTGTTATTTTATTATTATTATTATTATTATTATTATTATTATTATTATTATTATTATTATTATTATTATTATTATTATTTGTAGGCCTGTAGGCACTATATGCAAACCTAGCAATAAAGGTTATCACTGTACACACTGCCTGTGCCTGGATCTTGTTATGCCTGTGGCTGTAATGAAAAAAAAATATTTTATACCATTTATCTTCATCGTCGCTTTTCTGTGCGTGTCCATGGCGGGGCCCTCTCTCCACCTTCCTGACATTTATATGAACTGTTAATAATGACACATTGGCCCGAGTGGTAAATGACTCAATTTTCACACCCGGAGATATTGTGAAACAATTCTTTGTGTTTTTAAAGTGGATTTGCACATCTGATGAATTTCACTTTTCCCCTGGAACCTCCAATTTAAGAAATCTAATAAAGCTATTACAATCAATGTCCATTATGAAATGATTTTCACAAGTGGCCCAAACCTGAGTACGGTGAAAATCCTTGCTTCAAGAAGTTAATGGATCGGGTAAAGAAGGATTTTGTTTCAGTGCAGTCAGGTGCATTTAAATGTTGATTTTTCTTTTTAAATATAGCACGATATTGAATTGGTGGTGAGATGTGGAGAGGATCGAGTGCGGATGGAAGCACTAAAAAGAGATGCATTTGCACTGTTATAAACACTCCTAATGGTGAAACAAGTGATCATGACCCTGTCATAAATCTTTGAGGCTTCTACTGAGATACCGTCTATTGTTTAGCCTAAAGTCTGCATGCAAAATGGATGCACGGTGCAGTGCTTTTTCAGGTGGCCACAGTCCATAGAAAAATATCAGGGCTTTGATCAAAGATGAGCCTGAAATTACCTGATTAGACTCATGCACCAAAATAAGCCATGCACAGCGCAAATAACCCCACTGTGGGACACATTACTGGAAACAAGAATTCGTGCCCCAATGTTTTGTTCAAGAACATGGAGGAATATTTTGAGTCCTGTTCTAAGCTCGGGGGAAAAATGTGTCTTGGTACTCGATGCTCACACGCGACTCTATCAGTGCCGGAAACATGTATTTATACGGCAGAGATTTTAACATATTAACTTCGGTTAATTAATTACTAAGATTTAAATGCATTAAGATTTGTAATGCAATTCATATTTTTTTTAAACATACAGAAGTCCCGAGTTCATCTTCCCTTCAACTTTGAGGACCCCTCGGGGCCCCCTAGTGGTCCACCAGGAGGTCACTTTGAAAAATTCTGTTCTACGCCATGGTAACTAACAACAGTAAAAGAAATACCTTCATATCTAGCAAGATTTTTGTGTCTCTTGGCCAGTGTTTTTGATCATTAATCTTAAGTATTTCTCATACTGTAATGCCAAATATCTTGCTGAAAATGGCAGCTTTTATGTTGGAAAATTACTTCCCATGCACACCAATTTTGCAGCCAACATCGCAAATTAACAATCAATATTACTCAATAGCATGCTCAATGCCATTAGAACATATCGAAATATGCAGAATTTTATTTTACCATTTCCTATATTATTAATAAAATACAGATACAAATAAACAGGGGGAAAAATCTGTCATATTAAAACAAATGTGACTCATGCTTTCATTTTTTATTTTTTCAAGCTGACATCACTTATTTTACTTCAACCTCCTACAGATTAATTAAGATCCTCTGTTTTCCCTCATTTGTTTACGCTCGGATGAGCCGAGTGCTTCTGTCAGTTCTGTCGGCAACAGATGTCCAGTGCAAAGAATTACACTGTCCTCATATGGGTGCCACGAAATAATTCCTGCTTCATTTTGAGTGATTAGCAGGTTTCTCCCTCCCTCCTTCCTCTCTTGTAATTGCAGGATTACTCCAAAGACTTGTATGTCTGTCATCGCTTGATTAACTTTCAAAGCACCTTTTGTGTTATTCACCCGCTGGTTTGAAGATTAAAAATTTTGAGTGAGTACAGGGCAGATGTTGCATGACATAAATTAATGCAACATTACATCCAATACTGAGTGTATGATAACCTTGTATTTCACTAATAGGGCTTTTAGTTTATTGTCTTTGTATTTTAACTCCAGGGGACGTCAGACAGCCAGAACGACGCAGACAGACAGAATCTCTTCTCTTTTTTTTCCCCAACATCTGAACACCCCAGGATATTCAAACGTTGAATATCCTGCGTCGTTCAAGCAAGGATTAAATATTAGTGGAAGTAATGAGAAATTGTGATTTCCTCATTAGAAGCTACAGGGGGAGTTTATATATGCAAAGTTAATGATAATAATAATACTAATAATAATAATAATAATTTTGCAGACTTTTACGGCAGCGCTACACTTCATCATAACTGGCCTCAAAGTTTATGTGCAGATCTCATCTTCATCCCTCTGTGTATGCAGTTTGTTCAGTTTCATCATTTCTCAACATAAACATCCATTTCCAGCCAGAGTCTGACTGGTTTTTCTTTTTCTTTTTTTGGGGGTCTCCGAACACATTTATGGTATTTTGAGACCTTCTCCACTTGTCGTGATTGGATCTCAGGTAGAGGCTGATTACAAAGTAGTCTCAAAAATCAGCAGATCTCACTGGGATGCCAATAGTCGAGCAAATAAAGAGTTTTAATCAAGCTGCTGAAGCATGCTCGTAATACCAATGTTTACATCAGGCACAGTTTTTGCTGGTTTTAATGTTTACCGCCACACGGCATTTATTAGCTCACGCGCTTTTCTGTATGGTATTCTTAAAGGCATTATCAGGCAAAAGGGTTAGTCACAGCATGTGTCGCTGCCCAGGGTGGGAGAGGGATTTACGGATATTTTCTTGCCAAGTGCCTGAGGCTAGGCTGATCTTTTCCTCGCCCAAGTCCAACAGAAAGCTAAATCTGACATGGAAAATCTATTGTACACAGATGACTGTGCTGTTCCAATCATCATACCTCTCGTGTGTGGCTTCGGGAAAACAAAGTAGCTCAGGGAACAAAAGGTCGTGAAAAATCGGTAACGCTTGGATGTTGCGACCGACGTGTTTTTCCAAGTCGCCATCAATGGATGCCGTTTGTGAAACTCCCCCAATTTCCCTGTTTGCTGTTAGTCTGTTTATCCTAAAGTGATACTTGACTAAACTGTGCAATAGGCAAAAAGCAGCTAGACAAGAGCTTGGCTCTCATACTCAGATTTCCATATTTATTGCTTGAAATCCTGCAGGGAGTTCAACTGAATGCCAATCGTAGAGCTGACTCACTAATGCAAGTATGCATCTGCAGTCTGAGCCCTGCTACAGATCCCGTGCTGTACAGCACTTCATTGATTCAAACCTGCATTTAAAGCTCAGCATTATAGTATACAGTAAGTAGCTCGCTCAAACTGCGAAAGAGTTCACCGTCTTCCATTTTCTTGTACATTATAAGGCCCGCACAGCAATTAGAAACTTGACTAGAACCATTTCAAAATGTAGAAGTTGTTTTTTATGACGTAGTGTACGGAAAATGTAAAAAAAAAAAAAAAAAAGTGCAATTTTTGTAACTTAGTTGAAGTTTCAATTGGTAAGATAAAAGGATGAAATTTAAGTTATGGATGTTTTCTTCCTTTCTGATCTTTTCAGACTGTGACTCGAACAGCATCTCTTAGCTTCTTCAAACTTTAAAAGACGTTTTAAATCTTTAGTATGCTTATTTTAATATTAAAGTTTGAAGCTTCTCTTCCTCTGCAGGCCTTTAATTTGCTGGTCATAAGCTGCTTGAGACCTACCCTGCATGGGCAAACACACAGGCAGTCCTCTGTCAGTGTGAGCAAAGTTCCAGGTTTTTGCTTCACTGAATAACCTCACCTGCATTGGCTTTAAGGGCTTTAACAAGGGGATCAATATAATCTTAGTGCATATAGGTTGGTTTCTACCCAGATAAAGAGCTTTACAAACTTTTTTTTTTTCAGCTCGCAAGTTATACGTTTCACTGCATGATTTACCTCAGTTTGTTTTGGACTCGTGATTTATCTCCATAAGAGCAGCAAACAGGGGATGAAGAAGATGAAGGCAGTTGCAGACAGTCGGGTTGCTCTGCCCACATGCATCACACACACGGGCACACAGAACCAAGTGGCCAGGGTTGCACCAAAACAAAATCAGGCTCCTGAAAAGTCAAATAATTGTAAAAAAAAAAACAAAAAAAAAACAACATTTTTGAATAAAAATGTGTAAAGCATGTTAAGTAGACATAAGCAGTACAAAAGTAACACATTTGATCAAAAAAAAAAAAATAGAAAGACATAAATCTTCTCCAGTGTCCTCTCCAGATTTTCTGGTTTTAATAAATTCCTCGTCGTGAATTTTCCTCAGGAAAACAAAATCTGTCATAATTATATGGGTCATTTTCCCCCGTAAAGTCGGACCTTTTCTAAAATTTCATTCACAGCCTTAGCTTATGGAAAATTGCAAAAGAAAAATAAAAAAATATAAAAAAGGAATGGAATTAATAGGGATACAAAATCAAAATAATAATAATAACACTCAGCATAACGCGTTGCCTTTGAAGCTGGATGTGTTACGTCCGTATGTTGTATCCACTGTCCCACATGCGCTGTTGAGCAAAGTCTTTCGGATGCGGTGTTACACACTGTTGGTGTGAACTGCAAGTCAATTACAATGCCACAGTTATTCTGAATGGGCTAAGGGTCGTGGCATCTTAAGATATTAGTATGCCAACGCATTTAAAGGCCAATTTCATTGTGCATGCCTCTGGAACAAACCCCTCAGAGAATTTGCATCTCAACAGAATATCACTTTTCACTGGCTTCTTGAATCTGCATGCCACTGATGCTCACACTTTCTATTTCCCAGCCTGGATTCGTAATCACTATAGTGTCAAATTGTCTCCAATCAACTGTAATGAGACAAAAAAAAAAAAAAAACAGAAAACTTTTATTCTTTTTATACCTTTTCTTTGTATTATTCCTTTGAGGAACTTTTTTTTTTTTTGAGAGTTTGCATACTTGTTATTTCAAGGGGTTTTAGGTGATGCACTGTTTGATAATACAATCCCGATTGAACAGAAAAACAGCAGGATCGAAACGTAGCCGTCTCCTCTGTTCAGACGTCGTGTTTAGCAGTTGTCACTGAACTTGTTAGTGGAAATTACTATAAAGCTCAGTCATATACCCAGAGCAGACCACAATGTTTTCATTTATTATTGTTAGTAATGACAGCTGGGGACTCTTGGCGCCCTGCTTCATCACAGTGGGAACTAATTAGCGGGTTGGCTGATGTCAGGGCTGCAGCCAGATGAGCCCAGGCAAGGTTAAGAAGACAGGGGTAAAATTCACTTTTTACTGCCTCTTTTTTTTTTTTGTCTGCAAAAGTTCATTTTGACATTTAATTAATTCAAATCATCCGCTCTCCATAGAAACTATTAATTAATGATCAGCACAATAGACCTGCACACATAGTCATGCTGAATAGTTAACAATACAGTGCCTTGTTAAAGTATCCATGCACCTGATTTTTCCACACTTTAATCAGGTCTCATTTTATTTTTTTGAGGGGAATTTTATGATGTAGAAAACAGCAAGTAGTTGCAAAGACGAAGGGTAAGATCCAAGTTTATAACTACCCCCAAATAGAGCAGCCCACGTTTGCATTCAATCAAACTTCTTTTAAGCTTCTCAGCATGTTTTTTTTTTTTTTTTTTATTGACTTGTGTGAGTTGCTCCTTGAACTTTATGGTGCTGGTTGTTCACTGCAAGACTAACTTCTAAATTTTTTATTTGTAAAAAAAAAAAAAAAAAAAAAAAGAAAAAAAAAAAAATTCAAACACCACACCAGATCCCTTCCTCTAAAGTTAACCACTACTTTGTGTTGGTCTGTCAAAAATAAATCAAGACAAAGTATGCTGAAGGCACTGTACGCATTGTGATAAGAAAGAATAATAAAACTGATTGCTTTTCAGTCAAACACAATAACGCTTTTGTAACGTGTGGGGGGGTTTGATCCGAGTTTCCTCTTGTACCTGTTCAAAGCTTTTTTCCCCCCTTTTTTTAACATTTGCATTGTGTCTGCTGAACAATTCCATTAAAAATTCAACACTTGCCACAGAAAAACAACAACAACAAAAAAAAGCAAAAACAAAAACAAAATAAAGTGTCTCTCAAAAGCGGTTTTCACTTTGAAATACCTTTTGCCTGGAGCATTGAAATAAATGAGGCTCCGGCGAGCAGAGCTGCAACTTTTGTCAACACTACACTAAATGTTATGAGGTGTAGGTGTGTTGTGTAGCAAGAATCCACCAGCCAAACACATTAAAAAACTTTTGAACTGAAAACACTGGCACATGTTAGACAAAGGAAAGCTGAAAAACAGATAGTAATCCACAGTGGGATTACAGCGTCACATCGGGAGAATAAGGTTTTGTTATGTTTATTTTCTGTTTTTTTTTTTTGTTTGTTTTTTTTTTTTTTTGGGGGGGGGAGGGGGAAAGTAAAAAAAAAAAAAGACATTTATTCAGCAAATGAACAATGCTAGTTTGTCCAGCACACTCTGAACTCAACAGGACAGCAGGACTGCATGAGATGATGTGCACGTTTGTGAAAAATGCATTAAAAGTGCATATCAGGAGAACGTGTCAATTATTTATCAAAGTGAGCAAAAAAAAAAAAAAAAGAAAGAAAAATGAAAGGGCGAGAAAGTAAACAAAGGTAAGGTTCTGCAAGACGGTGCTAGGAAGAGAAAAATCGATGAAGCGCTGCAATCTGAAAGCATAAAAAACTTTCAATGAGATTTCTTTTGTTCGTCGAACCACACACTGCAGCCGGAAGCGTTAATGTTTCCCACCTGTGCACACGTCTAAGTGTTCTTTGTGACCCGTAAAAGCTGCAGGTTACACTGAACCAGTAGCATAAGCAGCCGCTGAAAAGGTCAGCGATGGCCCATTTACAATGACTGTGGTATTTACCTCGATTTGCAAACATGTAAGCTCAGGCAGTCAAACTTTATTAAATCCTTTTAGGGAGTTGCGTTGTAAAAACATATGCGTTCTAAAAAGAAACACTCCTCGCATGCATCCGTGCAAGAATTACAATCAATTCTGTTTAACAAGACAAGAAAGAAGAAGAAGAAGAAAAAAATAAAAAAACAAGTGACCAAATCACTGAACCGTGAACGTGGTTAGTGTCGCCTATGCAGGTCCATTTATCACCCTCGGCACTGTGATATTAGGAACCCTGAAGAGGACGGGATACATGAGCAGCACACACACACACAGCTCCGCCTCTCCCAGCTTCCAACCCAGAACAGAAGCTTGATTCTCCCACCTGCAACGTCTCCATCTGCTCCCTCTGCGCTGCACAACAACAAGAAAACCTCCAAAAACCCAACGCAGAGGCAAGCCAACCTTGACTGTAACGCCATGTGACAGGAATTTCTGCTTGATGCTTTTGCAATCGCAAAAAAAAAAAAAAGTCTCCTGAATGTGTTTAATATGTTATATGTGATGCTTTTTTTTTTTTTTTCTATTTTTCAAACTCTCACCCTGATTCCTGTTCTGTGCTGCAAATCCAAACTAATAACAACAAACACCATTGATCTCAATAGGTCTTTAAAATAGGGCACCTAAAGAACTATAACTTTGATCAAAACCCCATTCCTGGCACTGCAGTGTCCAATAAAAACTCTTGAAATCCTGAGGGAATAAAAAAAAAAGTACAATGGTGAGAGCATGAGTGGCACATATTTCTCTTCATTAAGCAATAAATAATGCAGAGGAATCATATGAATAATTTTCTCCCAAATGGATATTGCATGCTGAGAAAGGATTTCCAGTTCCAGTTT
The DNA here is from genome assembly GCF_051168715.1 of Poecilia mexicana. Classification (NCBI taxonomy): domain Eukaryota; kingdom Metazoa; phylum Chordata; class Actinopteri; order Cyprinodontiformes; family Poeciliidae; genus Poecilia; species Poecilia mexicana. The sequence goes on from NW_028263379.1 coordinate 23,452,849, forward strand.
TTAAAAATTCAGCATGTGAAATGATGCATCACTATGTGACAAAGTGAGTTTTTGGGGCAGGAAGCAAGTTAACCAAATGCATCAGAAAGCTTTATGGAAAAAGGGGGACATCAGAAGAGGAGAGGTAATCTTATTCCAAACACCACCCACAAATAATAAAAAAAAGCACAAATGTGAATAGAAGAAGAAGAGAATAAAGACGAAAATAAATACCAAATAGTCTGCCATTTTGGTAAATATTTTGGAAGCTTTGAGTGCATGTTTGCACTGCTTTTCCAGTTCTTCACACACAGAGAGAGCAGACTGTCAATAATGCAAAAATGAAGATTTATTGCTTGCATTTCATTCTTGTGTTTTTCATTGTACTATACAGATGTTGCAGTGTCTTACAAAAAAATATGGATGCTCCTTAAAGCGTTTCCTGCAGTTACAGCTGCAAGTCATCTCCTGAGATGATGTTTTTTTTCATCATTCTTTTTTATATTTTTTTTTTTACAAAATACTTGAGACCAGATGAGCAGAATCTGTGAACAACAAAGTTCCAAAATAAATGATTTGATTTATTTGGGAACCGATTCCAACCCCATAACATGCCTAAAACTGAACAATCCCATTGTAGCTCTGCCTGTAGCTTTAAATTACCCTGCTGGGATGTGAACCTCCTCCTCAGTTTCAAGTTTTGTGCAACAGCTGACAAGTTTTGTACCGGGATTCTTCTGTACTTAATTCCATCGACCTCTCCATCAACTCTGACCCGTACATTTTTTCCACATTAGGAGCAGTAACTGTCTCCAGCCATTGTGTTCTGCATAAGGGCCAAAAAATAATTCAATGTCAAACTCTTCTGATCAGATCATTTTCGTTCACGTGCTTGCTGTGTCTCCCTCATGGCCCGTTGCAAACTACTGAGGAAATCGTTCCTGGCTTTTTTTTCCGACAGTTCCAAAATGTTGTTACTCTTACACAGAGGGTAGATTTGTGGAGTGCTAGTCCTCCCTTCAACAAAGATCCCAACTGAGCTGTGGATCACCGTAGTTACTCAAAGAGTTACCATGGGCGCTTGTTGCTGATTCGCTAATATTTAAAGCTCTTTTTGCCATGCCAGTGTAGCTTTGTCGTTGTACAAATCTCCTTTCCATTTTTGGATGGATGGACTGAGTTTTACTCTGCAAGATGTTCAAAGATGGGAATTGTTTTATAGTCAAATCACAGTTTAAACCTACCCTAAGCTTTATATCAGACCTATCTAGTGTGTTTCTTGGTCTGTATTATGCTGTTTAACTAATGAAAGCAGTTCTGAGCCCTAAAGCTGGGGACACTGCATAATATTTGCACAATTTTACCCAAGATTTTCACTCAAAGCTTAAGGCTGTGGTATTTGGGGGGAAATTAGCAGGGCTAACTGGCTCAAAAATCTGTGTGAGAAGGGGTTAACCTGATCCTATAACAGTAAAAAAAAAAGTTTTCTGAGCTAATCTAAATTCAACGAATTGGTAAATTGATTACAAATCCATATTGCCAACATATGAGTAATATACAGTGTGGGACACGGCATTGAGCATGGATTATTAATTTCAGTTATACATCTTTCCTCGCTCTAACCCAACTTCAGTAGCACACTTAACCTTTGTGACGCTGCAAAGGCAACTAGGGGCAAAGACGCACAACATGCAACTGCTATCAAAGCCGCAATCTGCCATGTAACATTAAAGGCCAAAAAATAAAAATATATTAGAAGGAACGGAGCAAAAACCGACTTGCCAGAGGCAGTGTGGAAGTTCTTTAGTGAAGCATAACGAACATGGAGCAGGAAACCTGGGACAAGAAGAACAATTGCTGTAGGCTCTTCTATTTCACATGTGCACACAAAGGAGCCCGTCCTGCAATTATACATACCAACGAGTGCGGACATGGCTGTTGTCCACAGAGTGAATTTCCATGCTTTGAACAGAGCCCCAGCTTGCCTGCGGACTTGGCAGCTCAGGTGGCAAGCATGGTTAATTTCACTGTTTGGGAGAACTTGTGGGCTTTAATCTACGTGGTCAACAGCTAAACATTACTTTCCCATGACTCGGTTCTGTCTGATTCATACTTTAACCTTGGATCTTAGTCTCTTAAGCTTGTTTTAAAGCTCCCCCCTCTGAGCTACGGACTATATTTTAGTGTCTATTTATACTCTATTCTGAAAGATAATCACGACAATAGGAATCCAGGCCACACTAAACCAACAACAAAGTTTGACCAGCGCCTACATGCAACCTATTTTGAAATCAGATTGCCCCCCGATTTACCTCCACACACCAGACAGCATTAGTCCGCACCAGGGCTGGAGTTGCTAGGCAACTGAAGACACTTGCTGCAGACTGAAATGATTCTTTGATTCAAGGAAAGATCTTATATAATGCCTTAAATGAGAGAAATGTTGTGCATCTTCACAAGAAAACATCTTTGTAATTAAAATGAATGTTAGCTGGCAGGACGCACTGAGTAACAGCAGAAGCTTAATCCACATGAAAATGACTAAAAGAGAGAGATATATTTAGTTAGTTTACACAGACTGGCTTTGGTGTGAATGAGCAAAAACAAACAAATACGGTTTCAGTGAACTAAAAGAGCAATTAACACAGGACTTGCTGAAAACGCTGCTGATGCTGCGTGATTATAGCAGGGCAAAAATAAATCAGTGTATTAATGCATGAAAATGTGCTAATGTCCTTTCTCTACCCTTTTAAACTTTGATAAACACACAAAAAAAACTAGCTTACACGCAACAGCACGTCAAGATATGGAATATTCTTTGTAAAAATATGTCCACACATTCAAGATTGTTGTATTTTTATGAACTATGAGCTGACAGTGTTTTGTCAGTGCCGTATGTTTCTGGCCCCAATGACTTGGAAGTGTTTTCCCGGCAAGAAAAAGAGAGAGAAGTCAGGTTTGTAGTCCCATTTATTTTCTCCTCAGAAGAGTTTATTTTATTCAGAGACATGCCACATTTTGTAAAGACACCTTCTGCATCTAATGGAGAAAGATTATCCAAAGTTTACTCGAAATAAAACAAATACCAGGATGCAAAAAAAATAATTGCGATGGCTCACTTTAACTACTCAAAGATCATTTCTTTTGCTTAGAATGGTTACTCTACATTAAATTATTACAATTTACAAAATCATGCAAAGTTGGCACTTTTAATGGACTTTTAATGCAACTTTTAGAGCAACTTTGCATTAAAAGTGTCATTATTTACCGAATGACACTTCATGACAACAGTCATAAACATTCATAAAGACTTATTTATGTTTATGACAGGTGTTATGTCATGTTTATGACAGTGTCATGTCAGTCTTATGCACACCCCTCCAAATAAAATGTTACCAACAACACTAACAATTGCGTCACCACGAAGAAAATCGACAACTTCAAATTTGTGAATAGTCTTTAGCACTTAACGACTACACTTTGATATAAGACTCATGCCTAATAAGTGACTGTGTAAAGTATTGCCTGTCCATCCTGACTTTATGACTAATTCTTTGGTCAGTCTGTAAATGTCAACCACAGAATGTTCTGACTACTTAACATCAGTTTTCTTCTTGACTGAAGAAAACTGATGTTACTCTCTCCATCCAGCGAGAACTAAAGTCATCAACCCAACCTGCTGACATTTGCTTTATTACGCAGCATCAATTTCCCACTTGACCATTTTCTAATTTCATCCCGTGGAAAAGGTTCAGTGACGTCTGATCAGATCATTTAAAAAAAAAAAAAAAGTCAAAAATAATGAGGCAGCTTCTGTAGCTTTCTTATCAAACCCAACAAACCAGGTCACGATACTTGATCCGTTATTTGATTACAATTATTCAACTTCTGTCCCAAAAACCAACTGTTAAATCGGGGTTGAATAAATGGCAGGTTTTTCTTAGCTTAACTTATTCCTGCTTTCTGAAGAACAATAACAATTAGAGACAACAAATCTAACCTGTGTTAATAACTTTGTATTGTGAAAGTGATGACATCTTTGAATAAAATAAGATGATATTTGCAGAAACTGCAGTTGCCTATTGGCCTCCATGATTGCCGTCAGGTGGATGACTCCTTTTGCCAACCTTTTTTTTTTTTTTGCTTCCCTTTTATGTTTTGTTGCACTTTTGACGAACCCAGTGCATCGTGGACATCTATGGACATAATTGGTCTTAGCAATTGTACACATTTTCACCTGGGACTTAACCCAATGTGACACTGAAGTGAAGCATCGCTTCACTGTGCTGCTCTTAACAACAAGATACTATCTCGTAGACATCTTTATGCATCAGTCGCCTTCTTTGTTTCACTTCTTTCCACTTTTGTTCCCCCGTGTTCTTCAATGCTGCAGCGTTGTTCTGCATAAGTATTGCTCTGTGCAAAAGCACTCGACTATTCCAGTAATATGTTAATTGTATTCCATCCAGTTATAATATGTGGGTAGTCAGAGACACCAGTAATTACCATTTTCTATATGCTTCTCTGTGCTGTGGGGACTAGAGGGAAATTAGCAGGTTCAAAGGTCCAGCGGTGGAAGCTTCATGCTGTGGGTGACCCACTGAAGCTTCCAGGAAATGGGAGTAAAATGGCTGCGGAGAAATATGTAACTTATGCATGCCAGGATTATCTTGGTCATGACTGAAAACGCTCATAAATATGCATATTCATTATCCAGTGCTGCATCCCTCGCACAGAATCTATCATGGAGATTAATGGATATTACTCAGTCTATTCACTCATTCATGGTTTACAGTATAAGCGAGGCTTTCATCCATGCATAGGCAGACAGCACCACCAACTGGCACAAAAAGGTACAGGCAACGATTTAAAGTAGGGCTCCCATAAATTTGGTGTAAATGGCCTTGTAAGCAGCACATTGTTAAGATAATTGCATGCAATCCACTTTGCTGGATGTGGATAATTTCACTGGCAGTGTCCACGTTAAGTGTACAACCTGAAAAAAAAAAATGCCACACTGATGAAGAGCTTGCAAACAGTTTTAACATTATTACCACTCAGAAATGAATGCAAAAAATTTGAGTAAATACATTTTATCCAGTCCACATCTCAGGTGGTCAAGAGGCAGATTAGACCCCAGGACAAGTCTCTAGTCTGTCACAAAAGAAAAACAACCATGCAAACACATGCAGGAGGACACACACAACCATAGTAAGGCCTTTTAAAGATTTTGCATTGACTTCTGTTCATTTTTTGTTCATTTTTCTAGTCTGACTCTTCCCCTAAACAAAACCATTACCAGTACATGCCTAACCCTAACCAAAACTCATTTTACACCTTAGTCCTAAACACAACCCAAAGCCCAAAAATAGGATTCTTCTTGCGGGACCCGGGGTTTGAGCCTTATAAGGAGCAGTTGGCCTTGTAAAAAAAAAAAAAAAAAACAAGGCCACCCAAGCGCACACACAGTTCTACCTCAGGTCAACTGAGAACGCTACATTAGCCTTACGAGCATGTTCCTGGATAGCGAGTGGAATCTGAGTACACGGAGAAAACTCATAAATTGAAAGGGAGGGCATAAAAACTCCACACAAAATGAAATGTCCTGCCTGCCAACAACAATGATAAAAGCTGATAAAATGATTGGATGATTCCCATTTTAAGCATGAGTTTTTGCAAATAATATATTTTTAATGATGCATTTAAACAAGAAAACAACAACAACAAAAAACACTTAAGTTTCTAGATTTTCTTTAATCCACCCAAATCAAATTTAAAACTGGGATATACTCCCCACCAAAATTAGTTTAATGTCCCATAACAAGTACAAACAAGGCCATGTGATTTTTGTACCCATCTGCAAGCTTTTGGTATAATTCTAGCAAGCTATTTGAAAACTCTTCTTTCAATAGCCACTCTATCATTCTGGAAATGTCCCCTAACAAGTTTAATCAAGACCACATGATTTTTGTATCCATCTGCAAGCTTTTAGTATAATCCCAGCCAGCTATCTGAAAACTCTTCTTGACAGAACTACTAAGGTTCAGCTAAACTGTTTAGTCTGCTGACATTGACTCAGTTTAAAACAAACATTACACATTTTAAATAGGGCTTAGGTTGGTTCTATTTCAAAATCTTAATGGTAGCTGGATATTCCAATCAGGCATAGCTTTGAAAACCTGATTGTGTCTAACAGTGTTGTAGTACTCGAGAACGGTCTTGGTCTCGGGTTAGGTGGTCTTGAACACAACATTGGTGTCTAAGTTTCGACCTGTGGACACTCTGTCATTCTAAGATAAGATAGATTAGGATGATATCAGCTGCAGATTTTACATGTGAAGTGCAGAAACACCAGCTGCACTGTCCAGAGAAAAGTGAGTTATGTACCACTATGACGGCAGCAAAAAAAAAAAAAAAAAAAAAAAAGAAAAAAACTAAGCATCTGTCACAAAGTTATCAGCTGCAAGGCTTCACAGAAACACGCAGATGCCCAGATTAATAAGCAAATGGCTTCTGGTATAAAAGTTCGTGGTCAGACAAACCAGATGATGATTTTTTTTTTTCTCACCACAATCAGAAGAAGCTTGTTTTAATGAATCTTTAAACCAAATAACAACGTACCACCTGTCAAGCAGAGTGGGGGTAAAATTCTCCTGAGGTTCTGTTCTGTTCCCAGAGACACTATTGTATTACACAAATTGATTAAAAATAAAGATTCAGAACTACAGTTAATGTCTTCAAATTCATCTAAAAATAAAAAAAACTGGACGGTTAAAACGTGTACACACTTAAGTTTTGCAACAGAGACAATGATCCCAAATGCAAATCAACTCCAAATCCTTGCAGGAAGCTTTTTGATGCTAAAATTCCACCCGAGGGCCTACGGTTAAGGAAAACAAATATTCATGGACTTGTATCAATATATTTGACTCGGCAGACTCAAATATAAGAGAAAATACATAATGAACTAAAAAGATTGAGTCCATGTCTTCTTTAAAAAAAAACAAAAAAACACATTACACTGGTTTGTCATTACCTTCTTCAACAAGGGCAGCTCAAGTCAATCACTAAAACGCCAAAATATTTGAAATTCATCATCATGAGACAGTGTAAACCTCAGCATATATAATCAAAATTACATTTTCAGTCCTTGAGTGAGTGGATGACCACCAGGGGTCACTGTACAACCACCTTTTCAAGCAGACTGTAAATCATGAGCACTGAAATAAGACACTGCTGCATATGATACTGTATGACACAGGCCTATTGACTCCAGACATGTGGGAAGTAATGTTATTCTCAGAGAGACTTTGATGTGAGGGAATTCTCAGTCTGACCAACATTCGCCCCACACAAACCACACATGTACGCGTGTGCAGACATTAAACAACACCACAGCTAAACAAAACCTTGTGTAAGCTCTATCTGTTCTTTGATATACTTATTTGTTGTTTCTCTTTTTTTCGCACAACACTGACATACTAAGAGTTGAGTCAATTTGGGGAAGGGAAAAAAAAAAAAAAAATCCTCAAATGTTGTCTAATCAGCACCGGGCTTTTTTTTTATTTTCTTCTTCTGTCTTACAGTCACACATGTTGCATTCTAAGTTTGCAGACATAAACAGAGACTCCAAACATATGAAGAAATGTTTGACTTTTTAAATGCATGCATCTTATACATTCAAGATATGCTGCATTTGCTTACTTCCTACTGATTTGACTGTCTTAGAAATTTTTATTTTCCTGTAACGTGGCTGTCGGGGACAATTTCTCGAGTTCTTACTCATTCACATGCGATGGCGAATCTCAAACCCTTTCCTGGGAAACAGACGGAGGCTCCATAAATCTAGGCTAACAGTTTCAAAGGAATAGGGTAAGAAAATTTTAGCAATTACTTTCATTTAAAAGGAGATTTATTAATGTTGGGAATAAGATCCATGAATAAATCATGTGAAAGAAACTCTTTCTTAAAGAATCGCAATGCTGTATTTCAGTGCTTAATGTAATTTAATCAACTGCTACTCCGCCCCACCCCCCAATATTCAAGCCATATAAATGTTCATGTAATCGTTTTACAAATATTAAAAAGGGGGGAAGGAATCCGTTTCGAAGGCCTTCGGAGAACTGTCTTGGCTTTTAGCAGAAGATGTGGTTCTAACGGCCACATCGGATCGTCATCTCCAGCTTTCACCGGAGCAGTCTGGAGTTGAGGGTGAAACTACGAAAAAGTAAAATACAAGTACTCATAAACATGAATGTTCTTCAATGGGTTTATTTAGATAAATGTAAGGGTGTAAATGTAACTACCGTATTTTCCGGACTATAAGGCGCATCTAAAAACCTTCAATTTCCTCACAAGCCGACAGTGCGCCTTATAATCCGGTGCGCCTTATATATGGACCAATATTGAGCCGCAACAGGTCTAGCAACTACGGTAAGCAGCTACCAACTTCATTTTCGCCCGTAGAAGAAGAAGCACGCGGTGCATGCTGGGATTGTTGTCAGAACGCTGGTTTGTAATCTATTAATAAAGTTTGACTGACCTATCTACCTACTGACCGTCTATAACCAGGTCGTCTGCAGGTCATTTAGCACCACGTTCTCCACGAACATGCTGTGTGTGAACGGAGAAGGGTGACCATCGTCCGGCCACGCCCCGGCCCAGTGCGGAAGGATCTCCTCGCCGACCGGAGTCGGACTATTTTGTTGACATTCCCTTTAGTGCAGCTCCATCTAGTGGATGCATAACGTAACTCCAGCCTCTACTGTAGCATCTATTCTATTAGCTTTATAATCCGGTGCACCTTATAGTGCGGAAAATATGGTAGTTACTACCTAATCTCTGAATTTAGGAAACAACACATTGAGTTGGGCTGATGATTAAACTCAACCCTGAGATGAAAACCCAATAATATATACATTAAAAAAAAAAAAAGTTGTGAAGGTTGCGGCCCCAATCCTCCACTTCATACCTTCACCCTGATGTTAAAGTGTCCTTGGGTAAGACAATAAACCTTAAATTATCTACTGGCACAGTGTGTTAGTGTATGAACACAGTGTGTGTGGAAAAGTGGATATAACTTGTAATGTAAAACTGATTTCAGTGTTTTGTGTGAGGAGAAAAGAGTTACAAAAATCAGTTTACCGTTTACCACAATGTCCACACAGTTCAGTTCAGTTCATTTCATTTAAGACCTCTGGCACATTTCACAATTTCAAATAAACGTCTAAGCATTTTTTCTTGAAGATGTGGACGTATAAATTTCCTGTGATTGTTAGTTATGAAATCTGATAATCACTTCATCTGCTGAAGCCTCCGTCTTTATCTGTTCTCAAAGCCTGTCTGGCCCAGAGTGAAAAGATAAAATAATGTCAAGACAACACACATTTGTTTTTACTCCATAACTAGGACATCGTCAGAATGGCTTTTCCAAAATCCTGGTAAAGAAATAGCTTTATTTGTTAAAAAATGTTTTTATGAATTATTTGAGGGCAAGCTATTTTTATTCCACATACGAGTAAAAAATAAATAAATAAATAATCTACAAATGTACTGGTGATTATAGTTTGTTGATGCTAAAATGTGTGTGCCGAATCTAAATTGGATCATTAGAAGTACTTATTTTCCTGCTTTCTCACAAAGGTGAGATGCCATAAAAATATGTCATAACTTGATGTTATTTAGACTCCTTTAACATTTATTTCGACCTACTTGTTGCCAATAATCATAAGCCTAAATATGAGGAGCAATTGAAATATGACTTAATATGTGCACAAAAGAGTTCAGAGTGAAGAATCTCTGAAAAATTGTATCCTCCTGTAAGGTAAGTGTGCAAGTCGAGCAAAGTTCAAAATCTTGAAAATAACACTCTGCCACAAAATCATGTTCTACTGGGGTAATTAAAGATTTGATGCTGGACTTTTGCACTTGCTTAATCTCTCCTCATCAACACTCCTGGCAGTAATGCATGGAGCATGAGCATAGGCGTTAAGGGGGTCTGGGGGAAGCACAGTCTTCACCAGCAAAAGAACCTTCATAACTTCCTCATTAATGAGGAGAAGCGAATGAGGATCAAGATGATCCAGGTGGCTCTCCAAGAATCAGAGAGTGAGCTCCGTTAGTCTCAGTGGATGTAAATGAAAAGAGAAAAATTGCAAGGTGAAGAAACCCCACGCTTCCCACTGGGCACCAGCCACTGACAGGTAAACAGCAAAGTTAATGAAGGATGCATGGTGAAATGAAGCAGAACATGTCAGGGTGCTGTCTCCACAAAATGCACAAATGCAAAAAAAACAAAACAAAACAACATATTTGAAGGCAGCACTGTTAATGATCAACAATCAGAAAGCCAGGTTTACATACTGGTTAGTCTCTGGTTCCCACCAGGAACCATGCTGCTTATTTATCCCAGCAGATCAGAACATTTATACCACAATGAGAACATTACAGCAGCACCATGCATGAGACAGACAGTGTTGTGTAGCTACAGTGATGTCAGTAACGCCTTACGTCCAATCCAATCCGTTTCTTGGTAACGAATAATCTGATGCGTTACGATTTCAAATCCAGGAATTAGATTAAAGTTACTTATCCAAGACACTGTGCGCTACTATTTCTGTCATTTTACTTGGTGAAAAGATGCATTGTTGCTTTCCTTTTTGCCTCTCGGGGAGTGACGCCTCCTCATCAGGCAGTGACACAAAACGGCAGAGGAAGGAGAGACATGCACTTTTCCCTAATACAGGAACTATTTTAAGTCTGCGTCAGCTAATGGTGGCAATACCAAGGCTTGTTGTTAACTCTGTAATGCCACGCATAAATCTGGGGAAAAGGTTTAGTTAGAAATCTTTCTTTCATGTTTTGTTTATTCATACACACCTGACCTGTTACAGGAGGGTGTGCACTTTTGATTGTACGCTGTGGCATTTTGGGGAGGCTTTGCGGCGTAATACCACAGAACGTTTAGAAACGCATTTTAGCCTTAGAAATGAGAGAATCCATTTGCTACAGATTACTACCTGCAGTGCAACATTCTGGCTAATGGGTGTTTGTAGAAAAACAAATCCTATTTAATGTCTATTTTGAAATTAGTCTTTATATAAGGCTAGGAGTAAGGTTATAGGCCATAAAAAAAGCTAAGCAGTTTAACTCTATTGCATAACTCTTGTTTCCTGGGAACTGAAAACAACAACAAAAAAGCAGTCTCTCTTGTGGCTGGCCAATTTGTCCAATCAGTTTAAGGGGTAAGGAGTGTGTTGAAATTTGCTCTTCTAACTTAAGAGGAACATGCTGAGTTTTACAAGGAAATCTTTTCTACAAACTCACTACATTCTTCAGCAACCTTATGTCTTAATTTACACAGTCTATATTCAATGAAAATTTAACTTAGAGATTCAGAAATGGTTTTCCCAAGCCCTTGAAATGTTTACATGGCGTTGCTAAAGAGCTGAAGCAACGCCGACAGCTATTCCACAGTTTTAGTGTTTTTCAAAGGTGTCTAGACAAAAATATGTCTTACTTTTTTTTTTTTTTGAAAGTTAAGAATTGATCTTTGCCTCCTGAGCTTTTATAGTAACATTAACTTACATTGCTGTGTTCTACCCTAAAGTGTACTGACTGACAGCATGCTAAAATGTTAACCATTAGCCTTTCTGGTTTTAATGTAGGTAAAAATACGAATGATTTACTTGGTAAAAACAATCTTTTAATAAATGACTGCAAAAATTAATATATTTTTAACATAATATTTATTATTATAATTCTGAGTGATTAATACTCCCATCAGTGTTCAGAAACTGTTCTGAACTGAAAGCCTAATAGGCTTTTGCTATTAGATGCATTAGTTGATTCAGTTATTCATGTAGCGTGTAATTTTGGTCCTAGATATACATAATCTTTTTACATATAATTAAGGGATACTATTGACGCAATAAGATTTCATTCATAAAACTATTTCTTGCACTCTTTTCTTTACATTTTAAACTGGCATGTAAAAGTGATCAATTTCCATTTCTAATACATTTAGTTCTTTCACCCTCAACGTTCTTGTTGGTGTTCAAGCTTACAGTCACATCGGTGGATATGAACGGTGCTAAATGAGAGAAAACATCGTTGTGCTCATGGAATGCTTCTCAGTCTCGTATGTATATAGTAAATTCTATCAGTTTGCGTCCCTAATGGATTTAGCTTCCTCTCCCTCCAGTGGTGGGTGTTCTGAACGCCGAAGAGAAGCTGCCCTTGCAATCGATTAAAAATCAGAAATGCTTGCAGAAGCAGTGTGATCCCAACACGGTGCACAGTGAGGGTGTGTGCAGATGGAAGATGGAGATAGCGGAACAGAGACAGAGAAAGGCAGCGAGACAGAGAGAGGGAGTTCTGTCAGTCAGTTGTGAGAACACATCAGCCTCAAGCTGACAACTCCTTGCATTAGATGGTTTTCCACCGAGGGTAATGGAGCTTGGGGCCTGTCTCACAAAAGCAATTTATAGCAAAGCCAACGGAGGTCTGAGAGATACAGAGTCTCGCCAAGTGTCAAATATTTTCTGAAACAAAATTGCGCCGTGTCAGACTGGCAGATTTCTATCCCGAGGCCTATAACGCTGTGATGAAAACACGTCGCTCTCATGAGGAGTTTCTAAAAGCTCAGACCCTGAGACACGGTGGGGAACAAATAAAGCTGTTACAGAATTGCGTTGTGCTATTTAAATCAGGACGTTTAATGCCTTTAATTCCTAATACATATGCTTTCTTCTTCAACATTAATACAGAGATTACTTTCAAAACCTTCAATTTTCTTATGCCAACCTGAGACTAAAATATAATGTTGCTTCCTGGAAGCGTTTACTGTCTTGCTCCTCCTAGCTGTCAAATCTTCAACATTACTGGCATCTGCTTGGCTGCAGTTGAATTATTGTGTTGAAATGGTTGAAGACTTTTACAGCATTGTCCACTCTGTAAGATTTGTGAAACACTAAATCATTCCCAAACCTTTACTCAACTCCATCAAATTGCCATCAGCAATGCATTTTGTGTGTTGAAATAGGAGTGACTGATGTATATCGGGGAGTTTATCTACAGTGTCTTTTAAACAGTATTCCTAAACACAAATGATTTTATATTTTCACATAAAACTACAGATTTCAGTTTTGTTATTGTTTGTTTTTTTTTTTTACGGATTAGACCAACACAAGGCAGTGTATAATTGTGACATGTAGGAAAATCACATATTTTTAGATAGTTGAATATAAATTCAAGCAGTAAGGGGTTTGCCTAAATGGTTACATCAATTCATACAATCCTAGCCTCCTTACATTGCTGTAGTGCTAACACTAGCATGCACATAGACAGGAATTTGTGGCTTAATTCCAGGAGTTCCTTTTTATTTCTATTCTAATCTACATAAAGCAAACGGCTTGCTCGTTTGCGTCTACATGTACAACAAAAACAGCAAAAATTAATTGTCTATATCCTTTACCCATCATAGATAGGAGTGCAATCCCAGCAGCCTGCTACTTATCGTAAAAATGTAATCTGAAGGAAAGCAAATCGCACATCTTTCTTTTTCTTTTTTTTACAAAACCTACTTAGACTAACATTACAGCCCACCCGATATTTCTGAGTCTGTAATTCGACATAATTTTTAATGGCAGCAGTTCTAGTGAGCGCTCTCACTTAACATCGCTGCTCTCCTCAGTTCAAAGCATCACAATGATCAATAAGTTTATTAAAAAAAAAAAAAAAATGTTGCATGTGGCTCTCTAACACAAATAACTTTGAATCCACAGGAAGGAAAGCAATCCGAAAAGAAAACACTGAATGCTCATAATGTGAGAAACTAAGGCTGCGTGCATTAAGTCCCATCTGTGGTGGCTGGAACAATGAATTTGATTTCAATGAGAAAACTGTCATCTCGCACCTTAAAACTGTCGAGTGCAGAGCCATTAAATCCTGATGAGGAAAACAACTGGGCTCCTTCCAAGCTCTTTTTTTGGACACAAATCCAAAAAAAATATGGCCAGCCTGGCTGAATAGGATTTAATGTTGCTTCCAGGGAAATCAAGAGACTTCTGCAGAAATCTCTGAAGCGTACACACCACTCTCCGAATCACAGACTTCACACTTTGATGTCCTTGCCAATTTTCTAAGCTTTTGTTTTGAAACTGAACATTGTAGCAAAAAAATCTCACTTAAGCAGATAGCCATAACTCTACTTAAAGCTTTGAGAAGCTTTGAGTTGCATCATGCTCATGTTAGTGGCCTGATAGTACAGCCATATTATTAATGTTGATGAGAAAAAACATAAAGAAAACAGAAACAAAAATGTATAGATTCACTTGTTACCTTGAACGTTTATCATTCAAACTCATTTATATAAAAGTTTCGTTTCAAAGTGAAATTCTCTCCTTTCGTCAAGCCGTTTGTGAGCTATCTGGAACCTTGCCCTCCAAATCAGTTTTTCTGTGTCACAGTTTTCTTTCAGTCTGTCTCTTTTCACTGGGGTCTTTTCAGTTGCCTAAGCCTTCCATGCAAATTGTGGTAGATTCCAGATCTGGGATGTGAATCTGTGTGGGATGGTGTAAATGATGAAGAAAAGCAAAGGGACATGGGGGCAGAAGTAACCAAAGATTTTTCACTTGCTTTACAATCATCTCCTAAGCGCGCATTAAAAATATTGATCACAAAAATGTCGTTTGTCAGAATGCGAAACTTTTCTCAGAGTATATCTCACCATGTTATTTTATTATTTTTAAGTAATTTCAGGATAAATTAAGTTGAATCTTGTGTGCATAAGCATTCCAAAACCTGCTGACAAAAAAAAGCACGTGACTTAATTTCTTTCTTTCATACTTATTTTTAGAACATGATTGTGATTCACACCAAGAATTGTGGCTGGGGTTAGAGGAATATTCACATGGCTTGAGATGCCAGTTGTTGACTTTCGGAAATAAATTAAATGGAAAGCAGAAACTAATCAGACTCACATGTGTTTCTTACCAAATGGCAAACCATGAATTTAATCCCTTGACATTTGAGGCAGACCATCGTCACGTCTCTTTTAGTTTTGTTTGGAAATGTGTGTACATTCAGGCACCGCATAATTGCTGACTTACTCAAAATATGCAAAATGCACAAAAACGTCCAGAAAAAAATAACAATTTGCCCCCAGTGTAAATAAAAACTC
This sequence comes from Poecilia mexicana, assembly GCF_051168715.1. Classification (NCBI taxonomy): domain Eukaryota; kingdom Metazoa; phylum Chordata; class Actinopteri; order Cyprinodontiformes; family Poeciliidae; genus Poecilia; species Poecilia mexicana. The sequence goes on from NW_028263379.1 coordinate 23,468,009, forward strand.
AGTCATTATCAAATAGCTGTGGCCAATCCAGAGTCAAGAACTCGGACTGCGAGAAAGATATTGTATCAATTTCTGATATTTTAACAGAAATTTACATCACATGTTAGTAAAAAAACAAAAAAACAACAAAAACAAAAACAAAGCATTCTACATATTTAGCAGTGCATGTACAGTGTTGGTAAAATTAACGACAGACTCATTCTGCGATAACGCTCTATACGTCAGAATGTAACATGATCTGGTCTTTCTATCTTTTTTTTTTTTTACATAAACCATGGCATGAGACACATCTTGTTAACATCATTTAAAAAATAATACTTGATAACTGGATTTAGACCCATCTCAAATTAGTAACTCATTAGGCAATAACAGCCTACTTAAACTTTAACATATTTGTGAAAGCCATTCCTTACCCCATTATTTGGTTCTTTAAAATTCAAGATATTTACTTATCTCTCTTAAAGTCCAAGCATGACAGGTGTGGGGTGAGTCTTGCCTGGGACACATGAGGACTGTGATCGTCCACATTGTTTGATTCCATTTTGCTATCAGCTAAAAACGTAATGGTCAACATTTAAATGAAAAGACAACATGTTTAACAACTGAATTAAAGTGTGTGTCTAACCTACGTTCTCCTTAAATGTGGGACGTGAAAGAAAACCCGTTCCAAAGTTTGGTTTATTTTGCTAATTTTAACAAGGTGCCATTTAATATGGTAACAAAGCCCTGTAAAGATTAAAGTGAAGGGACGGCTCTTCAAGCACTGCACAGCTCGACTATGATGCGAAATAACTAAAACAGACACTCAGAAAACTGACAACTACTTAGACAGTGTATCACTGCACTCTTCATTTTATTACTGGTTAAGGATATCATGTTCAGCATTGTCATTTGCATGGAGATGACCGTCACTCTGTTCGTAGACAGTCACATATGCTCCTTTTTGCTTATGAATGTGTACCGGGATTTCTTCCCTCTTACCTGACTGCTTCTATGATTAAGCCCCACACCTGCCACGGACTAGTTCCCAGGCCTTTCTCTGTGTCTCGTCAGAGTTAGAACAAATACATGTAAGAGGAAAAGTGTCCCCATTGCTTGGAATGGCTACAGAAAGTGTGAGATTGAGATGCAACTTCTGACTGACATGAATCCATATTTTAATGAGACTTTAAATCTGTATTTATTTTTTTTTTTATATAGGTTTTGTTGGGTCTAGTGGCCTTTATTTGAAGGTAGTTTGACAGGGGGAAGACATGCAGCAGATGTCGCCAGGCCGGGAATCAAACCTGCGACCACCTCCACAAGGTCTAAGGCCTCAATACATGGGTTGTGCTTTGCCCCTGCGCTACCGCAGCACCCTTGAATCTGTATTTTTAGTTTTGAGTGTGTGCAATTTACAGAAAATTCACAGTAAATTCCAAATGATCAACTAATTCCAAACTGAAGGTGCAAGTAAATTCAGGTTGTACATCAGAAACTTTAAAGTCATTTGATTTATAAAAGCTTACTATGTTTGACCTCCAATGCTTCAGCGTGCGCTGCAGAGACGGCAGATTTCTCTGTAAATTCAGTCAGGTGTAATAATTGACTTGTTGGATTCATCTTTACTAACATCTGACAGATTTGTTTTTTGGTAAATACAACATGTCAATGATAAATTGTAACTATAACAAAGCAATTTTTCAAGTGGACCCAGCAGCCATGATTCGTGTCTTATGTAAACAGCTTTGATAAATGCACTCTGCTGTGTTTGTCAGCCTTTTGCTCAATCATTTTCATGCTTAAATGAAGCAATTTGTTTTTCAGAGAGCAATCTGTTGGAGTTGATTATCCAAGCTGGTGATGTCCACCTCGATAAAAATAGAAAACCCGTCTAGCCACCCACTCCCGATGCCAGCAGAACCACAACGTGCTCAGCTTCTGCCGCAAGTGGGGAATGATTGCAATGTGTGACTTGTATGGAAGAATGTGAGAAAACAAAACTCTAATTACAGTAATGAATCTTTCTGGAGAGGTATTGAATATGCAGCATTTGTGTGGTCAAAGTGAAAACCCATCTTGGCTTCCACCAACGTTGCCATTCATCATTAGTTGAACAATACAGCCTGAGGTGAAGATAATGAGAGGAATCATGCAAAAAAGAAAAAAAAAAAAAGGATTTACTCAAAACCACAGAATCCATAGTTTTCTAGCAAAAACATATTCATTAAGAAATGTCTAAAGCAAGTTCACTTAACAGTTGCATATTTTTTGAAAAGAACTGCAAACAAATAAAGAGAAAATAATTGTTTTCTGATCAACTTTGACCACCGAGAAGCAAAATTCAATCTTACGTCTTCAATAGTGTCTGATTCACTTAGCATATAATTTAATATGGCATCTAAGCAATTTTGAATTCTGCCCAAACTACTTATATCTTGAAGCTCTTGCAATATAAATGCAAATCTATATTCTAACACTTTTTCCAAGTAAATTGGGGTTTCCCGCTTCTTATAATGAACAATCAGTTCTTCTTGTTGATTACTCATTTCAAAAACATGACAACAGCCCTCCTGAACCCTGCTCATCAAAGAAGCTTTTCCTCTAAGTGATTTTATTTGCAAATTCAATCTCCTATAAGTGATACAATGTACACCAGATCTACTGCCTTACAAAAGTAATAATACTTTTCAAATGTTTTAGCATTTTATCATATTACGACCACAAACTTTGACGTACACTACACAACCAAAAGTATCCACTGCCTTGTCTAGATCACTGAACTCAGGTGTTCGCGTCACTTCCATGGCCACAGATATAAACTCCAGCTCCAAGGCATGCAGACTGTTGATACAAACATTTGTGAAAGAATGAGTCACTGCCAGGAGCTCAGTGAATTCAAGTATGGCACAATGATGGGATGCAACATGTACAAAAAGCCCTTTCAAGAAATTTCCCCAGGAATAAATATTCCACCTTTAACTGTCTTTATTATCAAACAGTGAAAATGACTGGGAATGACTGCAACTTGGCCACAAAGTAGGAGGCCACATAAAATTAAGGACCAGGGTAAGTGGATGCTGAGGCCCAAAGTGTGCAGAGGTGACCCACTTTTTTAGAAAGTAAGCAGCTAAAGACCTTCAAACTTCACATGACTTTCAAATCAGCTCAAGAACAGTTCCTGTAGAGCTTCATTGTAGGGGTTGCCATGGAAAAGCAGCTGAGTCTGAACCATATGTCACCAAGTGAAATACACGGTGTCAGACACAGTGGTGTGCAGCAAATCACTCAAAGACTTTCCAGCAGTGGAGACTTGTTCTCTGTTGCAAAGAATCATGTTTCTTTGTTCAGCAATCCAATTAACAAATCTGATCGACAGGCGAAAGGTATTGGCCTGATTGCAAAGTAGATTGTGGGATGTGACATACATTTTGGACAACTTTGTCCTCCCAACTTTGTTTGAGCGGTTTGGCCCCTTCTTGTTCCATCATGACAGTGAACAAAGTAAATGCCATAGAAAGTTTGGTGTCGAAAACCTTAGCTGGCCTGAGGTTGGATGAAATGAAGCGGTATTCTCGTGAATTGGCCAAAACTGCCTTTAAACACACTCCAAAAACATGGTTAAACACTTTAACAGAAAAATTAAAGCTGTTATTGGTGCAAATGGTGGGTGAGAATCCAATTAATTTAATAATAAAGACGTAACTAAAGTTCATACTATATTTTAGAAAGGCAGATGAATCAATCCTGTTGGCAATATTCATTTTGTATTTTAAGGATTGTATGTGATGGACCAAAGCAAGTGAAGTTAAAGGAACATAACATATGGTCTTCTCAATGTTTTCATTTAAACAAATCTTAAAAGTATGTGTCAAATTAAATTGGACAGATGGCTTCTGTGAACAGTGACTAGTAAATGTTGGCACATTCTCTCAATTGGACTTTAACTGATTGGGTCATTCTAGAACATGGATATGATTGGATCTTAACTATGGCTGTATGTTTAGGATTGTTGTTCAATCCATCTTTCCGACAAGCAAAACAACAATATCCACGTCATGATGCTACCACTACCATGTTTCACTGTGTAGATGATGACTTCAGAGTGATTTGCCATGTTAGGTTTCTGCCTCACGAAGAGAATAATTTATATTTTCTAGGCCAAGACATAACTTGGCTGGGAAAGACATTACTTGGATTAAAACATTTGTCAACAGTATGTAAAGATTTGTACTTGGCTAATGAATTTACATATTTTGCAGCTACAAAAACATACTGTATTTGTTTCTTTTCGTGTGTGTGTGTGTGTGTGTGTGTGTGTGTGCGTGCGTGTGTGTGTGCGCATAAACAATGTATGCAACAGTGTGTTGTAAAACCTCTTCTCAGGGAATAATAAAAAATATTCTGCTGAAAATAACTTCAGGAATAGGTTCTCTAAGACTGTAAAAAGGAAGCATATGCATCAAGGCACTTATATTAAAACAAAAACAAGGCACAAGTAGTGGCCCAAGACATGACTTCTGAACTCACACAGCTATAAAAAATAAAAAATAAAAAAAATCTGTGACCTGCTTTTCATAAACTAAACCATGTTTGATAAATTAAATTTGGCTATAAATGAAACCACTGGGTGGCACTGGTCTTCCAATCAAGAACCTGTACTGCTTTAAGAGGCAGAAAGCATAACCACCTCCCTGCAATTTACATGTACATGTCTAATATCATAGGAAAGTCTTTTTCCACTCTGCAGTAAGCAGAAGAGGAGCATTTTCCACCCACATAGCTGGAACACGAATGCACCCAATATGAATTTCATATTAAACAAAATATCTTTAACAACACAAGGAAATATTAGGAGGTTTTAACATTACTCAGTTGAATCCCCCATGAAGTACAACATGTTAGATAGAATAGATGATTTTTTTTTAAAAGTGCATCTAATTCAGTACTGGAACCACAGACTTAACGTAGAACCCTATGAATTAATTAGGCAAAAGTGGTAAAAGATCCCATTCATAATTCAGATATTCATTTTCATGATAATGCCCGTGCCCTTGACTCAGACAGGATCTAGACCTGAGTCATAGCGCCCTGATTGGTTTGATATTCTGTGTAACAAGACACAAGCATGGCACAATGACAGAAATAGAAAACGGAGTGAAACATTCCCTTTGCCTTCCCTGATCTAAATAAGCCCCTCTTGTCCACTGAAGGCACAAATGAAAGTAACAGGAGCATTTTGGAAAAAGTTTCCTCCTGTGTCAGGCTTTATATTTGTCAAAACCTTTCCTCAGGTTCACCGCTTATGACTCATATTTGTCTTTCATTTCCTCCTTGATGGAGTCGCTCTTCCTCTGGATTACGAAGAAGAGTATTTGAGACAGTCACAGCTTGGCAATCTTACAAGTACAAGTCAGCTAAAAATGAATCTTCGCTGTGACTTAAAGATGTAATGGGCATGCATAAATCTTTTCGGGCTATTGTTATGCTGAACGTAAATGGTTGGATGGACACAAAATATTTTAAACCAACTGGGTAGTGCTGATGAGTTAGTTGAAAAGGAAAATGTTTACCCAAGTCATGGCTGAAAAATGACTGAAGAAAATCATTTAAAGAAAGAATTCCAATTTAGTTTAGAACAAATAAAACCCCAACCTAAAAACCAGGAGACCTGCAGGGGTCATAAAACCTAGCTAGCTGGGTCAGAGACTAGAGGCGATGCCTCATCCTTTTATATGACAATGGCTTTTATGTTTTAGATATATTCACCTTTAGAAACATTAATCTTTTACCTGCTAAGTGTTTAGCTTGCTAGCAATACCAAGTAAATGGTTCGTTGATTTTAGACAAAATATTACTTGTTTAGTAATCCAGGTTGTGGGTTATTATTTTTAATCCAGGCTATGGTAGCCTTAATGTCAGACATTAAGGCATATGAAGTTAACTTCGTTTAATGTACGTCTACAATACCTCTGTGTTTCTCAATATTTTTTTATCCATGTAGGTTTGAATTCTCAGCCATCTGTCAATCAGCTTGACACGCAATGAAGAACAAAAGGCGGAGTGGGTCATAGATAAAACAATAACACAATAGAAATGCGGTGCCTCAAGGTTGAGGAATTCATAAAGAAGTGCTTAAGGCGGGCGCATTAAAGGCTTCAAAATCCCATACTTTCAAGTTCTACTTCCTCTTTAGCACGGGTGATTGTAAAGATCCTCTCAGCTGTGTTAGTGATGACATGATGGGTGAGACAGACTGCAAAGATGAGGGCAACTTGCATCAAACAGAGCAGCCAGAACAACCCCCAAAGACTGGGCACCGCTCCAGTCGCACGTCAAGGTTGATGATGATGACAGGGCTTATTTGGCTTGCTTGGTTTGCAGTATGACTCAAGGTAGCAAAAAAAAAAAAAGCACACAAAAAACTGAGACATTAAAAAAGATGGCCTCTTGTGTTGGATTGTCAAACAGGAAAATGACATTTTGTAGGTGATTTCGGATATTAAAAAAATGCAAGTTTAATTTGAGCACTTAAAAATGTTATACATTTTTGAATGATAGTGCTTGTTAATGACAAACTGTAATATTTAGGTTATTCGTGTGCTTTTTAAAAGTACGTCTCAACAAAAACAAATCATTCTTTTCAGTGTGTAACTGTTTTTCTATTGTTGTCTTTTTGTGATTTTAATTGTGCCTTTTTTTGTTTTTAAGCATTAAGCTAAATTATTATAAATGTGAATACAATCACTATTCTTCAGCTTAATGTAGGAAAGAAAAACTCTGAGATCCACAGTAAAAATACAGTTTCATCTATTAGGGCGTCCTTCAGAAGTTATATATTTTCTACTGAAGAATCTACTTGTTGTTCACCAGCTGGTCCAGCTGGTACAACTCCTACCAATAGTCAATCTACCTTCATTAGGGAAATGTATGTTCAGCCAGCTGTTACCACTTTGTAAATATTGTTTCTTCAGTGCTTAAAAATCATTTGTTCAGTAGTTTCGAACCAAAACTGAGCTTTAAGTTGATTGCTAACAGTCTGTGACTTATTTGTATTATTGTATATTGGTACAGTGAAATCATACCGTTCAATCAACGGATGTACCCATCTCTTAACTAAAACCAAGTACTGCTGAAAATACTTGTCACTTTCTTCATTACTGTTAGAAATTTTACTTTTTAGCAGAACTTGAGAAATTTTCCAATCAAGTAGTTTTGTTTTGAGCTATGTGAAGTGTACTTTAGAAAGCAATGGAATAAAACATACACATTTTGAAAATCTTGTCACAACATATTTGGTAATATAGAGTCTTGCCTCTAAGGTAATAAGATAATGATATAATGTTAGATTGACTTTTATCTTGTTTGAATATTTTTTTTTCATCTATTAATTTTTAAACAATGCTGTATTCCTTTCTCAGTCTCATTTAGCTGTCAATGACATACCTTTAAAAATTTATCAATGCACAAGAGCATTGCAGATGATAAATGTATTTTGTACTTCTTGGCTTGCATGCATTAATGCATGAACTCTCCAACTAAAATAAAGAAAGCTACATACTGCCATTTTACAGATAAGGGTTTTATGCTCCAACGAATGTGATTAGGAAAATTAAGTTAGTTTTTTTTTTCTTTGTTCAAGTCAATGAACAAACATTACAACTTAAAATAAAGTAAAACGGAAATGACATAGCTCTTGAAGACCTACATGTGAGCTGGTGAAAGTAGGGTGAATCCAGACACAAAATATGTTTTGGGGCCTTTATTCCCAGACAACTCCACCAGTGTGAAAAAGTATTGGAGTGCATAGGTCAACTTATTAAACCAAAACAACATGAGTATAAACAGCGGCAGTGGTCTCTATCTGCAATAACATGAACATAATGAACCAAAAAACTCCACATAGTTCAACCTACAGACATTCAATTCCTGAGACAGAATTATGTTTCAATATAGGACGTTTAACTGAAATCCTAAAAGGGGTGCGGGTTTTAATGTTTTTATCATTTTTAATCTTTTTCAAAATCTCTTTCTCACTGTTTATTCAATGTCACATGCCGTTTTTATTTAATTATGTAAAGCACTTTGAAATGCCTTGCTGCTGATATGTGCTATACAAATAAAATTTGATTGATTGATTGATTGATTGATTGATTGATTGATTGATTGATTGATTGATTGATTGATTGATTGATTGATTGATTGATTGTGGAAATACTCACAAAAACAGCCTTAGTTAATTCAGATATGACAGGTAAAACCAACTGCCCACTGATTTAAAGATAATACTAGTTAGATATTTACCGTCTGTAAGCTTGAATCTCCCTCCAACCGAGAGCTGATGAGATTCGTCGTTCAAAGTAGCGTTGTTCCGGTTACATTTAACTTCCTGCAGACTTCTGGGATCACCAGTGGAAAACAGCGCACTCTAGTGGTGATAAATTGTAAGGACCTTAATTCCCAGTCGGCTGTATTTGCATCAGCCTCTTGGGTAACAAGAGGCTGATGAAGGGGGGTGAATAAGAATGTCATGACACTTTCATTTAAACTTTACCTTTAATAACATAAAGTTACCTAATTTTTAAAGTGCAATCAGTAATACTTTTATAACAAATTTATATCAGTAATGATTTCTTGGTTAATGTCAAGTTGTCATAACAAAGACATTTTGAATCATGTCAACTTTGTATTAAAAGTGTCATAATTTACCGAATGACGCTTTATGACAACAGTCATAAATATTCATGAAGGCTTATTTATTTCATGACATGTGTTATGTCATGTTTATGACAGTGTCATGACAGTCTTATTCAACCCCCTTCAAATAAAGTGTTACCGCCACTTGTCACAGTATTTATTTTACCCCAGGATATTCTTATCTTTGTAGATTTTAGCTGTAGGATTTAGACAACTAATAACTGTTGAATAACTACAGTATTTAAATGCCAAAGTGCAGACAAAAAATTATTTTGACATTTTTGGAGGATCAGTGGTACCACAAGGAAATTATGTGCTACATTTCTAGGGCTCTCTGTCACTATCCACTTCAATCTCAATGTTTTTCTTTAAATGGAGAGCATTTTAATATTTGAACCAATGTTTTGGCATTTTGTATCCCAACAACAGAAAATAAATTAAAAAAAACAACAAAATAGCTGAAAAATGATTTTGTCACTTTTTTTGACAGCTTGACAAGAAATAAGGCAAGAGCATAGGAAAGACATTCAGTAAGTTGCCTTTGTCAGAAGTCAAACCAAGGACAACTGTTTTCGAAGCGTTTTCTAACGTTCATGTCATAATTGATACGACTTTTATGTCATTGATATGAGACATGCGTCATTAATTCTGCACCAGAAGAATGAAAGAAGTATGTTGCTGAAGTGCATCACATCTCAACCCTACCACTCTGGCTCTCACCAAATAGACTTCTCTACAGAAAAGGATCTGAAGGTGTGAATAGGAAGGAAATAGATATAGTTTGAACATCTAACATTTGTTCAGGATGACTCTTGGTTGCCTGACGTTTGAAGTTTTTCTGGGCTTGCCCCACTGACAACTGACCAAAGAGCAAAAGCAAAAGCAATTATGTATCCTGTCTGGACTGGGAACACATTGGGATGCCGCAGAAGGAGCCGGTGAGTCTAGCTAGGAAGAAGGATGCATGCATTTCCCTCTGCTACATCTACATCCCAAGCTGGTATAGGAAGAAAGCAATAGAAGGGCAATTAAAGCTTCCATATATGCAAACTTTAATTTAAACTAATTGTCACAGGTTAGGATCTTGCACAACCCTGGCTCCATCAAACTGTGAACAAGACGGAGCTGAATTAGAAGCCTATATTGCTTCCCTTTTGCTACGATGACCTAAGTTCGCTGTTTGAGTGTTACATAAAATAAGTTTTAATCTGACATGGCTGCCATAAATATGTGTTTTGATTTTCTTTTTTATTTATTTGTATTTACAGTGGGACACACTGATCAGCAGATAAGCATCAATTTACAGAAATATGCAGAAATTATGACCTAAAACTACATGTCAAGTCATTATTCACGAAAATGAAGCTGTGCAAACAAAGACATACAAGACTGAGAAAATACTCCTAAAAAAATACCAGACTATATTGTGCAAAATATTTGATTCAACAAGTCAGTACATAAATATCTGAACATTATTTGCATGAGATTTGTGATAAATACTAATATCTTATGACATGCATTGTAACAATTGTAATTATATTCATGCAGTATGAAAAATGGAAGCAGCAGAAACTGATTTACATGCAGCACCAAGAAGAGCAATCATTCAGACTGAATAGAACTTCAAGAAGAGCATACCAAGGTTAGGATTTTCATCATTCAAAGTTTTTTTTGTTGAAAACTGTGGTAAAGTTTTCCTTAGTAATAACAAGCTGAAGGTTCCATTCCAAAATACTAATTTTATTTGTGCGTCTAGGTTTATTATGGTAATACTATACATAAATACTGAGTCACAGGATTTCATTATCATGCAGACTGACCTGGCCAAGGAGACACTTTCGTTGTTGTCCCTGGGCTAACCATAATGTGTTATTAGTATTCAGATAATGTCTGTGCATGTAAATTGTTCATGGAAAGACCAAGGGCACAGGTTTGGTTTGAACAATGGTAGGAACACAGCAACCCACCCTCCCACTTCATTTACTTTTCATCTTTTAATGGCGTAATCTAAATCAACATATAAAAGATGCACTCATATTTATCACATGTAAAAGTAAGTAGACCGTTAATTTCAAACTTTTACTTGAGTATGTGGACATGTTTTATCTCAGATTCATTTTTATATGCCAAAAAGGCTTTGCTTATTTTTTGATTGTGCCAATTGGTTGGTTGATAAAAAAAACAAACTAAACAATAGGTATTCTATCATAAATACACAGATGTTTTATGCAAACTTGTGAGTTCAGTGTTATTTGTGAATTGATTTAGCCACAAATCATAATAGGGCCAGACTGCAAAACAAACTCAGGTTTGCCCAGGGCAGCTATCATCTCTTCAGATCTCAACAAAATCTGACAACAAACCGTTTAGACTTTTATCAAAGCACTATTTGCAAAAACCAGCCAGCGCAGAGACACTGTTTTTTTAACAGCTCCTTATAATTCAGAATGGTACATACAAGGTAGTATGGAACTAGCATCTTCTGTCCACAGGATTTTAAAAAAAATGCAAACAACATCATGGCTCACTGCCTGCCACCTTTTCAACTGCCATACCAGGAGAGGTGCAGCCATATGTGGACAGTTTTGAGAAGAGGGTGTAAGTTGTTGGGAGTGTCTGGAGTTAGGGGGATGGAGGATGTCCCTGAAAGCTATTAATAACGTCCCGACAAATCGCCTTGGGGACATATCACATGCTCTGTTGGTCTTCTCCACAGAGGATTCTCGGAGTGGCTCTTCAGAGACGAGCATTCATTGAAAAAACACAAAAACACAGCCCATAAAAAGGGCATCAAGGTCTTCAAGTGGAACATGATGACTGTGTCTGTGAGCAGTTAACTCCAAGTGTGAAGTGATGTCCTTGCCAGGATATACAGTGAGACATTAAGATTTAAACTAAAAAAAAAAGGACAAAAAGAGAAAGTGAAAATCTCTATCAGTAAACAAGATAGAGAAGTCGTTTCCATTTTTTAATAGAAGAAAATAGTCATATTTTCTTCTTCATATTTTATCTGTGAGTGGTAAAAAATGCCATTTTCTTTTAGCAAGTAAAATGACCAATTTCTATATTGATATTATACATGCCTTCATATGGTAACATTTCAGAGATCTAACAGTAGTGGACTGCGAAAGGATCCAAATACTTCGATTAAATTAAAGTTTAGATATTGGTATGATATATCTAATATATTAAAACCCCTGTTTAAATATATTAGATTTTAAACAGGGGTTTTATTTGCATAAAAGAGCTTTAGGTTTTACTTTTGCAGCTTTGTCATTTACAGCAGCATGGTATAAGAGATTTGTTGGGACATTGGTAATACACTTGCACACAAATTATGCAGTCACATTTGTTTATTTTATATTAAGCATAGTTTATTTACACTTTATTAGGAGCAATTCAGTTATTAAGGAAAAATCATTCGAGCACGTATTAACATCTATTTGGTTGATCCTGAAGTGAAGTGGTTGTGGAGTCCACCACAAGGGGGCAGTATAGTATGAAACCAACAGGTACGGCAGGCGGAGGGAAAGTTTTTGTGATCAGTGTTGCAGCTTCCGCTTACACTATGAAGGGAGGTTGCATAATCCAGAACACGCTGCTTCCCGTCTCATCATTTCGCTTGTTTAGTCAGGTAGTATTACAGAAAATTCACATCTTGCAGCACTGTATATTATTGCAGTGCTTTATAGCCAACTATGTGTGATCTTATTAAAATTAAACCTTGTTAACAGTGCGGCTAGACTGTGCTTGTTAAGGAGACAAAACAGCTTTGTAATGGCGACGCTCCACCCCCCTGATACCGGATGTGTAGAATCCCGGATGCTGCAATGAACTTCAGGTATCAGTTTTTTTTATTTTTATAGGAAACATAGGAAAACCGTTCTAGTTGCATTATTCGTTCAAATGTTTAAAATGCTTTTTTTTTTTTTTTTTTTTTTTAAATTTCCTAAGCATTTTCAAAAGGAATTCGAAAAGGGAGTTTCTTTGCAATAGAGCAATATCAATATTTTGTTGAGATTGTGCATGCATGTATTCGTGTGTATGACAGAGCTTGTGTCTGCATGTGTTTAATCTGTGTGTGATGATGTTTTTGGTTCAACCAACTGGTCTCATGGAGACCAAGGACTAAAGTGCATGGTGGTTCCCATTGCTGTATGACTAAAATCACGTAGTTTTTTTTCCCCTCAACCTCACCTATTATCCACCTTTTCTTGTCACTCAGCCCCTTGCGAACTTTTCAGCCCCCATCTCCATGTGAAACTATTGTGATTGTTCTTTATTTTATGGGTGTGTTTGTTCAATTTCCATGAGTCACCATTCTGTGCAATGAAGAACAGATTGCTTTTATTTTTTTTTGCAAGATGATCTTGTGTGCTCTGAACGGTGCCTTTTAAATTAAATGCATTGTTAATATTATTATTAATAGTGCTAGAAAGCAGAGTTTGTTACTACGGTCTTTTGGACATGTGTCGGGAGCCTTCTGGGTTTTTATACTAATTTGTGAATTTATTTATTGGCAGTGACAGGGTGGTCCGGGCAGCACCTGTGCTCCATTTTATGCAAATTGGGATGTATGAAGGAAAGTTGCGCAGCCACATGCGTGCACACAGTTGCATACATCTAAATATCTTTGCGTGCTGCACTTTTTGATAATTGTCCTAACTCCAACTTCTAGTGTGAAAGCTGCATGCTCTTTAATGCATGAGGCTCCTGGTTCTTTCTACAACTAGAGCATCCCAGAGGGACAGAGAATACTGATTAGCAGGCAGGGAAGAGGAAGTACAGTCAATTGGAAATTTCACTTCAAAGTGCCAAGACCTGAAGGACAAGGTCCAGCAAACAGTTTTATTTTGACCACCAGTAAATCCATGTGAGGTCAGATGTAGAGCCGGCAGTGATACTTCAGACTGTCAGTGTTTCTTTTAATTAGGGCTGTTGTAAACGAATATTTTAGTAATCGAGTAATCTATCGATTATTCTTACGATTAATCGAGTAATCGGATAAAAAAAATAAATAAAATGAAATATTGGTAAATCTGGCATAATACCGGTGTTACTATCAGATATCAATATCAGTCCAATTGTTCACATTTGAGCATCCCTAACAGTTGCTTTTTTGTAGTTTAGAAAACTAACCTGTAACAATAATAGCTCACTTTCTAAGTTAACCAGAAGAAAAGTTATAGAAAAATCTGAAATTATATTGAATTTAATAACAAAGAGGCAGGCTCACAAATGTGCTTATAAAAAATGTCTACAATCCAGCTTTTAGTTTATGTATTCATCTTCAGTGAGTTTAATAGATTAATTAAACTCACCTTGCCACCTAACCTGTCACGCTTTGGGTTTGAAAATACGGGAAATGCCGCCTGGAGTGGGAGGAGAGGGCGAATGAACGAACGTAAGATGGAGGGGAGGAAATAGACCAGCGGACTGACGAACCGTTAGACCGGGGGACGAACACGGGGGGAAGCAATACGGGATATTTACGACACCTTCACTGGTCACACTCAGAAACTCATCTACCAGCCATGTACGATGCGCTCCGCCACCCGTTTCTTCAGACCGGGATATGAAATTTATTGTGCGGTTCGTCGGTAAAGCTACATTTACACGGTAAGCATCAGCTACTCAGCCGCCCGCCCTGCTCAGTCTATCCGCTCACCTCAGCGCTCTTCCCGCCGTTCGCTTTCAACCAGCAGCCCCGGAGGAGAAATGCTGCCGTACTCCAGGCATTCCCCAGTCATTTTAAGGATGCTTATCGGTTCCCCAAAAACGATAAAAAGTCGGGCATTATCATCAATCAATAAAATCCCCACGGGTCAATCTTGAAGATTGGACTTTATGCCGCTGAGACTTAGCTTTTGTCAACAACTCAGAGGCGGAAGTGAGAGCTACGCGCAACGCAAATGAAGTCCCGGCCGGAACACGGTGCGCTAACTAATAAAACATAAATTAACGAAGCTTCGAGGCAGGTAAATTTTCCTCGAGGAATTTTAGTAATCGAGGTACTCGAATCATTCGAGGAATCGTTTCAGCCCTACTTTTAATAGCATATTTCATCAATTAATTTCTTTTAGAGTAAGCAAGATATCCATCAAGTGAAATGCTCTTCACATTATCACATAGGCATTCTTTACCTGGAGTTTAATAATTCATTAATTTTTTTTTAATTATATTTATTACTTGTCTGTAATTTTATTAGTGCTTGAGATTAACTTTAATTCCTCATTTAATCTCCATTCATCTTCATTATCACCATTTGACCACTAACATATTAGCATAATAAAGAGCTAATTATCAATGCCCCAAAATTAGTTTTATTAATCCTTCCATTGATATCCATTCTACATAGCCACTTATCCTTGCAGGGTCACGAGCGGACTGATGTCTATCTGCAGCGGCCGTTGACCTAGACCTGTCACGCACCAAGAAATGTCTTAATTTGTTCTTATGCTTAGGTAGTAGAAAAAAATATATGTTGTGGGAGAATTTATCCTTTCTCCCACATCAAAATTCTGCAGCACAAAAAAAAAAAGTTAGTTTAATGACAGCATTAGAAGATAGTAGTACCACATCAAACAACTGTGTACCTGAATTGTATTTCAATTGTGTAAAAAGTCATAAAATCTGTAAGACACATTATGGAAATGCTTTATACCCAAAGACCACAAACATCGACAGATAATTGTCTGGACCAAAGAGCAGATAGTTAGAGTGCCTAAAATGTCACTGCAGGAGATTTATCCATGGAGAATACACTTTGGAGCCAGCATTGTCAGCTGCGACTACAAACATCCACGCCTGTATCTTCACTGAGGAAACTGATGGACTAAATTACTTTCTGATTTATTTGGCTAATGATTGTCTAACCACTTTAAGAGCCCTAATAGAGAATGTAATCTAATTCCCAGATGCTAAGTTGGTCTTAAAATGTGAAAAAAAAAAAAAATCATACAGTGCAATAATGAAATCATGGCATGGATTTTGCTTTGCTTCATTGTGTCATAGTACATGTTGGTACTAATGATTCTTTCAAATAACTAAAGCTCTCCACACCTGACAGTACCAAGGCCATCTTTATGTATAGCAGCAATTTGTTTTTCCAGCTCCTGAGAGAGTTCCTTGCCGTGACATGCCATGTTGAAGTTCCAGTGGCCAGTATTCGAGCGGCAACACCACATTTAACACACCTGCTCCCCATTTACACCCGAGACCTTCTAGGATAAGTGAGTTACAAGACACCGGGGAAGAAAAAAAGTGCTTATTGGGCACAACTTTGACATTTTCACTTATGGGCCTACACACTTTTGCAAGCGGTTTAAAAACATTAATGTCTGTGTGTTGAGGTATTTTGAGGCGTAAGCAAATTTATAATGTTAAATAAGCTGTACACTGACTACTTTACATTCAGTGTTCTCCCACGAAACAACATAACCTTTTTTTTTTTTTGCGAAAAGTGTTTCAAAAAGCATCCTGGATCCAAATTCAATTGAAAGTGAAATATATACTCAATCTGAAGTTAATTGTGTAAATGCAATTTGAATTTCACGTCACAGTTTTCTAGTGCAGACATTTTAATAGCACTTTTCTGAAAAAATAATCTATCCTTTACACAACAGAAGATTAAGATGGTAATTGATGTAAAATGAATAGATTTGGGCAATCAATTTGCAAAGAAAGAAGCACCAAATTGGCAGCTGGCCTGACGAGCGTCTCTTAAGGGACCTAAAGACACACAACCTCACCTGATGCGACTGAGTCAAGGACACTTTCATTAGTATTCAGCTCCCCCTTCATCAATGTAGAGCTTGGTGATGAGTTTGACCCGGGGCTGGTAGATGGCAGAGATTTCCTTCATTTGTCAAGAAAAGGTGTCTCCTGTCTCTGGAGCTGGAGAGGAGAAATGCTGTATAGTTCTTTAATTATTAATACATCTAAGAGGAAAACTCTGTTTTCTGAGGTTCACCAAAATTAGCTCCACATTGAGTTTTAGTACGATCAGCATACTGCCTAGTGAATGCCTCCACTTTTTTTTTCAGAATGTAAATAAAATAAATAAGTCATATCTTTAAATAAGAGAAGAAGAACATTTAAGATAAGGAACCCCGTTAAGTTGTCGGAGGGTTTAAATAAGATTTATATTACAGAACAATTTCAGTTTTGGGCACTCCAAACCTGCAAATCCTTGGCTAAGCAGCAGAACTGAGAGGCAGTGAGAAGAGCATCTATCAAACGAGGTCTATAGATCTATAGATCTATGTCTGTGTCTCATATATTTTTGGTTCAAAATATATGAAATTACGTAACTTCATGCTGCGCTAAAGTTACGTGTGTTGGTGAGAGTATCCAGGAAGTTAGCAATAGTTCATAATAATATTACTCAAGTAAAAAGTACAGTGTAGTAAAACTTCTTGTAAAAGTGATTTATTTTATTTTTTTTCCCCAAAATGCAATTCAGGTTAATGTAACTGAGTAAACTAGTTACTACCCACCTCTGCAAACCACTAACTGTACACATTACCCTGAAAACTACTGTATTTGACTTTTGGGAGTTGATCTCAAGATGCAGTGAGAATGAGGTGTGAGATAATGCTCAGACGCTCTTATAGAAATCTTTTTTAATTGATTTAATTGCATATTCTTTGTGCGTAAAGATTAGAATGTCTGTGCTTCTGTACCATCATCATCATCAGGAGTGTGAATTTTAATCTGTCAAAAATAATCTTTTCCCAGTCTTCTTCATCAGCAAAACGTTCCCGGAGCTTTAGCTGGTGTTTGACCTGCAGAATATATGAATACTTTATAAACAGTCAAATATTTCTGCTGATTGGACATTTATATTTGATGTGAGCGCTCATAGGAGTCGAAGTGGCCTTGTAAAACTCTAAGCCCAGATTCCTGTCTCTGGCCATCTGGCCCACGAGTCTTGGCTGTCAGCTCAGCAGAAACCTGCGGATAACTAGGAGCAATCAGAGGGCATAGAGCCACGGACTGCCACCGTGGCTTACACCGTGCATGGAACTTCAGCTACACAGGTGTACACACTAACAGGCAGCAGCTGGTGATCATGAAAATTGTTCACTGCTGTGATGGAGGGATGCTAATTGAGTAGATTTTCCCCCCCTTCTTGTGGTGCCATCACCAGTCATAATCTATTAGTGCGCATTATGTCAAGATTTTAAGGCATCGGAGCACTTCTGTGCGAACACCGACAGATGAATATAGAAAGGCAGAATGGAAGATACAAGATATCAAGTGACTGAACTGAGAAACCATGGAACAAAATCATTATGAAATACTGCACGGCAGTGTAATCTGCTTAGTTTATTCTCAGTTGTTTAAGAGAGGTTGCTGTTTTATTTTGATTTTACTGAGGAGTAATTAAACAGGCAACTATACTTTGCTTTTGTCATGTTCCCTTAATTTTTTATTTTTTAATCAACAAACGATCTGCTGTCTTTTTTGGAACAATTTTGCTGACATTTGTAAATGAGTAGACAGCCAGCTGGTAAAGACAAAGATAATTAAAAGACAAATTAATTTACCTCAGTTTATCTAATTACTTCAGGAACATCATTTGTGAAAACCAGTGACATTTAACGATATAAAAAACAATTGTAAAGCCAACATTTTACCTCACCTCCAACAAGCCTGCTCCCCTCCTCATGTTTGGCTTAGGGTTAGATTAGGCACTCTAATAACCACCTTCATTACCCAAACTATTTTTGTTGGAAATTATCCATTTTTGACCTATTTTCTTTTCAATAATAATATAACAAAAATAAGAAAATAAAACATTTGCAGTCAAACTTGGCTGTTTGTTTAGTCCATTCATCATAATTAAAATCTGTTCAACTAAACGTATTAAGACACACACAATATATCTATGAACTGTTTAAATATTTAAGGTCTAACAATGACAGAAAATCAAAAACAGATTTGCCAAATATTGCTGATTATTAGTTTCAACAGTTTTGTGATTTTCCTCTATCTGATTCATTAGCTTTATTTAATTTGGTGTTTTAGCATGACAAATACAACGCACTGAATCAAAAAGTACCACAATCCCTAAACTTTCATTAGACAGAAGCTCCACAACATACACAGAAAGCTTCAAACACAGCCACTGTGAATGACAACTGCCAGATGTTTGTAAAATTTTTGTTTAATGAAAATTATTCTTTATAGTGCTACTACTGTTAAGGTGTGCAGATAGTGCATATTTAATTACAAAATTCACAAAGGCTGACTGTCTAGCATGTGCATGAGTTAGACTATTTCTTCAGATATGCCACTTTCTATGACAGTAAGGCACGTTTTGGTAAAGATAAAATTAGTGCAGAGCAGGACAAGCTTTTTTTCAGAGGGTAACAGACTCCCCCAAAGGGACGATACCAAGTGGAACAAAAAGTGGCTCTACAAAGTATTGATTCCGTGGAACCGGATAAATATGCAGATAACACGTTTTACAATTATATTTGTGAAAAAAGCTACCAACATGCAGCTTTGCACTGGTCTATTATTTAAGATTTCAAAAAAAGTTACTGGCACTGTTACTTGGTTTTCAAGTTTAACTCAAGTCAGTTATGCGTGTTATATTATCTGTAAAAGATGATTTAATGATGCATGCTTTTTTTTTTTTTTTTTACCTTTCAGCTGGAATCAGTATTCAGAGTGAAGCCTTACCAGTATAAACAGCAGTATTATAATACAATGTCTAATCTATTATTATGTTTCATTAATGGATATCACTTTCAGAAGAAAATACTTTCAACACTTCTGCTGCTTCACACTCTTCTTTTTTAGAGCTCAAGGACAAACCTAACTAAGCATAGCTACTAGAAATGTTCAGATTGGCTTAAATGTTCCTTCTAAAACAAAAGGTCATCTTAAGTCCACTCTGGCTGCAAAGTCAGAGGAACAGCAGTACCTGATGTGCTCCACTGATATGCTCTTAAATGATAGCTGGTTTCTGTCCGTGTGCTAGTTGCACTTTTATGATGGAGCTTAAGCAGGGATGCCTCGCTATCATAGACCTATAAGTCTTTTCTACAAGCTGAACTAACATGGTAATAAGCAATTAAAATGTAAAGTAGTGGAATTTAATCATTGATGTGTGGTGCAATGTAGGCTGCAGTGTCAGAAGTAATGTCTCCAGATTAAGGATGCGACAGCCCTCGGGTCACAAGTCGAAATCAGACTCACTTTTCTTCTGTTGTTCGCCTCTTTGACTCTCTCTCTTTACTCCTTCAACACTGAGCTAGAACACAGCGACTAGATGAACATCTTCTCGCCTGCAGGGTTCGATTGTGCCCAAAGAATATTTTCTTTCTCACTTCTGGTCGATATGTAGTTAATCCAGCATGAAATTATATTTTGTTTGAGATGAGAAAAGAATGCCTGTCATCGTTTTTAAATGTTTATGTCATCAGAATGTAGGGCTTTATAGATAAATGCTTGCTCACAGCAGTGTTGGGTTTAGTTTATTTAATAGCTGTCACAAAGCATTATGCATCCTTCCATCACTCAAATAGATAGCTGAAACCTAATGGATTAACACTGTTCTACGTTTTGGGTCACACCCTGTAACCTTGGTGGATCTCATAATATCTGTTTCAATCATGAGGGCTTTACCAACTGATGCACAGTGGACTCGATTTTTTTTTGTTTTTCATGGGTACAAATTTATATCTGCTCTGCTGACCATACTTCATGGAACAAAAATGATTCGTCCTGCTTTCATTGCAAACTTAGCATGTGCAGTGATGTTAAATTGAATATGTTGAATGATGGAACAGAACGTATTAGTGCCAATTGGAAGTAGTTTTGAGGCTCTTTTTGTTCTTTTTCTCCGTTAAAAATCCATATGTAGCTAAAAGACATTCCAGAAAAGCTTTCTAGTTATATAAGAAGGTAATGTAAAGGCATTTTTCCATTAAACCACCTCAAATCGGTAAAGTCCCAGTCCGCCCCGGCCAGACCAAATTTTCCATTGGCAAATCCAGCACGGCTCTGCCTGGCTGTTCTCAGATTTTCGTACCTATATCAGGAGTTGCACTAGCAGGACTGAGGCGATCGTTTCGGTGCCGTACCGAAACGATTTACCTGACAGCTGACTGCATTCGTTGATTCGCTTGTGATTTACGTCACTGAAAACTCCAAACATTATAGTTTAGCTGTGGACCGTGGACGTGGTGTCTGCTATCAGAGATCTGTTCAAGACCGAGGACAGGAGCAGCGCCAGGAACACATGCGGAAACGTTTGCAGCGAAATGACCATGACTTAGCAGCACTGCTAGTAGCAGCTCGTCGCTTTGAAGAAGGGGAAGCAATGAAGAAGAAACGGTGAAGCTGCGGTCAGCTTTCTGACTGGAACGCCATAAAGTTAGATTATGATGCTAATTTTATTTTTCACATTCCACTGGTAAATCTTTTGTGGCCCTGCCTGGCTGTTCTCAGATGTTTGATAACAGGATTTTAAAAAAAGCTTAGGCATGGCTATTGGTTTACATCTTATGACTGTATTACGTAAATCCAAGAAGTTGCGTATCAAAAAAAAAAAAAAGTGGCGCAATTTGATTATGTATAGTGAAATAATTACCTGATCTGAGTCTTTATCATTACGTTTGGGCCAGCAATAAATTTAATATCTGGGTTTGAGTCCATCAGAATCACAACCTCAAAGATCTACATTGCTGAGTGTCGCTGCAAACATCAGCTGAGAGTTGACCAGAGCTGCTGCACGCTCGCATCCCGCCCACCAGTGAGGAACAGACTGTATAATGGAAAAGCTCAAGAAGCAAACTGCACATTAATCGGTCAGTGTGCGTTTTAAAAGTGGAAAAGCATGAATAACAGTCAAGTCATAGTCAAGGTTTTTCAGCACCTCATCAGACTGAGGTGCTGAAGTGTGACAAAAAGAATCAAAATCCAGTAGCAAAGCTCAAAGAAAAGTTAAAGTAAGTTTAATAAATAGAGTGACGATGGCTTACAAATGCAAAGCAGATGAAGTAGTCTGTGTCAACATACACGTCAGAAAATATTAATCTTTTTTGTCAAACCAGATTAGTTCAGCTCACGTACCACATTATCAAGGGACGCCATCTCTCATTGTCTTTGATTCTACTACGAGCTTTGAAGACAGATAACACAAAAGATTTTAACTCGGTCTTGTTGAGCTCTGTCAGGAAGACGGTGCCGCACAATAAATCTAAGAAATTATACCAATCTGCCTTACCTCTGAAGAAACTAAGGCAGAATTGATATTCCTAAAGTGTCTTTAAACTTTGGTTTAGAGATGTACTGGATCTACTAAGATGAACACAAGGTGTGAAATACTTGGTGCATCTGACTGTGCAATGGATAAGAGCAAGCAGCGAATCTGAGTGACGCACATAACAGACGTAAGATTAACAAACCAAACTCTTATCAGACTGCAATGCTCAGGGCTGAAGAAGGAAGCTAAGATGTCATTACCATTTCAGGCAAGACTGATAGCAGTTCTCTGTGCTAAGAACAGCTTACTGCTATTAACAGCTATTTTTGGTTTCTTTCAAGGTTTGAGGTGAAATCTGGCAGCAATTAGAACAGTTAGGGAGACGCATTGCTCTGTCTCAAACCAATATCTGCACAACTTTTGTTTTCATGTGTAGGCTTCCTCTTCAATGACAGACTTTACTCTTTAGGAGGAAAAGTATTGATTGGGGTAAAGATAAATGTTAATATTTCCTCAAAAATGACTGTTGTGCACAAAACTGATCATTTTGAAACAAGTAGTATAGATTGTCTTTCATATATTCAGCGTTATCTCTTTATTATAATAAATGTAATTTTTAAAAAACAAGTTTAGGTTTGTATGCTGAAAAACTATTAAATATCAGAATGCAGGTAAAGCAAACTGGCATACATGCAAAAGCTTGCCAGCATAATTTAAAGCAAATCAGTAAATTAGGTTAAATCTTGTTTTATCAGTTTTCTATTATTCCTACATCTACATTTGTCCCCTAGCTTTTATTGGAGACTAAAAAAATTAAATGTTACTAATTTGAGTCACTTTAAATAGATAACATGATGGTTGTGACAGATAACACTGCTGGCATTTGTTATTTTAAGCAGTTTCTCATGTTTGATTAATTTTTAATTTCAAAACTTAGTTCGTTTTCCAAACTGAATTTTTAATACAGTCTCGATATTTCAGGACAAGAAAATTAGCCGTTATGTGATAAGGTGGTCATCGGGTCAAATCCTCAGTTGTTTCCAAGAATCATAAATTAACCCGATGCTGCTGAATGCGGGTTATGGTATTTAGAATGTGGTGTGGGAGAATCTCACAGATTTTCCGATCTACCAGTAGATCCACACTATTCAGAAATGTAAAAGTCTTGGACTTGTCAAAGGTGCACTGAAGTATCCTACATTATACACCGATTCTTTTATGCAACCTTTAATTTTTTTTTTCCACTTGACCGTAATTACACTGAACCAAACAAAATGTGATTTTAAGCAATACAAATGTAACCGATGCAATGTTTGAGTGCGTTTTGTTTTTGTTCTCATTCCTGCATATGGACAATAGCATTTTAAGTTATTTAGCCCACATGCGCTTTGCAATTATCGCCATGTGTCTCATTTGCGCTCCGTTTTTTAAGCTCCCTCAGACCTCCATCAACCTGCCATATTGATAGCTAGTGTGTAGATGTGTAAGGTTTCTCCCTCGCCTTGTCTTGACCTCCTGTTAGTAACCTCACTCTTGTCTCCTGCGTTAGTCTGCTTTGCTTCGTCCTTGTTGCACCTTACCTGGACCTCAGATCTCTGGACATGAACCTTGATTGGGGTTTTCCATGGAGAATTTCTAGCTAGGTAAGGCATGCTTACCCCTGTAAATGCAATGGAAAAAGAGAAGGCTAAAAGTGGAAAATCCCCCAGGAAACCGTTCTGGTTCTTGGAAAACAATTTTTTGGTGGAAACACAACTTGGGAGACTTAAATTTAACTAGATTACCAGATATGATAAGTATTTTTATCCTATCCTGTTTATATTTTTTAATCTGTTTGGTTTGGATTGCCTCGGGAAGGGATTAAGTGTTTACAAAACACTGTCTCTTCAGAAGTATTACACGAGAAAACTGTTAATGAGCCAGATCCCCCACAAACCAGCTGGAGGAAGCGTAAGTCTGCAGTGGACCTCAGGGCAGAGGGCCACCCAGAGTCAATGCCACAGCAAGATTCTGACTTCCAAATGCAAAATCATATTTCAAAGTCTTGATACGCATTTAGTGCTTGAGTTATGGAAGTGGCTGTTGTGGAAAAAACAACATCTTTTAGTGAGAACCCTTCACTCACCAAACTGCAATTTGTTCAGATAAATGCTCAAGGCCATTGTCCAGAAAGAAACTTTCATCTCTTTGATTGTTGTATTGCACTCCTCTCACCACATGCTCATTTCCACACAGACACATTCATTCAGCAAACCCCCCAGCCTGTTGATTCACACAAGATATAATGCAATTTCCTGCACCAAGTCTTGGCGTGTCTCAGACATACAGCTTCGGTGAAGAGATTGTCAAGCAAGCTCTGAATCTTCATGAG
Organism: Poecilia mexicana; assembly: GCF_051168715.1. Classification (NCBI taxonomy): domain Eukaryota; kingdom Metazoa; phylum Chordata; class Actinopteri; order Cyprinodontiformes; family Poeciliidae; genus Poecilia; species Poecilia mexicana. Next base: position 23,492,278 of record NW_028263379.1, read on the forward strand.
CAATGACAATATCTTAACGTGGCGCAGTTGGAAGCAAGCCCTGACATGATGATAAAATGACGTGATAAAAATTTAGTAATTGAAAATAGAGGCCAGATTATCAAAACTCAAGCATGCACAGCTTACAAATAGCTACTGTTTTAAATTCTGATGTAATCATCCTGATAACTCTTAAAAAGATTTTTTTAAAAAAGGAAGAAAAATGTATGCTTTGCATATTTTGCTCAGACTCTATTTCTGGAAAGGAGGGGTGTTACCACTGGGCAGCACGCAAGGACTTGAATTTAAAAACTCCCCCTGCGCCCTCAATGGTATAATTCTCATTCTTACAGAAATGTGCTGCAGCTCTTAGTGCCCAACAAGGCCTGTGAGGGTGGTGGTGGCGCACTGCAGCACAGAAACACAATTGTGATTCAGATTTCATTGTATTTTTTTTTATTATTTCTTTTGAGTGTGGGGACCATTTGGTTTTCAATTTTTCTTTTTATTTGGCAGTGGATAGACAGTGAAACAGTTCATACGAAATTAGACTTTTCATTATACCTTTGCATATGGCTGAGTACACTATGTCCTTGACCTTAACAATGTCATTTAACTCAAAATCACACTGGATGCTTTGCAGTTTCCCAACAGTCAGTCCTCGGGGTTGTCCATCTGTGCCAATCTGTGCAGGGATCCGGGTCCATGCATGCCTATTTTCTATATTAATGAACATGCACCACCTCTCCTGTTACGTGAAATAAGCTGTGCGGTTTTCTGCAGGGACAAGTCTTCCATCCTGGAGGTTAATCTGGGATTTGTGCAGCTGCGTGAATCAGCATTAAGCCTCTGACACTGACATAATAGTGAGGTTGCGTTCTCAGATGGAGTTTAACATTGTAATGGAGATTTCATTGGCGATGTCCACGGAGCACGATTAAACGGGAGTAGATAGCTATAGTGTCCTGAGTCTGCTGTCGTCATCATTTCCCTATCAGGCAGGGTTGGCTGGAGGGGACCCACATCTGATATAGACCCTTTAAAAGAACCTCAGAAATTAGGGAGGGATTTTTCTTTTTTTCTTGTTAATAAAATATGAAATTGTTGAGAACGAGAGTCTCAATCGATGAATCATAATTTGTATTGACACACGGAGCATAAAATCAGCCAAGAAAAGCATTCAGACTTTACTTATTTTATTAACTTTCAGCGCTGAAAGGAGACGCTTTACCATTACATCCGAGAAGAGTTTCTAAAAAAGTCTGTGCAGCGTCTGAGGAGAAAGAGGAGGGCAGCTGATTATATGGACGGAAGACACTCCCTGAAATCACACCATGTCTCTGTGGCCTGATGAGTTTCTGTTTCTCGTGAGAAATTGACCTTGGTGTCTAACAGAATCAAAAATGTAACTCTTTACTATGGGCCCTTTGTCTAACAGCGTGTGACTCTTTCTCGGCCTTGGTAAAGCATCTCAACACATAATAGTAATCATAATGATTTAACTAATTTACTAATCTCAACACCCCCTGTTGGGCTCTAAAAGAGCCCAAAAAGGAGAAAACAAACCCTAGAGTAGACACTGTCCCTTCCGGAAAACATCCCCCGAGGCTTTTACAGATCTTGACATACATTTGATCATTTCAGTCATTGATGTTGTCTTTCATTCATGTCATTTCATCTCATTTCATTTCAATTTTGGGGGTAAAAACGGACAGGGCACCCCTATGCCTCTTAGGCGGTGGATCGAAACCACAATGTCCCTCTTACAGTCTAATAAAGAACATGTAAAGAAATAAAATTGTTAAAGGATGTTAGAGTGTTAAATTTGGAGTAACATAAGTCAACCCTCCATGGCATGACTGTTTTGTGTTTTGTTTTTTTGTAGAAGAAAATATTTTTGCAGTTTTGTCAGAGCTTCATCATCTGTAATTACACATCAATCATAAAGTCGAACCATGACACTTTCTGGAACCAAATATTATTATTACCTTTATGTTGCTTGTTATTTATTTATTATTTTCTTTTTGTTACCTCAGGTCAACGCCATGCCATAGAAGGGTGATGAACTATTAAAGAACAAAGTCTGAAATTTTTTAAAAAGAATAAATGTGAAATTTTATGAAAATATAAAATGGGTGAAGTATTAGGAGGATCTAATTGTCATCTTTAAAGTAAAAAAGTATTAAACTTATATTCACCAAGTTGTTAGAGTTAACCAAAATGTAAATTGAATAGAATTGTAGGATGATTATTTAAAAACTTAATAAAATGCAAAAATGAATAAAGTGTTAGGTTAATATTGTAAAATGACTAAAAGGTAGATTTTACTTAAAACTTAAAGTAAAAATAGAAATGTTAAGGTACTATCCTTTAAAGTCAATGAAGCAATAATGAGTGATGCGTAAAACAATGTGTTAGTTTTAAAAACCAAACTTATTGAAATTTCTATGTAATATTTAAACGTTAATGAACTACAGAAAGGATGCAATGTTAAACAAAATGAAATGGTAAGAAAAGCTTAGAAGTCTGAGTATTGAAAGGCAAAGAACAATGAACACATTCATAAAACAGCAAACCAATGCAATAAATCAGGATCAAGGGCAGCACAGTCAAAATATACTGGTATGAATTAACTGTGATGAGAAAACAAGTAAAAATGCTCTCTAAGTAAAATGCAATGATAGTAATAAGATCTAATCATATCAGTCTCTCTATAGCAGGCCCTATCTACGTCAAATCAGTTTCTGCGTGTGTCCAGATGTAGAGCCGGCGCAGCTCGATAGGAAACCCCGACAGTGCCCAGGAGGCTTCAGTGTGGCGTTTCAGCTTTAACCCGGTCCACCAATCGTGGAAGGCGCCCACAGTCTCACACCCCGGCACACCCAGAAAGGATTGGACTTCATTCTGCAACAGAAAAAACACAACAAAAAGCGAAATCAATGGATTATATAAAGAACATTAAAGTGAATGAAAAAATGTTGTTTTGTCACTAGATACTAGTACTGCCCTTATACTATAGAAAGCTGGAGTTCACGGTCGTCTTTAGGTTCTGGGAAACCATCTGATAGGCAGGTGGGGTTCTATTGGTACCGCTGCCCTTCTCTGTGTTGGAAGTGATGCACTGAACAGCCGAGGACCTCAGGCAGGGAACAGCAGCATCCACAGGTGATGAGGAGAGCAAGTAAGTTCTTTAAGATTCTGCATCATCTGATTAGTAAATATAATGTTCTTTTTTTTTAAAGGCTTCTCCTTGAAGCTGAAGATCAAGTTTTTTTTTTTTTGTTTTTTTTTTATACTAAGCCAATAGAGCATCAATATATCAGTAACATCTGTTATTTCAGTTCTCCTCTCAATAATAGCAAAAGAAATGCTTAAATTAAGTAGCACATTTCAACCTTCAAAAATAACTTTGCTTGTTTTAAGTGTTGGCATATTCATAGGATCAGACAAAATCAGAAACCAAACAAAAAATCATGTAAAAGATCAGATTATGAAATGAATGTGCAAAACTGCCCACAGTCATGTTTTATCAAAGAAATATCATTTGAAATGTATATAGGATTTATCCCTAATAGAAACTTTACCAGAAATCTTAAACCATATATAAATCTTTTGCTTTTGTTATATTAACGAGATTCAATCAAATAGTCCTCATTTAACAAGAAGTAACCCTCTATACTAAAGGCTTCTAAAATATCATCAATAGTGTGAAAAGTTAATGATCCGTGCCAAATCAAGATCCCTTCCAATATTTTCCATTCATGTAATAAAAGACAACCTTATGTTGTCTCTGACCAAAAACTGTAAATTATGATTATGAGAAATGTTTAGGCATTGGATCAACAATTACACATAGAACTAGATTCTTTTTTATTCTGTCAATCTTTTTGACCCCCTTTAATCAGTTCCATAATTGCTAATTTGTAAATCCCAATTTAGACCAATTTTTATGTGAATCCTCATATTTTCTTCCCATTTTAAACCCTCAAAGAATGATTAGCCTGTTTTTTATACAAGAATAAAGTTAACCCTGTCACTCCATATTTAACTGACTTATTTTATTCTCATCATGGTTTTAAATCCCATAAGTTCAACAATTTTAACCTTTGAACAACTGGTTCTTTTGAATCCCTTCTATAGAATGTTTACTTAACTGAATTACCCTCTTTTGTAGCGTTGATCATATTTATCAATGTTTTTGGCAGTTTTTGGGGAGAAATTTGATACAACTAGATTTATTAAATGATATAATGTTCAGGTTAGACCTTTCTGCATGACTTGGTTAAACAAATAATTTTGAATTATAGCAAGAGAGAAGCAGCAATCAAATAATTTAAAATCTTGACATCATTGTTAATTTTCATGTATTCAATTCAGAATATTCAGTATTACTTGAGAAACTCATTCAAATAGTTAAAACATTTGTGAATTTTGATTTAGCCTCTCTTATATTTTGCTGAGGCCCAAAACTGAAAAAATTCTGAAAAATTTCTCAATAGATTAGATTAACTCAGAATTTGCTTGAATAGAGTAATTCCATTCATCTCCCCCTGTTTCTGTATTGAAACACTGTTTAGTGTTTCGGTACAGAAACTCTTAAGAAAGTCATGCAAATCATTTAGCCCAAATTTGCTTTCATTGCTAGCTGTAACAGTTGGATGTAATTTAACCAGGGTGTTTACACCTCAGTGAAAGAATTTAATAGTTGATCGAAAAAATGTGCAGTAAACCCATAATTTGGCTGAGTAATTTTCCAAAGAGTAGATTTTCCTAAGATTTGAAATGGATTCCAAACAAATTTAAGTCATAACTTGAAATAATAGTCCTTATATTTGTAGTCACTGTAATTTGAGGCAACTAGAACTTAGACCATCCTCTTTTGCATTTAAAGTGTGGTCGGATGTGCTTTTGTAAACCAGGAAATTAACAATTTTGCCGACTTTTATCCTGTTTCAATCGTTGTCATGCTGGAGGAGAGAAATCAGAGTTATAATCATTCAGGCAAACAATATTTCTGTAAACTGCAGAGAGTTCTGACACCCTGCTGCACCGTTAAACTTATCCTGGGGATCAAATAGCAGAGGTCAGAGTGCAAAGGCAGTAGATAATGAATTTGCTGTAAATAAACTTAAGGTGAGAAAAAGTGGCATCACATAATTCAAAAATTCTAGAAAAACTATTAAGAGCTACAAAGTTTTGTTGGCAGCCATTTTGTCTCCAACCTGTAGACTGAGGGAAATCCCAGGACCAACCATGGCAACAGACAGGACCGCCTCCGAGTCTCAGTTCAACTTTACATGTGATGTTTCATTTGCCCCATCAGAATCTGTCCAGGGCAGCATTCAGTCCCGCTGTGCAGAAAAATCTGGACAAAGTATGTGGCCCCCCTTGTGTGGGAGAGACAGACTGAGAGATACAGCAGATGAATCATTGTTTTCAAACCTCCGTCTCACGTTGGGCAGAAGCCGTTGGTCTTTTCTGCCATAGGAGACCCTCAGAAATGACGCCTGGGTCTCGTCCTTTAGCCAGGTGTTTCCTCAGAGATCACAGTCAGACATCCAATGCGAGTTCCTGTAAGCTGCAATCCGCCTTCAGGTGACAACAGGAAAGATCAATCCAACCTCACTGACCTCTGTAGAAGGTGTAAGAATCGTCCAAGAGGTCTTTGCTCTCAAACAGCTGTCCAGCAGAAGATGGCACAATTCATGTGTAGAAAGTGCAAATGTCCAAGTCAGCGTGGCTAAGAACAACGGAGGCCCCTACAAAAACCCGGCCCCTACGGTCCGTCAGACCACAGGAAGCAGAACTGCTAGAGTAAAACACAAAGTAAATTAAGAAAATAAAAGTGTATGCCACCTTTTGCTCACATAATTATAAATTAAATGTCTTTTCTTTAGCTTGTGACGTAGATGAAGAGTTGGCTCTTTATTTTGTTTCCTTTTTTTTTTGTTTCAGCCAGGCTCAGGGTCACTGGAGCAGCTCAGATAAGATCCACTGCCTCAGTCTCTGAGCTCCAAGGAAAGATAAAATAGAAATGCGTTAAGATGATTCACCCTCAGATGTTTCAGAATTAACCGATTGTGGAATCAACTCCTCTCAAAATTAAACTCTCAAAGATCATTAAAAATGTAAACCAAATTTAGTATTTCAGCTACATACACTTTTCAGAAATTGGTTATTCAAATGCATATGTAAAAAAATTAATTTAATAGTGTCCAATTCTACACAAAAGCATCCTTGTGAAATTGCCAAGCTTTAAGACAACCAGTAAAATCTCCTTAATAATTTTAGGTCAAAAAGAAAACTGTAATCAAATCTATATGAAAGTGTTACCATTATCCTGATATTTTTCAAAACAGCTGAGTGTTGTATTTATGTATAGTTTTCTTTTTAGAATTTAAAAAGTTGTTCACATTTTATCTGAATTTTTGCCCGTGTCCCCTCAGGGGCTCCGTAGAATTTTTATAGTACTTTTAACCAAAGTTTTCTTACTGACAACAATTACATCCAACTGTAACTTTATAAAATTAAAATTAGAGGTGATGCAGGAAATTCATGAATATTTAAATAAACATGGCATAGATATTGATTGAAGCTATTCAATTTTAAATTACCGATTTCAATTTAGTAAGAGCTTCTATATAACTCTGTATTTCAGTCATGCAGGAAGGCACTGTAAGAGCTCATTAAATAATGTCAAATGAATAAATTCATAATTAACCATATCTTTAAATCGATTAGGAATTAGAGTCTATTTCTTCTCTGCCCCCTGTTGATATAATTTAAAAATTTGAAAGCAATTTTGCATGTTGCTATTCTCCAAAACTAAAATATTCCAGGGTGTCACAAGTTTTCCAAATCTTCTGTCTAAAATTCTAAATGTTCTAAATGTAAAGATTTATCAGAAATGTTTTATGTTTATAATTTATCATTTCCCCCTTTTGTTTTCTTATGTAAATAGAAAACAAACAAAATATTGTTCAGAGACTCTCTCTTTTTTTTTTTACATATGTCTAAAATGTCCAACTGAAACTGTACTGCAAAGGCCAAAAGTTTCATTATTTTAACGAGTTCAGATCAGAAGTTGGATTGCTTTCCTAAAAAGCAGTGTCAACGTTTATTTTGGATTGACAAAAGAAAAATTGATCAATTTAGGCAGAGGAGCAAAAAATGTAGATAAAGATTGTGCAGTACTCTAAGATGTCTTTGCGTTTCAAATCAAATGTTTTGTTGGACTTGAATTTATGTATCAATTCAATTAAAATTTAAGGCACACAAATGTTGTGAGCCATTTGTTGTCCAATCAGTTTGTTTTTACATAATCAATTATTATCATATCCACTTTAAAAGTTTCATCATGTCCAATTTGTGCCTTTCTACTAAGACATGCATGTGTTTCGAAATCAGCAGTTAGTTCCGTTAGTAAGTTAGTTAGTTACTTGGTTTGTTATTAGGAAAAAATAAAAACAACAATAATATCAATAAAAATGAAAATAAAATAAAACATGTCAAACCGAATGAAACAGTCTCGTAATAAATGATATCTGGTTTTAAACCAAAGCTAAAATGTGATTATTCCTCTTCTAACATACTACTTCCCATTTTGAAGTAAGGTAACCGAATTATCTGGATTTAGAATCATAAATTGTGTTTGAGACAAGAATATTTTGTAATGAACCTTAATTGAATCTGGAGCTGTTTCATAATCACCTTTTAATTCATACAAATATTCATATTCATTTACCAATTCTGTTCCCTCTTTAGACATTTTAAGGTGACCAAGTTTCAAATAAAAAGAAATCCTGTTTTTGATAAGATAATGAAGAGAGACAAATATTGATTAGTCCATGATAAAGTTAAACTCTGCTATAAACCTCATTTTTAAAGTTTCATTAAGTTCAAATTTAAACCCATCAACAGCTAAGCAAAAATTTCTAGAATTTCAACACATTAGATGTCACTTTATTTTGTTTACAATTTGACCTGTTATGTAATTTCGTTCATCCTTCATACAGTTAATTTTACCACATGTGAATTTAGTGAATTGTGCAGGATTAGTTTAGTTTCAACCAGTTTTCCCTCAGCGTCAATTATTGCTTCCAGCCAATATTTTCCCAAAGGCTGTCTGTTTAACAGGTCGCCTCATTTCTGCACCAGGTATTCTAGCCCCTTTTTTTTAAGTTTTTTTTTTTTCTTTCTCCCTTATTTTCATATTCGTTATGCTTTGACAAATAGGTTATTAATGCTTCTATTTGCTCACCGAGCCCAGTCCATGGCCCGATGCCCCACTTTGGATCATATTTTCCCTTTTCAGATTCACCCTCCATCTGTTTAGGCTAAAATTTAGGCTCAAATATCACCTCTTCTCTCTTTTCTCTCTTTTTTTTTTTTTAGTTTTGCTCGCACGGCGGCGAGGAAATCAAACACAGCAGAAAATCAAACCCAGCAAACAAAATCAAAAACCTCCCACAGATTATAATTTCCCAATGTTGACCATGGTTTTAAAAGACATTGCAATAACATAAAAGAGTACATTTAAACACATGACGTCTGCTCAGCAGCAGAAGCTTACACACACAGCTGACAGACACACACACAGCTGACAGACACACACACAGCTTTCAGATACACAGAAATGGATCCACGCTTTTCAGCTCCTATTTTTGTCCTCTTTTTAACACTTATTACACTACAGAGGATCAGATCGCGATCAACCTTCATTTCATATTCGTCCTATGGTGGACCCCTCTCAACACTTTTGTGTTTCTTGAGCAAGTCACAGATTGGCTAACGCGTTCTTTTTAGAGGGCAGCACTCCTCAAGGATAAAACCGACAAAACCTAGTCTTTCCCTTCCCCGCGTCCGGGGGAGGTCGGAGACGACCAGTTCTCACTAAAGAGCCAATCGACCTTTAAACCTAATTTCTTTAAACCTAAAAGCTACTTTTTCTTTAAACCTAAAAACTACTTTTTCTTTAAACCTAAAAACTACTTTTTCTTTAATTATTCCTATGAACAGTTAAACATGTAGACAGGCCAGTGGAACACAATTTGAACAGAAATGTAAAAGCAATATGAAATTTAGACAAACCTGGGAAAAGCAATATGAACTGAAATTTAGACAAACCTGGGAAACAGTACAGACAACGGCTGATAACTGAAATTTATACAGACCTGAGAAACAGTACAGTGGTGTATATTAAGGAACAAGTGTCCTTACCTTTTATTTGGGCCCTACACCAGAGTACTGTTCCGGAAAGTCTGCGCCTAAACGGCCAGTCCAATCTCTGCTCATGTGTCAACACAAAACCATCCTCTGCTACCAACTGTTGAGAACGAGAGTCTCAATCGATGAATCATAATTTGTATTGACACACGGAGCATAAAATCAGCCAAGAAAAGCATTCAGACTTTACTTATTTTATTAACTTTCAGCGCTGAAAGGAGACGCTTTACCATTACATCCGAGAAGAGTTTCTAAAAAAGTCTGTGCAGCGTCTGAGGAGAAAGAGGAGGGCAGCTGATTATATGGACGGAAGACACTCCCTGAAATCACACCATGTCTCTGTGGCCTGATGAGTTTCTGTTTCTCGTGAGAAATTGACCTTGGTGTCTAACAGAATCAAAAATGTAACTCTTTACTATGGGCCCTTTGTCTAACAGCGTGTGACTCTTTCTCGGCCTTGGTAAAGCATCTCAACACATAATAGTAATCATAATGATTTAACTAATTTACTAATCTCAACAGAAATGGACCCACTTTTTAGGTTCAGCTGCAATGACATGAAGTGACTATAATAAAAAATAATAATATGCAGTAAAAAGTAACCACATTGCTTTATTTCTTTTTAAGAAGTGTTTGTTTTTTCAGATGTGTAGTGTTGCTTTGGGAACTTTCAATAATCAACAGGCTGATTTTATATTAAATACTTTTTTGCCATTCAGGGGCGAGTCTCAGTGCTGAGGTGTTTCAATAGTGTTGAGATTTTCAGAATTATTTCAGTCAGCCCAATAGATGGATCATGAACCTGCCGACAATTATCCAGCTGATGAAAAGAAGGGTCTAATCAGGGCAGGGTAATGGTGTTTCACTTTCATTCTCTCTGTGAGAAGCTTCCAAAATAAAAAGCCATAATCGCTGTGATGCAATTACAGCCCGAGCACCTTGTCTGGCTGAATGCTTCTCTAAATCTGCCGTGGAGGTTAACTGGACATTTACCCTCCCATTGTTTTTATTGATCCTGAATATTGACTCATTTGTGAAAGGAAGGTGGGTGAAGTTAAATATTAACTTTAATAAAAGAAAGCTCAAATCAAGAGCAAAGCCGTAAAAAGAAATGAGTAGGAGGACTGGATGACTTTAAACATCAAATCTTTAAAAAAGAAAACTCTTAAAGAAGCTACATTTTGGTTGTGAATATGAATAAACTGATTAATCCCTTGAAATCTTAACCAAATAAGCTGAGAAATGCAGTTATTTTGCTGTTCACTTCTCCACTAATGTTGCTTAAATCAGGAATACCATTGTAATTTCTCCTCCTGGCTTGTGTGACAGCTGCTTTTCTCCTCACCTTGTACAAATACACACACCTTTGAAAACTATTCTTGATCTCTATATGCGTGACTGTAACAGATTCTTCCATATGTAATAAATTAGCTCGATTAATCATTTCAAACCACACACTCGGGTTACTCGTCACGTGTTGAAACGAAGCAAAATTATGACATTTCCCAAACCTCAATTCAGTTTTGACCCAAATCCTCAAATGTCTGCGAAAATCAAAAGAGAGATTTTCTTTTCAACATCACAGAGAGTCTAAGCATCCGAATCCAAACGAGAATGAGATGGAATAGTTTTCTGAGATCACTTACAGAAAGACAATGGATAAAAGACGTCGACTTCGACTCTCTTGAAGTGGAGTCAATAGAGTGGTAGGAAATGGTGTGCACGATTAGAGAACCAGCTTTTTGCCTTGTGCAAGAGAAACTAAGGAACAGAGAAAGCAACCTGTGACGCAGCGATTCATATGTTTTATTGGTGTTCATAGAATTGATCCATTTGCTGGCGACTGCACACAGTTTGTCTGCTGGCCGTTCCCTCCCATTGGGCTGCATTTTGGTAGCAGCGATCTTTTGAAAGCAAGCACAAATCTGCATTTAAACGCAGCGTTTCACAAAATTTCATTTTGTGAGACTGTATCTTGTTCGTTTAGCTTGCTTATTTTATCAGGTAAACACGTCAGACCTGCAGTATATCTAGCATTCAGACAATTTTCTTTCTAAATTCGCTCCCTCCCTATGTTGAACATTAGGACCGTACTGTTGACTATCAGTTGTAATCACATATAATCAGCAGACAAAGGGTTTTTCTCCCGCCATCTCACAGCAGGAGGCATCCGCACAGCGACATGCTGCTTTGGTCGCATTTTGTACCAGTCTGCCTTTTCTCAGTGCATTAACTTTGTGAAAATAGAGAGGAATACTCTGTTTTGTAAATTGAAAGCTCTTAAGTTACAAATGCTACTAGGCTTAGATTTTCTCCAGTCGTCCCTTTAGGCTAAACATGTCCCTCTGTCTAACCACAGTAGTGATTTTAATGCAAAGAAGTAGCAAGATAAGGCTTCGCCACAAAGTTAGTGGAGATCCATTAGCAGATAAACCATGTGCCGTTGCAGCGCTGCAGTAATACCCTCGCAGCATGAGGTTGATTGCACTCATCGTTTCTTCTCAAAATACGGAATGAGATCCCCACCGAGGAAATCCCCGATAAAAGCTGCCTCTTTACAAATATTAGGAAAACAGAAAACTTGGGAGTGATGCTTATCTGGGACACAACACTGTTGATATTTGAAGACATAACACATATTTTCACATCAAGATAACCATAAAACAATGACTAAATTCCTGTTGGCGGAATTGGCTCAATTATTTTCACAGTTAACAGCCCAAAAAAAAAAAAAAATTGTTTTCTTCGTAGTTATTAATGAATATGCAAACATTTTTAACGTCGCAACACAAAGATTTAATTTCCAACGTTTTGTAGCCTAGTGAACATCTGCTGTAAAGTTTGTATGAGCTGATGGCCATTGCTTCTAGCTTTAATTAGCTCACAACAGTGGGCATGAACATTACACCAATTATCTTTCCTCAAGCTTCCACTGGGAGGAAATATTACCCATGGCAGGTTCTCTATAGGGGATCCGTTAGCAGATGCACATCTAATTACACCTATGGGGAGATTCTCTTGGATGTCAGAATGGTCCCATTTACACTCCTACTGGGCAATTAACTGTCCTATGTGTTCAGGGCAATGACCAAACATATAGCTTTATTGAAAATAAACAATGCACATGCTGCATACTTGAACGTGCCTTTTGCCCCGCGTAACACCAAAGTGTAACTGACGGGTGTGCCCTCTCCCCTTAACCCCTGCATGTTGCACGTGGAGCTTAATTGCATGAATATTTCAGCAGTTACTGCAAGTCCATTTAGATGCATCAGCAAGATTGCAAGTTTTTAGACGGCAAGGTGAATTACTCATTTTAGCATGCTCCTTTTTTGCAACAGTTCTGCAAAATCTGTGCCAAGATAACTGAAAACACACATGAAATTGATCAATGTTTTTTTTAAGGATTAAACCTACTTTTCTCCATTTATAAAGCACTACAAAGTAAATGAATTATTCAATAACAACCTTCTAGTGATCTGAGGGCTTTCCAAAAAATTAATACTGACATTTTTAACACTGTTCTAAATTCCTCACCTTTTCTTATTTTTCAAGCTAAACATAATTTTTATACTTTATCAGGTAGCAAAGAACAATGCAAATAAAAGTAAGTTCATAATAACAATAGTATTAACAATATTTAAATAGTACATTGCATATTTTTGACATAGGACACAAATGAGTGCAATGAGGCCAAAAGAACATGAGGAACACAGGTATATAATATCTGATCATTATTCATCTTATAATTTCACTGCTACTACAATTAAAATGAAGAAACTCTTCAGCTTTATTACAATCATTAAAGGATGACCTCACAGAAACTCTCTCAAAAAAAATAGGAAGATCTAGAATTTTTTTTGAATTTTTTTTTTTATATGGTTTAGAAAATATCTGGCAGATCCTTGGCCAAAATGGGGATAATTTCAGACAGGTCAAGCGCATGTGCACCTATGTAGTTTCTAGTTAAGTTTTGGAAATGGAACAATATGTATTAATGAACATTTTCATGTTTATAGCCAAGTGGCTAATTTTCATCTCTCGTTCCATTGGTCGGTTGATGTTAAAACACAGAAAATGCAAATAAGGATGAAAACGACAGATATGACGCTACCAAAATTAGAGGTCTATAAGTGATTAATACATATTTAAATGTAATCAATATCAAAATTTTTGGCTTTCCAAGAGTCAATTTTTAGAGGATCAGTATTAAAAAAAAAATTAAGGAGCTGACTGGTTCTAGCCACTTTGGTGCCCAAGGCAACATTTAAATTGGCAGGTTTGCAAAGGATGCAAACTTATAATTAATGTACCCTTCTTTCCGGTGTCCAAACATCGTTGTCCATTGCTGATTTGGAAAACACAATATTTTGTGGGTAGAGCAGGTGCCTTCCTGTTCAGGGGACTTTTTCTTTGTCTGACAAAAACAAATGTATAAAGGAAAAATGTCTTCATTTTTCAAATAAGGTTTGAATGGGACAAGCACTGAAATATCACCTGTGGCGTGGAAGGAACATATTCAAATGGTACATTGAGGATGTATTGCTAAAAATATAAACCGCAGTCCACACAGTCACGCATATGCTACGTAAAGGCCACTTCGCTGATGTAAAATCTCAAAGGTCAGTCCAGTATAGCAATAAGTGGATCACTAGGACTAGTTTTAAATGGCTTATTTGGCCAGAAGAACCACATACAAAATAAGAAGCAATGTGTTCCAGATGCAACAAGTAACGTTAGGGTTAAACCACAAGCTCCAGAAGAAATGTATGCCCCATTGACAGTATTTTTCCTTTCAGTGTAATTCAAAGATCGCATTTTCAAAAGGTCAGTTGGAACTCGGCCACAAGAGGGAAAAAAAGCAAGGCTTACAGTTTCAGAGGGTTTGATAATGCATTAATGAATCAGATTATGTCTCCAATAAGCACGTCTTTGATAAATGTTCCATCAGTGAAGTACCCTGTCATGCAAATGAAGCGTGTGTGTGTGCGTGTGTGTGTTTCAGCAGTTTTTGAGTGAAAATGCAAAGTAAAAACTTTCAGATGGATAACTTTGCCATCATAGAAATGATATAACTGTTGTACTACATAAAAAGAAATGGTTTTGGAACATTTTAAGTTTAAACAATTGTTATTTTATTGCTTTTGAATCAGTCTCACTTAATGAGGATAAAACCCACACAAGATCTGCTTTCCTATTATCTTTCTCATAATGGGTAAGGTGTAATGCTTCAAGGGCTAACTGGATTTTTTTAGCAATCTCCTTACATCTTTAATTAAGATCAAATTTGAAGTTGTGGATTGTTTTTTTTACTCCTCACAGCTCTGCAGTACGCCATCTGCCCTGGGGATATTTATGTTTACTATTTCTCTGAGAAAACATTTTCCAGTGTACTTTGCTTTAGGACCAATAGCATTTCAGTTTACCCATATGGATAAGCCTCATTTCTATTTAGCCTTTCAGCTGGCAAGCTTGGATAAATGGAAAGAAAAGCCTGTGGGAACTATGGATCCAAACAAGACAGAGAATGCCTCAACACATGCCCTGTCGGAACTGATAAGTTTGGGTATTTTTTTCCCCCTCCCTTTTTGCAGTTTCTTGGTGTTCTCATAGTCTGCAAAATGCTGACAGGCCAATTCATGTTTTCTAGATTTTGAGCCAAAGTAAGGTTGTAGCCCTCACCTACATTAGATGACCACAGGTAACATTATTTTGATGGAGAGGCTTGGAGCCTCAGCTGCTCTCCCTGCCACTTGGAAGCTACATAGAAAAAAAAGGCTTTTTTTTTTTATCATTTTAATGCTGTTTTGTGCACAAGACAGCTGGCACTGAGGTCACTGACACTTAGTAGTTCATTTTTGAAACACTCCTAGGAGTGAGCTGAGCCGTGAATCATGAATTGTGACGAACTGAACAAAGGTTCAATCAGCAGTTCGACTATACATGAATTAATGCACACCAAAATACAGTTAAGACCCACATTTTTCAGTAATTGTAAATGTTTTAAGGGGTGACGGTTAAGGGGTTAACTTTCTTGGGAGGAAAATGGGGAGGAAACTTGTGCTTTCTAAGAAGCAAAACTTGAAGGCTGGATAAAAGGTTGTCTGAGTGTACACAAAAAAGCAGAATTTCTAAATAAAGTACCTCTGGATAAAATCATCTAAAATACACAAGAACGCAAAACACGTTTTACCTAAACCAAATGCAGCATTTCAGGTAAAGAACTTTCCTTTTGGGATGTTGTGGAGTGACTTGACACAGGCTGTAGATGAAAAAAAACCCTTTAAACATCTTACAGTTGAAATAGGAAGTGGGGCAAATCACAGACAGAAACTGATAAGCTACAAGAAGCATCTCACAAAGCCACAAGGGGTAACACTAGCTATTAGTAGGCAGAGTGTCATAACTTTTTCCTTGGCTACAAAAGTTATTTTCGTTGACACCGTTTGTTTGTTACTGATTATTTGTTTTTGCTCTTAGTGTGATATGAAATAAATTTATTTTTGGGATGTAAAAATAGAAAAAAAAAACAGATTAGACACCATAAAAATGCAGACTTTATAATACCTCACTGCTTCGTGGTTAATTAAAGCTTAAGGGAAAGCTGATGGGATCGATGCTTTTCTTGAATGGGGAATTAACATGTTATGCAACGTCCACCATTTAAAACTTCGAAGCTTGTGTGGGAGGCTGCACAAATAAAAGAGGGCAATAATAAGCTCCTGAGTCTTGATAATTGTAGACAATTTAACTATGAGTAGATGTGAGGGTGAATTGAGCTGGTGTTATCTGCATGGGACCAGCCTGTGATAGCAACGCCGAGTCCCTGGGTCCTGGGAGACTAATAACAAAGTAGGATTACTGAGCGCTCACTCTGCTGGCACCAAGGACATTTGCCAATAACAACTTTATCTGCCTCTTCCATGCGCCTTGGGTTCTGGCATTTGTGACTGCTGGAAATTAAGAATTGCTTTGTTTTGTCTCCAAGCCAAGGATTGCTGACTGTGGCTGTAATCAAGAAAAAAAAAAAGATTCTTTTGTATAAATTTCTTTTTTGATTTAACTTTGTCCAGTTTTGTTGCTTTTGTATTGTCTTTGTCATGTTGCTATCAGCTAAACAATCAAGGAAATTGCCGTTTTAAGCCAGCCACTTGAGATTTCTCTGTGAACTCTCAAAATAATGCAGGCCATATTCTCAGTAAAATGTTACTTACCAATGGTGGCTGTGAAAATGTTTCTTTGCCAAAACAAAAACACAATTCAACAACTGTCATTTTATGTTTGTCATAGCTATTCAAAACAATTGTGCAGCCTCCTGTTGTAATCATCTAAAGTAGACTAAGCATTTTTAATGTAGAAACATTAAATATTTGTTTTTTTCTGTCTCAGCATTTTTTTTTAGCTCAAATTCATAAAGTCCCTCATGATGTGGTCTTTGGCACTGTAACCTCACTGCATTATGGCCTATAAACCAGATTTATTTTTTCTAGTACTGTGGTTTTGTTTTGTTCAACGTCTACAAAGGTTTAGTTGGTGCTTAATTAGATTTGCTCATATTACATAGACTTACAAACATCCAACAATAGTTATTGCTTGTTGTAATTTTGTGGTGGTTTTCAAGTGCTTATCATACAAAATAATAGTTTTCTTATTTTTTTTTCTTTATGGATTAGCAAAAACAGCTTGCCGTTAGCTTGTTAATTCACATATTTCCCCAAAATATGTCCAAATATTTAAATTAGTTGGTCTTGTAAGGGAGAAGTGCAATATACCTCAACAGGTGTCAGCAGGGTTGTTTAAATCTTGAATGATATGACTGAATATTTTGGCAATTTTATAAACCAAACTTTGTTAGAACCTTTGCATATCACAACCAATCTTTCCTTGTTGATGAGCCTATCCAATCATCAAGGAGCAAGAGGCAAGCTGCATCATGGACATTTTGCGAGTCCATTGCAAAACAAATTGAGACACAGACAGCAATACACACAATTAACCATTGCATTTCAGAGCCACTGCTGACCTTGAACTGTATGACTGTATGAACTGTGAAGGAAGCTGGAGAGTCTATTAAAAAGCAACAGATGCAAAATGAAAACATGAGAAATTTGAGATGTGGATCAACAATTTTCTAGCAGTAAGTGATATTTGCTGAACAACCTGTGATTGCAGACCTCAGCAAAAAAAAAAAACAAAAAAAAAAACGCATCTGTATGCAAAAATTAAAACGCTATTATTTTTTTTTTTTCTTAACACTTTTAGTAAAAACACCAACGCACCCTTGTTTTAGTTTGTGCCATTGAGCTATGGCATGTTAAGAAAACGTCCCCACCCTCTCAGCCAGATGCTCCAGTACACCAAGGGGAACACCTGACATTAACAGAGTATTCTTCAGGCCTGTGTTTAATATGCATGTCTGAGCCCCTTTTTTCTTTTTAACAAAGAGTTCCTCCTATAATGTTCCTCACCACTTCAGTAGGTTGAGGATTAGAATTCAAACACCGCCTGACCTACCATCTGGTAGCAAACAGAGGGTTCAAGCCAAGGAAAGGTGCAGATATTTTCATTTAAAAATAGCTTTAAATGTGTTTAAACATACTCCTTCCAATTGGTTTGGAGTTCAAACTATGTGCTCAAAATTGTCCCTTGTAGGCTGAGCTGAGTTCACAGTTTAATTGCTGCTGAGGGCTTTCCATCATTTGCCAAGAGAAATCAAAGGAGTTTCAATGGTTTGGTTTCTACTCTATTTATTGTTTCTACAGAAACCATAGAGTATATGGAAGGTCCATTGCAGCTACTTCACATAGTTAAGAGCAAAGTCAAAGCTGTTTTCTGTAGTATATAGTCTCACTTGCCAAGCCTTTGAAAGTAAAGTAGCTAACATAAAGGACAGACGAGATAGATTGACAGGAATTTGACTCAGGTTCTTGCAACTCTTTTTGTTTTTGATAGAGGACATAACCGTAGCTGACAAAACATAAATGCAACAGTAATGGATCTCTTCAGTACAAAATGTTATTTGTGGTACAATAGATGTGTACGAGAGTGATAAGTTCAGCAGTACTATGTTACTCACTTTCCCCAGAAGGCACACGACTAATTTGCAGTTAAATCTATTTGACTTATACAGCTGCCATAAATGACTGTAAGGCTCAACGTAAGCTTAGCATGAGGTTAAGCTTCCCTGTCACTATCTGAATAAGTTATTTCAATCTAAGTGACAGAAACTGCCTTACAGACGATGGGATCCTGAGCACAGGATGCGGAGTTCACTCTGTTGTGCATAAGCCTGTCTTTGTTTCTCTCTGATCAGGCCAGCTAGGGAGAATTTAAGCTTACTGTTATGTTTAGTATAAACCTGGAGGTGGAGGTTTAAATTACATAGCAAGGAGATGAATTAGTATTCGTACCCTTGAGCTTTTTTCATATTTTGTCATGTTATAATTACTAATTTAACATTTGTTGTTGGGATATTTTGCAATTGGTGACACATTACAATCAAAACTGTCCCACAATTAGCAAAACCTCACAGTCAAGGAGCAAAACACCAGGCCAGACTAGATGAGATGCCTTGTTGTCTGAGACTTCCTTGTTCTGCTGAGGTCCACAATTGCTAAGAACAATTTTATATAATTTCCCAAACACTCTGACCAAACCAGAAAGTCCCACCTACTTACTGTACAGATGTGCCATATAGGAATTAAAGAGCAAATGGAAAGAGAGACGAAACAAGCTGTGAAAGAGAGCAGCGAGATGGTTGCCATTGCTTGGACCAGTGGTTGAGCACCGTTGGCAAGCAACCACAGCAAAGACTGACAAATGGAGGCAGACCAGCATCAAGGGCGACAACCAGGGATGAGCCAACCGGCTGAGAGACACAGGCAACAGGGACCGTAAAGGTGCGTTAATGAGCAGCAGCATGAGGTGAAGCCTCTCTGAGACGAGAGCAGAATGGAAGAGGTGACCCTACAGATCGCAAACAGTGAGGCCCTGGAGCCATGTGGAGGTGCACCTGAGCCCAGGACCCAACGGTGCTAAGCACGTTGGCTGGACAATGGGGATCCTTCCAGGCCAAGGATGAGGACTGGATGGAGAGAGTCACCAGGGAGACGGAGCTGGATCGATAGCTGAGGGTCGACTACTGAGGGACGTACAGCAGAGAGTAGCAGGACCATGCCCACTTTTATTGCCAAGACTCTGCATTTATAGACTTTTATTGCTGTGTGCCCTTCTAAGGATTTTAGTAATTTTGTCTTTTCTGTACTACCCGTGGAGTGTTAGGTCAAGGTTTTATGCTGCCTTCTATATTTTTATCACCTCAGTTTTATGATATCTTATTGTCATTACTGTAAAGTTTTTAATATTCCATTTGATTCCAACACATTGCTCACTCCAGCGATAGGCCCGCCTAGCTAACCTGGGTTTTTAGTTAACTCCTTGTTTTGACTATGTGGCCTTACATGTCAAGTTTTAGCCTTATTAGTTTTATTCCTGCTGTATTTATACTCCCCAATCCCCAAACAACAACAACAACAAAAAAAAATTGAATAAAATAAAATAATAGCCCCGTCACTCAAATTTCAAGCTAGCCGGTCATATTGGTATTTTTACACTTTCTCTGTGTAAATGTTATGAGTGTTTTATGATTAACAAAGGCGTGTTTAACTAAATTAAACAGGAGGAGACCATCTGATGGATGTCTTGGATGTTTTGACAAGAAAATTGGGTTGTGGACAATTGAGGAGTTTTGACTGAAGTGTTCTCTTGTGAAAATAATCTGAGGTGTTCTGCTGTGCTAAGTGTTGTACTAATTTCATGAAGTTTAATGAAAACCCAGCCCCTAAATTTAAGATGATCCTTGAATAATAATAATAATAATAATAATAATAATAATAATAATTGTTGAACAAAACTATATTAGTATAACAAAATTGAAAGAAAATTACACATTGTGTTTAATTTGTGTTTAAAAATAAATATGGATGTGGGTTTGTATTCAGACCGTTACGTTAATGTTCATCTTACATCAAAATCACAGTTGCAAGGGTTTTAGTGTATGTTTACACCAGCTGTGCACATTTAGACAGAAATATGTATCTATTCCATTTTGCAGAATGGCTCAAGCACATGCAGATTGGATGGAGTCTAGTGTGTGAGTGTTGGAAGGTGGAGCCTGTCTAAAGTGTTTTTGCATCACCTAATGTTCAGAGATTGTCCCCTAATTAGTTTCTTCCATCTTCCCATAAACTCTGACCGGCTTGCCTGTTTCTGCTAAGGAATGTCATCCTCACTGCATGATGCTTCTTCCAGTATATTTCACAATGTAGACAGTGGTAAGTAAAAAAAAAAAAAAAAAGCTTTATTTTGGTCTTGTCTGATCAAGCCACCCATTTTTATCTCTCTGGTGTTTTCTGCTTGGCTTGTGTCCAATTGATCTTGTCTTGACCAGAGGATATTTTTCCACGTTTGCTGTGTCTCCTATCTGTATTTTCATAATAAGAAATCCACAAACAGGGCTTCTTTCCACCAAGGACTTTGTTCTTTCCACTCCTCCATAGAAGTTTGATTTGTGGAGTGAACAATAATAGCAGAAATCTGGCCTTTAAAGGCAATATATAATATGAAAGTTTGCACGTGCATCAAATTAATTGTGTCACTCGGCGAGTCTGGTGTCCTTTACAGTTCGGAGCACCATCCGTCAGTGTAACCTTCCAGCTCGCTCAGACATTAGCAATTAAAAAGAGACAGCTTGTGGATTATCAGGGAGATAGAGTAAGCAAAAGGAGAATATGGCTAAATGTCAGTAGTGAGAATGCGGTGAAGTGGAAAACACTGTACATGTGTTAAATGAAAATAAATGCATTATCTGAAAGAAATTTTGGTTGATACACCAAGATAAACACACATATGTTCAGATATGACTGATGCTGTCACTATTCAGAATACTGTAGTGACTGTTCCCACTGAGGTTATAGCTTAGGATATATAGCCACAAGCATTATTTCATGCATTTCTGAGATGTCTTGAGACTACTGCAGGAAGTTTTTGACTTTTTTCAAAGCTTCTGCAAAGTTGATTTTCAGAGTTTTCCCTTCCTTCTATTACATTTCTATTCTATTACATTTCAATTGATTTGTTTTTTTAAAGCATTAAAGCACAAAGTTACAGTACTGATTATTGCATTTGTTAGGAAAAATAGGAAATGGTCATCTGAAACTAGAAAATTTTAAACGGGGCCTGCCAAAATGTGCCTGTCGGTTGGAACCCAGCGTTTTGATGCTAAAAATTAGCATCCGTGCTAAAATAAGCTACAATGTACTCAATAGCATGTGGAGAGTCACAAGCATGTTGAGTAATGTGGACTTACTCCATTCTGTATGTTAAAATTAGTGTGTGACCTAAAATTAGCCAAAATGTTAATGTTAGCCTAAATGCTACCAGTGGCATGTGAGGTATCACTAGCATGATGTCTTACATTGACTTCCTCCATTGAGTGTGCTAAACATGGCTAATAAATAAAAAATGGCAAAAAAGCTTATTTTAGGGAAAAGGTAACTGCAGATGTGGGCAGTAGCTACTGATAATGTTTGTGCTAATGTTAATGCACTGCCTTCTGATATTTACTTTTGCAAAAGTAAAAATCAGATGTTTACATCGTGGCACTTCGCTACCAGGAAAAACACTCATTAATTGTGCAGTTGGTGAATTTGGTAGAAAAGTTAAAAGTTTTTTTTTTTTTTTTGTTTTTTTTTTTTCTCATCAGTGGTAAATATATTACAAAACACACATTCAACACAAAAGTAAAACTCGGATTTATACTTCATGGCACTTTGTTACCAGAAAAAACGCTCATCTCTTAACACCACATTAATTATTGTTTATGAAACATAAACTCTTTTGAGATACTGTTTATCTTCTTAGACGAAAGAAATAAACAGTTGGGAATTTTTTAATGTAAAAATCACATGTTTACTTCGAGGCTTTTCGCTACCAGAAAAAGTGCTTTAGTTCATGCCATAGCTTTAGTTCATGGCTAAGCAAGGCATTTCAATGCACTGCTATGGCAGGCCCCAATGAGTAAGAAACTAAAACTGAAAATTCCACATGTTCTGAATACAATGCGGAAACAAAGATTACTTGAATTAGCATCTTAAAAGCCCCCTTTTTAAACTATGAAAGCCAGCATTTCTGTGGAAAACAATGGACTGGTGGGAACAATAGTTTCAGCACAGCAGCTACACATAAAACTATGTCAAGACCAGTAATTTTGCTCTTGTAATTGTATGCTGTCGCCTTCAATTCAGATTACAACAAATGTGCAAAGATATTTTTATTGTAAAGAATAATTACTGGTGTTGCAATGTATACAGTGATTTGCACAGTGACCCCTGGCCATTAATTTATTGTCACAATGTTCTCCAACTTGACAATACCCATTAGCTCCATGTGATAAAAAGGATGGATTTGTTGCGGTGTTCTTGTGTTCAGAGGTCACAGCAAGCTTCTAAAAAGATGACCTGCAAATATGAAATGCAAAACAACATAAGACAAATAAGCCTGGCTAAAGGAGACAGTAATAATTGAAATCTTTTATTTTTGATTATGTATATTTAAAATTGATGGGAAAGCTTGTTACCTATAGATTCATTCATTTCTATAGCATAACCCTGATCTTTACCCAAAACCTTTGCTACTACATGTCTAACCCTAAATGTAATCTAAAAAGCAACACTTCTTCTTATGGGGCCCCAGAATGAGCAGTCAGTCCTCATAATGTAGTATGAATTAGGAAAATGGTCCTTCCACTGTATCAAACACAAGGCCACACACATATGCGATCACACACACACACACACACACACACACACACACACAAATACAGTTGTACAGAATATTGGAAATAAACAAATAAAAAAAAAATAGCCCACCAACATCAAATAAAAATAGTCTTAAACATTCTTGCATGCCTGTGAGCTGTGCTGTGATGCAACACATTCTCTGGCTGTTGGAGATTGTGCTTCCTTCAAATGTTAATCACTGGGTAAAAATAATTAGCTGCTGGTCCAGCGTAACACCCCGTGTCAAATGAAAAGCAGGACTTTCCAGTGGAGAGTGATTGCACTTTAAAGTTTGGCAGATTACCACACATAAGCATAGCCTCGGAAAAAAATTTGCCGGTTGGGAAGCTTGATATTTGCAACGCCGTTCCCAGGGAGGGCTAGAAGATTTAGCCAAGAGAGTTGTGCTAACTGTACACAACATCTACAGAGGTGTTGTAGGGAATCTGCCTCTCAGTAGTTATTTAGCTTAATAGTGAACATTCACCATATTATTTTGCTTACAAGAATAAAAAAGAGCCTTGGTAAAGTTTTACATGTTAATACCTTTTCTTGAAATGCCATTAGAGGACGAAGAGCTATGCAAACTGTGACCACAAACTAAAACAATAACACTGTTCTTATCTAAGCCTGTTCTCTCCTGCGATGCAGATTGCACTTTAAACCCTTGAGATTTCACTGGTCTCCCGAGGCCTTGTTTGCTAAATTAATTGTCAAGACTGTGGATTGCTCTTTCTCCTGATAAAAGAATTAGACTTTCAAGCAGCTATATCCATTAATAGTGGCTCCCTGTATTGATTTTTGCTTTCTTCTTTGAGACTCTGTGCAAGATAAAGTATCTAAACCTGAAAAGCTAAACATCTTTTAGTCAGACTGCATAAAGTAATCATCTCTTAATTACCTTTGACTGATTGCAGCAACATGGAATCCAGTACAGCACATAAAAATTGTTCAGATGATGAGGAGAGCAAAACAGCACAGAGAAAGAATAACAGAAGAGTGACTGATGCGCCTTAACCTGGGTTCAAATTGATGCTTAGCATAAACATTGATAGAAGAGGCTTGCACCTTCACAGAGTTGAGAGGAACTGCACGGGGCAGACAAAGAAAAGCGGACAGCAATGCAAATTAATATACCAGACAAATACGCAAACATGCACTCTGAAACCTGCACAGCGACTCCAACAAGATAAAAAGCCTTCACTTAGAGAAGGACATATTGATTAGTATGTTTTTCTTGATGTACCCATTTTGAAGCAGAGCATGTAGCGCTATTGAGCAGATGGACCAGGCGTCTTCCACCATGAATAGACTGAATAGTATCCAGGGTCTGCAGACTTTTTATTTTTATTGAAATCATTACTTATATTAAAATGGTTCGTTAAAGTCACTAGTTGAGCTGTGTGTTTTATAGTCCGTATCTCAGGATGTGTACTCTCAACCAAATACATACGTAGAAATCTGTTTACCCTTGCTTACTCTGCATGCTGTTCCTATGACTATTTTTGCAACACAATTATTAATGTGACAGCAGCGTTTACACATGTCAGCATAAATCACTGACATTTGCACGGCTCAGCTATAAATAGTGACGCGGTAGAGGGATTGTGGCTTTATCCTCTGACAGCTTTTCCATCGCTGTCACTGGCCGCTCTGGCTTTGTACAGTGCAATAGTAAATTGACGTGATGACATGGAAAGGCTACTTTTACTTTACATTTCTTAGGTGGTTAGTTCGTTTTCTGTCTCATCTCCTGGTTTCCTGATGAGTGGATTGTATAAGTTGGTTTTGCCTTATTTATTTGAGAGGATGTAATAAAATTTGACTAAATTTGCCATAAAATTAAATTCAGTTTAAATTAAAATATTAAAATATTGACCTATATTAATTGTTACCAATTACTGAAAAAAAATACTTAATGATTTACTATTAGATCTATAATTGTAGATAGTAAAGTTAACTTGATTTAAGAGTGTAGTTTTACTTAAACATTTAGTATTATTATGTCATATATGACAGAGGTCTAGGCAAAACGAAATGTATGATAAAGTGACTTTAAGTATTCGAGTTGGTTTTTCTATTGATCATGTTTTCAACAGTTATTATTACTGCAACACCACAACATGCTGAAGCTTTAAAGTTTGGACAAACTTTAAAAGCTTATTAGCAGTCAACCTCTTAGCATTTTTCCCTTGCAGCAGCCCTGGGTATAAATCTGTGTAATTTTCATGTTCTTCGCCCATTCTCGCAGGCTACTCTGCTTTGTCCCAACAACCAAACCAACCTAGCTCCCACTTGGCTTACTCTGCAATAGCAGCAAGATTTAAGCAGCTCTTCACTTCTGTAACTGGTTTTCAAAACATAAAAAAAAAAAAAACTGCTTATGGCTGCAGCCTCAAAAATGTTAGCATTAAGGTGTTGTATCATTTCCCTCAGCAGCAATCATTGGTCTACTGCAGAGGATGGATGCTGAATGAAGGTCTGCAGTGACAGGCTATGTTGAGAAGCTGTGAGTTATAATGGCTTACCATTTCTCAGTGTCAGTATGAATGAGGGAGCACACCATTAGCACCACAGGCAGTTCCATGTTGGTGTCTCCGATAATAGACCAATCAACAGGAACACAGAGCTCTGGCCTTCAGACCCCAGAAACAAGGGATTGTAAGCATTAATGATGACCATCCACTGCTCAGAAGCTCAAGGATATCAAGAGATTGTTTTCTGGGGGGGGTTTCTACACAGTAAATATAAAACACAGACATCCACTGAGCTTATTACTTGGTGGCAATCCAAAACGCATGTCTGCTCCCTTCACAAAATGTGCTTTTCAGTGCTTTTCATGGTGTTATGAAGTAAAATTCTCTACAACATCATCAATATTTAGCACCTTCCTCTGTTTGCAATTGCCAAACAGAAGCAGGAATCTACAAAGATTTGTTCATGTGCTCCTTTGCCATTAGAGGGAGAGGGAGCTTTTGGAGAATAGGCATTCACACTGTGAACATCCACAAACAGATTCCAATTATAGATCTGGGCTGTGTCCGTCTCAATCTACTTTCCCTCTGATCATGCTAGTCTGGAGTGCATACAATTTTTTCCTTAGCAAAACAAACACGGGACAGATTCAAATTCTTTACCGAGCAGGAGAGAGGAAGACGGTTTGAAATATTGTCAGAATGTTCTTGCTGGGAGAACTTGCCAGCAAAGTAGGGGGAACAGGAGCAGTGAAGATGCAGCTTCAAAGTGAATAACTGCTTGAAAGTAACATATATTTTCTCTGATGAATCCCAAGCTTTAAAACGAGTAATCTGAGAGAGTGATGTTGGAGACTTTGATGTTAATAAAATGCTTGCAAGGCTATGCAGTTTTGGTATATATATATGTATATATATAGATATATTTCTAGAGTGTGCTTGGGACAAAATTAGACAAACACGGGACGTCGGTTTTTATCCGCCGAGCAGCATGGGACTGCTCGGGTGAGTTGATCCTGTCCGGGTGCTTGGTCAGAGGGTCAGAGGGTCCGGTGTTGTTGCATGGCTCCGAGGTGTCTGTTTTATTGTGCAGTTTTTGGAGGGGAGCGATGTGCGTAGCTTGCAGTGTGTTCTCTCGTCATGCAGGGGTGCACCTGTGGATTTGCAGCATAAGGCGTTCTGGGGCATGTGTTTGATGTTCTGCTGCTGGCAGAACATCCTATGGGGATGTCCTAATATGAATATGAATTCCCCCATAGTTGGCCCTATGGAGGAATTCATATTAGGACACTGGGAGGTCCCAAGAGTTTAAAGTTTAAGCGTAGTGTGTATAGGGAGTGTGAGTGGTTGTGGTCTTCCATTTTGGTGTGTGTTTACATTGGGTGAGTGGGTGTGAATTTCTGTGCATGGGTATGAAGGTGGGATTCATGTGATTGGGTCTGTGTACCTATTTATCTGTCAGGTTGGGTCATATGCTGCCCCCTGTCACACTACATTGGGCTGTGGTTGCTACTAAATAATCTGGTATTAATTTGTGTCGTGTTCTTTTCAGTGACGTAACTCTTATCACACATGTTGTTTGTCGCTATGATTTCTCAGTTTATTTTTGTTTTATTTTGTCTTTCCCTTTCTGAAGGTTTAGAAGCAGACTTATCAGGTGTCCACTTATATTCTCTCTATGGTTCTTTTTGTCCTATTTTCTTATCTTCATTCTTTTCTTTCATTCATTTCCCACCTTTCTCCCTTTCTTTTCCATTTCAGTATTCATAACATTTTAAAGAAATCCAAAGCAAATTACAAATAAGTAGAATTAACCATAAAGTTATGGTGTAAATATTATTTTTTACTCATTTTACATGTACAGTCTTTGGGCTCCTTGTCAGGTGCGTTGAAAGTTACCTGTTGAAGGTGTATCCTGGATTCTCGCCTCTAAACAACTCTTGCAGCCTTTTTGGCACCCAAAGTGGCACCCATGGGGGTACATAGACAACAATCTGCAGGAAAAAAATACATTCTGTCAAATAAATGAAGTATGGGTAAGGCTAAGCACTAACCATGATATGCTGAAGGGTGAGGACATCAGCAAAGACCCCAGATTTGGGTGTCACTCTGTAACACAAAGGAAGAAAGTAGTGACAGCTCAAATGCAAGGATTTATATGACAATTTGTCAAGTGAGGAGATTGAAGTCAGACAAGTTGTAGCTTAGAGACCCAACAAGGTCCACTGCATCCAGGAAATTGAAATCACACTGTGGTGAGCCCCATCTTATAATTCACAGCTGTCCTGAATGTGTTCGAATTCAAAAAAGAAAAAGATCTGGCCACATTCAAGCAAGGTTGTGAAAACTACATGATATTTAAGTGAAATCAGTTTTAAAAAATATTGTTAGAAATACCCATATCAATTATATATTAGTGACTATATATATTCTGCCCCCAAGCAAGTACAAAACTTGATGAAGCAGCAGTTCATGTCAGTGTGTCTGCATCTTTTGCTTAGGAAAAAAAAACAACGTAGTTAGTCGTGGTAGGAACTCAGAACTACAGAAAAAGATGAAAGAGGGAAACGATAAGCTCGCAGCTTTGAGTTGACTACCAAACCAGTCTGTGTTTATGCTGACGGGTAGTCCGATACATAATGTTGCAAATTTGGACTCGCTCTCGAGAGTCCAACGGTCTGTAGCGGGAGCATCGAACTGAAGTCTGTGTGTCAGGTGAAAGTTTGATCGAAGCGTGAAAAATCAGATGCAAGCGGTGTGTTTTGGGCCTGAGAAATTTGTTGGGTTACAGTTTTTGTATTGTGTCGTGGTCGAGGTCAGCAGTTTAAAACAAAGTTTTTAGATGTGTTGAGTGTAGCTTTAATGCAATATGATTTAGCATTAGCACCTTTGTGTTTGACATGTATTCCTTGTTTATCGTAAGGTGAAAGTATGAATCTTTAGTCATATGCAACATAAGATAACTGTGCTAAAGATAATGAGTTTAATTTTTTTAATTTTTTTACTTGACAAACTAAGAAATTGTATTTACAACATATTTCCTCTGCAAATAATTCTTTTTACAGTGTATCTTAATGTATGTGTTGAGACAAACTTTATGCTATAAACTTAAAGCATAAACTTTAATTTCAGCAGAACTTCCTGTAAAGGTCCCACTATTCAGGCAAATGAAGAGGCAGGAATAAAACTCATTTTACTTAATAACTTCAGAAAAGAGAGAATTACAGGACACTTTCTTTAATAGGCCAAAAAAAAGATCAAAAAACAGCCAAATCAGCATCTGACTTAATTGGCATTGTACTGTCCTTCAAGTCATGCATGGTGGAAAATCAGTTCCTTGAAACAAAAACAACAACAAAAAAACCTTCTTAGCAGAAACAACCTCTGGCAGCATTTATGTATGTATATGAAAATTAAGGCTTCATTTTATGGGGTATAAAACATAGATATGGCATTCTTTATGACATGCCTTAAGGAGCTGATTTGGACTGTTGCACTTCTGTATGAGTAGCTGAGAGATTGGAGGTAGATGATGTCAAACCCAGCAATCCCCTGGATCAGTTACGGGCTGTGGGCTCATCTGGGTATAATGAAACGGAGACTATCAATCTGTTGAAATGGCCTGTGGCTCAGCTGGGCATTGGTATGTTGAGGTTGGAGACAAACATGCACAGGCTGGAAATCCTCTCGGTGTTTTGCTGATCATGGACACAGTAAGAAAGTGGGTAAACCATAGGGCCAAAAAGTTGCATGATTTTTGTATATCAGTGGGAAACAGAACAGCCAATAAAATTGACGGTAGTCTATATCTTGACCTTCATGCTCCATCCATCGTGCAGAGACATTAATGTTGCGTGATTATCCCCCAGCAAAACGTTGAAGAATCCGTAAATTTTACTCGCATTGAAAAAAGCTATTTTCACATGGGACATCTTGCTACATGTAATATCAAGAACGTTGCATAATCATCTTCCTGTGAGTGCATTTTTAAGATAAAAAAAAAAACACCTCAAGAATGAATTAACTACTCCCATTTGGCATCACTAAATGTAATTCAGATTTCAGAGCTAAAAGAAATATCAATCAAAAGTATTAGTGAGATATTTTTTTGTTGTTGTTTTGTTGATCTGAAATATTTAAGTTGAAAGAAGGAGAAATCCATTGGTAGATAAATATTTTTTCATCGCCCGTACGTAGGTCTTTCAAATCTTACATGAATAATTATACACTTCATTTTTTAAAATTAAAATTTGCAAAGATTTTGTTGTATTTGTACACAATAAGTAACATCAAAATTACACTTTTTAAGAATAGTCAGTGGTGAAGTGGGTGCATGTGAGGTAGGTATGGTACAGCAAATGCAGGTGCAAAACAGATCCACTGTTAACATAAAGTCAACCAGCACCTGCTTAGGAGTGGTGATGTTACTCACTGAACGTGCCACATCTTCATATTTCTTCACCTGTTGTGTTTAAAGTAAATGTTCGCTGAAACGCTTTGTTTGCTTCTCCGGCCCCTCGTCTCTTATTATAAAACGCCAAACTTCATCCTTTCTGGTTCTCCTTCTCACTGGTTGACAGCTAGACTTTTCATGCTTCATAGCACTTCCCACTCTCAAGCTATTTCTTCCATAGCCTAACCTAATATTGACGGAAATAGGAAATGCAAAGCTGTGGTAAACATTCAAATGTCTGACATGCCCATTTCCAATTTCACAGATACAGGCCTAGGAGTTATTACTGCAAAACAAGCCACAGTGCCGCCATAAGCGAAAGGGAAAACCGCGATACTGCTTTGCTTCCTCTGCGAGGCCTTCCAAACTTGTACATTCTGGGGAAAAAAAAATAAATGTTTGTGTGGTAAGAGCTGCAGCAAAAGATGGAGTGAATCTATGCTCTTTGCCATAACATATTATTGTACCACTTAATGTAATGCATCTGCAGGGAGTTTAAAAATTATAGTAATAATTGCTGTTTATGGAGGGCAGTGTTTATCTTTAAGGCTTATCCCAGCTGGGCTCAACCTCCAACCTCACAATAATTTCCAGCGGTTTTGCCCCTATGGTACTTGCAGGCCTTGAAGGGGTCAGAAAACTATGTCAATGTGTCTTTCAGTATAATTCTATTAAGCACAGGTTCAAGCTCCAAATTAAAATGCAAATTACCTCTATAATAAAAGCGAGAGAGCACAGGCAAAGATAAGGTACAACCTTCCATTTTATGGCTGGCTCTTGAGGACTACAAAACCTCTTTTAACGTGAAAATTAACTCAGTTTTGGAGAACAAAGTGCGTCAGTATCTTTACAGTATATATTCTGTCACTCATTCAAAGGGAATGAATTAGATGGCCTGTTAAAAACATGTGTTCTCACGTATCTGGTACTCACTGCTTGTCCTTTATGGTTTTTGTGTCACAATTAACCCTTTCCTCTCAGTCATGAACTTTTTCAGCTACATTTGAAGTTTAATGGTTAAGACGAAACAAGACAACGTTTTGACCACGAGAAGATTGTCATCTTTGCAGGTGATTTCTTGTATGTGTTTCTGCTGTGTACGTAAGAAGTTTGAACAGATTCAGAAGTGGGGGTTATACGTTTTTTTTTTTTTTTTTTTTTTTTTCCATTTTGGCAGAATTTTGTTTACTTTCCCAATTTTAACATCCTTTGCACAGCTGTATTTTGTCCTATGTTGCACCCTGTGGTTTACACCGCTGGACCTCTGTACCTTTTTGATACACGTTACCAAGTATATCAGATGTCTACATCAAAGATAAAAGCTTGATCTCTTGCTGGTGTGTTATCACTGTGCAATTCTGCAGAGAAGTACAGCTGTAGGTGGCTGTACTTCTTATCAATCCCAGAGCAGAGGCAAAAGGAAGCATTATAATCATACTGGAAAACGGACCAGCCTGTGTCTCTCAGGCTCTGGACAACAACGCCGAAATGCCTCTTTATATGGTTGAACCAACACTTTAATATTTCTCAAAAGAAATATTACAACTAATGCTCTTTTGTAATCCAGCTATAATTATAGAGTGCCTTATAAGACAGTCGGTGACACCGAGAGCTAATGGCTTCTTGTAATAATATTGACCTTTTATTTATGTATTTATTATTATTATTATTATTATTATTATTGACAATGCTGTTCTGATCGATGCAGGTCAACACAAATCCACTAACAAAAGCAACAAAAGAACACGTATTTCATTGGGCGCAAACTTTCACAAATGCTGTCTTTGGCTATCTCAAAGTCAGCATTACCTGAATACCTTCAAACCGAAACACAAAACAGCCCTGCACATTGTCCAATCTGATATATACTGAATGGTTAAAACAAGCAGAGCTCCTTTGAAGCATCTGAGTGGTTTAAAGGTGAAAGTATTCTGCTTTATAAATGAACATCTGTTGGAGTAAAAGCCCCCCAGGCTCTTTGTTTGTAGAAGCAATATCTTATCTCAGTGGTAAACACTGCATACTGGGTAATGCTTGTACTCTGAAGTGTGTCAGCTTATGGGGTCATGTGTGCTCGCAAATGCCGTGTGTCCCAGGCTGTGGGAGAGGAAAGTGGAACCAACACAAGCACATGTTTATCTAGTTAACCTTAAAACATGTTTTAAGTATATATTCTGCACTTTAATACACTGCTAATCAAAAAGTTGTTATATTTTACATTAAAACTAAGCCATTTTGGGTTCTTAGCTTACTTGTTTAGCTCGATATACCCATGTTAGTTAGCTTGCTATGTGAATTATATCAAATTAAGCTGTTGTTATATCTTCCCCTGTAGGTTTGTGTTACAAACAGTGACCCGCCACATTTCTTTGAAACGTTTTCGTACCTTGAACCTTTGGTAGCAGTTAGCAAATCCTAGAATCAAGCTGAGATGCTTTCGTTTTGTGGTCAAACATTTTCCTTCATTATTTTTTTAATAAGGACGTTGTATGAAATACTGAGACTGAGATGTGTAGTTTGACACTAATATCTTTCCATACACTTTTTTTTTTTTTTTTTTAAACTTTGGACCAGAAGTCATTAACATGGCCCAAACTGGTAGATTTAGAAGGAGACATAGCGTCTTTCCAAAATCCCGATTTTGTGCCAGATCTTAAACTTTCTCATCATCCATTCTTATAGTTCACGGTCACAATAAAATATACAAAGCTGTTCAAAAGCTAATAACAATTTTACTATAGTATTACATGTGAACTCTGAAATGTATGTAACGGCTTTCACTTGAGTCTCACCAAAATGTTCCATCTGTCACTTGCATTGTAAAAGCTCCTATTTTCATGTTCTTTGTAAAAAATGAAGTCCAGTTTGTGCACTTTGATTGAGAACACTGTGTTTCAAGTTTTAAAGATGGTTGATTGAGGCTTGGAAAGCTATTTTCTATCGGAAATAGTTTGCATGTTCTTGGAAATAAGAGGAAATTAGAGAAACGTACAGTTTTATGGACTTTTTTGCAGTTAGGGAAATGTGCTGCCCATCACTGTTCCACCCATATCCTCTTTAAACAAAAAAAAACAAAAAAAGAACTGCTCTCCTCTGTGGTGCTAACCTGAGCACCATGTGACCTTGTGTTCGTAATTCGAACCCGCAGCACGACAGTGTGGCGGTGCTGCTTCCTCACCAGGTTCTGGTATCACATAAGTGTCTGTGCAGACACTGAGGGCGAGCCAAAAATTAATCGGCGCGATTAATTACAAGAGCCATATGGTCAGCTGTGCCTCTCTGCCATTTCCAGTTAGACTGCTTGGGAGTTGCAGGGAGGCATGCTGACATTTGCACAAAGTCCCTGAATGAAACATAAGCGAGAGAGAGAGAGAGAGCACTACATTTTCTCTCCGTAACACACACAAACTTTTAAAAACCGGTTCTACATAATATACTACATGCATCACCACATGTAGCATGCATGATGGTTATTCATAAGTATTTAATATTGTATACAGCCAAGAGGAGACAGCCGAGACTTCAGAGCAAGGTTTTTTTTTTTTTTTTTTACGATATGGATAGAAAAAGTTCAATTTAATATTTTAACCACAGAGAATATTCAAGGTCTTATTTAATCAAAATGACTGGTGACCGCATCAAGTTAAAAATCATATAGCAGAGCAGATGGCACCAATGCACGTCTCAGAAATTAAATGGTTACCGTCTCACCTGCCGCAGGCTGTGTGAGTCATGGTAAACATTGGTTACATGGTGAGTGTACTGTACATACACAAGCCGTATTAATCATGCATACATTCCCGATGGGTGTGGATGGATTTTTCAGCTGAACTTCACATCTTCCTGCTGATAAACACGCTGCTTGGCCGAAGGGTAGCATGGCAGAAACTCTGAATAATCACATAAACTCTGGAGTCTTTCCACTGGAAGCAGGCATACAGCTACTAATACTTGTTTACTGAGCTGTGCAACTCTAACGCTATCATTACAATATAGCTTTAACATTTACAGAAGCATATCTGATTTTACCGGAGCCAAATCAATAGAAAAATTAACAAACAATGTATTTGAATCAATTTATGAGAAGGAGCCATTATAGAACAACACATGAAAAACAAAGCTGCACTTGTGTTTTTTGTTATGCAGCCATTTGTGGAATAAACTTTAACAATATTCAAGCCTCACTTAGACAAGAAAAATAACATCCAAGTCAGATTTAGTCAAGTATTCCCCAAAACTGTATTTCCAAGTGAAATTTCAATGTGCATGTTTGATGAGAAAAAGGCAGAGAAAAGGTTTTTTTTTTCACTTCTGTCATAACTACAATCTACCACCACAAATATAAAACAGCTTTATCGCCAAGACTTATGTCAAGTGTCAAGAGCACACATTTAATAAAAAGGTTCAGATGTTAGTTCTCTTACAAACTTCTTATTTACCATATTAAGGGTTATTTTTGTGATTTTTTTTTTCCTTTTTTCTTTTTTTTTTTTTTTTACAGTATAATAAGTCAGAGATCACTTATAATGAGACTGAACTCGTTTGTCGCACCGGTTCAAAGATCGTCTGTCACCTGGCTTCTAGCTGTAGTTGTTGAAGCATGATCTGGTTATGATAATTATATGATAATTAGTCTAATTTACAGTGTAATCTGAAACTACAATTTGTCAGACAACCTCTATTTGCTGACATTGAAATGTGGTTTTGAAAAAAAAAAACCCAAAAAATGTTTTCTGTGTGGGGGACTGGAAAAAAATAAGCAAAATCCTAATATAAAAAGAGGATTTCCTATGCCCACACAGTGACAGCAGTACTAAATTTGAACCAAAGTTTGAGCTTGTTTAACTTTTGAAAAATGTTCCTTTCATTTCCTAAGGGATGTTGAACACAAAAGGCCCCCAGGAAGAGAATTAACATTTTCCACAGTTCATTGAGCTCATTTAAAGGACTCAAAAGATGCAAGTGACTCATTTTCATACAACGCAGCACAGCTGACGCCGAGCACTGTCCAACATCCGACCCTAAAACTGCACTTGTGCTGTTTTTCTTAAACACATAAAAAAAAAAATGGCTTTATTTATGTCATTCAGAAATAATTTATGGCACATTTAATGCATTCTATTCATTTAATGCATATCCCTGACATTCACACAGCCAACGAGGCCTGAAGAGGAAATGTTGCATATAGTCGATTTGACACATCAGCATAAGGACAGAAGCAGCCAGGAATAAAACCTCTGACCTTCTAAGGCAAGGCCACTGAAAGAGGATTCTTATCAATTACACCTATTTTACCATAACAAGACAATAAATTATTATACAGTGTTTCTTAAACCAAGCACATTTTCATATCATCTTTTGGAAACAAAAGTAATTCTTTTGACATTTAGAATAATTGTCAAAATGACTGCTCCTGGTTCAAGCAGTCGGAATAAAAACATTTCTCAAAAATATGTTCACAATGTCAAACAAAGAATAAAAAATGCAGTGACAGTTTTCAGTGTGTGTGTGTGTGTGTGTGTGTGTGTGATTTACAACATATTTGGGGGCATTTTGCATCGTCTTGGGATATTGCCAACAAACCAATCCCATGAAAAGTTATTTCCTCACAAGACTATTTATTTAGTCAAGGCTAGAGTAGTTTAACTGGATGGCTTTCATTTCACGCTTCATACTCTCAATGTGATTAATAAGTAAAATGCTGTAGACGAGAGAGAAAGGCCATCATTCAATCCTATCATCCTGGTACGCCAGGAGCACTGACTATCCTGAGGCATTTGGAGCTCTTGTCAATCACTGCTTAGAAAATCAAGCCCATTTGCATCTCCTCTGACGAGTCCTCAGCAGGTCCGACTACTTCCAGTGCTAGCCGGAATAAGATAGGAGATATTGTTGGCTATCAAAAGTGTTTCGCCGGCGCAGCAAAATGGCAAGCATACAATTAGCTTCAGCGTTTGTAATTTTTACCCTTTTGTGGAAAGATGAGGATGAATAAATTTGATTTGAGAGAGCCAAATTAGTCAATTGACTTGTTAATAAGGCGCTGGTTCCCCAGCGAGCTAATTTAGGTGGAGGATTTTAAAGTTATTGTTTAACCTTTTGAGTTGTGGAGCAAGGATGTCCCTCTGAAATACGGCATTAAAAATATGACATTGTGATGAGCTAATATTTTAACAATATTTTACTTTGTGTGTTACTGACTTTAAAGAAGAACTGAAAGGTAAACATGCATCCAGATAGAAAGGGGGTGGAGAGGGACATCAACTAATCAATTAATCAAAAAAGAGATGGACAAAAATATAAACCACACTATAATTGACTTAATCATGTAAATAAATGTACAAAAAACGTTGAATTAACAAATACAATTTTAGGATGGGTTACTGAGGAATTACAGCAGATCAGACAAGTGAAGAAACAAAATAAGTATAAAAAAATGAAACGCAAAAGCTGAAAAGATAGAAAACAGATAAATGCTGGTATATGTGATAAACGATGAATAATGATACAATTAAATGGATAAAATAACGATTGCTAAAATTGCTAATAGCAAAAAAGTCAATGAAACACAAATATTTAGCAATCAACTATAAATGAGAACTAAATTCAGTATGTATTTTTATATAGATTTTAAATTCTACCGTATTACATGCAATCTTGTGTGCAGGACTCACTGGCAAACATGACAATAATCATTCTGCCAAAGAAACAGCACTTAGTCTCTTTATAAAATGTTGCTAAGTTAGGCCAGAAGGGATGTTGATCATTTTCCTTTTATATCATCCAGAGTCCTGTGTCCTATCTCATGCTCTCCTTTCTTCAACGGGTTTGCTACTGGCTTTGAGTCTCGTTATTTTGTTGAAAGACTTAAACATCCTTGCACTTCCAAAAGTTTAAGCTGTCCTGCAGTTGAACAAGGTTTTCGGGGCTTTTGCGGGGGGAAAAAACATCAGGCTCAGGGCAGAAACGATCAGCTAACATGCACAACAGAGGGGACGAGGGGCTTTTCCATGACCTCATCTTTTTATTTGCAGTTGACCCGTCGGGAGTGATTCTTGTTGCAAGAATACTTCCCGTAATGGGAAAAGCCCCAATGCATTCAATACAACTGCCTGATATGGAAAACATCATGTGAGTTTTCTTTTTTTTTCTTTTTTTCTTTTTTTTTTTTTTTGTTTAAATGAATATCGTTACATACTTTACCTTTAGGTAACATTGGATAAAGAAGTTTCCTTGTGAACGCGCGTCAAATAGTACTTCATGAAACTGTTGCAAAGGTGCTGGGGTTTGTGATCTTCCTGGCTCCTGTCGCTGCAGATGAGAGTGGAGCCATGTGGCGCAGCCTGTGACAAAGCAAGGCGCTGATGAAGGAAACAGCAGGGACCGCACACTCTACGTCCCATCTCCATGGTGCAACATATTAAAGTCTCATTTACTGACAAAAGACATTCAGCCCCGCTGTTAGTCACACCAGCGCTACAACAAGCGGTGGCAAAATGAGAGATGGCCCCTCTTTGTCTCAGTCACCGTCAGGCATATTTGTTCTCTGCTTTCAGCTTTCCAGTGACTTAAAAACAAAAGCTGTTAAGGTAAGCTTGAAGGCAAAATATGACAAAATTCATGGTGAAACATTTCCAATTAGCAGCAGGGAGGATGTTATGTACTGCTGAGCTCTTTGATTGTTTTTTTTTTGTTTTTTTTAATAGGGTTCACAACCAGGAAATGTACATTTGCACCTTGCAGTTTTGTTCCTGTGCTGATAAGAGTCTTTCTTTTCCATTTCAAACAGGAATTAGAAAGTGAGTCCTTCTACTAGAGGCACCAAAATTCCTGCATTGTAGTAAGTGATGTATAAGCCGCGGATAAGGATGAGAAATGCGACTGTTAAATAGGTGGATTTTGACATGGAAGCACTTTAATCTGCTGGTACTCCTGTTGTAAGCAGACGTGACAAAGGCAGCTTTGTCAAAAGAAGAAGGGTTATTTTGTGCCTCTTTCTCTTAAATGCCTTTTTCTAAATGCTCAGTTATTTATCTGGCCATAAAGTTGCTAGAACATAAAAGAGCACTAATGTACTGTTAAAATGTCATTATCTTTTATGTGACATCAATTTGGTTCCTGCCTAAATAGAAACATGCATATGCCACAACACGCTACTTTACACAATGCCAGATCAAATATCATTGTCTGTGTGACATTTTAGTCCACTGCCCAGGTCCAGACCCAACCAAATGTGATGGTGGGCAAAAGCGATAAGAAGAATAGAGTGAGGAGATAATGATCCCAAACAGGATGTGATGTCTTTACACTTTTCCAGCCACTTGGTTACTGTTGGTTACTGCACATACCAATGTGCCATTTTAGTAGCATTTTGTACATCCTGTATCTGTAGATGTGGTAAACCGTGGCCTCCATTGTTCTTGGGTTGAGTCCCTACCCATCCAATCATTATTACTGGCCTCTGCGCTTCTCTTTCAGTCCTCTGTAGTTATTGGTAGGACTTCTAAGTATCAGCCAACTGTTTCAGTTTTCCAGTGGTTCATACCATGTGGGGGATTATCTTGCCACGATGGTCAGAATTGTCAAGTACTTGTCTTAAAATGACTGGAAAAAAAATAAATAAAAATTGAACGTGGCTCAAACAATTTGGAAAAAAAAAAAAGGCCAAGAGGAAGCCTGTACAAGTGCTGTGTTAGACGACTTTGATAGATGTCAAAATTTTTAATAAAAGTGATTAAGAGATGAATAGTTAAGATTTCCGTCTGCAGTAAACTCTGTGTTATACGAATGGATCAAAAGGGACAGTTTAAATCATTAGGTTGCAAGAACAAGGCTTGATGCCAAGTTTCAACTATTTATACAGACAAAACTGAGACCTTAATCGTTCATCAGCTTCTTTAACCCTTCCACATGGAAGGTCTTTGTCAACGAGGCCTCCGAATCTGCAGACAAGTGCAACACAAGAGTTTACAAAGTGCTGTCGTGAGCCTTAAGTTTCCCACAACATGAGCACAAACGTAGCCTTTGTTAAACAAGTGTTTCTGTAAGATAAAGTGGAACAATAGCGAGTTCAACAATAACAGTCGCTGGTGTTCCCTTGTTGTGCAAAATTGCAGTTTCTGCTTAATTAGGACAGAAACATGAAGGAGCAGTTAAAGGGGGGTCGGGGGGGGGGCTAGAAAAACTAAGCAGCAAAAATCCAGATTTATAGGAATAAATCAGTCTGACTAGTGAGCAAATGCTGATTGCATTTTAAAACAAGTTGATGAAAACAAAACGCCCACTTGGGGGGGAAAAAATAAAACAAAATAAGGCATTTGTTTTTTTATGGCGTGATTTGCTGCATATTAGGGAACTAATGTGGTTAGTTATAAAATATAAAATGCGCATATTTACATTGCTTCAGTTTGTAAAACCTTAGTATTTGAAGGATTTCAGGCTGGTTCTGTGCTGCTGCCTTGTTCTCCTTGTTTACCGTCTTCACAACATCTTTAGGTGACAAACCGAAATAGACACAGTGAGAAGTGCTGCAAAAAGAGGCATCCCCGTCCAGGGAACGAAAAGTCTCCACTTTAGATGCACTTATGCCGATGATCTGTGATATCTTGAAGACGCTGTAACCCTGAAGGCTTTTTTCAACTGAGTAAGATCTGACCGAGACGTCGGGTCTGAAAAGATATGCATGACAAATGGCGATCATTTATGAATCGCAGTCAGACTGATTTATTTAATGAATAATGTAACAGGGTTTGTGTTCTAAAAGCTGTGGAGTCACTAATTTTTTTTTTTTCTGCTTATTTAACATTCTTCAGGATTAAAGGAGTCTAGGTAAAGTTAAGCGTAAATCTGGTGCTGTTACAATATGTGCGTTGTAATTCTTACAGTTGACACTAAGAATTATAGTTTATTTTTCATTTACAAATAATTATAATTTCATAGCCACCACACTCTTTTGACAGCTGAATTGTAATTTGTTCTTTCTTAACCCAGAATGTGTCTTAGTATTGACTTGGTCCTATAAATATGCATTTCATTAAAAATAAGCAGTTTAATGAAAATACACAATGCAGGGATGAGAATAAATGATTGGTGCCCAAGCCCAGTCCTCACCAGCTACTCTCCTTTAACTTTTAGCTTTATCTCTGCCAGAATGAAATGAGGAGGAATTGTTTCATCAGCCTTCATCAGCCTGTCAGCCCTGCAGAGCGCCGCTAACAAGCTATTCATTTGATTCAGGTGAGTTGAAGAAGGGACGTATGGAAAAGATGCAGGGTAATGACCTTCGAGAACTGGTCTGGGACCAAAATGTGGAAAATCAAAACACCGGTTTCATGTTTCATAGTGTCCATGCTAGCCACACTTTTTTTTTTTTTTAAACAGTGACATCATAAGTCTGTTTCTCTCTCTATAACCTGTACGTGCCTCTCTCTCACAAATAAACATGGCGTCATTTGGTCTTGTTCAGTGTTTCCTGCTTCATTCAATGCGTTCACATGCTCCGTGTCGTCATGAGGACGCACATTAACACTTAATCGTTTGCAAAAAAATTACTTGAGTAAATGGCTACAAAAAAGCCCACCGATCCAGCTAGAAAAGAAAAAGTTTTCACTATTTGTATTCTCCGTGTTGGATTTATATTTATTCCAAACTGAGTTGGATGCACTGAATTCACTAATTAATGCAATACAGGTGAACAGGAGAGGCCAACATGCAAAGACACCAGTCAGATGGAAATATTTAAACCACAGTATAAAAAGCTCCAACCACCCGCGGCACACACTTGATCTGTCTAATCTTCACAGTGTTTTTATTCATCTGTACGGCATCCTCAGGGCAAAGATCTGACAAATACCATGTCGATTATTTGTTGTTTGCTGTAACGTTTCTTATTGCCAGCACATTGCCAACCTTTTGGCTCAATGTGACTTTGTGGTGTCTTGTGTGACATCATCAATCTCGATGCACACGTTGTCAAAGTAGCAGTGTTTGTACTCCTTATAAAATCTTGGAGTAAAAAAAAAAAAAAAAGATATCCAGTGTCTACCTATGTTTATGTTTTTGTTGCTAAACTGCTAGTTAATGGAGAAAAAACCCAGCTGACTAGCTTTAACGTCTAACATTTGAATTAGGTAATTAAACTTAAAGTAAGGATGAAAGGAAATGTAAATGTATTGAATAAATTTGCTGAATACACACAAATAACTCGATGCAGCCTTGCTCTATGCATCACATCAAACAATTAAATTGGAGGGGGAAAAAGTCTTCTTTTAGTTTCTGGGTGTCTAAGTGCCCAATTTGAAAATGTAGCAGGAGTCTCATCGGGGCTCACGGCCACTGCAGGGGCTTATTATATAATACCCGAGTACTTTACAGCGAGGCCTGAATAGTCTCTCAGTGGTGCTACCTTAATATAGATTGAATGTGATATTTTATGAGATTGGACCAGCAAGAAACAAATAAAACAAAGATTTATAAGAAAGTAAATACCTTCAGTGCATGCAAAATATTCGAATAAAAAAAAAAAAAAGCAATTTAATTCTTTATTGACATTTGTATTTAATGAAGTGCAAAGTGACGGCATCCTGTTCTCTTCTGATGTTTAAAGATGGCTTCAGGTCAAGGTCACGGATAAAAGCCTCCTTTTCATTATTTCTCTTTATTGAGTGTTACTGCAGAATGGGGGGTTTTAGATTGAAGCATCTTAGCCACAAGCACTCTCTTTCCTTTGTGCTTCCTTGAAAATGCAGAGACACATAACCCGTACTCCTGAGCTCCTCACAGTCGACCGACAGAAGTCTGCAGGATGACAAATGAATACTGTCACTCGGCTAAACACCTGCCTGCACTTTTATTACAGTCATGTTCTGCGGTTCCATGTTTCACTTTGTTTACTGTCTGTGCGTGTGGGGTTGCAGGGCTCAGAATAGCGAGGAGCTTTTTCACTCTTAAGCAGAACGATAACTCAGGATTTTCACACACAGAGAGTAATTACGTACTGTATAATGCGCCCTCCAAATGGAAAACAACAAGCCATATTTAATGCATTCCTGATGTTTTAGTACTGT
Organism: Poecilia mexicana; assembly: GCF_051168715.1. NCBI lineage: Eukaryota > Metazoa > Chordata > Actinopteri > Cyprinodontiformes > Poeciliidae > Poecilia > Poecilia mexicana. The sequence goes on from NW_028263379.1 coordinate 23,534,312, forward strand.
TACTGCAATAAATGAAACACGTCTTGACCAGAGGAAGTGGCTAAGTGAACCTGCAACCCTTTGCCCTTCACGCTACCCTGTGTTACCCGTCTATGTGTGGGCCATTAGAAGAGCCGCTGAGGGACTGAGTGTCACTTTGCATTAGTGCAGCTGCCTTGTCCATCCTCTCCTTCCTGTCTGATAGGATACAGTCTTATATCATAACCTGCTGTGTCAAATTCTGAAATCACACGAGCCGCGCTGGGCATTATCGCTCCTGTCCTGATCCTAATCATGCTAATGCATCCCATTATGCAAAGGGCTGGAAACAATGTCGTGGTGAAAATATCGAGATCAGGTTCACGTATTGGGTTCTTTGGCAAATTTGCCGGATCAGCAGCCGCAGCACTGCCGGTGTCCAACAATTAAGATGAGGAACAGTTTGATAAACTGGTAGAAAGAGTGCTAGTTCTCCCTCTTTTTGGGAAGATTCAGTGGTTAGCATTTTGACACAGAGTCCTTATATCCAGACAGAATGAGGAAACAGCAATGTAAGAGTAATCTTTTTTTTGTTTTATAAGTTGATGTAATATGAGTACTAATCTTTCTTTTTTGATTATTCAGAGGAAGAAGAATATCATACCAGCTCTATGATGTATTCAAGATATGACTTCCTGGAGCTGAAGGATGAAATTAAGCAAGAATATATATTTTTTTCCATATACTTTGTCAACACCATATTCACTGCCATGTCTTCATCCATCTTATATAAACCCCACTAAAATACATTTAAGGTTATAAATTCAACCGCATGCATGAATAAGTCTTTGAGGTGTGTTTTCATTGATAGTGTTTTTTCTTTGCACAGTTGTTACTCCGGGTTCAGTGACTGGAACTGGAATTATGAAACCAGAACAATTTAAGCTGTTACATCAGTAAGTATTATCTATATTTAGAATAGAATAGAATTAATGAAATGTGCAAAGGAACAGGAATCTTCTATCAGGACCTGGAGCTGATAGAATATATATATATATATATATATATATATATATATATATATATATATATATATATATATATATATATGTATATGTATTGTGGCAAATGGACAAACAAGATAGCAATAGTGATGAAGAAATAGTGCTGGGACTCGATAAAAAATTTTATTCGCATTACTTGCAGTGTGTGTAAGTAACTAATTGCAGTTAATCCCATCTTAACCAGACAAAATAAGCAACATTTTCAATTCAAAAACTCTTTGTGCCAATAAATGATTGGATGAATATAAGATCTTGACAAAAAATATAGTTATTGTTGTCGATCTGTTCCATCAATTTGGTGCAAAGCGCTCTTTACCAATTCGGCTCTCGAGTGTTTCAGAAACTCCTGATCATTCCTGTAGCGTTTAGAAATGTGGACTGCGTACCGTGACGGCGTCGAGGACGTGTGTGTGCTTGCTGCAACGTGTTTTGAGACGGTATTTTTGCCTTGAATACCTTCAGTGGTGGGCCAACTCTCTCTTTTTGCACAAGTTGCACACAAGCTAAAATGAACTCGCTCTGGGCCAACAGAAGCGACTCAGTCGTGTTTCAGGCGTACCAGAAACGTGACTGAATTTTTATATATTTTTGGTACGACTAAATTTACCCATCTGTTAGTGACATGCTAATGTGATAACATACATAGAAGTTTCACACAAACAGCAATATGCTAATGACTTAAGTCACTTATTAAATTAAGCTATACTTTCTACGTTTAGCAAAACCTAAACCTTTATAATCACGTCGTCTTGGTTACCGGAGCTAATGAACGGGTGATTTGTGATTACGTCTTCATCATTGTTTAGCTTCAGTTTAATTACCTTATCCGGAAATCTCTTTTTTTTTTTTTTTTTGCTTGAACTTTTAATGACAACAGGTGAAGCGTGGGAAACAGAAACTCCGGTGAATCTGACACACTCCGCAGCCTTTTCTGAAGTGCGTCTAAGTGATCATGTAATATGGGCGGGACATGTCTCGGCGGTGATTAGCTAGATTTTTCTTCTCTTTGAGGAGAAATTATTTAATTAGCTTGGCCTTTCCAAGGAGCTTAACCTTTTAAAATGTCAGGTGAGGAAGGTTTAAAATAAGTGTGCCTTATTCTCAGAGAATTCCCATTTTGGGGGAAGGATGATGACCTATAGAAAGGAGGAGAAAAGAGCATCTGACAATGATGAATCTTATGACTGTGGGCAATTTGTTATAGCTTAGATATTCTACTGGAAATTCCTTTGTGAAGCAGCACACCCACGCTGCTAAACACGCCAGTCAAGAGGTGTTGCTCCACCAACCACCTGCACGGACGTTTTAAGAACCCACGGACTCTGTCATAATAAGTTTATACCCACCTGGATCTTTCTAAGCAACTTTAAACAGGAATCTGGGTTAACTGAATGGACAGCAGAGAATAAAGTACAGCTTTCCCTTTCAGTGACAGGCCCATTTGTTTGATCTGTGACGGATCAACCCCCCCCACCACCACCACCACCTTTCTTTTGCGGGTTTCCTCTGCCTTTGTTGTCACCACTTTAGCTGTCTTTACTAATCATTGCCTTTCATGTCAAATAAATGAGGTGTTTTATTGCCATTGTTGTCGTGGCTCCACCACTGGTCAGGATAAACGTAGAAAAAAAAAATACAGAGCATTCTTCAAGGACATGCCTACATGTAGAGCCAGCCCAGCTCAGCTGTAAAGGCTACTGTCAAAGTGGATTGGATCATCCGGAGGACACATCCAGTGCACTTATCTCTGTAAGGAATGAAAAAAAGAAAAAGAAGATATGTGAAAATTTAATGACTCTAAGAGGAATGTGGTGTTTAGGAAAGGAGGAAAAAAATGTGACAAACTGGACTGTGTATAGAAATGTCACTATAACATGGGTTGTTAAAAATAAACCAAAAGAAATTGCTTTCAAAGTCTTATTTTGCCACGGCAATGGCTTCTTTAAGTTTCAGCTTCTCTTGTGTTTCTGGTTTAAAGTCACACTATGAGTTAAAAAAAAATAAAATCTTCCAACAAATCACATCATGGATATATGAGAATTCAGCTTTAATGTGTAGTGTTTTAATAAAAAAAAAATACAAAAATCTTTTCATTTTCCCTGGAGTCGCTTAGAAAAAAAAAGCATCTGCGCTTCTGCTACTAACCTCAGGAAATGAGTCATGCATCTCTTGCTTGACTCAATATCTGAATCATTCAATGTATGCAGAGAGGCCAATCCTGCGCCACAAAGAGATGGGGGCACTTCACAAATCAATCACAATATGTGTCCACTGCCCTTCTTTTTTTTTTTTTTTTACTCGGAATGGCTTTATCTGCAAGAACTATGACAGCACCATCAGCTGACGCTAGTCGTAACCATTTTCTGTCCACCTATTAAAAAAAAAAGTCCTTTTTTGAAATAATTGTGTTAAAGAAGTAGACACCATGTCACGGATTTGCAGCATGTCTTTGCAATAGCTCTTCGTTCTGTCGCTTAGTTTTAAAAAAAAAAACCCGGCTGCGTTTTGAAATGCAAAGTCTAGAAACAATGCGAGCTCTGAGCAAGCACGGCAAAATATTTCATTCTGCAGCAAGTCGGGCTTCTTGGTTTTCAGAACCACACGTGCGCGGAGCTTTTGAAAGGAAATGTGATGCAACGTAGTGAAAACGGGAAACCATGAGTACTTTGGAATGATTCTGTTGGAGTCGATTTAACAAAAGTGCTAAAACTTCCTGAGCTCTAACGTTTTAGACGTGTTGTCGTTTTCAGTATTCGGATTAGTTGCAGTGACTTGCAGCAGTATTCATACCCATTCAGTTTTCTTTTTTTTCCATATTTCCTTTCACTACAATTACAAACTTAAACGTATTTCAGTATGATTTTGTTTGCTAGACCAAGTCAAAGTAGTGCACAATTTGTCAAGGTGAAGGCAAACATTGTATGGATTTCAGTTTGTTTTACAAACACCTTCAGTCTGATAACCCTACATAAACTGTCATTGTCAACACTCGCCTCCAGGGTGCACCTTGTTGTAATCTAATCTCACTTTTTAAATTCAGCTCTTCTTTGAAGGTTTAACAATTTTTTTTTAGAAACCTTTAGTAAACAAACAGGATAATAAAGGGCCCTTCGGTAGCAGGTGCTATGGCAACTGCCTATGTGGCCTACGCCAAAAACTGGCACGGACTGAATATGTACCAAACAAATCCACATGAAAGAATAGTGTGTGTTTTTAAATTCCATTTTAATGAATGTGAAATGTTTAAGGTGTGTGGGCAAGACACTGCATTTTTTTTTTCTTTTTAGGAAGAATTTCAACCATTTAGAACATGCTGCTGTGTGCTTCTACAATTTGTTTCTCATAAAACACTTTAACCTTTTAGGACCTGGCCTGCAGCTGTAGCTCGGCCACTGCAGAGCCACACAGGGGTAGTTTTGAAGGCCTCGTTGCCCCACAGGTGATGTTTATAGGCCTTGCAGACATTCTAATTATAGCGGCACTCGTATGCCAAAGTGAGTGCTGCTTCTTATTTCCAATACCACCCACCACAGCCGCTGACAGCACACCACACGAAAACAGTCAAATGTGTCTCAAAATTGAGCGAATTTTATATTAAAATTCATATTTTCAGGGAGAGGAGGTGATTTTTAAAAAGCGCTTCAGGTTTTTTTTTGTGTGTGTGTGTGTGTGTTTGTATGTGCCCAGTTTTGGCACTTTTCTGAGTCGTCGGTAAGAAATGCTGCATTTGAGTTACAGCTGGGTTATTATTTTTTTTTATTCAGATGAAAAAAAAAAAGTTATATAATTTTGACCTTGTGTGCAGTGCATTGGCTTGATTACAGTTTCATCTGTCAAATGAGTGCAGAAGAGGAAGAAACTGACATCACATTGTATTACTAATCCAATTTCATATTGATTGACAGTGTGTGCTTCCACTAGTTCCCTGTATTATGGCCTCCTAAACTATTAAAGCACACAGAGGCATTATTTGCATTTTTAAAAAAAATTGGACCATTTGCTTGGCAGTAATTAGCTACGCTCCGCCGACTTTGGAAATTTAATTGCAGGTAAGGCAGAATCAGCTAACAATAGGATAAGGGAAGCTTTGCTGTGTGTGTGCGTGTGTGTGTGCGTGTGTGCGTGTGTGCGTGTGTGTGTGTGTGTGGGATCAACAAACAGCGGAGGCTTCGGCGCAGACGAAGCAGCAGAATATTAACAAAAAATGTTCTGACCACTCTCCCCTCCTCCGCACCTCTCCCCTAGTCATTAAATGACATGCAATATTAATTATCTCAGTAAATTAATGTTTCATTAAATTTTTCCGTTTAAGGGGTACAACATAGACCAGAGGATGTTTGCCATTTATCATGCGCTTCAAGCTTCAGCGGGTTGCTTCCTTGAAAAAAAAAGCTTGACCTTGAATTCTGTGTTTATGGGTTCTTGTTTGTTGGAAACGGAAACGTGATTGAGCGCCATTAAGCTAATATCCTGTGCCTGAGAACATGTACGTCTGTTACTTAAAGATAAATATTTCACTTGCTTTTATATTTCTGCCTCCGGTTATTATTGTGATTTGCATGCAGTCCTGATGCTCACTGTTTAGCCTACACAGAACCTCATTAAAGAGTTCTGTTAAAGTTCATTGGTTTGAATGATCTCATTTTCAACATTTACTCTTGGAATAAAAGCGATCAACAAATGTGATAGTTGAACTAATTCTTGTTCAGATTAGCAGACTTGTAGTAATGGGCATAATTTCACAATTAGTGAAAAATGTCACAGAAGGCACTTTTGTAGTTACTCAAAAATATCACAAACTATTACTGGCTATTTTCCAGTTTACCTCTCAATTAATCGTTCACAATAAATAGAAAAACCTGATTTCCTATTTGTTAGTTAAAGGAATTGAAGCTGTTGTCACCATTTCTGCTGCTGCTGAATAATTGTTTTTAGTTGTAAACTTTTTTTTTTTTCCTTTGGCAGTGTAACCTGCCCAACCTTTGTCACTCTTTTTGAGTTTTGGACGGACTGGGTCATAGGAATCGGACCCAAATCAACAACATATTATGCTTTTTTATCTACTTCTACATACCATTCTGGTGCCTATTAGTATTCTATTTAACTTTAGGTTTTTCTTTAATTCTCTGCTTTGTGGAAAAATATACTTTACATCCTCCTTTAGGCTCACCCCCCCAGAGTAGCGCAGCTAAGGCTGGACAACTTGTGTAAAGTTATAAATGTGACTAGTTCTTGTGCTGTTAATATGTGTTGACCTGACTATCCAGTCCTCAATGTTACTAATGTTCTCATTCTAGGAAGTGTCTCTCCTAGAATGAAAGACACTTCCTAGAAGTCGGCGGCTGCTTACCGTAGTTGCTAGACCTGTTGTGGCTCCATATTGGTCCATATATAAGGCGCATCGGATTATAAGGCGCACTGTCGGCTTTTGAGGAAATTGAAGGTTTTTAGGTGCGCCTTATAGTGCGGAAAATATGGTACGTAAAATCCCTCTGCCCACTGGCGCCTTGTTAAATCCAGGAAACGATTTAAAACTCCCTCCTTTACATTTAAAGTTTCAAGTAATCAAACTCCATCTCTTTTTTTACAGATCATATTTCATTTGCGCAAAGTAAGAACTTTGCTCTCAGATGACGGGTTTGCTGCCGGTTTCTAGAGTTTCTAAAAGGAGGCGCATCTTTTAGTTGTCAGGCTCCTCTCCCCTTGAACCAGCTCCCAGTTTTTGGCAGTGAGGCAGGCTTCTGTCTACTAGGCTTAAATTCATCCTTTTTGATGAAGTCTGTCCAAATTAAGCATGAATAAAGAGACCTAAAGTTAGACTTGATTAGCCAATCTTATCAGTCCTAACAAACTAAATCGATGTATATGAGGGCTTTTTTTTTTTTTTTTTTGCCTTTTAGTTTTCAACAACATATAAAAATATGTTTTCAAATAAATTTCGCTCAGTTTTACCTCAACAATGTAAAACTGGTCATGTTAAATTAGAGTACTATTTTAATCACAAGACATTAATTAACGTAATCTATATATGTATATATGTATGATTGGAAAGTGTTGTTGTGGTGTAGGAGTCGAGATTTGGCTTTGAGTAATGACAGTAACTGCTTTAAGGCAATTATTAATAAAACGGGTAGGTGGTGCCCAAGTCGGAGCCGGACTCGATTATCAAGACAAACTGTTCAGTGGCAGTTATTTGTTTTTAGATTTATCTCTAACACAACATAAAAGAGATATCGGTTTAAACGTGGGCGCTGTAGTTCTGAGTCTGCGCTTGTTCAGCGTAGAGTCCATACCTATACGGTCATTTTGTTTGTTTTCAAGTTAACGTGAACTGCGCAGCGCAACCGTTTGCCGCAAGAAGCAAGAAAAGTGCAGTTCAAAATTCAAACAAGCCACTGTCTTAAAGGTTACTCGGTGACTTACTTACGCTAATTAGTTTTAGCCACGAGGCAAACATTTAATGTTATTAATTAGTTCATTGTTGTAATGATAGGGTTCATTAGTGTTTAATATAGATGTTGCTAAAATCAGTGAGCAGTCAGCTGCCTCCTCTAGAAACTACAGATATGTTTTGATTGTTTTTAAAATGAGCAGATTTGTGGAACCCTACATTAAAACACCTTGAATTATGTGCAGAATATGTTTTCTGCCTCTATTTAATTTGTCGAACAGCGACACTACGTTGACCCCGTTGTATTTTTTTTAAGTTCATGTTCTCCATAAAGGTTTCGATCCGCTGAGTACATGTGCCTGTTTGCACATATAGGGGCGGCTATTCATCCTCTGCAGACACAAACATTGTAAATATGTGTAATAGTGTTTGAGCATGTTTCGTTTTGTACATATTTGTGTTTGAGATGGGTGGAGGAGGATGATGGGGAGCTGTTCTGCAATGTCAGAGCTTCGATGTGACGTGGTGACGATTCCTGCTGCCCAGCGAGCTTACCACTGCAGTGCTGTGGTTCTGGGATTAAGCCTGTCAATCTCAGCAGCTGATAAAATCAGCTCTGTGTAACCCAGGTAATGATAGTTTATATCAACAAAAGGTGTACGAGCCGTGTGTTCCTTAGCATGCAGATGGTGAATATTAGCCATTTCAATTGGAGTGTATAATTCACCTTCTCCATCAGGACGTCCTGTTGCTCCGTCAATAAAATAATAATTTCGTACTCTGCGATTTCTCGCATCTCCTGTTCAGCTCGACCCATTGTTTCTTCACAACACTGCAACTCTGTCACAATGCTAAGTGCGTCTCTATCTCCCTAGACCTCTCTGCCTACCCACAGTTTCTCTCGCTGAATGAGGCACTGACAGAATAAAGAAGAGCTCCTGGAGAGCGGACTCTCTTATCAACCTCCAGCATCTGGCTGAGACTGATGGGCTCTTGGAAGCGCTCTCCAAATATCATTGAGTTTGAGCTGCATAATGCTTGTTTAACCGCATCCTTCCTACAATGCTAATTCAGCCCCTCTCATTACGCGTCTTTCACCGGAGGAACCCATTTCTATGATTACTGAAATTAGTTCCTCAACAGGACAGGATTAATGGGAGGCGGTAGTCTAAAAGGGCGAGGGAAAAACGAGACTGAAAGGTGAGTCGAGTCACACGTGAGCGAAAAGGGAGCTGAAACACGACGTGACGTGGCAAGATCAAAGAGCACAAAACTGACAAATATCAAATTTGCCAGATGTTAAGCTTTTAAAGCTTTGCTTGAAAGAAGTTTTCACTGAGACGAAAAAGCCGTTTTTAGGGGAAATTATCCCTCCCATCCGCACTGTCATCACGCATTTCAGCTTATTAATTCAAAACTCTGGGGTAATCTGCACTTGATGGCTGAGGGGGGTGGGGAACAACTTAAACACCTGGTTCGGTGTTTGCAAAGCACTTGCCAAAAGTGTGGTTAAACACGAAAAGGGTTGGAGCGGATGTACCGCAGCGAGTCGTTTTTGGTGAAAAAAAAAAACCCCAAACCCGCTTCACCCATCTGCCATGCAGGTACATGCTGTCTTACTTTGATCTCAGACAAAAAAAAATGTTTATGTCTCTTCCACATCTTTTCTTCTCTTATTACAATAAGAAAATTTGCAACCACAAATACTTTTTGCCTGGACAAAACCACAGCCTTTTCTCCCACTTTTACTGGTCACATCCTCATGTACCGCAGGGCCCACTGAGCCTCCCAGCTCTGTTCTAGGGAGGACGTTCGCAGCCATGTGCTGTCTCCGGTTCACATGGAATTGCCAGCTGCTTCTTTTGACTTGACAGCGAGAAGCATGCAGAGATTCAAAAACAAAAAATAAAAAAATGTCCTACAGATGCACATCTCCCCCACGCAGATGAACCTTGTAAAGATGTGTGAGACGCCCAATAAATAAACTGACCTCCCCACCCAAAAAACAACAACAACAACAAAAGAAAAACGTGATTCACATGACCTGTTTGATTGGGGAGTCATTTTTTATATGTAGAAAAAGTGAGAGAGCGAACCTATGGAGATTCATCTCAGTTGTTTTCATAGCAGTATGTTTCCACTAATCTGACATTCTTGTAATCTTCTTTACTAATCCTTATGATCCTGTTTTTTTTTTTTTTGTTTTTTTTTGTTTTGTTTTGTTTTTCTTTGCAAGCCCTTTGCAAGATGTTTCAAGGCTTTGGTTCTTCTGGTTGAAACTGGAAAACATTTTTTCAGAAAAATGGAAATTACATTGTTTAAAATCACTTTTTCTATATTGCAAAGTTAGCACTTCATTACTGCCTGTTTGTACAAAAGCCTAAATATGCTGTTGAAAATACAATCCATGAGTCATTTCCCTTAATAGTTGACCATGAAACTTTTTCAAGATTTGTCAAATAAAAGCCTCAATGTTTAATTTACTTTTATGTTGTTTTTTTCTTTGTGAAAGCTCAATATAAAGTAGTTGAGACCTGTGAAGGGGAAGAAAAATTATATATGGCTTTCAAACTTTTTTTTTTTTTTTTTTTTTTTTACAAATTAATATTCTAAAATGTGAGATATGGAATAACGAAGTCAGATACCCCTAAATAAAGTTAACTGCAGCTGCCTTTAGAAGCTGCTTAATATGTAAAAAGTAAAACTACATTAATAGAGCCATTTGGATAGAAATACTTTTGGTCATTCTTGGTAACCTAAAACAAGAGAAGTTTCCTCTAATTTAACTTTGTTCCGCACACATATCTCTTTGTGTCAGCAGCATGCACCGGGTGTTGCTTAAAGAAAACCAGTTAAAGGCACAAGACTCAAGAAACGGGCAGATTTTCACCTTCTAGCGCAACAATGGCATTAAGAAACCTTATTGTTTTGGAAAATATGTGGAGTTTCTGCTTGCAAATGTCACAAATAAACCTGTTAAAGGTTTATTCATATGTTAAAGGTTGCCTCATACAAGGAGAAACATTACTATAGATGTAAGTGAACAGAAGATATTTATAGGTGTGTCTAACAAGCACTAGCAAGTCTGCTACCATCTCCTAAGCTTCTTTTAGGGATTCTAATGTGATGTATTTTATATAATTACAGGCACTTATAGGTCTGTACTTTTTCAAATATGCTCAGCCCCCTAAAGAGAACGACAGGATCTGCCTCAAAAATCCATTATTACGCCCCACATCTGTCACGATCACTCTGTGGTTATGAGAAAGTGTAGGATTCAGATGTCAAAATGACAAAGTAATTGTCCGGTAATCATCATCGAATCGAGCCTAAAAATAATGGCACTCATTGCCTCTGGATTAGCAACGGAGGCAGGGACTGTCGTTTCTCCTGTGAATGTTGCACTGGCCTCAAACTTATACTCGTTCACGTCCCCTCTAACAGGCAGAGATGAAGACTTTATCGTGTTGTGTTGGGAGGCGATCAGAGGGAGCAAACGATTCATTCTTGCTGGTGAGAGTCTGAGCTACAGGCTGCGAATCGTCGTCATCTTCAGACACGAAGGCAACCTGACCCTACTCCGATCTTCTGTCGTTTTATTAAGCCTTCGTCTGGGTAACGTCCATTTGTGTGTTTTCAAAGAGCCACAACTGCAGATAACGTAATATTTTGTTGTCATGTAGCAGATAATACCTGTGCACTTTGGAGAGGATGGAGTTCCTGCCGAGACTGAGCCCTGATAGCAATTATAATGCGGCGTGGCAAAAATGCCCTTATTACCAATATTACAGTGCAATCACCATAATCTAAAATCAATTATGCTGAGGCCTTATCTCAACTCCGTGAATTCCTTTGGTGGGGAATCATTTTCTCCCTTTTTATTTTTTTTTCATTACCCTCAGTCGTGATAAGGAATCAGCATACTCTGTCTTTTGAATGAACTTTTATTTTGAGTCACCTGTAAAGGCGTTGTCGTGTGCCCACTTGCACCAGTGGTGTGGGGCGTCGGTGTGAAAATATCGACACAATCTGCACCGACACCGGCATAATAGTTTCGGTCTCTGTACCCGAGCATCCAATATAATTTACTTCTGACACACGGATATCAATGTGACAAGAAAATCAGTGTAATCTCACAGCATATTAAACCCCAGAGATGGAATAATTTATAGAAGCTGATCAACTCTGACCCCCGACTAGGTCAGGAAATCTCCACTGCCTGGATGACTAAGTCGTGTCACAGAATTAGTCCACTGCCTCGGATGATTAACAACACTATTTCAAATAAATGGCCTCTTGTGCTATTCAGAATTGAAATGTCTACGTGATAAACAAGCATCTTTGTCAATAAACGTTTGTGCTCCGTTGTTTTAACTGTATTGTTCTCAATATTCTGAATAGAGCTACCAGACCTGTGAGCGATGGGCTCTATTCTTTTCTTTTCTTAAATCCTAGCTTGGCCAATTGAATTAAAGGTGTAATCACAACAAAATGGGGGTTCTATTGAGTCTGGGGGCCTGAATCAATTTTCTTTTCTTTTTTTTTTCTTTTTTTTCCGTGAGAATATTTTGAAAACCCATTACCTTCTTCTTCACAATACATGCACTACTCTGAGGTAAACTATCATTTACGATCCCTAAATAAAACTTTGGGGATTGTAGTTGTATGATGACAAAAATGCAAAAACATGTCATTTGCCTTTATTGCAAAAAACAATGGAAAATGTCACAGAATACTTAAAATCGACAAATATCCTGTCACAGACTAAAGGGAACATGGTACGGTGTAATACGGTTTTCTAAAATCTTATCTATGCGCCATATGTTCAGACGATTTTGGAGATTTTGATACATAGCATCTGTTATAACTGATTTATTTAATATGTAGTGATAATTTAATTAAATGAGGTAAAACACGTGTTGTATTGAAAATAATCCATTAGTCAGGGTCTGTTTTCTGATCTGATTCAATATATTCTTGATCCACGTTAATAAAACATTGGCCTGCCTGCTTTCAGCACCACGGACAGCTCCACGCTCTCTTCGTCTCTCCTCGGAAGTTCTGAATGGGCCTGTCAATATAGACTGGACATATTTCATTGCCTTAATCACTTTTGCTGATTTTACTTTAACTTCGTGGTTTTCTGGGCTCCAATATGATTCAAACTTTGTAATCTGGAGGCGGGGGGTCACCCACCCTGTGTAAAAACAGCTACACATGTTCTTGCTGGAGGAGTAAACGCCGCCTCTCTGTGCGTCCTGACAATGCAGCAGCTGTCACAGCTGGAAGCGGCCAGTCAAGTCAGAATCATCGGCCGCCTGAGATTGCGGTGTTTTTATTATTATTATTATTGACTCGGTCAGCGGAGAGACTAATATTGACAAGTGCAGCGCTCTTCGTAATCTAGCAAGCTGAGACTTTATTCTTTTATATATATATATATATATATATATATATATATATATATATATATATATATATATATATATATATATTTTTTTTTTTTTTTTTTTTTTTTTTAATTTAACGTCAGATCAAGTTTGACCAACACTGGCCTGCCGCGACGGATCCAATCAGAGTTCAGATCAGCTTCATCTTCCCCCACCACCCCTCCCTCTCCGTCTCTTTCTCTGCCTCTCTTTCTTAGTTGCAAAAAAAAAAAAAAAAAAAGGAAAAAATGTTCTGCAGCTGGGCTGCACCTCAATGAATGAATTGGTGCACTGTGAGCCACCATCATCTACCCACTGGATTTCCATTTACTCCCGGCATCCACCCCGAACATATGAATCTGCTTAGACAGAGCCTTTTGAGGAGTTGAAAAGATCAGGTCGGAGAGAAAATGGCACAACGCGTGGTTCTCTTTTTGCTGTGGCTCTTTGACCAGTCCTTAGCCGGATTTCCGAATCAGATTAACATCGGTAAGTGTCCCGCTCGTTTCGGCGAGCTGCTGATTGTTGTTTGCGTAATATAATGCATGGTTGCAGTTTTCTACTGGGAACTGAATGCGGAGCTCTCCGCAATGACGCCGGACTAACTTGATTTTCCCCAGTGCTGCATTCTTAAAGCAGCTGGTTTTAAAACTACAATAAAGCTTCGGCTTCTTGCCGAAAACTACCAGAAATGGTTACAGATGATGACGGGCAACATTTTTATTTTGTATTTTATTTTTTGTCGTCTCTCAATTCCGAAGAGTTCCAGACCCGGCGCACCGATCAGTAATGCATGAGTTAATCTGTAAATAACAAATAGTTTCTTTGTTCACGCCGAGTTCCTCGACGAGGGTGAAAGCTGGTGATGAAACTGTGCACACCGCCGTTAAGAGTTGGTCTGATCTTGGTTTTGAATCTCTCCAAAGGGGGACTGTTCATGCGATCCACGGTGCAGGAGCACAGCGCGTTCAGGTTTGCTGTCCAACTCTACAACACCAATCAAAACACCACCGAGAAACCTTTCCACCTCAACTACAACGTCGACAATCTCGAGTCGTCCAACAGCTTCTCGGTCACCCATGCATGTAAGTGTGCCGCTTCCTTGTCGGTTCACGTCCAGAGCGGCCGGTGCACTCCTGGTGTCCGCCAAGAACGAGCAAGAATTACCCAGGTGCTTTATGGAGATTGCAGCCGAGTTTCAGGCGTGCAGACAAGTTTCTGTCGCCTCTTCTTCTTCTTGGATTCAGAAGGTCTCAGTGGAAATAACAACCCCGTGCAAACACGTTATTTTCTCACCATGAAAATCTATTTTTAGACTGCGTTTGTTGTTATAAAACACAGCATATTCAAAGCATACGTCACATAATTTTGCACACTTATTCCATGTTGTAATATTACATCACTCAGTTACAGTGGCAGTACCTGCATGAACGAGCCCCTCCTTCAAGTTTCAACATGCAATACGCAACATTGGGTTCAGAGGAATGTAAAAAAAAAAGTAACAATCTTTTATTCGTTTTTCCACAAACATGTTTCACAAATCCCAACTGTGCAATCAGTAGAATCAGTGTAAATCCATTTCAAGGTTTTTTTTTATTTACCAACATGTTTGTTTGTTTTGGTTTTTTTTGTGCTTGTCTTAATTTGAGGTTACATTAATGCTTCCCCAAATATGGAAATGTTGTTTTTGTGTCTTTACAAACAGCACAATCTCAAAAAAAAAATCTGGGTTTTAAAGAATCGCCGTTCGGTGTTGTCTAAGCAGTTTGACCAATATTTTTGCACAAATCTTGATCAGATTCATTCAAAAACAGTATAAAAGCTCGTTAGTTTACCACCAAATTGGAGTCTCAACTTTAACGGATTCATTTTTTTTAAGCTCCCCTGCCGCCCCTGATTCATGACGCCCTGTATGATTAGTCATGTTGCCCCTTTAAAGCAAGACAGTACCTCCCTCACACATGTCGTCCTCTTGCCAAAGTCATCTGATCTGCAAAAACAGCAACAACAAAAAACCCTCTTTAAAACTGTTTAATGTCAATAATTGTATCACATATTTAATTGGCAATAAGAAAACTTGAACTTACTTTTTGGGAAATTCTTTCTTGTTCTTTTTTTTTTTTTCCTTGTTGCATGTTTATGATCATACCGTAAAAGCTGATGAGGGGGAAAAAAAACAAAAAAACACGTTTTTGTGTAGCTTTCAATATCTCTTTGAGTAAAGCAGATACATAAAACAAGAGATGAGCGCAACAGTTTCCTTGCTGTTAATCATAAACAAGGACCTCCATTTGGTGAAACAGCTAACTTTGTTGGCCCACAGCTTCATGCGACTGACTGCATGGCATGATCATAATGGTCCCTTGACTTCCCCTGTCTGCTGGAGCATCGCCTACTGCTCTGTCCTATGATTCCCCCCCCCCCCCACCCCCCACCTCCATCTTTGTTGGAGAGCGTCTTCCCCGGCATTGCAGAGTCAGCTCATTAGCACTCAGCCCTCATAGCACCTCACCGTGCTGTCATTGGGTGAAAGGGGAAAAAAAAAATCCATAGCTCCCCAACCATCGCCAGCAAATGAGTTGGACTCAGACCTGCAGAGGAGGTGGGCCCGAAAACAGTGAGGCAGTCGAAGCAGAGCATCATATCGCAGGCAGCAGAGCAGCAAGTGGCTTAACGAAGGCATCCACGGGAAACAATAAGCAAAAGAGGGTGAATAAATAATAGATAATACCGTTCAATTCCACGCATGTTGAAGAGGGAAGGGGAGGATAGGAGAACGGGCTGATATCAGAATCTAATTAAAAACAGAGGCAAGCAGAGTTTTAGCAAAAGGAGTTTTCACCCCGAAGGAGCAGTGGCATTGTTTCTAGCTTCCCTTGCTAATAGTCCACCTCGGTGTTGAAGGGCTGCATTCAGCTGCAGGAAAATCATATACGTTTGAAACAAAATACCTGGGTATGAGCCTCAAGTTGTGTTTTATGTTTTGCTGCTGCTTTGCAGATTTGAAAAAAAAAAAAAAAAAAAAGCACACACTACCTCAGGTGGGTTTTTCCAGAACAAACACATGCGAACGAAACATCTGTGCAAATCCTCAATGACACTCAGCAACCATTTGGTAATACATCAATGGTAATACATCAAGTCTTGTGTTCTGCGACTTTTAGACGTCTCTCCGCTTCAACACACCCAAGTCAAACAATCAGGTCATTAACAGGATTCTGGACAACCTGGCTGCATACTGAGGAGATAATTCAGCCATTTGATTCAGGTGTGTTGGATCAGGGACACAGCTGAAAGCTGCTGGACGCCTTCCCCCGAAGCCTCGATTTGAGGATTCCCTGTAACTTAAACACTGGTTTGTAACACACATGCACTGGCATAGAAAAGCTTCTTCAGCAGGAAGAAGCTGCTCATGTGTAGGTCAGGAATGTAATAAACGTCTCGGGGTTCGTCTCCCACTGGCCACTTGGTCAACCCAACCCCTTTGTCCTTTCTCACTTTCATTTCGTGCCTTGACACTAACAATTATGTACTTAAGCCATTCATCTTAGTTTATGTTTGTTAGCATTTTGGTGAATTGTGTTGTAAAATTGTACTAAAAATGCGTAAAATCTGACATATAATTCAGTTTAATCAAATATTATTTTTTGGGATATGTTATGTTCGTTGGTTTATCTTCAAATACTTACTGGCTCCAGTTAACTCAGACGTTACATGAGAGATAAAGATCGCTGGAAGAAACCTGCCTATCGGTAGATGGTATTTATTGGAGTCCCACAAGTCACACTTCCTGACAGTAGAATATGAGTAAATTATAGGAAATTGCTTTAAGTCATTAGATGTTAAAGTCAGCATGAAATGTCCTCAATGTAGGTATGAATTTAAGCTTGGTTTGTACAAAAGTTCAGACAGCAGGCACCTCCTGTTTGCACCTAAAGAAGTCAGATATGAAAATCAAATCTACAGACGTCCTCAATGCTGAAGGGCCAAACGAAACGAGCTGCACCCTCATCACTGCCTCTCAGAATATCAGAACGCAGAGGAAATCTAATTCCAAATGCAGCCATCTTTCTTAGAAAAACCTTCACTGTCATCTTGATGCAGACATTCCTCTGTGCTGATTGTGGGCTCTCTATATTCATCTATTGCTGCCACTAAAGTACAACGTGCCATAACCACAGCTTCATGTCGTAAAAAGCTGGATACTTATGAGACGTTTAATTGTCCCTCTGATCATGCAGTTCTTAGGAGGCAATGAAAGCCTTTCAAAATCGCTACCTTGTTACACGGTCTCAGAATCTGCTCGATCCGACTGTGAAAGAGCTCGCAAGAGATGTGCTTGAATTTACAGAACGGATTTCCGTACTTATTCCAAAATAGGCCAGACCTGCAGCCAACATGCCTGGGCATTGCAAACGAGGAGCTAATGTGCTGAATTTTATTGTTAGTAGGGAGGGAACCTGCGACACTGTCCAAATCATTTGTTGTGCATTCGACAGCCAATGTGTGCAGCCATTTTTAATGAATTAGGACACACTCTGTGTTCCAATGAGGCTTGTGTTACAGATTGAAAGTGTCTTAGCAACCGCTAAGCAGGTGCTACATATACCTTTTTAAGCCCTCATTTGTTTTAATTTTTTTTTCTATATATGTTAAGGTAAGGTAAGGTAATTTTATTTATATGGCACATTTTCAGCAACAAGGCAATTCAAAGTGCTTTGAAGTTATTGGTCTGATGTAATATTTTAATTTAAATTATATGCCATGTTCTTATTATAACTCACTTTATCAACTCGCTTCAGTAAAGTCAGTTACTGAAGCATTTGCATTTTTCAAAAATGTTCAGATTTATTTAATATTTCTGTATCTAGTTTTTATTAAAACACAGCATGTTCTTAAACTGTGCCAAGGCGTACGGTGATCAGGCATAACATTATGACTAGCATGAGCTTCCTGACTGGGTTTGCGGTTATACCCGGCTAGCTGCACTGTGCTGCTCATTCTGATGCATTACCACAACTTTTGAGGTGCAGCACCTTCAACTGGATCAAGTGGACAAGCCTTTGTTCCTCTTGTGCATCAATTAGCCTATCCATGTTCACTGCAACACACCCAAGTTGCAGTGTATCACTTTTGACCCAATCATCCAGTCATCAAAATTCAGCCTTTGTCAAACTTGCCTAAAACATTACCTTGGGTTCATTTGTCCTGCTTCTAAATGTTGGAAACACAATGTTTCCAAAGTGTTCAGCAGTATTTGTTGAAATTAATAAGACGGAAAATTATAACTCGGTGCAGAAATACACCACTCAGCCAGAAATAACCAATCCGAGCCAGGAGGAGGGTCTTAGCGCTGTCAACCACTCTCATACACACAAACCCTCCTCTTGCTCTCTGCTACGCTACAGCTAGTTCACCACTACCATGAATATTGAGGCCGGGGACACAATATTCCCTAGAATATTGTTATACGACTGCGGAGAAACTGATTTTCTGGAACGCTGAGTTGCTTCTCCGTCATTAGCACTCTGAGCAGCACTGATTGGCTGCGCTGAGACCTTCCTCCCAGCTCTGATTGGGTGTTTTTTTTTGGTCGGGAGCGGTGCTTTTCTTCAGACAGCAACAGCGGCTCAGGGAGAAGGTGGAGGAGCTCAGTCTTTTCACAAACTATATCTGTCTAATACTATACTGTCTCAACATGGTGACAGTTTTAACAAATATTGGAAAATGTATATCCCACTCAGTAACAGGTGTCATGATGGAAACGTAATCAGTGTTGTTCATACGTTTTGATGTAATTTGTGCCCTCTGTGGTGTTTGTCAAGAAGGTGCCTTGATATTCTTGTTAGCTGAGGCCACAAACTGAAGACAGCTCACGTTGAGCTCACAGTAGTCCACAAGCATCGTACATTTTCTCTTCCAATATGGGGAGCAAAAAAAAATAGATAAAGGTTATTAAATATCACTTATCTGCTGACTTACAGACCTTTGGGTCTGTGCGTTTTAGTGAGTGAGGACCGCCTGTGCTCGGAGTTTTACATTCGTCAGGTGTTTTTTGCTTTGTTTTGTTTGTTCTGCAAGCTGTCACGTTAATTTACCGGACATCCAAAGTTCCTTTGGAATGATTTGGCTCCTGTGAATGACTCAGCACACAACAGTAGCAAATGCCTGCTGTGTGTGCTTTATAAATGTTTTGAAAAGGGTACCTTTTATTTTAAAAAATTATTTTTTGCATCCTTTAAGTTGTTAATTCTAAGAACCGCAGGACGTCACTACGGTCAAACTCGCTCAAAATCAAATAAATTGCATTTGGCTTTTAAAAATGAAACTTGACAATCCTTGCCTTTAATAAAAGCTCGGTTTTCTGCCGTTTCGATTTCTTTTAGGCAACTTTAAAGCCATGTGCTATTAATGAAATTAGTGACTTTTAGAACAACAATGCGTGGCTTCAAAAAAATCCCCGAGGCTTTGCTTTGTACCGCAGCAGCATGGTGTGTCCTTTGGTGACAAGACTGTTGTTGCTTTGAAGTAACATACGAAATTGTGAAATGTGTAATTACCAGCTCGGGCTCTATAATAGCTGCTGAAGCTAAAAGTCAGGTGTGCTCACAGAGAACTCAAAAGTGCTTCAAAGGAAAGGCTCCGCGTTTGAGGAAAAGCAGAGCAGACAGCATTAATGTTGCTGATAGTCATGGCTTCACCAACTTAATGACACCGCCATCCTTTCTTACCTGTTTACCCTTCTTCTTTGCTTCCTTTACCTGAGGCAAAAAAAAAAAAAAACATCAATCCTCTGCACATCTCTTGCTGTGCTATTTATGAGATTACTTACCTTGATTCTTGTTAAAAGACAATTTTGCACTCCTTGGCTTTTGAATCTTATCTCACCGCTCCCCATTCCTCATTCTGTCATTAAGCTAATGGTCTGTGTCCCCTTTGCCAGCCTTTTTACATCTGCCTACCCTCTTTTATTGAATCCTTGAGGTCCTTAAACTCTGGCAAGATCACGTGCTTCCTTGGCTGCTCTGTCCGTCCGCCTTTTCTTGCTGATCTTCACTGCAGCGAAGGCTGTCCCATTCCAACAGTTTGGGTTTTTGTTGAACTGAAGGAACCAGAGTGAATGTAACAGATAATGCATCTGTTGTAGCTAGTTGGCTTTGTTCCTCAGAGACACCAGGAATATATGAAAAAAAAATATAATATGTGTTTATCAATGAGTTATAGTGGTGTACATAAATTTAGCTGGGCTTTGCCAGGTCAGCTGTTTTTGCTCATTTTATGTGAGCCAACTGGCTGTTAGCTTGATATTTGTTTCCAAGGTAATAAATGTGCTAAAATGTCCCTTGATAAAGACAAATATGAAAGGAAGACAATAATAATAGTAAAAAAAACGATAGGAGAAAACTGAAATGTGAGACTGAGGCATTGGTACTGTTTGTTGAGTTTGTTCAATTGTTAATAGCCTAATATTGCGAGACAGGCTGTACTTGTATAGAACCCCAAAGAGCTTCACACCACATCCAGTCGTTCACCCATTAGAAACAGAGAGAATATTATATATTTAATTAGTCCTAAACGTAATTGCTACGTAATTATGTTAGAGCCTAACGTAATTGTGAAACTTGACTTCGTAGTCCTCTGCATATGAGCTACTTGAATATAATTTCAAACATTCAAAAGCAATGGAGATTAAAAAACAACAAAAGCTTTAGATTAGTTTTGGAAAATTTCTTTTGCCGTTTTTTTTTTTTCTCCACAGAAAACTAACAGAAACAACAACAACAAAAAATAATGTGACACAATACGCAACGTCTTTATCAGTTATAGTTCCCTTCTCTCTATTTGACAGATTCACTCAGACTGTGAGTTGATAGAGGGGAAAAAATTAGTAGAAGAAAATGTTTCCATGTGCTTTATAAACAGGCCATTATCATTTCTTTGTGTTAGATCAGTTATGATTACTTCTATTTATCAAACACCAGGAGAAAAAGGAGAGAGCCCAGTGAACGCTAACGTCATAAAATGCTGTACTGCATTACAAATGTTGAAACCCATTTAAAAACAGATTTTTAGCTAATTAATAATTCCTAACGTTGGTGATGTTTCAATGCTGAAAAAGAATTATATTTTTTTTAATGTTGAACACGCTGCAGCAGCTCCACATTTCAACTTGTGTCTCCCAAATGACCTGCTCTTTAACCGCCAGCTGTTGAGACTGGTCAGCTGGTTAGTCAGATGTGGTGGCGTGTTAGTCATGTTTAGTTTGAGGCAAGTAAAACTAAGACAACATGGCATTTATGTTTTTGCACCGTGACGCGGGCTAGTCGTGAGGAGGAATTCTGGACGAATTGAAGTTTCAAGTTGGTCAAAGCAGATTTTTGAATGATTTCTGCTTAGATTCGGAGGCCCTGCAGTCATGATTTGTTTCAACATATTTGTGCCCATTTAGAAAGGTGCTTCTCCTCATACTGCCCAGAAACACCAACGGATTCTTGAATGGGATGTGGCAGCTCACACTTGGACAGAGTGCAGGTGGCAAACGGCACATGTTGCGGAGCCCAGACAAAAAGGGTGCTTACCAAATCTTTGCGTGCATTGTTGAGTGTAGCTTTTGGAGATGCTGTTGTTTTGGTCCTGTGGGAAGAGATTGTAAACGAAGTGACAAGGAGGCATGTTTTCTGCAGCGCATGACCTGCAAGCACTGACAGGGACAGGCTGTCGTCTGAAGAGGCTCCTCAGGTGATTGTAAGAATGCCACAGCGTTGGCTCTTGGAGGCTTGCACAGCTCAGCTTGAAAGGTGTGATGAGGGCAAACGTGGGGGAAAGAAAAGAGGTAAACCGAGCAGTGTGAGGGCTGAGAAAGGAACTGGGGTATGTGAAAGAAAGAAGGAGAATATATATATATATTTTCTTTCTTTCTTTCAAGCTGCTCAGAGTGTGTGTGTTTGCGTGAGTGAGTGCACGACTGTGTTTAAGAGAGAGATTTCTCCAGGCAATGGGGGGGTTGTACAGGGACATGCCATCACAGTGCAGCTGTGTTGGAGGCACAGATGGAGGTTTGTGTGTGGCTATGATGCAGACGTACGAGAGACCCCACGAGGCAAAACTTTCTATCGCGCTTACATGCCTACACGTACTCTCCCACAAACACAACCACTCGCTTGCAGAAAGACAACCAAGCCCTCTCGCGAGCGCCACTATGGTTTCCATTTCTCAGACATACACCGTTAAGCTCTCTCGCAAATACTGTCATATTCTTTTAAATATATCAATATGCTCTCAAGTGTCCTTCACGCTTCACGCGCTCACATTTCTTTTTCCCCCCCGAGGGAAAGTCTCTTGAAAACCAAGAATATTACAGTCACATCAGTTGATTAAAGTGTGAAATAGAATAAAATTAATTTTGGTTCATTTTTAAATATTAATTTTACAAATTTTTCTGATTCATGTGCAAATAGTAACTTTTAATCTACATTAAAAATATTTACACTTCTTTTAGTATTATTTTTTCATTAAAGAGCTTAACATGAGGAGAGATTTTACAATAAAGCGGCTCTGAAACGACGAGACGTTTTAACAAAAAAAAACAAAAAACACTAGGTATACGGAGGACCAAAACTGACAGAATTAAAAATAAAAAAGGAAATAACATAAATGACCCAATAAATAAATCAATACAGTTAAAATGTGCCACTTAATTTCCAAAAGAAGAATTTTTATAATTTATTTTACCTCCATATTTATCTTTCCAGATTAAATCTAACATATTGCAAATGAACAGCACAGTGATGGAGCGACAGCAGGCCAGGCGATCTCAGGGGCTTCCGGAGGTGGCTTGATGTGGGTCTCAGTCAAATGAGTGGTACAGTAGCGAGCTGGGACGAGGTTACAAGCTCTGGGAGCTGCACAGCCTGAGAGAGGAGCACAATGTCAGCACATCACTGACAACAGTGCTCAGATAGCAAAAGAGCCAATAAGTGGAGGATGCTTTTTTTTTTTTTTTCTCCCCTGATACAAATTCAGATTGTGAAAACCTCTGCTGAATTTGCAAAACCAATAAATTCAGTTTGCGGAAGTTGTATTTGTAATTGTTTGCTTATTCGCCACTGTGTCCATTGTCTGTCTTGACAGATTGGCCCCACCTGTTTAATGCTCTGTTGAAATTTTAATGAGAAATGTACAACCTATACGTACATAGCCTATAATATTAGCTATAACATCAAATCTAACTACATGTCAGGTAGCAGATACCAGACCCAGAACTAGAGGCAGGACCACCAAACAGGTCAAAAGTTTGTACATTTATTTCTGCACTTTCATGGAGGTTTTTCTTGTTCCATCACTCAACTTTTCAGCACCACCTTCATGTTTTGTAGCTTACGTTCCCTGCTACATCTGCATAGTTAATGTGGACTGATCTAATGTTCCTTATAGCATCAGGTTATGTTCCGTAGAGAACAGACATAATGACAAAGCCGGTCCAAAACAAAGCCCTAAGTAGCTCCTTAGGGCCCCGAGACCTTCAGAGGCCTCCACCATCAATGATTGAATTGAGCGTAGAGCTAGAATTTTAACATTTGTTTATTGAGAATGGAATGCTATTATGTTTAAAAGTTTTATCAAAGATTAATTAAAATATTTCAAATAGTTATGCATGTACATTTAAGATTTAATTGGCAAGTTTACTTTGTGAAAGTGCAAAGAATAATCACAATGTATTTTGACTATTATGTTACTGTAGCTACAGTCTGGTGCCATCGGTTTCTTTGGGTTTGAGCTCACTTTGTTCACAATTACATCTCAGTAAATAATGACCAATTATCACTGTCTGCTTTGAAGCTTGGCCAATTGAAGCTAGCATTGATGATGTTTCTTTAAGATGGTTCCCTAAATCACATTCTGCTCAAGCCCCCCCTACAACACTGGCCCTTCATGATGAGCCAGAGCCATTGCACTGTGCATCTCTGAGCTGGACAAACAGGTAGATTTTATTTACGTGGCACTAGTTGGGACAAATTAGGTTTTTTTTGCAGGCTGGGCTTCATTGAACAATTTTCTTTTTTCTGATGTCAGCCGACCGGCCCCGAAGCACTCGTTCATGTGTTTTACAGGTCCGCTCCGCTGCCGCACACTTAGCTAATCTACGACGAGCTTGAATGGAGCGGAGGAGAGGTCGAGAAGGCATTTGATTTGGCATAGTTTGAGAAAAAGCGGCGCCGCAAAAACAACAGCACGGTGCGTGACTACGGCGTGAGCTCGACGGCTAAACCGCAGGCTCACCAACCCATCGGCTCACCGGAGAAATTCCCGGTAGTCCCGTACGCCAGACCGCCCCTGATCACTGGGGAACACGGACAAACAGGATGAACAACCAGGCACATAAGCAGCTTTGCAACTATATTTATAGCAAAGCCTCACGTCTCACAGAGTTTTAGGTAAATAGGAAATTAATATCCAATTCAAAATTAGCCATAAGTTTTTCAAACATCCTTACATGTTTATATGGTTACATGAGAGAAAGTTCTTTTTCTTTTTCCTCGAGCTCCACAGATAAAAGGCTAGAGACACCCCAAGGACCAAGCCTCCAAAGAAAACAATATTTCTGACCTAATTTACTGGCCATGAGATGCCCTCTGCTGCATTTCTTCTAATATATATATATATATATATATATATATATATATATATATATATATATATATATATATATATATATTATTTTTTATTTTAGGCACATAACAGAGGCAGTAATGAGATTCAAAATACAAAAACACGACACACTGCTAGGCATATCCAACACAATTAATTTTTAATCAGAATATCAAAGATCCTCTTGAACCCAACCTAAGGAGAAGTGCTGCTGTCGGAGAGTTATTTGTCTTGGACCCTGCGATACCGGCAGATGTTGTTTGGTGCGACGTTTATTCCTCTCTTGCTGTTGCACTTGGCTCAAGTTCTCTGCGCATCTCTTACAAACACAGGGCATTTCGCCATTTTCAGCAGCTATCAAGTTTGACTGGAAAACAGTACGGTGGGAAATGGTTGATTTTAAAGATCAGTTAACATCATCATATCTTTAAATTAAAAAAAAAAAATTTGCAGGCATGCCAGCTGAGCAGGAGTCCCCATTGATCCCCTTTCTGCTCGGTTTCCTGAATGAAATGTCACAGAATTTCAAGTGAGATTAAACGGGATTAAGAAGTAATAATTAACTTGAAATGTCCTGGCAGACCGACATTAATCAAAAACGGACTGCTGTTTACTTTTGCTCCACAGTTACACGGCAAAACTATCAAGAGCACTGGCAAGGACGTTTTGGAAAAACTAAAAATAAATTCCTCTTTTGTTGTAACAGCGTAAAGTCACACTTGAAAAAATGTTGAACAATTAAAATGTCAATTTTTGGTATAATTATTCAGTCAAGTGGGGGGAAAAAATATTAAATTTTAATAAGTACATGTAATTGCTTTGAACAAAAACCCTCGTGGTGAAATTATTAGCACCTCTACTGCTAATACTTTGTGCAAGTATTTAGTTTTCTTCTAAAATAATTCTTAAGGGATCTTTGACTATTCTCCAGAAAATATTTCTCACTTTTCAGTCTCATCGGTCCTCTTTTACAGACCTCAATTTCCCCAGAGGTCTTCTTTAGGATTTGTAGCTGTGGCTACAATCCAATAACTTGCCACCCTCGGCTTGTTTGTGTGTGCGTGAATGGGTGAATGACTGAATGGGTGAATGTAAAGTGAAGTGCTTTGGGGTCCTCCGGAATAGATAAAATGCTACATATCATGTACATCCCATTTACCTTTTATGTCTTAGTATCAGGATGACCATGGGAGAAGGTTAATCTAGAGTCTGATCAATCATTTCTGGATAAGTATATTGTTCAGAGGTCATTAACAACATCCTGGCCCGCAGCATCACAACAAACCCAGCGGTGTTCCCTTCAGCTCATTATTAGTCTCATCTCATGACTTTGTGGTAGAAATCACCACTAATGATTTTGTTTAAGCTAGTAGCAATTATTTCTTAATGTGTGATGTTTTCCCACCTATTGGTCTCAAATAGGTGGGAAATAAGAAATTTTAAGTCAGGCCGTTTGCACATCTACATCAGAGGTGCCAATGGGTTTGGCAAACACTGTACTATATAAATTGGGGCCTTTTAAGATAATTAAAAAAAATATACTGTGCTAATTTAAAAAAAAGAAAAAAAGAAAGAGCTCTAGATGAGCAGTGTCCAAAGCTATTTGTGCCTCACTTGAATACCTGAGGTTACCATAAAAAACAGAAATTAGCAAACTTAGGTGCGATATCCTGAAAAATTATGGATATTTGAGCTTTGCTGCAACGGCGTTACACCAAGTCTACGTCAAGTTCCCTTTTTTGCCAGCAGACATGATGTAACATGACAGCCCATATTTGCTCTGCCCATCTGCACACCGCTGTTCAAATAACGAGGTGGGTTCTGAACTATAAGTCAACAATGACAGGATAAGTCCATGTTCCCTTATTGAAGATGATATCAACACGGTCCTGTGATGAAGAAAAGCAGCAGGCAGAGTATATGAAAAAGCAACAACACACACTGGTGGGGGGGCCACGCGGCTGGAGAGACACAAAATCCTTGCAGCGCATTAAACAGGTTTTGCCGCTGTTCTCTGTGCAAAGAAAAAGCTGCTTCTGATAAGGAACAAACACCACTTGTTGTGCATTTAAAGTGAAGCAAACAGAGGGCCAAGCAGCTTTTTTTTTTTTTTTTTAAACTATTCGTCTCACGCCAGCTGTCCGAATATGTGTGATGGCTGCTTTCCATTTTGTTTTCTCACTGAGCAAAACCTCTCAAGCACAGTGGGTTGTGTTCTTGCGACCGAGAAAATTTCTTATTTCAATATGTCATTTAGCCTCCCGCCCCAGGTTTGAAATGGCACTAAAGTACAAAGAGAGTGAACGACAAGCATTTTTTAAAACCCTGACTCTTTCCAGTCAGTGTTCTTGCCCATTTTTTTTTTTTACCCATTACTGTAATACTTACTATTATTTCTGTATGTGCCCCACTTCACCCTGTATATGTAGATATACACTGCTCAAAAAAATAAAGGGAGCACTCAAATAACACATCCAAGATCTGAATGAATGAAATATTCTCATTGAATACTTTGTTCTGTACAAAGTTGAATGTGCTGACAACAAAATCACACAAAAATCATAAATGGAAATCAAATTTATTAACCAATGGAGGCCTGGATTTGGAGCCACACACAAAATTAAAGTGAAATGTTCCCTTTATTTTTTTGAGCAGTATATATACTTACTGGTCATATTCCTAAATACACCTTTGCTAGTATTTAGTTTGTCCTCTTTTCCTTTTAGAACCGCCTTAGTTTTTAGTGGCCAGATAGGTGTCGGATACATTCAGAGATCCATGTTGACTTAATGTAAAGTTACCCCAGATTTTTTTTTGACTGCACATTTGTGATATTTTTTGGCTCAGAAAGTTCTGGTGGAATTTTCTGTTCCACCAGATCCCAAAGGTGCTCTGTTGGATTAGGGTCTGGCTGCTGTGGTGATTGCTGGAATCCAATGTCGCGTTCAACAGACCAGTTTAAGAGGATTTGAGGGTTGTGCCAAAGTGTATTATCCTGCTGTATGTAGCCACAAATAGATAAGTACACTATTGTAAATTGACGCACATGTCCAGGAACAATGCTCACGCAAACCCTCGCATCTGAACTTTGCAGTTTGAACCAAAGCTCATCAGAACAGACGATGTTTTTCAGTCTGTCACGGTTTTCCACTGCATGTATGACTGCCTGAATGAAGGCTACTGTGCTTTGCGCATGTTTACGAAGAAAGGTAAATTCAGCGGTATGATATTCTGAACAATAAGCCATTTGAAAACAACAAGATGTCATGAGTCTTCTATTGTTTTTCTATTAAAATAACTTTTAAATGTTAGAGATATTTGCCCTGTGATGGGCTGGTGACCAGTCCAGGGTGAACCCCGGCTCTCATCCAATGACCACTGGACCTAGTCACCAGGCCCCCTGCATCCCTGCAAGGATAAGCGGGTATAGGCGATGGATGAATGTTATATATATTATTCTCAGTGAGGTAATGTATTATTGCAGCCAAAGGGATACTTGTTTTTTTTTGTTTGTTTCTTTAGGTCGAAGCAAATAGATTATAATATACAAGGCCGTTTAAATTTTTTGTTTAAAAACTGTGATACTTTGAAACTATGGTATTTTTTTTTTTTTTTACTCAAGATTGTCCAAGAAATCTCAGATCAGGTAGTTACTAACATGTCCTCTTTCTCCAGTCACACTAGCCCCATGCTAAACTCCACTACAATACCTGTAATCACTGAATCAGTAATCCTTTACTTGAGTCAGAACAACACATGCGCATTGTGCTTCATTAGAGGTTACTGCATTGCTCTGACTTCACTGAGCCCTAAAGAAAAGAAAAAAAGAGGAATTTTTATATTGTCTTCCTCAGTGGGAGGCTGCAGACCGCATCGTCCTAACCAAGGTCGGGCAGCTTTTTTTTTCTTTTTTTTCCCCTATTTCTTCCAAACATCCTCAAAAAAACAACAACAAAAAAACACATTTTAATCTTTTTGGCCTATACATCATCAGCCTATCGATTTTCTTTGCCTTTTTGTGCTGTGTGCTTTCTGTGCTAAAGGCAGCCAAAACTGAAGCGGGTGTGTTGTGATGAATACAAAGCAACCAACTGGGAGTGTCACGATGTAGTTCTTCAACTTGTAAATATTGGATCACAGTGCGACGGGGGCTTCCAGCTTGCAGCTCTCCATCTGCCGGCTGAGCAGATTGATCTGCACGATTCTGGCCTGTTTCGAGAGAGCCAGTCGCTGGCTAAGCCCCTGCCAAAGCAGCATGTCTGTGCAGAAACAAGGGCTCCATCATAAGTGATTGCTTGTGACAGTTCACAGTCGCCGGGCCACTGAAGCATCATAACCTTGTGAAGCTAGCGATTGGGCGCTCTACCACAGAGGGGAAGAAGGAATAAAAAAAAGAGAGGAAAAATATTAGCATATTTCTTGCAGTGATATAAAGATGCAAATAAGATAGTTGTGCCAGGAATAGCCTCCACGGTTAACGCTGAACTTTATTTCTATAATAAAAGGCGTAATCCAAAGCAATGGGGGTAGAATTCGTGGGATTACTGCAACTGTGGCTGCAGCAGGATAAAAAAAAATAAATAAATAAAAAAAAAAAAGGCTTCGGCGATGTCACAAAGAGGTTTGTTGTTGCCGTGGCTTAAACTGCTAATGATGGAGAAACTGAGATATTCTACGGCGAGGAGGAGGAACAGAACCTGAGCCTTCGAAATCACTGTAGTTGGGTTTGTAAACTGCAGCAAGCTCAGTGAGATTGCTCACTGATTCACGGAGGATGCATGGATTTAATCAATTCTGCATGAATGCTGTAAAGACTAGGACAATATCCAAACAGCCATGAGTAATATGCTTAGAATCTGTTGTAGAGGACTGTAAAGCTCCATTTCTGTTTCGACTCGTCTTGCTGCTTGGCCACCGAAGAATCGTCATTTGTTTTGAGATGATGTACATGTGGGCAGCCTTGCTTTAGATTTTTTTTTTTTTTTTTACTGCTGCTCTCCTGTCCTTAGTGCTCACTGACCCCCCCCCCCATCGGAAAAAAAATTAAGTGAACATGATGTGCTTTTTCAACCATTACCATCCTCTGTTTCTCCATCTGAAAGTTAATTCAAAGAGACTGCGGTGGTGTGGCTCTTGTATTTTCACACATGGCTACATAAAACCCGTGGGTGGATGTGCTTAGGCCGCTGTCCGTGTTTGCGTGTCCATGCATGATTGTTGTGATAAAATATTGAAGTTGTCCATCATGCTATAATCAACCGCCCCCTCCCCTTGTTTTATTTGTCACGCCTTTCTTTGTCCTGCAGCAGCTTTATTCCCTTTGACGAGTTCAGATCAGAAAGAAGAACCTCATCTGGACTCGTGACAAACTTAATACGCATCAGCAAGTGAGGGAGTGGATTCATTCCAAAGGCCTTTGTGGAAATTGTTTCTTGTACGTCAATGGCTTTTGCCATTCTAACAGGGCTAGAACATAATGAAAAGCAACACAAGTTCAGTAGCTTTGTGATGGTTATAAAGGAAGAGAGAGAAGCATGGCGGCGAGATAAAGAGATTAACCTGAGATACTTTTGTTCATTGAGTAAATATGCTCAAAATTATAGGCTGCGTTTTTCAAAATGTTCCAGTGAGTATTATAGAAAATGTATAATTTGGTCTGCAACCTTTTAGTGTCTTCCACCAAATGGTATTTCTGCTTTGCATCCCCTTGATGTTTCAATGTATTTATTATGTTGTATAAAAAGAGTTTTTGCTGTCAAGCAGGTATTGAAGAAAGTAGAGATTGTTCATTTAAACCTAGCATAGAGTTGATTATTCAAAAATACACTGCTCAAAAAAATAAAGGGAACACTCAAATAACACATCCTAGATCTGAATGAATGAAATATTCTCATTGAATACTTTGTTCTGTACAAAGTTGAATGTGCTGATAACAAAATCAAACAAAAATGACCTCCAGCAGGTCATAGTTGAGTTATATTGTGTTGTTTAAGTGTTCCTTTTATTTTTTTGAGCAGTATATATATGAAGTAAATACTGATGATGCTGCTGCTAAACATAATATTAAATATTGCATAAGTTTCTCTACAATCCACTCAGGTCCATCTTTGTAGTTTTTCGTAATACAGCTTACTACTGTACAGTCACAAATAGATGTTGCTGAACTCTCAGGCAACTTGACTGAATAAGGACTGGACGCAGCTTGAGGTGATTTTCAGATCTGTCATGCTCATGCCACAGAGGCTTTTTTTTTTTTTTAACCATGCCTTAAAAATCTGTGGCAACATGGCTTAGCTGCTGATGAAACTCACTACTGAAACATAAGTCAGATATCCAGTAGTGTTTCTGGGGGGTATCTGACAGCCTGATGAACTCTTGTTCAACGTCGTCACTCAAGAACTCTTCAGAGTCTTGTACATTTCTCAAACATCTGCTCTACTCTGCCATTGCTATATATATTTTTATGATTTTTCCAATTACTTTAAATTTCCCTGCTGGCGGTCATATTTGCTCTGTCTGTTCCCATCTCTGAGCTGTACTGGGATTGATTTTGTGTGTTTTGTTTAGAAATAAGCCTAAATTTAAAATCGTTCTCGTCAGGCCAAAGTTTATGAAAAGTTAAGGAACATTTCAGGGCTTCCAGTTTCTAGGGCTTTGTGTCTAAGTAATGCTTTTTTGGCCTTGGGACTCCCTGTAGCTGAATTAAATATTTACAAGTTATGAACACTTTTGTTCCATGAGAGGACTTAAGTGGTTGTTTCGCAGCCAGCGTGTTGTTTTACATCCAAAATCCATAATGGGCTCTGCAAGCAAGTCATTTTCTACCTTCCTAAAGGTTGTATATTGCAAATGCCCCTGAAAAAAGCTGTTGTGGTGTCACTTTAGGTCATCAGTTATATTGGTATCCTGACACATCTCAGCAGTCTTTGAGTGCACAGCTGCATTTCTAAAAATAAACCCAATAGTTCAGCAAACCAAGTCAGCCCCTGTACATGTTGACAAAAAGCCTTGGGTTAGACAAGCCCATTTATAAGACAAAAACAAGGCGACTGCAAAAATGACAAAACACATTATTTATTTTGAGTAAAAGCTCCATCATGGAAGCTGATTCACACTTTCAAATTTGGTCCCGTGTGCATCTTGTCATTAGTCGACTGTGGCTGGAAATAAAAAGCTAATCTCAACAAAATATCTGTAGCAGCTATGTTGCACAGCACCTTAGTCCCTTGCAGATTTCTTTCCATCAGTACCATGATAGACAATAATTCATTTATAATAAACACCCACAAAGTTAATTGATTTCCTGAATATTAAGAACATATGTCCAGGCTGTGGCTTGTACATTTTTAGTTTGTGACTGAATTTGTAATAGGGCAATGTGATCAATGTTAAATATCCCAGCCTAAGTGACACATCAAGAACATACCTGTAGTTTGATACAGTTTCTTTCTGTTCCAAACGTGTTGAAAATAGGAAAGGTTTTTCTCGTAAGCCAGACTACAACTCGATTTTAGGACACCTGCTTTTTTCATGACATTCACCTATCATTGAGCACAGAACAGCAAATGAAGATATAATACTTTAAATAAATAATGGTCCACCGTTACATTTCTCTTCATGAGATGCCATGCATGCAAACATGCGTGTTTCAAAAACCAAAAGTTGCAATTTAAACCCGCCTGAAACGTCACTTCACAAACATTTTTAATCTGACTTCTGAACATAACTTAATCCATGTTTTACTCAGCTCTGTATTCCAAACGCTTGAATAGGCTGAGATGATGGTGGCATCAAAACTCTTAGTGGCACACTGACTGGTTAAAAAGTATTTAATTTTGAACCTTGGTGGCACACATGACTTGTGCAACTTTATACACTGCAAATTAACATCCACTTTCCACTTTATTTGACAAGGGTTAGGGCTTGGTCATGTTTAAATCCCACAAATGTTACACAGACAAACCTGGCAAGATATCGTTAGGGTAACACTTATTCTATGCCAGTGAAAATAACTAAACAGATTGATGGAATCATAAAAGTAACATATTTCAGAACTAAAAAGGGATTTTCTCTTATTTTTCACCATAGACCCCTAATTGATGTAAATCAGATCTTTGTTTCTAGAGCATCTCTTGTCTATGAGCTGCTGAGTTCAACTAACACCCCACTACTATTATTCCACATACCAATGTTGTAATTATAGCTTGGAAAAAAAAGATTGCTTTGAGAAAACAATGTTTTAGTTTGAAGGTAGCGGATATAAAAAAAACCACCTCTAATCCTCTTAAGTTACATCTTAGGGATTCAAAGAGCCGGTAATTAGCAGTAAGGTTTATTTCACATTAGTGACCTGCAATTCATCATTTTATTCTGTAATCAAACAAAAACACAACAATATTTTATTCTGTTAGATGTCTGAGTTTGTATAGGTTTTAATATAGGCTTTACTTCCATTTATTTATTTTGAGAAAATCTTAACAAGCAAGAATGAAATCTGCTTTAAGAGCGTGCCATCGGAGGTGGTGGCATGTGAAGAGGTTACATTTCAGTCACTTTGTCACAGGGCCATGTAAGTCCTCTGTTTTCCATTTCAATCTCTCTCCTCCTTTCTAAAGCATTATCATTCAGGAACAGCGCACCGTCTCAGCGAGGGCACTAATAAGATGGAAAGTGATGTCGGACTCTACATACTTAACCACGCCTGCGCTGAGGCCGAGGCAGAAAAAAGGGAAATGTTGAAGTGATGCCTTCAAGGTTAAACATGCGATCCCATCTACCATCCTCTTTGACTTATTCTGCGATTTGTCACAAAGCGACAAATGGCGGGGTAGACAACGGTCCTCTAAGGTTTCTGTTTTAAAATGCAGCCTTGTCACCGGGATTTAGGCTGAAAATTGCTCAGTGACATGTAGCTTGCTTTTTTTTTATGTGAATGTTCTCAGTGGCAGGATTGATACATACTTCTTCCTGATTTGATGTAATTGTGCAGTAGACACATTGCTTTAGATGTGAATTTGAGCCATACTTCATAGCTGCAATGAAAAAAGTTGAACGTTATCCATTAACTGTTGAGCTGATTGTTCAGTAAATAGCAACGTGAAGTCCGAAGCCACCCTGTGACAAATATCAGGCAACGTCTGAATTTTATCGAATGTCGTGCAGCAGGACAGCTGCTGTGACAATTTATGTCATGAGCATCTCCAGACATATATCCTTTGCCATCCTTTGACAGTCTTATTCTAGTAGCTGTTGCTGAACTTTTCTGCTGAAGAAACAAACAACTTTCCTGACATCTGAGTGTTTATAAAATTGAGTTTGCAAAATGTGACATGTGTGAGTCCTGTACGTCTTTTCAAATTCCACATTTTGTGATCGGCTTAGCTGCTCTCTGGGTGATGTAGGACAAGTAAAGTAAACAAGAAGCTGCAGCAGCCGACGCAGTCTCTCTCTTTCTCTGTGAATGTTGTAAACTGTAAAAAAAAAAAAAAAAAACTTTTGGATTAGAAAGAAAGCATCCAGATTCATTAGATCAAAATATAACGTCCACAGCCTGCCAATTATTTACTTAAAAAATTTCTCAACATATATCAAATTTAGACTGAAGTTTGTCTTGTTGCTGGAGAAAAGAAAAAATTGAGAAGCTTTGACTGAAGCAAAATATACAAATGGCACTAGTGTGTATTAGATCCTGTAATTCGGAGTGAAAGTCAGTAAACTAAGCACTTTAGTGACATTTTACCAGCACTTAGTTTCTTATTTCTTTCTCCTTAGTCCCATTGCTTCAAATGTTTTTTTTTTTTTTTTTTTTTTTTTTTTTTACCTGACAGCTGTTCTTCTTGTTGGATGAACTGGATTCAAAACAAGTCGGCTGTGTGCAGGACATTGCACAGAAAATATACCAGCGTGAACCTTTCGCTCAGATCAACAGTC
Source organism: Poecilia mexicana (assembly GCF_051168715.1). Taxonomy (NCBI): domain Eukaryota; kingdom Metazoa; phylum Chordata; class Actinopteri; order Cyprinodontiformes; family Poeciliidae; genus Poecilia; species Poecilia mexicana. The sequence goes on from NW_028263379.1 coordinate 23,568,733, forward strand.
TTACAGCTGAATCAAATATTTCAGTGTCATCTTGTTAAGCTGTTGCTTTAATCTCTTTGATGGGGCTGAGATTTGTTTTCCCCTTGCATCTTTTTACTCTCAAAGGCAGCCTTAAGGTGAACTGTCTCTTATGATTCAGCGCAGCTTATCTGCCCCGCCTGCTGTGATGGCAGAGGCCAGCAACACTTCTGACAGCAACAGTTTGAATGTTTGCTGTTTTAGCGTGACACGGCTGAACTTCGCCTCACTCCTCGCCTTTTCTCGTGGACCTTGGCGCTCCGCTTCCTCTGATCACTTCTCTCCCACCTCATAGGTGGTGATTAGCCTGACTCCTGCGACACTCAGAAAAGTATCTGCCCTTAAGCAGTTGTGCCGCTACCCGCATCCCTCGCCCTCGTCCGTGCTCTTCCTCACTTCGTGGACCATTCTCTGCACTTCCTCCACATTCATCTAGAAAGAAGAGGACGCTCTGCGCCTGCAGTGGCAATTGGGAGGATTAGTGGTGTGTGAGGGACTTTGTCACCAGCTTTTCCAGGAAATCCAATTACAGACTATCATAAGCCTTACATGTTTCATACTCTGCTGAATCCTCCTTAAAAATGCACACCGCTAAAACCGGAAAGGTCAGTGTTTAGCCTCCATCCTCAGTGTAAACTGTGATGACAGGTGAGCAGGGTGATCAACTTTGAAGGGATGAGACAAGTTCAGTAGCACTCTCTTTTTTTTTCCCCTCTGCATTGCAGCAAATAGTGGACTGCATGAGCCTGCTGAAGAAAAGGTTATTTGCACTCTGTAATAGGATGGGATCTCTGTTTGTGTCATGGCGGAGGTAAAGCGAGGGCCAAAGGGGTGAGGTCTGTTATCTCCTCACACAGACAGTCCTAATTGCATGTGTCAAGGAGATGGCATGCAGAGAATAGGGGCATGCAGAATGTACCAGTGGAGTCTTATCAAACTGATTATTCTGCAGATGAACCACATCGCTTTTGGGGTGGTTTTGTGTTTTTAAATGTTTGAGATGCACCCTTATTCAAACATCTTTCTTTTTTTCTTTATTTGCTGTCTGTGTCATGCAGTGTTTTTAGCCATTTTATACAAAGGCATTACTATAAGACCACAGAGGGGAAAATATCTGTCTGAAGGAGACGGACTTGAGTCACAGAGCCCCTTGAGGATTGCTCAGCAGACGCCTGTACCTGACTGTACCGGCAAAATGGCAGATGGAGAGGCAAAGGAGGCTGACGGCTGAAGGACTGCGAGGCACAAAGCAGGAAAGAGAATAGGAAATGAAGTCTTGTGTGTTGAGATATACATGCACATAGGCTGACCTTTGTGTCTCAATTCCACAGGTCTATTTCACATTCATGGCACATTTTCTGTCTTTTGCAACTCAAAGTGGGAAAACTTTTGATGTGTCGTGGCATTAATCGGGAAAACGAAAGATTTGACACGCAGACAGTGGGCAGACCTAATGCTGGAAATTTTATTATTCACCTAAAGGAAAAGTGCAAGTGTTTGCCTTTTTCTTTATTCAAGCATGAACCATTTACTGAACAGATTGCTTATAGGACCACAGCGACTCAAATAAAAGGAGCATTTGTTCCACATCATTTCTTTTGGAAAAGTGATAAAACACCAGATGAGACTTGGTTTTTGTTTTTTAAGTTCAATTAAATAGGCGTCTTGATGTTTCTGGCATGACACTATGTTTTTTTTTTTCTTAATTTTGTTTTAGCTCATTTTAAAAGAAAGAAAATAATCAAACTTTGGGCAGAAGGACCAACAGAATGTTTTTGTTTATTTTTATTCTACATTTTATTGATACTCACTGCCAAGAGCTACTTACATTATATGTTATCATAAACAATTAATGATGATGAAGATGATGATGTTGAAAATTGGTACTTACATGCCTGAAAACATGAGATCATAATGTATTATAATCCTGTCTCTCCTCGTACTTCTTTTGATTCTCATGTTACATGTAATGGATAGAAGTACTTTCTTTTCTTTGTTCAGTCAAACAACAGGTGAAAAACAGATTTAAAAGAAATCTTTCTTTAGAAATGAACACAATAGTAGGTAGTAGAAGCCAATCTCAAAGCTTTTCTGGCTGTCAGATTTCTACAAATGTATGTTATTTTATTTATTTATTTTGATGACAAGTTAATTTTGCTAAAAAAACGACACACAATTACGTAGAAGTTGCCCAAAGTACGTTGTAAGTTTGTTTCAACTTTGACAGTAACTATTCCTTCATGTTTTCTGGGCAAAGAAACTGCAGCTTGAAAGCATCACCAGGCCAGACTCTATTGTCCAATATACAGTCACCAGGTAAGCACTCACATATATGCAAAAGAAGAAAAAAAAAATGCAGACACAGATGTGAATACACCAGTGACTTGCTTGTGCTTGTTTTCCAACCCAAACAGCAGATGAGGCACCGAGCACTGGGAATTCACAACCTGGCAGCTTGAGCATGGGGCAGATGTCAAATCCAGAGTTTCTTGTACAGAGTCGGAGCTTCTGTGAAAAGCAAAGTGAATTTTAGATGCGATCACCTGCAAAACATCTGCTGGCTTTGATTTTATGTTTATTGCCAAAAGTCCAAAGAACAGCGATTTCTAACCGTTAATTGGCGGAATTTAGGCAAGACGAAAAAAAAAAATTATCAGAAAGTGACCTAAACACAACACTTTTGGATTTTAGATCAAATGTCTGAGTCCAGCCTCCTGCCTGATCCTAACTCTATCTGGGGCAAGCTTAACCCAAAGATCAGACTGTGCATCGTGTGTTTATATGCATGTTGTAAATTTGGCTCTACGTAGAGTAGTTAGTGTAACTAGAAAAAATAAGTAAAAATATAGAAATAAAATAATAAAATACGCAAACACTGCTGAGCATAATACATAAAGTCACTATGCAGTTAAAAGGAGTTAGTAGGGATTTTGAAAGACAAACAGGGCCACAGCATCACAGGTCCTCCACCGTACTTAAGATTGTTAAAATTATAAACATGTTTTCTTACAGAACTGCCCCACAGCATGTTGCTGCCACCACCACCACGTGTAAAGTTATTACAGTGTGTGACTTTATTTAACAGTCTCTGCAGTGTTCGTCCATATTGTAATACAACTTTCTGGACATATTTGACTTTGCAAGTAAAAGAGATGGATTATGCAATCAAAGATAGAACTCAGCTTTGCCAGACCTTTTTAATTATAATATTGTGTGACATTTATCCAAAGGCATAATTCATTTGACCTTAACTCAATCAATGCTAAATATAAGTGTCGTCATAATAACAAATTGCTACATTCCTGAAGGGTACAAGATAATAAAAGCTAAGCTATTCTTTATTCTTAACATTCCCACATTTTGTCCTGGCCTTTGCGCTGGTGTGATTTTTTGCGGGTCAGATAATTCAAAGTTGATTCAGCAGGACTAGGAACAGCTTGCCTTTATCATCTCACGGCATCGCGGCGGTTGAGTACTTCTTGAATCTGGGTCTGCCATTTGAGTTAACAGTTTGAAGCACTTCATGTCTCTGTATGACAAGAGCTGATGCAATCCCCTTGGGCACTTACAAGAGATCTCCTTGTGACAGCGTTCCTCCTTCAGTTCCGAGCAGAAATGGCGGGCCCTGATGTAGGCGAGTTAGATGGGAGCAGCGGGGGAGAGTGGGAGAAACCGGCAGTGAGGCGGACCAGAGGGAGAAAGAGACTGAGACGTTGGCAGAAAATGGAGGAAACGTAAGAAAGGAAGAAGCTGAGCCAAAGCGGGAAAGTGAGAACGTGGATTTTGTGACACAGGCGAGAAACACAGCTAATGCCATACGATCATCGTTGACGTTAACCATTCCTGGCTCCAGTACCAAAGCCTCTTTTGTGCCAGAGAGAGCATTGAGGCCCAATTACCACCAGTCTGAAAAGTTATACATACATTTTTGAAATGAATGCCTTTATTTGATGCGTAATCTGTTTCATGAATAAGCCCAGAGTGCCTGGAAGACGTCACATTTCCCTCTGAACTGGCACACCAGGTCAGCCATCTTAAGTGATGCATTGGAAATGTAACATCCCCGTACGCTACTGAGTGTCCTGATTATAGAAGGGAATGAGGGCGGCACACTGTGTGTTTGACCAGTGAACTGGAGATGGGATGCATGGTTTCCTGCTGCAGGAGGAGGGGGGAGGAGAGCCACACTTAGCTGCAGAGAAAGAAAAGGGGAAAAAATAGGATTAAGGAGAACAGAAAAGAGAAGGAGCAGATGAGAGGGATATGTGGTGTGTTGTTTAGCACTCAGTCAAAAACAAGCCTCTGTAATGACTTTGTCTACATGCACATGGTCGTCCGACCTAAATAAAATTAGCCTTATTGAAATTCCAGGTGATGCTCCCGGAATCATATTAGCCGATACATAACTTCTTCAGAGTTGGAGAGCAGCTCGGCTGCCTTTATTTCCAGCCGGAGCGTAACATTTATTTCATTCCTATTTAATTGCTAAGAGATGAAACTTGAGGCCAGGGCATTTCTGCACAGCGCCTTCTGCTCCACCACACCGCGCCGCTCAATTTTTTATTTATTTATTTTTTTTTGTTTCTGCCGAAGTCCGGCGTGAATCTGCGCTCCACTGATGGGAGCCGAGCGATATTATGGGGGAAACAGTCTGAGAGAGGAAGAAAAGTGAGAGGCACTCAGGTGGAGAGAAAGACTGTCAGGCCTGAAGAGGATGTGTGCTTTGGGGGATGACCAGATGGCCAAAAGACAGGAGAGAAAAAAATAAGAGGTCAAATTGGGAGGCGAGGGTAAAGAAGACGAGACAAGAGAGAGATGCTGAAGTGATGGAAGAGAGGAGGGTCAGTGCAGCAGAGGAGGACAACTCTGTTACAAAGTGATAAACGGTGTACATTTCGGAGCATAATAATTCTGATCCATGGCTTTATTTGTTTAAAATATGATAATGCATGAAGCCGGCTTTTTTTTTTTTTCTTACTCAGGGGTTTTGTTTTCGTATTAATGAAAGAAGTTTCTGTTCTAGTTCAGTCTTACTTCCTATTTTATTCTATAAATTCACATTAATAGGAAATAAGTGATGCAGCAACTGAATGTAACAACACAAAGGTACAAAGTTTTCATCTAATAAAAAGCAACCCTTGTTCTCTTTTTTTTTTTTTTCTTACAAGTATTCATGGTTTTAATAGCCTGCACTTTATCTTTTCCCACTAGCACCGAGTAAAAGCAAATTGGTCATCTTTATTTCCGTGCACCGTTTTTTTTTAATTTAAGCCCACCAGCTTAAGGAAGATTAATTGCTGATTAGATCACATTTTTCAGTATTTAATCGAGATCAGTATCGCTCTTGCTGGGGAAAGTAATGCTACAAAATTACACAGTAAAATTACCTGCTCATACATTCATTGAGATTATCTGCGTGCTACTTCTCGCACCACAATGAATAGTGTTTTGTATGAGTTTTAATTAAAATGCCGTAGCTAGTTGCTTCAACAAAAATGGCTAGCTTTGCTTTTTAGAACCTGTCGAAGCACAAAATCGTTTAGTGATTATCAAAAAACGACTCTAAGATTAAATTAACATTACATCTTCAAGAATCTCAAGGACATCACTAATATCTAATGCACTTTAGATCTCTGATTTTCTAAACAAGAAATGTATAAAAATTTGAATTGCCTTGCAAGAGTATAACCATTAAATGTTCCACTTTTTTTTTTCAAGTAATAACTACAAAATTTACTGCATTGGCCCTGGGATATTTCTGTACTAAACCAACATAAATACACTGTAATTGTGTTACAACAAAATTGAAAACTAGAAAAAAAAAAGGATACATAGCTTTTCAAATGTTTTGTAGATAAAACAATATGAAAAGTGTGGCAACTTCTCCACAACTTTCTGTTTGACCCATTTGCTTTGGTCCTTGGTCTTTATGATGTTTGTTTTTTTGCTAATGTTTTCTAATAAACCTTTGAGGCTTTTTCAGATCAACTAGATCACTAAGACTAAATTACGGATGCACTTCAATCTGGATAAACTCAGACACAGAAAAGATAATTAAAGGATTTAATGACAAAATGAATAACAATTCTTTAGAAATGAATGACAGTTTTTTGGCTCTTGGGCCCCGGCAGAAGATTTGAGCGCTGTTTGCCGTGAACTCGGGTGAACATCCCCAACGCTGATTAGGGATGCTCTCCCCCGAGGCCCGACACTGGTGGTGGAGGTCAGGAAGGATGACGTCCTGGAGAGTTGAATGATGCTGGTGGAGAAGGGGGTGGAGGTGGGTTGCGCACAGCTGGAGAGCGGCTGCTGGCGTGGGCGTGGATCCTTATAAGCGGAGCTTGATTGATTAATGATTGAACACGCCGGGTCCAGGTCCAGCGCTGGGGTAGGAGGCGGAAAGCATGACGCAGCGATTGGGTGGAGCAGGTGAGGCAGAAGTTTTCCAGCTTGAATTTGCGCATGAGCTCCATTTCATTTGTGATCTTTCAAGATGGTTGGTTGTACTGGATTTAATTTATTGGTATCAGAGTAGATGGTGCTCAATGCAAATGTACGCCACATTCTGTGGATTTTAATTTTTATAATTTTTTTTCCCACTTCACCATTATGAATGAATTTGTGAAGGTCTATGAAATCTCAATACAGTTTGCAGATGTAACCAGATAAAACTGAAAAAGATTTTAAGGTAGCATACCTCTTCACAACATGGCAAAGGTGTAGGTGATAGTAATTACAGTAGAAATGTGAGGCTGTTAAAATATTCGGTGACTAAAGATGATGGTAATAGAGGCTTTTTTAAAAAATTATTATTATTATTTTTACTTGGAAAAAAAATACTAACCAGACATTGCCTGTGCGTGGATAGATTGATTATGCAATAATATAAACAGAAAATGGTTTAGAAATGCTAGAATACAACATGTTTCACAATAAAACATATTTGAACCACTTTGAGGTTGTTTGACATTTAGAATCTCTAATTTTCTAGCTGTACCTGAATGTGTCATGCACCATCTCATTAGCGGAGATTCCTCAGACGCTGCAGGTAGCCGTATGACGTCACGTCCGCTAACTTGTTAGCCTAGCAGTGATGTTGAGTAATTCAGCTAAATGCAGTGAGGTACTGCTTTTTAAAGAAGTGTAACTTTTTTGCCCCCCGTCTCTTTTCTCCACTGCGGCTGCATGAGAAACAGTAATGTTCACAGAAAGCCGAGTTGAGTGAGTCCTCTATTTATTTTTGTGTCGTTTTTTTTTTTTTTTAAGTTGCGCTGCAGAGCGTTCTGTACGCATCCGGTCCATAACTAACCAACAGGATTGAGAGAGTGGAGAGCCATAGAAAGTCACTGTAACAACTCTAAATTCAGTTTTCCTAAATGAACAGCAACCTTCCTCCTTCTGTGACATCTAACTAGAACAGAAATGACATAACCTCCACTACAAAAGTCCATAATCCCATAAAGTGTTGCTCAGCGTAGATCATGACCTGCGCACCTTCTGTCAGGACTGAGATAAATTAACATTGCATTAACTCAGCCTGTTGGGTAATAATTCAGGCCTGGAGGAATTCCAGTGCTAAAGATACAAGACCATCGGGTTAACACCCACATAAAGCATAAACAACTTACTATCAGTTTCTTGTGTGAGATAAAAATAAAGTACTGGGGGCTATCATAGACTAATTTGGAATAATTCTCTTTTTATAGGTAACCCGAGCCATCAACCTGATTACCTGATTAAAAATCCAACACCTTTCAGCGTCTTGTGTGGTCTAATTTCTGGACATCACCAGAAACCAGCTTGCAGCTCCTAAAAGCTGCAAATTGGTCCTGTTAGCAAATCGGTCACAGAAGAAAGCTGTAAATCAGACTAACAAAAACTTAGTATTGCTGATTGTTTCCATGAGTTGGATACTTTGAAGACAATAATGGATTAACATCACTACAAATGAGAAAAAGATTGATGGTTTTCTGCAGACATGTGGTTTTCACTCTGGGGTGTCAACATGAGCCCCACCCAAAGGCTGCAGTGTAGAAACATCAAAGGCAACAACAATAACAGTTTTATTTTATGCATTTTAAAACATGACAAAGGCAGATCTTTAATGATCAGCTGCTAACACATGTTGGAATCTGGGCAGTCATTGCATGCTATGATAATAGTACATTTGGAATATATTGTTACTGAAAGTGATATTGCGAATAGACTTCGCAAATCTCAAATCATGTTCAAGTTATTTTCAGTGTAAGCCTGTTTAGTTAATGACTGAAATGGTAAAATGTTTAATATTTTGAGCAAGGCGTGGTGAAATACACTCGAAGCATCAGTCTGTTATTATCATTGGGGCAAATTATTAGCTTCTAATAAGGCACTAACTTCAACATTATCAGGCACCTGCATTGCAAAACAATATCGTTATTACTTTTTTTGCAGTGCTTACACAGTGCATTAAACAGGGAGCGCCCATTCCCATTGACTGGACATACAATTAAGCAGTGGAAAACTAGCTCCGGGGCCAATGATAGATGGATAACTTTTCTTGCGTCATGGCTGTCTGCCAAGCCATGCTTATCTTGGCAGAAAGCCATTGCCCACGTCAAGCCGCCTCAGCTGGATGAAGGATGCATTTTTATTTTCATTTCCATCCATGCACCTGCTTGTTTGTTAGTTAGCAAAAGCAGTAAAGCCCTGAAGACGGCCGTTTATATGTTTGCTTTTAACTGGAACTTGTCCAGTAGTGATTGAGAGAGAAAAAAACAAGAGCCTTCTGCACCAAGCTTAAAGTGCTCTACTAAAAATCAATATCGCTGCTCCCGTTAATTGTATGTAGTGGTAGAATAACTCTAGTAGGGTCTATAGCGCAACGTATACACATTGCTACAACAACAAGCCCCCTGGTGCTGTATAAGCAGGCACAATTGATGTTCATTAAGGCTGACTCCAAAGGCGGAGGTGCAGCGGCAGATTCTGAAGACAAGATTGTTTACTACCTTCAGCAATAGTTAGGTATGGGTTGCGTAAAAGGAGGAGAGGGTGCAGGCATGTCTTTTGGAAAGAAAACGACCGGAGTTAAGCCCGCAAAACAAAAGCAGAATGCGTCTGTGCAAGATGTCACCTCCGTGAGACAATCTTTATTGAGCTCAGATTATTCAAGATGGCATTGTTCTTGGAATCACAGCAGCCCCCAAAACATTTCCACTAGAATAAGTTTGTCTCAGAGAGGGGATTCAAAGGGTTTCAACAGGGGATTATTTGGTAACGACGTCTGGGCTTGCTCAAAGGTTAACCCTAAAAGCACAGGACGGCTTCAGCCAAGATAAAGGAGCTGCTGGATCTAGACCCGTAGGATAGGTCTTATGTCAGTGCTCGCCCAAATTAAGAGGAAGTGCAGAGGAAGCCGGGTTTCGACTGGGGCTGCAGCTCTCACTGGCTCCCGTTCACTTTGGGAGATTGTCCCTCTCACCCTGCAGCCCTTACCCACAATGCCGCAGTCCGGTTGTTGATTCGCTTATCAAGAAGCTTTGTTGTGTGCATGTGCGAGAAAGAGAGAGAAAGACAGAGATCAGGAATACTTTGGAAGAGGTCCTTGTCTGAGCAAAGATGGAAAGGGAACAGAATTAAAGGAGATGAGGCAAATCACACCAGTGACGAGATCTCTCATTCGCACAGCAACTCTGCTTAAGAGCCAAATATCTGAGCACCATCATGTTGTTCTTTGCGCATCAGAGGGGGGTTGCACATTCAATCACAAAGGCTGAAAACCCCCACGGGGAGAGAATAAAGAAGTATCGTCAGCCTGATTAGAGGGCATAAAATAAGAACTGTCACCTCTGTGACTGTTACTAACATCCCCCTATTTAAGGCAGGAGTCGAAGCGATGTCTCACTGTGTAGCCTAACTGAATATCCATCAGGGAATCAGAAACAAATATTTGAAACAGCCATCAAACAGGATTGGATGAAGCCATCCTTCCCCCCCCCCCCCCCCTTGTAAACTGAACTGCTGAACTGTAATATTCAAAGTGTTTAAGAGTGATGAGAATGCTTGATTACCCAGCGGGAAAACTGGAGAGTCAATCAGAATATGTTTATGATCGAGCAGGCAACCAAAACACACCTGTAGCTTTTAATATTAGTTTACACCTTAATGGCTTCTGACTTAATGGAAGCTGTTCAAGCCTAGCAATTTATGCTGTCTCACTAGAGTGCAAGATGAATACGCAAACTGTTTTTTTTGTGGCCTCTGAAGAAATGCCAGAAGCTCTTTCTGACAAAGAAAATGGATCATTTTACTGAGCTGCACAGTTCCGGGATTGTCTGAGTTTTTTTTTTTTTTTCCAGACAACGTCAAAACTAATAAACTATTTGTTATGCTCACTCTGAAAGTAAATACCCAATTAAGCATCGTTTCTTAAAAACTTTCTAGGGATTTTTTTTTTTCAAACTCATTTGGCCTGTGTAAAGAAAAAAAAAAAAAAGATCTATCTTGGATTTGATGACACTTGTTACATTAAACACTTGCCACAACCTGCCACAACTGACAGCTATTATTTACGAGACTGCTGAAAGTGAAAGTTCACTCCTTGTGTTTTTTTTTTAATTTTTTTTTTTTACTGGAGGTGAAAAGGGTTGACGTTCGCAGCTCTTTTGGAGGGAGCCGACTGAAGCGGGGACAGGAAGCAGCAGCGCTCACAGCTGCTGTGAATACCGCAGCGACTTGTTCACTTTGGATGAGGGAGCAGAGAGATAACTGCTGGGAGCTTCGAGCTGGAGCTGGAAGCTTTCACTGAATGTTGTGACGTTTCTATCCGCTGCCTGCCACTTTCCCAACATACAAGCTGCAGCCTTTATCAGCAGATCCTGTGGGAAAGCGGGCTGTCTTTTTGGACGCAGTGCACTGATTTGGACGTCACCAGATGACTAACATTTACCATATCCTACAGTGACATTTATCTTTTGACCTCCGTTTTCTATACACCAGTGTTTGAAATTGCATTGCGTATTTAAACATTTAAGAAATTGGTTTTTTTTTTTATTATTATTATTTTTATGAAATTGCCTAAAGTTTTATATCTTTTTATGGTTACAGAATTCACTTACAAATGTTAATCTTCAAAACTATATTGCATTGTCTTAGAGTGACAGTTTGGTACTGTCATTTCCAGGCTGATTTATGAAATGTTTTATTCATCAAACGGTCGTCGTGAGTTTTTAGTCTTTTCAGCCAAGATTCTTCAAGTCCTTGCGGCGTAATGATGAATGCTTTCTTTAGAAAATCTCATAAAGTAAAAATGAAAATAAAATCAGATATTACTCATCTTATTGACATCATCTGTAGCACTGATTCTTGTTTAATTGCAAAAAGGTTCATCGGCACTCTTTAGGGATTATAATGCTCTGCAGAAAAAGTATTCTCAATTCTCTGTGTGTCACATTTTTACATAGCCACATGTTTCATTTATAGTACAGGGATTTCATGTGATAATAATTCCCTGTTTTTAGTTCTATCCATTTTCTCTTTTCTCTGGCCAGCAAAAAAAAAGACAAACCCATATCCGTTTTTAGAGTAGGGAGGGAGTGTTTATCACTATGTTTTTTTTTTGTGCCACATATACTATGTTGAATTAAGACCAAAACAGTAAAACTTATGTTAGCTATTAAGTCATAATGTTTCCACTTTTACAAAGTGAATGAAGCAGTGTTTTCTCACACAATCCTGCTTTAAATGTCATTCTCTGAGGCTTTCAGAAAACAATGAACTACAGGCGATGTCTATTCACTGAATGGTGAATTTTATTTGCGGTCACAAAGTAAAGGGGATTACAAATGTGCAACATTTTTTCTTTTTTTTTTATCAAAAATGTTGAAAATAATTTTCCATCTGCTTTGCAATTATGTACTACTTTGTATTGGTCTGTCACATAAATTTCCAATATAACATGTTGAAATTTGTGGGTGGGATGTGAGAAATGATTAAAAAAAACAAATCAAGAGGCATAAATACTTTTTCAAGACACTGTAGATTGTCACATGCACCCTGAAAGACATTAAATAGAAAATAAGGAAAATGTCACAGCTCAATGTTGTGAGCATCTACATTTGTGTGTTTATTTACTTCCATTCTTTTCATTAGTCGTCTCTGAGTTATCAAGCGCACAAAGAGCATTTACATGCAGATGACCCCTTTTTTTTCAGTCTACTGTGTGTTTGCCACATAAAGAACGATTCCAGCCTGAAGTGTCGACGCTCAAGCTCACAAAAGTGAAAACATGCTGACGCGTGTCCTCTTGCGCTTTGCTGTCCCTGCAGTTTGCTCCCAGTTCTCCCGCGGGGTGTACGCCATCTTCGGATTCTACGACAAGAAGTCCATGAACACCTTGACCTCCTTCTGCGGCGCTCTGCACACCTCCTTTGTCACGCCCAGTTACCCCACCGATAACGAGGTGCAGTTTGTCATCCAGATGCGGCCGACCCTGAGGGGCGCTGTGCTCAGCCTGCTCTCCTACTACAAGTGGCAGAAGTTTGTTTACCTCTATGACACCGATCGAGGTAAGTTGAAGAGTCTTGAGCCGGGCTCATACGGACTGAATTACAGCGGAGAACTGTGTTGCAGTGACTCCATAAAGCTAGTGCGTAGCAGGATAATGGGAAGTTTAAATTTGCTCTGTAATACCTCATGGGAGCCTTATGAAGAGTTGCACTGTTATAACTCTCTAATAGAATATTTTGGTGTTATGAAAATATAAAATGCACTCACTTGCAAACCATCACCCTTGTAATACTCTACCCCTCTAAAAGCAATAGCACTTTTATGAGCTATAGCATTTGGATCCGTCCAACAGTTGACTGGTTGATGCCAGTTAATCTCCTCTTTAATCGTGTTGTTGATATTGGCTCGTCTTTCAACTGAAATGAGGATGTCACAGCTGCTACTAAAGTGTTTCCAACCGAAGTCAGACTCTCCGGCGGCCTGCGGGAGCCGTTCATTGTGTTGCTTCAATGGGGGTCTCTGTGCAAGTTCCCAGATTGCCTTGCATTGTGGATGCTGTGTACATGACAACCTGTCAACACAGGAAAGTGTTAATTTGTTGGATTTCTAATGTCAGGCGGGGAAATGAGCTCATTATCTCTCAGTAGAAAGACGATCCTCTCCTCCTACCGTAGCTTCAATTTGTTCAAACATCACCTTGCCGGGGGGAGAGGGAGATTTCCAGGAGATGACAGACGAAGTCAAAATATCTCTTCCTCTTTGTAGGCGTGCCAGAAACAGTGTTTTCCTGGGAACGTGCATTGTGAAGTGGGGTTGCTATATTTAGTCATTATAGAGAAAAGCCCTGACCAGCAGATCCAGTGCTGTGAAAAAGTATTTATTCTTTTAGCTTTTTTTTGTCACGTTTTAAGACCATGAAGAAATTTTCACGAACAGTTTAAAATAAATTTAAACACAAGGAGATAATATTTTAAGACCTCTAAAGGCTTATTTATGTTGTCATAGATGTTATTTTTGAATATTTTGTTGATTCTACAGATCTGGCAGCTTTAGTGAAATTGAACTTAGTTTTCCAAAAGGAATAAAAATGAAAATATTTTTTTTAGCCACAGTAAACAAGTTAACAAGAAGGTGATTACTTTTTCACATGGTGTTAGGCTAGTTGGGACGATTACATTTTCATATATATATAAAACTATCATTTTAATAATTGCTTTTTTTGTATTTCCTTGAGTTATCCTTGCCTCATAACAAAACATTTAGGTTTAATAAAAGGCAAGAATGGAAAACACAGAGGCAAATGTTTAAATTTTATACAACCGTTTAATCCCAGCCACATTTCTCTTCCGCATTCTGCCTCCTTACTTGGATCTTTTGAGGTCCAGTTTCACATTCCCACCTTCATCTAAATTCAGGTTTGAGGCAGAGTATGAAGTGGGTTTTCATGCAGAGTCCTCTTTTCCTGGGTCTCCAGGCCTGTACGGTCCACAGCTAGGGGCCTTAATCCTCTGCACAGCCTGTAGATAATGTGTGGTTAATTAGGGTCACTCTGACTAGGACACTCATTGGATCTCCCCTGCGGATGCAAGCAACCCACATGTCCTTCAGAACAACCAATACTGCTCAGCCCCTGTGCTTCTTCTTTTTTTTTTTCTTTTTTTTTTATTTTACTTTCTGTAGTGTCTGAAACTTTCTGGGATAGAGCTGGAGTCATATCAGAGGAAAATGGCCTGAAATTCAACACTGCAGGAAGTATTGGAAAGATGGAGAGCTAGTGATGACAAATAGACATGGTCTTTAAAAAAAAAAAAAATGGCAAAAGGGGGCAACAGAGGGAGGTAAAACAAGAAAGAAACAAACAGGAACCAAACACCAATTCAGTCCGGCAATTAAAGCAACAGCAGGCGCCTGTGATTTACAGCCTGTTACCTGTGTACAGACAATTCCCAGCGTAGAGCACATCCGCGTGCTGAGGCGCATGCCAAGCCACTTTTACCTCTCTGCTTACAGCCAGCGGTGTAAAACGATCCCTTATTAGTGGGAGGACATTGGCCCCAGGAGGGGATTAAAGTCGTTTATTGATGCACTTCATCCAGCACTTTGGGGGGCTTTGACACTTGGCTCATCAAGCAGACAGATGTGTCAGAGAGCCTCTACCTTTGCTTATCAGGTAGTGCAGCTCCCCTGGCATCGTGGACACTGACTGCTGGCCAAAGCAAGAGAGGAGTGACGGGGGGGGAAACTGCTTTCAAGGGTGCATGTTTTCCTTTTAGACTCGCTCTGAAGGAAGGGGAAAACTGGCAGACAATTCAATACGTTGTTATTAAAGTCTTTCAAATGATTTTTATCTGTTACTCTGATCAGATTTTTCATGCCGACATTATGTACATGCTCAAAGAGATGAGATGTGCACTTTGATCCACGACGACAAATTCTAGTTTTTTCAGTCAAATGTTGACTTGATTTGATAAACTAAAACAAAAATAAAACAAAAATATTAGGGAAAGGGCAAGATACCCCCCCCACCCCCCAAAACCTGTCTGTTATTCTACTTTTCTGTGTCTGTATTTTAAACTTAAATGGTTTTAAGGGTTAAATTATATAGAGCAAAACATTTAAATCTGGTTAAAACACAGAATCCATATTGATCGGTGTACAACACATATGTTTTACATATTTGGGACACTTGTAATTTTTTTTTTAGAGAAACGGGGTAGAGAAAGAAACTGAAGACATGTCGCAAATGTCCTGAGACCGGGAATCGTGAAGTGCAACAATCTCTTAACAATTCTGTTTTCAAAGCTTTGTTGAGATTTTTTAATTAGCCCTGTGATCCTTTTCAAACCTGTTCAAAGCATCAATGCTTCCAATAAAACCGTCCAAAGGTAAAACCTAGAAGTCTCTCATGTCTTGGCCAACCAAGTAAAGGAAGACCCCCTGGAAACTTTACCCTTACTTTATAAACGAGTGAAATAAACAATTTTTAGTTTTATTATCATTTAAATCACAACATTCTTCCCATATGCATAGACCACCACCTTCTTTGCCATGTCATTTACTTTCCCACATTGTGTTTTTTCTGTTTTTATTGGTTTACTGTTTAGACATCAGTACAAGGGGTTCATAAAAAGCTCCGTATGGGCCGACATGCAGAAATTGGTCCTCAAGGTCGCAGTTGCATGATGAAAATCGCATCATTTTGTTCTCGGCCTCATATCGTCCGTCCCGTCTTGTCGCAACCCTCCTGGGAAACTTTTCGTTCTGTGCATGCACAGCTATTGTGTGAATGATCTGAATTTTGTGGCCGTGTTCGTTTATGCGCAAAACAGCCTTGACTGCTCATCTGCCAGAAGCTTTTTCAGCCTGAGAGCCGGATGGCAATTTTCTGAGGCGGTGAGGAAGTATGCACCGTCGGTCCAAAACACCGAGCTCCGCCCGCTCGGTTCTGGTCCTGTGCAGCAGGAGAACGTCCCACTGATGCCTTCTGCTCTTATTTTTTTCCACAACATGGAAAATAAAATGAGACACTGCAGCTTGTCAACGACTATTTCCTCTTCTTCTGAATTTGTGAACTTCTAATAGTTGTTCCTCTCTGCAATGATTGCTGTGTTTACTATTTAGTTGTAAATCACACAAAACACCATGATGTAGACTGCAGTGGGAGAGGTTTCACAGGAACTCAGCTAGGTTTGTCTTGTGACCCTTTTAGGGTGTGAGCAAAAACCAACGTCCTTTTACGTGGCTTAAAAGTTTCTTTCTTACCTGTTTAGGTGACATTTTCTCCGGGTAAAACATACAATCATCACATTTTAGAAGCCATCTTGAATCAAACTACACCTGACAATAATTTAACAACAAAATGAAGGCTTTATGTTAGAGCTTTGCCCTGCTGAGAATGTGAGACTGCACGACTTTAGTTTATTGCCAGGCAGTTTTGCTTTGGTGTTTTGTTTGTCTGATGGAAACGTGGCTTTTGCTTATTCTTTTGAAAATGTTTCTTGAAAAAAATAAATCAGGGAGACGTGTTTAGAAAAATAATTTCCACGTACAAGATCTTCAGAGGGGACAGTGGTGAAAACAACAATAAAAGCTAAATATAACGCAGTCCCTTTTCATGAGAGGCTACATTTATGATGTGCTGAACACAAGCATTGAATTAAATAAATAAATACATGAGAATTGCAAATGAGCCTGTGGTCGGGATGTGCAACACTAATCACCTGTTGAAATATATTTTCCTTTTTGCTTTCTAATTTGTGTTTGATAAAAGATTTGATCATCCACAACACTGGCAGCAACTTTGCAATTATTTTCCAAACTCTCCTATTAGAGAGAAAAATACAGAGAGGGGAAAACAGCTGAGTAGTACCAAGAGGTTTTTATTCAGTCAATAGAAAAGATTAATTACAGCCACACTATTCATTTAGCTCTGTTATTGGACAGGCAAAAAAATGCTTTTAGCCCTCTGTGCCGTGCTTTCAGTCAGAGAGCGATGTCCATACGCTTAAGGCTCGCAAGTATTGGAGAAAAATGATGGGAAATTTGTATCCTAAATGCCAATATGCGGAAGCATTTTGAAAGCAGATGTCGCAAAGGAAGAGCAGCAGCTGAAGCAAATGGAGCTTGCACAGGCGGTGTTACACCGTCGTAATAAGAGACTACTCTCCTCTTATCTGTGGTAATGAATTGACAACCTTCCTTATGTGTGCATGTTAATATGCATGTAGATGGAGGGAGATGAAAGATCCAAAGCAACTATCACCACCCTCTACTTTGATTAATATCTGAACGAATAAGCAGAAGGAAACTCTTCGAACACACACACACACACACACACACACACACACTCTCTCTCTACAGATACCCCTGTGAAGGGGAACACTATTGCCCTGCTCTTACAGTCTGCATCATCATATTTCCCCTTAAAAACTGGAGCGATATGGGATGATCGGGTGAAGGTAGATGGATCCTGCCCTTTCTGTTTTTGCGGTCAGGTATGGGCAGATAATTGCCAGGTCTGTGCAGCAGAGACAGATGATTACAGGCTTTATTGTCTCTCCCAGGCACAGTCAACCCTGATTCAGCAATCTCACCTTTTCTTGATTTATGAGTCACTCTCCCTCATTCTTTCCTCCCATCCCCACATCCCCCCATTCTTCTTCTTTATGTGCTTTTAGCTTTCACTTATGTCTTCTCCCTCCCCCCCAAGTGTATGTCTTTGTGTTCACTCTGATTGTTGTTGCACAGCAGTCACAACCTTTCCTTCCTCGACGGCAGCAAAGTGCTTGGAAAAAGATGAATTGCTGTACAAATCACAAGGGGTCAGAGAATGTGCTGTTTGTTTGACGTCCAAAAACAAATTTGAATTTTCCGGATCACTTAATGTGAATATCAGCGTCGCACAGCTCATAGTAATTTTTGAAGGAACCGGTGCTGAGGTTTTTAAAGCGCTTCTTCCACTGAACATTTTGACAACATTTGTCTTTGCCTCGGCTGCATCCAACTCATTAACTGTCTGTTAAGCTACTACTTACCATAAAACAGGGTCTTTTGTTAACTTCTTAAAGATGTCCTTAACATTCAGCCCCATGCACAAACTCATAATCCTAATCCAACAGCTGCTTATTGGTACAATTAAACTGAACTTAAAGAGCTTTGACTTTACTAGGCAAGCGAGTTGCAATACAAGAAAAACACTATTTAAAAGTCTGTCTTCAGGATAGATTCACAAATGAGAAAGAGCCAGGTGGATGTTTGCATGTACCCATCATAGGCACAACTCCATATTGATTTGGCGCTCTTTTTTCAAAATATCAAATAAAATCCCAATTTGCCCACCTCAGATTAGTGAAAAGTGGGTAGTTTCACAGTGCCACGCAGCAGCGAGTGTGCTGCACCAAAAATCTGCACCTACACGCTCAAGTGAAATTTCCGACTGTCTGCCTGGACAAACGAAAAGTTTTCAGGTGAAAAGTTTTGGAATAAATCAAGATGAAAGTGTGATCATTTGACTGTGATAATTGAGATGTAAGTTTAGAGAAGTCAAAATAAGTATTATGATGTGATGCTGACTTCTTGAAGATGTGCGACTCTTAAAAGAAGAGCATCATTCAAGTGCATGACTCGTGCAAAAACATCTATACAGATTTTCAATTTACTTTAAAACATAAGTCTTAGCTGCCATGTAAAATAATTTTTCTTCTTATATTATGTCGTGAAAACTTTCCTCCGTTTCTAAAAAAGACCTTTCAGAGGCATTTTCTGGATGAAAAAAATATATATATTTTTCAAAATCTGGGGCAAATGGCTGGAAACATTCAAACAGATGGATCCCTGCTTGGATAATATTTGTGTCACTCTGAGCATTCACTAAACCTAACTGGGAATTGTTAACACGGTTGCAGTAAAACTAGAGCAACGGCTGCCTCAATGTTACAGCCACATTTCATCTGAGCTTTTAGCAGTTCTCCTCCTTTCATTACTCAAACTACATTAACTTTGAAATTGTAATAATTTAGAAATATAGCAGACTTCACAAAAGTGTTTATGTGGCATCTGTTGATATAAGAGCAAATGCACTAATGATATATTTCTACGACAAACTGCTAAAACATCTTTGTAAGTGTTTAACTACCATTTTAAGATGGATTATATCTTCAGTAAGGGGGATTTTTTTCCTTTTAAAAAGCCAAGGCAGAGCTTGAAATAGTCTACGCAGCAGCCTAAGCTTTTGTGGTGAAAAGCTAACACATGGGGAGTTAAATACAGGGCGATCCTGAGAGAAAACCTTTTTAAAGCTGCAAAAGACTTGAGTTTGGGTCGGAGGTTCACCTTCCAATGAGATATGAAAAATCAACATATACCCAAAGCTGCAGTGGCCTGGCTTATACTCAGAGTCAGGGAGGATGTTAGATTCAATATGCTATTTGTTTATCGCCTCCCAGTCTGTAGATTCATATCTAACATATGTTATAGAACTAAATATGAACATACCCCCAAAACACTTGTCCCCTTAATACAGCAAAAGGTGAATGCACAATGTATTGACTCAGATATAGTTTACAGATGTCCCACTGAAACCACTTTGACATTTGCTGTTGTAATGTAACAAAGCATTAGTTGCCTTTGCAAGGCACCATAATCCTGAATCTTTGGTAACAATGAAGCAGTAAAAATGAAGATCCAGTGTCACAGGCTGAGTCATCGGACAGTGTCCCTGAATTCTGATTATAATGATCTAATTATTCATTTGTTGTTAGAAAATATTAAAAAAACATATGTTGCAGCATAGCAAAAAAAAACACCTTCTATTTGTGCAAAAGCAGTAAGCAGTACAGTTAGTAGTTACAAACTAATGAAACCACAGAATAAAGCCAGCCAATAATGTTTATCAGCATATTTTGGAGAGAATGTGTGTGTTTTGTTTTGTTTTTTTTAAACTGTGGAAGTATCAGAGCCGGAGGGCTTTTCTATTTATATTTTTGGCAATGGCCTGGAGATGCCACCTTCTCACTTACTGTTGTAATAAAAATGATTTAGGCTTGTCTCAAAATATCACTTGCCACACGAAGGCACTGGAGACAAATTAAGAATAATGCTGAGCTATGTATCCTCTGTTTTCATTATTCCCACCATTAATCAATACTCTGAGTGTGATGCAGCTCATAGGAAAACAATTCAGCACATGACTGCCTGTTGCACAGAGGAAAGCTAATATGACCCTTTGCTTTGATGATTTGCTTTTATCTTTCAAGTGGTGACAGATCAACCATGTCACGACCTCATGATAGCATCTGGACAAAGCAATGCCACGTGAAGTCTTATTTAATTTTTAACCATTTTCAGAGCATGCTTTTTTTTTTTTTTCTCAGTGAACTCACCTGAAACAGCAAGATGTGTAGAATAAGGATTTCATAATCAATTTTCATAATATATGGTCTCAGATGGCAATATAGATATCTACAGAGTAGAAAAGCACTTTCTGTCAAATTGATGTGTGAAATGTTACGGCCAACAAAGATATTCTACAAGCTTGCTTATAAAGTTGTCGAACAGTTAAAAAAAAATAAAAAAAAGTTCACATTTCAAACTTTGCACAGGAGGAGTGTGTTTGCATTGTATAAGAAGCGCTGAGGGATGTTAGGAGCTCCTTTATTGTCTTCTGGAGAACAGTTTGTTTGCATAAACCCAAATCAAACAAGTCAATCTGGGTTTTGCACAATGTAAGCAATGACAACTCAGTGCTGTTTAAAACAGCAAATAAATGGTGGCAATGGAAAAAGTAGAGAATGATTCTTTTCAATGCAGTCGGATGTTCAGTTTAAACATCCACAGAATTTATTTAAATTACTTGCAGGAACAAGAAATAAAAGCAGGGAAAGACAAAATGTTGAATGAAAAAGCATTTGTATGTCTGCATTAGAGAAGGTGAGATTGTATTATAAAATATGTAACCACTGTTTGATTTTATTCAAGCTCTAACTCTCCAAATAACCCCTACATTTCATCTAATTAAATTTCCTTTAACACTAGAACATCTAGTGTTTGACAGAACCGTTTTTGCTGATCAATGTATCTAATTTGCAGAAACGGTTAGGATACACTTGAAAGCAGAAAAAAGTCTCTACTGACCCCATAAATAGTTATATCCGTTCCACAAAATATTGACATTTTTCATAATTCGATAGGGTGAAACCTCTATATGTTAGTGCTCTCAAAAAGAGAGTTTACATTTTAAACTCTCTTGTTTAAAAT
This sequence comes from Poecilia mexicana, assembly GCF_051168715.1. Lineage (NCBI taxonomy): Eukaryota > Metazoa > Chordata > Actinopteri > Cyprinodontiformes > Poeciliidae > Poecilia > Poecilia mexicana. The sequence goes on from NW_028263379.1 coordinate 23,589,994, forward strand.
GTAAGAAAAAGAAAATAAGAAATACAATAGGCAATCCAATACATTTTTTTAAGGTGCACTATCTTGACCAAGCCTGACCCAGTGTGAAAAAATAGTTTTCAGTTTTTAAATTGACTGTGATTTACCATATCTTTTTGAAAGATGTGTTTAGTTTTAAAAGCCATACAAAAGAAACCCAACCCAAACAAACAATGAGAAATCTTTCTTTCAAGATGAAGTAGACTAAATGTTCTGAAGACCAACTTGTTATGCCCAAATTTAAATAAGTTCAGGATCAGATGACAATTAAGGTACGCAACATCCATCACTGTCTCTGCTTCAGCGAACCACGGTAAGAGGCACTGTTCGCAAAAGTAGAAATCATGGAAAGGTGGTGAAAGTTTCTGCCAAAAATATTCCATTAGTGCATTAATAATTTCTTGAGAATGTCGCATTAAAACCCAGACCAATACCTTAAGGAAAAGCACACCTCACTTGTCTCACTTAAGGTCAGTGTTTGCAATTCAACAAAGGCAAAAAATAAATAAATAAATTCAAGGGACTGAAAAAGACCATCTCACATTTGTCAAACTAAATATTTTGATGAAAGAAGAGCTTTTGAACAACAGGGTGACCACAAGTAGCTTCTTTGATTTTGCGTAGCTTCTGGGATCCTTTGCACAAAAGAGGATTTTAAAACTGTATGCTTTCTGTCAGGCTACAGTGCAGCAGAGAGGAGAAGAGAAGGACAGATATAGGTCAGGGGGAGTAAATATCTGAAGTGAACTTTGTTCCCCATCCTTTAGCATCCTCTCTAATTGGCTATCTAGAGACAGTTGCCTTTGTTCCTCAAAAGAGTCCTACAATAAATGCCTCCTGCTTATCTCCCGAATGCCTTGGATGGCAACTCAAATGAAGTCGGATCTTTAATTAGATTAATGTGGTTTGGCATTCCTACTCCAGTGTGTGTCAGCATAATTAAAGATGTGATCAGGGTGATGGGTAGTGTTAGTTTTTCCACCACTCAGAGTATTTTGCATATAAGCCAGAAAGCTTCATTTTGGTCCCATCTGACCATAGCACTTTCCTCACTGTGTCCCCCTACATTATTTGTGACAATGAAAAATGCAACTACTTATGGTTTTCTGGTATTAAAAAAAAACATTGGTGGAGTGCATGACTTGTAAATCTCTGTAGGTCTCTGCAGCTCCAGTGGAGTTAAGATGGGTTTCTTGCCTGCTTGTCTGATTAATGCTCCCCTTTCCTGGCCTGTCAGTTTTGGTGGATGGTCACATCTTGGTCAGATTGCAGCTGTGCTGTGTTTACACTTTGTTAAATGGATTGAAAGTTACTCTTGAGGAATGCTCAAAGCAAGGTGTTGCTTTATTATCTAACCAAGCTTTCTACAACTTTATCCACGACCAGGCACGGACCGGTCTGAAATGATAACGGTATGGTAGCCTCACTTGTCTGCATGGATGTGTTGGAGTTGTTGGGTTGTGTATTTGAGTAAGTTTAATCGAAAGGCGGAAGTAAAGAGTGCTTCTGTAGCTTTACCTAAGCTGGACTTTAGCTGGACACACATTTTGTATACACACATTCATACTTGTGATTCCTTTATGTGTGCATATGATTTAGATATATAATCATTACATCAAACTCTGTATCACAATCTGAAACACAATAAAAACTCCCAACATGACACATTACGCCAAATATCAAGCAATCAAGTACGAACTCGCACGCTAAAGGGGAATTAAATTTCAGCATCACACCTGTAATTTAAAACAGCTTCCAAAGAGAACTATGACTACGGATATTAATGTGGGGGAAGGCTAATTTTGAAACTCTAACTTCCCATATCTGCCCGAATTGTTGTGTAAAATAACACGTTTTAGAATTGTAGCCATAATGCAGTGATACTGCAAAACTTTGATATTTCTTTCACTGATTGCTGATGCTAATGGTAGCTTGTTAATTTCAAGACAAAATAAACCTTACCTTTCTTCCTCCAAGTTGCCGTCTGTCTTCTTAAGGTTGTCAAAGTTTTCCCATATAGCCGACTGAACAGAGCGGTGGGGGGCATTTCAGGGGACTCTCCTGAACTTGCAGCGCTAGGGATGCACACACTTTGTGACTTTTTCATATCGTGGTATACCTTGGAACCGGTTTCTGGCTCATTCCTGTCTGCCGTGTTTCCTGATCCTCAGGATGCTGTTTGTTCTTTAACAGTCTTGTCCAGAACTTATACTGATTTTACATGAGACACAGATAAGCTCTATCAACTAATTAAGGAACTCCCTGCAATTTGGCATTCTAGGTTTTATTTAAGGGTATCAAAGTACCGAATGTCCAGTAGCAGAATTGGTGGAGTTCATTTAGATTGTATCAAAGGACGCTGCTCTTTTTGTGTTGACCTCACTTCATTTTAAAACTCAAACATGCCTTTCACAAAAAGGCAAATCGGCAGCGTATTTTCCGCTTTCCTAGTTGTTATAACAATTATTTTGCTCCTGCCCTGGCATTAATTCACACAAATAATTTCAAACAAGTGCAACCCTGTTCTCCACAAAAGGTGATTTATCCTTTTTTGCCCCCAGTCAGATAATAAGTGTGAATTTCAGCCGCTTACTGCAGCCGTGTCTGTATCATACACACTTTGTTTCTTCAACATTCAGGTCCCATTTCAGCAACAATAATAGCACCTCAGCTGCACCCAGCTGCGACACACAGACGCACGCACACGCACACACACACACACACACACACGCACACGCACACACACACACACACACACGCAAGCCTTTTGTGCTTTACTGAACTTCTCCTTCATGGCAAATTCGTAACAACTAAATTATGCATGCATCAGGAGAATAAATCAGCTTGGACACGCTGACAAGAAAGGGCACATCAGAGAAGCCATAAAATGCACTAGAAAAATAATATTAAAGAAATATGGATGAAGCGATGCTTCACCCGCATTCACCTTCTCTTTTTATTTTGCACACATAAACTGGTATCACTGCCAAAATGACAGCCCAATAAACAGTGTCAAAGCTGCAGAGCCAACCATCTAATTCAGTAACCTCTTGAAAAACTATGAGTCAAGCACCTGTAACTGAGCAAAAAAAAAAAAAACATGATATGAGAGCCACCGTCTGTCAGAATAAGCAGACAATAAACCTCTCTGCTTTTGCAGTGTCCTCTTAACTGAACCTGGTATAAAGCTATTTTACCACCTGCCCAGTGTTGGCTTCAGCAGCCATGAAATTACAGCTGGGAGCTTCCTTTTTTCATTATAACAAAGTGCCCTGGCCTTTTCTTGAAGCAGCCATAGAGAAGGCTGATTGCTTTGATGTTACTGTATGCCACTGGGCCAATTTGTTTCTCTGAAAGAACAAACGTATGTATAATCCTGAACAGTAAACAATAAACCATAATCATTTCAAACTAAGGAAAAAAAAATCTTCCTCTCCTTTTACATTTTTCTTTGTGCTTCAGCTGTGCAAAGACTTCAGAGCAGAACCTAATTAGTGCCTTCTAAAAAAAGAAAAAAAACATACGCAACTCTATTTGTCAAGATCCATGCATACTGTACACAAGTGTGGCGTAGTTTGTAGTAAGTGAAGTGGAACAAAAATTGCCAGGGAAATATCGAGGAGCTCCCCAAAGTCTGTGGGTGGATTTTCACCTGGGAAAATGCTCCTCTCATCTCTCCTGCGTATGTAAAAGAAACAGACAGCACGCTGATTTTGTTTGATTTTACAGCTGCTATCTTGTTGATTAGAACAACACCCTGGATAGAAGCTGTTCTGGTTACACTCCTGCCGTAAGTATCACGTCAAAGCTTTGGCAGCATGCTTTTGGGCTATGTTGGCGGCCTTTCTTTTATGTAGAAATTATACCAGGAATCCTTTTTTTTTTTTGATTAATCTCCTCACTTTCAAATTGCACATGTTGACGCTTTGATTAAATTGCTTCGTTTTACATTGAACTTTGGTTGTCCTAATGAAGCAGCAGTGTTGTCACCCAGTTCTTTTAACCTTAGTTTAACTTACAAAATTTTATTCAGACAAACATGGTAGTTTAATAATGACTCTATTGGCTCCAGTCCAGGTTTAGAAATTTTCTCTCTGCCACCACAAAACAACTGAGAATGAAATAATTTCTTTGAAATTTCCAAAATCCAAAACGAAAGGAGACACAGAAAGTCATACATTTGGCCACACACCAGCAGAGGTAAATGGTTTGCACACGGTGCATGTGGAGTTCATCTCTACCTGATCGTTTTTCTCTTTCCTTTTCTTTGTAATATATCTTCTGTGGAGAGATTGTAATAGCATTACCTCTGCAAAGCAGAGTCCCCATCTCTCTTCGGTCAACCCTACTTTTACAAAATGTTATCTCTGTGCTTTCAGCTCAGTTGTTTCTGATTCCATGTGAGACCTGGGACGGTGCTCAACAGGGCATTTCAGGCTGCCAGATACCCCCATTTACCAGAGCATTGGCACATTAGAGCAGAGAGCTATCACATTTAGTGCTGGCTCCACGTCTGTCATATGTGACCCCTTAGATTTTAATCCATCATAAGTAGGTTCAGGCTATTTGGTTTGGGCTGCTGATTTCAGCTGATTGTGAACCAATTAGTTTTTTTGAGTAACGCTCTCAGGGTTTCATTGGCTCATTTCTTTTTACAGTACCTTGCAAAGTATTTAGACCCCTTGGACCTTTTTACAGTTTATCATGTTACATCTGCAAACTTCTCTGTGTTTTATTAGGATTTGTGCTGCAGTTTGAATAATTACACACAATGGTGCAAATTTGTGAAGTGAAAAATATATAAATATATATTTCAAACGTCTTTAAAATAAAAAAAATCTGAAGTAGTGCAGCTCATATTGACGATTTCAATTTTTGTTGGTTGAGTATGAGACCTTGTATCTTCTGCCTGTTCCTTTTCGAACAGATCATGTAAAATTTCATGTCAGTTGGGCATGATCATTTTTTGTTCTTGTTTTTACTTTTTGTCTCTTTGAAATAAATAAACCCCTATACTGAGATTCCTATAAATAAAATCCAGTGGAACCAATTGCTTTCTAATGTCACCAAAGTTTGTCATGTAAGCCACAATAATTATAAGCAAATGGTCAGATCTCCAACTAAGATGGGAGAATCTGTGGACAAGACAAGAATGGGAACCTATGCTGAAAACCAATAGATGTCCAATTGGTAGTTTGCCACAAGCCACGCAGAAGACATAGCAAACATAGAAGAAAATGCTCTGGTCATAGGAAACCAAAAAATGAACTATTTTGACCTACATGCCGCTCTTTGTGGAGCAAAATGTTGGACATAATCCTGAACACACCATCCCCACGATGAGAGACGGTAGTGGCAGCATCAGTCTGCAGGTCTGCTTAAGAAGGGAAAGCAAAACTGGTCAGAGTTGATGGGCGAATGCAGAGCCATTGAGGGAGAAAATTTGGAATCGAGTTCACCTAGCAGAACAAGAACCCTGAACGTACAGATACAAGTTGTGAATCAAAGCCTGTTAATAACTTGGAATGGCCTATTCAATTTCCATGCTAAAATCCCGGTGAGAGTCTTTGCAAAAGACTTAGAAATGGATGCTTTGCTTTTTATCAATACCTGACTTCACTTGTCATAAAACACAACACATTCTAGATGTTGCAATTGTGAAAAAAGTTGAAAACTCCTGCACCACTTAAAAAAAATCCCAAAAACTTAAAATACATGGAAGTTTGTGGTTGTTAATTGACAGAATGTGAAAATGGGTATGGCCGTATTATTTTAGCTGTTTCATTAGATTACTAGATTTAGGGTTAAGATTACTGAAAGGCAAGCAATAACAATAATGTGAAATGAGTAGCTAGTGTTGTGGTTCTGAAGCTGAAAGCCATGTTTCAGCTAATGCTAAGGTGCTTGATTTAGAGGGATTAGAGTATTTCTTTGAATTACAGAGTTCGTGCAGATTGGCTGCAAGATATGAGAGGAAGAGAGTGAGGGGGGGGGGGAAGAAAGGGAGATGGAGGTCTAGCAATGAAGCCTAATGAGAGTCAGGCAACCAAAGAAGCTGGGCAATGAGATTAGATGCAACTCAATTCAATTACTGCTGAGCCTCCACGGGTGACGCTTCAAAACTCATCCTGTTAGGAACCGGTTCGGAGACGAAGGAGAGGGCTGCAGCTCTCGCTCAGCCACTCTACGCTGCGCTGCTACAACGTCTCATTCGCAGCAGCTCTGCTTTTATAAGCACACACAGTGTCTTTAGGCCCCATCTGGATTTGATAGCAGCAAAATGTCGGAATAATTGAGTTTTTATCCAATGCAGCTGTTTATGCACTGCTCCACAAACTGTACAGTTGTTCCAAGAGAGCATTTGGAGATTAAAAAGCAACTTAACACCCTGTTCAGGCATGAAAACAGCCCATTTACATGTTCAGAAACAAACTTTTGTCCAACAAAGTCTCTCTGCCATTAGTTACGCCTTTGGCACTGACATCACTTGTCTCTCAGCTTGGTTCCTTCGTATTAGCTCTGAGTCATACATTCACTCCAACTGCAGACTGTACAACTCAGCCTGAACATACGCTTTTGTAAATATAAATACTGCAGCTGAATACAAAAAAAAAATGTTTTACAAGTTCCTTTTACTCTGTCGAACATTTAGATGTACATCTAACCCATCCATGTTTCAGCCTCAGGAGCGTGTGAGCAAGTGCTTTCTTTTCTAAACGCAATCGCAGGCATCAAAGTTAACCTTTACTTTTGCTCCGTATCCTGGCAACGTTATGTTGCAGAAACACTTGTGTGTTTTATCAGAACCAAAATGAAGCATGAGAGGAGGTCACTCTGACATTGCCTCACTATTTGAGATGCCTAAAGCGGATGCGTGGAAGACATTCCTCCCAGAAATGTTGTACCCAAGGCAAGAGCGATCACAATGAGAGGTAATGAAAATGGATTTATAGAGATATACTCTTGTCTCCATGCTATGATTAGTACTGAGAAGCTTGATCAGCAGAAGCTGCTGCATGCTGTTGCATTTGTAGTGCAGCAATTTATAGGAGGTGATAAGGAAACTGTGTTGTTGTCTTCCATAATTTATGTAGTTGACTGTGTTATATTTTCAGATGCAGCACAGCTGTGGAGTTCCTGGCAAAGACTTGCATTTATTTACAACTTCTTTTTTTCCCCATGTTGTAAATAAATACCACTATCAAGAGCATTTATGAGGCCCACTAGAGTGGCTTAGAAGGATGAAATTTTATACGAGCCGAGGATCAAACTTCCTCCATCTGCAAAAATAGTGACTGACTGCCTCGACTCTGTTCTAAAAGCATAGACAATGCTTAATTGCAAGTGAACCTTTCCTTAAACGGTTTTGATTTTAATAGACTAACACAAAGCAGTTAAACTTGAACCGAATATTTACAATCCACAGGTAATTTCATTTAATTTCAATATAAATCTGGTTGATGAACACAACAGAGAGGGCAGGGATGGGAAGAAATCTAAAACAGAGTTGGTGTTTAAAACATTATCTCAAGCTTAGAAAATACCCCAGAGCGCTGTTCAATCCGTCGTCCTAAAATTTAACTTTTGAGCAGGACTCTGCTCCTAACCATTCAACTAGAGCAAGGGTGGAAGGATTTATATCAAAACATATTTGTTTAAGATAATTTATGAGGCCTACCAAAGCTATTTAGAAGAATGAAATAATATTCTGGCTCAATCTATGTTGGTACTACAAAATTTGGATTCAGGGAGGCTGAATACAAATTCATGCCAGATTTTTTATTCTTTTTTTTTTAGTTTAGTCAAGTGAAAATAATGGATATTTGCATCCATTTACCTCAAGATTATGAGGTACTTTGTGTTGGTCTATCACATAAAGTCCCAATAAAATGCATTTAAGCCTGTAGGTCCATTTAACAATGGTAAAATAGGTATTGATGCTAGTGAAAAAATGCATTATGTATCATGAAAAAAAGTTTCAGTTCTGTGTAGAGTTTTAAGTCAAAATCACAAAACACAAACTTTTCTGCTGACTTGGGAGGAAAAAAGAATAAGAGCAGAAATAATCCTTCTCCGGACAGACTATTTACTGCCACCAGATTCCATCTCTTCATTTCCATACAAATGTAAAACTCTGCAGGCATGGAATCTTCTGTGAATCTTAAATGAATCCAATTGTTCCTGAGCAGATCCGCGTTTGCCAGCGGCAGCGAGGAGACAAATGCTGTACAAATCAGCAATTTCAAAATAAAAGGCCTCCATGATTTGAATCTGATTGACGGAACGGTGTTTCATTCCTTCGCACTGGAGACTTTTTTCTTTTTTTTTATATATTTATTTCTTTGGCACCTCCAACCTCATACAAAAGAACATTATATATTTTCCACCATTGACACTTGCATAAAATAAGCCAAAAATCCTCTCCGCATTCCCATGAGAGTCTTTTTGTCTTTTATTCCTTAAGGTTCTGAGATACATAATATTGCCTGTCAAGCTGCACAGCTACAACCATCAGATACCTGTAAATCCACAACAAACATCAACTCGCATCTTTTTATCATGTCATACCGCCGAGGTGATTACAGCGTTCTGAATGGCTCACTGACATTTTCTACCTTGCCGAGCTTTCTTAAACATTTCCAAACCAACAGAGACCATTTTGACCCAGTTAATCTGCATGACGCCTCCTAACGTGAGAAGCTTTTACTGCTGGGAAAACTGCCATGCTGTTCAGCTGGCTGATGATTGGTGAGGTTCAGAGCGCATGTCTTCAATGAATAATGCATCCATGTTCTTCAAACCTGCATGCTGTCACTTCGGCTTTAGGCGGATGAGTTTTGAGAAACTATAGCAGACGAGCTACATTGGCTGGTCATGTTAAAATCATATTAAACTCTATATTTTTCTTTTTGCTTTACTTTTAATTTTCTCTTTCATTTATATGTACAAATTGTGTTGTATGTGAGAAAAAAAAAACCCACTATCTTCAACATTTTTATGCTCATTAAGTTTATTTGATCCTCTGGAAGACATTTAGCCACCAGTCAAATTTTTGGGGGTATAATTTATACAGATATTTGGCTGTGGAAATTTTTTCCACTTAGCGTCTGTAATCCGTCGTAATGTTGGTGATTCTTGATTGTTTTCGGCTTTTTCTATCTGCTGTTATGGACATGGTTTTTGTAAATTCTGCAAATTTATGGTAAATTCCGGCAGAGAAATACCTGGATGTCTATACCTTGTTGGAAACTATGCATGTATGAATTTTTCAGAGCTAACTTCTTGAAAGCTGTTCCACCCATCTGATGAGGCACATCAACGCAGCTATGATATTGGCCCTTGTGTGGGCGAGGACTGAGGCAAATGATGCAAGTTTTACGGGTGTGGGGTCGGTTGGACCCCATTTGGTAAACACAAGGGTTAACGAAGCTATGGTGCCTTTTAAAATAAAAGCCACATTTTGTGCAAAAAAAAAATAAATAATAATAATAATAAAAATAATGGAATTTTCACTTGTACTACAAACTCACCAGAGCTTTTAATTGCCCAGGGCTGCAGTAAACACAACAATGTGTTGCACAACAAGTACTGATCAATTCAGCCTGAAAACCTGCAAATCTGGTCGTCCCTTCAGTCTCCAGGCAGCACGACCCTTTACCTTTAGTGATGACACAGTCTGGATTAGGCTCATAGCAATCCCAAGCCTCAACCTTCTTGACCAGGACATTTAACATTATTTGTTTTGATTTGTTCTATTTTCTTCTTTCTTTAACATTTTTCACCGTCAATGTGGAGATCTGCTTGCCCAGAGAAAGTGCTTACAGGAGTAAACAAAAAAAAGACAAGTGCTTACTTTGTCCACAGCCTATCGTCTCATACCAAACTATATAAATCATGATTTAAAATCTATATGTGCAAGCCAGAAATTTGGTATTGTTCCACACTTTTTTCTCCCCCCGCCCCTTTCTGTAATAGTCACCCACATGTCAAACTATGAAAAATGAACGGAGGTACTGAATAGAGGCTTATTTGACATTCAATTTGCAATTTCACTGTCCTTGGTTTTTAATGAATTACCAGCAGTGTGTTTGATTTTCATGAATAACCTTCATGTTCATTGTCACTTGTTCAACACTGGAGATGAGTTAAGCCATTTTTATTCCAGCTTGTGCTACATGCAATTCATCGCCCCAGAATTAGGGCTACATTATTCATTCTGTGGCGTGCGATTTGACCGCAGTGTTTCTAAGCGCACTGTTAAATGAAAATATTTCACGTGTGAATTAATCATTAGAAGGGCTCATTCCCCATTCTTCTCATAGCATAATGATCTCTCTCTCTCTCTCTCTTTAACACTGGCCTGGATGAATCTTTTATTGTCTTTATCTTTAAATGCTCAGGCACAATCCTCCGAGGAGACAAGGGACACGGCAGAGTGTTTCACAGGAACGTCAAAGTCAACATGTGGCTGAGCTAAATGCCATCTTTTAATAGACGCCAAGTGCAATAAAACCACTTACTGATCTTTCAATGATGTGGAAATACAATCCCCCTTCATGCACATAAAATTCGGTACAATTTTGCACACAAATTGTCCAAACAATAGACAATATTTAGGCTCTGCAGAACTCCAAATACTTTTAATTTAATGAGATGGCCTTTTAACCTCCATTAACCACCAGAATATTTCAGAAATCAGGCTGCCCTTGCATAATTATTTCTTTGACCCCAACTGTGTTTTTTTTTTCTTTCAATCCACTGAGTCATCCTGTCTTCCTCTCCAGGTTTTTCCATCCTGCAGGCTATCATGGAGGCGGCAGTGGCCAACAACTGGCAGGTGACTGCTCGCTCTGTCAGCAGCACAACGAACGCAACAGAGTTCAAGCAGGTCATTGAAGAGATGGACAGGAGGCAGGAGAAGCGCTATGTGATCGACTGCGAGGTGGACCGCATCGATACCATCTTGGAACAGGTGGGTGCCGCAATTCAGATTCATATTCTGACGTGGCAAATACCAGAATACTGCAACTAATTCTTCTTACAAGATCCAAAGAGTCCCAAATCTTTTGTTGTGCTCGTGTGTAAAACGCAAAATTAATTTATGTAAAGTAACTCTATATTCTAAAGAGAAAGTTTTACTCCAGCAGGTAAGAGTGCTCTCACACACTGCACTTTACTGATGTGCTGTGCAGGACAAAAGTCTCCTACTAATAACACTACAACAGGTGTTGTTTAGTTAATGTTTTAGGAAGGGGTTAATCTTTAGTCAGTTTGATCTACATTAAGAAAACACGCCGTGTTGAATGAACATGAAGGACACGCACAGAACTTTCATACAGTTGTAATCCTTCTTCCATCTTGATTCTACTCTGGCGTACTGTACGTATTCAGTGACCCGCATGCACTATCTGCAGACGGTTCAGATTTTATAGTTGACCGTACCGATTTCCTACATTTCTCATGAAAAAATCCGTTTTTGTTTGTTTTTAGATCACTACTAACTCTATTTGTTTCAGCTCAATCCTGTTCTGTTCTGCTACTTCTAGGAAAATATGGAAAAAGAAAAAAAGGCCCATGGTTCCAGTCTTTGGGGATATTTTCTACATGTTCCTTACGGAGTTGTAGCAGACCGCAATGCTTAATGCAAAAGTATTGTTGGCAGCTGTGGTGCTTCTAGTAGAAGGAGTGGAGTCACTTACTTTGGTTTAATGCACTGGTCAGAAACTCAAGTCCTGAAGGGCTGATGTCCAGCGGCTTTTATGTGTGTTCATGGTCCAGCACAGCTGAATCAAACAGCTTGACTGCCTCCTCAGCATGCAATCGAGCCCTGCAGAGTCTTATTATGACCTAATTGTTTGATTCTGGGGAGTTTCAGCTGACACATCTTAAAGTATAGGACAGGACTCTTTATAAGGCAGTCATGTGTAAAAAAGGCAAACACCATCAAAGTTGAGGTTAGAAAGCACCACCAGATGCTAGCAGAATAATGACAGAGTCATGCGGACTTTCTGCATCACTGCTCATGTTTTGTAGCAGTTTTGATACTTCCTAATGTCATGCCTAATATCAGATTAGACACACTAATTCTACCTGTCGAAGATCGGTGTGGTGTTGCATGACTGATGAACACCTTCTAGCCTAAAACCTGGAGGTCTCAGCCTGAGCAGCCATTTGGAGAGACCGCAGATGACACAGCCCGCTTACTCCCTCTCTGAAAACCCGAAACCCGCTCGTTCGCCGATCACATCAATTGCCGGAGGAGCAAATGAAAGGTCCACCAGTTCTTGTCGTACAGGGAAACACAATTACCATGAATAGATGAGTGGCTATTATTTCTTGCATCTCCTCTATTTGCGTGGCTCACTCCATCCTTCACTGCTTGCTTCTGCTGGGTTATGAGGCAATCAGCTATAGAATTGGATTCTGCTGGTTAGCATTCATTTAGACATTGGCTTCTGTTTACCTCACAATATCCCCTCAACAACCATTATTTTCACTTGTTTCTTATGAATCTAATTTGATCCCAGAGCCACCGTTAAAAACAGAACTGCTGATAGTGTTAATTTGCTGTGTCTAATTTAATTCTCGAATTGCAGATTTCCTTCCCCTAACAATCCTCCCGGTTTGTGTTAACAACAAGCTTGGGCTTTTAAGGAAGAATTAGAGCGTTCATTAGAAATCACATGCGATGCATATTAACAGTAATGTGTGTAACTGCTTTCTGTCATGCAAACCATTACAATGCCGGGCAATAATCTGTTTGACGCTCTCCCGTTTCAGTTGGTGTACTCGTTAATAATGAAATGGTTTTCTCTTTGCAAACGCTGCTCTTCTTCGCAATCATTGTCATCGCAAATTTTTTCCCCTCCAAAGTTTGTTTTTGCACACCGAGATGAAAAGAGACGTTCTTACAGCCGCTAACCTTCAAAGCAGCTGTGTGCTTGGTTTTACCCCTTCGTTCTGCGACAGCCTCAGCATGGGGGCTCCCTCCCCACCCTTCTTTTTGGGAGCTAATTGGAATAATCCGTCCAGCTCTGCCAATATAAATGAGTCACAGGCATTCATGGAAGCTGCTGGACTTCTCTCTGTAGTTCCCCCCCTGTCGGGCCACACCATTATACTCCGAGTCAGGAATGGACTGTGTCCCATTAGGGAAATCACACCAAAAATGGCACCCACTGCCATCTATGTGGAGACCTGTGGCTTCTACCTGCTGCTGTGGCTCTATTAAAAAGCGATTGCAGACAGATACAGATACATCGGTGGCAGACCGGTGAGAGGGTTTGAGCAGCCGGGATCAGTGTCCGTGTGCCGTAATGCTGACTTGTCGCTTTACTCCGTCAAGGTCATTGCCCGTCGAGACGGAATCAGAAGGCGGTGCGGATTCAGCAGCCTGACTGCTGAGCGAAAAAGAGAATGTTCTCAGTGGCTTAGTTTTGTGATTTAATTGTAAGTAATCCCCCTGCAGAATAAATGTCTTTATGCCAGCTGCTGAAGCTTGTGGAATGTGGGGATGTGTTGAATAGGCAAGTTTGAGCTTGCAAAAAATTGATACAATTGTTCCACAGCAGAAAAAAAAAACCTCGGTGAATGAGGAGTTTATGCAGTGATTGGAATGCTGCATGTTTTATATTTTGGTATCCTGCCAAAAATTCTGCAGGGGCTAAAGAGTTTGGAAAGTGAGCGTTTAAATGGTGATGTTCATTTGTGTTCAGCTACTTTTAATCTGATACCTCTAACTAACTTGCAGTGCAACCATCTGCCTTCTGAAGGCATGTTGGTGAATAAAATCAACTAACTTGCCGAACTGTAATTTGATAACAGTAAGAAACATTTTATGTGATAAAATAACGACACGACATAAAAGGAAAACAGCAAACATGTCAGGGATAAAGTTGTAGAGTTTTAAGATTATGTTTTCCCTTTATAAGAAATGCATTGTTGGTTTCCTGAGTGTGTGATGTTTTCCAAACACCTAGAAAATGCGAAAGAAAGTAAGTCGGTTGGCGAAAAGTTAATGATTGAAACCAAATAATTGACGTCAGGTTATGCTCAATTTAAGCAAAGCATTTGTCTTTAAAAAGCATGGACAATTCACTGTTTCCAAAATTAACACTAAGTCGACTAAGTAGACCGACAGATGTGAAGACTTAACGTCCTAATTGTGACTCTTAATAACCTCTGACGAACCCTCTCACAAAGTATTGTGAAACTCTGCAAAAATGGACTTGTGTTCATTTCTGCTCATTTTCTTCATCATACAAATGCAGAGCGGGCATTCTGGTATTTTCATCTAATGACTCTGATTAAGTAATTATTAAAACTGTGGCTCATTGATTTTCTGGTGGGCCAATCACCTTAATGAATTAGTTATTTTAGTTTGTGCTCTGAAGATGATGAAGGGCTCATCACGCTCACTGTACACAAAACATTGCCTCTTTTAAAATCCAAGCACATCCGCCTGTGCGTTATTTACACTGGCTCCGTTTTTACGTTTGGCATGATGTAACAACCTACCAAGACACATATTTACATACTGCTGTGTCAGGCCACGTTTTAAGAGCTGAGTGAGCTGCCCTGTAAATGTGTTTTGGGATGCCGAGCAGAAAGCTACACCAGCGCCATTATCATTTTATGCTGTAACAACCAGTTAGGATTTATCACCTGCAGGACTTCTCCATCAGTACTGCTCTGCAGATAAATTACCCCAACGGCCGTGTTTCCCAAAACCCATTTATTGAATCTTGGAGGTCTGTGACATTATTAAGTGGCGGGAATGTCACATTAAAGATGGATTGTAAACAAGAAACATTTTTGAGTATATATTAAGAAGTGGTTACACAAAGATTGTTCTATATTTTCACATCTGTCTGAAGCATGTATGAGATTCCTCATGTCTGTTTAGATGGTCCTTTACTGGCCCACTTTCCTCAAGGGATTGATGTGTTGGAGCCTGTTCAGAAACAGCAACCTGCTTGTCATTTCTGTAAAGAAAGGCAGGGGGAAAAAAAGAAAAGAAAAGAAGAAAAAATAATAACTGAGGACAAGCCCAGGGCGAGCAAGCTGTTCAAAGAAAGGCAGACAATGAGCTCTGTGCCAGCCACAAAGCTGTATTTTAATGCAAGGAAGAAAAAAAAGACAATAAGAAGTGAACTGGGTTTTCAAAGAGAATGTAAAGAAAGTAGGTGCTTCTGGGGATTTGTTGGCCTAGCCTTCTGCTGCCTGCAGAGGCTTCAGTGTGGTCATAAGGAATGGGCTGGGATGTGATGGTGTGCATGAAACAAAATCAAAAACACCACAGTCGCAGTGCTACAGATGCAACACTAACTTGTCTGGCACAAGACTGTTGCATTTTATTTCTAAGCAAACAAGAGTTAAGATATTTCTGCACTGAAAATGCATAGAATGTATAAAATGAATATGTATAAAATGAATAGGAGCTTTACACTGAAACATTTGAGATGAGCATCATAATCTGTAATCTGTAACTCCATGTATTTAAGTCTACTGGCTGGATGAAAATGTTCTTTGCAGTACATTGTAACCTGGTCCATTGGTCGGTCGTGGTCATTAAGCCATCCTTAAACGTTAAAATGTCAGGTTTTTCAGTTGCTTGTGTGGAGAATCATCCCTACTCCGTGCTGAGTTCTTGATGTGTGTGAGGTTGAAAAAGAGTCAGTGAGTTGAATCCATGATTCCAGTTATTAATACCAAAATACAGCTGGTCCATTTCACATGCTACCTTTAGGAGCTTGCAGGACAAAATGGCAACCAAGAACACTTTGCGATCTCCTTTGTTAGCCTCTGTCTAAGCTAAAGAGGGCGTTCCCTAGTGTGTCATATCCTTTAACCCTAGCTCTCATTTGCGTTACCTAACATGCCATTTCCTTTAGCTTCAGCTTAGCAACTAGCTAAAAGAGATAGAAGGAAAACAGAATTATTTATTCTCAACACTTGAAAAACGAGTTTGCATTCTTCGACAAGTTGCACATTTTTGTGGGGGGTGTCGGGTTGTTTTGCAATCAATTAGATTATTAACAGGAGGGCATCAGTAGAGTATGAACAATGTAGTAACATGATTGTTGTTTGTAAAGTCGCCATGGCTTCAATCACATACGCTAAAAGACACTAAGCAACAGTACATGGTGAACATATTAATAACACATTTCTCTCATTTTACATTTTTGCACACTCATCATGGAACATCACAAACACTCAGTATCATAACTTAATTTACTTGTATTAAAAATGTTCCATCATTTTTAATAAACTGGTAGTAGTAGTAACAGCTTTTAACTTTGTCTTGTATTGACTAAAAAACACATTTGTTCTTTGTATTAAAGTATATCTGTTTTAAACTACAGAGTTCTGTTGGAAGATTTAGACAAATCTATAAATGTATAAGAAACGGCGAAACAACATGAAATTTTAATGTATCCTCAAATAAATCCTTTTAACACGTTGATATTAACTGCAGTGAAATAAACACTGCAACATATTTTAATTGTTCACAGCTGAAAATGCAAGACAGGATTCTGATAAATAAATGAAAGAACATGTAAGTGCTTTGTTCCTGTCTGCAATGCATCATTCATATTTCTGGAACATTCTGGGGGTAGGAACACATAATCCAGCCAGGATTCTGAATCCTGTGCTTTTATGAGTTGCAGAAGCCTACATATATTTAAGATTTTACTGTGAAAGTTTGCCATGAAGTTGCTACTCAGTTCATCTGCATCACTGACTCTTTTGACAAAATAGATCCTCATCAAACTGCTTCAGGCATAAAGTTTTGCATCATTATTTTGGCTGTCATGCCAAGTATAAGTTGACTTTCACCTACAATGTAGGTATTATTAGAAATGTGATAAACAGATTAACTAGATTGTTCTGAACCTTACAGCCATTCAGATAAAATATAACTTTCTTTGCATTAGCCATAATAGGGAGCAAGTAGAGAAGTATTTATTTCTTTAAAGAAGACAAGAACACCTTCAAAAAGTCCTCTTTGCACCGTTTTAATATTTTTAAAACAGCTAGATTTAAGCCTTACAGTTGTGTGTTTGATATATAAACAACCCAGATTATTTGACAGCATGATGACAAAATATGGTTCAATTCTTGCTTCTTTTTTAGACTATTTCTTTTTTTGACCATTTATGCACTGCTGAAATGTCTTAGTTGACCTTTTTAACAGCACAAATTTCTGCTGTTGGAGACTGATGAAGCAACCTTGACTGAAAAATATGAAAAATGGAAGATTCTGACTAATGCCTCTTTTGGAAAAGCACTTCTGATTTTAACTTTATCTTATCTCCCCTTGTCTTCTTGAGGAGTGCTCTGGATGAGTCCTTCATGCTTGGTACAACGTGCTTTAAAGTCCCTCGCAGTAACCTTCGCTGTTGAGGGCCATTTACAAACTGTGATTATAGAATTAAATAGGATTAAAGTGTTATCATCAAAGAGAAAGTGACCCGCTGACTCGACGTTTGAATGAGACGTTCTGTGAGATATTATGATGTTTCTAGGACTGCACAGGAACACAGTGTAAATTAATAAAGCCCGCGACCCCGGGGGAACCCTTATTTTTACGTTATCAGGCGTGAAAAATTACCCAGATCGTTTTCAGTAAAAGCGAGATAGGCTATCTCGGAATTTCAAAGTTTTGGCGCACAAACATGAGCTGCGGTGTCAAACGATTTCTTCCCTTCAACGCGTCCCACACCAAATTGCTCTTATATCTCCAAGGAACGAACGGCGAGATGTTATCTGAATTACAAGTCATGTGCATCTAAAACGTTCTACAATGAGGGGGAGGCCAACGCTTCTGCCACCGTCTTTAGGGGCATAAATCACTGCAGCCAGGGGGAAAAAAAAAAAAAAAAGCATCCCAGCCACAGCCGGCTGTAAATTAAGCTGGAGTACTCCAGCAAGAGCACCTCTGCAAGAGCCTTGAAGTAAAAATAGAGACCGAAGAGAGGAAAGTCCTTCTGCATCAAAGGCTTACGGAGATCAGATTCAGCCTATTGTCCCAAACTGTGTTGAGTGCTTCACTTTGGTAGCTCACTGCAGAGCAAAATGAAATAGCAGTCAGGATGGCTTGTTATAGACACTTAAAAATGCAAATATAAACCATACTTTAAATTCAATGGGTTTGAATCAGAGTGCCCTGTTAGAGCAGTGATGCCGTTAGATTACTGAAATGAAAGCAGGATCAGAGTGGTTAAGACCCGCAGAGCCAAGATCAAAACTGGCCAACATTGGCAATGATCAACCCGTGATGCAGCCTACTTACATTTTCTGAATATCGTGTGGAGAATTATGCATTCACACCCTGTGTATCACATTAAATTATCTTCAAATGACAAACCAGAGAGGAGCTTTAATTGTTAAACAGGTCAGAGCTATTTATTTATTGAACTTAGCAACCGCTTTGAGGAATGACAATCATCATCAGACATCATTATTTATCTTATTCATCAGTAAAGATAGTCATATAAAATAGAAAAAAAATGTATCTGTCTGTTTAAGATGCCACTAGTGGGCCAGGATTTAGTTTTTTGTTTTTGTTTTGTTTTGTTTTTTTAATATGAACAAATTGTGTGTAAGTAACAGGTGGAAACAAATCAACTCCTTCAGCTGCAAAAACTAGGTGGGGTAACGTCTGCTAACACCAAACACAAGATAATTGACTGGGATAATTAGATTATTAATACTACCATGCACAAAAATATTTACAGTGACCGCAAAACTGTCTGGATTCATTGAATCTTTTTGCATCTTACACTTTATGAACATGAACCTTAATGTGTTTTATGAAAAATGTGGGTCTGCATGACAGATATTCCCACCTGAGCAGTGGATATCGGCAGCTTTTCTGGAGACAAAGGTTCTCCATAAGTATGGGTGTGTGTGTGTGTGTGTGGGTGTGTGTGCGTGTGTGTGTGTGTGTGTGTGTGCGTGCGTGCGTGCGTGCGTGCGTGCGTGCGTGCGTGTGTGTGTGTGTGTTCCCTGGTCTTCATGATTCTGTTTGTTCATTGACATTCTCTTAAAAACCTTTAAGATCTTCACAAAGCAGCTCGTTTTAACCTGAATTTTACACACTGCTGAGGTCTAACTGCAGACTATTGCTTCTAACTTATTTTGTCAAGTGACAAGTGCATTTATTATTAAATGATTTTAGACGTAGAAAGTGTCAAAAAAACTTTAAAAGTCAATGATCGTTTTGCTTACAGTTACTTTGTGTTGGTCTACTGTACGTAATCCCAATAAAACACAACTAGATCTGTGGTTTTCATGTGAAAAAAGAATTGAAAAAGCCGAAGGGGTATTATGATTTTTGCACTGTGTTCCTTTTCAGTTTGGTAATTTATTTTATTTTGGTTTCTTTAATTTTTCAAGTGGTGGCCTAAACTAATGACGTCGTTATTCACTCATCTTTCGCCCACCTTAGTGATATTTATAAAGTTGTGGGAATCATTTCAGTCTGCCTTTTCCTGTGTTGCTGCTAAGTCTGCGGTAGAAAGGTCAGACTTTGTGGAAAACGTTCATAAAAAAATCTGAAGCTGTAGTTTTACATTTGGCTCTTTCTGTCGGCTATAGGTCCCATTCATGGCCGAACGAAGGTGCAGTCAAGGTCAGATGAGTTTTCTTCCCTCTTGAGACTTGAAAGAAAACTCGAATTCTGCAAAGTCTCCTTAAGCTGCAGAACAAAAGGTGGCGGAGAAAGCTGCTGGATCGATGTACAAAAGGGGAAAATCATTCTGGGAAACAGAAGGATTTTGTTTTCTTTAGTGGTGCTGTGTATTTATGTTTGCATTCCAAAGACCACAGCAAAACAGACCACCTGAGAGTAATAGGATGATGGAAGATAATGACCAAGACACACAAAGACCCAGTGTAAGCTAATTTAAAATCGTCTTTGCTTCTAGTAAATATTGCATTGTGCTAAAGACTGCAAAAGAAATTATTCCAGGAAAAGTTCAATAATTTAAATCAAATTAGAGAATTGCGATCAATCATCTCATGAGAATTCAAAACACTCTTTCCTGTTCTGTGAGCCAATATCTTATCTTAATCAGACTGTCATAACACAGATCTCACAAAGCGTAAGGGAGAGATTCTTTCGGCTTTTTCTGGAATCATCTTCAGCTATCTAAACAGCTCGAATCTAAAGTACCAATCACTTAATGGTTACATACATAGACATCTGCAGACGTGAACTGCAGATGTCACCAGTTTTGTGAAGCTCTGACCTGCGGACATCAGTTTCAGGCAGTTTCAGTTTTTCTGCCTTGACCATAAACCATATTAACAAATACTTATGTTCGACTTTCTTCACATAGATGGAATGGTCTTAACCACAGACCACACATTGTTTCAGCATTGTGAAATAACAAGAAAAAAAATGACTATAGTCATAATATTTTAAACTTGCTCTAGTGTGTTAAATTACAGACTGGCATGACTTGAATGATTATCATGGTTAGTGTCTATATCTAAGTCTGTTTACCTCAGCAGTATTCTCTGATGAGGTAGTAAACTCTTACCTCAACAGTGAAATTTCCAAAACACTGTAAATGTTTTGTGATCTAGGTTGATCCATGGCAGAAGGAACTTAAACTCTTAAAAAGGGGAAAAGGGCAAAGTCACATTGCCTGTTTAAATGTATCAAAAAGTCTTGATTTCATTTTTAATTTTAACTTACTATCACTGAAAGTAGGAAACTTGCACTCCAACCCTCAGTAACAACTTCAACTCTGAGTGTTATTAGGATGATCTGTTTGCATTTTTGCACAGCTCAGTCACCAATCAAAACATTTTTTTTTTTAGATTTTTAGTTTCAAATCACAGATCAGGGCCAGTCAAGCATAAAATCATCCAATTTCTTTCACCAGCTTTAATTTCTCGTTGCATCGCCAGTCATCTATGCTTATTTACCCTGATGACCGGCTCTGTTGCAGCATTGATCAATCTCCATTGCAAAATGTTCCATTAAAAAGCTATTGCAAAAAGTACAACTGCATTATTTGAACTGTGTTATGTTGTAAAAAAAAATAAAAATAAACAAATCCATAAAACAGAGTATGCTGGAAGTAATCTTTTTTAAGGTTTGATTAGGGTTAGGCAATATGAGGACAGTAGATCAGAACGTATTAGGATGTACCGAAGGTCTGCTGAAGCAGAGCGTTCTCTGCAGATTTTATCCTCCCGTCTTGCATGGGCAAATCAGTTTTATTTTAATCCTTTTTCATTAGCTTCATAAACTAGCATTGCACCTGCCGTAACACTCTGCTGGGCCTCACCTTGGCACTCAGACAACAATTTTGAGTCCCACACTGCTGGACCTGACACGGGAAAAAAAAAAAAAAGAAAAAGAAAAGTTTCATAACCTGGTTTTTCTGTACAGTGACTATATTTATTGCAGAATGAACATTTAGTTTTAATAGTTTTAATTTGGCAGAACAGTGTAAGAGTGAACATGCTTTGAGTCATGACTGCTTCTTAAATGATAACTGCATTTGACACAGGTTAGTAAAATTACACAAGCAGAATCTGTTAGAAATATAATTTTCCTAAGAACCTTGTTATTCCATGGGAAAACTGTGAAAAGTGTGTGATCATTGATTGAGCCCAGTTAACCAATATCAAATTTGTTAGTTTTTTTTGTAGAACCCTTTTCATACAGACAAGTGTTGCACTACAAGTGATAAAACTAAATATACTAAAACTAAATATACCAAATTTTGAAAAATTTAGTTGTTTGAGAGAATGAGTGATTAAGAAAACAAAAATATGTAGAACAGTTAAACAAAAATAAATAAAGTACAAACTCTAAAAACATAAACAGAACATAGAAATAGACATATCAAAGTATGTGTGATAACATCTAGAATCTTGACACAGATAAAATCAAATAATTAACGTAATACTTGCTAAAATAAATCAAAACACATCACAGATGTTTCCTTGGATGATGGGGTTTCTCGCTGAAACTTTTGATCGTGTTCAATTCCCTGTGTTTGTTATTAGTGTTATTTTAAAGTAAAACAGGACATGATAAATAATTATTAGCTTAAACATAAATCCAAAGTAAATAGATTCAAATTAGAAAAATGCCTTTACAAAAGACCTGGAGGGTCTGGAAGGCTTGTGGGAGAGAAAAAAAAAAGTGCATTATTTTTGCCATATCGGCAAATCCGCTTTAATTGAAATCCACTTTAGAACGGGCAGAATTAGCCGGAGCGCTCACTGAGAATTACTCCCTCATTATCCAAACTGAATGGGTGCTGACTGTTAATGTGTCTTAAGATACTAACCCTTCCTTTAGGAACCACTTTAAAAACAATTGGTTACTATTAACTCTTAAGAGCGTCTTAAAATAAATGTGCTTTTTTTTTTACTTCTGACACAACAACTGTTTCTTTATGCTGAAATAAGTATAGCTTCTTTGCTTACACACTTTTGTTTAGTAATGGTTCTTTAATGAGTTTGCATAACATGGACCAGTCATTTAGTGGTGCAACGTGAATGTTTTTAGCCCGAGTCAAATCTTGCTGGCTGCTTATTAAAATAAGTTGAGGTTTGCGCGTCCTGGCTGGAGGTGCCGTGTATTTCTGTTGTCATCAGTGTCTTGCTGCACTTCATCCCAAGGTTGCCTTATGTAGCTGTTGCCAGTCTGGCTGTGGGCTGCAGGCGTGCAGGCGGTGAAGTCTTTCTGTGCTCTGCTCCAGAGCAAGGTGTGAGGAGGCTTACAGCCAGAGTCAAGGTTAGCGCACAAAGAAAGGAGTGTGGAGCCCTGGGCTCTGGCTGCAGAAATGCAGCAGTGCTTGAAATACATTATTACACAAGGTGGATATGTGATTAACTGCTCCATCTAAATCGTTAAAAGCATTGCAGAAAATGCATTTCCATGACATTTTCTGCCACTTATTCATTAGAAATGAGACTGATGGGCTCTAAAAGCCAGCTCCTGCTATTTCAGCTTTGTAATCAGTTCATTTCCTCTTTGTTTCCGTTTCATTCCTTTGGTTTGTTCCCATCTGTCTGACATGCGCCGTCGGAGGTGCAGAGCCTTAATGATGAGGAAGTTGTCAGAGAGTGCTGACCCATCGATACAGGCTGAGTGAGAGGTTTTGTGTGGTTGTGCTCCCTCATGTGCCGTTCTTGAAAAGCGCCGCTGACATTTTCCCCCCCTGTTGTTAACAACTGACTGGTGTCTACAGGGAGGCAGACAAGTGGTTTATTTTATCCTTCAGGTTGCTATGCCTAAGCAAGGATGAAGTTCAAATTGCTTCACGCTACTGTATACCAGCATGTCCAAAATCTGCTAAGATTATCGGAGCTGAGGCAAATGTTGTAATTGCAGCTGAAACGAGAGCGAAGACTCGAGCTGCAGGGAAACAAGGGCACCTTTCATCACTCGCTCCCATTCTGTGGGAATGCTGTAAACTATCCCCTGTAACAAATATCCTGTGTCCTCGGCTTAACACGCAAACTCAAACATGATAAACCGACAGTTTGCTTTAGAGACGGAGCCTGAGCCAAACATGTGCAAACATGCTGATTTTGGTGTAAACTGGTGTTGCTGTGTTTGTAAAGAAGAAAACCTTGGTCTATACAAACTTCGTCTCTGTGGTCTTCGCTCGCTCAGAAGTCAATTGGCAAAAGACGGAAAACTTGGGGGGGCGGGGATAAACAGGCGGCACGAGGCCCTGGCTGAGCAGTCTGTCCAGGAGCAGCGCACAGAAAGCCAGGCGATTACAAGGCTCTGCCGGCGGGTTTACAGACGCACCACAATAAAACAAAAAGACAAAAACAACAAAGTGGAGTTAGAAAAAAAAAGATAGCATATGGTTTTTTACGACTGCAACGAGAGTGAAACACCGCTCACTATTTTCAGACAAGCTGCGTAGGTTGAAACATGCTGTTCCGCTCCAAAGGTGTGATATTTTCAAAGCATGGTGTGATCCACGTCTTATTGCCTCACTGTAAATTTCTTTGAAATATTTTTTTCCCCACATTTCCACCTTAAAGACCAGCAGCTGTAAAAGATTCCTCAGTGCGCTGTGAAAGACTTCAAAGCCGGCTGAATATTCAACGAGGCTCCGCGTTGTTCTTGTTTCTGTCTTATTATCGTTTCCTCTTTAATGAACACTTCCTGCCTCCCCGCTTTCTCCTGCTCCATTAGAGAACTTTGCTTTGTGTAAACTCCTGCGACGTCCGGTGCACGCGCGGCTCGTCGCTGCGTTTTACGGAGATTGTTGCACCCACTTACATTAGCCGTGACCCCACCCTCTCCCTCATCTCATGGGTGGTTTGCTGTATTGATGTTTTATTTTTATTTTTTTTGTCTCCCACAGGTTGTGACCGCGGGGAAGAACAGCCATGGTTACCACTACATTCTGGTCAATCTTGTGAGTAATAACCATGCTGCTCCCCTGAGAAGGAGTGTAACCATTTATTTATTTATTTTTGCTACATGTAATAGAAAAAAATGCGCATACTCATAGTTGGCCTGCAGTATGGAGTAGGAAAAAAGAAGTGCTCTGCATGTTTTTAAGTTCTCTGTAAATTTTTTGTTTGTTCTGGTCAGAAGTTTACATGTATTCAGCCTACTAGCCTTCTTAACAATAATCAGTTTTAATATAGATTTGGGACTATTTTCATGTTGGACCAAACAGTCATCCATTGTCTTTGTAAAGCGAAATAAGACATAGAGGAGGGATCTGAAACTCCCATCGTTTTGCAAGATTTTGACATCTTTTGGCACTTTCTAAAATTTAGAGGAGCCCCTGCTCCAAAATCTTCAGCTGAAATTTTGCAGCTTACGAGAACAATCCACCTGCTGTCTGGGAAATTCTTTGCAACGAGAGATTAGAGTTATTTAAATCCAATTAGTAAGTAAGTAAAACTGTATTTACAAAGTACATTCCAAAATAAAAAATAAAAAAATCACAGAATTAAAAAGGAGACGTGTTTTTAGCAGGTCTTTAAGGGAAGCCACTGCTGCTCTCATAGTCAATGACAGGAATTATATTTGGAGGATTTGAAACTCGAGAAAACTGTGCCGTCTGTCAAGCAAGGTGATGATGGTGGTACTGGTGCGCTGTAAAAAGAAAAAGTAGATAGGATATTGCCGAAATAGGACCATCTCCAAAAAACATTTTATCTTGAGTTTCAGCCAGCAGATAGCAAGATGAAACGTGGAAAAAAAAAAAAAGATATTTCAAGTGTAGCAAAGTGCCAGAAGCTTAGCAATCTGCTACTGAGTATTTATCCAAACATTAGTGGGAGTTCATGGGTATACATTTCTCACTATGTGTGATGAATGGAAATCCACAACAAATTCAAGTTTCTGCACCCGAGACTTGTTGTGAAAACGCATCGAGGTGGTATTTTGTAATTATTTCAGCCTGAAAAAGGAAAATTCAAAAATGCATGATTAAAAATCCAAACCCTGCTGTCATATTACACTGCACAGTCACTGAGCATACTAATGGTTTATTAGATAAAGATGATTTAACCTTTTTAACCATCTTTCCTTATTTTCCCACACTCTGTGGAAGGAATAGCTAATTTCAGCTTGTTATTAGCAGGGGAGGTTTTTTTTTTTTTAGAAATTGAAGGCTCGCTCTCACTTGGTGCCCTCGGTGCCGTTTCTCTGGCTGTAGAAGATGTGATTGTGCAGGAGGCAAACACATGTTCTCACACACCATGAGCTCCCAATGTTGGGCCTTAGAAAGAAAACATCAATTTTACCATGAAAAGAACTAACTTTCATGGTTCTTGTGTGAAGAAGGCGATTTGAAGGCAGTGCATTTAGGCCATTATATACCGGGAAGCAAACATGGCAGCCAGCTCAAATATTTTGACACGTTGCAACACTGACTCTGGACAGCTCCCTCTCTACGGTGCTGAACAACTGATAAAGATATATTTTTGCCTAACATCCAAAGACACAATGCTATGTTTTTGAAGGTGTTTAGTGTGTTTGAAACTCTGGTTCGTTTTCCACCTTGATGTGGTTCATTTGTGTAGATGTGAACACAGCATTTTCTCTCTGGTGGGGACTGAAATAACTCCGCAGTGATTTCTTAATGTGAACATGATCCAAACTCGATCCAACACGGCTACCAGGTGTACATTGCAACTTGAACCCAATGTCTTTTGTAGTCATGTATGCGATGTGCTGTGTGATGCAGGAGAAGAAAAAAAAAATCAATGAAGGCTGTTTGTCTTTTGAATAGAGCAAAAAGCCTTGGGTCAACTTTCCAGAGGTCTTGTCAAAATCTCTTTGGTATACTTTTCCCATGACATCATTTGATTTACATATTAGATTCTCACTTGAAACACAACCTCGTCTTTCTGTCTCGACATTTGGTTCTTCTGCCCAACAAACAAACTAAAATCACATTTCTAAGAAAAATAAAATAAAAAAAACAGCAAGTCGCAAGAGTGTCATCGCTGACCCATTTCACTCGTGTGTAATTTTTTAGGGATTTTCGAATGTGAGTATGGGCAAAGTCATCGCCGGAGGAGCCAACATTTCAGGGTTTCAGATCGTCAACCCTGAGAACCCGATTGTGCAGCAGTTCAAACAGCGATGGGACCAGCTGGATGAAAGAGAATTCCCAGAAGCTCGCAACGCTCCTCTGAAGGTAGTCGGGCCTTCGCAGGGCTTTATTACATTGTGCATGCAGAACACGCCGGTCGTTCCTTCTGAAGTGATCTCCATCAGCTGTTCCTCTCTCATCCTGTTTGCCTTTATCATTCTTTTGCCCTCTCGCCTACCCTCCCTCGCTCTTTGTGGCGTCTTTGCTTTGCATTTCTCAGCGCAATCAATATATTGATAGGCAGTGCAAGCCAAGGTTATATTGCAGCTTCAATTTACATCTAATTAAACAATGATCAAGGAAGAAATGGATTTGGAATGCCATTTAATTAGATTTCGCCGTGGTGTGGTGGTCAACAAACAAGTGCCTCAACCCCTCGGTGGTGAAAAGGTCAGGAGAAGTTGCGAGGTAAGTACGTGGGAGATAAAAGTCAAACTTTTATCCTTTATTCACCACCTAACTCCGCAATAAAGTTTTGGATGAGGTCCTGACATTTAGATAAGTCCTTGATAGCTTAAGTTGTATTTAACCTACCGATAAGCAAGGTGTCAAAGTTTGCATTCACCCCAAAACACACAAACCTGACCAGATGCCGAAATGCTTTGAAGCACACAAATTGCCTCTTTTTCATCTGACTTCTCTCAATTTAACAGCCTGTCAAAGAATAAAAAGTCTTTTTGTTTTCACTGCACAGTTTTTTCAGCATCATATGTTCTGTTGTTTGTGTTTATCACTCTCTTTTTTTGGACAGTACACCTCTGCCCTGACCCACGACGCCATCCTAGTGATAGCCGAGGCATTCAGGTACCTGAGGCGCCAACGCGTAGACGTCTCTCGTCGAGGCAGCGCAGGAGACTGTCTGGCGAATCCCGCCGTACCCTGGAGTCAGGGCATAGACATCGAGAGAGCTCTGAAAACGGTAAGGAAGGGATATGGGAGGGAGTGGTAGGCTGAGACCAAACAGAGAAAAAAAAAAAGGGGGGAGGGGGCTGAGAGAAGTAGTGATGCAGGGTTAGCATGATAAAGATGGAAAGTGACAGAGAGAAAGGGAGAGAGTGCAGAGCTATTCTCCGCTCTCTGCCTCCAGATATCTCTGCGCAGAGCTCACTCAAATCCAGGCCCTCATTACCATAAAACTACATCTTTTATTAAAGCGTATCCAGTTCATCATTTGATTAACGGACTGAGTGCGCTCCAGTTGCAAAATGGACACGGGCACCTTAATGCCAGCTATATCTGCAAAGTGATGCAAGCCTTCCACTTCTCCCTCGCTCAAAGTGTCTGTTTTTCCATCAGGTCCAGCTGCAGGGGATGACCGGGAATATCCAGTTTGACAACTATGGCCGCAGGACCAATTACACAATAGAGATACATGAAATGAAAAAGGATGGGCCAAAGAAGGTAAGACCTTTTGCAGCTGCCAGAGCTACTTGGAATCATTTCCCTTGGCCAACATTAAAGTTAAAAAGTTTAAGTTGGCTTGTATTTAGCAGCAAAACTGTACACCTTTGCATCCCCAGTACTTATTTAGAATATGAAAACTTTGTCAAACAGAAATGTTGCAATAATAATAAAGAGGAATTTTACACTCTATTAGAAATAAAAAAAAAATATATATATATATATATAAAACAAAACATGGATATACTTTTAGGCCTCCAAAATAAAATGCAGTGTACAAATGGTTTGTTTGTGCATTTTATCTAAAACCATTCATATGTAGCTTTAGATAGAAAGCCTTAAATCTTACTGGCACCTTAGTTGAGATTTACTCTTTACACGGACTGTCAAAGGAAATTAAAAGTATTAACCCCCCCCCACCCCCCCCCCCCAAAAAAAACTTTCAGATTATTTATTTGAAATTGTTTGAGATGTCAGTAATTGTGGTTCCAGTAATTTATTTATAAAACATTTATTATTTTTCAATGTGAAATTAACAAAATGTATAAATTAAAATTTATTTTTTTAATTTTCCAGTGTGGGTTTATGCAACTGCACTGAATGATGAATTTTATCTTAATGTATCTTTTTAAAGAGGTGCCACCAAGTAAGGGTTTAGTTGACTAATACAGGATATAGTTGTCCAAGAAAAAATGCCCTTGCCACTTGTCTTGTCAATTTATTTTCTAATTTTTTAAAATTTTCTTTATTGCAATAACATTATAATTTTGCAAATAATGCCAAATTATTTCTAAAAAACTAAAACAAATTAACCAGATGATCAGTCAAGTTCTCCATTCTCTGAACAAGTTCACAAAGCAGAGGACTAATCCATCTCAAATGGACTTTTCTGAAAGTAATGTAGCCGGTCGTGCTTTAGTCGTGCATAAAACGGTTGAAGGCTGACGATGTTGTAATCTGACTCTCTAAAGCGTAGCCTAAAACCCAAACTGTGATCTTACAAAGTTCCTTCAAATCTTGGGGCTTCAAAAGTGGATTTCTCTTCATTAGTAACTGTGTGGGTCTTACGGGTAGAGTTAACAACAAAAAATAATCCTGATTACTTTCTGACCCTCTGTTAGGTAGCAGCACTGATGAGGTAAAAAGCATTAAAAAAAATCACACCGATCCTCCAATCTGACAGCTGAAACTGAGCTGTAAAAAAAAAAAAAAAAAAATAGGCATGGCGTTCCTGTTGCCGTGGGATAGTGCGGATATGATTGTGGTTCTTCTCCTGACAGTAATTACCATTCCAATAACCAATTACAGTAAAAGGTATCCAAGAATTCCTCTGGCTCCTCTTCAAAATGGTAATTGCCAGTGGAACGTTCGCATTATAACCAGAACCATATGATGACCTCTGGTTTTACTTCATAACCCAACTGAGATCCAAGAGGCAGCTGCGAATTTCTCCTTTGCCGGATAAGTGTAGGCTCAGTCTGATATGATGTGTGATTATGCTGCCTGCCTTGCAGGCGTCCAAAGCCCACACTTCAATTAGCTTTGCATAGCCCTCGCCGACATCCCCGCACAGCCGAACAGAGGCGGACAGAGCAGGGAGATGGATAGCGAGAGAGGGAGAAAGGAGGTCAGTGGGAGAACGTGGAGGATGGGGGAGGGAGATCAGACAAGACGGGCAGCACTTTGTCAGGACCTGCAGCCTCAGCCACCCCGGTGACAGCTAGAGGATGAGGGTTCTTAGCTGTGACTGCCACGAGTGATGCATGAGCTGATATGTGTTGCACTTGCTTGGGGTGAGATGAGGACATACCTTCTGGAGCTCCTCAAGCTCCAGCAGCAACACCTCTGAAACATAGCTGTCAGACAAATGGATGGGGGTGCAAAAAGAAAAAGGAAGCATTTAAGAACATTATTATTATTATTATTATTAAATACTAAATACTTTCACAGCTGTGAGCTCAGCTTGGAGTTCAAGTCTTAGAAGTTTGCTGTTTTCTAGCACCTCCTCTTGGAGCAGAAAGTTAATGCACTGTTGTACACCTGTTTGTCGAAATCAGTGAAAGATCTGAGGAACAGAAAAATGCTCACCAGATGTGAAGGGGAAACTCCCGGCCAGCAACACTGCTGGCAACTACATATGCAACACGTTTCATCGTGAGCCAAAGCAGCCATTATTTCAGATGCGCAAACAAACACTTGACAGTGATTTGCCTTAAACATCTGCACAGCAGAATACAGACGGGCTGCAACAGGCAAGCAAAAGAAACTGTGGAGCGTCCTTAATTATTCACTGTATATGCAGTTAGCAGGCCTGCGTATCAATAATTTACTATAAAAACCTGCAACGCTGAAGGTGTAAGGGATACAGGCGGGCTTGAGTTTATATTTCACAGGAGCTGCTTGGTTCCAGCACAAAAACAAAAACAAAAAAAAAGACATTTATAATCTTGGCACTCATCTATATGTTGAATGCAGAAATATTAAGTCTTCACTGTGTTCTTGGATAAATGTGGAGCTCTTGTTTGCCTGCTCTGAATTAGTAGTCCACTCGTTCGCTGCTATTTTGCTGTTATTTTAATGAGTTTGCATCACTGCACAGTTCAAAATAATATATACCCCCTCTACGACGCCTTGTTGAAGTATTCATATCCCCTGATCCTTTTCGAATTTTGTCATCTCACACAAAGCATATCAATATGTTCCATTGGGACCTAATGTGATAGACAAAACTCCTGCACCTTTCACTGCAGTTACCGTGGCAAATTGTTTTGAATATCAGGTTTGCACGTAGAGAATGAAAGTTTCGCCTTTTCATTTTTTCACATCGTCAATCCACTGCGTTGGACTGTGACAGTAGAGAAAAATATGTCTTGGAATTTGGGAGCCCTAAAATGTCTTTAGCATCTCAAGCTCCATGTACCTTAGCTAGAAGGATAAGACGGTGTGAACACACCAAACGTGACTGAAAATGGGTATAATACGTGTTCATTGCAAAGGCTCAGTGGCACTCAAAAGCAGATGAGCTCTAATTTCTGGACTGATCAAACTTGGATGAAGCTTGAACAGTTGAATCGCTTCTAGTTTCTTTGTGGACTATATTGCCGCTCCTGACATCTCTGACACAACCTGACTAGTGACCTGCCCTCTGAGCATCTTATTCTTAATCGCATTGAAACAGCCATGTTTGTAAGTCACGTGGGATAAAAAAAATAAAATAAAAATCTTCCAAATACATGAACAAACTTCCCTGTACTTCTTCAGGAAAGGTAACTCCACAGCATAATGCCACCTCCACCATGCTTCCCCATGTTTACAGTTGGATTAGAGTGACATACTTTAATACTTTTGAAAGGCTCTGTCCATGTTCTCATCGGCGTATTGGAATGTGTCGCTCACGGCTGATTTCTCTTTGCAGATTGGCTGCTGGAACGAGTACACAGGATTTGTAAATATTATGGATCCTCAGGTCAACATCTCAGAGGAAAACCGAACCATTGTGGTCACTACTATTATGGTACACTTTCCACGCAGTTTTAAGTGTTTCACGTATTCTGCCACTCGAGGTCATGGTGTTGATTCCAATGAGTGATACATTCTGTCCTGGACGGGTAGAACCACATCTTTTTTGTGTTGCTTTCCACCCACTCACTACATGTTGAAACAGTCGGCCCCAGATAAGCGAAGGTGGCGGTTTCGTGGCGTGGGGAAGGGTAGTGGGGCGGGGGGGAGTGTTTCAACTGTATCCGTGTGGGTGTCAAAGCATTTTGGTTTCCCATGTTTTAGTGGCCTGTCGTAGCAGTGACGTCACAATAAATGGTGTAAGTGATTATAGTTGACTCCATCAGTTACAAAAAAAAAACAAAGCAAAACATAAAACGCATACGTAAGTAGACCCGTCTGTCCTTTTCAAGTAAATGTTCAATGACACTTGGGACAGACCGACTGCAGAATGACGAGAGAATGATGCTGCAGTGGTTACACAAGCTGGGCAAAGCAAAATAAACAGCATTGGAGAAGGATAAGTTGGTATGGCGGTTTCCCCTGTTATCACTTCTTCAATCTATTTTGCTTTGCTCCTCCATGTGTTCTGTGTTGAAGTATATACTAACCCTAAGCACTTTAGTAAAGCCACATTAAGAGAAATGGAGCACATTCTTAAGCTAATTTAATTCAACCAAAAATATGTAAGGCTTACTAGATGGCTCATAACAGAAACATTTTATTGCAACACAAAACATTTCGAAATGATGGAGAAAAAGTTTCTGAAAAGCAGTGGTTATCTTAAAAAAAATATATATATATATATTTATATATATGTAAATGAATGAGAATCACACAGAAGTGAGAGGGAAAAAAAAAAACGAACATCTCCAGAGGAGGAAAAACAGACTGCCTGAGTAGAAAAATACTCTGTGGATCCAGTGTGATGGGATACATTCAGCACAGAACAAACAAATCATTGCTCTCCCACTTGCACTCTAATTGTGTGTGGCTGTAATGACAATGCCGCCTCTCCTGAGCAGCCCTGTTGTTCCGTAATGACGATGTGCTCAGTTAGAGGAAGGGTGAGCTGCACAAGTCTTTTTTTTTTTTAAATGGAGTGAAACAGCTGGCACGCTCCTGGTCTGCTTTTAATTATTTTTGTTATAAAGGATTTTTATGTCGCTTGATTCTAAATGACAAATAGCAACCAGTTGATTTTTCTTTTTTTATATAAGCTTGTTTGCTTACTTCTAATGGAATCGCAGTTTATTATTGATTCATTAAGTGTTTTTTTTATTTAATTATTTATTTAATAATTACTAATAATGTAACAAAATGTTACTTTTTTCATTGATTGAATAAGACGAACTAACTGTGCATTGGTGCAGTGTGCTTGCTGAGATAGCAGAGGCACTTCTCTGATCCCTCTACTGTCACTGGCATTTACTTGTGAAACCCATTCCCCACCCCTGTTCTCATCCCCATTCTCCACTGAGCTGACCCACGCCCTGCCTACCACTGACGCAACCTGATTATAAGAATAATCTGGCTGGTAAAATTTATAAATGTATATTTTCTTTTACATATAGAAAAAGTCACT
Source organism: Poecilia mexicana (assembly GCF_051168715.1). NCBI lineage: Eukaryota > Metazoa > Chordata > Actinopteri > Cyprinodontiformes > Poeciliidae > Poecilia > Poecilia mexicana. Next base: position 23,623,111 of record NW_028263379.1, read on the forward strand.
GAGTTGGACTTGCGGATTAAAATACAGTTTACTACAAACTGGTTTGGCTTGGTGTCTGCTGGCTGTCAAGGCTTGATAAGAGCAGCCGAACCGTGTGATCATTCTGCTTTTATCACCGCATATTTGTGCATTAGCAGGCCATCATTTGTTTATGCACGACTGCATGGACACGTTTGTAGCTGCTAGTAATATATGGAGTGTGTGTGTGATTTGGGCTTGGTGTGCATCTGTGGTCACGTTTCAAGGAAAACATTACAAGGACAGAGAGCAATTTCCCATGAATTAAAAAATTTGAAACATACTATGGCTAATTTCACACATGCCATGAGGTCAGGGTCCATTAAGAACCATTTGTTGACATTTTCCCACAAAGTTGAGGTTTCAAATAATGTGTGTTTTATACAACACCCAACACAACAACTCTTAAGACAAAAAACAGAACAAAAATGATGAGAACCTAAATATCTAAGACTAAAATATTTCTATTTCCATTATTATTAATTCTTGATCTCCTGCCAATTATAGCAAAGATTGTTGCAGAGGTCACACTCGGCATATTTAGGTGAAAATTTTGGAAATATACATCGTCTTAAACAGTATTAACACGAAAAGCTCTAAACTACAACTTCCGTTGTAGCACAGTGTAAGATTAATAATTACTTACGGATTATACACTCAGCAGACATTTTTTATTGATTTGAGTTTTAGGACATAGTGCATCATGCTGTTGTAAATAGCCAGAGGAAAACTGGTACAATACAGATATAAATTATAAATATCTCCCATATCATTTCAGTTTAACCTGTAATACAAGGCAGGATTGATCCATGCTTTCATGTTATTTATACCATATTATATCCTTTAAATTTCACAGCTTCGATTGAAATGCATCAGACTTTACAGCATGTTAGCGTCTCAGTTCTTTGAGCCTGTGTTAACTGCAGCCGCAGCTTTCTGTTGTTAGCTGTCAGTGGTGACACAAGGTGTTTTTCATGTTGCTGTCACCAATCGTCTCCAAGATTGCAGATAGTTGCAACAAGTGGCTACTTGACCTGTTGTTGCCTTTCTATTATCTTGATGCTGTTTGCCCATTCTCCTCTAAATTATGGCATCGGCCATTTCTGAATTACAGATCAGGCTATCGGGCACCAACACCCAGACCAGGTTCCTCATCTTTACCACATCAAGATGCAAATTGCTATTTGTATTGCCAAGCATTTGAACAGGGATAGCTAATAAAGTGGCCAATGGGTGTAGTATTTAACATGCTAATTATGAGAACAACCTTAACCCTGAACATCATGGGAAGTTTGAGGAAAAGGCTGGATTAAGAATTACTCCTGGATTATGGAGTTAGAGGTTCGGAGGTCAGGAATAAATAAAATCTCTAAATTTTATTTAGAGTATGTCAAAAAAATACTTGTGTGTGTATCTTTTGTTTGAGTGTGTACATGTTTAGTGTATGTGCATGTATTTGAATGCATGTTTGCATATTTCTGTATTTTTTTAACGTGTACGGGGGCATAGGAGTGAATAAACCAGCATATGTTTGAATCAACAGGAAGCTCCTTATGTGATGTACAAGAAAAATTATATGCATCTGGAGGGGAATGACAGATATGAAGGCTACTGCGTCGATTTAGCATCTGAGATTGCCAAACATGTTGGAATTAAGTACAAACTGTCAATAGTAATGGACGGCAAGTATGGAGCCCGAGACCCTGAGACCAAGACGTGGAACGGGATGGTGGGTGAACTGGTCTATGGGGTGAGTACTGGGAGTCTCGATTCTGCTGATTACATGACAGTTTGCAAGGAACTTCAACATGAGAGGAGATCTCATTTTTCTGTCTTAAGGTGATCACCAAACCCGCGGTGAACTCATCAGCTCTTGCCCCAGTTCAAAGTCCCATGATGTCCCTTGAAGCTCAGCTGTGAGTGAATTTGTCAAATGCAGCCTGAAGCATTGGGGAGTTGGTGATCATCTTGAGACGGAGAAAATGAAATCATTTCTCAGTGCTGTTCATTGCAATTAATCCTTCTTGCTTAGTTTAGAAACTGTCTCTCTCCCTCTCTCTCTCCCCCAGTCGAAACAGAGGTAGGTACATGAAAACAATGAGTCCATATGGCAAACACACTGTAATCACTTTGATGAATGAAAGATTGTATGTCTTTGAAGTGACTGTGTAATTATGTTCAATGTTTCACGTGTTTGATGAATTATGCCAGATTCACAGCTGAGTAATCTGCTTTAGAATCAACAGCTAAATGATGGTTTGCGGTTTGAAGCAACAAGATCCATATGGCGCTGCGCTTCACAACCTCTAGCGTTAAGGACGGGGGTCACGGTGTGTTATACATCTGACGAGAGTCAGCGTGGGCACTTGCGACACCTTTAAGAATTTCCAAAATGATCCCGACCCCTCCCAGTCACCTTTCTTTGAGGCCTCAATAGTTGAGCAGGGGCCAAATACAAAATGCATGAGAGTCAGACCTCCTCGCTTGTTCAATATCCTCACTATCAGCTGGAGAGATTGCTCGGTTTCACGTGCCAAATTATCTTTCGAATAGGAAAAGTCCACTCCCTGCAGATGAAAGTGGTGGGGAAACTGATTCCAAACACATTGCAGTCAAGTCTTTCCAGCCCTGCGCCTTTGCAGCAGGTGGGCCAGTCCTAATAGTTTTGTACATTCTGACCTTTTGACCAGTAAATTAATTTGATTTTCGTTGTCTTTAAAAGGTTAGGCCCGAGGCTCCTCTTTATTGTTTTGTTTGCCTGGCCATTGATTGAACACAGCACAGGAATTAAATGGTTATAGCCCACGTCTCAGCGTTGCGTTGACAGGGTAAAGAAAACAGTCGTGTTTATTGGCTCTATTTGTGTCGCTCCTTGCTCCGACCTCATAAAAAGCAAACACTCTCCGCCTTGTGCTCCTTCAGTTCGATGTTTTCTCATTTTTTGACATGAAAAGGCAAACGCAGCACAATGCAACAATGGACGCTATTGTCTTTTCCCACACTAGCTTCTTTGAAGAGGAGCATTATTTAATTAATCACACACACACAGTATGCACTAACATTGTCTGACATGATTAATTATTTTCTTCTGCTTTTACAGAGAAAGCTGTTGTGATTTCTGAAAAAGGAAAAAAAAAAAAGGGCAGCACCACCTTCATTGGATTTGTTTTGATAGCGTAATGTGATTGAAGTAGCAGAGCAAAGGGAGAAGGAGATAAAGAGAAACAGCTTGGAGAAAGAAAAAAAAAATACAGCGCCAGAATAAGCTATGTTTGGGAAAATAAGTGTAAGACACTGCCAGTGCTTTCAGATGTCTATGTGCAGCAATGATTTTGCATTCTGCAGATAAAAATGTCTAATTAAACAACATGTACAGTTTTTTTTTTCTGTCCTACTTCCGTGCAAAAATTCAATTTGGTGTTTTGTTTTTATATATCTGAAATTTTTCTTCCACTTTCTGCCTCATTTAGTCAAACATTGCTCAAATACCCGTCTGTCTGAATGGATCACTTCCAAGCTGCCTCTCTCTGAGCTTTTTCTCTTTTCTACCTCTAAATAGAACAATATTTCTGTGTAAATTTTTTCCTTCTCATCTTAGACCTTGCCTACATTTCCAGCAACTCTTTTTGCTTTCCTTTGTGATTCACCTTTTTTTTTACAGCTCTCCTTAAAACAGGATTTTTTTTTTTCTTCTTAAGAGTCATATGTAAAGTGAGATTTAAACAGCTGCAGTCGTTCACACGTACAATGACCTATTTCCCTAACATGTTCCCTGTGCATGTCCCTATTTCCAGAGGGCAGATATAGCCGTTGCGCCTCTCACCATTACTCTGGTTCGAGAGGAGGTGATAGACTTTTCCAAGCCCTTTATGAGCTTGGGCATCTCCATTATGATAAAGAAGCCACAAAAATCCAAGCCTGGCGTTTTCTCCTTCCTGGACCCACTGGCCTATGAGATCTGGATGTGTATAGTGTTTGCCTACATTGGTGTGAGCGTGGTACTGTTCCTGGTCAGTCGGTTCAGCCCGTATGAGTGGAACCTTGAGGAGCAGGATGAGACCAAAGACCCCCAGACTCCCCCCGATCCACCCAATGACTTTGGTATCTTCAACTCTCTGTGGTTCTCACTGGGCGCCTTCATGCAGCAGGGCTGCGACATCTCTCCAAGGTGGGTGAGCTTCAGTAGACACCTAGTTAAGGGATAGAGTAAAAATAAAAGTACAGTTTTATTTGGATTGTGGTCAGAGGTTTGCATGCATAGCACAAAAGTTGTATGAACGACATTTGTCCACCTTTATTATTCCATTTGCTTTATTTGAAACACTAGTGCCACTCGCAGGGGAAATAGTCCCTCTGCTTGACACCTCCATGACAAATGGTAAAATGTTCCTACATTTGGGAAACTCTCTTTAACTCCTCCAAACTTTCTTCACCTCTTTCAGTAAAGTGTTTGCTCTCCCCATTTGTTTTTAGCGCGGTCAACCTGACACTGCCGTTTCTTTGTTCTGCACACCAAGGTAGTAACAGCTCTGAATTGGCCATCTTACAATATGCAAGTGTTAGTCCTCCCCGCCAGCGCAATGTAGTTTTTGCAGCTCTCTGGGGGATTTAAAGTGCAATCAAACAGAAAAGAATAGCCAGGCACTGTGTCAATACACACGCTGGACGATTCATTGTGAAGTGTGCCAAAACAAAACAGATCAGTGGACTTCAGCCAAGGATAGTTCCTTTATAAGTGGTGACGCTGGATAAAAGGAGAATACTAAAAAGGTGTTGCACACCATTGATGTTTTACCCTCTATAATGGGAGACTTCTGATGTATTTTATGAGAGACGCTCCATATAAACGCACAACATGGCACCTTTTGTTTTTTCAATACCAGCTTGAACTCGGATTTATGGTTGGCTACATCCAAGTAGCTTCTCTCCAACCCAAGACAACCTCACTTAATATTAGTCAGGGTATATGCATATATTGAATTGCATGTATAAGTTTCGCCCCGTGTTGATATGAAAAAATTTATAAATTAGTCCTTCTAATTCTTGTTTTAAATGTTCACACATCTCATGTTTTTATTAGCGGTAAGCAAGAAATTATCACCATAAGAAAAAAAAAAGCTTCAAAACATCAGTGTGTAATTGCGCACTGAATTACTGAAATACATGGTCTTTTCATTAATATTCTAATTTATTGACTATGAGTGTAGATGACATTTATGTTAATGGTGATTTATATGTTAACTTCTGACCAGAATCCTGCATGTTTTTCCTGATTGCACAGTGTCTCACAGTTTGCTACTTGAAGCTCTGGACTAATTTTTGACACAGACTTGAGAGCAAGTTAAATCTGCAAGTTTAAAAAATAAAAACATTCAAAGATGTTTTGCTATTTTCTTTGGACGTGTGCTTTTCTATCTCCCTAAAGTGTTTCCATCTCGGTTTTACGAGTTACCAGGAAATTCTCATGACTGATCCAATCATCTATACACCTGAACACAACTGGTAGATGTTAGCAGCTCGACAGGCTCTAATTGCATTTTTTCGTTTCCCCCGTCGTACACCGTCCCTCTGTCAGGTCTCTTTCAGGGCGTATCGTTGGTGGTGTTTGGTGGTTCTTCACCCTCATCATCATCTCCTCCTACACTGCCAACCTGGCTGCCTTCTTGACTGTGGAGAGAATGGTGTCGCCTATAGAGAGTGCAGAGGATCTAGCAAAGCAGACAGAGATTGCGTACGGCACTCTGGACTCAGGCTCGACAAAAGAGTTTTTCAGGGTGAGTGGAGTCAGAAAACAGGTTTTTGTGCAACGCACCAGCTGCATTTTCTATCAGCCAAAGTGGTAAATCATGTAGAGCCCTAAATATTAAATCATAGACCTTTCTCTATGTCCTTGATCGACAACTCCTTCGCAGCTCTTCCCTTTGTGTGCTTTCAGAGAAGAACTCCTGACCTGTGAGAAATTCACCCAAATAAGTCATGTTGACAAAGTATCAATTCTTGAACTCATTGGACAGGAATGTCAAATTTATGCAGCGCGCGCTGCAGTGCGCAACCTTGAGGCCTTCCGAGGCTGTCAGCAGAAAGCATGATAACAACCCTGAAGGCTCAGAGGTGATAAAAACAGGAGGCTTAATCAAAGCACCCACATAAGACTCAGACACTGAAGGGTCAGTTCATGAGTTATAATTAGCAAGGCAGCCATGGCTGGCAAATTAGGTGTGATGAGGAAGAGCCCCCGCAGGTCAAGCAGAGCGGCCGAAAAGACATTTCAGAAGGAATCAGCAATATGTCTGCCGGCGTGAGAGACTAGCTCAGCAATTAAGTTATAAATTACTTAGAATCTGAGGTGTGAGTATTTGAGTGTCTTAGAACTAATCACACGCTCACCGTGCAAGAGCTCACCGAAGCTACGTGTTGTCTGGACGATCAGTCTTTTGCCTTGAGATCCGTAGATGTTTTTGCTCGTGGCGCGCTCACAATAGCATTCCTGAAAACAAATTCATGAAACGTTGCTCTAACTGTGATGACAAAAAGGCAATATGACAGCCTTTTATCTTGTGCTCCCCTCATTACTCATCACCAGGAGAGAAACATTACACATGTTTACCAGCTGCACACTGTTTTTAGAGAGAGTCTGACTCGAATTTTGAATCACAACCACAAAATCCAGAAATAAATCCATGTTCTTTCAGTCAGCGAAGAATGAGGAACTGTCTGCAGGGCTTGATGTTTAAAATTCTTTGGATAAAAGTCTGTAGCCCCTCATGAGCGAGGCATGAAAGATTCAATTCAGTGCAGATAATGCTTTGTATTTAAGGAAACATATTAGGACTGACAGTAAATTTATTCTTCACAGAATATCTGACAGAACTTGTCGCTGATCTGCTTTTTATCAAAAATGCTGCACAGGTGTAAGCCCGTACGGCGCACAGTAGCAGCAAATGACGACGGAGACTCCCTGAAAGGTACGCTGTGTCACAGAGCAATGCGAGATGCGGCTGGGGAGTCCCATTCTTCTGTATTCTGTCTAACGAGTGTCCTAGTTATACATCCCCAGATCTTCAAATAGGAAATGACATGTGTGAAGCTCTATTCCAGGGGACTTTTTAATTAAAGCTGCAGAAGGCTGACAAGGAAGAAAACTCACTGATTAATAGAAGTTCAGGTTCTGTTTCAGATCTGTTTCTTCAGAAAAAAATACATCCGGTGCTAATTAGACCCCGTACGCCATCAGCCAGCTGGAAATTCAAAATCAAGCCCAATTTTTCAAATCCGACACGTCATCGCATCTGACACCACTGGCCTCTAATTTTTGATGCTTTCACCTGATTTATTTTCCAAAGCTCTCTTGACAAGTAAAACAACTTTTATGATCTAAAGAATTTATCTGCTTTCAGTGGCACAAAAAAACCCCAAACAAACATGGAGGTATGAATATTGCATGAATTCACAAGTTTTTGGTTACGTTATTCTTCTCTTCTCCCTGGTTTAAGATGAAAGCACTTTTTAGCTCCAGTCAAATTGACTATTTGTAAAAGTATTTTCTACCTGACTAGAACCGTAACACTCCTTGCAGTTTGTCTCATCATCTGGGGGAATGCTTTGGATTGTTTTTGCAAACTCCGGGTGTTGTAGCAGATATTCCAGAAAGCCCAGATTCCGACGGCCACCACCCACTAGGACAGCTGGCCTGGGAGCCCATGGATGTGCCCAGTGGAGGCCTCCATTACTCTAGGCATTTGGCAGTGGCTATCTAACAGCTCTTGGCTCCTTTCCCCCAGACTACCATGCTTCCCTGGAAGCATTTCTCTCCCCGGTCGTTAGCCTGTCTGTTGTTTTACCTTGAGATGGTCACTTTACTTGAGCACTACAGCTGCACTGCAATGCATTAAATTGATTTAAGTTAGTCAATTAGTGTTTTTTCAGTGATTCTAAAACAATGGGGAGGTACACCATTGATTGTACATTTACCCTCCTTATCAAGTACAAATGGGAAAAGTGTACATATATCTGTGACACAGTTATTGGCATTCCTGTGGTTGAAGCTTTGTGCAGCCCCGTTTTGCCAATAGAAAAGTAATTTCCCTGCGTAGAGAGAGAGCTTTCATGTATGTGCCTTTTCCCCGTGCCGTTTTATGCACTCATCTGTTCAGATCACCCCAATAATTTGATATTGTCATTTCACAGTTACTTTGTATCATATTAACGTTGATCTGACCACGTTTTAAAGTTTGTCTTGCAAAAAGCAAGGTAAAAAGACCCAATGACATGTGTTGTCAGTTTTTGAGCAGTCAGTCAAAAATGTATTTACAGTCTCATTGTATTTCAAGTAGTTCATGACCTCATGCACTCAGACGATGCGATCTAAGACTCCAGATCATAAAACAGACCCCCAGCATCACAAATCCTCCACTATAGTCAACAGTGTGCATGAGATGCTTTTCCTCACATTCGTATCCTTTGTTTTTTGCCAAACTGACTCGGAGTGTTTCGTATCTAAAGCTCTATCTCAGCCTCATGAGAGTAAAGCCCACAGTTGGAGACTCCAGACATTGACATTTGTGATGGAATAATATTTTTCTGGCTTTCCTGAGTTTAGCTATCATCTGAGGATTGCTGTGGAGTCATTGTGACCTCAAGAGACTTGGTATTTTTGCTATTACTTCCATGTAACTTCAGCGTAACCATTGCGTGTGAATGCGTGTGCGAATGGGTGAATGACTGAATGTAATGTAAAGTGCTGTGGACTCCAGCTAAAGTACCAAAAGTTTATTAAATTTAACATATTTTCATATGTGATCGTAAGACGGAAAATGTTTTTTTTTTTTCTAGCATGCCTGTCAGACGACTTGTTTGCTTGTCCATTACTCTGTTCCTGACTGTTTATGGTTGCAGATTAATGTGGCTGAAAGAAATGGGCCCCCGTGTCCCCTCATAATTACACCACAGGGAAACAGAAAATAATGGATGATTAATCCTAAACACTATGATAAACCTAAAGTTGTACAGCAAGAATTATAATTTTAATTTCTCAAATGTTTTTCCACCTAACATTATGTCCGTGCAACAAAAGCTAAATTTATTTTAAGGGTTTTTACACAGTCTTACGGGGAGCGTCAATAAACTCCATCCAAATGGCTCACTGCATTGCTGAAATGCACAATACTGTGAAGACTGGATCAGACGACCTTTGGCGATAAAAGCGAGTTGACTTGGTTGTTTAATTACCTGTAAAGACATGGTCTGGATGATCAAATGCAATTCCAATGTCCCTTTGTGCACCTCATTTAGTAGCAAAAGATGACAGAATCATAACTGCATGGGAAGTAAGGGGGCTTTGTTTGCTGCTCCCCTCGAAAAGATTGCCTATTAACCAAAGCTTCAATGGCAAACTATCATGCATCTCAGTGATCTGCAGGTGTGTTGGAGATTAGGGGACACAACAGCGAGGGTGCAGGCACCAATACGTTCTGTAAAGCATGAAAATCAATTTCACGTCTCAGCTATTGTAGCACACACTGCTGTCTCAGGATGGTCTGATACAATGTTTAATAAGCAGCTATTTGTGCTTAGCAGACCTGCATTAGAGCGGGGTTGCATGGCGAAGAGACAGCAAGGCAATTTTGTATAAGCAAACCCTGATTTGCCCTGGCATCATATGCAGCACAACTCCCAGGACTCTTGTCACTTTGCGTTTTAGAACAGCGTTAAGTAAAGGGGAGGTTCTCGCAGAGATCAGAGGCCGTTTGCATGAAAAAGAAACCCGACAAAACGTGCGCACTACAAGATAGGTGTAACCTCTGAGGGGAAAGTACAGTCCTCCGAGGATTTGCCGAAGTTGAGATGAGCAGCGGCGGGCTCTGTGGCGGAGCCGACGGAGTCCAGCACCGAGCATCAAAGACGAGTAATTGGTATTCAGGGTGAAGCATGTGGCACTTCAGTGACAAAATACACCCCCAGAGCTTCAACTTTCATCTCTTCCTACTTGAGATACAGGTAGTCCTGGTGTACAGGATATTGAAGGGAAGCGGCGATGTCGACGAACAAAATGGAAGGGAAGTTGAGTTGAATGAAATGTAGCAGAGGTGCTCGGCGATGGCCTTTAAATGCACAAGCAGTGGAGCATACGTGGGGGGAGGCTGTAATGAAAGCGGCCCTGCGGTGCCAGAGGGAGAATAAAAAACAGGCTGCAGTTCGGAGGCCAGCGGGCAGAGGGCTGGGAAATGCTGCATAACTCAAAATCGATACAGATTAAGTGGTTATTTAAAACGGAGAGGTCAATTTATTTGACTTTGGAGTTTAATCACTTGTCTCTTTAGAGACGTTTTAATGACGTGATTGGAGATTCTAAAAAGGAAAAGAAACACATCTCTCTCTCTCTCCCTGCTAAATTTGACAATGATCCTTTAACATACAGAGCTGCGGCGGCGGTCCTCTTTCCTGTCTTCCTGTCCTTTTCTGTCAGAAAAGCAGAGATAATTCAAAGGGCTTCATTCAGACGTGTAAGCACTTTCCACAAAGACCTTAAATTTATTTCTGCAGAGTAACCTTTTAAAGTACAGGAGGACAGTACTCAACTTCTTATGCAGTTCTGAGCAGTGGCTAAAAACTAGAACCTTTATTCCATACATATATTGGTATATTGTTCTCTGATAGTAAAGAAGAAGAAGAAAAAAAACATAATACTACAACACCACCAGCAACATTTAGATGATTTTGTATAATTATTTCAGCACTTAAACCACTGGACTTATTGTTGTTTTATAGCAGAAGAAAAAGCTGTAACAAGTGGGGCTGGAATAAATTATTAATAATAATAATAATACACAATAAATATTGTATTATGTTTTACATTGCTTTAGGTGTGATTCAGGCAATTACATGTATTGTGACTCAATTCACGTTTTATGCTCTGTTCTTGATGTGGAAAATGTCTTTTCCATACTTCACTTTCTTTCCCATTATGTAAATAATGTTCTTCCTTTCTTCTTTCCTTCCTTCCTCTACATTTTTCTTTCTTCTCTCCTCCAAATGTTGCACACTTCTGTTACGCTTTTTTTTTTATGTCTCCAGAGTCTGTATTATCCAGACTAAATGTTTACAGTCGACTGCAACTTTCTCCTTTTTCCTGTTGTCGATTATAGCTTTTTGCGTTTCCCTTCCTCTAACAAATCCTATTCGACCGCTAAAATCTACGTGCTATGTTATCTTTGGTTTAATAATCAACACAAACACCAGCCAAAATTAATTCAGCTCACTTTAATTTTCAACAAATCTGACAGCGTTGGCATTGAAACATGCAAACCAGAATAAGCTCAGCTGTCACAAAAGGAATGTTAAAATATCAATCTTTGTATTTATGTTACACATATATCACAATTAAAACAATATTAAGGCAAGCTGTTTGAGGTGAAAACATTAAGCATGATCTACAGAGGACTCAGCTTTAGAACTTGTTGAAACTAATATGTTTTTGCTTTGTTTACATGTCTTACTTTCTTACAAGATGAGTTTTTCTTGGTCACTAAAACTGATATTTTAAAAAGAAAAAAAAAAAAATCTAAACGTAATTGGTTCTCAACTTGTCCTGATCTGTTTCTATCACACTTCAAATATAATTTGACAACATTAATGAAAGGGACAATAAATGATGTTAATATTCTATTCTGTCAATTAAATAGAGATTAAATGGTCTAATGTCAGAGAAAAAAAAAACTGCTCAAATGATCAAGTAACATTTGGGCAAAGGCACTGCTTCAGCCATTTTTAAGACCCTTTATCAGGTTGAAGTTATTCCCGCCTGCCAACTGGGCATGGGTATTATAATATTTTTGACAAATATCTAATCATGTAGATGAAGTTTTTGTCAAAAAGCTGAGGAAAAAATATCACTCATTAAAATCTCCACAGTAGATTTTCTGGGTCCTCGGAGATATTGATCCCTTTCTATTTCTAATGTTATCATAACCTTACTTTAAGAAAAAATTCCCGAACTATCCCTTTAACAAGCCTCTATCTAGACTCTACTTGTATTCAGGATTGTGGTCCACATATTACATCTCATGTTTAGCACTTACCCAATCTAAAGAGAGTTCATACAGTATCAGATATTTGTAAAACAAAGCTAATAAGGATCACTGCTCTCACCATCAGTCGGCCTTTTCCCGAGGCAAGTGATGTCTGTTTTCTCGTCTCGGGTCAGAGGCTTTGAAAACATTACATTACAAGGCGGCAGGAAGCTCATTGTTTCTGGTTGATTTGCTGGTTGAACACCTACACAGATGACGTAACCGTGTCGCTGAGGTAGGAGGACTGGCTATTTAGGTACTCTGCCACGAAGCCAGCAGCGAGGCGATTGCTTCAGAATGACTTTCAGAGACTCTGAGAAGAGGAGAATAAGACGCATGCAAATGACGCAGCTTTGAATCGTGTCTTTATTTAAATATGAAAATATATTTTAAACGGCGTAAAGATTTATGACTCAGCCATACGTTAACAGGATCATTATATGATGTATAGAATGGCGGCACATATAAAACCATGTTTCCAACAGCATTTAATAGCTCCTTAAATCGTCTCTTAATTGCTTATGGACTTTAGTAATTGCTCTCTAATTGAATTTCTCATGCCCACCAAAGAACATGAATGATAACGTTTAAAAAGAGATGAGCGATGTTTGTTCGTATTAGTCAGCCCTAAACGCGAGCGTGTTGGCGAGCCCGTCTGCGTGCACATTAATGTGCCAGCAGTCAACAATCAAATAGTTCTCTTTCCCTGCTGAGCTCTCTCCCCCGAATCTCGTTTTCTCCTCCCGTTTTCTCTGCTGGAAGCATCTCAGCTGGGATTTTTTTCAGTACCAGTGAATCGGCCTATTTGGGCTTCAGTCGCACTTTGCAAAACCTCTCTGATATTGATAAATTGACTTCATAAGGCACCGCAGCAGCACATTCTGTCGTCATTGATCAATGTTGAGATCTATTCTCGATGCAACAAGGAGCTTTCCCACCGCTGAGAGGATGAGCCTCATCGTGTCTTCTGGGAAATGCCCTCCGAACGAGTCTTATTTTCATGCTGTCGCACACTAAATTATAACTGTTGAACTGAAAAATAAATAAAATTTAAAAAATAGCTGCTATTTTCACTGAGTGCAGCTCCTCTTGTTTGTTGTGTTTGCATTAAAGCAGGACTGATATAACCCAACCACCGGGTTTTGTTCATTTCAATGGGGGGGGGGAACATTCATCAAACAGATTTTTATATTTGCGTAACGTCGCTGCCTCGTCTTAGCCTCACCCATGGCCTGATGTGCAGTGACAGATGCCTGCAAACAAACTATATGATTACATAAAGCCAGAAAAGCACTTTCATTTGGTCAAGGTTAATGCTTTTGTTTAATAATGGGAATGCATTAGAGATGGATACTCTACCGTTAGGGAGACTCCTACTAATTCAAGGCAGAGATCCCTCTATAATAATCAGCATGTTTGGACAGGAAGAGCAATGCAGTTGATGATCTACTGTTATTATTCTGTTTAAAAAAAACAAACAAAAAAAACAATGATTTTCGCCTATTTTCTAACATTCCTAGGAGAAGGAGAATACTATTGTCAAATACTTGAACAAATGAAATGAAGCATATTGTAACTTTTATTTTTCAGCGTAATGCACAACACATACAAGACCCTGCAAGCAGCCTATTCTTCATTTTATTTTTCCCCTGTAGCTAATTGTAAAATCCAGTCAGAAGGCTGATAATCAGATAAACCAAAGCATCGGCCCATAAACCAATTTCTTGGTTCATGGATCAAGTCAATATTATAACTTTAATCATTACTTAATAAGATCATATGATCAATATTTCATTGTTTAGGGGGTTTCAAAATATAATTTAAATAATTATAATGAATTAACTAACTCTTAAAAACATGGCTTGTGGCTGTTTGGAGTAAAAATGGTAAATTATTCCCTCAGATGCACAGAAACATGAGTAAAACTTTTGCATGATAGCGAACAAAGATGTCGCTCTAGACTGTAAAGCTCTACTTTTTTGGGGGGGTCCCAACACTATAAAAACAACTTGTTGAATGAACAAAACAATGTGGCCTTTTTATCACAGTTAATGAAACTGGACACGCTTACTGATAAAAAGAAAAGAAAACACAAAAGTTACTGGGGAGAAAAGTTCATTTAAGTAAATTACACAAAAATAAATCATAAAACCATAATCATCTTAAGATGGCCACCCTAAAAAAAAAATCCACTTTGTTTGATTCAGATCAGTGACATCACTTGAGGCAGTGAGAATTGGCATCCGACGTCTACAATTGACAGGTTTGCAGTTATCAGCTGGCATTAGTAAACACTCTGGCACAAAAGCAGCTTTTGACAGATTCCAGTGTAGCTTCAGAAGCCTTTTCATCTCGCCTGTTAGGATTTGCCCCTGAGGAATCCAACTCAGATGAAGAAGAATATAATAAATACCAGTCGGAGCAAGAGTTCAAGATGCATGGGTTTCAAGCTCTACTGATTTCAGTGAGACTCCCACAAACAGCAAGCCATGGTGCATGCTATTGACAGCCAACGCCATAGCAACCTGGGATGAAGACAGTCGTTGTGTCAGGACTTTTTGGACCGAGTGTTACAGACATCTTGAGTTATAAAAACCATTGTGGTTGATTCCTAAAGTTGTTTGCTTCTTGAAAATGACATATTTTGCTCGCGTAGCATCAACTAGCCAACTAGTAACAATTTTATTAAAAAGATGTATAAGATGAAAAGAAAAAAAACAACATTTAAACCTTGCAAATCATAAAACCTTACTCATCCCTGTGAAATAACATTACAGTAGTGGAAATAATAATTTTTAAAAAATGGCATTTTGGTTTATATGTGACACAATATTGATTGTATGTTAGAAACAATTCAACAACAGCAAGAAATCTTGTCAAATGAGAGAAAATGGTTGTTATTTAGAAAAAAAAATTAAAACCAGTGAAATCAACCGACTGAAGGTAAATAAGTCCAGTAGGTTCTGATCAATGGAGTTAATCTGGAGAAGATTCATGTAGTTGTACAACTAAATTAGCAATAAAAAAAAAGCAAAATCATTGTTTTTTTTGTTTCATTCAACAATTTTATTTGTCAATAATTATATTAAAAATAAATAATTCTACAGCTCTATGTGACAAAAGCAAAGTTATAGATAACTCTGCTACCTTAGATTGTTTTCATTTTGTTTTTACTGCATTCAGACAACGTGAATGCGTCTTTAAGTCTTCATGGGGCAGTTTTTGAACCTCAGCTCATCTCTGCCTGGACAGCGATCACAACAACAAGATGTGTGACACGGCTGTGCCAAAGTCAAGTCCAGCAGCAGCTGAATATTTTAATTGATGCTTATTATAGATAGCGTCCAACTCTCCCCGATTTCACAGTCTCACTAAGCCGGACCTGCGGCGCTGGAGAAGCACTCGTCTCTGTCACTTTGTCACGGGCGCTTTGTTGTTCACTTCCCCGGCTTCCTCTGCGCGACGCCTCTGAGTCACACGCAAGATATTTCATTAGCCATGTTGCTGTACGAGTGTAATAAGCTCCACAAGTTGGAGACGAACTACAAACAAAACCTTATTTCACTCGCTGAGGCTGAACATCTGTCAAGGATATTATGCTGAACTTGTGCATGTTTTTAAATAAAAAGATCATTACCTGCTGTTTACTGCCTGTTGAATTATTTATCGAAGTATTTTTAGAGCCAGGTAATAAGTACATTTTTGGAATAATGTTGATGTGTGATGCTCATATGTACATGCAGGGACTTTGGGATGTCAAATGTTTTTGCTGCGTTAGATCTGCAGAGAGAAGATGGATTTTGCACATTTTTGTACCTCGTGATCACGTAACCATTTGTCGTGGTCGCATTTTCTGGGAGTATTCAAAGATATCGTACGCGCTTTCCCAGATGTCTATGACTACTTCGCAGCGCCTTTTTAGATCAAGTGATCACTTAAGCACGAAAATCCAGCAAAATCCATCCCGTGTGGACGCGAGTCGTTGAAACTTCTGAAGTCTTTTTCTCCCTTTTCTCCTCCGCACAGCGATCCAAAATAGCGGTGTACGAGAAGATGTGGTCTTACATGAAATCCGCAGAGCCCAATGTGTTTGTTAAGACCACGCCAGACGGCGTCGCCCGAGTGCGAAAGTCAAAGGGCAAGTTTGCCTTTCTCCTTGAGTCCACGATGAACGAGTACATCGAGCAGCGGAAGCCGTGCGACACCATGAAGGTGGGAGGGAACCTCGACTCCAAAGGCTACGGCGTGGCGACGCCCAAAGGCTCGGCATTAAGGTGGGTGGAATATTATAACAATATCCCCCCCATGTTGTTATAGTATTCCACCTACCCTGATGTCCCCCTGTTGTCATTCTCTTCTCTTCTTGTTTTGTATGGAAGCAGAGGTAACGGTAGTCATGCCTTTTTAACTGTACTTGGATTCAAAGGTTATTTGATGTTTCTTTTTTTCCTGCATAGAATTGCTGTTTTATGTTAGAAAAAAAAAATACAATCTAATCCAGATGAAAAGGTAAACGCTAACAATCATTTCATATTTATGTCTTTCTTACTGCTGTTTTTTTCTCTCCTTCGATCTCTCCTTCTGTCCCGTGTGCTGTCCTACCTGACTGTTGTGTTGTCACTTTTAATTTAACAGTTCAATGGTTTTTCAATTTAGCCTTTAAAAGCTGCGCTGTCACTTGTGACGAATGTTAATTGCATGATGTTTGTTGTTGTTACTTTTTCTTCTCAATGACAAGTGTCCCCATCCCGCACACTTCAGTTCTTAAACTACGTGACCCATCATGCCACCTTTTTCCAAGATTTAACACTGTCTCTGCCTTATGTGAGCCTTTATTTATCTCTCCATATTCTTTAAATTCTTAAACAATTTGTCCTTTTCCTCGACCATTCTGATTAACAGTAGTCTGTGCGTAAAGCCCCTTCTTTGACACTGGTAGTTTCTCTACCATTGCTTCCTAATATGCCTTATCATCATTCTCACTTTGCATTAGATTTCTCACGGACCTGTGCATTTTCTTACAAGTTATGTTTTATCGTTTCAAGAAATGCTGTTAACCTGGCAGTTTTAAAACTGAATGAGCAAGGCCTCTTGGACAAATTGAAAAACAAATGGTGGTACGACAAGGGAGAGTGCGGCAGCGGGGGAGGTGACTCCAAGGTCAGCCTCGATGTCACCACAATCGGGTACCATAGTTCAGAGTAATCGGCAAAGCTGTTAGCAAAGAACGCAACCGAAATCCAGCCCGATCCGGACCATACCAAGCCAACCTGCCGCACTGAGGCAGATGATAAAAGTGTTAGGTTGACCAGATGGTGTAATGGCTTATTTGGCAGCTAAGGAGCTTTTGCCTTAACTAGCTGGAAAAACATCACTTGTAGAGTTAAAATGCTGAGAAGTAACACGGCCTCTATAGTTGTCAAAGGATTAAATGTGTTCACTCACCCTGATGTAAAGGGCAAGTCAATCAATATGAGGGAGTAATAGAGATGCATTGATCAGAATGTTCTGGCCAATTTATATTCTGTGGTTTTTGTAAAGCTTTGGCATGTCATTAACACTTTTACCTGATTCTGGTTTCTCTTCAAGAACTGCGTTGTAAAAAAAAAATATATAAGAATAGCATTGCGATTAATAATTTACTGTTTTCGAAGACAAAATATTTACATTTTAAACTGACTTTAGCATTCTCTAGTCGCAATTTACACAGTTAATGTAGTTAATGATGCAAAAAAATTGCACTTTTTGTATTAAAATTAAAATGTATTAATCTGAAATGTTTAAAATACTAAACTCTTTGAAATCCAAAATGTTCCATTATACAGTTCTTGAACGCTAAAAAGGATAAAGCTGACCAAATGTACTATAGCTTGTTCAATTTCCTTGTGCTTTCACACAACCTACAACTATTGACAATAGTTGCTTTCAGGCTTCAGTCAGTAACAATATACCACACCAAAGAGTGTTGTTGTCATCAGACACACCATACACACACAAATGTTTGGTGTTTTCACTAATTGGGAAAAAGATAACTGAGTTTTTGGCATAAGTTCATCTTATTTTGATCACCATCTGATTTCACAGTGCGCATTAAGTTATAATAGCTGATAAAGTCACATTTACTTATAGAAAAAAAAAAAAAGTGCCTGTCAACAATACTGCTTTACAAAAGTCAACATAAGTGCGGTTTTGGAGATTTGGTAAAAGCGGCTTTGCTGTACTTTGGTACACAGCTGCTTCACATTAACAGCTCAGGTTAAGAGGAACCAGTTCTTCTCAAATGGAAAATGGCTGCCAGACAGAGGCAGACCATAAAGCAAGGGGAACAGCGGTGTCTTGAGGGGACTAAGCATTACAGGCAAACGTGAGAACTCTAATTAAAGACAACACTTTTGTTTTTCTTTTGTTTTTGTTGTTTTTTTAATAAAAGCTACCTGTGGTTTGAATCCCTTCCAACTGTGACCCCTCAGACTACCAGGCCTCTCCAACCTTTTTCCAGTAGTGAAGAACGTTTTCCAGTGCGCCGACCAGCAGTCCAAAGTGTGAAACCACAAGCAGCTTCTGATGGAATGAGTGAAGGATTGTTGGGTTCTGACAAAATCCAATTTAAATTCAATCTTTAAATTTAAGTTGTGGTTTTGTTTTTTTGGGGGGGGCGGGGGGTTTGTATCATCATTCCAGCTTGCAAAAACAGAATGCTTCAATAAAAGACCAAAATTACTTTGTCGTAGTTATACTGATATAAGTAAATCTCTTGACTCACCCTCTGTAAGAAAACTCCTCAATGTAATCTTCATCTTTTACACTTTTTGTTTTCTTTTTGCCAAGCAGCTGCTAGCTTTTTAAGTCGCTTGTTTCAAGAAGCCCCTCTGGCCACATACAGCAGTTTCCATCACTCTTCTCTGATGCGCTATAGAAGTCCGAGAAATGTACGACCTGTCTGTTTCATGGTTTCTCCTCAGGGAAGATTGGAAAGGTAGACTAAACTAGCCTGGAGCTGGATGTGTTTGGAGCATCCAATCACCTGGTCTGGGACGGCTATGAAGTCCCGTTAGCAGACATGAAGAGATGCACGGATTTGTTTTCACCCAGCAGCATGCACACACACACGCACACACACGCACGCCGAGTTCCCCCTCACCCTCAGGCCCAACACACCGCAGCCCAGATTGACTTCCAGACACAGAGCATGTTGCTGGGTAATTGCATTGTTAATCAATGTCTTTCCAAGTCAAGACAATGGTTTGGTCTTCACACTCTGTTTCTCCAGATTGGCTATGAAGGATATACAGTGGTGTAATCTTCTTTCAGTGCATTATGGGGGGAGGGGAGGAGGGACACATTGTTTCGAGGTAGTAGTCAGGTCACTCATTTATCAATGTTCTCTGTTTTTGCTTCTAATTGAACTTTTATATCTGATGAAAAATATAGCTGAACTACAAATGACTAAAAATCATGAAGTGGCTCCTAGATGTGTGCTTTTATCTAGATTAGATTTTTTTTCTTTCTTCTCTCCGACATCTGATCACTTAGATCCCAGACGAGGCAAATAATACACTTGGTTATGCAGCTGCAGGCAAACATGAGACAGATATGCCACCACTCTTGATTTTCGTCCTGCGGCTATCGTCTGTTACTAATCTGTCAAAACACAAAGGTTTCCTCCGTGATAAACAGCAGCAAACCTCGTACCGCGTAATTCCGCTTTCATTTTTGGGGCCTCATTTGCTTCCAGAATTTGGCGGTATTACACCAAGACAAAAAGCGTTTTGTTGAAGAACGTACGGTCTGAATCTGATTTTTCCGCTGAGTGAAGACAAAGCTCCTGGCAGAATGACCTGCAGCTGATAAGCCGCTGGTTCTCCCTGCCCGTTAATTTCTCTGGTTGATGGTCACAGACTTGCAGATCGTACCGTCAGTACCTGCTCGTCGCCGTGTTAGCAGCATCTGCCGATTACTCGAAGCGATTAGGTAGGTCCTGGCTTTACACTAGGGGTTATACAGGTGATAGGTAGAATGCCTGCTCTTTGTGATGTTGACTACAGCCAGGTGTCCTGCTTTATCGCTTTGTAAAGTATGTAGTAGTTTAAAAGTTGAATAACATAAAATAACATAATATAATGTTATTTATGTTATTTCCCACGTGAAGAACTCCTGTAAACCTTGCAGTATTGAAACTCAGTGAACAAGGCATCTTAGACAAGCTGAAAAACAAATGGTGGTACGATAAGGGTGAATGTGGAACCAAGGACTCTGGAAGTAAGGTCAGTCGCTGCAGGTCTTTTGTACTGATTCCAAATTGCATTTTGACGTACTGTTCATATGCAAGACTAAAACTTTTACATTTGAAATATGCATTTTGTTTATTTGCCACACACACACCTTTCTTTTTTCTTTTTTTTTTTTAAGAGTACTTTGCAATTTCTGCCACACACTGTAACCCAGTTTCTATGTGGCTTTAGGCACTGCATCCCCAAATGGTTTTTTTTTGTCCTTTTATGAAATTTTTAATTAGACACTTTTTAAGCAGTATAACCCATGACACTGTTTTATGAAAACTGTAATGATAACATTAAGGGGAGACTAAACAAGTGCCTTTTTTTTTTTGTTTTAGATTCAGAACGACAGCAGTTAACACATGCTGATAAATGCTGTTTCGTTTTTTGCTCATTTCCATTCTTGACATTCATGATGCTTCGACCATTATGCTGCTGTTTCTATTTACCAAACTGTTAATGAAAAATTGATTTGTTTGTGTTCTTACTACTTTGCATCGAGACGCGTCTGTTGGATTCTGCGGCCTCCTGTGGTGTGATGAACAAGCAAAACCCTCTTATTGTGATGAGTTACACAAATTCAACCTCTCTGAGCAGCGGGAGCGCCGCAGGGCGTCCTCCAAATTTTGTGGTGACTCACAGAGGAGACTTAACATGCTTTGCTTGAGCATTACAACAAGTCGAAGAATGTAATAAACCTGATACTTAACCCTCTGAGATCCAAATGACATGGTAATATAAGGTCTTTATATAGCTCCATGCTCTTAAGGTTAAACTGCAAATAGTAAAACTCTAATAAACAAATTTTTCGTAAATACATTTGGTTGGGAAACAGCAGCAAAATGGTTTCACGTACAGTAGATTGTTTTTTTGGTTTTTTTACTTTTAACTGAGCTATCATTTATATGCTATCAACTTGACTGTACTGTATGACATTGCTACCGTGAGAGTTATACGTACATGTCTCTGAGAGAATTAAAAAAGACAGGGATTTTTTATTTATTTATTTTTTTTAAGAGCTATCGACCTATGCGATACTGACCGGCTTCCTTTTATGGTTAAGTGCAGAAGCCATTTTTACGTACAAGTAGCTCACAACAGGAAAAGCTCTACATTCACCAGCAGAGTAAAACACACTGGCTCCTTCTAGCAATAATTAGGTTCCTTATCAATTTTTTTATTTATTTTTTGCTACTATTAGGGTATATTTTCACCAAAAAGCAATAATCTTGGCTTCTGATTATATAGGATTTTGTTGCTTAGCTGCTGACACTGATGTAGTTGATAGCTTTGAGTAGTTTAAGGCATAGTTTCAGAATTACATGCTGCTCTGCTGATGTTGTTCCACTGCAAAACGCTTAACTTTGGTATTCACTTTCCCCCAGGACAAGACAAGTGCTCTCAGCCTAAGCAATGTGGCAGGAGTCTTCTATATTCTGGTTGGAGGGCTGGGGCTGGCTATGATGGTGGCTCTGATAGAGTTCTGTTATAAATCACGACAAGAAACCAAACGGCTAAAATTGGCCAAGAATACCCAGAATTTTAAGCCGGCTCCCCCGACCAACACCCAGAACTTTGCCACATACAGAGAAGGCTACAACGTGTACGGAACCGAGAGCGTTAAGATCTAGAGGTATGTTGGCTCTCTTTACCTTCCACAGAGTCGTCCCCCCCCCCTCATGCGTCAGGAGAGATGAATCATTTAGGGGGGGGTTTTCTTTCACCCCCATAGCAGTCAGAGTGAATTATTCAGCTGTGTGTATGCTGCCAGTGAAATTGTTCATGGTTGTCATGTTGGACAAAACCCAATTATTTCCACAGACAAAAAAAATACAAAAAAACTCTGCTACACAAACTGGAAAGCAGTTGAGCAACAGGATGGAGGAGTGGTAGCAATAAACGAAACCACACGTGTTAAACGGAAGATGAATTATCATAGTATCACATCGAATAGATAAGTCAGTCAGCAGTATGGACAGACTGACAGACCCGAGCCTGTAAAGTGTGGCAGCCCTTTGGGTCTGAATGCAGCTGCTGTGAGTCCTCTTCCTCTGCCCCCGGGTCAGTAGAGTTGATATCTAAACTGATTCCACACTTTTATCAGATTACACGAGACTGCAGAACTTGGCTGGCCACAGAAGCCCCTCAGCATAACCCATTCTGTCTGTAGCCACGCACGCCGTGTGGACTGGTACTGTCTCGTTGAAAGGCTGTCACAGGGTGGCGCTTCACGAAACATCAGACATGCAGACAGAGGATGCCACTGCCACGGCCCTCAGCTGTCAGGCTCCTGCATCGCTATCAGAGGTGACCCCCCCAGGAGTGACCCTGGAAGCTTTTAGACGAATCCGTGATCCAGCACACCTGAATTAAATTACTTTTCAGAGGCCTTTCATATTTTATGGTCATCATTAAAAGGTGGCTTTTTTTGACATTAGCAAGCGTGTGTAGAGTCTGTAGAAGTCCCTTGACATGCTCCAACACTGAAGTTCGAAGATTCATCATTCAGCCTAGGCGTGGCCCTGCTCAGCCAAATCACTTCTCAGCAGTTTGTTTCGTGTTTCTCACTCCTCTGAATGACTTGCAGCTTGTAATAAAAGAAAGACAGTATTATTCCGTAAACATCCGTCTGAAAATTATGCATTTTGAAGCATTTACCCAAGGAAACAATTAAATTACATAGCTCAGTCTGTAAATAACATGTTGCCCTACCTTTGTTAGACATCTTAAAATTGAAATGTTCAGATGCTAATTACTTGACCTGGTGTATTACAATGTTTAAAACCTGTGGCTTGTTGACGTTTAACTGTTTTGTAAACAAGTCCAATTATGATCTGTCAATATAAATATCTATTGATCAACTGTATATCTCATTATCAGTAGGTTTTTAGGATCCTTTTCCTTTTGCTAATAATTAAGTACGTTATGGTTAAATTGCTGTCTGCCAACCCTGGCTGAAACTTAGGCTCAGCAGCCAGCTGTTAACTTGTTCAATTTGATAGAAAATACCTGGAAGCATTGGAGCAGACCAGAACAAACTAAAGCTGTGAAGTTGCACAACATGAACGCACATAAAATGAACTCAAAACCACTAAACTGCCTTGTAAGGCCGAGTAAATCTGCAGCCACATTTCTGATTGTGAACCCCTCCCGACACGTTGCACCCAGCCTTTCTTCCAAATGCTAATATAAATGCTAATCATGTTGAGCGCAGCTTTTTGAAACCCTTCTCTTAGTAGACACAGAAACCACATCACATGAAGCATACTGAGGACTTTCTAAAGAAGTTCCTAATGTAAACCTGCTATTAAGACTTCCAGCTAAAAGCCACCATGAACAAGTGGGAACCAGGAAACGTCTATAAGTAACAGTCCACTAAAAACACATTACGTGTGCTTTGTTTTTGATTACATTGATTGCATGGGCGTTCTCATTAAACGCAGTGCGTGACATGTCAAATGTTTCAAATGCCAAAAGAGCACATTTTCCCAATCATCTTATTGCTGTGAGAAATGGAATCCTCAGATACGCCGTTTTGTTCCTGAGAAGAAAAACTTTTCCATCATGTGTGCCCGAGACATCTGCAATGATTTCTTTTCACACCGTGTTCTTTTTATCTGATTAGGCAAGAAGTTAGCTGTAAAACAGAACACGTCGTTTACATCAAATTGTCCAAATTTGATGGCAGGCGAAGACATTTTTCTTTTGCTTCTGTTGCCGATGCCGCCAGTCAGACGAGTTTGAGTTAAAGCTGGACAGCCGTGAGGAAGCACGGCGATCACATCTTTTGACGTCAAAATTGCCGAAAATATTCGCAGGCGATTGATGTTGCTTTTGTCACTGCAAACCTCCACGTGCCATACAAGGTCAAACAAAGACTTCCAGGTGTTAAGGTGCAACATTTCTTCACAGACTTCTGCTGCAGCGTTCTAAACTCCTCCCATCTCTGCCTCTGCTCTGTTCGTTGATGCAGGTTTACGAAACGTTTGGGCCGTCATCTACAACTGTGACTAAACATCTGTGAAAGGCACGGGACCACACGGGGTTTGTGCTTCATGACATGATAATCTGCATTGACGACACGACTTGACTGGTCATGGGAAAAGCCGATGAGGTTTCCTCCGCCTCTCAGTGCCTTATGGAACTCCGAGTCTAAACAATGCAACTCGATCACAACGATAACGCTTTTTTTGCTTGAAACTCATACGAAACAGAAGAATGATGCAGAGTTAAAACACACACACACATATTATATATATATATATATATATATATATATATATATATATATATATATATATATATAAGGAGAGAATAAAGCCATCATTTGCAACTCTAAGCACATTTTGAAGTGCCAGACAGACAATGTACAATACATGACAAGTGTCCAATTGGTTTTCTTGTAATCAATATGATCAGATTACTCTTCATCCTTCTGCTGCCAGATTTCCACTGGTTCAATGTGCTGAATTTATTTTACTAGATCTACTCAGTGCACCGTAGGACACTGGTTCTTAGATAATAGCTTTTTATGCTGCTGTGAATCCCTTCGAATGACCATGAACTTGAAGAGGAAAGACCCGTTGCTTGTCAAGCTCGAAACAAAGATGCGTGTCGTTTGTACTCAGAACTCTGGTGCTGCTGCCAACGTCGTCTTCGGGAAAGTCTGACAGGACTCCGGAAGATATCGGAAGAGGACGACATGAAGCAGGACCCGATTCCCACTTCCAATACTGCCAAGAGTGTGTTTTGTATGACAATGATTATGTAGTCTGGCTAAAGAAATATATACGGATTTGTAAAATATCGAGGAGGTTTTGATGCTCTGAAAAGTCTTTCCCTGAAACCTAGATTAACTCAAGTCTTCTTCACATCAGAGTAAAACCAAACACATGGGTACTTCAGTTGTGGATTAACTGTAGTCCGATTAAAGGCTCGCGGTATTTTTTTTTTTCTGTATTTTGTTTGTCAAATTGCACATTTTCCAATGAGCTGTGGTTTGCTTTCAAAAACGATTTTCTTCCATGAAAATTAAAGTGTTTAGTGATTTTACTTAGTAAATGAAAAATGTATAAATACAACAACAAAAAATAGACTTTTTATAAGATGACACTGGGGCATCTCCTGGAGCTTAGCACATTTCCATACTGCTGTAATCAATTGTGTTCTTTCATAAAGACTGTGATTCCATAGGATTTAGGAGGATATTTATCTAATTACCTAAAGCTATGGGCAGATAGTTTTATATTAAAAAAGAGACAATGTGAAGACAAATAAAGAGTAAGCAGGAGAGATGTGTAAATTTAGACAAATGAGAATTACTTATATTAACTTTATGACAGATTGGGTTTTCCCTTCTTACATTATTTTTTTTTCTTTTTCTAAAGAACTGCATGTGAAAATCAGTGATGCTTGATGAGCCCTGCTACTGACAAACTGATCCTAGGTTTAATGCTAGAAATAAAGTAATTCTTTTTTTTTTCTTTTTTTTTTTTTACACTTGTTTGAATTTGTTTTGTTTTTTAGTAGGTGTCACCTCCTGCAGAAATAACCCTAAAAAAAACAAACAAATGAAATCACCAAGCGTCGTAGTGGTTACAAAAGATGCATGCGTAAATTGCTGAACCTCGTCGAAGGAGGCGCTGTACAAAGAATTTTAATACATTTTTGTAAATAAAATGTACAGAAAGGTCCTTGTGTCTTTGTGCTCATTTCCTCCTCTTGAATAAAATGTTCTGAAGTTAAAACGCGTGGATTGCAGAGAGCGCCGTAGTCGCAACCTCTGTTGGTGTATCAATAGCCTGAGCAGAGCTCGAACGGATGAACACATAAAAGGATGAGGTTTGGCTGTAATAGTACGATATCGAGCCGTTAGTCAGTAAAAGTGTGCGCATTGGATCAATAGTAACCACTATCCGCTTTAATCCTGGTATCTTGCCTTGTATCCACTGATTGAGGGCCACATTGACAGCTTCATCTGACGTGCGCTCTTTCTTCCCTCCTCACTCTTCACGAAAGCCTCTGTGACATAATCAATAATGTATTATAACCCCCAAAACTTTATGGAAGCACACCGCCTGCTCTGTAAGGTTTTTCTCGCAGGGTAAATTTTGAAATATAGTGTCTTCCAAAAACCTTCACACCCGTCAAACCTGTTCTCCTTTTGCCACAGTTAAATACATGGCTGTATTTCACTGGGATTTTATGTGATGCATCAGCAGCTCCCAGCCCCCTTGTCCTACATGTTATAGACGTGTCTCTGTTCCAGCACACCTGATCCAAATGATTGCATGACCTCCTCTGCAAGCCATCTGGCGCTATTTAATCCCGTCAATCACCCGGTTATTTAAGTCAGGTGTGTGGCAGAAAGGAGAGGACTTAAAAAATGGGGGGGGCGTTTGAGGACTAGTGTTGGAAGCAATCGAGATAGATCATTGCAAAATGGCAAACGATTGTGGAGTTTTGGTTTTCAATTCTTAGAAATAAAGATCACAAGTATATTACACATTTGTTTTCAGTCCCATTTCCTTAGATACACCTAAAGTGATCTGTATATCCTAACCAACAAGTCATCTCTCTTTTCTCTACCAGCCTTTCACACCTACAAACTTAAACATTTGTCCATTATATATACCATAAAATAAGGAAAGCTTCGCCAGACTGGATGGTGGCGCTGTAAGCTTCAGTTTTTTCCATTCTTGTTTGA
The DNA here is from genome assembly GCF_051168715.1 of Poecilia mexicana. Classification (NCBI taxonomy): domain Eukaryota; kingdom Metazoa; phylum Chordata; class Actinopteri; order Cyprinodontiformes; family Poeciliidae; genus Poecilia; species Poecilia mexicana. The sequence goes on from NW_028263379.1 coordinate 23,650,179, forward strand.
GATTCTCTGTTTTCGGAACAGTCTGCCACATTAATAAGCTGTGATCTAAATTCCTCTGCTTGACACTGAACTTTCACGCCACTCTCAAATGTTTCGCAGCCAGGTTTTCTTCCACCATTCCCATAAATTTTGCTTTATTTATCTTCCCATTAATCCTGGAGAGATGTATTCCCACAACACAATGCTGCCACTGGCACTTCTTACCACTGGCATGGTGTTCAGGGTGATGTCCAGTGTTAGTTTTTCTCCATGCAGCAGTAGCAAAATAGTTCAGTTTGGTTCTCAACAGACCAGAACACCTTGTTCAAAATCTTTGAAGTGACCTCTACACTCTAGTTTTTTCTTTCTTATGAGGATGACTGTTGGACAGTCTACCATAAACACTAGATTTCTGTAGGCTGCAGCTAATTGTCGTCTTGTCAGGGTTGTGGATCTCTGCAGCTCCTCCAGTGACTACTGGCCACTTTATGAGCCGTTTTTCCTTATTAATTCTCTCCTTACCTGGTCTTTCTGTTTAGCTGAACAGCCATACCTTGGTAGGTTTGTAGTTGTTTCACAAGCTTCCCAATTTTGGAGTTTTGTAATATGTTTGACCTGAACTAAATCTGAAGGTTTTTACTGACCGTGTCAGTGGTTTCAGGGTCTGCGTCCCAGGTGAAATGAAAGCCTCCGTCCAGAGATCCAATCTGCCAAAGCTCAAATAACAAATCCACCAAACATGACAAAAACAATGTTCCTTTTGTCCTTATTTTTCATTTTTGGAAGCTGCTGCTGCGATTCAGGATTCATTCACTTCCTGTGGAACCAGCCTGAGCTGCATGAAACATTACGAACCAAACAAGCCATTACTGACAAAGAAGGAAAGGATATTGTTTTTTTTTTTTGTTCTTTCATTTGCTTCACCGCTTTCCCTTTCCTTTTTGTTTTTTTAGTCTTTTACCCCCTTTGCTGTGCCTGGATCGCTACCAGCTAGGAATAAGACAATGTGGGGGCGTTCAAGAATGGCGCAGCGACACACGAGGCTCATGAGACCAGTTCTCCAGAATTAGTTTGCTCACCTGTCAATGACGGCGACAATATGCAGCAGATACTATCCTAGAAGAATGAGGTTAAAGCAAGGGTAAAGCAGACATTTGGATAAGGCGTCTAATCTGGAAAGTAACACAGGTGAGGGGTAAAGGATAAACAAATCACGAGAGCACGTTTTCCTCTGACCAGAGGACAGATAATCGTAACACACTTTGAACTGTGAAACCAGTGGCGGCCTGTGGCAGTGAAACAATCCTATCTAACTCGGGTTCACTCACAAGTGAGAAGAGGGTCAGATATTTCTCTGCGTAAAAGGAAGGAGAAGACAAAAGGCCGCAGAAGGACCTGACCTGGGAAGTATAATTTGATTACTTCAGCAGGGGGGGGAAAAAAATCCACCTTCATTGTTCCTCCTCACTTTGCTGCTCGCTGCAGCCGTTCGCCTCCTCTCTCCTCTGAAGGACACGATAAATAAATCACATTCCAACTCACTTGTTCCATTTTCCTCCTTTCTCCACTTTAGCTCTCCGGCTATTTTCAAGTGCACCTGAAGAGACCTGCACTCGACAGCCTCGGCTGACATTTAACAGCCTTTCCGAGCGGGCGCTCTATTATTTAGGAAAATAGTTCAAATTCACCGGAATAAATAGGCGCTCAGCCTTTCAACAGACTCCGACTGCTTCGGCACTTTGTTCTTGGCGTCGACGATCTCTCATTGGATTTCATTATAAAGCTCCTGAAGAACTTTTTTTTTTTTTTTTTTTTTTTAATCAAATTTATAGTCTGCACAGATGTAGCGAGAGATAACACGTATAGATCATGCGTGAAGCCTCCAGGGCAGCAACTGGCAAATGACATTAAAGGAATATTAGAAGAGAAAACGCGCCGCGCAGAGTGATTTACGCCAGCACACAAGAAATTTCAAATGCGCTGCTTTGCATAAAAGTGTTTGCAATTTGACTGCAAATATGATTCTAGTGTACGCAAAAAAATAAAAATAAAAAATCTCGTCTGCAGACAATGAAGGAGTTCTGTTGTGACTTGGAGTCCCGCGCAAACAGCAACAAGAAATCCAGGAAGTGCTTGATTGAAAGCGAGCAGTCAGGACTCATAATACAACTCTGCACAAAAGTTGTGATTACTGGCAACGGTTGTGTCTGCTTCAGCATTTAATGCGACAGCCGCCCTCGGAGTCCTGCGTGTTTGACACTCGTGGTCTGCGACTAATAAAAAGAGAGTGCGGGCTGCAGGGTAGAAGACACGCAGCACTGTTGACATCAAAAAACACCAACAAAGCAAGCGGGTCAGACGAGACAGACAAAGGCTGCCTAAACATGCAGAAGGGACACATGGGGGGCCTCCAGTAGTGCTTTGTTTTATCTGGAACAAAAAACAAAACACATGTGGCCACTGACTGTAAAGGATAGAAAAAAATATTCATGCCCACTTCAGCCTAAGCTGCTTCAAAATTCAGGATTCAGACTTTTGAAATGGAAAAGAGTGAGTGAGGAAGTGATTGTGAATAAACCTTCCAATCCAACGCAATTTGTAAGTAAATCGTTAAAAGACAAATACAACAAAATGCTATAGTTCTAAACATTAAAAAGTATTTTACCCGTTTGTAATAAAGTTCTAGTTCGTACATTAAAACCTAAACATTACGACGACAGGTCAAAAATGTAACAATGTGTTTTTGAAGTTTCTAGTCAGTTGTGAAGCGAGAAAAAAAAAAAAAAGATTGTGTGTACACCAGAAATTTCATAGTAAAGGCTCATTTTGATGATTCTGTCTTGAAACCATTAAATGTATAAAAAAATATTAGGTAATATTTTGGCATATCCATAAAAAGTTGAAAGGGAGGAAAAAGTATTGTGGGGGAAAAAAATGCACCAACAAATACAACCCTGAGATGATTGTCGAGCAAAATCCAATTCAAGAATTTGGTTGAGCTTCACAAAGAGCGAAGTGAGGCAGATCATCAAGAACCACCATGTACCTGAGTCTCAGCCATGGGATACGGTGCATTCCTTGTGTGAATCCAGTCCTAAATCAGAGACGGTGTCAGAATCACCTTACCTTGGCTGAGAAGAAAAAGAACTGGATGCTTGCTCATTGGCTTAAAGTCCTTTTCCTAAGATGAAAGCTAAGAGTCTGGAGGAAGAGCAAATAGGCACAAAATCCACATTGCTCCAAGTCCAGTGGGAAGTTTCCAAAGCGATGATTTGTTGTGCCATGGCGACTGCTGGTGTTGGTTCGCTGCGGTTTCTGAAGTCCAGTGAACACATAATTCTTCAGCACTTCATGCTTCCTTCTGCGGACAAATTTTATAAAGATGCTGGTAGAAATTATATCTTAGAAAAGTCTCATGTTGCTGTTTAAAATATCTTTTTTATTATCATTACTGATCTTTTGTAATATTCTCGAGTCACTGAATTTTGGGTCTTCATTATCTCAAAGGCAAATATTCATCGAGAGAAAGGCTCTTGAAGTAAGAAAAAAATATCGAACCTTTTGACAATATTCTGGTTTTTACATCTGTTTGCCAGGAAGTGTGTTTTAGAAGGAGCCACGCACAAAGAGGCAAGCAGGAATATATTAGGAGTGATGTAATGAGAAGTGAAAGCAAAATACACACACACACACAGAAAAAACAAAAAACTAACAGCATCAGAGAGGAGAAGACAACTGGGGAAAACCCAGTGAGAAACATGGAGGGGAAACAGCAAGGAGTGGCTAAAGACAGAGAGCATTAATACTGGAACAATGATTACCAGGGTGGGAACAGGTGAGACTAATTAACTGAACGTGTCACAGCTGCAGGGGAGCAAAAACTGAGCGAGCAGAGTGGAGAAATGGCACAAGGCAAAAAATATTAGGTACATATTAACTAAGCAGAGCATGGCTAAAAGGCAAAGTAACTAGGAAATACAAGGGGGGGGGGGGAATGAAGCAACAGGAAAAACAGAAAGCACCTAAACAATCAAGTTCCATATTAACCAGAAATTGCAACTCTAAGCATTAACCCATGTGTACACTAAAATCGGAACAATTAATCCACAGAGAATGAGGGCCAACTGATTACACTAGTCAGAGTGATTACTTCTCAAACACAATTATGGTCCAATCAAAATTTTAATAATATTTTAATCTCAAATCACTCAGGGCAACAAACTGGTGATAAAGTGAACACTGTTTTGTCACAGCACAAAAGGTCTCATTTTTCATTCATCCCTGTGTGTAGGATGCACAATCGCTAGTTTACTCATCAGTGTGTCCAGGATCACTTATATTTATACCGCAGTATAAAATTAATTGCATACGAAGGACGTGTAATTGTTAATGAAACATCTCTTCTGCACAGAAAAGAAGGTTTCCTCTCTTTTGAAAAATATATTTGTTTCTGGTCCCAATAAAGACACGAATAAAGCATAATTGGTCTAAGCTACTTGGATTTTTTTTTTTCTTTTATTGTCCAAAAAGAAAAAGATAAATCGCTCTACCAATTATACTTGAATCATTTCTACTTCTTTATAATTTCTTTGCATTTCCTTTTATTCTTAAGCGTGTTGAAAGTCATGTTGGCTGGGTAAAAAACACACACAGAGATTAAACCCTCTGTTCGCATCTAGGCATCAAAAGTCTCCCATAGAATCAGGAGACCAGCGACGGATCACAAATTGTTCTTCCTTCTGAGTTTTCCATAATCCCACAAGATGCCCTGGGCGTTGTTTTCATCAGCATGATACCTGAAGCCATAGCGCATAACTTCCATTTAGTATCAGAATCAAAAGTTATTTAAAGGGAGATTTTACAATAGATGTCGAATCCGTTGCACAAACCATACAATAACCTGCAGCTGTGGTGCATTATTGATTGGTGAAGCTCTGTGGAGAAACAGTATCCTCCTCGTCTAATACTGAAGTTTACTCTTGTGTTGGTGCTTGTAAAATCTACGTAAAATGTTGTTTTAATAAGACATTATCAAAGCCAGTAATAGTTCAGTTAGTCGTAACCGATGCACAGGCGTTTACGGTGTGTGGTGCAGCGGATGATGAAGATGAGGAGTGCTGCATCACTGGGATGAAAGGTCGCTGACTCACTCCGCCAATCTCTAACGGCTCTCAGGCATCGAGTCTCATTTTAGACTTGAAAAGATTCATTGTTTTGTTCAGAACCACATTCGGAGAACTGTCTTTGTATTATTTAAGGCCTCAACTCAGCGATGCACCCGCTAAATTGTTAATGTTTTTGTCAAGTTTTGACTGTATTTATTTTTATTTGTTTTTTTGTCTTTCTGTTGACACGTCCAGTTGCCAGTATTTGGTACAAACCAGAATAAAATAAAATATAGACCTTTCTTGACGCAAACAGCGGCATAATAAAAGATTAATGGTGTTGAAAAGCTTTCTGAAGATGATGGCACAGTTATAGTAATCATGTTGAAATTTTCTTTGCAATTGGCCTCATTTTGGTGAATCATTACCTTAATTCTTGCTGCTGATTTTTTTTATTTTTTTGTTGTTTTGTAGTTCACTGTATCTAACATGTTAGTACAAAATAGCTTCCTAATCTCTTTTCTAGCCTAATTAAGGCTGCAAATTGGCACCTCTTAATCCTGCATTTTATGAACCAATACAGTTTTCACATGTTTTGCTTCACATTTTCAGGAAAAAAGAAAAAAAAAAGCAGCTGCAGAACACCACTGGGCTGGTTGTTCAAAAAGAAATGAGGCAGAGTATCAATCTTCTCCTCAGGGGTTCAGCCAGGTGAATCTTTCAGTAACATGGATGAAAAATCTGCAGGTGCTAGAGGAAAGCAGCGAGCGCATGCTCCTGTTAGCATCATGCTAAATCCCTCCTTTGATGAATTTCTCTGTTCTGGGGGGTAAATGTAACTTCTGGACAAATGTGCGTGAGCTTTGGAGCGCATTGAATTGATTTACTCCAGCTTTGATTGTTCATGTGTGTAGTTTTCTACTTTCACTGTGCATGTGGGGGGGCAGAGAGAGTGGGAGAGAGAGAGAGAGGCATTGAGAAGATTTGCAGTGAGAGACATGAAAAAAAAAAAAAAAGAAAACAGGGAGTGGTCTATGGTCTGCAGAGCCTTGTTAATAGCTCCAGTAGAGCTGACAAGTAGCTTGGTGTGACAGCACATCTGGACGTTGCACTTGTTCATTACAGCTTAGGGCTGCTTTTACAGAAACGTTTTTTGGCACATGGCTGACGGCACAAAAACACAAGCTTTCAACAGGATTCCAAACTGACCCAGATATATTGCAGACTTCGGTTAATATTTACAAGTGAAATGATCATCAGTCATCGGCTCCCGCGCTGCAGTGAGTTGTAGCGTTTCTGAAAAGTAATCTATTGTCTTAATGTCTACTTGTTTAAATACCGCTGGTCATTTTTCTCCAGTGTTAGCATTTAAAGTCCAATGTGTAATCCAATCATCATAATATAATATTTTTTGTATGTTATTACCATAGGCGTAGGAAGCGGGGGGGACGGGGGGGACATGTCCCCCCCAATATTGGAGAGAGTCACATTCGTCCCCCCCAATAATTTCACCGCAGTTGCGAAGAATTTTAAAATCTTCCACTCGCGTGCTTTTATTTTGAAGGCGCACAACAGCACATTCAGCGGAGCGCTTCCTGCCCCTCCCCCCTCTGAACGGCTCAGAGTAAAGGCAACAGCAGAGAAACTCCGTTTGAAGGAGGTAAACTGTCTGTCAGGAATGTTGCCATGAATATCGCTCGTTTATAACGTCTTGTTGTCAGTTTACTTTCATATATAGAACTAAATCTTTTTGGTTAAGCCGTTTTAATTCTGGAATAGTCACATGTCCAAAATTTTACTGCTAACTTTGTTTAACAGTTAGCTAGTCTAGTTACAATGATTTATTTAATCAGAATGAGACTGAAACAGCAGCGAAATTAGCCTTTTTATTATTTAAAGTGAGCAACATCTGATCATACTCTACCAATTAACATGTATTTATATATTATATTATATTATATTATATTATATTATATTATATTATATTATTTAGATATTTAGGAGAACAGCAGTGATAGAATGATGTTGAAAGGTGAAGAAGCTCTGGTGAGGTCTTCATTTAGTTTATTGAAATATGTATTAACTGTTTTTAATTTTTAAATAAACTGTTTTATTATGAGAGGAGCAGGTCAGGGAAGACATAGGAGAGCCAGTTGGAGTTTCAGAGTGTGAAGATATAAAACTTATATTAATTTCAATAAAACCAGAAAGGAGAACAGGAGGAGACTGATGTCAGGTTGATTTCTTTCAAAGTTTCAATATTTTTTTCATTATTTCCACACCATAGGTTAATGGTTAGGAGACAATAAAAAAGTGCTTGAGGAGAGATTTAAAAATAAATTAATGAAAATTTGTGCTACACAGTAAATAGAGTTGAGATGAATAATAATGTATACATCTGAAAATTAAGTTGTGTAAATTCTCATTCTGTATGATAAAAACATACTTTTTATATTTAGTTCACATTCTGACACTGTACATTACTGTAGTGTCTGTTATAAATCCATGAATCCATGCAGGAACATCAGGCTGCAGAGAGTCAGAGGGAGGCAGAGACAGAAACACATATCTGTAGATATTTTAGTTAAATGTTTGCGGGTGAATATGACAGGGAAATAAACATTTAGGCTTTTTGCCTCAGTGTTTTTAATGGATCTTTGGTAAGTTACTGAATGCAGGGATGGAAAGTGAGACTGAGTTAACAGTGAGGAGCTAAGGTGTCTGTTAGACGTGAAAAGTATAATTTTTATTTATTTTGTAGATCAAACTGTTGCACTGATGTAGAGAGATGTTCAAGAAGAACAAAACTTGTTTAGATTTTATTTTTGTTGGTCAAACTGCTGTATTGAGTTTAAAACTGCTGAGTCCTATTTTATGAGCTGTTTTCTACTTTGGTTTTAGAAAGAGCTAGAACCAGTTCAATTACCAGTCAATTTATATCAAATCTGTTAGCCTGTCTGTGCTACCAGAGTATTTAGCTTGCTAGTTGTGAGGCAAATGCTAAAGTGAGTGTTCATCCTGGAATGACGGTCATTATACTGCATAACTTTAATCTGATTATTGGATTGTAAATAGTAACATGTTAGAATACTTGTTACTGAAACAAGGGTCAGATTAGAGTAACGCGTTACTGATATGTTGATGGCATAAATAGTTTGACATTTCTGCTTAAGATATTTACTGATCTGTCAGGTTTCCGATATGCGTCCCCCCCAATGACAGACTCGTTCCTACGCCCTTGGTTATTACGATCATAACAGAAGGAAACACGAGTCCACTGCGGTTCTTCTTTTAACAAAACACTAATTGGCCGGCGATGAAAGTTCAACTCTGTATATAGACCCAGACTGAAGCGTTTTCTACGTCTCTTGTTTTTCTCTGCCGGAGTGTTGCTAAACAGTGAGAAAATAACATTCTCATTTTTTACATCAATAAACAGATGATCCCTTTGAAATGACACTTCCTAACTTGTTTCATCTGTGAGTCACACGATGTAATATCCAAAGGCTTCCCAAAAAAATGTCTTAAATATTATGATAATCTTACCCTGAAGAATTAGTTTGATATATTGAAGCCCTTCCTCGCAGAATATGCTCTTAGCTAAAACGGTAAACAACATTCAAATGGAGCACAAAAAAGGCACCGCAGCACATCAGAGCTCAATAGACAGCTGACGGAGGCGTGCCGAAGTCCAGCTCCCCAGAGCTGCATCCTGTGGCTTTTTCTTTTCTTTTAATTTTGTTTATTCAGTTTTTAGTGCGTACAGAATTGAGAACATTGCAAACAGATTGTCCCTTTCCGAACCAAAACGAGCAAATCTCACACGCTAATGGACAAGAGAAAATGCATACAACGAAGTGCATTGCAATATACATTTGAGCGTCGTGAGAAATGTTGAATTAGAGCCTTTGCATGCAGACAAAAAACACGGTCTACTTCTGTTGGGAAATTAGAATAATCTAGGTTAGATCGCTTATATGGGCGTCAATCGTTGGGTTTACTCAACAAAGGAAGCACAAATGACAAATCAAACCAGCTTACTGGGGTACTTGGCGGTGGCGCGCCGCATGCTTCGGCTTTTAGATGATTCGGCTTCTCTCTGCAGAGCTGAATGACGTGCTGATGAGGGAATTTAGCCATTTGATTCAGGTTTGTTGGAGCCTAAAAGTTGCCAGATTTTACCTCTCCAGGACTACAGTTGGATACCAGTGGGCTTTTGATACAGGTTTGGTGGTAAAGAGGGTGTACAGTAACGAAAAACCACGTTTCATTTTCTGGATAAAATAATATCTTAGAAATAAAATAAATATTCCATGACAGCTGAAATGAGATAATGATTATGAAGCCCTAGGGGAAAATTCAACCTGTAAGACTCTTCTGGCATCACGTATCACCACGCTTTCACCCCAGCCAATCAGGACGCACCACCTCTCTACCTCGATCCAATCACCTGGCAAGAGCTTCTTCAAAAGGCGAAACAACTACAGATCCACCCGCTTCAGTTGTACTTCAACCCACCTTCTCTCCGTTTCCACCACCAGCCTCCCAGACGCCTCCAGGTTCCATCAAGACTCCTCTCTCCAAGCTCCGCTCCACCACCAGTGACCGGGGGAAGACCTGCCTGAGCTTCGTTCGAGCCGATCATTCAAGCTCGCTGCAATTCTCAGCACGCACGTCTTCCGCCGGTGTCCGAGCGCCAAATTCTCGGTCCAATAAAATTCTGTAACTGCTGTTTCTCTCTCTGTGTGAGTCTCTACAGATTGAAATATCAGGACAGTAGAATTTTATTTTGGGAAATGTTGGGTTCATCTCTCCAGACTAACCTGAACTCTGGTAGACAAAGGCAATGACACAACATGGCTGCCACAGTCAGCCTAAGGATTTTACCGTCTCCAATACACAGCAGAAGATATCAGACCAGCGCAGCCTGTGATTATGACATTACACACCTTAGAACATGTGTCCGATAAGAGGTGCAATAAGATCTTGTGGCAGAGGTTTTGAAAATATCGTAAAAATTAAAATCTATATAGTAAAACTTAATCCAATTCCGGCCAGTGTGTAGCTTTGTCTGATAAAACAAGCACAAATCATCACAACCCTAGAAAGGAAAATGCGTGCTTTACGTTCTGTAACTTCCGATGCCGTTTAAGGTTCGCCTTTTTAATAGGAAGCTGTTCCTGAGTCTTTCTACTGTTCTGATAGTGTTGAACGATAGAGAAGGTTGGCCAACAGCATTCAAAGCTCCAACAACTTTCGGATAATTTGTGTGGCAGCAGCTTTTGGTGCAAAGCAGAAAACGGAAACAATTTGTGCTGCCAATGTCACATCAGACTCCGCTGCTGTCTACAGTAGTGAAGATTGAATAATGTGGGGAAATTGTCTTTGAGACACAAATTGTCTGAATTGTAGGTAAACATTTTTTTTTATGTTTTAAATAGAATAAACAAGGTAGCCATCTTGGATTTTGAGATTGAGGCTGGAGAGAAACCTAAAGCCTTCCAGAATAAATTTCTTTGAACTTCACTGCTAATTTTGTTCATAATAAAATTGCACAGTAGTTGCGTGCTGCCATGGATTTACTATGTTTTGTTCTGTTTTGATCACTTTAGAAACTGAAAAAGTGTTGTTGTAATGTTGGAAAATGTAGTATTTACTGAAGTGGTGGTCTTCACAGATCTCTAATTAGAGATTTTTTTTTTTTTTTTTAAACACAGCTCTGTGGTTCTTATTGGATTATTGTGCATTGTGTTTTGTTTGTGTGCTGAACATGTCAATTTCCAAACCCTCATGTCCTTGAGCTAAGATGGTGGTATGATGGATGGAGACTTGAATGATGCTAGGCAGCTTTTATCTTCCATGAGGTATGTGGCCTTTGCACTAAGCGTCTCCTCTGTGTGAGTGAAAGCAAGTTAACAATCTAGAACCTTAAAAACTTGAACAGCTGGGCCTCAGTCTCCGGGGACTTTAGCACCGTTCGGTAAACTGATGTCATGCATTTCACTGTCAGCATCATTTCAGGGTAAAACTTTCCAAGTCACATTCACTGGCCCCGGGGCAATTTTCAGTTTCACGGTGCAGACGGTAAAAATTACTTTAAAAAAAAAAAAAATGAAGAAAGTGTAACTTAAAAAAAATTTAATCCATGCATATCACATAGTTTCGGAAAGCAAGAAAAAAGAGCTTTTTAAAGATGTATGTATTTTTAGCACTTTTCCTGCTGCGACAATGTAATTGCTCAGTACTTTGAGTTTTTTTTTTTTGTTTTTTTTTTTTCAGCCAAGCCGAGGCTAAAGCACTGATCAAACATCATCGCTTTAAATGAATCCTTTTCCTCATACCGAATTCATTCTGTTCGGGGACACAGAGGACAGAGCCAGTCCCAGCTGTCGAGGAGAGAGAGACGTAAGGAACAGCTTGGGGAGATCACTAGAGGATCACAGACGGAGATGAAAAAAAAACAACAACATACATTTACACATATGCGGTGTAAGAAGCGCAAACAAAGGGGGACGAAGGCGGATCATGCGAACCCCACGCAGTCTTTAGGTAAACTTTGGACCTCAAACTTTTGGAGTCTAAGAAAAAGAACTCTTATTATTTCACCAACATGAGCTACAGAGTCATAACTTTAATTCTTGCAACATATTTGATGCACGAATCAAGTCTTTAGCACGCTTGCAGAATCCATATCTATAGATCTGTAGATCCAAATCGATAGAAGACTGACTGGTAAAGGTGAAGAGGTGAAAATGAGATTGAAATATTATGACTATAAAACACAGTACTTGTCTCTCTAGCTTACACTAAATCTCTGTAGGGATGTGTTGAGGTCATTTAAGCTCTTTTCCCGTCTAGTTTTCAGGATCGACTGATGACAGATTAATGTTCTTTAGCATCGTAACTCAGATGTTCGGGTATCAGCGTGCGGCTGTTAAAGCCTTGTACCATTTCATGAAGTTTTCTTGTTCAATAATAAACATTAAAAAAATAAATAAATAAATAAATAAGCTGGTCGAATTGCTTTGCAGTGATGCTGCATATGCTTTAGTATCGGGACTTAATAAAAATCTCCTTTATTGTTCCTTAAGGGACATATTTAGGTGTTCCAGCAGCAAAGTGACAGGTGAATGGAAGCGCCACTACAGTGAAATTACAGTAATAAAATTGCCGAATAATGTAAATGTTATTTTACATGAGAAAAGTTGCATAACTAAAACAAACACAGTACAGTTATCAAGCATATGAGCGTCATTTACAGCACCCTCCATAATTATTGGGTGTGTGTAAAAATCTCATGCTAACAAACGTTTTTTTAAACAAAATCTCTGGTGCTACAGTTGTTGGCGTCTATAGATAATTACTTTGCATAAACAAACTGCAGCTTTTTAGTAGCCAAGTTTGGTTTATCAGAATGTTTAGGAACCTTTAAATTTCAATCCACTGGTTCACTTTTTATTGGTAATTGCAATAAATGAAATTGGGTTTCACAGAAGCAAGATGAGGAGGAAAACTGAGTCTCCCTATCGTCTTCCTGGGATACAGGAAAATCACACACTTTGTCTTTAATCGAATAAGTGTGGGATAATCCAGTTCATTCTTGACTTAGTTCTTCAAGCTTTGTAATATTTACTGACCGATAGTCGAGGAATGGGAGATGTGGACATTGTAAACTCCTTCATAAAGCCATTGAAGATGTGCAGACCGTACCAGGCCACACTCAGGCGAGCAGAAATGTTTGTAAATTCCAAGACAATGACCTTGATGGAAACTTGGCTCATTTTCTTAGAGACTGGAAAGTAAATGTTGAGGGAAAGGATCCAGAAGACCGTTTTCCCGAAAGTCTCACCGATGACATGGTTTCACAACACAAACTTGTTTGCGCTTCAGAAAGGGAAAGAAAATCTGGTTGTGACAGAGAGGAAATGCTAATATTTTAGGGATCAACATGGTCGTGGTGGGACGCATTTGTTAGCCTGGGATGTGGTTGTGCTGGTCGAGCGAGGGCGGCCTTCGTCTTGTATTAATTGCAAACACCATGACTGTGGACAGATGCAGACAAATAAATCTGATATTGTTGATGAAAACTTGTTTCACTGGTGTAATTACTTAGTTATGTCTATCCTGCACCCAAGGAGAAATATTAAGACTCAAAATGAAGCTCTTCAAAACGGAGAGATAGACTTACGCAGCGTGAGCGCGCATGGGTAAGTTGTGAACAGTGTGTGGCCTTAACAATGAGCCATGCCAATTTTAACTGTCTTTCCCATACAACATAATTAAATAAACTTTTATTTAAAGTTCATACTGCTCTATTTTAAGAGCTCAGATGCACGTATAGCGGACACGGTTTTAACTCCCTGACAAAAATATGTGTTTGGAAAGAAGAAAAAAACACTCAGCATTGGAGGAGCGATTCTTTAAAAATTAAAAAATCTTAAACTCATGTGACTAATCAATTAACTAAATGTATCCTTGTAGAAGGTAACTATTTGTTCTGATTTTGTGTAGGCTGTGTATCAGAGTTATGCTTGTTTGCAAATCGCTCATTCGCAGCTCTCCGTTTCTGAAACTCCCATCTTGTCACTGTTTTAAAATGCTACGCTGGCTCTACTCCGGCAATGAAATCAAAAGAGGGGCAGGCCAAGACAGTACAAGAGAGAGAGTGGGAGAAGTAATTTGCTTCATTCTCAGAGACATCTAAAGAGAAAAACACCTCACTTGCGCATTTGTAAGCAAATATGAAAGGTAGAAGAAGAGAGGACGTAATGCGTTGCTTGTTTGATGTCTCTATTCAGAAATGACAGTAGCATAAAAGCACGGCTTTTTAAATTTGACAAGCCCTTGAGCTGATAAATAAAATGTACCTTCTAAACAAGAGGATGGGAAAAGGGGGAGAAAAAAGAAAGAAAAAAAGAAAACAAACCTATATGAGACAAACAGAGCGGACACAGCGTGCTCATTACGGTTGAAGTAGGAGCAAGGGTACAGTCGATGAGTGACACAGTGCGGGTCTTTGAACAGGAAGTGATGTTCCTGCCACTGCTGCTGCCTCCACATCACTTTGTGTGTGTGTGTGTGTGTGTGTGGTCCGCATATGTGGTCAGGACGCGTGGCAAAATACACGTTATTCACTCAAACTTATTTACAAGCCTGACTGTAAAACGTTTCCCTACAAATCTTTTTAATTACACGTGCAAGGTTGCAGTGACAACATATATAAAGCACGAGGTGTGTAGCCACGCTTTGTGTGTGCAAACCGAAGTCGTGAGCACAACAGTTGTCACTTTAACTGATCTCAGTCTTGGATCAGAAATGCACAGTAGATTTCGATGACTTCAACTTTTGAAAGTTGAAGTTTGTTTGAATTTCAGTAGCCTTTCAAATGGACATTATCCTCTAAATAAATAATGATGCTAAGTACTATTAAAATAATTCCACACCAACAAAGAGTAATGCTTTATTTAGAGAAACAGATTAATGATTACTAAACAATTATTGTGACAATAAGTTGAATTATTATTTTTTTTACATAACTTTAAGAGTTTCTTCATTTCATAGATATTTGAAAAGCTTTGCAGCTTTTTCTCTGCTGCAAAACTTTCAGTCAAGTTGAGTCGTGATCTAGTCTGTTTTAGTCGATTTGTTTCTGTGTTCAGGATCATCGTCCTGTTCATGATCCATTATTGGGATATTTATGGAGGAATTAACTGCTTACTTAGAAAGCAGATCCTAGACCAAATTATCAACCCTGATCCAACGTAGCTGACAGCTGGAATGAAGTATTCTTGAATACCCTATGATTAAAGTTTAACCAACATGTCACTTTGTGTTATAGACAAGCATCTCTATTGTTGCATAGATCATGTTGTTCATTTAGCTGCAGCTTTGCAAACCTAAATCATGCTCTTGTTGCAGAGACAATAGTTGTTTTATTTTCTTTTCTTTTTGTACTGTCAGCTCTTTCAAACAAGCCGTACTGGCTCAGGCTTTTTCTGAATGTCTTGTCATAAACTTTAGCAGTTAATGTGGTATGTAAGGTCAGTAGAGAATTAAGATTTTCTTTTTTGCATTGGGCAAAAGTTTTAAAAGTTTTCCTTTAGCGAAAAATCCTTTTTCACTACACTACAGACAAATCTAGTTTTCCTACCTTCCCTCTTACATCTCAGTTTTACACTGATTGTATTTGCAGTCATGGAAACTTACCTTGGATGCATGCCTGAATGCAAAAAAATCAAGTCTAAGAAGTGCTTAGATCTATGCATTTCATGTCGCTGATGCAAGCACATGAGGTAAAATCTATTTTTATGGTAACGTATTCTCCCAAAGTCGTGAAACCTGTCTGAAACAAGAGTAAAAACAGTCCAAGAGTTACGCTTCGCATTCCTTGTCCTGAAGCAAAACCTTTCACATTGTTGAAAGTGAAACTACCGGCGACATCAAGAGGAAAAAATAAAAGAAGGGTGCGTGTCATGTAAACGCTGTCTCATCTATATTCAGGGGAATCGCTGTTTCAAGTGAACTCATCAGCTTATTTCCAAATTGACTGTCGTTTCCAGCGTTGACCATAAAGGCAAAAAAAAACACTTCATCGGCTTCTCCCCCGCTGACAAGGGGGGCTATTCAACAGGGATCAGTTCAATAAAAGTGCCAAGGCTGCAAGACGGCCACATCCAATCACAGGTAGTGGACAGTGGCACCAGTCTGAGCGAGAGGAGAGATGTCGCTCCCCAGAAATGACACCACGCAAATTCGCGAACACAAGAAATTGGTTTGCCCAACAAATTCACATCAAAATACGAAACACGGAGGCGTGGGTTGCTACGTGGGGTATAAAACGCTTAAACACCTTGCACGGCGCGGACGTTTCCCTCAACGCGAGGCGTTTTATTCACTCAGCGGGTAATGACGAGAAGAGAAACTTCAAAGGCGGAGCGCTTCAGGAAAAGTGTTTTACAGATTTATAGGATTTTTCAATTGTCTGCACATAACAACCGTGTCTTATGAGGGAGGCTATTTTTGAGCCATCTCCCTCAGCTACCGCTCAGTTTAATAGAGGAGTAGCAGGATACTTGCCTAGAACACTGTTCAATTTGATTAGGCAGTTCGTGGGGACTGTGGACTTTGATAAAAGATTGATTTATTTTCCAGAGAGCTTGAAATAATAATCCTCTGCTAAACCTTCATGGCCTCCGGGCCTAAACTTTTAATAACGTTATGAGAGAGATGAGATGGGTGCGTTACTCCAGGCTTGTTGCAGTGCTGCTCAGCTGTCCTGTTTCTGTTGGTTGTCTGATGAATTGCGTGTCCCTGATTACATGAGCCAGCCATGAATACGCCTTTGTTATTCTAATCTTGAACCATATGCAGAAAAAAAAAGGTGCCAGTGGTAATGTGCGTAAAGCTGATAAAAAGGCAGCAGCTCTTAAAAGGCTCAACCTTGTATCAGTATTGAGGCTTAATATAAAAGAGAGAGAGAGAGAGAGAGAGATCAATGTGGAGATGGATTTGGTCGGACTGCAACCAAATGCTGAACTAAGAAATGACGGCACACAAGGGAGATGGGGATATAAGCAGACTGAACCGCCTTGAACTGCCACGGGGGGCTCATAAAAACTGAATGGATATTGTGCTTGGTGTGAATTATTTAAATCTGCAGGGCGACGACCCAACAGATGCTGCATTCGCGATGAGCGCGTCGGGGAACGGACGACACTGCTGAGGTGACAAGAAAGACAAAATCACGAGTGGAAAGTCAGTCAAGGTTTGGTACTCGGGAGAAGGAAGATGGCGTTACAGTGCAGATGGACGTGTTTTTGATTCTTCTAAGTACAAAGCTCATCAAAAATACCCGGTGAAGCATACAAATAGCTCACCAGCAACTTCAAGGAGAGTTTTTCTGCTGTACAAGTAGAGATTTATTTCCAATGATAAATGAGGATGTAAATAATGTTTGACGAGCCAGTCGTGACGACATTTTAGTGAAAATACTTGTTTTTTTCAGAATTGATTTAGTCTTTTGTTTTTGTTATTGCCTTATCAGAGATACTTGTCTCATTTGCTACCAAAAACAAACTTCATGTCTGAATGAGAATGATTTGAAATCTGAGTCTGCCGGCGACATGAATAGCTCTGGACTCGACCGTATCATGCATGCGTTGTTGATATAGAAACACGGTGTGACGTCTTGCATGAAATATTCTCACATATCGCCATCGCGTTCTCAAAACAAACATGCCTGGGCGTCGATATTTTCAGCAAAGCAATGGGGAAGCGGTGAGGTACTGAGACAGACCTCTGCTTCCCTCCCACTTCCAGCCTATCACATGTAAATAGGCTGAGACGGAGAGGTGTCTGGCCTTCCCTCAGTCCTGAGACCAAGATGTTATTATTTCAAAAGCCATCCCTCCCCTCCCACAGCTTCAGAAGCTCATTACGATTGATAACTGATAGCATCGCTTAATCACGACTGGACAAAGGCCGCGACCATCCCAACAATTCCCCCCCGGTTGAATTAATGGTATTCATTAAGCCTCGATGAGAAGCTGTACGTACGCTGCGACCTTATCCTGCCGCTTCATCTCCGCGAGATTCGACTGGGTTAAAATGCGAGCCCGCGCAGGGAGAGGCGCGGTGAGGGGGAAACAAAAGAGGATAAACAAATAATAGGAAGGTGAGGGAATAAGGAGTAAGAGCATGAAGTTGAACGAGAGGTGTGTGGTTTTTTTTGTTTGTTTTTTTGGGGGGTGGGTTTTTGTTTTTTTTATAAAAACTGCCACTGCACCTACACGGTCCCAGTGGGCGGATCGGGGCCAGCACAGATTGTCCCTGAGCAAATTACCATCAGCTTTGCAGTGGCTTGATCAAGCCTGGACTAATGGCCCTCTAATGACTCATTTCACCTAAACTCTCCTGAAACATATGTGAACAACATTCCAGAGGCTGAGGAAAATCACTTCCTCCTCATTAATAGGACCAACCTGAGGTGTAATATCCACTCAGGGACTCCAGGCCTTGAGCTAAAGGACATCATTCAGCTGCTGCTTTAAAATCCACGCTGACGCGAACGTGCCGGCTTGTACAACATGAATCATTTACGGCGGCACTCCAACAGCTTGCTAACTTGCCGCTGTGCTCTCAAACTCCCCCAAGCAACTCGAAACCAGCAGCTCTGGAATACACAATGATGTTGGTCCCAGATATACCATAGAAGTAATGATGGGAATGAACTTCAGGCAGTGTTGTATATTTCTTTTTTTTTTTTTTTTTTTCTAGATCTGTAGGATTTTGAGTTTGGTTTGTTGCTGGTCTGTTTGTAGCATCTTATGGTCCAGTGGCTCACTACTATTGCTTCTTTTCCTCCAGTGAATCAGCTTCCTAGTTTCTCTTGTTCCTCTGCAGTTCACAAACCTGTGTAGCATTTAGTAATCATACTCCACCGTATAAATACTCACCGGTTCAGCTACAGCTACACCAGACTTTTCCTGTCTTCTGCTATTAACTTCATGCACCACGTCCTGATCTGGGTCCTCACCAAACCCAGACATGGCACGTCCAATCTCTCACGAAAAGCCATAAAATATACTCCCCTTGACAGAAAACATGGACCTGGCACTTTTTCTCTCCCACAGAAATGATTTGGATTAAATTTAGGCACCATTTTTTTCTTGCAAAATGTCAGAGATATTTCTGGCACCATTTAAAGTGATAATTTCATTATCTGGACAATGTTCCTATACTTTAAATTACTGTGTTTTTTTATGTTCACAGCTAATACAGTGCAATATTTGGCTTCAGGCACTAGGGACATAGTTAGATATTTGTTCTCTATGTGTTCGGTTTTATTTTTAAAACGACATTAGAGAGATAATGAACAAAAAGAAGAAGTGGGCTGTTTGTTTTAGCGCCTTCATTCCCAGCATACATTTTTGGGTAAAGCTCAGAAGTTATATTCAGCAACTTGCTATTACAGAACAAATGGTTAGCAGTTTCTTTAAATGGGAAACGTCTTGTGGGCTCTTCTAATGCAGCAAACACACTGAGAAAGTTTATGTTGCTTAGCTCGGTTGCCGTAGCAACCAGTGAGGAAAGATTGGCCACATAATGTGTTTTTAAATGGACCAACAACTATTGCGGGCTTCTTCCTCTACTTCAATCTAGACTTATACAATATTGGCTTAAATAACTTACTCATAAGTCCTCTTGAAATGTTGGAACCTGCTTTTAAGCCTCTTTGAGCACAACAATTAATTCTGTAATGTGTTGAAAATCTAAATTATATATTGTGAAATATTGGTTTACATAAATATTGGGATTTTAGGAGAAAAGAAATAATGCGGTAACTATTTGTAAATCTAAACAACCTCTTGAAAAAAGTCATCAATAATCCAAAAGAAAAAAAAAATCTGATATTTTAATTTGACATCTTATGAAACTTTTTGTTTCTAAATTATGGGGAGAAAAAAAGAAACAGTCCAAAAATAATTGCTCACCCAAAATTCCCTCCCAACACCTGAAATTAATTTCCAAAGCTGATGAAATCAGCATGCTTTGGATTCACAGACAGTCACACACAGTTAGTCTTTCTTTTAGAATCTGCAAACATGAAAACAGTTGTTAGACCTAACAAGCTGAGGAGTATTTTTATGTAAAACATTTATGTGTTTTTGTAATTACGATAAAAGAAACGCGGCAGGCACAGAAATAATTTATAAAATCTGCTTTATAAATAGTCAAAGCTCCACATATACAAACAGGGACAAAGAGAGACACGTCAGACAAGGTTAGCCCAGATCAAACGTCTTAAATCTACAAATACCGCTGGTGCCAATTGGGTCACCTTGAAACTATCTCAGAATTTGTTTCCAAACTATTTACAAAGTAAATAAAAAAAGGATGCATGCCCTTGAGCCAGAGCTTTTAAACCACATCAAATCAGATGGCATGTTCAATCAAAACGTAATCTTAAACAGAAACTACAGAAATGCAGTGAAGAATATTTCAGGAACATCATGTTTAATCTGAAGCAAACAACAGAACAAGGGTTATATATAGTGCCAATTCACAACAAATGAGGAAGAAAGGGAATTTTATTGGCCTTGAACATTACATGGTGGCTGATGCTAGGAACTGTGAAACTCAAACTAGAAATTCATTAACCGGTCATCTCTCAATTTTACGAAGAAGGAAAGTAAAATATCCAGTGCGGTGAGCAGTAGTTGTTTAAATAAAAATGTCTTGCTGATAACACAGGTCCAGAGAATAGCCAGATTGGTTTGAAATAATAGACAGCCAACAGAATCTCTAATGGTCATTCGCAGAATGCAATCTCAGGATCCACAAAACGTCAAACTCGGAAGCAGATGGGCTACCGCAGTAGAAGACCACCTGGTGTCACTCTTGTCAGCTAATCTGTGGTGGCAACGTTCGCAACCTCACCAAAAATTACTGCCTGATCCAATGAGCGTCGATTTCCGATGGGACATTCAGGTGGTAGGGTCAGAATTTGGCACACGAAGACACCCCAAACAATTCTCATCTCGCGTTGTTAAAAAGTTCACAGTTTTTTGTCACTCGTTTCAGAAAGTGAAACTCAAACATCATACAGATCCATCTTACATAGAGTTAAATATTCCAAGCCAAGAAATATTTGAGCCACCCTTACATGAACTTTTTAAGGATTCATGAAAATCCAGTCAGGAATTTAATTTGGAGGAGCTTCAAAGAGCAGGTTGAAGTTTCTCTTTCTTTTATATATATATATATATATATATATATATATATATATATATATATATATATATATATATATATATATAAGAAAGAGAGAAACTCCACATATATAGTCAAAGCTCCACATATACAAGCAGTATATGTGCAGCTAACAAATGTGTTTGATTTCCACATACACATTTAGGTGGGAATCATATCTATATAATTCATTTCAATGATTTCCAACATCCCAGTTGCTGTTTGGACCAGAATGAGAAAACAACACTTGCGACAATTAAGCTCAGGCCTATAAGTTTACAATCTGGCTGGAGACTCAGTCCCAGATTACACACTTAAGGTTTAGGGACAAATTGCCCAGTTGCTCTACCATATAGCCATACATCATTGTCAACAGTCTGCAGACAAACAGCACTCCCCCCATTGTGAGGCACATAGTTGACTAATGGATTTGTGGCAAACACAATATTTTTTTCATTTAGTCGCTGCTCAGTCAGTAATTGCTCAAAGGGATGGCTATCATGCTAACATTCCTTGCACAGAGCTTTAGTGGGTCATCTGCACAGAAAAGGAGACAGAGACAGAGACAGAGAGGGCTGCTGTAGCTCCCTGCAAACAATGCAGGATATCAGATTTCCAGAGAAGAGTGGGCAGCAAACAGTAAAAATCTACATGTGCCCTGCTAAATGTGCTTGTAATTACCAACCAAGATGCCACTGTTAAAATACCCAGGCTTGTGGGAAATGCAAGTCATCTGTGCTTGTACTTTCTCCGCCATCCATCTGTGCATGTGGAAATGTTAAACGTGTGAAGCGATCATTTTAGAAAAGGCCTCCCAAAATTCACAGGTCAAGCAGCTTTGGTTTTTTTTTTTTGCTCTCTCTTTCTGTTTCTTTCTTCTGCTGCGACTGCTAGAGACGGGCGCGGATCATCTGTGAGCCTATTAATTAGTCCAATCACTGGCAAACAGGCCTGCATTATCACGGCAGCGCGGCAGTCTTTCAAAGCTGAAATTAAACCGTGCGCACCACTGTTTCTCAGCCAAGCGGGAGTAGAGATTTAGCTCTGCTGGCACTGCGCACGGATAAATCAACAGCACTAAGCAGCCTGTGGCACTGGCATGGCAAGAAACGGAAAGGACAAATTAATGTGCTGCTGTTTGCGACAAAAAGGACAATATGTGTAACGACAAAACCAGTGATGAGCACTTTGGTTCAAAGCACGACCGCTCCGCAACTTCACAAGTGAGAACTGCCATCGGAATAAAAGGGATGAGACAAAAGAGAAGAGTAAGGAGCTCCGACGAGGAGAGACGCCGACGTTCTTCCTGAAGGACAAGGATGAGCAGCGAAAGACGTGAGAATCCGAGACAATGATAGAAGAAAAGAGAAGGGAAGAGAGGAATGCTCATGTAAAAATAATCACGAACGAGTGTCCCCTTGCACAATTCGGTCCGTCCCCAAATGCTCTGGCCCAGATTTCATGTTTCTGGCAAGTATCATGTTTCTCAGCTCAAGGCCTGTTTACTTCCATTTAAAATGCAGATGTTGGTAATAAATCCTGCATCTGCTCATTTATTTGGGGAGGACTGCACCTTGCTTTATTAAACCAATCTATCACTCAGGGCTCCTGAATCAATGGGATGCAGAAGAAAGCAGTGTCAGCACGCGGCACGTGGGGAGAATACCAGAGGCTCGTACAAGGAGAGAAGAAGTAAGAATCTATCAAAATGTCGGCCGGTGTCGATGTACAGTGACAATGGTCAGACACTTGTATAGATAATATGAACTCTTTTTTTTTTATTTATTTTTTTATTATTTTAATCTACAGTGCCATGAAAATAAATTTGTCCCCGTTTGAGATTTCTTCTGCAACAGATCATCGAAGAAACGTGAATCAGATAATCTGAGTAAAAACAAATTTTTAAGATATTTTTTTGTTTAATAAGGGGAAAAGCTAACAAAACCAACCAGCCTGGCTCTGTCTGGTCAAAGTAACCTAGCATGAAATGACTGTAATAAACCTCTTTTTTTCTGGATAGCTGACTTCTGTTTCGCTACCTTACTCCCTGCAATTATGGTCAGTGTTCACAATTTAACAAATGGAAAGAGAAAGGCCACGCCTGACCAAACAGAACTTAAAGAACCATCTCACATTTGCCAGAAAAAATGTTGTTGGTTACCTGGTTACATCCACCCTGATAAAAAACAAACAAACAAAAAAAGCAGTCCCTTGTCCTACACTTTGCTTCATACCCATGGATGTTGAGAAATGATTGCTTCTGGGAGGCACGGTTTTAAATTTTACCTTTGCCCGTAAAGTATCAACTTGCCAGAAGTTGCCTGCACTGTAAACAACCATCCTCCACTGTGAAGAGGGAAAAGCGCCGATCTGTTAACGTTAACTCAATACTCGGAAGCGTGGCCGACACAGACCGAACAATTTTGTTCACTTCCTCCGCTGGCAATGCTAAAACTACCAGCAGACTACAATTCTAAAACGGCACAGACAGACGGTTGACATCATCGTTCACAACTATGTCTACTTCTGTTCGCTGATTGGTCCGGTCATAAATCTACCGGAGACAATCCAAGTCAAAGGGAGAAAGTCCAGACTGTGCTGGAAGCGAGAATTAATTTTTTTTCTTTTTGAGTGGATCTGCACAGGAAGGCGATGGCCAGACTAGGTTACATTTGGCATTGAGTGAACACAGGATTTTAGTAAGAGAGCAACGTATCGATAATAACGTGTAGTGGTGGCCGTATTTTTTGTGTGACTTGCTCTCTATCAGAAAATCCTGTAGAACAATTGCAACCGGCACCTTTGTGACCTTGAGCTTAAGTACAATCCATACCACACTCCCAACATGTTGAATTACCTCAAGGAAAAAAAACAAAAAAAACAAATTAGGGTTTTGGAGAGGCCAAGTTAAAGTCAGGATTTTTCCAATTGAGATGCTGCAGCAACTTCTCCCAGCACTATTATCACCGACCACAGCATAATTTTGATTTGCTGGCTGAAGATGGAAAGGCATCAGGTGCGGCATGTAAGTACGGATCAAAATGCATCCACGTAATTAATTACACTCGGTCCTTATTAGGCATTCAGATATGCAGTATTATCCCGTATGCCGTTCATCTAGGAGAACCAGGGGTGAACTGCTTCAAACCGAGCCCATCTGGAGACCCCCTCCAAGGGATTTGCTCTCCTGCGGTAGGAAGGGCCACATCAGCCTCGATTGCACAGCTGCCACATCCACCGCCGCCCAGCCCGCCAGGAGCTTGTTAAATAAGTCTGTCTCAGCACGCAGGCCTGAGCAAAAGGAATATAGAAGAGATCCGACTCCGCGTTGGGAGATGAGAGAGAGAGAGGGGGAGAAGAAAGCTGGAGTGTAGAGTGAGAGTGGGAGGGGGTAAAGTAGGTGGGAGAGAAAACGAGAGTCGTGAGAAAAGAAGAGATTTCCTATGCAAAGTGGACCCAAAGATTGGTTTGAACTTTTTGTTGTGTGTGTGTTGCTGCTGATCGGCTAACTGACACCGTCTCCTCTTCAGATCGAAGTAAAACTGTCTGAGGTGGAACTTTTTAGAAAGCTTTTATCGGATCGTGAGTCAAAGCTGAGAGCGAGCTGTCGGTCGCAATGATCTACGCCTGGTAATCTGCCAGCAACTCTTTGTTTATTCATATAATAAGCTCAGCTCTAGACTTGACATACGACACTTGGTGTCATGCTAATTGACTTACTTGGAGACCTTGATGGATGTTAGGCACAATGACACTTTTACTACAGAACCAGGCAGATGTTTTACATGCACACACACACACGCACACGCACACACACCCACGCACACACACACACACACACACACACACACACACACACAATATGGCACAGAAATAAAGACAAGTGACTCAAGAACCTGTTCAGTATGCCATTCAGTAACTTCCATACTGTGTACTATAGCTAATGTTTTTGGTACAAGACGTTTTAAATCCCCATCTGGGTGTAATTTGGAGATTTTATGTGGAATAAATGAATGTCCACTAATTCTGGATTACAAGTTGGACATCTGGAGGATCCTCAAAATCCAACATGGCTGCACTGAACATTAGAGGTGTTGATTGCTTAGGTGAAGAATGTTTTTTGGGCCTAGGTTACTCTGTGAAGCATTTCATGAAAGACTTTTTATAGACTGTACGCTTTGTCACAACAGCGTTGGAAGGTAAATGGAAAACAGTGAAAAATCTCATTAGCTTGGAAGAGTAATGGTAGGAAGTCGTGATCAGTTGGCTATAATCTCTACTTCCTTCCTGGGTTTTTGTTCTGTCACTGGAACACAGACAGTAACGTCCCTCCTTGATCCACGTTCCAGCTTTTGACACAGCTTGAGCACAGCGCGAGACCGCCTCAGTTTCGCAATCATAAATATCACCTAGTAAATACAATCACGCTGAAAGCAGCGCTGGGTGCCTATTTATGCAGATTAGTTTAAAGGCAATTGCATTGTTGGTCCAAATAAGCTTACACCCAGAGAAGCAAGCAGATTTTCGACTGTATACTACGTACCGGGTCCTCAGCTCCGTTTGAACTTCGGTTCAAAAGAGAAATGACTTGTTTCCACTGACTGTGACCGTCAGAAGTGATTTTGAGTGTGTTGCATCCTATTAAATTGCGTCTGCTTTTAAATTCAATCATGCATGAAGCTCTAACAAGGTGTAACATTCTCCGCTGCTTTGTTTTTTTTGTTTTTTTCCCAAATTCAGGCTTCCTCTCTCTCTTTTTTTTTCACAGTGCAAATGCTTTAAAGAAATAAATTTGTCAACGTGTGTTTTTCCACAGTTTAGTGAACCCCTCCACAGTTTTTCCTTTTAAACCACTCCGTTTCTCTTGGGTGCCCCTTCAGTACCATTTTTATGGACCAATTAGGATTAGAAGGATGTTTCACCAGGCAGTTGCTTGTTTTTAATCAGCGCCAAAACTTTTGCAATTTTTTGTTGCATCTGTATGGACTCATATTAGATGCACAAAGATTTTGTTCTGGTTAATCAAAATTAAATTGCAAACAGGCTGTGTCTTCGTGAAACAAAACGCACATTTATGACGTGGAAGGCAAATGACCCATTTCAAAGTCTTGTATTATTTTTCTTCACCTTTACAATCTATCAACATATGACTATGGAGCTGAAGAAGTGCAACAGACATCAAGTTAGTTGTGTCAAACATTAATCCCATTAAAGCTGAACCACAGAGTTGATTGATGCAATGAAAAAAAAAAGTTTCTCACTTCTTGGCTAACGTTTTTAATAGCCAAAGAGCGGAAATGTTAATCCACTTCGGAAAGTTCAGTTTTCATGTCAACTTGTCTTCATACTGAATTCAATCAACTTTTAAATTTAGAACAAAACAAACTGTTGTATTTTACTAAACTAGATAATTAAAATCTGATTTGGAAATACCCATAATGATTTTATAATTTCTAAAAGAAATTGTTTTTTTTTTTCAAAAATCCTTTTCACCACTGACCTTTTGGCAAACGCAGATTCGTAATATTCTTCTTACACAGCCCTACTCAAGAGTCAGGTGCTGCTGATAAGAGGTAACTGTGCAGAAACATTTGTGGGACGAGTAGTAAGCCAAGTGCATCATCATCATCATCTATCAAAGCTAACAGGAGGCCCCCCGGGGGCCCGCTGCAACAGCAGCGCACACTCTTGAGTGTCTGGGAGGCCTTGTCTGGACGCATAAAAGGGTCAGCAACCGCATGAGCTCAGCTTCCTCGAAGGTCAATGCACACATCAGTCTGGCAACTCTCATATAACCATCAATCATCAAACTTTTCCTGGCAAGCCGTTTTTTACTGCCAATTATGCCAATATAACAGCCTAATTGTGCATATAATAGTCAGTTGAAAGCCCAAAGTCAAACGGAAACATGGAAAGTGAACACCGAATGTAGTCTGCAAGGAAACATGACAGCTAACATCATGTTTCCTAATGGCTTCGCAGAAGTACTTGGTAAATATTAAAGTAAACAAGCCGCTGTTATCTTTTCCTCCTCATTACTCAGTTGTGTTTTCATACATTTCACTGTGGCCTGTGACTGATGTGGAGGAGTGCTTGAAACAAACATTTAAAGAATAGTGAGAAAAGCTCCAATTTCGGAGTTTCAAGGACTTCTATTCGGCTAGATGGTCTTAAGGTGCCACGAAGCTCATGCATAAATCATGCAATCATCATCAATGCATATTCAGGAAAGCTGTATCGCCCCGCTTCTCTATGGGAGATGAGAGGGAGCCCAGACTGTGACAAAAACCAGCTGATTGTAATGAGCTTTTCTGTGGCTTCCTGCACTAACAAAACAAGCCTAAATTAATCATGATACCACCCTCCTACTGCGGCAAGCAAGCCTAATGCTTCCATCGGCGCACCCTGTTGTAAATTGGACCCCAAGACAGACATTGCCGTGATGCAGAGAGAGCCGGGCTCCGAAAAGCTTTCATTTACGTCACTCACAGAAATTTGTGAAAGAATTCGTTTTCGGTAATTGGCTTGCTTCTATGAAACATGAATCAAATGGCTGCAGTTTGTTTGTTGAACCATCTGCAGTGAAAGGCATTAGATAAGGGAGAGGGAACGTGGGGGAATAAACAGCAGCAGAAATACACATGAAAACCTACAGCTGGCGCCACAGGAAGCAATATCTCTTAAGTGTGTGTGTGTGTGTGTGTGTGTGTGTGTGTGTGTGTGTGTGTGTGTGTGTGTGTGTGTGTGCGTGTGTGTGTGTGTGTGTGTGTGTGGGCGTGTGCGTGCGTGTGTGTGTGCGTGTGTGTGTGTGTGTGTGTGTGTGTGTGTGTGTGGACTCCAGTTGGAAGGAGGAGAGGATTGATATTTTGATATTTTTAGATTTCTGGCTCATTTTTATGAATGTGCATCTGCAGCATCGTTTCAACTTTTAACTTAAAAAAAGAAACGTCAGCGTAGTTCATTACATAAATGCTGAAGCTCGTCCATGTCTGCGAAAGTTAGAGGAATTTATTCTAAGTTTGTACTTTGTATTATTTCCTCATAGCGTAGCATGAAAAAAAAAAAACACATTCACTTTATTCAGAAAGTTTCAGCAATGGCAATCCTATTCAGTTCTTTTTCTGAATATATTTATATGTCCTCGGATGTTAATGACTGCTGATTTAATTTGAACTCTGAATGACATACTTTGAAAAACAATAACAAACTCAACAAGTATTAAAAAAAAATCTGAACCTATGAAATTCTGTGCTCTGCAAGTAAAGTTTGCTCTCAAATGGATTCAAGTTTCACCCTAGTTTTCTGTATTTAGTGCATTTTCATGCTTTCCTTAGGTACAGCAACCCAAGCTCTCTAAGCAGCCATATATTTCTCCCATGCGGTGCAGGAAGCCAGAAATGGTTGCTCCCAATAAAAATCCCAGCAGAATCTTTAAATCAGCTGCTCTGGCGGCGGCGGTGTCATTCTGGTTATAAGACGATGACCGTTTTGAAGGTTATGACTTGCAGCGATCAAAAGACATCAGCCTCTTTAGTAAGAAGATGCTCACATCCTCTCTGTCTAACTAATACTTGCCTCGTGATTCTATTACCTAGCGCGCCCGAGGGTCTGCAGGGACAAGAGCCACTCAGACAGGAAACCAAGGGGTGAGAGAAGGCAAGGGCGAAACGAAAGCAAGTGGACGAGTGAAACATGAATATACGAAAAAAGACTTGAATGTCTTCCTCCTTGACATACAGATTGCCTGGGCTGGGTAGATTTTATTCCAGCCACATGCCTCGGGGATATTCTGAATCTTCTCATTTTAGGGTTCATCTTTCCATTTTTGCATGTTCGACATTTTGTGATAATGGAGAAACTGGGTCAGACCGGCACACACATTCCAAGTCTCCTGCTAGTTCAGAGATGGGGGGAACTTTTTTTTTTTTTTTTTTGCATTTGCATTTGCATTCACGTCAACTTCCAGTTTATTCATGTTGGGGATTTGTATGTTTTTATGATAGTGAAGTCCCAAAATCTACGATAACATCACTGGTGTTACTGTAAAGTTTTTGGAAATGAAAGGAAATTACATTTTGGAATAACAAAATAAGTTATTTCTATTTGCAGATAGAACCAGTATTCCTCAACACAGATCACTACATGTGCCTCCATTATGACTCTTAAGAAAGTTCCTAAACCATTCAGGTAAGGTTTTGTGCTGCTCTGTGATCAGGGTTAAATTAGTTTCATTTATTTTTCTCTTAAATAATGATAAAAGGTAAAGTAGTAACCCCCAAATAAGATGGAGCAACTTCTGACAAATTAACTTGCTTTGTATTCAGGTTTTCATGTTTATATCCAGTGCAACTGTATGCAACGTACATTTTAATTTCCGTAAAGTTAGCAGCAAACCTGAGATCAAATAAATGATTTGTGTCCATTATTCATTTTTTTCCCCAAGAGATGCTTTATAAACATTTCACTGCAAAAAAAAAAAAAAAAAAAAACGTTCCATGTCCGAGTGACATTGATCTCTTTTCCAATCGCCAGCTATAATTAGTGAAAAACTGAAGTTGGGAACTCCGGTCCACGAGGATAGAAGTCCCATGTGTTCATTTATGTGTCTCTGCTCTAACAAAATAAATGCAAATTGCTCAATTATCAACTGAGGCTACCATCAAGTTCCACAGAACTCTGCAAATAACTCTTTTTTTATTTGGTCAGGTGGGATAAAGCAGGGAAATGTTTAAAACATGCCGGTGTGGAATTTGCTTAGTTGGTCTCGTGCACTTAGGTTTAATAGCCCCACATTAGACATACTTCTTGTAATTGTGGCCAAACAGCTCCATCATGGTCTCACCTGAGCAAGGTTTTTCCTCCCAGAAGGCATTTGGTTTCTCCTTGTAGTCTGTAGCAAACTTTGATTCAGCCCACAAGGAGAAACACAGGCACATCTTTCTTGGTCCTCATTCCTACTCCACTTTGGACAGCGACACTGGCGTTCCTGCAGCTTCACGAGCTTTGGTAATTCCTGGTTTGTTCTTGAAGCCTCTGAATCACATCACATGTCAGCTTAGAGGGCTTCAAGTTGCATATGTATTGGTATATAAAGATAAAGCAGGCTATGCTGTCCCCATAAAGCCTGCTCACAAAACGCCTCGTCCGTAACAGGAAACCAGTCAGTTTGAATTAACTAAAAGATGAGTGGTCAGATTCGATGACTTATTTAACATACTTTGTCTTATAATACAGTTTAAAGTGCTGTGGATGTGCGTTGTTGTTAAAAGAACATAAAACACTCGTCCAAGAATCAAACTTTTCCGTTGGTACATCAAGGGAGCTCATCAACCCCCGCGGCTGCGATATAAGAACAAAGGTTGTGAGCATTATGTGTCCAAAGATTTATTGCCTTAAATTTAAAATCTCCGAGCTACAACTAAACCTCTTGGTTGTGCTGGACTCAGAACAACAAAATGCGCAGTGTACACAACGTGCAGGTTCTATATGAGAACAGGGATGCCCCGAAGTAATTTCCCCAAAATGACCCAGTATGAATAATGTACGAATGGAGCACGCCGATGGAAAAGGAATTTAATGGTTTTACTTCATCCTATACAAACTATCCCAAGAGATGTGGCATTACAAAGAAATTATATGGAACCCGCAGCTTCCACGGCAATATAAGCCATAATAAAACTGCTGACTTCAGTAAATATGACTCTCATCTCATCCTGTAGTTTAACTGAAGCTGAAAGGTGCAGAGAGAGAGGAAAAAAAACATTCTGCAGGCAGAAGTGTCTTTGACAAGAAACTCAGGCAGCATGTTTATCAATGGGGAGCCGCTCTGTTATTAAAAAAAAGAGAGAGAGAGAAAGAAAATGTCTTTAGGAGAAGATTCCCAGGCAAGGGGAAAATGAGTAAATGTGTGAAAGGAAGGACAGGAGAGGTAAGGGAAGAACAGACTGGGGGGAAAAAAGAAAAAAAACGGGAAAGGAAGAGGGCCGGCGCATGCACCGACTCCAAAAATGGAGCGGCTCTAACCCGGCGAAGACTAAAGACAGCTATTTGGACGTCACCCAGACACCTGGAGCTGTTATCAGGTTGCAGTAAGTGAGGCTTTTAGAGGGCTGTGAATTGAAATACGAAGCTCAGCACTAACAGGCATTTCAAGGCTCTTTCCCTCTGATGATGTTGGCGTTTTAAAACAGGTCAAGCTGATAAGGCGGCAGCTGTGACCCCGGAGCCTCAACCTGCTTCAAGGAAATCTAACTGAATGGGGGGACAACTACTGTGCAAAGTGCCAGACCAGCTCCTGAAGCGACACTATATCAGGGAGCAGAGCGTCGAGTTCGGCTTCTGAAGCATTTGCACAGGAGGAAATAGGTTGTAAATTAATACAGAGATAAATCAAAGATTTAAATCCTTTTTTCAATAATAATAATAATAATAATAATGGAAAACATCAGCATTTATGACATTGCTGTTCCCTTGACTTCACAGTAATTCAGGCATTTTTCAGGAGAAGCTTTCATCTGCTATGGAGTGCACTTACAACTCATCATGTGTTGCATTAGAGGTAATGCACAGACAGAGTATGTAACACTGGACCATCATGCAGCAGCAGAGCCTGCCCTTGGCATTAAAATGCAGTTTTAGGAATGAAAACATTTTTGAAATGTTTGGTTATTTAGTTTATCCAATATGCAACTCTTTAAAAACAATCATAACACATCTCTGGTGTTTTTCCACTACATTTATACCCAGATATATGGGTAAGTTTTTTTGTTGTTGTTTTTTTTAATAGCTAAGGTGACTGTATTCAGCCTTACTTGAATGAGATGTTCTCCTGTTTTTCCATTTATTACTAGCGGCTAAGAGAGGTGAACCTCTGTGTCATGGTATGTTCATATTTATACTCCTGGAGATTGGAAAGTAATGGATTACCAGCCAACATTTCCTAAGTGATCAATTTTAAATATTGAAGTTTGCATTAAAAAAATCCTCCTTTACCACAATCTAAGAGTGGTAAATGTTATAGCAGAGCCAGTAGTTGTGGTGAGGTATTATTTCTCTCTCGGAAAATAATCAATTTTTTATCAGTGTATGATTATGCTGCTTCTACAGAAATACATTTATTTTCATGTTTTTTTTGGGGGGGGGGTTACTCTTCTTTAATAGGAATGTAAATAAATGTGTTTTTCATGGTTATAAGAGACAAAGCAGATTATGTAACTTAGTAAAAATACTGGTCAGAAATGTGTGACCAACAGCAGAAAAGGTCCCGACACATAATGACGCTCTGAGAGTCATTCGTCTTCAGCTGATGTTCTGACTCAGTGCAGCTGAGAGGAAAAACAGAAAAGCAGGAGGAAGAAGGAGGAAAGGAGGAGCGTTTTTTTTTTTCTTCCTTCTCATTGAATATTAGTCCTTGGGTCTGTCTGTCAGTGCTGAACCAGCCTTTTAGTTTCCTCCCTGGTTCTTCTGCTATTCCCTCTGAAATGCTAATGTGGCAACTTAGTGCGCCAGCATCCGCCCGTTCCCGGCCTCTCATCTTTATATCTCCTGGATGAGCTCATTCTCACTCTCCCAGTCTCCCCCCTCCCCACCTCCATCTTTCTAAGTGTGAAATACGAAAAAATCAGTTAACACACACGTACTTGACTCGTATGTGAAATAATAACATATGTAGAAAAAAAAGGTCAGTGATTGTGTAAACTCAACATTTCGCAGGATTTGAAAAGCAGCCTAATAAAGTCACATGGTATTAAATTTTACTCCTCCTCTCTGATTCACAAATGCAATGACCTTTCTTTATGCTGCTCTGAAAAGAGCACATTTCATGGAGCTTAATCCACTTTGCATGTGGATGAAAGCTGTAATTTTAGCGTTTCTCAAACCTCCCTCCGTCGTTTGCCTCAGCGCACCTTAATCCTTAATGTGCCCACCACAATACGGAGCCTTCCGAGGCGTTCGCGCTCTGAGAAAATTGTTTTCATTTTGTCACATTGCAAAGAAACACAAATCTCAATGTGTTTCACTGCAATTTCATGTGATCAAGTAGTAAAAAGTATTAGTAAAAATGGAAGTAATTTTTACTAAATAAAAGCAATATGTTCTTTTATAATAAAAAACTATGACAAGTTTCAGTCAGCACCTCTGACTCAGGACTATTTGCACATTTTACGGCTTCAATTGCACAGCCACGGAGAACATTGATTTTCAAATCTTCTCTCTTATTCTCGATTGGATTTGGATCTGAACTTTGATTAGATCATCTTAACACATGAATACGGTTTAATCTAAACTATGTTGTTTTTTTTCTTTCACATGTAGCATTCAAGTATTTGCCTTTTTTATCTCATCTGTCCCTTTATGCATGTGTTTGCTGCAACCCTCGCATTACTGCAACTAGGACCTCTAATTTCTTTCACTAATTGTTGTCGTTTTTTTCCTTCTCTAATATAATGTCAAGTTAGTGGAGAGAAAGACAGATTCTCCCACAGAAACTGTGGTTCTCTGCAGCTCCTCCAGAGTTACCATGGGCCTCTGAGCTGATTCTCTGATGAATGCCCTCCAGTCAGTGAAGGCATTTTGGTGGATTTGCGGTTGCGTCATACTCCTTCAGTTTCCTGTTGTCCGTCACTAAACGGTCAAAGTCTGGGATGATGATTCAGAACCATCGTTAATCTTAAAGATGCTGTTTGTTCACTAACGTCCTTCAGCAAACCACTGAGGCCTACAAAGAGCAGATTAAATTAGAGTGTGTAATTAGAAAAAAAAATTCAAAACCATTTTCAGTGGACCCTCCTCTTATTTGTGGTTCAGTATTTGGGGATTTTTCAGTGCAATGTATCTCAAAATCATTAGCAGAAAATCAAATCAAAAGAAAAGGCAGCAAGAGAAGCTGAAATAGCTGCTAACAAAGCTGTTTGACACACTATTGGCCGGTGTTTGCAAAGCAGCCAATTCAAGAGCGCCATTTATTTCCTTGGTGCTGATTGGCTGTGTCCTGAAGAGGCGGGATGAAGAAGACTGTAGATGTTTGCTTCTAGTACCGAGGCAGTTCCCACACATTAAGGTACATTTGGTCTTTGATCTATTAAACTAGGCAGTTAAAAACATGTTAGTTTCAAATATTTGAAGATTTGAGCTATTTCCAGATGACTATGCCTTCCACTTCACAATGTCCCTTTAAAAAAAAAACTGACAAAATCCCATTAAAACGATTGCAGTGTTTGGTTATTAAGTTAAAAAAAAAAAACCTTTTAAGGGGTCCGAATAATTTTGAAAAGCAACCATTGAGACTAATGACTTCTCAAATCTCAGATTGTTCCCAAAGCAGAAGAGTGTGGGCTTGTGCATCCTCCTCACAGACTCATTTACTCATTGATCCAAGGAAAATGGATCTGGTGACGACTAAAGAGGCATCTGCATCAGTCAAGCTCAGTGCACGTGTTGTTAGAATGTGAGCATAAAAAAAAAGATGAGAGAGTTTGAAGAAATCTAATATGCTAAGGATCCCCACCTTCCTCCAAAACATGTTTTTAAAAAACCCTTTAGCTTAATATTACAGCGCACCACATCCGGCAGTCTGCCGGACCTGCTCTCTGGTTGGCAGCATCTTTTTCTGATATCTGTTCTAATAAGCGGCAAAGTTAATCGAGAGCGCGGAGCAACACAGCGTCCCCCTGGGAGCAGCCAGCCAGCGCTGCTGACTGTGGTGCTGACAGCCAGAGAGCATTAAGCACAGGGCTGCTCAGTGAACCATGACGGTGTCATTTCTTTTAATAGGCTCTCTTTCTTTTTTCTTCCTCGCATAGTTTCCTACTCTTTCTCCTCTTCTTCTCACATTTTCGGTCTTCTCCCTTGCATCCTCGGCCATTAACCCTTTCTTTTCCTCTTCTTTGTCGCTTCCCGGTTCTCTTTAATGCCCCCCACCACCATCTCTCCTGTTTAAAATGCAAGATGTGGGGATGCAGTTGTTGCCGAGTACCCCATCGGCGTGTGGAGAACTCTAATTGGTTTGCTTAACCTTCAGAACACAATGAGCTGGCTGTAATGAAGGCTCATGATTCATGGCCAGGTAATAAACCTGAAGAGGGCTGCTTACCCAACACAGCACACACACGCGCGCACACACACATAGGTGCAGGGAAATCGTGAGACTCTGACTAACACACAGCTGCATATGGGATTTAACACGACGACAGTTGTTGTCAGACGGGCGTATGGTCCCTAATAAAGCTCTAAGCTATTCTACTGAGAGACCAGCGAAAAGCATTCCTTCTTGGCAAGTGATTCTCATCAAAAACATGCAACCAACATGGCGGCCAGGTGCAGGCAATTTAAAAAAGCGGGATGCCAGGAGGAGCGGGAAATTATTAGGGTACGTGACAGTTGATAGCATAATGTAAAACATTTTCAAAGCTGGCGTTCTTGGTTGCGACGACAGGGCAAAGCTGCACAGGTTGTTTGCAGGTTTGTTGACAACACAGCCAGTTCCCCTCGCTGCACTGCGCTCCCACAAAGTCCCCCCTGCACTCCCATCAGATTCAGACCTTGCACCACAGGACCCTCTATGGGAGCTAAGTGAAACTGATTAGCAACACAAGGCAATGCTTCCAGAAAGCTGAATTAGCCGGAAATGTGCGTGCATGCGTGCGCGCGTGTGTTTGTGTTGTGCATGTTTGATGAGGTTTTTTTAATGAACTGGCACACTCTTGGTGGGTTATTGCTGTGTCAGGGTATAGTCGGCCTTTTTTTAAGAGCTTCTTGAATAAGTTATGATATTTGGAGAGATAATGAGATGGAGGGAAGGAGGTAGAAGGCGAGAAGGAGCTGAGGTCATCAGCATGAAAGTCGGAACGCGAAGTGACAGTTGGCGCTTTGAAGCAGCTTTTCAAGGTCAGATGGAAATACAGACAACAAAAGCTTTAAAAGTACTCCTTTAAATGTTTTTTTATTTATTTATCAGATTTCAACATAATGCTAGATCGCCGTGAATAAGTAATGTGCTGACAGTATTGACGATTATGTGCTTTCCAGACACATGGTAATATTTTATCCCACAATCAAGTAGCTCTGTTACATTCAGTTGCTATAAAAATGCTGTGCATATCAAACATAACCTAAGAGACGTTTGACTTTGTAACTTGACACCTTGAAATTGGGCCTTTGTCTCTTTAAGAAGCTTGTGCTATTTCCGATGCTCCACCTTCAGCACCTCATCAAACAATGCTCCTCTGTAATGCTGTTGGAATATAATTGTAGTAAAAAGGTTATATTCTACCTTGGTTTTATCCAAACACCCATCCCTGTGGTTTTTGCTTTCTTTTTAATGTTTTTGTGGCCTTTATTTGACAGTAATCTAAAGTGGGTGGAAATAAGACGGGGAAAGCAAGCAGCAAACAAGGAAACAAGGACAAGACTGGAACAGCTGCATCGAGGTATAAAGGCTGTGCGTATGCTCCAACCAAAGTGTTTTTTAAAGCGAAATTTGCCTCTGCGCACACCAGTCTGATCCTCGTTGCTCAACTTTTCGCTCGTGTCTGGACTCTGCATCGAGTAACGTGCTGCTTTGAAGTAGGCGACCCTCTGTTGACATTTGCTTTTAGTCAAGATTCTGACTTAGCCTGAGCTACTTTGCAAATGAGAATGGGCAAAAATGAAACTTTCTACTTGTGGAAAACCTGCCAGAGACGTGCTGCTGTAAGCGCTGCATCAGGCGGCTCTGCGATTTAAAAAAAAAAACACAGTACGCTACAAAACCATGTATCATTTTTGCTTCCTCTTAATCAAATATAAAACAAAATGTAAAAATGTGTGTGGATACTTTTGCGTCTACTGAATGATCTCTCCAGTTCAGTGACAGGCTGTCTGGGCTCAATGGGAAATGATGATAGTTTAGAAACTCAGATCATGGCTCTAAATCTGAGGCAGAGGTTGGCCTGCTGGATTGCTGATTCAACTAATGATACATTCAGCGATGCCTTTGCCACATATAAATTACCCCTGCCTTTGTTTGCTCATGCTGTGTGAGACAACCTACTTCAACGTGTCAGTCACAGAAAAAAAGACAGCAGAACCTTAAGTTCGTGCAAAGCCGAGCCCTCGGTTTTCCAGAAAACAATGGAAAACTCTCAGTCTGACAAATTGAATAAGAAAATAACAACAATAGGAACTGAACAGGGTGAGTTGTAGCTTAAGCTGTTCTTCAGAGATCTTTTTGCTATGCTGTTTTTATTCTACTGCTTAAACAACAAACAGCTCTGCGAAAGGTAAGTAAGAACCTGTACGAATGATTCATGATTAATGGTTCCTTCACTGGACTGCACTTACCCAGGCCTTGAAGACTAATGCACCGATGTCATGAACGTGGGCTTTTAAACCATACACTAACAATCACTTTCTCCATTCTTTAAACCAGACTACAAACCATCCACAAATGTTACCATGAATTCTAATTTCGTACATTTTGTTGAACCGCAGTAAGCATTTCCCAATCCTGGTTGTTCATTTTTCTTTCTTTTTTTTTTTTTTCTTTCTTGGATAGGTTTTGTTTGCGTCGGTACATGCAGAGAAGAGCTTTGTTCACTTATGATATCCGAAGTGTCTGGTTTTCGATGCCGCTGTTTTTTTTTAATTAGCAGAAACTGACGAGCCCAGGGTCAGTATGCTGGTCTTTACAACATCAATGTAAGTAATATTTCCAGATCATTTCTTTTTTTTTAGGAAGATGCCACAGTATGTCTCATAAAAGTACAGGCATTGCACTAATGATATTTATTAAGGTAAGATGTCAAATCCCGTGAATGTGGGTGTGAATTTATAAACTGTGATTCAGGACAGAGAATTATCAAGTTATTAAATTCAATTTTTCGATACGCTCACATGTTGCTCAAGATGAGAACGTGTGGGATTAAGGCAAAGCTGACCTTTAGATGTTCACTGTAAAACTGTCAGAGTTCATCAGTGAACTCATGTTTATCATTTCCCATGGAAATAAACCTACGATGAATTGCTTTTGAAAATGTTAAGGAGCCAATTTTCCTAATTACTCACATGTCTGAATGAGAGATCTTTGTAATTTTCTTGACTGAAATATTCTGCCTTTCTCTAAGCAAACGCCGGCCCATTAATCTTTTTTTCCCCCCTCCTTGTTTACCAAAACAGTCTATTGCTGAGTATTTGTAGCCTCATGTATTGCAGAATTGATAGCATGCACTCTCGTCCTCCAGGGACAAATTACTATTGGACATTCATCCATCAAGAGAGGGTTTTTATATTTCGTTTTAAACACTGCAACACGTAATTTTTCTTACTTGCGAACTTAGGGACATGGATGCAGTTGTGCAGGTTGGACGCCTTGAGTTATATTTTGGGTTATTAAGAATTGGTTCTTTTTCTCGAAATCTATTTTCTTTACTGAGATGGAGGGTAGCTACGGTAGCTTGTTTATCAGTCTGAAATAATCAAGAAAGAAATCTCTCAAGACAATAAATACTGCTGACTTTTGATTGCGTGACTTCTCATCCAGCTGATAAATTATCCTTGATTATGATCAGTCATTTGTTAGGTACGTAATTATGCACAGTCATGCTTTTTCCTCCACTGACAAATCTGCAAAGATATCTTACTGTTGCAAACTGCTAGTTAAACTATGAACTAGCAAAAACAATTGCAGTCCATTTGCTCAGCTGAATATTTTCTTCATATATAAAGTGTGGCATAAACAAACAACAAAGGGAATTTAAACTGGGTGCAACATCCAATCCATCCTATGGAATCCAACATGATATAATCCACTGAGATATAATTAAAAACAGAAATAAAAGTGAGAAATATAATAAAATGGAATATAATATGATGCAATGACATGCACCATGATTAATATGATGCAATTCAATATGATACCATTACATACAAATGCATGATCAAGCACTATTTTATTATACATGTGGTACAATATGATACAACACAACATTATACAGTGTTGTGAAATATAATAAGACACAATGTGATGTGCTATACTTCATGCACTGTTGGCATAACATGACTCAGCTCAGTTCCATTAGCTGCCTTCACAAAGGATCCACACATAAATAGGCCCATAATCCTCAGAGGTGTCAAAGTAAAGCCAGGTTTCTAAACCTGGGACCGTCCTTCACTGACACAACATTAGGCGACATGTTGTCTGTATATCACCGTGCCCATGCCTCACCCGGCCGTCTCTCGCTGCCTTTTAAATTCATCAGAGTGTGAAGATGTCTGGTAGAGCGACATTAATACTTTACTTTATGAACTCCCCGCTGCTCCGGCAGCGCCTTAGTCGGAGAAGGAGAACCTTCCTCGGAGACCTGCAGACTAAAACGTGGGTATTTCTAAAGCCATAATCACATTTGTAAGGTTTTAGGTTGAGAGTTGGAACAGCTGTTGGCAGAGATAGACTTCTGTTATGGTTATGGACAATACGAAAAGGGTGGGATATATCTGCCTTTTAAATTTCACATATTTTATTTGCATCATATAGTTTATTTGTCTGCTTTTTTTTTTTACCGTCACTTTGAAATGAGCTGGGTCGCTTCGGGTGATTAAAGCCACCGCCACCTCTTTATCATTGTGTGCTAGAATGAACTTCTTTGCAACTTGTTTTCCTTTTCTCTGCTAAGCACAACGACAATTACCTTCAGCTGTTGGCTTTCCATTTGTCTTTTTTGTTTTGAGTCTGTCCATTCTGGAAGGAAGAAATGGGGGGCTGTGTTGTTTAAGTGAAGTCACAGAGAGCACTGCAGTCATTCATCTTAAAGAGGGCAGGTGAAGTCACCCCGCGAGGCAAAAAAAGTATGAACACTGACCTGAGCAAACGGGCATTTATCTTTCGAAAGGCATGACTGATAGCGAGAGAAAGATTGAAGGAGACTGAAAAAATGTGCGACAAAGCACATGGTGCCACCACGCAAAATGGACTCAGGTCATGGTGTAGAAATGAAATCCCTTACGCATGAGAGTCCTACATTACCAGGATGTGATTTCATAGCGGGATCATTGAAGTCAACTCAAGGGCACGGAAATATGGTCCAAAACATCGTAGTCGTTCCGAACCTACAGAAAATCTAAACAAGCAAGACGGGGAGAAATAAACAAAGAGGGGGCAGCAGAGAAATGGAACCTGCAGGGTAAATTACCTTTGGGTTCACCTCAGGTGTGCCTCTTAATCATGCTGTTGGTCTGGCTTAGAGGTTTTGATAAGGGTAGTGACTGTTTATTGAAGATGGCAGACTCGCATGAGCCTTAGAACAAGCAGTGTGGAAAACATCCCGGGAACACAGAGGCTGTAAACCATCATCCTGGCACATATAAAGGCTCATATAAACAGGGATCTTGCTCATATTTCACATCTTTACTGGCACTGGCTTCACAGGTTGCGTGAGGTATTCAAGTGTGTACATGAGGATAGTCTCCGTTATATCTCAATAACTGTACCTGCAGAGGGTTAGGGAGCAATCTAATGCCTAAAAAGCCAAAACGTAAACACTCCCCACGTGATGAAGATGGTGGCGGAGCGTATTGGATGTGACTGGGGAACAGTCTGCTAATTCGTTTCTTCAGAATCCTTAATGTCCTTTAACTTGGTTTTTCACTGCACTTTCATCCGCAGCTGGGACTTTGCCCCATTTGAAAATGAACGTCGGATTTGTTCTCATCTCAGAATTAATCAGGCAGCAATGATCGCAATTTCCACATTAAGACTGAATGAAATACAGTTCCTGTGTGAGGTTTTCATGCACTCACAGGCATGAATGTCAAACTATTTTGGGTCTTTCAGGAAGTTAATCTTGAATAATCATGTAAACTAACAATCGGGCGCATAACCTTGTTATTATTGAGAATTTTTTTTCTAGTTCACAAAGATTTGAAATTACACACACATGCTCAGAAATGTACATACTATCTAATTGGATAAATGTCCCTAACCAAGTGTTATCTTAACCACATTCTTTTTGTTGTTATCTTCAAGCTTTTACACAAATTTTCCAGGAAAATGAACAACGCTTTCTCGTGATTGGTAAAATATATTTAAACCGGTGAGTTGTAAACGTTTTCCACACATGCTCAATAGTTTTGTGGCACGGATTTGGAAAACATTTTTACGAAACCTAATATTACCCTGCTGATGGATCACCCAGTCCTATATGGGTTTCCTCCATTTTGGAGAAGATATGTCTTTATTTTAATAACTTTGTAGTCTTGCTTCAATTTATAAATATGATACAGATTAGTTTGTAGAAACCTTAAAGGGATCCATGATTAGTTGTAATAGTAGACTTTATCTGAGTAATATTTAACTGAGATGTAAAAACAGCACAACAAAAATACTTTAGGCTGTTTTTTGTTGTGTTTACATTTAATAAAAGACTGTCACACGGACGTCGCCATGTTATTTTGCTGCAATGCATCAACTTTTTCCTACTTTTAAACATTTAGATTATTTTGATAATCCCAGTAAGGATTTAATTTTTACAATAAGGATCACATCCCGTTACAAAGAAATACCTTTAAGAAGAAATAAAGAAATACTAACAACTCCTCTGATCTCAAACTTTGGTTTCTGCGCCACGTTAGCACAACAAAGTTATCGAGTGGCTTTGCGTTGCTGGGCGCACATCAGATACAGAAGTCCTCCAGAAATTGTGCCAGCTTGCTATAAAAAAGGAGAACTATTTGTCTCTCTCAGGTTTTTGCAGAAACATAACTCTCTTTGCTGAAAAAGACATAAAACATGTGCCAGCAATTTTAAATGTGTCCTTTCACATTCAGCTGCAAATCAGGGAGGCAGGCTTTGCACATGCAAACTCAACCATGTCAGGTTGAGTTTGCATGGTATTCATCAGCCTACACAAGCAAATATTCATGAACTTTGAAAGGGGAATTATGAAATTGTTTTAGCAAACGGCTTCTTTATTTGAGTGCCAGATCACCCAAGACCCTAGTTATCGAAGCATTTAAAAAAAACGTCATGTATTCAAAGGGTTTCAGTTTAAGAGCACAGTCTTAGTGGCAACACATTAATGAGCTCTTCAGCGAGGGAACAAATGTATTGTTGTGTGTCACTGGATCTTCACTTTGTGCCATGTGAGCATGTGCTGCGGCCTCCAGATCTGCTGGTTTTCATTAATATGTACAATAGCAGAATCATGTCTCCTCTGATGGGGCTGCAGGGCATTGGAAAAGGTTACTCACAGAGGAGGACTGCTGAGCTTGAGGCAAAGCAAGACATGACAGCCTCTTCAGAAAAACATCCCTGTTTAATATATTCTATTAAACTGTTTTGGCAAATGAAAACTGCTCTCGGGCTCAAAAACTTTCAGTAAAGCATGTAAACACTTTATGTCTGTCATTGAAACATCCACCATACACCAGCAATTTAAGCACTGAGAAGATACCAATTTACATTTACTTAAACAGTGGATGTTAGACTTCACTCTTATGTTTTTTTTTCCCCTATGTGTCAAAGGAACAAAGAGAGAGTGCGATATCAAAGCTAGGCATTATTGTGACACATAGAGCTTCCCAGTTGTATTTGTACCTCTTGAACCGTTTTGCTTTTTGTCTCATTCCAAACACAAACATCAATGTCTTTTATTAAAGATTTATGTGACAGTCCAACATAAAAATCGCACCTGAATTTGGAGTGGAAGGAAACAGGTACATGGGTTTAATCATTTTTACAGCTAAACATTTGAAAAGTGTGGCATATATCTGAATTCTCCACCTACGAGTAAACACTTTGCAGAATAGCCTTTTGCTAAAAATGTCTTAGGATTTGTCTACATCACCTCTAAGAAGATATTCTGGTCAAATGTGATTAAGGTCTAATCTCTCAGCTTATGCACAACAAAATATCCTGGATCCTTGTCACTCTGGTGAAGTCTGTTTTATTATTAAATGACATTAAAATCCTAATTTTATTAAAACATGATGTTTCCTGGCCCTAATCAAAGAGTTTCCTTAAGAAAAACATGCAGAAATAATACTATTTGCCAATCTAAGTGTTTCTGAATCCATCTGGTAATTTAACAAATCTGTTGGGTGCGAATCTATTGAAAGTTATTTGTAAAACCCAGTCAGCCAACATAAGAAAAGAGAGCAGAGTAGGAAGCAAAAAGCTGCAGAGGGAAGAAAGACCGGTGAGTACAGGAAGCCGTGTGATCTTAAAAGGACAATGGAGAAGGACGTTCACAATGACAGTGAATTAATGGAAATGGCAGACAAGGACCAATTTAGTGGAGATTTTAAAAAATGAAATGCCACAGTCTATAAATTTGCCACGATTTAAAGCACAGACTTCTGCCTAAGACTGCACAAATGAGTAGGAGTTTTGTCAAACAATTTGCTGTAATACGAAACTGTTCTGGGCTTCCAGCTAAAAATCACTCCAGCCTATATGCTGTGCCCCGTAAAAGCAATTGAAAATAGAGTTCGAATTGCTCTTTTATCAGTTCAAGTAGAGAAAGGAGAAATTACATGGGCACTCCTTTACTGTAAGACCAAGCATCCGTCATCTTTGAGCAGTGCGCCACTTGACTTGTGGTGGTATAATATAAGAGCACCTATTCATCCTGCAAACTTCTATCATCTGGCACAGAAAGCCACTAAATCTTGTTATAAGCTCAGAGGGGATAGAGTGGCTCAGCGTTTATGAACGCTGCTTGGAAGCCCTGGGTACATTTTTAGGAATTATTCCTGCTCCTTTTAACGGCAAACAGCAAGAAATCACAGAACCAGTTGCGGTCATTTGTTACAGGTTTAATGTCGTTGTGGCACGTTGTCTTGTAGCAAGGCAGCAGATCGGCTACGGCGACGTCGTCTCTGACCTTCAGCTCTGTCCCCCGATTTACCAAAGCAAACTAATTAAATCTGGCAGAAGAAATGCAATTCTGCATATTAGTTCATACATACCGAGAAATAATTTCAACACACCAAGGAGCGGGCAACAATTTCAGATAATGCATGCGCTTAACTTTTACAGCCCCGAATCTCCTGCCTCTCAAAGTCATTGTGGCTGCTTGAATGAGAAGCGTGGCGAACACGCTTAGGCTTAGCCGCAGACCCTATAAGAGTTACTTTGAATGTTTTTCTCTCTTTATTTTTTTCTGTCTACTAAGCTAACAAAGGAGGGGGTAACTTCACTGCAGAGAAAGAAGAGATGGCTTGTTTTTAGATCAATAGTCTACAGAGAGGCTATATAAACCAAAAGCATAATAATAAATTTTGTCATATATTGAAGATGCTTTTTTAACTTCATCAAGACAGAGGAATGCAGTCATAATGATTTATAGCTTGGCAATGCTGCCCTTCAGTGGCAGCTGGCTAGAATAACTTCCTTTGAAGATCAAGTTTTTCTTTAAATAACACTGTTTATGCTTGTGGAAAATAAAATGTGGAAGAGAGTAAACCAGAATAAATCATTTCAGTTCCTTTTTTCCATAACAACCAGCCTCAGATTGTAAAAATATTTTATTGTGACAAAACTCCCTTTTTCTGATTTCCAAAAGTCATTCCTCTCCATTGTTTCCTCTTTGCAATTTGAAGCG
Organism: Poecilia mexicana; assembly: GCF_051168715.1. NCBI lineage: Eukaryota > Metazoa > Chordata > Actinopteri > Cyprinodontiformes > Poeciliidae > Poecilia > Poecilia mexicana. Next base: position 23,694,589 of record NW_028263379.1, read on the forward strand.
AAACCCAAACGATTCCTCAGACTCTGTCTGGTCGAGCTTTAGCCATGAGGGAGCGCGCCTCTATGTGAGTCGAGCGCACCTAAATGTCCGGGTTTGTCCCGCCAAAAATAAAGACAAATGTGTCGTGGCACATGCCCAAAAATGTAATCTAAGGTGGTGATCCATCAGCGGGCCCATGTTTCAGGCCTGATTAGGCTGCCGGTTTCATCATGATGATGCTCAAGGACAACCTCGATGTGCAAGTATCCTTCTATTTCCTTGAATAGCAGATCAAAGCGTCTGCGTCAGGACAAAATTGTCCCAGCTTCAGATTTTTGGGACTGCAGGAACCTCAAAGCCACATCTAATCTGGTTAAGGAATTGTCCTCAGTCGCCACTTTGCTAACATAAATGTCACACCATTCCCCATGCCCAGCTGAGCGACACATGTTCACTGCATTTGATGGTGCTTCTGACCTCATTGTGACACTGTCTCTCCTCCAGGCCTCTTCATACAGCCAGATGCTAAAATATCACATTTAAAAACGTGATATCGTTTCTTAAAAGCTTTTTTAACTGCTTTTCGCAACACTGTTTTTTTTTTTTCTTTTTCTTTTTTTAACTCTACGATGATAATACGATCGTGAACTGCAATGCCCTTTTTTCCTCAAAAACACCGGCTGGTATTTACAGAGGAACACCAGTCCATGAGCTGCCACAAACATAAAAAACCACAATGCCAAACAAAGTCCACTGGTGAAAAATAGCATGCCCAGACCCCTAAAACACATGTATAAACAATACGCATTACATCAGTGACCACCCATCTCTGTTCATGCTTACGTCACCAAAAAAATGTCACGAAATGTATTTTCCAGCCTCAAGGTACCACACAGTGTACAACAACCACCTACATGTTCACTAATACTGTGCTGGACCACACATAACAGCAAACAATGACTGCAACTGTTGTCTAAGATTAAAGCGTTCAGTATCACAATGTTTCCTTCCAGGGTGGCAAAGAGGTTTTTATTTTTTTTTTTTGCCAAGTTGTTTAATGAGAAAGTCAGACCGCTGCAAAGGTCTTGTTTATGAAACCCCTCACGTTCTCGTTAGGATTAAAAAGTTGACAATGTGACCTCTATTGACTGAGTGAAAATAACTCTTCATAGTATACAACACTACAAATCCTGTCTCTCCAAAGAGTTTCCTGCTTAAATAAATAGTTCAGATTTATTTTTGAAGTGAGGCTCCAATATGTAGTCCAAAAGAGACAATCAAAACGAGCTAACTAGTTAGCCTTGTTAACTAAAAAAAAAATTGTATCTCACAATGGCCGGTGGTCTATATGCGAATGGTTTTCACACACATTTAAACCAACTTCATTTGTGCGCTGGGTTGATATTTATACAGATGCTGATTTTTTTTTTTTTACACAGGAATAGGAGAACGAAAGCAATGTGCAGCTAATGATCTTCCTACGTGAAACAAGTCATGAGAACAAAATATATTGTTTTCAAAATAACTGCGTCATAAATAAAGTAGAAAAATGTTAACCCTTCTACACTTTAAACTGGTTTTAAACCAGCAATATTATGACTGTTTAAGTGAACATTGTTTTGTTTATTTTTACCCTACTCTTTTATTAGACATTTACTCTGATCTAAAAGTCGTCCTCAAAATCCAACATGTGCTTCATATTTTTTTTAAAAGGGTAGCGATAGCTGCAGTTCTTATACTGGATACGCTGAGTTGTGTTGTCGTAATGGTATTCTGAGATCTCTGGAAATGAAACACAGCCTTAAAAGACTGTTAACATTTGTTCCCAGTTCATTGTTGACCACTTCAGTTACTGTAGTGGTTCCCAAATATCCTGCACAGCATGCCTTTTACGAGTCTTTTGTTTTTGTTGCACCAGATATCTGTGTGCCTGAAGAGCTTACCCTTCTGTCTAAGCTTATTGGCTCTTACATCTTAGCTTAGTTCATGGTAAATAATATGCTTCATATTTAACTTGTAAGTTGTTCATACCAAATGCTCCATTAAAGGCTGGTGTAGTTATTGCCAGTTGTGCATGTACCGTAGTTTGAGAACCGTCACTTTGCATGTTCTTAGTCTTTGTTTTACACAGGAAGATCATCGGTGGTTCTCCCCTTCATACTGTATTTCCATCTTCTGTGTGAAAGATCACTTGTTGTGCTTTACTTGCCTCCTAATTGAGAACAATATCAAACATAATGATATTGCAGTTAAAAGTTTGAAACCAGTGTGATGTAAATTACTGTAGCATCACGTTCCCTAAAGGATTAATAGCTTAAAGAGCTACAAATAGTCAGGAAAATAAATTGTCTTTTTCTTCTTCTTCTTTTGCACTGTCCTTCATGCAGGGCAGCCATTTTGGGTTTTGAGGTTTTGAGAAACATCTGACTTCCCTTCACAGTATTCTGCCTTTCTGGAAATATTATGATTTTTTTTTCACTGCGAACATGGAAATCCCAAATAAGACCTGTCATGGGAGTACTCTATCCTCTAAATGACTACAATCCAGCGACATGCGTAAACCAATCATCCAGCAATTAGTACAATATAACATGACAGACTAGACTAATAGAAATGTTTTAGTCTGTAAAGATTGTGGTTCTATTGTAAAATAGTTTTTTGTTTTGTTTTTTTTACATCCAAGAAAGCAAAGAACCAGAGAATGTGCTTTCTTTGATGTTTTCTTTCTATTTATAATAAGAATTTCTTTTTAGTGCAGATATTGCCTTTTTGGTCTGTGAATACCTAAATAATTGCTTTCTTTCGTTATAAACATTTGTATGTGAAAGTTAGCTTTTACCAAGGTGGTTCCCCTTAAAAAATGCTGAGAACCACTGGCTTAGTTAAATCCAGGTGTTCTTTTTTTTTTCTTTCCTTACTTCTTTATTTTCTCTCACAGCGTCCCATCTACACGTGTTGTAGTACCTAATATTGCCCATTAGGTGTCGCTCAACCACTGACCCTTTTGAATCCAGCGCCCTGCCTCTGTTCCCGGACCGTCTGGGTTAGTCAGCGCTCTGGACCAATCACAGCCGAGATGGGCGGGACATCCATTGTTACTACAGATCCTGGGAGAAGTTTGCGGCCGACCTGCTGCTGCTGCACCTATGAGCCTTCACGTAAATGAATAGCCCCGGCTCGACGCGCCACAAGACGAGCTGATTATGCCGAGATAAGGAGCATATGACCCGCGCTCCCTCCGATAATGGCATGCGATGACGCTTCACCCGCGGAGGACTTCCCGGACACGGTGATGCCCAGGGGGGCTCCCTGCATGTGCGGCAAGAAGTGCAGGGGTCGGAGCGGCAGCGCTGTCTTTCTGGGATTATTCCTGCTGTCGCTCACCCTACACGCAGTCACCCTGGTCTGCTATTTGGACCTGCGCTCCGAGGTGAAAAGGGAAATTACCCACCAGAAGCGGGACTCCGTGGTGACACACGCCGGGGTTGACCTGGATGACCCGGTGGGGGTTCTGCCGCCCGGCCACCCGCGAGTGGACACCGGCAGCAGGCACAGCGAAGAGGATCGAGAGGTAAAAAGAAAACCTGTAATGAGATTCAGCACGCTTCTTCTATCGGAGGCTGGTTGATTGCTCCTGTTTCTGTGTCAGGGTGTCAGGTTGTGTGTGCGCGTTGTGGCCTCGGCATGTTTTACTGGCCAACTTCATGTGCAGAGAATCCTGTCAGCAGCTTGTTGTCAACCCAGTTCCCAGGGAGATGTATGTTGAGAGAAATATTTGATTCCCTCATCTATCAATCAGGTAAACCCATCTACCCTGCCTCAATAAAGCATCTCCCATTGGAGAATATATTGCAATAAACTCATACATTTTATCCATTATTCCAGTTTGTCATCTTTTTTTCCCCTCTTCTAAAAAGAGAGAAAGAGTTAGATGCTCAGAGTTTCGCCCAGGTGGAAACGCACAGGGGGTGGGGGTCAGTGAGTGTGCTGGAGCAGGTGGGCTGCACATTAACTGAATCACCAGCAGGTGCAAAGCCCCAAGGGCTGATGTAAATTCATCAGGACTTAGATGGGGCACTTGGTACTTGGAGCAGAGCCAGTCTCCGTCTCACATGTGTTTTCCCTTTTGGCAGCAGCTTGATTGAACACTCATTGTGTTGTCTGTGGCTTTGGCAAACAGCCTCTCCCCCCCCCTCCCCCCCACCCCACTCCAACTCCTCCACTCCCTAATTTGATCAGCACGAAAAGTACCAAGTTGCACCTCTCAACTTTACGTTGCTGTCTCAATCCTGCTCATTTGTCAGCGGTTGTGTAAGCTCTGCGCTGGAGAAAACGATCCTCTGTGTGGGACATTGGCCAGGACCTGTAGCTGTCACCCTGAGGGATTTAAGTTTTCCAGTGCAAACACATTTATTCCTCAGGAGGAAACATTAATGAGATCCATCGTTCGCATCGGGATTTCTCCATAACATTTTTCTCTCACGCGCTCGGGATATTTATTTAGCTGTCTCTTTGCTTGGCTTATTTTAGATAGTAGCTGTTTCCCTTGTTGTAGCCGAGTGAGACGGGCCTGGTATTCGGCCCAGATGGTGATGCTTCATGAGGTGAAAGACTGTGGCCCAGCTGTAAATATTTAACAGTGCTGTGATGCTGTCCGTGCCAGATGTCTGCATTAAACAACTCTGATTACACGTCCCACAGTTTACATAGTTGGAGAAACAGGAGCATGTGGCATTGAGGCCGCACTTGTTAGCCTTTTTTTTTCTTTCCCCCAAGTCCCTTCCTTTGAAGAATCTCTCTTGTAGAGTTAAAAAATGTTTATTGGAATCTTCACACACATCTGCATCAAAGGGCCCCCTCAGCGGGAATGGTTGAAATTTGACGTGACGTACAGGTATACAGGCAAGTGTAGCAGAACAATCAGCATACATCTGATGTGGCAAACATAAAACAAGTGGTACTCAACTGTCCCTCACAGCATGTGTAACCAGGATTTGTTTTTTTGTGCGTATAACCTATGTTTTGAGAAAGGCAGGTAGTATGGATGCCTTCATTATGGTAAAACGGCTTTGGAAACATTTTGAAGCATGCGTCTGATCGGTTCCAGCAGAGTTTCTTAGCGAAACTAATCCATTTTGCTTCTATGAACAAGTGCATCCAAAAGAATTTCAAAGGAAAAAAAAAAGAGCTGTTTCTTGCTTGGCAGCTTCTTGTATCCAACTGAGAAGAGAATGATTGCTTGACATCCCACTGTTACTGTAGGTGTCAACAGATAAAACAGAAATGGGTTATCTCTGCCTTTTTTGTCAAGTGTTACTCTGGTCAGTTTACTTCTTTACCATATCATACCCCTATTTCACATATGTACGTTGCCTTTTTGTGTCTATAACTAAACCATTTTGCACTTATATACTTTGTGAACAGGTTCTTCCAATAATTATAATGATAAATTGCTGATAAATGTTCATATTTCACCCATAATTTGATTTTATTGTATGTTGCTTTCTGAAAACTTAGGTTAACTATTATCCCGTTTTAATTTTGGTTCTGGTTCCTCATGTGCATTATGACAGATAACGACCCAAAAGGACTCTATATGAGCTCACATAATTAACTTTGCATAAAACAGACCACGAGTAGATTATGGAAAGTTAATTTACGTCAATATGGATACAAGTGAACGCTAGGTTCATATAGAAACGCCAACTAACAAGTCGGGTATGACCAAACTACAAACATAGAAGTAGAGAAGGGACAAAATGACTAGAACTCCACGTTGTCCCTTCAACGTTTCTCACTTTTCGTAGTTTTGGACATTTTTCTTTTTTGGCAGACTTCTTCTGGTGTTAGATGGAGCCATCTACCAAGTGTCACCAACGGACGTTCCGTGCTACATATTTCATAAAAGTAGATGTCTGCTTTAAAACAATACATAAGTGAATTAAATTGTACAATATCTACTAGTAGTTTTGCCATGTAATGAACCAGAGGCCCCTCCATGGTGTACCCGACCGCTAAACACCCCATGGCTCTGATAGAAAACGATGGATAAATGTTAACTGCGTTTGTCTCCATAACCCATGGAAATACTGAACCGTAAAAAAAAAATATATGGATCCAGGTCACTTCACCCTTTGGACAGTTGATAACTTTTGCAGTTTTAGACATTTTGTACTCAGGAAAAGTTCTGTAGGAAATGTAGCTGTGCCTCAAGTAATGTTTAATTACCAATTTATACCTCGTCTTAAAAGAAGGTTTCATACCCACTTAGAGAACAGATGATTTTAGGTCATTTTCTAGAATGTAGAATTATTATTTTTATAATTATTTACCTGTAAAATTAATCAGAAAATACCTAGGTAGTAATAGAAATAAACCGATAAAAGTTTAGGAACATTCATTGTTTACTTCGGTTTGTTTGGAGGCAGTAGGAAAGGACAAAAGACAATTTGAATACTTCAGAGAGGAATTTGTTTGTACACTGCCACAAAATGGTAGTAAATAGAAAAGAAATGGCATTGTGTGGGTTCAAGTTGGTAAAGGAGCATTTCTTTGAACTTGTTTATAAGGGCTAATATTCACACTTTATTGCATATTTGTCGGCTATAACCTGCTGCCTCCTCTTAGAGTAGATGTTTTGACTTATCTCAGTCAGTCTTGGTAGTAAACCAGAAGATGAAAATCCAGTCAGAAGGAAGCAGCCACTAATAGGTATTAGAGACCAAAAATCTTGTGTGTGTATAAGCAGAAATGGAACTGATGATGATAAATGCAAGTCACACCCAGCAGACTTTAGTTTTCCGTGTCAGTGAAAAGTATTAATCTCAACCATTAACAAGAATGGCAGTGCTTAGATCTCTAAGGTTTTTTTTTTTTTTTGTTTTTTTTTAGAAACAATCATAAAACTAAGCAGCCGTTTCCGGATTGCAGGTAGAACTTAAGAACCACTCAAAAACTTCACAGTTTCACCAAATCCTTCCAGTTGCTCTCTTAATCCAAGCAGATGAGCTGGCGATTTATGATCTGGGTCTGGGAAGTGATCTTAACAGTCCTCACCTCCACCTCGCTGTTGGTAATGCCCTTGAGCAAGGCAGTAAATTCCAGCTGTTTCGCAGATCTGCTCAGTTCCCAACAGTAAAAACAAAACAACCTCCGTCCAGGTGTGTACAGCGCTAATATCTATGATGGCAGCGAGATGTGGGGTTTGAGCATGTTGTGCCTTTGTCCACCTGACATCAGCCAGAGAAATGTATTAAAGTGTGATCTAAGGATTATTTGATCGTGTTAGCTCGGCTCATGTTTTCTTCTTGGGCCTTCTGTTATATGAAATAATTCTGTGCTCTGATCTGTGCCTTCAAAGTCTCAGAGAGAGCACATGCTGAAACATCTGGAGTCTGGTTAATGGCTATTAAAAAAAAAAAAAGCTAGTTTGATGGGAATCAAACTCAAAAGTCCTTACTTGCGATCAGCGTCGAGGCGCCGGGTGGGCTTTGACCCTCTTTGATTGTAATTTGCTGCCGATAGCTAAAACAGCAAGTATTGTGATTGTTCACTCGGATATCGTGCATAAATAAATGAGCCGTCGTAAAAGCCCAATAGGAGGTTAAAACATCGGCGATGTGAGGAGGCAAACGCATAAACGCACACAGCCTGAATCGTCCTGACAGGCAGATGGCGCAGACAGATTGAGTCCAGAGTCGTCGCAAACATCAACCAAAATAATAAATTCTCGACGCGTTCGAGTGAGGAATCTCTCCGCCAGCAAGTGTTGCAACAGTCCGAGGGGTGATTGGCTGCTGACGGGCTACATTTCCCTCATGTTGAACTTCATAGTGTATGCTTACCGTTATTGAATTACCCGGGTTATGGTTTGAGACACATGGAGAGAAAGCGTTTAAGACGGGGAGGCCGCCCTTTTTGTGCGTGGTGTTTTAAAAGAAAACACGCTGTCATCGTCAAATTCGATCGCTTGAATCACAGGAGTATCACGAGCCGTCGGCTCTCGGGAGGATGCATGCCACTGGGGTTAGTAATGCCTGCACAGCGGTGATGGGCACCCGACATGCAACATCAGCCACCAGGCCTCGGTTTCACCTCCTCAACTTTGTAACCTCACATTCTTAAGCGCTATTGGGTTTCGCATATCTATGCCGCAACCAGGATGGATATTTAGTGCAGTAAAATATAAAGGAGAATCTACTTGTTGTCTTTAGTCGTCATAAATATGTAGGAAATCTGATGTCTAAAAGTGCTGGCAAGCATACAGGCTTTTGGAGTGGTGCTAATTAAAGCGAAAGGAGCAATCCTGTAATAGCAAAATTACACAGCCTGGGGTGACTGAATTTTAGTCATATCCTCACGAAGCAACAGGGAATCGCGTCCACGGCTCGCAACAGCAACCCCCCTCACTTTGAAGATTTGAAAGCCCTCTAATTAATTGCATTTTCCCTTTGTGCCGAAAAAGAATGGTTTACTCAATAGTTGGCACTTGGCATACATACCAACACGTTGTCATCCTGATTTACTGTAACTCGGCGTGCTTTTGAAGACGATGAGGGCTGCAAATGTTGTAATGATGTGAAACCAAGCAAGCGAGAGTGTGAAACCATTCCGCATGGCACTTTAATGGGAGCTTTTAGCTTAAAATTAATTTTTCTTCCCCGCTCTTTTGCCTTCATCTGTCAGCTGCACCGGTTTGGTAGTAGCCTCGCAGGCTGCTTGTTTGTCTTTCGTCGTCCTGCCGGGCCCTTAATCTCGGGCCAGAAATTGGCTGCGAGATCATGTTTGGCTGTCAGAACAGACGAAAGTGTAAAGCCATATGGCTGAACATACACACCAAGAATACTTTTGAGATACCCCCCTCCTCTCCACCCAGCCTCGTTCTTTTACACACCAACAGCTGGAGAAGAGATGTGGAGGCACCTGCACGCCAAATGAACAGCAAACGTTTCTGCTCCCAAGGAACATCTGGAGCGGCTGTGTTGTCCGTAAACTGTTCCAACTTGCGCTCGTTCTTCGGTTCTGGATTTCCCGGGCCTCGTAAGGTCGGACGTAGCTGGCAGCTGGTCAGGGACGTAGATGTTAACTGCACTCTGAGCCGGCTGGGGAGGTGTTCGACATGATTCAGCTCATCGCTCGCTTCAGGGAAGGCATTCGGGAGGGTGGGTGTTCCCACATCTGAAAAGAGGTATAGAAAACTAGAAGCATAACTTCTTGTGTCTGTCTTCTTATGGTCTGTCAGTGGTTTTGGTTTAAAACCACACTGGGGAGGCACTGGGAGTTCACGCTGCTTCGGAAAGGGGGCGATATCGGGTTGTCGGGGCTTCGTGACTGAACTTTTAGAAATATTTCTCATTTTACCATCTTGAAAAACGCAAACCTCGATGTGTTTTATTAAGATTTTATGTTGTAGCCTGACACATGGCATATAAAACCGTGAAAAAGAAAAAAATAAAAGCTGCTTATAGTTTCTAAAATATTTTACATGTATAGTGAGCAATATTTAAATATTTTTTTTTATGTGATCAGTCCCCTAAGGGTTTTCTGTTGTTCTTCATTCACTGTGACCTTCAGCCCTCCATTGTGAGATTCATATTTCACTGACAAAATAATTGTGGTATAGTGTACAGCACTAACATTATAAAGAAATAAAAAATATGTATCATTTTCTTGCCATTTGACAAATATGTCCGTCTTTTGTTGATCTGACATGTGAAACTCAAACATTAAATGTTGCACAGGTGGAAATAAAGGGCATGTGTGATGCTGCACATGAAAAGAAATATACGTACACATTGTAAGATACGATAAAATAAAGTCTGAATGGTGGTTTGGTATGTTTTTGGTGCCAGGTTTCAGGACAGTCTGACCCTGATCAGCACACCAATATGTAGGTCATATAAAAAGAGAGCAGTGGGGAAAATTGATTTACGGATCTTAAATCAGCCACACCAGATCTGTTTCTTGGACTTTTTTTTTTTTTTTAATTTTGGTTATTCATGTCACCAGTGAATAGGCCGGGACCAGGTGCGCATGAATAGGTGTTGCTCTCGAATTAACCCCACCTCATGTCCTCCTTTTGTGTTGAAAAAGAAAAAAAAAAGGTGAATTTTAGAGCGTCCGTGGCCAGGTGACGAGTTCAGACACAGACAGAAACGACTCGGGTTACGGGATAAATTACCGCCCGTACTGGGCCAGACAATGACTTGGCCACAGGTGAATGTCTCGGCTCGCGTCTTTTTAAATGCCCCAAGTTGTTTCTGTGCAAACATTATATGCCAAGAATAGAGTCAATACTTGTAACGTGTGTTTCCCTCTCAAAACCCTGGATTGTTTTTCCTTTATTTTCTGTTGACTTCATCCCAGATGGCATTGCTGCTATTGATATTCACAGCTGTTCGATTCAGGGCTCTTTTGTTTTGACGCTTGTTGCACGTTTTGAGTTCTGGGCAATTTTCCACTCCTAAATTTTCCCTTACCCTCCCTGTGTCCCCTTCAGGAGAGGTTCCTCTACAGAGGCGACGACGACTTCCACGGCACAAAAGACAGCAGAGGAAGAACGCGACGAGCAAAAAGGAGTCCTGCCAGGGAAACAGAAACAGGTGTGAGGCGTTTTTTTTTTTCTTTTTTTTTTTAATTCATCCACACCCTTACAAAGAAGCTGTAATCGGATGCTGCGTTTCCCACCTTGTCATTTTCCGCCTGTAGATTAACTACTAGAGGTGCACCAATTAGGCCTTTCCCTGGTTGATAACAATTTCCAAATTACTTTGAGGTCTGACCTTCCAAACATATTTATAGCACTAATTTTGCAAATGGGAGGGATGTTTACAGTAAATCTTCTTGGGAAGGTGAGCCATGAACATTTGGAAATCATTTCAAATTGGAACCTTGTTGGAATTCAATGAAAATCGTGGCCAATTTTATGCAATGTGCTCTTACCCCTGTCGTTGGCCAACATAAACATAAACGTATCGTTTGTCATAGGCAAAGATCCATGGAAAATAATGCCATTAAAAAAGGTTTCAACAGATGTATTTATTTGCAAAACTTTATCAAAATTGAATTATTTTACTGGTCATTCAGTTCTTTCGTTGTTAAAAGAACAAAATAGGAATATCAATAACATTATTCAAGTATGGACAATGGGGGGAGAGCACATTCAGACTTTTTAAATAGATAGCTTTTTATTTTGCTCCCTTAAAGTAAAGACATCTAAATGTCGTCACAGTTGTAGCATTAGTTTATAAAGCTGTGTCTATGTGAGGAAGAAATGTGGCGACATTTGGCTCCAAACCCCAACAATACGCAGTAGACCATGTGCATGTGATTTGAATAACATTAATTTGCTCAAGATTAATGGCATTAAGTCTGGTTGTTTTAGTCAACGCTGTGCCAGAACGTGCTTTCCTCGACTATATTTAAAATCTCTATTAAAGCGGTGGCCATGCTTGCTAACCTGAGCATTCATGACGGACTCTGCTGACGAGAAGAAGCTGTAGCACAGCAGAGAGAAAGCGGGAGCGTGTGAGCAGCACGTACACAAGGATGATTGACAGCACTAAGATGCTGCGCCTGACTGTGAATGTTTTGTTTTATTTCTGATGGAGCAGCTTATTTGTGGACTTGACAGCCTTCTCCCTTCTCTGCGTAGGGAGAAGGAAGAGAAGCTCATTATGCTTTCAGAACATAATGATAGTTTTAACAAATATGTAAAATACTATACACATGTATATATTGATATAAACACTGATGCTTTAAGGGCCAGCCTCCAGGGTTAATTATCTTGGAATGGTTCCAGATGTAAAAATTTCCAAATTATACATCCCTATCTTGGACTATAACAAACACCAAGTGCTGTATGTTGCTTTTAAGAAGTAACAGTTCAGTTTTGAATCCAGCAGAAAATGAATGAAATATAATCTTCAAGGTTTCTCCAGCTTTTATCTCACTTTTGGGAAACTTTAAAAAAAAAAAAAATAAATAAGTGCATCTGAATGTAGGGGTGAAATCACAAAACAAATATGTTAGGAGTTCTTATGTTTTTTATTGAATATAAAGTAATGGGTTTGAGTTTTTTTTTTTTTTTTTTTTTTTTTTTTTGTAATACTTGAACTTCTGATTAACAGTCAAATCCTTTCACAGGAAAACCAGCAGATGCTGTCCTCTGGATTAGTCCACTCTTGTTGACTGCATTGCACCTGCTGACTTGACTATTGAGCAATTGTTTCTGTAGTAACGGGGTTCGGTTACTGTGTAAATAAAGGGCTCATGTTGGGATTACGGCTCCTAAATTCCGAAAACTGGATGTTAATGGCTTCTCACTTCTCTGTGAAATGAATTATTTTAGTTTTTTTTTCTTTAAACTTCTTTGTGCTAACTTTACAAAGCGACCCCACCACATCATTTGGCTGTGCTTTTATAGCAAAAACATTAAGTGAAATGGGATTGATTAATACTTGGAAAGCAAGCAAGGACAACAAGGGCTTTGGGAGGGTTGCACCAATTCGAAACAGACAGTGAAATCCTCTCGATTTCCCTCGGTCTCAAAATAACACAGTCTCTCAAATGTCGCTCGCACCTATCATCGCACAACTGAATATTAGAATAATAATCAGCAGTGTTGATGGCTTTCGTTATTTTAAGCTGATTTATGTAAACTAATAACTCCATTGAAGGAAAAAAAAAAACAACAAAAAAGCCATATGGCCAGTATGTCTGAATTAGCTTTTGTTTAGAATCTGAGCTATGCAAATAAAAAAAAGCAAAGTCTTTGATGTTTCATGTCTGAGTGCAACAAGTGCACCATGATCACAAGGCATTCCAGCGTCTGTGGCGTGACACTGAATACTTGGGGTGTGGCGGCGGCGGGGGAATTTAGTGATTGTGTTTAAATTAGAAGAAAAAACTCACCTTTGAGAGTTTCTACATAAATCAGTAACGTCCCGAGCCTCTAAACACTAATCATTCCCAGGTCTTTCCTCTACGCCGAGCGCACAGACAAAGGCTTTTGTAATCTCAGCCTTAGATGTGTGCTGTTTTGTGTGCATTTATGTATGTGTGTCCTTTTTTCTTTCTTTTTTTTTTTTTTTGCACGTGTGTGTGTGTGTGTGTGTGTCTGCAGCGCTCCTCTAACGGGCACCAGATTCCAGATAGGGCTGCTCATTAAGAGAAATCTACGCGGATGCATCCAGTCATTTAGCCAGGGGAGAAACGCCGGCCCATATGTTTGAGGGGGGACTCAAACTGTGAGGTTAAATGGCCTTTGTAGTTCTAATGACATGGTAAACATGCACAAAAGGGCTTTTTGAAAGGATTCCTCAGCTGAGCATATATGTACGCGCGCGCATTTTAACTCCGGAGCAGTGACATCGATGCCCCGGCGAAGATCCGGACGTGTGCGTCCGTGCACACAACGGCGACGCAGGGCACGGGGGCGGGGGGATCGGGTAGGTGGGGGGGTTGGTTGCCGGTTGTGAATGTATGCTTAAACAAACACATGCACACATGTACACACACTTTCATCTGTGTTCTCCATCTGGGTCTAATTCAAAGAAAAAGGATTTTGGCAGGATAAAGTATCTCTCTAATGATCTTCTCCAGTTCCACTGCCTGCGAATGCTTACGGCACTTGTTCATACAGAGGAGGTGAAACCGCACTTACAAATTACTACACTACGAGATACCGCAGACTGACATACCTCCACTCCAGTGGGTTTCGCCGCGCACCGTCTGAATCTGGTAAACCCGATTATGGGATACCTGCGAGGCGGACGCTCGGGATGCTGTCCAAGACGGTGATTGTTCATGAAACTATTTCGGGAATAATCATGCTGCTGTTTTTTTTCTTTTTTTTTTTCTTACTATTTCAGAATCAAATGGAAAGGAGAGGAGGAAAGAGAGGAAAAAAGGTACTGTGCCTTGCAAGATGTCTATTGGGATTTTATGTGATAAACAAAGTAGTGTAACACTAGAAGGAAAACTAGATTGTTTCAAACTTTTTTTACACAAATGTCTGAAAAATGTGGGATGCGTTTGTATTCAGCAATCTTTCCTTTGATACTATTAAATAAATCCAGCACAACCAATTAATCAGCTTACTAGTCTACACATATTTACCAGTAAGTTAAATACTGGTAAATATTTAACTCTAGTATAAATAGAGTTGTTCTGTGATGACCTCTGGGGTCATGAATAGGTCATTTTTGGATTTTTTTTTTTTTTTTTAAGTGGTTCCAGCAGGCTTAAAGCCGGCGTCATCCCCACCTTTTAGCATCTCACTGGACTAATTCTTCATAAAAAAAAAAAAAAAATTAAAAGAGCTGTGGACAACTGCAAATGTAACGTTAAAAAGGCCGTCAACATAAACAGAAAGACCTGGCAATCTGAGAAACTGTCACCATAGTAACTCTGGAAGAGCTGCAGACATCCACAGCTCAGGTGGGAGGATCTGTCAACGGACCGACCTTTAGTTACGCAGGGCCACACGTCTGGCCTTTTGTGAGAGTGTGCCAAGATGAAAGCAGTTGTTGAAAGAAAGCAATGAGAAGTCCGGCTTTTCATTTGACACATGCAAAAATAAATAAATACATAAAATTAAGAGAGGCTATGTTGAAACTTGGAATAAACATGCAGAAGAAGTTTTAGCCAAATGAGACCAAAAGTGAACTTTTTGCGAAACATGCCAAAGTCTGCGTGGCAGAAAACCTAGAGCCCAACGTTCCATGCCCACAACGAAACTTATTAAAAAATCTGGCAAGACATGAAAATTAACATCTCCACTCACACTCTCAATAAAGTCTGACTGAGTTTCAGTGATTTCGCGTGTCCACAATTAAACTCGAACTTTTAACTTTATTCACTTTGAAGTTATTTTATTAACTGTTTAAAAAAAATAATAACTATGCAGCTTTTTATTTCACTTCCAAATAAACACAAGTTTGGGTTGATCTATCACATAAAAAATCCTCGTAAATACAGTGAGGTTTGTGGTTGTAACGAGACAAAATGGAGTATTTGGAATATGAACATACTTGCGTGTATTTTGTTTTATGCTCTCCATCAAAACCTTCGTGGCTCTGGCCCGTCTTCATATCGCCACGTCTCTTAAGATCACGCAGATTAGATTCCAACAAAAGTAACTTTATCGTCTTTCTCTCTCTACAGCGAAGAAAAGGCCTGGACCGCCTGGTCTCCCGGGTCCCCCGGGGCCACAGGGCCCGCCGGGCATCCCTGGGATCCCCGGCATTCCTGGAAGCAACGTTGTGGGGCCCGTAGGACCTCCCGGGCCCCCTGGGCCACAGGGACCTCCAGGCCCTCAAGGTCCGGCAGGTACAAAGACTCCGCGCAACTTACGCTGAGATAACCGAGAAAACAGAGCTCGGAGATTTTCCACCTAGATTACAGTGCTCCCCCAGCACATCTACGCTTTCCCACACTAGAGGGGGGCTCAAGTTGTCAAAATTGATTAACTCATTGCCTCCACTATGAGGCTGTCTGATTCAGGTTGTCAAACATTGTGCAGAATAGCAGTGATTTATCCTTAAACTATGTCAGTGTTTGTTTTGTTTAATCACCGCTCGTCCTTTTGTTTCTCTCCAGCATTGAACTGCAGGGTTTAAAAAAAAAAAAAAAAAATCATGTCTGTCTTTTATTGTTGCAGGGGTTTCTGATAAGTCAAAGAAATTCCAGGTAAGAGTACACCCTTCATTGAATTAAATCTAATTCTAAAAATATTTGTCAATGAGAGGGCCCGCCTGCCCCCCGCCCCTTGCAAATTATTCACCTGGGGTTCTTTTCTTTCCAGCCGGCAGTGGTTCACTTACAAGGACAAGAAACAACAATCCAAGTGAGGGAAGGTGGGTGCCTTGCACATGCTCACTCGGAGATATACTAGCGTGTTTGACACGAAGCAATAAGCACGAATTATCCCTGTCACTGCTGTTTGTCAAACACACAATTTTGGAGTTATACCAAACAGACGGGCCTGCCAAACATTGAAATTACAAGAAAACAAATGACATTTCTTTAGATTGTTGGCACGCCTTTGATGGTTCGCTCGAGAGATCCAGCACGCCACATCTGAGGGGATTATGGTCTTTATGTTGAAATATGGAACCGTCTACAAGCTCCTGTTAAAATGTAAAGCTCGTGCTACGTAAGAAAATAAAATGAAATAAATCATTTCATGTTTTTACACATATCAGGCCATGTAGTGCGTTCCAATTAACTAAGAAGGAAAAACTGCAAAATTAGTGCCCGTCCTTTACCTGATAGTTAGTTGAAGCACATTTCCATTCTTTGGCACATACCTAAGATCAATTATAGTCAAATAACCTAATCTAACTAAACTGAAATGAAGTCGACCTGATTTTCAACCTCTAGCTAAAGGCATACATCGCAGAAAGATTACAAAGGATCTCATTGTTCAAAGATTTTGGTGAGGACAAGAGTGTAAGAATCCACAGTAATGTATCTTGGCACAGTAAAGAAAATCTTTAGTTATTAGAGAGAGAAAAAAAAGGGACAATGGTTCCAAAAGCTGAGGGTTTCTCTAAAACTAAAGCTACACAACAGATATCGAGGGAGGCTGCTGGACCGCAGCACCGAAGAAATCTGCAGGAATTTCCACTGAACGCTTCCTTGTGAGAACAGTCTTATGTATTCTCCATATGTTTGGACTAAGGAATAGTTTTACATGAGAGAAGCCTTTTTCTTTTGTCCAAAGAAAACATCCACGTCTGACTAAAACCTCTCAAACCGTGTGGGGAATCTTTATTATCTAAAGGAGACGAACTGAAACCTTGGGCAAATATTTTAACGCTAAAAGAACGTCATGCTAAGTGAAACATGGTGATGGTTGTATCATGATCTGGGGTTAGCTGGAAAATTTTGCTTCGTCAAGACGGATGAAGATATGAGTAGCTTTGACCCAAAGTCTTCAGGTCCTTGGTAGAAAGATGAGGAGCGATTTTTATTTTTTCTGTGTCAAACCAAGTCCAACAAAATAAGAAAATTCAGGTTTTGGTACGGATGAGCCTTTTTTCAAAAAGCTGCAGTCAGAGTTGCAATTTTTTTAAAGCTTTATTTTTGCCATAGCGTGGTCTTACAGAAATAATTGATACTGCTGCACATAACTTCCCCAAAAAAGACGATATTATGCCATATTTAATAATTAAAATGGAAATAACACTTTCAAGTAATTCTAGCGCCCGTAATTCATAATAAAATCATGTTTTGGGGAGTTGTCAAAGTCCAAAAGTGTAATTCCATATTGGTCAATTAAGTTAACATGAACTGTAGATTCAGTGTAAGAAAATCCTACAAATATCTCAAAGGCTTTTGCAAAAAAAAAAAAAAAAAAAAAAGGAAAATGTTACCGTTTAGCATCACATGCTTTCATCCATCAGGTTCGACCTTCACAAGATATCATGAAACATGAGGTTAAATTAGAAGTGGGCTAAGGCTATTGGACAAAATACAGCCGAGCTGCAGTGATTGGTTAGAAAAGAAGAAAAGACAGAAAACGTTAACTTGCTCGGAAAGATTTGCAGAGAAGTGAATTTGTGAACGATGAGGTCATTTGCGTCAAGTTTCGACATCACGACTTCCTGGAGGGACTGAACGCTGCCAAGTGAAGGAGTGAGGCGCTCACAGACCGCCACCAACGAAGACTGATTGCTCACAATATTCAAACAAATCTCATTGTTTCATTTTTGGTCCTTTACACAAATTTATTTCTTATTCAGTTGAATTGCGAAGGATGAACGTCAGAGCTGCTGTGAAATGAGAGAGTAAATTTTCCAGCTGGAGAAATGTGTGATTCCGCGACTTTAACATTGTGCAGGACGATAGCGGCCTAACTGTAATCTCACTGCCGTTTCATGTTCATTCAACACATGTAAGCCTGCGTTAAATGTCAGAGCCATGTGGCCTGACGTCAGGACTGAACGGCTCGCATGCTACCTCAGTCCTTCTCCTAAGACGGAGCACAAGGATCATTAAGCAGGTTTATATTCTGTCAGTGCCAAGATCTGTTTTTCGTTAAAACATCGCCACGAGTTGTTTATGTTGACCGTTTGTCTCGCCCTGTGTTTGTTGTGACATGTTTAGATCTGTCTCAAGGCGTCCTCAAGAACTGGAAGATGGTGTCCATCAATAAAGACGTGTTCAGGATGAACCCTCGCACCGGAGAGCTGGTGGTGCTGCTGGACGGTGTCTACTTCATATATAGTCAGGTAGAAGTGAGTACGGTCCTTGACGTAACTCCTTTAAAATTACAGTCGAAAAGAGCTGGCAGCTGATCTTAAAAGAAACCCTGCCTGCTTTGTTAATGTCTGAGTCATTCTCTTCCCTCTGTGGCTCAGTGTGCAGCTCTGGAAGTCGTGCTTCTGCTGCCGCTCAGGCTCTCAGAGAACCCCCTAAATGCTCACGCCGCCCTCGTTTAGATTACCCCTCTCAGTCTCGTGCGGATCTCCTTTCTTTTCTCACCAGGTGTACTACCTCAACTTCACCGACATTGCCAGCTATGACGTGATGGTGGACTCCAGCCCGTTCCTGCGCTGCACGTGCAGCATCGAGACAGGCCAGCGCAAGTTCAACACCTGCTACACGGCAGGCGTGAGCCTGCTGCGCTCGGGCCAGAAGATCTCCATACGCATAGCCCACGAGTACACGCTCATAAACATGACCAATCACACCACCTTCCTGGGCAGCGTCAGGCTCGGAGAGGCTCCATCTGCTGGACAGAACGGTTAACCGCACTCGCCGTCTGCTGTCTTGTTTCGTCCTGCCTGATGTGGGATTGCTGGGTTCATTTCAAGGCCAATGTCTAGAGGACACTCGGCGAGCTTTGGTGACTTTTGTTCACTTTCAAACGTTTGCCTTTAAGAAAAAAAAAAGGACTCTGAACACTTCAAATACTTCCCTTCCTCATGAATCTGTGCAGAGATACGCCTTTTGGAACCAAATATCCTCGTCAAACTTCAAAATCTCTATTTATAGTCACCCTCGACGCGCAGCAGCTCTCTTTATAACAAGGAAGGACACTGTGCTGATAGGTACTTAGTAATTACGTACTTTTAAGTGCTGTTGAACAATGACAAAAAAAAAAAAACAGTGATAGTGCCTTGCAAATTTATTCATGATTCACACTCCTCAAATCTTTCATCACATCACAGCCACAAACATGAATATATTTTATGAACATTTTATGCAATACACCAACATAAAGATGTCCTTAGATCTGAAGTGGAAGGAAAATAAAGTTAGCATTTTTTTTTTTTTACAAATAAAAACCTGAAATGTCTCTACCAGCTTTAAAATGTTAGCTACTTTGACTTTGACTTTGCAGAACTCATCAATCTCACAGATTGAATGGAGACCATCTGTAAATAACAGATTTTAAGTTGCCACTGCGTCTCAATTGGATATAAGTTTGGCCTTTGGCTCATTTATGCATTTGGCATGAATATGCTTTGATCCAGACCGTTCCATTGGAGCTCTTGCTTTGTTTGGGATCATCTTGATAAAAATTGAACCTCTGCTTACTAACTAACTGTCTTTCAGAATCGCTTTGTTCTTGGCTTTAGCTGGCGTCCAATCAACTCTGACCAGTTGTTCTGTTCCTGCTGGTGGGGGAAAAAAGAAAAAAATCCTTCAACATGATATTGCCGTTGGGATGACATGACATTTTTATATTTTTATTAGTAAAGTTTAAATCCGTTGTGTAATTTTCCTTCCATTTCTCAGCTCTTTTTCTAAGGCCATCAAATAAACTTCCAATTGCAAAAAAAAAACCCCTTAAAAGTGTGTGATTGTATTGTGGTAAGATATAAAAAAAGGTACTTTAGCGAGGCACTGTTTCTCTCATGATTTAGTTCCTATTTCTATTATTTAAGCCTTTTCTATAAGTCATGGAAGGAGGAGTTGAAAACTCCACGAGATGCAAGGACAGAGGAAGGTATTCAAAGAGCAACAGCACTATATATGTATATATATATATTTTTTTTTTGCGCACATTTGCACTACAGCATCCCTGCAAAATACCAGTGATATGTCTCCCAGTGCTTTTGTTTAGTTACTTTATGACTGAATCCATGTAGAGAAACAAGTTGTTAATACATGCTTGTACATAATGTATATAAAATGGAATATACTTTTGTAAATGGAGTTGATTGATGGATTAAAATGTTTTCATTTTCTGCCTAAGTGCGCCTCCCTCGTCTTCTGTGTTTGTGCAGCCGGTGGTGTTCATTTAAAGGCCTCCAACCTCCCTTTCATATCAGCCCGAACTGGCACGAGCGCTGACAAGGACAAACGATGCTGTGCGAGCGGGGCCTTTGTCTTTATTAAAATGTGGCTTTTTACGTTGTCTGCGAGTTTCACAACAAGCCACGGAGTTGGCTTTAGTTTCAGCAGTTTTTTTTTTTTTTTTTAAAGAAAAATGAGTTCCATCTCCGAGAGGCAACAAGAGGACAGTTCCTCATTTAGAAACTCATTTTGAAACTGCAGGTTTCCGGCGTGCACTGATGTGCGACCTCACCCATTTGAGTAGCTGGAGGAACATCCCGTCAGCAGGTCTCACTATGCTCTATAAAGCTTTATTCTCGCTAACGGCGATCATGTTTTGTCTTAGCCTTTTCCTAGCGCACAGGGTCAGTGTTTTAGAAAAGGACGTTCAGAAACTCGGAGGGGACATAAGTCAGCAATTAAATCAGCAACGTTCTGGGGGAGTCCATGGGAAACCGGCCAAGATGTCTAAAACAGGGGAGGTATGTCAATGATTACGCATTATGGCGTCATCTTGGACACTGTGCTACTGAGATTTATACTATTAGCGAGTATTCAGATAGTGCTGCAATAATAAATTTCCTCTCAATGCGTTGTTTTCTCCCAGGGCATGAAGCAAAGTGTTTTCCAAAGAGCTCAGAGTTCTCTGGAGAGCTTTTCTAGGAGAGTAAAAAGAGAACAGAGCAGCTGCGGAGGTGGGTTCGGAGCCGAGAACGAAAAAAATAAATAAAATGTGCTTATTAGCTATGCTCTGCACTGTAAAACCCAAGCAGTAGGCGAAAACTCCTCTTGCTTCAAAGCAGTTTAATAACCAACATGCACATAAACTTTTAATATGATTAAAATGACAGGCATTGTTTGATTTCAAAAGTACTTACGAGTGAATCAAGTTGTAACCCAGCAGGCTACATAATATAGCCTGCTGTTAAGGTGTCTGTCAACTTGCCAAGTTCACAAAACTTTAGATATTTTCTAACGTAGAAATTATCACTATAATGTCTACATTAAGTGACGCCAACTAAAATTGTAAATTTGCATTTTTTTGAGGTGAGGTTCTTTGACGTTATTAGCTTTGGTTAATATTATGTTTAGCTAACAGCTAGTCAGATGGCGGCCGCTTTAACTTAAAATGTATTAGTCGAGACAACACATTTAAGTCATGAAATGTAAACGTGCAAAAGTTAGTTTTTTCAAAGCAACTAAGTTTTTTTATCAAGCGCCGATTTTTGATGGAACTTTTAGCCAAGTTATGGTAACTTATCTCATTTATGGGTTGAGATATGGTGCTGGGTTTTTACAGTGTAATCTGGTAGTGGGGTCAGAAATGATATCTTCACAGTTAATAAAATTAAAGCATGATTTTTATCTACCTCTCTTGCCAGCGCCGTTATCGTTCCTACAGTTGAGAGCTGACACTAACAAACAGCCAGAGAGAAGAGGTAAAACGAAACTCAAGTCCTTGGCCTCGGTTCGACTCCTTTCTGCCATTATTTTTGAATAAATGTGTTTTGCCTTTCCCCCCAGGAAATATAACTGTGATCCCCTGGACTGTTTCTGCGCAGCGAGGAAATACAATTTCACAGAGGGAAAATAGGATCGTTGTCCAAGAAGATGGTTATTACTTGGTGTTTGGACAAGTATTGTGTCATTCCAAATGAAGCGTAACTAAGTTGATATCGCATATGATTTATTCCAAGTATTCGGCTAATGTTCTACTTAACTCACAGGTTTTGTTTGAAAGTCAAAGCACGGTTATGGGTCATGTCATTCAAAGCTGGAGCTCCACTGAGGCAGAGACGAGGCCCACAGAGCTCTTGCGCTGCCTGCAGGATGGAACAGAGGAAGCTTGTGACAATACGTGCTACTCCGCAGGTCAGTGAGACCCAACAGCTGCTGCTTTTTGTTACATGTGAGCAGACAAATTCAAGGGTTCACTAAGAATTGCTATATTTTATAAGAATTGAGGAAAACAAAAGGCTTTTAGGCAGAAATTTATGTGGTCAACAGTCTGAGGTGCTCCAACGACGAGGGCCATCCTACGACCGAAAAGAACAGGTCCAACTTTCCAGAATGTCAGCATAACATATCACAAGTCTAACTTCTTCCAAAGCCAATCTTTTTATCAATATTTTATGTGCAGGACTTTTACGACGTGAAACTGACTTACTGTTCTGATCATGAGTTATTTTGGATAGCCCACATGAAAAGTTAATGTGGTTGTTGAAAGTACTTTAAAAAATAAAAAATAAACTCCCCATAACTTGTAATTGTAAGGAATGTGAACCTGCAAGAGTTATTCTGAATACCACAAGCAACATTTTAGTTAGAAAAAGGAACAAGTTGGGAGGTCGTTTTAGTCTTATTCCAGGTGAAATTAAGTGAATAGTAAAAAAGACTTTAGATATCTGAAAAGTATTATGTCAAATACCCACAATGCTAATTAAATGACTTATCCAATTATGGCTATGTGGAGCTGTGAGCACCCACATGAGTTTGGACAAAAGTCATTTGTTGACTAATTTGTCCTGAGGAGAATAATAATGGTTGAAATATGTAAAATGTTGTGGGATAATTAAAAACTCCTGCTGGATATCTAAGAGATTCCTTTTGACCCGGAAAAAAAATTATGAATACTGGACTGAAATAACTATAAATTTTTAGCATTTGTAGACACAGTAATCTTTGTATTTCCAAACACAATTTTAGATTTAGAAACTTTGTTTTACTTTAAGTTTTACTATTAGGAATTTGATTTTAGGTATCATTGATTTTAATTCTAACCAGCAGGACGTCTAAGCAAGAAGGATGAGATGAGAGCATGCTATGATTACAGAAAATTACCTTCCACTGTCAGTGTAGCTATCAAACAGGAGAAGAAAAAAAAGCTTTTACCTAAAAAAAAGGTTCCTATTTTTTAAACCTGCACTTCTGCTCTTGTATAAGTCAGCTCGTCTTTCAGCACCGACCCACATATTTAAATAGTTACACATAAGAGTGAGGAACCATAACAATTACTCTTATGGGCAGATGTTTTCGCTAAATGATTTAATGCGTGTCGAAATACATATACACTCTTCTTTGAACTGTGTTCTACTCAGTTTGTATCAGGCCAACCGCAACATGATATATGTGGATAAAATAGCAGGAATCACAGCCATTTGCAAAGTTAAAGGTACAACTTTGAAAGTATTCAGAAGTAGTTCTAGAGCCATTTTTCACGCCGCCGTTGAGCGTGAGGTTAAGTTGTGAAATTTCAATTTACTCTCAAAATAAACCATGTAATAAATGTGTATGTTAAGCAAAAATATAACGTAGATCATTATAATTTTTTATCATTTTTAAGTATGATTATCTGGTTTTAGGTACGTGTCTAATCAAACGATACAAATTTCTTTATTGACAAAAAGCAGCCTCAATAAGCCCCTAAATTACTAAACGCACACTATTATGTAAAGTTTATGTTTTTTAGCTTTACATAATGTTAGAATGTTATTTCCTTATCAAAAATATACTTGGAGTGTTGCCTTTATTCTTTTATGCATGTTTGAGAAATTCTTTAATCTCCAGTGGCAACCACTGAGCTGTGCAAAACGCCTGGGTGGACCGAACTCTGTCTCGGAGCTCCTTCAGACTAGCCAGCATCTATTAGCAAACAGCTGGTGGAACTGAGCTCATACTTCTCAGTTAATAGCAGGTGAAAATTTGTTAAAGGGTTCATAGGGGAGCACTGTTGTGGTGACTTCCTGAAGAAGGAGTTTCAGAAAGAGCACCAGTTTTTAGATACAGAGCATTTTCATAACAACTGAAAGTAATAGTTACTTAAAAAGCTACTGTGCCCAGAAAATACACAATACCGCCCCTTTAAAGTTGTTGAAAGCCTATCCAGACTAGTTCAAGGATAATGATAAGTTGTTCATCAAGTTATATTTTGTCTGTAAAAAAAAAAAAAAATACAGAAAAAATGGGAAAACGTATAAAGAATAAAAAAAGCATTTCAGTTTGAACCTGTAGACAACCTCACGTTTCTTTGTTCCAGGCACCGTGCACTTGCTTCAGGGTGATGAACTGGAAATGCTGATCCCTTTTCGACCGCCGGCTCTGATCTCTCTGGAGGCTGACTCGACCTTTTTTGGTGTCGTACAGCTAAACTGAAGCAAGTCCACATAAATGAACGGCGTTACTGCAGGAAGTGGGGAAACTGCCACAGGGCTGTGTGAAAGGATGCAGATAAACAACTATCAGCAACAGGAAAACAGCTGTTAAAGATATGCACACAAAGCTGGACATTTAATTTGAGCACATTTATAATATTGGGAAAATAAAACTGACATTAAGAAGGATTTTTTTTTAACCAAATCAAATGAATGTTTCAATTATTTGTATATAACGTTGCACGAGGTTGGAGCGTATGCAGAAAGATGGATTTTTGACCATTTTTGATCACCCAATCCTGAGTCTTCTCTCAGCTCTCCCCACTAGTTACCCACAGATTAACTGGGAGGAATGGGGGATTGTTGATTTGTATCCAATCAACAATTTCTGTGTTGATGTTGACATAAATTTGAGATAGCTTTGTTATCTGTATTTCAAGAAACACATTAGGCTATAACAGATCCTTCACACTTAACAGTAGGAATGTTTTAGAGAGTTTTTGTTTCACCTCCCTCACCTTTGTGCTCGCTGTGTGTTGCGGCACAATAAATGTGGCTTAAAGAAATGAGCCTTTGTGAAGTTATAATTATACCCCACAGAAACACAAACCTCCTGGATAAGTTAAAAAAAACTTCAGCATAAAAGAAAACCTAATTTGAATTCTTTATCCTTAAAAATGTATATTTTAAAACTTTTTCCCCCTGTGTGGTTGTCTGCTGCTGCTCTTTTTTTTTTGTCCCGCCAGGATCTTTCATCAGTCTATTTTAAAGTGTCTCTTTATACCTCGCCGGTCCCTCCTGCTCCACCAACGCGTTGTCTGTTTATTTGTTCCTCTCCTCTATTTTAGGACTGATTTCCGCTTTCCTCAGACTTTGGCAGGAACAAACAGATGTATAAATTTATATCACTTTGTAAAGGCTTTGCTTGGTTGAAATGAAGCTGCGCAAGGCAATGTAAATGCTATAATGTCTTTAATCAATTAAAAATGCCTAAATAATTCAAGCCTATGCAGGTGTCGTAATTGTTAACCTTTTTACAGCTCTTTTTGTTTTCCCTAACTTGCAAGAAACTAAAACAAAAAATATGAGCATATGTGTTGGAAATCCATTTATATATTCTAAATTAAAGGAGATCTGTTTGCTTCATAAAAAGAGACAGATAATCAGTAGCCTCTGTCTAAAAATAGAAACCACGTTGTCTGTATCTATTGTCCACAGCTGTTTACTCTGTTGCTTTTTTTGTGAAGCATGGGCTATAAGAGGTGGTGTGTATGAGCTCTGAACACAGCAGGGATACAGTACAGCAGAGCAGACACAATGATTAGACATACGTTCTCTAATCTCGTACTTCTTTGGTCAATTACCCACGGCTTTTACGGACCTGGAGGGATTCATCATGCTTCAAAGGTAGGCTCAACGGCAAATTCTTAAAAGAGGTCCGTTTAGGCCCGAGTAGTCTTGGGATGTGTAGTTTATTTTAACCATGATTAATGTTCATTTCATTTCAAGAATCAGTCCTGGAACAATCAGAACCTCTCCTCTGTCCCCTTGGATCTGGATGTAAGGCTCCGAAGGCTCGACCTGTCAAATAACTTCATCACACAGTTACATGCGTTTGCTCTGCCGTGCTTGGAGGAGCTTGACCTGAGCGGCAACCAGATGGACCTTATCTCCGAGGCGGCTTTTGGAAACCTGGCCCGGCTTGAACATTTGAATTTGTCCAGGAATCGACTGAGCGTCAGCCTTGGCAGCAACAGCAAAGCCCTCAGATCCCTCGGCGGACTCAGGAGCTTGGATATATCAATGAACGGCTTGAGCAATGGCGCTGCTGAGCTATTGCTGAGAAACAAGTCTTCCCTTGATCAACTTAACATGACTGGTAATGTTTTAATAAAACTGTCGCCCAGCCTGTTTGGAGAGAGCAGAAGTATAAGGAGTCTTATTATTGAGGATAATCTGATATCAGAAATAGCACCGCAGACGTTTGAACCACTAAGCCGATTAGAATCTCTCAACTTGGCGAGAAACAATCTTGCATTTATCTGTGATTTTACGTTGCACCAGGTGAAATATCTGAATCTGAGCAGAAATTCAGTGGAGTTCTTTGTTACTCCAGAGGATGCTGTGTTGTACAGTCTTGAAGTTCTTGACCTCAGTCACAACAAGCTGTTATACTTCCCAGTTCTACCAAAAATGAACCGACTAAAGTATCTGCATTTGCAGAACAATTTGCTTGGTGCTCTGGATTCGGAGGCTGTGATGGTAACTGAAGTAAACTCTCTTTATCAGGACGTTGTAAATGAGACGACACTTCAAAAGAATTATTTTCATGCAAACTGGAGGCTGATGCCGCTGGTTTACATTGACCTGAGCTTTAATCGCTTTGCCTCTTTTCCTCTTGAAACGTTGAGCTTGCTTAACTCTTTAGAAACGCTCAATTTTAGCCACAACTGTTTGCAAAACATAAACTGGGATGTTAGAAATTATAGTGACCCGAGGCAAGTTCGTCAGATAATTTTCCATTCCTTAAAGCACCTCGACTTGCAGGGCAACGGCCTGACCCATCTGCCCCTGCTCTTCCTCAAGGCGCTCACACAAATCGAAACACTGAATCTACAAGACAATTCATTGCAACCGTGTGGCATGTTGAGTGGGTCTTTGCCAAAAGATCGAATAGATTTTGATCATTTCTGCACTGCGTTTGGGCAGCTGAAGACTCTTAAACACCTCAATCTTGGAGAAAATAACATAAAAATACTTCCGCCAAACGCCTTTCAGGGGACCTCACTCGTTTCCTTAAATCTTGCCAAAAACCTCCACATGCTAATACATGAGATGGCGCTGGAAGCTGTGCAAACGACTTTACAGTCCCTGATAGTCAGTGGGATAAACATAAACAGCTCAGGTCTGTCTTTACCCTGCATGCCTGCACTGACTGAGATCAACATATCAAACAACAAACTTAATGCAACGCCTAGCAGCTTAGGGTGCTCTCCTCTTAAAGTAATCGATGTGAGAAACAATGACTTTATGACTATAAACTATTCTTTGGTTGAGGTTGTATCCACAAATCTGACTACAGTGTATATTAGCGGCAACCATTTCAACTGCTGTGACAGCAGATGGTTGACAGTCTTGAATGACATGAGGATTGAGCTGCCTGACATTAGCCAGGCCGAATGCTTTACGCAAGAGAGGAACTTGACGATGTCAGAATACCTAAAAAGTCCTTTGTTTTACTGTTCCTTTGAAAGAGATGGGCAGGGAGTTCATTTTGGAGGAATGGTCATAACATTGTTATTTGTGACTGTATTTTCATTAGTGCTCATTTTTTTTGGCAGGAAGCTTTGTTGCACTCCAGGATCTTCTGTGGTGTGATATTTACAAAGTCTGCACCGTGTAAAGCTCCAGCTAAATGTTTAAATGCTGCTCTTTTTACCACGTGGAATGATGATGGAACATAAAATTGCAATCGCGTTCAAAAAACAAGACCTGGGTGGTTTGAGATAATTTGTTCTTGACGTTCTTGAATCCATAGTGTCAACAACAACAAAAATCTATGTTTGTACAGAACGTATAGTCTGTTTGATAATGGGTGATTTGTGGAGCTTTAACCAATAACTGATCAACTTTTAAATACTTTTTGATTGTTGCTTTTATCCTGATTGCCCATGTGAAAAACACTTAAATGTTGTAAAAAAAAAAATCCCTGAAATTGTTTGTTGTTGCTTATATAAGTAGGTATGATTTTTAGTTTTAATCAAAGCTTAAAATGACAGTAATGTCTTTGATGAGTGCATGTTAACCTCTGGCCAGAACTTTATGTTTAAAGTCGGCAATCAACACTCAAAGGCAAACTGGACAACAGATCAGCTTTCCTGATAACTCCTGGGAGTTTCACTTTGCTTGACTCAGAAAAGTGTCTGCGAAAACACTTGTCTTCTTTTGACCTAAAGGAAGCAAAATTTCCTGTATAAGTTGGCAAATGTGAAGTTCTCTGCACATCTTTACAAAACATGTCACTTCACATCACAAACTCAGTGCAAAAGTTGTGATTTGAATCAACACCAAGGCTCCCAAGTTGTGTTGACTACAGAGGGACAGATCCGCTGCCCGAACTTTGTGAAACATTTGTTAGCATATCAAACTACAGCTTGAGCTGAAATACTTTGGATATGAAGCCTTCCACAAGATTCCCAGAATAAAGAACGGAGAAATCCAAGCAAGAATCATCAAAAGGAAAATAACAGTAACACTCTCAGCATGAATCCTTGAGAAAATGATATACGGTTCTCTTCAAACATCAAACATCAATCTGAGTTTTGTAACAGACGTGGATTTAACCCTGGAAGATGTCATTCTGCATCAGTCTTGCTGCACTTAATAAATATGCTATACTTAATTACCACAATATGTTGGCAGTCTTTATTTAAGAGTCTGAATCTTCTGCTTTAATACCTACAGATAAATCATACGAAGTTGGAAGTGGATCAGTTTCCCTTTCTGTGAATTTCAGCTTCTATTTTGTTGTTTTTGTTTTTTTTAGCCCAGCAGATGTTCTTCCTGTGAACCATAAAATACAGTAGGGTTAAAAAAAAAAGAACACTTGTGTTAAAACGCAAAGCTTTTGTGCACTAAAATAAATACAACATAATAAATTACTTTAAAAAATAGTTTCCACCTTTTATATGACTTATGTCCTGTACACTTAAGCCAAAACAAGAATAAAGGAAATCTGTTAGCTTGGAAAATGTAAAGACCTGCTTGCATAACTTTGCACACACTTAAGCATATTCTGCTGAAGCACTATTTAATGAATTTATAGCATTCATTCATCTTGTGTTCACACATATTATTTTTAGATAATTGAATTAGCATAAATAAAATTCAGCTGTGCTAGTGGTGTTCTCCTGACTTTTTCTTGGCTGGAATTTTAAAGCTTTAACAGAGGTTGCAAAGAATCAGACGAATCATAGTTTAAAGGTATCAACCAGGAAAAAGAAGAACCTCCTCAAAATAATACAAAACCTGTTCTGAAACCTGATGGGCACAGTTTCATGTTCTTGGATTATGTGGAACATTTTTTTTATGTCAAGAAAGATGAACATTGTCAAATATCCATCAGATTAAGCTCAACAACGTGAAGAGGAACTTTATTGTCCATCATCACATTGATTTTAAATATACATCCAAGTCAACATAAGAATGGCTCTTTCTGTGAATAAAACTAAAGCTTTAGAACAAAGTAGAGTCCAGTACTAAACTGACCATAAATAAATCTTTGTGGTAATGTGGACAGACGTGTCGAAAGGTGTCCTCGCTGGAACTGGAAAACGTTATTAGTTTCCAGAGAAGGCAGATTTTGCCAAGTCAAGATCTGGCATGCTGGCCTGGCAGAGCCCTTTGAAAGAAAATGTCCTACTAGAAGTAAACCAAAAGGTGCTTAAACAAAGTAATTATGTCAGTAATCTTAAGCAACTTATTTTCTTTGGGTCTTTCTCCAAAGAAAAGGCTTTTTCTTTTCACTTTAATAGTGCAGGATTTGTGTCAGATTAACAGAGCTTTAATCAATAATTTAAGATAAATTATTTATTGTGGTCTTATTTTTTTTTCCATCATTCAAAACCTGCCATTTTAACAGGGGTGTGCCTACTTTTGTGAATCACTTGGGTGTTACCGGAATTTGTCATTGTCACTTGAACCGTATCATATTTACTCAACTAAGAGCCCATTATTCAACTTTAATTATATACTACCGAAGCATAAACAATGGAGTTTACTAGTGTTGCAGGACATTTTGTCTTCACCTCTTCCCCTGCTAACACTGTCCTTTCAAATGGTGTAAATCACCAATATAACTTTTTTCTTTTTTGTGCCCTTTGAATTTTATCTACCTCTAGTGCTGAGTCACTGACTCCAGCAGGAGCATCAGAATAGCCAGAGTGCTTATCACTCAGGTCTTGAGCCACATAACAGCCCCACCCCACAAGTTTTCTAGATCAAGTAGCAGCTTGACAAGTTTGAGCAAAGAGGACTCCGAGAACACAATGCGGAGTGCATGTTAGGTGTGAAACCAAAGGAATGCAAGTGGTAAATTACATTCATTCTTCTTGGTGGTTGTAGTAGCATGGCATTTAGAAATGCTGCAGCTTTTTTAGTAGCATATGAGAGCAAGCAAGTGAAACCTAGAATCACAACTAAACTGCTTATTGCAGAAAAAAAAATGTCAATACAAATCTGCAACTTATTTATCCAGTAAACACTTTATTAATGAAATCCTTCACATTTTATTTACTTTTTTTTTTTGTATT
The DNA here is from genome assembly GCF_051168715.1 of Poecilia mexicana. Lineage (NCBI taxonomy): Eukaryota > Metazoa > Chordata > Actinopteri > Cyprinodontiformes > Poeciliidae > Poecilia > Poecilia mexicana. The sequence continues at coordinate 23,725,319 of NW_028263379.1, forward strand.
TGTATTTGTACGCTTCTGAGAGAATCCAAGCAGGTGAGTGGAGAAAGTCTACACACAAAATGCCAGAGATAAATGCAACACTGACCTAAGCCCTTTTCACACATTGGCTCCATCTTATCAGCGCGAAAAATATGGCCTTGTGAAGCCATATGTTTTTGTGTTAGTGGTGAATCAACTTCCAACTCCCCATTTCGCTGGCGTCGTTTCACACATGACAGAGATTCAGTAAGAAGGTGTCTCGGACTGGGTTGAAAGCCTCGTGAGGAGAAAGCTTCAGATATAGGCGTGGAGGGGCTGGGATGATATGCTTCATAAGGCTGAACACTCACTAGAGTGAGGAAGGGCTCCCTCGGAGGGCTGAAGCAAGGGATAAGTCCTCCATTTATCACCACCTTTATCCAGGGCACCGCTGAGAGCAACCTGACAGGCTGCATTACATCTTGGTATGGCAACTGCAGAGCAACTGACAGGAACACTCTGCATCCTGGTGGGGTGAGAGTGGCTCGGGAGGTCACCGCTTTAGCCAATCTCAGCAGATACATTTTTAAGGAGGGATGGAAGAAGAAAGCCCTACTAGGCAGATTCAGCTCACCTCTCCTATTGTCTTTTCAAGCTACTTCCAGGATGAGTTACAAATGACCAGAATACAAAACAACAGCGTTCTCTGGACTATATAGTTGCTCGAGGCCCAGTAACACTCAGAAAAGAAAAATGTACTTTAATTTCAAAATAGATCTTATAAATAAAACTGTAACTAATTATCTGACTTAGCAGGTCATTTTAACAAATAATAATAATCGCAGACTTCAATGTGTTTTCTTGTTTCTATATTGCACATATGTCATGTTTTAAATGACGACATGCAAAACATGCCGCCATATCATGTTTTAAATTGCAAGGTCAAACCAACCGCGTTCTGAGTCAGTCACGTGGTACAGCCACCTTACGAGCCTCGTCCGCCAAACACTTCCGGAGCCACAGGCCTTCGTAAAAATCCTTCTGGATTACTCGTCACAAGCCTGGTCCATCAAAACTCGTCAGAAAAACCAACAGCACTCCGAACTTTGTTGCTCGTGGTTTAAGTGGAACTAAAACTCCTCAAAACAAAGAGTGAACACCAGCAGGCATCATGGCAAACACCGAGTTATCCGGCCAAAAACCAACGGCTGCTGCTGACAACTGAGAGGAGGATTACTTTAGGGAAATGAGCGACAAACCAGCGTGGTCAACCGGCAGACATTCAGAGGGACTACTGTGGTGTGGTAACAGTTCGCACCACGGAGGAAATTGTAGTTTTACACTCGGAACAATATTTTTGTTCTAATTTGGCAAATTACTCAAGGAAAGAACGTAACAGCTAGTTGAACCTCTGTGCGCACACGTAGGAAAATAACGAAGAAAAGAGGCAGGGTCAGCATGGCTACCCAGCAGATTGCCGTCTACCAGGAACCGCACACGTCCAGAATCATCCAGAAAGCGCAGTTAACCTACAAACTGTACTTGCTGGAAAAGGCTCGAAATAAGCTGGAGGAAGAACTTCGGGACTTCACTAACCAGGTATTGTTAACTACAGGGATGAAAAGAGCCGCGACACTCACAAATCACCTTGGTGTTAGCTAAACAATTAGTTTGTTGTCGCTATGTTAATGCTTTTAAAAAAAAAAACTATTGAAGTCAGAATGGGGACAGATTAATCAAATAAATACAACATAGATAATGGTACTTAAAAAACTTCCCTTAACAAAATTAATAATTGTTTAAATACAATGTGATTTTCTGGATTTATTTATTTATTTTAATTTTCTCATAGTTGATGTGTATTTCGGATGAAAAATACAGACCTTTTCATTCTTTTTAGGTGGGAAAATTAGAAAAAAATCATCAGTGTAGGTTTTTTATTTTTGTTGTGATTAAAATCATGACAGAGATTGTACTGTAAAAGTTGGGATATTAAATTATTGCTGTATCACCTCGTCCTTGTATGAAAGAAAAAAAAACCAGAAGTACAAAAATGCCTCCATCTCCTGTAGAGATGTGGGGAGCCATCTAAATAGAAAATGTATTTAAATATGGTCTTTCTCATTTAATACAAGTAGAACAGCTAAATAATTTGGCAAATGTTATCTTTTTTTTGGAATATTTCTAGAAGAAATTTGAAAGACTACATGTTTTTTTGATCAGTTACTAAGAACATAAAATTAACATCTGGCAATATTTTTATTTTGTGCCTTCAAGGCCAGCCAATGTCACTGGTATTTCCCATTTCTGCTGCAAAATATACACAAACCCAGACAAGTTATGGTCTTCCTTCAGTGTGATGGAACCCTTTAAACTAAAAAAAGATCCCAGCAAACAAATTAATCCACTCTTGCTTCTTAGTTTGATCCAAGATGGAGAGATTTATGAGCAGCTGAGTTGAAAGGGTGCACTTTGTTTTCCACTTTTTTTTTTTTTTTTTTTTTTTTGCTTTAGGTCTGTTTGTTTTGATACGATTTATGACTGGTGCTCAGTGTTTTCTGAACAGTATCAGTTCATTCCCAGAACTTTTAATCTTTTATGTTTCTTTTCAGCTCATAAGACAAACCTATTGCCTTTTTCCTCCCCTTCTGATAAACCACTGTGTCCTATCCACCAGGCCTATGAAGATGCACATGGTGTCCTCAACTCATCTATCCCAAACCTTTGGTTCAAAGATGTCATAAAGGCTCTGGACAGAAAGTGCAATGAAATTGGGAAGCTCTCGGCTTTGTTAAAGAATCACAAAGCTGGTAAGTCAAATAAATCAAATCATTCAGTTCTTTTGAAGGTTGAAGTGAAGGAAATCCTTTCAGGCTTTGAAGAATACAATCTTTTCTTGTTTCCTCTATGTTCACAGACTACCAATCATTTGATAGGGTGAGCTTCAACTACTTTCAGCCACTCAAAGCCGTTCTGTCCCATCAGCAGTTTAAAGTTTCCCTCGATTCCCTGCGCTCTTTAAGGCAGCAAGATGGTGGCAAGTCATCAGACTTGGTCAACGTTCCTCTGACTCCAAGCTCCTCCCGTTTAAAGCCGGAAAAGGAAAAGGCCGCGTCTGAAGATAAAAACAAAGAAGTCTCCATGCACATCCCAGCTGCCATTATTCAGAGCAACGTGGTGAGTGAGGGGAAGTCAGAAGTCCTACTACCTCCTATCCAAGACGCATTCTCAGAGAAGTCTCAGTGCAACCTGAAGTCTCAAGTAATCTGGGGCCATGGCGATGACGTCGAGGTGCTGTACCAAAAGCAAACTTCCTCCCAACTGCTGCGCTTTCTCAAAGAGAAAGCTAAAACCAAGGGTTCACTCAAGGTCACTTGTTTGGAGCAGACTAAAAGCAAATACAAGGCAAACAATTCAGGGTCTCTCCTGCGGTCGTCGCCTACCGTCAAAACAAAAGGCTATCAATTCAGACATGTTGTGACAGACGACTCTGTAGACGAGCTGGGTCCTAAAACGTTGCACGCAAACGTTAACCAGGCTCCGGTTTTCCAAGTGAAAAGAGTCCATTCCTGCGGATCTTTGATCTACAGTTGCGTCATTGCCACGGAAACTGAATTGTGGGACATAGGAGACATCTTCACAGAGGTCTTGCTGGAGGAATCTGTTCATAGCACTGCTTTGGATACTGAGAAATGGCAACAAGCACTTGCTCAGGTGGAGAATTCTAGCATCGGTATAGAATTAAAACCCCAAACCCCGCAGCACACACAAACCCGACTTGAAAAAAACGACTCGGATCATCCAGGTCGCCTGGCAACTAATATTGTAAACATTCCCGAATTTGAGATCCGGAAGTTTGAAGAGACCGAAGTGGTGGTGTCTCATGTTGTCAGCCCCAGCCACTTCTACATTCAGCATGCAGACTCCCATAGGAAACTGGAGGCTCTTTTTACAGAGTAAGTCATTTGTTCAGTCATAAGTCACAACTTATATTGTTATGTTGTGTTTTGATGTACAGCACTTTGTATCAGCTGTGGTTGTTTTAAAGTGCTTTATAAATAAAGTTGGTATGGTATGGTACGTCATGTTTACACATTAAATACACTTTCACCTTATCGTTTTTCATTCTTGGCGTGCTCTTTCTCATGTAATTGTGTCTTGTTTTTGGTTTGCAGCCTTAAAGTCGGTCAGTTATACGCCGAGCAGAACTGCATCCCAGACATCGGAGCTCAGGTCGTCTACTGGTCTCCGCAAAGCGAGCAGTGGTTCAGGGCTCAGGTGGCTGGGATTTCTGGAGTGAGCAGCAGTGAGTCTAGTTGAATGTGAAGTGGTTTTACAAAGACTTGCCTCTAGATGGTAGCAGTGTCACTCAGACAGACTGTCACCTCTTGGGAATTTCAGACTAACCTGTTCTGTCTTGGATGCTATAGATGGGACTGGGAAGAAGTCATCCATAAACGTGGAGGTGAACAGGTTGGACTATGGTGACAGCTCCTGTGTGTCACTCTGCAATATTAAGCAGCTCTCCCCAGAAATGGCGGTGCTTCCACTTCAGGCTCTGCAGGTCTCTATGGCAGATGTGAGTGGTTCAATACTCCAAACCCAGCAGCTTTCTCTTGGGGTTCACCCAGCTACATCACTTTCTGGAACTAATGTCTGTATTCATGGGAAAAGTTAACCAACAGCTCTGTAACAAAGGCTAATTATGTCCTTTACTTAGTCACAGCTTTATCTGTTGCCTCATAATGAAGGAAATTCACTCAGCTCACGGTACTTATTCTGCTTCCTCCCCTTCAGGTGATGCCCATTAATGGCACAGACTGGACTGAGGAGGCGGTGGGTTGGTTCAAAGCAATGGTACATGACAGGACGCTGTATGCCAGACTGTATCCACAGGGGCCCACGGTTACAGTTGAGCTGTTCCTGGAAAAGGGCAAACTTGGAGCTATGAGGTACTTTATGATAAACCACTCATTAATTAGAGAATAAGGGAAGTGCCCTAATTCTTTACTATTTAAGCAAGCCTATTCTACCTCCACATGATTTTTATGATGCTGATTTTATCTATGATTTTAGTTGTACTGTGTAGCACTTTGAGATTTTTGCTAATGAAAAGTGTGGTGCAAATTAAATTGATTATTATTATTAAATGCCATCAGTTTGTCATTAGGGGGATAAAGTAGTGGTTTTAAATTGGGGAGCCAGATAGAAGTGGTGGATTAAATTACAAGGTAAGTCCAAATCATCTGGAACGTATAGTGGCTGTGTACAATGCCTTCAAAAGTAGTCATGGTCCTTCACATTTTTCCTTTGGCCATGTTATAAACACAAACTTGTGTTTTCGGGGGCATTTTTTATGTGTTAAACCAACACAAAGAAGTGCATAAAGCACAAAGGTGTATAATTGGCTAAATAAAACCTTAACATGAAAATAGTAATACCCCTTAATAAAGCAGGTAGGGGACATTTACAAATTACTGGCCTGTTTCTTTATCTCAGTTCTCCAAGAAGAGAATCTTTACAGGTAGATTAGATGATTAATTAATTGAGAAACAACGTTTTTTCTTGAAAATCAAGCTGTATCAGAAAAATATCCACATTTCCAGCGTTATTGGTATTGGTTAAAGAAATCTCAAAACGCTACAATTAAAAAAAAAAAAAAAAAGCAGTATGTATACTTATGAACTTAAAGTATTTATACGGTTCATAGTTCCCGACTTACATGGTATTGCATCAGTGGTCGGACTGAACATGGCACTAAGTTACCAAAAAAAACAACAACAGTTAATTAGCACAAATGGGTGAAAACGACATCCAAAACACTCTCAAAGAGACTGAAATTTATATTACTTGCAAATGATACCAATATTTTGTTTTCTGTGTAGTGACTAGTGTAGAGTTAAATGAGAATAACATCAGAAATGAGTAAATAAAGTTGAACAGTGGCTTGGTATGAATAAACTATTGACTTAAGTAAAAAAAAAAATACTGAAATAATGAAAATAAGAAAATGGAACTGAACAGGCATATTAATATAAATTATAAATGTATAGGTGTTGCACCATAAGATCTCGATTGAGACTCTCGTTCTCAACAGTGTTGCACCATAAGATCTGCTGAATCATGCACAAGCAAAAAAAAAGAAAAGGAAATGGTAATGCAGCTTTACAGTGAAACGGTCAATGTACTAAACCAGGAATCCCCAAACATAGTACACGGCTCCATGATGTCATCATACACCATTGATAATTACCGTAGGGAGATCTCAGAAAAGTCATACAAATGCACTTTATAGTGCCGTGGTTTCGATCGCAGCACCGACATGTTAGAAAAGCCTAATTAATGCCCAGAACTAAATCCAGTTAAGAATCTGAATCATCACCGATGATCTGTCCAGTCAGGTTGAGTTTGTTAACTTGAGAAAAATGGACAGAATTCGCCTTGTTTTTTTTTTCCGAAGCAGGTGGAGACGCCACTTAAATGAGTTGGAACTAACAGCATGAAAGTGTTTTTTTACAAAGGATTCACACTGCATACAAATGCATAACACTTTTATCAGATTGTTAGAATTTTAAAAAATTATTACTTACGCATTGCTCTGTTGATCAGTCACATAAAAAAATCTACTGAATATGTTTCATTTTCTTGTTGCAAAGTGATACTTATGCAAGTCACTGTAAATATGTGAAAACGCCAGCAAGTGTGTGTTTTTTAGGAGGGGTGCATCTCTGTCTTTGAGATTAGCCCAAAATGGACATGCGAGGCACAGCAAAGTGAAGAACAATTGTCTTCTGAAAAAGAGTAAGTAGAGCAAGTGAATCTCCTCCCAGTTGTGTTGCTCGCATTGCTTATAATTCTTATTTTTGTCACCTTTTTGATTTTTGTGTGCAGGTGCTATTCAACGTAAAATGAAGGAACAAGAATCTGAATGGGAAAAATATCTCATCTCATGCTACTCTCAAAATAAAAAATAAACCGTGTGAGCCGACACTGAAGGAGATTGTAAGCTGCTGTGAGAACGTTTGCCATGTAGTGAAAGAAGCTTTTAATGTACGCAATCTGTAGCTCTGAAGTATTGATTGATTTGCAGTGTGTGAATATATACAGTGGATTCAAAATGGGTTTCAAAAGCCTTTTAACTTGGAGAACTCACTCTGGGTTCAGTTTTTGATCTGTGCATCGCCTTCCCAAAGCGAGTGTTCGTTATGTGTAATTTTTATACAAACTGCAGTGATTGAATTAATATATATTTTTATTTTAAATAATTAAATCCTGAGTAGAAACTTCACTTTTTTTTTTTTTTGACTGGACTTACTGTAGAACTACATTCTTTGCAAGTTTGCCTTTAAATTGAGTATTTTGTTTTTATTTACTTTTTTTTTTGTTTACAACAAATTTCAGTGAACACTGTGAAAGTATGTGAAAATTTACTTTAAGCGTATATTGCTACTGTCAGTTAGCCTCCTCAATAAACAAATCGACCAGCAAACCCAGCTGGGTTTCAGACTTGGAACTGGACCTTTATGAAGTTTCAACTTCAGAAGTCTCTAGAAAATAGCATAAATTGGTTCACTACATTATAATTGATAGGTTTGTACTTAAACGTGCTAATAGTTTTTGCTTTAGAATTATATCCAAGTGCCATTAAAAGCCAGACCAGCACTACTGTACTGTATTGGTACCTCCAGAGAGAAACACTGACCTACATAAAACGACCCAATTTCTTCCCTCAACATCTTGTTCTATTCTTTTTGCTGCTCCTTTAAAGTTTTTAATGTATGTAACTCATATTCTCACAGACTGAGATTTTGTGTAAAAAAAGCATATGTGATATTTAGGTTTAAGGAGGGACATAAGGTGCATGATTAAGAAGTCCCCCTGGAGAGTGTCTGAACTGATGGTGCACCTGGATTCTCTGTATTATAAAATTCTACTTGACTTGTCTGTACATCAGATTAGTTTTATTTCTTAAATTCATTTCAAAGTTCCCTGCTTAAGATCAAAAAGCCACATTGGTTTCATGTCCAATTGCATGTCGATTTCCATGTGTGTTCCTGCTTTTGAAATAAAGTTACTATCATTGGCACCGTTTGTGCTTCTCGTCTCCCGTCAGTGGATTGAATGCAAATGAGTTTTTCCGAGTTCATTCAAAGAATCGGCTTCTCCACGCACACCCTCCCACTTGCCCTGTCAGAAGTGACGCAGAAATGGCACAGTGTACTGCTGTAGATTATTTGAATGTATGCGAGATGACAAACGGGCATTGTTTTCCCGCTGGAGTTCAGTTTGTTCCTCTGAATCGTTCATTTAATTTTATTTTTTTCTTCTTGACTTACGAGAACCAACTGTAAGGAATCGCTTCGTGGAGCCATAAAAGTTTCCGGGTGGGTTTAAGAGCCCGAGCAGCGAGTGATTCATCTCGTTTCACTTTCAATTCGTGTGCAGCAGAGACTCTTTCATAGACTGCACAAACTGTGCTGTTGTAAATTACTGATAATTTGTTATAATTTAACAAAAGCGGGCTAAGAGTCTGGCCAGGGTTTCTGCCAGGGTGTTTTGAAAACAATTCAGGAATGGCACTGAACTGTGTAACGCATTAAAAGGAATGTGCTGGAACAGTTGAGAGGATCATCACATTATTTATCCATAGATTATCTGAACAGTCATGCTTTTTGTAAACTGCCAACCTGACTCTCCGCAGCAGTGGCCCAGGTCAAAAGCTTCCTTCACGTCACTGAACCGCCAAGCACAATAAATAATGTGGCGAAGCTGAGGCCTTTTGTGTCCACACAGATTCCTTCTTTTGCCCCGGGGTGGGCGGAAATCGAGGCGTTTGATCTGAATTCTAAAGAGTCTTGTTGCAGCCTGATAAAGGCCACCATTGTATGTAAATAGTTTATATAAGAGCATATGACTGCTACGGTGCAGGGCAGCGGCTAGTGGTGGAGGGATGATTTGCATTTTCCAAACGCACTGTGTTTTCATTCCAGCCTTTTGGCTTGCTGAAAAACAAAATATTTTATTAATTTTCTTCCCATTTTGTACACATTTTTGTGTACCACCACAGCTGAAGGTAAAATACACACTCTGGTTTTAATTTTGTATAGACTAACATCAATTGGGAATGGAGAAATGATTCGATGTAGCTGATGTGCTCCTAACATCCAACTAGAAAGTATCCTAACAGATAATTCAGGAGAAGTATTTGTGTGGCATATTCTTCGTATTGTTTGAAAGGAAATTATCGTATTTTTTGTGGTATTTTTGCCGTTAGACAATGGCTTTCTGGCTCCTTGGAGGAATTACAGCTGTCCTTCTGTCGGTCTGTCTGTCTGTGAATGAGTGGTTGGCCAGTTTTGGAGTACAGTATTAATATGGGGTCAGCAAGCCACGTGACTCAGCAAAAGTTTTGCAATTGGCTTCGATTTCTTGCGTCTTGTGATGGTGCTTTGTGTTAGGCCATCGCCCCTGCTTTTATAGAGCCGGCAGGGCTACTTTGGCATTTCTTGTCAGCTGTGTCCGACGAGTCCAGCTTGATGTTCCTGTCAAGCCTCAGGATGGTCATCTTTGGCCCCGGTGCTGCTTACGCCGCTTGCACAGCCGGATGAGCCTGGTAAGGCTGAATACTGGATTCTTGCAGCAGTTTGATTTAATCAAGATTGTCAGAGAAGGAGGTTGTTTAGGAGACCAACTACTGGCAGTGTGCTGGAAAGACTTAGTTTGTCTTTTGGTTGTTTTATTTTTCTTCAGGGGCTTTTAAAAAATTGAATGCATTCCTTTTATTTTCAGTGTAATTAAATAACTACTCTACCTTGACCTTTCTGCAGACCTGGAGTCGAAGATGAACTGGGGAACCTTTTATGCCGTGATCAGCGGTGTAAACAGGCATTCCACCGGCATCGGACGCATTTGGCTCTCCGTCATCTTCATCTTCCGCATCCTGGTGCTGGTGGTTGCCGCCGAGAGTGTTTGGGGCGATGAGAAGTCCGGCTTCACCTGCAACACCCAGCAGCCCGGCTGCAACAGCGTCTGCTACGACCAGTTCTTCCCAATCTCACACATCCGGCTGTGGGCTCTCCAGCTCATCCTGGTGTCCACCCCGGCGCTGCTGGTAGCCATGCATGTGGCCCACAGGCGACATGTCGACAAGAAGGCCCTGAAAAGGTCGGGCCGCGGCAGCCCCAAGGAGCTGGAGCACATCAAGAACCAGAAGTTTGAGATCACAGGAGCTCTTTGGTGGACATACATGATCAGCATCGTCTTCAGACTCATCTTTGAGGTGGCGTTCCTCTACGTCTTCTACTTGATCTATCCTGACTTTAAAATGGTGCGACTGGTGAAATGTGACTCGTACCCTTGCCCCAACACGGTGGACTGCTTCGTCTCCAGACCAACAGAAAAGACGATATTCACGGTGTTCATGCTGACCGTGTCCGGAGTGTGCGTGCTGCTCAACCTGGCCGAGGTGGTTTACCTCATTGCGAGGGCCTGCAAACGGTGCATGAATCGCCCCGAGGACGAGGCCAAAGCAGCTTGGATAACTCAAAGGTTGTCTTCATACAGACAAAATGAAATCAATCAGCTGATAGCAGATCATTCGCTCAAGTCGAAGCTAACTGTGACCAAAAAGAGTCCGACCGAAAAGGGCGAGAGGTGTTCTGCCTTCTGAAGCTTCGTGAAACTAATAAATCATGCCTGTAATATGGTATTTTCTGCATTAACGACACCTTAACTGTATATTTCTTTATTTTACTGTTTATATATACATATATATATATGCATAATAAAATCATTTACTTGTTTCCTTTTTATATTCACTTAATTGTGATGCTTTTTCTTGCCTAAATCATCTCCAGCATATTAAGACGTAGTAATGATTTCTTACAAATCCGACACCACAATGCGTTAGGTTGTGGCGCTCTGTGTCTCTCACTTGTTCCCACACGAGTTGACACTGAGGGAAACCTGACTGATTTAAGAAAACCATAAGAATTTGTTTCGTTCACGGCTGCATATTTGTTGCATGACGGAGCATTACAAGCAGGATGCATTTGATGGGCTCTTGCAGGTGCAGTTGGTCCAGGCTCTCAAAGCTTCCAGTTTACTGCCAGCACAGTTGTATATATGAGCTGTGAAATAGAGGGACTTCTTCCAGAACACAAAAATCTGGTAAAAAGTAGGTGCTGTGGAACATTTACATTGTAAATGTATCACTTTGAAAGCCAGTCCTCGATCAGTTTGCACATGAGGGTATAGTACAGCAGACTCTGTAATATTTTACTTTTTTATTTTGACACTTTTAAGGTTACAAAACTACAACTAAAAAGTTCTAAATAAGGATGAACATCACTAGAGCAATCATAAGCCAGATGAGGAAATATGCTTTTATTTGTAATATTTATTGATGCCTTTATTTAATCTGGTGCAAGTGTTCGGAGACAAGGCTGTTTACTCTCAATGAAAATGTCTAACTTTGTGTAGAAGCGGCTGCATACCTTAGACTGTGTTTAAAAAAAAAAAAAACTAATTATTGGTAAAAATTCAGGTGGGGTGTAGTCTCGGTCAGACTCGTATAACAAAAAGAAAAAAGATATAAAAAGCTAGAAAATTGCCTGTAAAATGAACATGTCATATAAATAAACCACATTTTGACAAAATGCTTTTAATTAAACACAGGATTTATTCATAAAAATTAGAACATTACTTTTAATGTTTTAGTTCTCCACCCCCCTCCGGGTCACCCTTAGTTGTTTTGCTGCTGTTCTGTAAATATTCATCTAAGAAAACTCCTTATTTGCAGTCGGCTTAGTGTGTTAGTATTAATTATTTGTGAGGTAAAATAAACAATCCGTGATATAGGGTTAATAAATACAATAGCAATTATTTTTTGCTAATAATCACAAAGCTCTTGAAACCTTACTTGACCATGTTGCAGGTCATAAACTAATGGGATCTGCTCAATAATGTGTGCAGCAACCAGGCTAACTTCAACTAGAAGGGTAAGTTGAAGTAGTTCTGCTCTGTTAAATATTCAACATTTGAACTGGAAATTTCAACTTCTAAGTAAAAATTATCAACGAACAACAATTTATTTAATTTCTCTTATGACCAAACAAACTGAAAACGTCAAAGTTTAGTTATACTAATGTTTTAAATTACTTGTAAATAAAATTAAACTTAATCAAATTTAGCATTTACTGAGGTGGGTGTTGCTTTCTTCTTGACTCAAGTAAATGTTTGACGTTGACCAGCTTTTCAGCAGATCCTGATTAGAACGTGCATCTGTGTATTGCTTACTTTGCATCTGTCGAGGTCTGACAATTTCATGTCAAAAGACACCAACATTGTTTTCACGTTGTTGTTGACTCAACACATTTTTATGCTCTCAAATGCATGTTTGTTTACATGCATAAACGCACCGGTTCACACCCAGGTAAAAGCCCTTCATGCAGTATGTTGGGTTATTACGCACTGTGTAATAAAGAAACAAACTACCTGATCAATTGACTTGTCATGTCATTTTACAACCAATAGCTGGCTTTTTTCCCTCAGGCTGTAACACAAGGATACCACAGGCTGCTCATCTCCCAGCCATGTCACCCACCCACCCTCCGTGATAGGAGATAGGCCCCTGTGCTATATTTAGTCCCCAGGAGCTCTTTTGGCTAGACAGGCATAACGGACAAACATCATTGGCTCGCTTCCCTGTCACTCAGTGCAACAGCTGAGAAAGAAGGTCTTCAGAAGTTTACATTAGAGAGAGTCCACTGTGCCAAATTTAACCTCAGAAGGGAGGGGGTGACGTGGAAGAGCGAGCTGGACATGGTTAAGAGGGCTTCCAATGCGCTAGGTGTCCGTGGAAGACCCCTGGGCCGCAGCCTGGGTCCTGATTTCTGTTAGCAGGCTTTGAAGATGGACGACTGAGTCGGATGGGTTTTTTTCAGTGATGAACGAAGCATATCGCTAGACGGACTTCGTTTTTCCTGTCCATTCAAGGGCATTGGTTGAGGGCCCTCGGATCAGGCGCCACACCGAGGCCTGTCTGCAGAACATGACGGCTCCATGGACGCTTCGAGACGTGAAAAGCTTCACTCCAGGAGATGTTTTGTGTTCACAAAGTGGTTTTCACCAGTAAATGTGAGTTGTATCATTTGAGTGTTTGTGACCTTTTATGTTTACAGTCAACAGTTGTAGATTTATGACCAGTTTTTCAGTCATTTCAAGACGAGCTCTTTCTAACCTTTAATCGGCATCAATTATTTGAGTTTCTGTTTTGTTACCTTGAAGTAAGCAGGACTGATATTCATTTTTGTTTTTAACAAACAGCTCTACCTGTAATTGTTAAAGTATTTAAAAACTGTCTTTGCAGTGACTGCCAAGACATCAGTTCAATTCACAGTAGCATCATTCTGCTGAACATTAAATCTATCTGAGATGGAAAACATTTATAGCACAGCTTTTATCAGAAGCCGACAGTAGCAGCATCACTCAAATGTCTCCGGTTTGGACCTCCAACACATCTGGCCAGTGTTTGATTTCACCTTCTTGAGGGGATCATGTTGCCATGGCTTGAGGTCATGAAGGCCAGGACATGCAGAATCATGCCTGAAACCTGCCTTGCTCCTGTCTGCACCCACCAAATATATACTCTCCTAAAGTAAATATAATCCTGTCTGCATCCACTTGGATGAGGCCACACGTTGCTCAGCCGCTGAACCCTCGACTCGTCAGGGACTTGCCTATCTGTTTTAAGTTTCCTGTAACTTTTTAGACGGTCCATAGTCATTTAGGACAAGAAAACATACTCTAAACTCTTCATTTCTATCTTAGTGACCTGACACAGCCATGGGAGACTGGAACCTGCTGGGGAAGCTTCTGGAAAAAGCCCAGGAGCACTCCACTGTGGTCGGAAAGGTCTGGCTCACTGTCCTGTTCATCTTCCGCATCCTCATCCTCAGCGCCGCCACCGAGAAGGTGTGGGGCGACGAGCAGTCGGGGTTCACCTGCGACACCAAGCAGCCCGGTTGCGAGAACGTGTGCTACGACATCACCTTCCCAATCTCTCACGTCCGCTTTTGGGTGCTGCAGATCATCTTCGTGTCGACGCCCACCCTCATCTACCTGGGACACATTCTACACCTGGTGCGGATGGAGGAGAAGCAGAAGGAGAAAGACAAAGAGAGGCAACAGCTAGTTGACAAACAAGCTCCCTTTGTGGATGCTCATCACAAGAAAGCTCTCGTGAGGGACGAGAAGGGACGGGTGCGGATTCAGGGGGAGCTCTTGCGCACGTACGTCTTCAACGTGATCTTCAAGACACTGTTCGAGGTGGGCTTCATCGTAGCCCAGTACCTCTTGTACGGTTTTGAGCTGAAACCCATGTATACGTGTGACAGACCACCTTGTCCTAATGTGGTCAACTGCTACATATCCCGTCCTACAGAGAAAACCATCTTCATCATCTTCATGCTTGGGGTGGCCAGTGTTTCATTGTTCCTGAACCTCATAGAGATCTACCACCTGGGGTTCACCAAGTGCCGCCAGGGCATCACCTTCAGGAGGGGTCAACAGAACCTGCGGAGCATTTCCAAGGGCCACAGGGAGACTCCTGTGCCTCTGGTACCAAGCTACGATGACTACTTCCGAGAGCACAGCCAAGTCCAGCCGTCTTACCCTCCGGTACCAAGCTACAACCTCACTCCCCTGTCTGAGGGAACAGACTCGTCCTTCCACCCTTACCACAGCAAGGCTGCCTACAAGCAGAATAAGGACAATTTGGCGGTGGAGAGGAGCAGCAGCAAGCCAGAGGAATGTGACGTGAAGGGAAAAAAGGGATCAGTATCAGCCCCCGGGTCTCCTACGCAAACTAGGTCTGGTCATGGCGGCAAGCACAGCAGCAGCCGGACTAGAATAGACGACCTGAAGATATGAGGAGGGATATGTTTCTTGGAAGGGTCTTAAAACAGTTGTGAGGGGAATCTTACATTGTCAGGAAAGCTGCTGTATATGCTGAACTCACCCTCTCACACAAGACGACTCAGGTTTGACTCATTCCAACTTTGGGCGTGGGGTACATTTAAGAGTAGAGGCCAGTGTATTTGTACACTCAACACACGTGGGTTACCTTTTTCAGATCAGCTTTCTGCTTTGCTGCCATTAAATTCATATTTTGTGAAACTTAATAGTTTTTTCTTTTTATCTTATCCCAAATCACATTTGTTTGTGGAACACAGATTACACAAATGCATTATGATGAAAAATTGATTTGTATTGGTGATTATTGAGTTGGGTTGTATGGTATGACTCTTTCTGCATTAAATTACATGGTTTCATCAGGTTTAATTTTGTTGTTTTTTTTTCTTTCTTTCCTTGAAGTTCAGAAAGTTCTCAGACTTCAGAGCAGGAATGTGTTTGGGCTCTGGCTTGACTTCAGTGAATGAAATAAGATAGGGTGAAGAGTTAAGTTTAGCTTCCTTTGCCTGTTTTGAGGTCACAATCAAGTTCACTTGCTCTGACTTGAAGCAAAGAATTGTGCAATACATGACAGCTCATTGAACGGGCGGATTGGCTGTCTCTGATTCCAGAAGAAGTTGGGCTGGTGTCATGAGTTCCCAGATTTGTGCTGCCTCTTTTGTTTTTGTATTTTATTTTGACAGCCATGAAGTAGATAATTGTGAACACATTTTTGTTTTATTTTTTTTTTTGTGTGTGTATGTGGGGGTGGTGGGGTCGATTCTTGTTTGTATGTGTATTTGTTTCCTGTAAAGCACTTGGTGACGACCGTGTTTGTTTAACTGCTCAAAATAAACCTGTCTTAAATTTGCACCGCCGGCGGTTCGTTTGTGTTCCGGCTCCAAATCGAGAAAAAGGGGAAGTGATTACATTGGAAAATGACCGTGGCAGCTGTTATTTTGTGTACTTCACATTACCTCATGATTGCTCATCCTGACTTTTACAGTGCCTCGCAAATAATAAAAATAAAATTTTTAACATTCCATTAGATTACAGCCACAAAATTCATTGCATTTTATTACAATATTAACTCACCCCTGGCTGCTCATGAAGGCAAGAGAAAACTCAGTTAGGGCACAATTTATAGACAGAAGTTATTTTTTATACCTTGAGCTTGAGCTTCCCTTTCTAATGCAGGCCTTCACCTGCCCAGACGACCTTCACTACCAACCGATACTTCCCCTCTGCGTAATTTAATCTTCTTCTAGGAAGGATTCAGTGGAATAGAAGAGTGAACAAACTGCAGACCTACAAACTACAGATCAAGGAACAATGACCCAGGTCTAAACTCAATAAGGAATCTGAGGTAATTCTTGAAATTTTCTGTTATTGAACACTTTCAATTCAATCTGAGCCTGAGCTAGTAAAGTATACTAAACTATGTGTCATTTTCCTTCTACCTTACATTTTTGTTGCAAGTTTTGCTTGTCTGTCATAAAAAAATAATTTAAAAAAATCAATAAATTTAAATATTAAAATGTGTAAAGAGTAATATTACTTTGAAAGGTAGTGTAAATGAGTGTAGAAAAACAGATATTGTTTCTTCGGCCTGCAATGTTTTATTTAATCCATTTGAAATAAGAACCCGTCAAGTGCAGTATGGGTCATCTATATATCACTGTTTCAAAACTGACACGGCCATGCACGAAAAAAACACATCATGTTTAAAGATTTGTGCTGTTCTGCAGACAGAGCACAGAAGAATGCACACACCTCCAGGAAAACCTTCAAACTGCATGTCCAGGACGATGAACCACTCTGGTTTCTTTAGACCAATCATGAATTCCTTTCGGTTTTGGCTCTGTCAGCGGGAAAACAAATCAGGTTATCTTCTTTTTGTCTGAAATATTAAAACCAAGAGTCATGCCTCTCATAAATCATGGTTTTCCCAGTGTTTTCACATACATTTCAAATTCTGGCCAGGTTTGAGGGCTTTACTTATGTTTGTTGGGGTGCCAGACAGCTGGGAGGGGGCAAGCCAGTAAAATATAACATTTGAATACTCAGGAGTGTTATTTGCAATATAAAACACCATAAATCAGCAAAGGAAATAAAATATTCGACAATATCTACTTTTGAAATGAAGATGAAAAATGAAAGTCAGTTTTACACAGAAAAATGACACCATCCATCCATCCATCCATCCATCCATCCATCCATCCATCCATCCATCCATCCATCCATTTTCTTCCGCTTATCCGGGGTCAGGTCACGGGGGCAGCAGCTTCAGAAGGGAGGCCCAGACTTCCCTTTCCCCAGCCACTTCTTCCAACTCCTCCGGGAGAACCCCAAGGCGTTCCCAGGCCAGCTGAGTGACATAGTCCCTCCAGCGTGTCCTGGGTCTTCCCCGGGGCCTCCTCCCGGTGGGACGCGCCCGGAACACCTCACCAGGGAGCCGTCCAGGAGGCATCCTGACCAGATGCCCAAGCCACCTCAACTGACTCCTCTCGACATGGAGGAGCAGCGGCTCTACTCTGAGTCCCTCCCAGATGACCGAGCTTCTCACCCTATCTCTAAGGGAGAGCCCAGCCACCCTGTGGAGGAAACCCAGTTTGGCCGCTTGTATCCATGATCTCGTTCTTTCGGTCATGACCCAAAGCTCATGACCATAGATGAGGGTGGGAATGTAGATAGACCGGTAAATCGAGAGCTTCGCTTTTTGACTCAGCTCTCTCTTCACCACGACGGACCGGTAAAGCGCCCGCTTCACGGCAGACGCTGCTCCAATCCGCCTGTCGATCTCCCTCTCCCTTCTTCCCTCGTTCGTGAACAAGATCCCCAGATACTTAAACTCCTCCACTTGAGGCAGGATGACCCCCGTGACCCGGAGAAGGCATTCTACCCTTTTCCAGCTCAAGACCATGGATTCGGATTTGGAGGCACTGATCCTCATCCCGGCCGCTTCACACTTGGCTGCGAACCTCTCCAGCGAGAGCTGCAGAACACGGCTTGATGAAGCCAATAGGACCACATCATCCGCAAAAAGCAGAGATGCGATCCTAAGGCCACCAAAACGGATCCCCTCAACATCACAAAACACATGTAGACTGGTTGGGCGAACTCCCATGCACCCTCCTTGACCCTGCTGAGGGTGTAGAGCTGGTCCAGTGTTCCACGACCAGGATGAAAATCATTTATTCTGGGTTATATCAATACACTTCCTCTTTATACCAGCTTGCTACTCCTGCCTTTCAAAATTCTTTAAACTACAGAACAATTGAAGGTTTTCACAGAGAATGCTCTGAGTACTAACGTTTTGATTTGATCTCAGAGCATCCTGCGAGGTTTGGACTTCACGAGACATAGTCCGGATCCTTCATCTTAGACAGATTTAGCTCTGCATTGCCTTTTAGTATTAGTAGTCAAATGAGTGAAAGCTGACTGCCAAGACCAGGAGAAATCAAACTACTCCCTCCCCATAATGCAATCTTATTTTCCTCATTGGTATTCCAGCGAGGCATTTCCAACATGCCAGTGTGAGTGCAGTTAGGATGTGTTAGGAGTACTATTGTTTTGTCAGTGGTTATAGGCTCTGCTTCATAGAAGATCAAGTGTTTGCTTGTCCTGCCTAATTGTTCACATGGCTCCAGTTAAATGTTATATTCTGTGGAGAACATCCCAATCAAGAAGCACAAGATACAGTTTAATTTGATCATATCCATCTTGAACAATAATTATTCACCTAGATGAACTGAACAAGCTGGACTGAGCTCCTGCAGCGTGACGCAGTACTCTGCTGCCCTCTGTCTTTACTTTTATTTCAAACTTCTCCCCCTGCTTGTCATTTGTGCATCGGCTGCGCCATCTGCTGGACATAACAACTTCCTCTTAATCTTGGTCAGTGTTTGTTTTAGAATAAAAATGTTATTGATTTTTTTTTTTATGTAAATTGGGCTGAAGAACCAGAACCATCAGATGTGATTTTTTTAATGCAAAACATAAAACATGGTTGATAATCATTGTAAAAAAATAGCTTCCAGTTTACCTGTTCATCACTTTTACAGATTTTACCTATATGCCCAATAAAAAAAGACTTTGAAACCACGTTTACTCTCAGTCACAATATTTGATTTTTTTTTTCTGTGATTGTCAAATATTATGATGATATCAGTTTGTGTTATTTGACATTTTGTTCAAGAAATTGTTTTATTTTTCCAAGATTATTTTTTTTATAGACAGTATAATGTTTGGCTGCAATATTTCATCAAAAAAGATCTGTAGATGATATCACAAACTCACATAACGTCACATGACCAGAAGGTTGAATTGACATTATCTTGGGTTTTATGAATAAAAATTGAGAAGTTTCCACAGCATTGAAACGATATATTACGTTTGTCTCCAAAAGCAGCTAGCTAGCGCACTGAATTAGCAGCGGGCTTTAAGGTTTAAGAGGAAGAATTGTAGGTGGTTCATGAGTGTGTTTTAAAATCCCTGACACAATTATCCTCACTCTGACTTCTTTTCCATCACGCTGAGCTGCCCTGTAAATGTGTGATGATGACACAGACCCGGGAGCAAAGCCTGCCCTTGCACCAACCCGCTGGTGCTGCAGGGCCAAACTCATAAAATATCAGCCAAAAGGAAAAAGGGGACGACTTGTGATGTCCGATAGCCGAATCAGTCAGTGTGTTCACAGGCCTGTCATCACTAACGCCGCCCTCTGTTTGAAATGAATGCATCTCCGGGTTCGCTACCAGCAGAAAAACGGAAAGTAGAGGGGCTCCAAAGACGAGGAGAGTGGGGGAGATGACCTGAAGTCAGCTGCTGTCACGGTTTCCAATGCAGAAAATGTCATTATGGCATCAGATTTGTCTGCGCTCCTCTCAGCCTCCTTATGGGGATACAGGAACAGGCTGACCATTTGCTGCCACCATGTGACAACTCCAACCCTCTGCTCAACTTAATAAAGCATCTCATGGACTCTTGAGAGATTGTGTTGATATCACGACTCAATCGATTCATTCCACTTTTTCTGAGGCCACAGAAAATCTGGGATAATTTTGTGTGAAAGTTAAATGTACTTCTTAATTCCGAATGATTATAAAAATATAAAAAAATCCCCCAAAACCTTTTTGTATCTGATTATTAACTCCAATACTAAACATTTCAATCAATATTTCTCAGGTGAAAAAAAGTATACTTAAGTATATTTCAAACATACTTGC
This sequence comes from Poecilia mexicana, assembly GCF_051168715.1. Classification (NCBI taxonomy): domain Eukaryota; kingdom Metazoa; phylum Chordata; class Actinopteri; order Cyprinodontiformes; family Poeciliidae; genus Poecilia; species Poecilia mexicana. Next base: position 23,745,457 of record NW_028263379.1, read on the forward strand.
ATTTATGAAAGTACACTTTAAGTATACTAAGTATTAAGTGTGCTACCTATAAATATATCTGAAGTATACTAAAGGCATGCTTATACCAGTTTCGAAATTATAACTTTAAACACACTTAAACATAATTGTACCAAAATACACTTTTAATATATAAGTAAAAGTATACTTTAAGTGAACAAAATATGTATTTTTCCAAGTGTAAATATACACTTGCTCAAGTGTATATTTAAAATATACACAAAATATATTTTAAATATATTTGTGCGTTGTTTTTTTTTTTTATCTTCTTCTGAGGTTTCCCAGGATTGATGGCAATTTTCTGTGATGAAAATTCTTTGAAAATAAAACTGCTCAGGTTAGATGCAGACATCTAACCTGAGTCTGCAGATTACAAATCAGACCCAAAGACTTTGGTGGACACAATGCATGGCGACAAGACTTTGATCTCACCAGTCTTAATAAAACATAAAGAAGCAGCTGGTCGGGAGCAGCATCATCGGAGGCTGCTCCCGACAAACAAGACTGGGGAAAATCCATCAGCTACAAATGAGTGTTTGGCTAAAAGAAAAATATGAATAATGTGCAGAATATTGATAAGCATTCAATACCGTACTCAGTGTTGTGAGTCTGTGTGAGATTATTTTTGCAATATCTACCTAAATAATAACACTAATTATACAGAATTTTTTTTTACTAACACAGAGTATAATGTAGTGAACAAAAACAGCTGGATTTGACCTTTAGCAAATACATTATGCAGCTGTTTCGTCCAACTTGAAAATACTGTTCTATACCCTTAATATTAGCCAGAACAGTCTGTTCGGTAACACTTTACTTGGTGGGTTTTGAATAAGACTGTCATCATGACACCGTCATAAACATGACATAACACCTGTCATGAACCTGTAAGACTTCATGAATATTTATGATTGTTGTCATAAAGTGTCATTCAATAAATCATGACACTTTTAATACAAAGCTGACATTATTCAGAATGTCTTTGTTATATCAACTTGGCATAAATCCTGATCGAAATAAATTTGTTATGAAGATATTACAGATTAAACTTTAGCTTTAATAACATAAAGCTACATATTTTTTAAAGACATTGAGGAATGCATGTTTGAGAAATTAATATTCTCAAACAGGCAAAAACGGAACAAAATGCTATAAATCTCAAAAATGGCGATTTTACATACTATCCCCCCTTTAACTCCTAGCTTTATTTTATTTTAACAAATACATTTATTTTAATAATTAAATTAAATTGGACTTAACCAGGTTTTTGTGGAGTAAATGTAGAACACAGGACTAAATCCAATCAACTCAAACCTTATTATATTTCCTCTAGAGTTGTTTCAGTAAATATAACATCTTAATTGTATTTTTCATTTTACCACCAGACTGTAATTTCAAACTGTTTATTCTGTAGAAACTAGAATGATTTTCCTCATGTTCAGTAGGTTTAGGTTCTGACAAGGTTCACTTCTAGCCTTTGTCCACTAGAGGGAAGTGTTGCATCTGATTTTGGGAGCAGCTCTTGAGTAGCTCAAGATTCAAGAGCTCCGGTTGAAAAACTGCATTTATATCTGACAGGTTGAAACTATTACAAGTTAAATGTCTTATTGTAAAACACTTCCTTTCCAGCTTCATCATTTCATTTCAGTTTCCCTTGTGCTTCCAATCCGGAGTTTCACAAGACTGGCTCATGAACACAAGTTGTGACGCAAACCTGGGCTGGGAACCCAAAAATGTCCCAACTAATACCGATTGAATGCCAGCCGTCCAATTTTTTGTGTGCAGACAACAGTGAAATGTCACTGCTAAAACAAAGAATATGCTAAGCCATGATATAATCAGTGAGTAGGACTCATGAATCATTTGCTGTTGTACTTTTTAATAGATATTTCTTGATTCATATCAATTGTTGAATGATGGTGAGAAGAATCAACATAAAGACCAGGCAAAGCAATAAATCAAGTTCATGATCTGTCAAAAACATTACATTTGTCTGTATTTTTTAACAAAAGCTGCAAATCTCACACAGATTGTTGTAATGTTTCTTCATAGCTGCAGGAACCACTTCATGAAACATACAGTTTATGTTCATATAATAAATAACATCATAATTATTTATTATTTTAAAAAATTAACAAATTGCTTATAACAGACCTGGGTTAAATTGTATCTGCTGAAAGGTTTTATTAATCTTTCTCAGCTAGACGCGTTTTCTTTAAGACGGTGAACAGTGAGGCAAAAATTTGACTGTGTTGCTGTGCCAAATTTTTTTTACAGGATTTTTACTGTGATCGACTCGGCTGCTATTAGCAACAGAGATTTTAGCCTCTGCTTTGTAAAAGCTACAGTCAAATAGACTTGTAAACCAAAATGCTGTGTTTTCAGAAGCTGTGGTTTACAGTGCAGCTGTGGTTTGGGTCCACAAGCCTGCTTCTTTGTCTACTGGATAGTACCTCCTAATTCCTTTTTAAGCAGCAAGTATTCAACTGCAATAAGAAAGGACTAAAATTCCTGTTAAACTAAGGCTGTTTTATAAAAGTGATCATTTGGAATTGAGAGAATATTAAAGAATAGTTTAAACTAGCAAGAGATTCTACTTATATGTAACTTTCAAATTGCATTAAATTTACTGTGGCTTAGCGATATCTTGTGGTAAAGGGCCAGACTGCAATCGACTGAATACTGTTCACTTCTCTTTACAAACATGTGACAATTATTCAGTTCCTTCAGGAGAGAACAAAAAGCACTATGAGAGACATAAAATTGTTCTGTCTTGTGGTCAATTGTCTTTGAATGCTATAACCCTGCATCACTGCTTAGTTTAAGGCTGGCTGGATTCTAGGATTGTTCTCTTATCTTAAGGTCAAAACATTGGCAAGGTAAACAGTCAGTATGACTTGCATAGATGGGGTGATGTGAAAAAATCTTTACAGCTGAAATTTTATTCTGTTTTTGCTTTTATGTCACATTTAAATGTATAAAGCTATCAAACAAATTATTCAACTCCTATATCTTTGTTTTGTTTTTGCAAAACACTGCCTCTTTTATAAAAACAACAGCTGATTAAAACACCTTCACAATCATGTTAATACTTCAATGGCTAAAACTACTTGCAGATACTCTTTGACCCAGGTCTGCTGTGCATACATGCAGTCCTGATACTTTGACACATACAAGAATAATTGACTTTGTGCAGAGCGTGAGAAGTCATTGGTGATAAGTTATGTGATAAGACAGCCTGCATTTTAATGCATCCGTCTACATTGTGTTCTGTGTGCCAGGAGTGAAGACTCACTCTATGGGTGAGTGAAGACTCACTCTATGGGTGAGTCTTCACTCACCCCGATTTGCGGCGGATTGCACACACACACTCCGCGTTGATCCGAATGAACCTCCAAGCCACGTTTGACTCGAATGAAGTCAGTGCTCGGACGAATATGTGCGAGTTCATGCAGTGGGAGCGCCACTTCCTCTCATCAATTCCCAAACATCTCGAGTTTTCAGATGGATTGTCGTGACACGTTGTCTCAAAGAAAAACTGTTTCATTTTAATATTGTTTATTGTCACATGACCAAGCACTGTCACCTCCCTGCCTGTAATGTCTGTGGCATTGGTTTTGTTGAGCACCCAGTTACTAATACTGTTACACACCGAGAACACCCCCCGTTGTGGAGGGCCCTGTAGCCCTGCTGGCTCCGTATCGGGGGGCTGTGCGCTGAAAAGGACCCTGGGTGAGAAGTAGTGGCGCTTATTGAAGAGCTTGGGGTCCACAGAGGGAATGGAGGCGGGGTCGTCCTGTTGCGCTGTTGTGACGCTGCACAAGACCTCTATGATGGCTAAGACGAGAAACACGGCCAGCATGGATGACCTCATGGGCACACAATCTGAGATGACCAATGAGAAGAGCAAACACAACTGTTACAACTAGAGATGTGCCGATCAGGTTTTTTTCTGCCGATACCGATACCGATCACCCATGACGGCCGATCACCGATACCGATTGCATAATTATTTATTTATTTTTTAATCATAAACACTACCGGTTACATTATGTGGAAAAAGGAACCATGAATTCACCTTAATTTAGACAAAAACTTGTTTTTAATAACTTTTTCCAAGAAGAAAACTAAACAAAACAGGCATTGTGCAAATTGTACTGCTATTGATAATACTACCTTTAACAGACTGATAACATATGAAGGCTCTGAAGAGGCTAATTAATACAAAGAGCCAAAATAAAACCTCTCAACATTGCCAAAAAATTAAAGTATAAAACTTAACATTCAAAGGCAAAAACAGGTTCCATTACATTAAACAATCCAGAGTTACTGAATGAAAACTTCCTGTTAGCATGGCGGCTAGCTGATTACTGCTAGCTCTGAGTGGCTGTTTCTGACTGAGCGGAGTAATTATGCAGAACAGGGAGGAGATCGATTATTTTTTAGAGATTATCTGTCTCATGTTAGGACAGCGAAAGTTTTAATACGTATGTAAAATGTATTTTTTTAAGTTAGATGCTGCAGCTTTAAGCAGAGGTCCGGTGTGAGAGTCACTACCAGGTGGAGCAGAAGCGGCGCTCCGTCTGTGAAATATTACTACCTGTAGCGTAGCAGCGGTTCAACAGGAGAGCAGAACCAGCGTCTTACATCGCAGCTCGAAGACTTAAATTATTTTGCGGTTTATTTGTTTAGCTTTCTGACCGTCATGCTAATCCGGGTGAGTGTTTGTAGCTGTGCGCTGCTTTACCTGCTATCTGATCCTCCATATGTCTTTCTTACTGCAGTGAGCCTCGATGTAGCCAAACTCCGTCAACTATGGCATTGTTTTTATGCCATATTAGATTCGTCGTATTGATGCATTTTGACCTGCTTCAATTATCTGCTGCAACACGCAAACTTCACCATTCACTCAGTGCGTTATAGTTCCACATGGCTTAGGATTTGTTGCTGCGCGTTTGCGCAGAGTGAAGGAAAGAGGAGACCAGCTGCACAGGCAGGCTGGAAATGAGATGCAGGTGATGATCGGTTTGTGTGATCGGCAACAAGAGACCGTGGTCGGCGATCACCGATCATACACTTTTTCACGGAAATCGGCCGATTATGATCGGTGGGCGATCGATCAGCACACCTCTAGTTACAACACAATCAAAAAAACATCCAAAGGAAAGAAGACGCCAGCTTCTGGTACGTTGATGTGAAAAACACTGTTTTAGTAGCTACTTTACAGAAACATCAGCAGTCATAAACAGTAGTCACCCTTCAGCTTTGTTTTGTGCTCGTTTTTAGCCAACTCTAATGGATTTAAAACCTTTGTGTGGTCACCAGTTTATTTTCTGCTTGGTCGTAGGCAAGTCCATCTGAATAGCAGCATTTATACAAAAGGTGACTCAATCTGCTTCACAGAAGAGTAAAAGCAACACAGATGAAGATAATCAAAAACATGACACACTTAAAAACAATGATAATAAAGTTTAAGCTTCACACTAAAAAAAGCAAAGATTAAATTGGTGGTTTAATAAGGTAATAGATAAATACAATTACCTATTAAATAAAACCTGACCTTTATGTGTAAGTAGCAGAAAAACTATGTTTTGGTCCTTCTTGTTTAGATCTGGCTCTGGGATTTCCAGGTTAACAGGTTTCAGAAGATCTCAAGCAGAGGTGTCCAAACTTTTTAATCAAATGGGTCAGAGTTTCAAATTTAATGCACTTGCAGGCCACTATAGTCAATTTGTTCAAAATAAAATCTTAAGGATAATTTCTTTGTGCTCTTTTTTTATTTGTATCTGCTCAGCATTCTGCCTTTTTACATTTCATATTTGGCTGAATGCTAAAAACTAACAAGGTGTATAAGATCACAGCTTTCTACAATTTCAGCTTTTTAGGGAGGCTTGTACCTCTTCTGCAGTAATTAGGACCCAAAGTTTCAAATAAAGTATAAAAGTAAAAACTGTCTGAAGTACATGGTGAATAATAGCCAATGTATTTGTAGTAGTTTATAAATGGTTCGTAATCTCCCCAACTAAAAGTAACCAGTTTGTCATCCAAATACTTACCACAGTTTTGATGACGACTAAAAATAATAAACATGTAATTAATTGACAAACAAAAATACATTAAAAGCTAAAATGTCAACAGTTCCTATAAAAACAACATAACATAATGTGAAGTTAATTATCTTTTATTAATAATGATGTACAAGTTTCCTAGACAGCATAAGAATAATACCATTCACATTTAGTTCAAAGTTAAAATGTATAATTTAATAACATTATACAACTTTCATCATTAGATGAAATACAGTCAGAATGTTGTATACAGTTAAATATTTCACAAATCCTACATATTAAGCTTAAAATTATATAAATAGCCAAGAAAATGCTATTTACAGAATTATATCTGCACACAAACTTAATGGCAACTTTCCATGCCATACTTTTCAGTGTCTCAGTGTGAACCGTTTCACCTCAGAGGCTCCTACAGGACGTGATTATAGCTCACAGATCTGGGCGCCTCCTGCCATTAGGCCTGGTTTTGGCCCCCATGCAGAACACCTCTGCCCTCCTAAGTCTCAACTCTTCAGTCCTGTTGAGAGACAAGCCGAGAAAGTACCTCAGTCGCCTCATAAAACCCCCTGTAAAGACATTCTTTGCAAGACCAATACAGGAAGAAGAAGTTGATACGATTTGTTCCCCTCACCAGCTCATCACATGCTGAACATACCAAAATAATGAGCTGATAATCAGCTTCTTCAGTTGTGCTTAATACAACAAAAGTTATAGAACACACATCTACCTTACTAAGATGTGCTGCATTAATGTAAAAGACACAAAAGTTCAAAATGTTTGAAATAAATATTGCTAAGTGCTATTTTTGATAGCGCTTAGCAATATTAGTTTTGTAAAGGTATAGAATTGACCTACATGGACAAAATGTAAATGATGGCGTTTCACCATACAGAGTCATTTACAAATTAAAATAGCAAGGAGTAAAACATTCCAAAATAAAAGTAGTCTCTTTCTATTTTCCTTTTAAACATTGGATAAAATGACAGTTTTCCTCTGTTGCTTTTTGTTTAGGGTGCAGCCTAAACAGCAGAAGCCATTTCACTGAGGTTTGCTTGTTACATAACAAATATACACAATTTTAAATGTTACTTTGGAACAAAACTGGATCCCTGTTACTATATTCCTACTTGTCAAAAACAGTCAAAACAGTCTAAATCAGTGGTCCCCAACCCCCGGTCCGTGGACCAATTGGTACCGGGCTGCGCAAGAAATAATTAAATATTTCCGTTTTATGTATTATTTGAGTCTGGAGGATCTTTTATTTTGAAAATTCTTTAACCGGATTCTCTCAGTTACTTGTGCGCCAACATTGAGCCCACAAGCAGCAAAATGAGTAAGAAACAGATCAGATGTCTTTGGAAAGTTTATTTGCAAAGGGGAAAAGGCCCAGAGAAGAGACAGGAGAATGGATTTATCCCGGACCGTTAGGTGAGTCCCACATTACAAGCCGCTCTGCGTAACATGCGGCGTCCGACTGCTAATGAGGCAATGAAGTTTCCAACTGCTTCGCCTCGTAGAGACCAAGCAGGCTGTGGATATAAGCAACACTTCAGGTGTCATTGTCTCTCGTCACTCCCAGATGGGACCGTCTCGTTGCAGAGAAACAAGCTCAGAGCTCCCGTTAGTCATTATCGTGAGTTAAAATTTTCACGAAAGTAAAATGCTCGTTTTTGTGGCACAAGGGATATGTAAACGTTACCATAGCGACCAGAGTCAGAGAGCGTTTGGGCAGTGGTCGAGAGGAGATGAGTAAAGCTTGTGACTCTTAAGTCTGGTTTAGACGGCAAGATTTAAGGATTGTCGGGCGATTCTCCAAACCTCTGTGACCACAGAGCTGATAAAAGTACAACAGGTTCGATCGGTTTGTGTCTCCAGCCACAAGGCAGGAGCAACACAAACCGATTCCAGTAACAAACATCGCGATTCCAGAAGAAAATCCACAAAACCCCCAACATAGCATACGGGAATTTAGAATAACCAAACACGGATGACGATGAAGAAGCAATAGTGGCAGTTTGTGGACTCATTTTAAGAGATACAAGAAACAAAAAGAAAAAGCGGTGGATAAAAGACGACGGGAGCAGCCGCTCTATTTGCTGCACTATGATTTGGAGGCGACTATGTTTTTTCATAGTTAACATTTTTAACTGAATAAACATAAACATATATAATAACGACCTTTACATATAATAATAAACATTTCCACATATCATCTCCGATATCCACCGGACTCACAGTTGCGCGATATGTCAGCTGTTTGGGATTCCCCTCTGTTCTTACGTCACCACGCGTTCTGATTGGCTACCTGTCACATTCAGCAGGTTGTATTCTCGTTCCCAGTCAGGGTAAACCCCACAGGCTGCGATAAAAGGGCCAAGACAACCGAAATTGGGCATATTCAGGACTTAGCGGGAACACCAACATGCAGAAGCTTTATCTGACGGTTCACAAAATGTTATGTGTATTAAAGCTTAAAATCTTAAATAGCTTGCTTGCTTACTCAATAATGAGATTTTTGGTTGCTTATTTTTACAGTGTAATGGCACATTCATGCATTGTAAATGAACTTTTAATCCACCTACCTTTAAAGTATCTTCTCCCATAGATGTAGAATTCCTGAAGCTTCCGGAAAAATATCCCAGTTTGTATGTCCACGTTCACAGAACTCCAAGAGCAGAAAAACCGTTTCAATCCAAGCACTCCTATCTGAGCCTTGCACTTGCTTGAAAATTGTTCAGAAAGAAAGTGAGAAACTTCAGACTGGAAGATCTCTGTGGCTGCACCAAGCTCAGGTCCTAGTGCTCCCAGACTGAAACGTTACTTGAATATACATATATGTTTGGAGGGCAGGCCAGGTTCTAGCCGTGGATACACGAGGGGGCAGGCGGAAATGTTAAGGGGGTGTGATTATGTATTAGGGGTTGATGTACTTCATATATTTTAAGGTAGACTATAAAATGATAAAAGTTGAGTAGAAGTCGGACTCATCGCAGTGATGTCATAGTACCATTTCAAAAATACTTCATATCAACTTAGAGGCAATCATATTCACAGCAAATATTGACAAAAAACCCTTTAAGTCTATTTTGCAGGAATAAAAGTACAAGAGACAGATCTTTGTCAGCAGCGGTTTAGCACACCTGGATCAAATGATGGCTCATGAGGCCTAAGAATATTGACTTGCTGAAATGGTTCTTACTACCACCAGGGAGAGAACCAACACATGCAGGATCCCAGCCTCCAGGACCCACTTTGGGCCTCACTGGTCTACAGTCTGTGTTTGTGGGGCCCCCCTACATAGCGCCCCTATTGCGGTAGTTTTTGCTAAAGTCTGCAGTATCTCTCTGATGAATTATTTACATTTTTATACAATACGAGCTGTCTGAGAAACTCATAGTTGATCTTTCATTTTCTTGGAAAAATTAGTTTTGTCACGTGATTGCAAGTAGTGGACTGACCGCCTGTAAAAGTCATTGCAGAGTAAAGAATCGACTAGTCGTTGGTGCAACCCCTAATACATTAGCATTGTTAATAAATATAATCTTCATGGGATTGGGGTAAAATGACAACTTTGCATTCAATTATCATAATTTACAAAATCATGCAAAGTTGGTTTGCATGATTTTGTAAATCATGCAAAATCATGATTTACAAGAGTTAATGCAACTTTTAGAGCAACTTTGCATTAAAAGTGTCATTATTTACAAAATGACACTTCATGACAACTGTCAAACATTCATAAAGACTTCTTTAAAAACAACGATATCAAACTGAATTAATATTCTGAAAATATTTCACATAGCATAACATTATGTCTAAAGTAAGAAACTGAACGCATCAAAAACATTTTCTTACCGCTCAGTTTTGCAGCCATGCTCATGTGCGGTCCCAGGTAGGACTGAATGATCTTAAGGTGAAAATATAAAGGGAAATTCAAAATTAGTGAAAAACATCCATTTAAATTTTTTCCACGCCTTTAACCTTAGAACGTTAAAGATGCACCGAATCGTTGCTTTACACGCAGATCCGTAGCGTTAAGCATTAAGATTCAGCGCCAAAAACGCAAACGTTTCCCACACACAGAAAAGAATATTCAGTCGGTAACAGTTTGTTTTTCTGGCTTGAAATTTATTTTTGTGATTTCTACCAGTGAACACATCGTGGTTGTTTAGCTAACTTGGAAAAAACTGCTCAACTGATTATTTTTAACTTAACCGAAACACACCGAACTGCGCAGCACGACATGTTAAGGTTAACATAAAGGAGCTGCTTCCAACTCCCTCGAAATTTGTTAAAAATTAAAACCTTTTACTGACCTGTGAAACGTTGGGGCTTGCTTTGTAGCGTTAGCAAAACACTGTGCTCCTTTCCTGTACAATTTGAGAGATAAAGTCGCTGTTGCTGGCAAGCAGGTCTTTTTGAGGGAGCTGGATCTCGTTTGAATACTGAATGCTGATTGGCTGTTTACTAGAGGAGTGTTTTTCAACCTCTGTTCCGCGGCACACTAGTGTGTCGTGAGTGATCGTCAGGTGTGCCATGGAAATTATTCAATTTCACCTACGGTAACATATTTTCTGGACTATAAGCTGCTACTTTTTTCCTAAGCTTTGAACCATGCGGGATTGTATCCCGGTGTTGCTTTTCTGTGTATTTTTCTTCAACCACCAGGGGGCTCTCTAGCAGGAAGTGAATCATTAGAAGTCAAAATTGTAAATCAAAGAAGAACGTGCTAATTTTCATTTAGAACAACCACATGCTAGCAGCAGGCATGACAGAGAAATGTTTTCAAACTCGTATGATGCAGCTTTTAAGTTGAGGGCTATCGATCTGGCACTACAGGAGGGAAATAGAGCCGCTGCACCCTGGTAAAAAAAAGAGCATACTTTAGTATACTAAATTTTAACATACTTTAGTATACTTTTACTGATGTACTTCAACTGTACTATTTTGGAACAACTAATTTTGTACTTAGTATACTTTAGTAGTATTTAAATAGTATAAAATTACAATTAATAATATACTTTAGTATACTATACATACTTTTTTGGAACAACTTCAAGTATACTTAGTATACTTAAAGTATACTTTTTAAATTTCATATTTCAGAGCTTTATTATTATATTTTGATATAATTATATTTTGAGTGTTATTAAGAATATAATAATTATATAATTATTTCTCAAAATTATATTAAATATACTTCAAATATATTTTAAATATACTATTAATATAATGTACTTAAATTACACTTCATTTTTATTTTTGATTTCCTGCTATTGATAATAAATAGATTTCATCCTTTATTAATGACAAGTAATGCAAAAATAATTCATCCAAAAGTTCATATCCATCACCTTGTGATGGTAGTGCTAAATTACAACACAGTACTAGTATTCTGTAATAACTAAACAAGTTCCTTAAAATAAATTCCCATTTTTGAAAGGCATAATCTTACAACCCACTATCTTTCCTGGATAGTTACTTTGTTTCTTTAGGCACGAAAAAAGAACAAAAACACCACTACCTTCCGATAATTACTTTTTTTACTTTCTCTCTTGGAGGTGAAAAATAATTAAAAATACCCACTATCTGCCTTTTAGTTACTTTCTTTCGTTAAAGGTGAAAAATGATTCAAAATACCCACTATGTGCCTTTTAGTTACTTTATTTTGTTAAAGGTGCAAAAAGACTAAAAATACCCACTATATGCCTTTTAGATGCTATCTTTTGTTAAAGGTGAAAATGATTAAAAATACCCACTATGTGCCTTTTAGTTACTTTCTTTCGTTAAAGGTGAAAAAAATTCAAAAATACCCACTATCTGCCTTTTAGATAGCTACTTTCTTCACTTAAAGGTGAAAAAAGAATAAAAACACCCACTATCTATTCTTTAGACAGTTAATTTTAGTTCACTAGCAGTCGGAGCCTGTCCCAGCAAATATGAGGAAAAAAAATAAACCCAATTGAAGCAGTCCTCACCCGATGCATTTATTCAGGTTCTTATGGATCCAGTCAGTTGGCAGTCGCAGAGACGAGACCTCAGACTCCCCTCGTTCAATTTTTTGGAGGTAAACTGAAGACAAACTCCTCAGGTTGGCCGATACATCCGATCTCCCGTCGCCCTCAACCTCTCCAACTCGCCGGATCCTCTTTGTGACGCCAGAGTCCATTCTGATCACATAGTTTGATAATCTACTTGGTTACAGGACAGACAGCAGACTGGACAGCAGGCACATGTGTCTTCTTCACTAAAAGCCAGGACAGATAAAAGAACAATTCAATGACTTCAATGTAATGCTAAGGCCAACGACTTCCTTGTAATGTTAAGGCTGGAGAACCTGCTTCAGAAGTCTCTTTCATGAGCAAAGAAGCCGCTTAGGGCCCCAAGGCCACGAAGCGGCCCCCTCAGTGGAGCTGATTGTTTTTTTTAAAGTAATAATTTCTATGTTATTATAATATCAAAAACACAAAATTTCAATATGAAGTGATTTGTTTTTACAAAAATATATTTGAAAAAAAAAATATATATGTATATATATATTTTTTTTTTCAATATATATATATATATATATATATATATATATATATATATATATATATATATATATATATATATATATATATATATATATATATATATATATCACCCCCAAACTGGAGCAGTGGCTCAAACAGATCCCAGGAACAACATCAGACATCTCAGTCCAGAAATGTGCAGTTCTAGGCACAGCCAAGGTACTGCACAGAACCCTCAAGCTCCCAGGCCTCTGGTAGAGGACCCGAGCTCAAAGGATGAAAGAGAGACCACCCGCAGAGGGTGAGAAGGGAATTAAATTTATATATATATATATATATATATATATATATATTGCTTGGCTATAAGAGCAACCATGAGACCCAATACACACCATGGAAATGGAAAAGACAGTTAGAGGCTAAGATCAAGATAACAAGGAGGGAAGTGAGCCAACTGTCAGAGCTCCAAAGGGGTGCAATGAAAAGATCAGTACCCAAGAAGTACAGCCAGATGCCCATACCTGAAGCTGGAGACTGAACAATACTGGAAAGGCATATGGGAAAGGGAGGCGTCCCACAACAGCAATGCACAGTGGCTAACCTCTCTATGAGAGGACCACAGCAACCTCCCTGAACAAGCCCCGGTAACCATCACTGTGGCAGATGTCCAAGAAAGAGTCTCGGGTATGAAAAACTGGACAGCACCAGGACCTGACATGATATATGCCTACTGGCTGAAGAAACTCACAGCCCAACAAAATGGGACTCACCCTGAATGGTTAACTGAAGGGCGCACAATCCTGATCCAGAAGGATCCCTCAAAGGGTTCAGTCCCATCCAACTATCGGCCAATAACCTGTCTCTCTACAACATGGAAGCTCATGTCAGGCATCATAACAGCTAAGATAAGCGGACACATGGATAAATACATGAGCACGGCACAGAAGGGCATCGGCATAAACAGCAGAGGAGCCAAACACCAACTCCTTGTAGACCACACAGTCGCCCGAGACTGCAAAACCCGACACACTGGGCACCGCTTGGATTGATTACAAGAAAGCCTATGACTCAATGCCACACACGTGGATCATTGAATGCTTAGAGATGTACAACATCAATAGGACTCTAATTGCCTTCATTGCAAACTTGATGAGGCTGTGGAAAACCACCCTTTAAGCCAACTGCAAACCACTTGCACAAGTGTCCATCAAATGTGGCATATACCAAGGAGATGCTCTGTCCCCACTGCTGTTCTGCATAGGCCTGAACACCCTCAGCCAAATCATCAACAAGACTGGCTACGGATACCGACTCAAGAATTGGGCCACAATCAGTCACCTCCTCTACATGGATGACATCAAACTGTACGCTAAGAGCGAGCGAGACATCGACTCACTGATCCACACCACCAGGATCTACAGCACTGACATTGAGATGTCATTCGGACTAGAGAAGTGTGGCCGGATGGTTACAAAGAGAGGGAAGGTCGTCCGCACAGAAGGGGTCTCACTCCCAGAAGGAACAATAGTAGCATAGAGCACAGCTACAAGTACCTGGGAATACCACAAGCAAATGGCAACCTCGATGAGGTCACAAGGAAAGGAGCCACTGAGGTTGAAAAACACTCCTCTAGTAAACAGCCAATCAGCATTCAGTATTCAAACGAGATCCAGCTCCCTCAAAAAGACCTGCTTGCCAGCAACAGCGACTTTATCTCTCAAATTGTACAGGAAAGGAGCACAGTGTTTTACTAACGCTACAAAACAAGCCCCAACGTTTCACAGGTCAGTAAAAGGTTTTAATTTTTAACAAATTTCGAGGGAGTTGGAAGCAGCTCCTTTATGTTAACCTTAACATGTCGTGCTGCGCAGTTCGGTGTGTTTCTGTTAAGTTAAAATAATCAGTTGAGCAGTTTTTTCCAAGTTAGCTAAACAACCACGATGTGTTCACTGGTAGAAATCACAAAAATAAATTTCAAGCCAGAAAAACAAACTGTTACCGACTGAATATTCTTTTCTGTGTGTGGGAAACGTTTGCGTTTTTGGCGCTGAATCTTAATGCTTAACGCTACGGATCTGCGTGTAAAGCAACGATTCGGTGCATCTTTAACGTTCTAAGGTTAAAGGCGTGGAAAAAATTTAAATGGATGTTTTTCACTAATTTTGAATTTCCCTTTATATTTTCACCTTAAGATCATTCAGTCCTACCTGGGACCGCACATGAGCATGGCTGCAAAACTGAGCGGTAAGAAAATGTTTTTGATGCGTTCAGTTTCTTACTTTAGTCATAATGTTATGCTATGTGAAATATTTTCAGAATATTAATTCAGTTTGATATCGTTGTTTTTAAAGAAGTCTTTATGAATGTTTGACAGTTGTCATGAAGTGTCATTTTGTAAATAATGACACTTTTAATGCAAAGTTGCTCTAAAAGTTGCATTAACTCTTGTAAATCATGATTTTGCATGATTTACAAAATCATGCAAACCAACTTTGCATGATTTTGTAAATTATGATAATTGAATGCAAAGTTGTCATTTTACCCCAATCCCATGAAGATTATATTTATTAACAATGCTAATGTATTAGGGGTTGCACCAACGACTAGTCGATTCTTTACTCTGCAATGACTTTTACAGGCGGTCAGTCCACTACTTGCAATCACGTGACAAAACTAATTTTTCCAAGAAAATGAAAGATCAACTATGAGTTTCTCAGACAGCTCGTATTGTATAAAAATGTAAATAATTCATCAGAGAGATACTGCAGACTAGCAAAAACTACCGCAATAGGGGCGCTATGTAGGGGGGCCCCACAAACACAGACTGTAGACCAGTGAGGCCCAAAGTGGGTCCTGGAGGCTGGGATCCTGCATGTGTTGGTTCTCTCCCTGGTGGTAGTAAGAACCATTTCAGCAAGTCAATATTCTTAGGCCTCATGAGCCATCATTTGATCCAGGTGTGCTAAACCGCTGCTGACAAAGATCTGTCTCTTGTACTTTTATTCCTGCAAAATAGACTTAAAGGGTTTTTTGTCAATATTTGCTGTGAATATGATGGCCTCTAAGTTGATATGAAGTATTTTTGAAATGGTACTATGACATCACTGCGATGAGTCCGACTTCTACTCGACTTTTATCATTTCATAGTCTACCTTAAAATATATGAAGTACATCAACCCCTAATACATAATCACACCCCCTTAACATTTCCGCCTGCCCCCTCGTGTATCCATGGCTAGAACCTGGCCTGCCCTCCAAACATATATGTATATTCAAGTAACGTTTCAGTCTGGGGGCACTAGGACCTGAGCTTGGTGCAGCCACAGAGATCTTCCAGTCTGAAGTTTCTCACTTTCTTTCTGAACAATTTTCAAGCAAGTGCAAGGCTCAGATAGGAGTGCTTGGATTGAAACGGTTTTTCTGCTCTTGGAGTTCTGTGAACGTGGACATACAAACTGGGATATTTTTCCGGAAGCTTCAGGAATTCTACATCTATGGGAGGAGATACTTTAAAGGTAGGTGGATTAAACGTTCATTTACAATGCATGAATGTGCCATTACACTGTAAAAATAAGCAACCAAAAATCTCATTATTGAGTAAGCAAGCCATTTAAGATTTTAAGCTTAAATACACATAACATTTTGTTATGTTATGCAAACTGGCATTAAAAGGAGAACGCTTACCAGAAAGGCTGCTGTTAAAGCCTGCAGACAGCTATCTCTCCTAATGAGTCAGAGATACTCTCTACTTGCATTAGAAGGGCTTTAATAGAGACCACCACATTTAGGAAAGGTGAATCTCCAAGCATTGAAACAGGCCTGTTCCTGAGCAGTATTGTCTCTTTCAATCGAAGCGCCCCTGCAGGCTGCTGTATTTTATCATTCTGTGGTGAAAATTAGTGCAAGAACACACACATTCACGTTATGCAAACTCCAAGTTTACAAACTCATCCAAGTTCAAATTCAACCATCCATGTGTGATTTCTGCTTGTTTGGATAATTTTAATAATTTGACTTGATTTTTAATCCTACTTTTGATGTCTTCCTCTGTTCTAAGAAAGGGACGCATGTGCAGCGGGTTCAGGAGGATTCTGGCTTCTGTTTCTCTCTCAGCTGCAGAAATAGTTGACTTTACTGTTTCAACAGCAGCGCTGATTCCAGAAATCAGTCAGATGGTCTAGTCTCATACTGAAGTAAGAAGTAAAAATGAAATAGCATATCTGGAAGTGAGAACAACCATTTCTCCACTGGGACCATCAGTGAAGGCCAAACTATTCCTCCATCAGCATATTTGGAAAATCGTTGAGACTTCCTTTTCTCTTACATTAATTATTAGAACTTTTGTGTCTTTTACGATTAATGCAGCACATCTTAGTAAGGAAGATGTGTGTTGATTGAGAAAAAATCAGAAAACATCAACTAGATAATTAATTATTGTACTTCATGTTCTTATGACCATGATTATTAACAATATATCCCAACATCTTGACAAATGGCTGGACTTGAAATGAGACGGTAAAGTTGCACACGAGGGACAGCGAGAGGCCGTTCTATAACTTTTGTTGTATTAAGCACAACTGAAGAAGCTGATTATCAGCTCATTATTTTCGTATGTTCAGCATGTGATGAGCTGGTGAGGGGAACAAATCGTATGAACTTCCTCTTCCTGTATTGGTCTTGCAAAGAATGTCTTTACAGTGGGTTTTATGAGGCGACTGAGGTACTTTCTCGGCTTGTCTCTCAACAGGACTGAAGAGTTGAGACTTA
Source organism: Poecilia mexicana (assembly GCF_051168715.1). Classification (NCBI taxonomy): domain Eukaryota; kingdom Metazoa; phylum Chordata; class Actinopteri; order Cyprinodontiformes; family Poeciliidae; genus Poecilia; species Poecilia mexicana. The sequence continues at coordinate 23,762,825 of NW_028263379.1, forward strand.
GGAGGGCAGAGGTGTTCTGCATGGGGGCCAAAGCCAGGCCTAATGGCAGGAGGCGCCCAGATCTGTGAGCTATAATCACGTCCTGTAGGAGCCTCTGAGGTGAAACGGTTCACACTGAGACACTGAAAAGTATGGCATGGAAAGTTGCCATTAAGTTTGTGTGCAGATATAATTCTGTAAATAGCATTTTCTTGGCTATTTATATAATTTTAAGCTTAATATGTAGGATTTGTGAAATTTTTAACTGTATACAACATTCTGACTGCATTTCATCTAATGATGAAAGTTGTATAATGTTATTAAATTATACATTTTAACTTTGAACTAAATGTGAATGGTATTATTCTTATGCTGTCTAGGAAACTTGTACATCATTATTAATAAAAGATAATTAACCTCACATTGTCTGGCTGTGTTTGTAATTTTTCCTTAAAATAAGCTAATCTGAAATGGATATCAGCAAACAGAATCTTCTGCTTTGCTCTTAAGGCTGAACTTCTTATACTCTTAAAATTTAAGAGCATGTGGAGTTTGGACCAGGCATGTTTTCTTTGTGCCTACAGGGATTTTCTCCGACTTGCTCTGGATCTGCAAAGAGTTGCAGGTTAATAAGCGATTATAAATCTTAGCAATATGAATGAGTTTATGGTTGTTTGTCTTTGTCTTGGTCGTTTAAAGGTCTGGCAGCGTGTCCAGGATGTTGACCTTGTTCGTGTCCGACACAGTTACTGTTAAATATCCATTTTGTCAGTGCCAGATTTGTTGTTTATGCAGTTGAGTCTTTGCTCCAACAGCTTCTTTAATAAATATTTTTATATAGCTTTTTTAAGAAGTCTAAAATGGTATAATTTTTTGTTTGTAAAGATATGTCTGACTTTAAATACACGAGTCGCAAAGATGTTTTTGTCAGGAGGTCCTGAAATGCTAAACAGTTATGTTGTTCTTATAGGAATTGTTGACATTTTAGCTTTTAATGTATTTTTATTTGTCAATTAATTACAAGTTTATTATTTTTAGTTGTCATCAAAACTATGGCAAGTATTTGGATGACAAACTGGTTACTTTTAGTTGGGGAGATTACGAACCATTTATAAACTACTACAAATACATTGGCTATTTATTCACCATGTACTTCAGACAGTTTTTACTTTTATACTTTATTTGAAACTTTGGGTCCTAATTACTGCAGAAGAGGTACAATCCTCCCTAAAAAGCTGAAATTGTAGAAAGCTGTGATCTTATACACCTTGTTAGTTTTCAGTATTCAGCCAAATATGATGAAATGTAAAAATATGCATATAAAAAAGAATATAAAGACTTTTCTTTTTCGTACAGAAATACTTGAGGATAATTTGAAGTCCATCAGGTAACATCAGCAATGTGTTTCCTATGCTTGTCTTGAACTATTTCTGCAGTTTCCTAGAATTTTCCAACTAATAAAACCCACTGCCAAGAAGAAATATTATTTTATATGGAATTTATGGTCACATATGTTAAAGCTACATCCACATTCATAGCAGGCTGCTTAGGCAGAATGCTGAGCAGATACAAATAAAAAAAGAGCACAAAGAAATTATCCATAAGATTTTATTTTGAACAAATTGACTATAGTGGCCTGCAAGTGCATTAAATTTGAAACTCTGACCCATTTGATTAAAAAGTTTGGACACCTTTGCTTGAGATCTTCTGAAACCTGTTAACCTGGAAATCCCAGAGCCAGATCTAAACAAGTAGGACCAAAACATAGTTTTTCTGCTACTTACACATAAAGGTCAGGTTTTATTTAATAGGTAATTGTATTTATCTATTACCTTATTAAACCACCAATTTAATCTTTGCTTTTTTTAGTGTGAAGCTTAAACTTTATTATCATTGTTTTTAAGTGTGTCATGTTTTTGATGATCTTCATCTGTGTTGCTTTTACTCTTCTGTGAAGCAGATTGAGTCACCTTTTGTATAAATGCTGCTATTCAGATGGACTTGCCTACGACCAAGCAGAAAATAAACTGGTGACCACACAAAGGTTTTAAATCCATTAGAGTTGGCTAAAAACGAGCACAAAACACAGCTGAAGGGTGACTACTGTTTATGACTGCTGATGTTTCTGTAAAGTAGCTACAAACAACTAAAACAGTGTTTTTTTACATCAACGTACCAGAAGCTGGCGTCTTCTTTCCTTTTGATGTTATTTTATTGTGTTGTAACAGTTGTGTTCGCTCTTCTCATTGGTCATCTCAGATTGTTTGCCCATGAGGTCATCCATGCTGGCCGTGTTTCTCGTCTTAGCCATCATAGAGGTCTTGTGCAGCGTCACAACAGCGCAACAGGACGACCCCGCCTCCATCCCGTCTGTGGACCCCAAGCTCTTCAATAAGCACCGCTACTTCTCACCCAGGGTGCTTTTCAGCGCACAGCCCCCCGATGCGGAGCCAGCAGGGCTACAGGGCGTCAGCGGGAGGATTCAAAGGAATCCTCCGGAACGGGGGGTGTTCTCCGTGTGTGAGAGTATTAGTACCTGGGTGACCAACAAAACCACTGCCACAGACGCGACAGGCAAGGAGGTGACAGTGCTCGAGCATGTGAACATAAACAATATGAAAGTGAAACAGTATTTCTATGAGACAAAGTGTCTCGACAATCCATCTGGAAACACGAAATGTTTGGGAATTGACCCGAAGACGTGGAGCTCCTACTGCAAGAACACGATTATGTACGTCCGAGCACTGACTTCATTCGAGTCAAAGGTGACTTGGAGTTTCATTCGGATCAACGTGGCATGTGTGTGTGCGATTAGCGGCAGTCTGCTCGATCCACCCACTCTATGGATCAACCCAGTCATTGGGTGAGTGAAGACTCACCCATAGAGTGAGTCTTCACTCCTGGCACACAGAACACAATGTAGACGGAAGCATTAAAATGCAGTCTGTCTTATCACATAACTTATCACCAATGACTTCTCACGCTCTGCACAAAGTAAATTATTCTTGTATGTGTCAAAGTATCAGGACTGCATGTATGCACACCAGACCTGGGTCAAGGAGTATCTGCAAGTAGTTTTAGCCATTGAAGTATTAACATGATTGTGAAGGTGTTTTAATCAGCTGTTGTTTTTATAAAAGAGGCAGTGTCTTGCAAAAACAAAACAAAGATATAGGAGTTGAATAATTTGTTTGATAGCTTTATACATTTAAATGTGACATAAAAGCAAAAACAGAATAAAATTTCAGCTGTAAAGATTTTTCACATCACCCCATCTATGCAAGTCATACTGGCTGTTTACCTTGCCAATGTTTTGACCTTAAGATAAGAGAACAATCCTTAAACTAAGCAGTTAAACTAAGATGTGTGAGATTTGCAGCTTTTGTTAAAAAATACAGACAAATGTAAATGTTTTTGACGGATCATGAACTTGATTTATTGCTTTGCCTGGTCTTTATGTTGATTCTTCTCACCATCATTCAAGAATTGATATGAATCAAGAAATATCTATTAAAAAGTACAACAGCAAATGATTCATGAGTCCTACTCACTGATTATATCATGGCTTAGCATATTCTTTGTTTTGGCAGTGACATTTCACTGTTGTCTGCACACAAAAAATTGGACGGCTGGCATTCAATCGGTATTAGTTGGGACATTTTTGGGTTCCCAGCCCAGGTTTGCGTCACAACTTGTGTTCATGAGCCAGTCTTGTGAAACTCCGGATTGGAAGCACAAGGGAAACTGAAATGAAATGATGAAGCTGGAAAGGAAGTGTTTTACAATAAGACATTTAACTTGTAATAGTTTCAACCTGTCAGATATAAATGCAGTTTTTCAACCGGAGCTCTTGAATCTTGAGCTACTCAAGAGCTGCTCCCAAAATCAGATGCAACACTTCCCTCTAGTGGACAAAGGCTAGAAGTGAACCTTGTCGGAACCTAAACCTACTGAACATGAGGAAAATCATTCTAGTTTTTATTTTTACTGTTTTTATTTTTATATTTACTGAAACAACTCTAGAGGAAATATAATAAGGTTTGAGTTGATTGGATTTAGTCCTGTGTTCTACATTTACTCCACAAAAACCTGGTTAAGTCCAATTTAATTTAATTATTAAAATAAATGTATTATTTGTTAAAATAAAATAAAGCTAGGTGTTAAAGGGGGGATAGTATGTAAAATTGCCATTTTTGAGATATATAGCATTTTGTCCTGTTTTTGCCTGTTTGAGAATATTAATTTCTCAAACATGCATTCCTCAATGTCTTTAAAAAAATGTGTAGCTTTATGTTATTAAAGCTAAAGTTTAATCTGTAATATCTTCATAACAAATTTATGTCGATCAGTAAAAGTGTCATGATTTATTGAATGACACTTTATGACAACAATCATAAATAACAATCATAGACATGAAAACTTCAAAACCTTAAAAGTAATTGTTTTTCTTGAGGTTAATCTTTATGTAGTTTTAATATTTATTAATGTACGCTGCTATTTTTGCTCTATGTGTGATTCAGTTGTATGTTTGCTAAACGCAGGTAAAGCCTCTGTTGTTTACTACCAACACCTGATCCAGAAAGCAAATTGCTTTGCTAACATGTCAGTGCAACTTTTTTTCTTCTTCTAAGTTTTCCCAGGAGGATTGACGGCAATGTCCAGCAGTTGTCAGTATTGAGTGACACAGTATCGACACAGAATCCACAAAGTTTGCTCTGTGTCGAAACGATACATGACGCCTCATCTACCCATCATTACAGTCATTCCCTTTTTTTATTTTTGTCTTTAGGTCATAAATTTAACTGCTAGGCCCAGGATCAGGTCGCTCCAAACTTTTCTTTGAGGTTCCGGAACTCATATTTTCAGTGAGACGTCTCTCCACTGCTTTCTTGTAGAAATGCGAAAAACCACTTCCTTCCCTTGAATAGTTACTTTGTTTGTTTAGGCACAAAAAAGAACAAAAATACCACTACCTTCCGATAGTTACTTTCTTTATTTTCTCTCTTGGAGGTGAAAAATAATTTAAAATACCCAATCTCTGCCTTTTAGATACTTTCTTTCGTTAAAAGTGAAAAATGATTAAAAATACCCACAATCTGCCTTTTCGATAGCTACTTTCTTCACGTAAAGGTGGAAAAAGAATAAAACACCCACTATCTACTCTTTAGATAGTTAACTTTAGTTCACTAGCAGTCAGAGCCTGTCCCAGCAAATATGAAGAAGAAATAAATAAACAATTGAAAGAGTTCTCACCCGATAAATTTATTGAGGTTCTTTTGCATACAGTCGGTCGGCAGTCGCAGAGACGAGATCTCGGACTCCCGTCGTTCAATTTGGAAGTGAACTGAAGACAAACTCCTCAGGTTGGCCTTGTGTGATGCCTTAGCTCATGCAGAGACTTCTGAAGCAGGTCCTCTGGCCTTAACATTACAAGGAAGTCATTGAATTGTTCTTTTGTCTGTCCTAGCTCTTAGTGAAGAAGACACGTGTGCCTGCTGTCCAGTTTGCTGTCTGTCCTGTAACCAAGTAGATTATCAAACTGTGTGATCAGAATGGACTTTTGTGTCAAAAACAGGATCTGGCGAGTTGGAGAGGTTGAGGGCGACGGGAGATCGGATGTATCGGCCAACCTGAGGAGTTTGTCTTCAGTTCACCTCCAGATTTAACAAGGGAAGTCCGAGATCTCATGTCTGCGACTGCCGACCAACTGGATCCATAAGAACCTGAATAAATTAATCGGGTGAGAACTGTTTGAATTGTTTTTTTTCTTCATATTTGCTGGGACAGGATCTGACTGCTAGTAAACTATAGTTAACTGTCTAAAGAATAGATAGTGGGTGTTTTTAGTCTTTTTGCACCTTTAACGAAAGAAAGTATCTGAAAGGCAGATAGTGGGTATTTTTAATTATTTTTCACCTTCAAGAGAGAAAGTAAAGAAAGTAACTATTGGAAGGTAGTGGTGTTTTTGTTCTTTTTTCGTGCCTAAAGAAACAAAGTAACTATTCAAGGGAAGGAAGTGGGTGGTACTGTAAGATTATGCCTTTCAAAAATGGGAATTTATTTTAAGAAACTTGTTTACTTATTACAGAATACTAGTTCTGTGTTGTAATTTGGCGCTACCATCACAAGGTGATGATATGAACTTTTGGATGAATTATTTTTGCATTACTTGTCATTAATAAACGATGAAATCTTCAATGGGATTCCTTGTGAAATATGATGAATAATTTTCTTGACTGCTTTGTGGTAATTTTTTAGAGAGTATATCAAAATGTATCCCTCCACCGGCTATACGCAGTGTAGGGGCAGTGTCCCCCTTTTGCCCCAGCAAAAGGTGCCCCCTCAAACAAACGTCGTGCCCCCTCAAATGAAACTTGCCACAAGTAACACAACAGCTCCCTTATGCGAGGCTCTGCAGCGCACCCTGCTGGACAGGCTGCGGTCTTCTGTCTGTCTGCACGCAGCCTGCAGCTGAAACTCCTCTAGTAAACAGCCAATCAGCATTCAGTATTCAAACGAGATCCCGCTCCCTCAAAAAGACCTGCTTGCCAGCAACAGCGACTTTATCTCTCAAATTGTACAGGAAAGGAGCACAGTGTTTTACTAACGCTACAAAACAAGCCCCAACGTTTCACAGGTCAGTAAAAGGTTTTAATTTTTAAAAAATGTCGAGGGAGTTGGAAGCAGCTCCTTTATGTTAACCTTAACATGTCGTGCTGTTGAGCAGTTTTTTCCAAGTTAGCTAAACAACCACGATGTGTTCACTGGTAGAAATCGCAAAAATAATTTTCAAGCCAGAAAAACAAACTTACCGACTGAATATTCTTTTCTGTGTGTGGGAAACGTTTGCGTTTTTGGCGCTGAATCTTAATGCTTAACGCTACGGATCTGCGTGTAAAGCAACGATTCGGCGCATCTTTAACGTTCTAAGGTTAAAGGCGTGGAAAAAATTTAAATTGATGTTTTTCACTAATTTTGAATTTCCCTTTATATTTTCACCTTAAGATCATTCAGTCCTACCTGGGACCGCACATGAGCATGGCTGCAAAAGTGAGAGGTAAGAAAATGTTTGTGATGCGTTCAGTTTCTTACTTTAGACATAATGTTATGCTATGTGAAATATTTTCAAAATTTTAATTCAGTTTGATATCGTTGTTTTTAAAGAAGTCTTTATGAATGTTTGACAGTTGTCATGAAGTGTCATTTTGTAAACAATGACACTTTTAATGCAAAGTTGCTCTAAAACTTGCATTAAAAGTGCCAACTTTGCATGATTTTGTAAATTATGATAATTTAATGCAAAGTTGTCATTTTACCCCAATCCCATGAAGATTATATTTATTAACAATGCTAATGTATTAGGGGTTGCACCAACGACTAGTCGATTCTTTACTCTGCAATGACTTTTACAGGCGGTCAGTCCACTACTTGCAATCACATGACAAAACTAATTTTTCCAAGAAAATGAAAGATCAACTACGAGTTTCTCAGACAGCTCGTATTGTATAAAAATGTAAATAATTCATCAGAGAGATACTGCAGACTAGCAAAAACTACCGCAATAGGGGCGCTATGTAGGGGGGCCCCACAAACACAGACTGTAGACCAGTGAGGCCCAAAGTGGGTCCTGGAGGCTGGGATCCTGCATGTGTTGGTTCTCTCCCTGGTGGTAGTAAGAACCATTTCAGCAAGTCAATATTCTTAGGCCTCATGAGTCATCATTTGATCCAGGTGTGCTAAACCGCTGCTGACAAAGATCTGTCTCTTGTACTTTTATTCCTGCATAATAGACTTAAAGGTTTTTTTGTCAATATTTGCTGTGAATATGATTGCCTCTAAGTTGATATGAAGTATTTTTGAAATGGTTCTATGACATCACTGCGATGAGTCTGACTTCTACTCGACTTTTATCATTTTATAGTCTACCTTAAAATATATGAAGTACATCAACCCCTAATACAGTGGTTCTCAACCTTTTTTGAGGCACCAAACCCCCCAGTTGCATATGCGCATTCACCGAACCCTTCTTATTCCACCCCTCCCTCCCCGACACACAAAATACTTTGCGGTATTCTGATTTAGTAATGTAATTATATTAACTGTGTTACCACCCCCACGCCACTAGAGGCAGTACCAACCCCGAAAAGATGCGACTAAGAAGCAGATTTAGACTATAGAATTTGGTAAAAATGGTGAGTTTTGCTGAAGTAATTAAAGTAGGGCTGAAACGATTCCTCGAATGATTCGAGTACCTCGATTACTAAAATTCCTCGAGGAAAATTTACCTGCCTCGAAGCTTCGTTAATTTATGTTTTATTAGTTAGCGCACCGTGTTCCGGCCGGGACTTCATTTGCGTTGCGCGGAGCTCTCACTTCCGCCTCTGAGTTGTTGACAAAAGCTAAGTCTCAGCGGCATAAAGTCCAGTCTTCAAGATTGGCCCGTGGGGATTTTATTGATTGATGATAATGCCCGACTTTTTATCGTTTTTGGGGAACCAATAAGCATCCTTAAAATGACTGGGGAATGCCTGGAGTACGGCAGCATTTCTCCTCCGGGGCTGCTGGTTGAAAGCGAACGGCGGGAAGAGCGCTGAGGTGAGCGGATAGACTGAACAGGGCGGGTGGCTGAGTAGCTGATGCTTACCGTGTAAATGTAGCTTTACCGACGAACCGCACAATAAATTTCATATCCCGGTCTGAAGAAACGGGTGGCGGAGCGCATCGTACATGGCTGGTAGATGAGTTTCTGAGTGTGACCAGTGAAGGTGTCGTAAATATCCCGTATTGCTTCCCCCCGTGTTCGTCCCCCGGTCTAACGGTTCGTCAGTCCGCTGGTCTATTTCCTCCCCTCCACCCCATCTTACGTTCGTTCATTCGCCCTCTCCTCCCACTCCAGGCGGCATTTCCCGTATTTTCAAACCCAAAGCGTGACAGGTTAGGTGGCAAGGTGAGTTTAATTAATCTATTAAACTCACTGAAGATTAAACTAAAAGCTGGATTGTAGACATTTTTATAAGTATATTTGTGAGCCTGCCTCTTTGTTATTAAATTCAATATAATTTCAGATTTTTCTATAACTTTTCTTCTGGTTAACTTAGAAAGTGAGCTATTATTGTTACAGGTTAGTTTTCTAAACTACAAAAAAGCAACTGTTAGGGATGCTCAAATATGAAAAATTGGACTGATATTGATATCTGATAGTAACACCGGTATTATGCCAGATTTACCAATATTTCATTTTGTAATTTTTTTTATCCGATTACTCGATTAATCGTAAGAATAATCGATAGATTACTCGATTACTAAAATATTCGTTTACAACAGCCCTAAATTAAAGACACAAGTTCAAATCCCTGCTGACAGTGGAGCTCCTTCAATCAGTGCTCCTTCGCAGCTCTGATTGGCTCAGCAATGTAACGTGATCCTCTTCAGCACAGCGGGGCGTCATCACGACTTTACACAAGTGTGTCTTTACCTCCGCGGCAAAGGCTCCGCCGAACGCCTGACACCGACTCATCGAACCCCTGGGGTTCGATCAAACCCAGGTTAAGAACCACTGCCCTAATACATAATCACACCCCCTTAACATTTCCGCCTGCCCCCTCGTGTATCCACAGCTAGAACCGGGCCTGCTCTCAACCCATATATATATATATTCAAGTAACGTTTCAGTCTGGGGGCACTAGGACCTGAGCTTGGTGCAGCCACAGAGATCTTCCAGTCTGTAAAAAGTTTCCCACTTTCTTTCTGAACAATTTTCAAGCAAGTGCAAGGCTCAGATAGGAGTGCTTGGATTGTAATGGTTGTGCTGCTCTTGGAGTTCTGTGAACGTGGACATACAAACTGGGATATTTTTCCCGAAGCTTCAGGAATTCTACATCTATGGGAGGAGATACTTTAAAGGTAGGTGGATTAAACTTTCATTTACAATGCATGAATGTGCCATTACACTGTAAAAATAAGCCACCAAAAATCTCATCATTGAGTAAGCAACCCATTTAAGATTTTAAGCTTAAATACACATAACATTTTGTTATGCAAACTGGCATTAAAAGGAGAACGCTTACCAGAAAGGCTGCTGTTAAAGCCTGCAGACAGCTATCTCTCCTAATGAGTCAGAGATACTCTCTACTTGCATTAGAAGGACTTTAATAGAGACCACCACATTTAGGAAAGGTGAATCTCCAAGCATTGAAACAGGCCTGTTCCTGAGCAGTATTGTCTCTTTCAATCGAAGCGCCCCTGCAGGTTGCTGTATTTTATCATTCTGTGGTGAAAATTAGTGCAAGAACACACACATTCACGTTATGCAAACTCCAAGTTTACAACCTCATCCAAGTTCAAATTCAACCATCCATGTGTGATTTCTGCTTGTTTGGATAATTTTAATAATTTGACTTCATTTTTAATCCTACTTTTGATGTCTTCCTCTGTTCTAAGAAAGGGACGCATGTGCAGCGGGTTCAGGAGGATTCTGGCTTCTGTTTCTCTCTCAGCTGCAGAAATGGTTGACTTTACTGTTTCAACAGCAGCGCTGATTTCAAAAATCAGTCAGATGGTCTAGTCTCATACTGAAGTAAGAAGTAAAAATGAAATAGCATATCTGGAAGTGAGAACAACCATTTCTCCACTGGGACCATCAGTGAAGGCCAAACTATTCCTCCATCAGCATATTTGGAAAATCGTTGAGACTTCCTTTTCTCTTACATTAATTACGTCCAGTCTCATCATCTGTTCAACCGTGCCTCTGTCTTTTCTAATGTAGCTCGCACCTGTACAGTTTGACACTGAAGCATTTGCCTCTGGATGGAATTCACTGTCCAGTCAGTGGACTGGACAGTGTCAACAAAATTACGGCCCGTTTACTGTAGCCTGTCAACACGTGTGATGTTTAGATCCTGCCACTGCTGCATCTTCCTGTCCATGAATGTGTGTCCATAGAAACAACAAAGTAAAGATGAAGAAACTGTTAATTGGGAATTCCATCCTTCAATTATGACGTGAAAGTTTCAACGATGCAGAGATCATAATATCTAGCTTTACTGACAGTCCTCTATGGTCTTTTAGACTGTTTTTGACAAGTACGAATATAGTAACAGGGATCCAGTTTTGTTCCAAAGTAACATTTAAAATTGTGTATATTTGTTATGTAACAAGCAAACCTCAGTGAAATGGCTTCTGCTGTTTAGGCTGCACCCTAAACAAAAAGCAACAGAGGAAAACTGTCATTTTATCCAGTGTTTAAAAGAAAATAGAAACAAACTACATTTATTTTGGAATGTTTTACTCCTTGCTATTTTAATTTGTAAATGACTCTGTATGGTGAAACACCATCATTTACATTTTGTCCATGTAGGTCAATTTTATACCTTTACAAAACACTTCAAAAGTAGCACTTAGCAATATTTATTTCAAAAATTTAGAACTTTTGGGCTTTTACATTAATGCAGCACATCTTAGTAAGGAAGATGTGTGTTGATTGAGAAAAAATCAGAAAACATCAACTAGAAAACGAATTATTGTACTTCATGTTCTTATGACCATGATTATTAACAATATATCCCAACATCTTGACAAAAGGCTGGACTTGAAATGAGACAGTAAAGTTGCACACGAGGGACAGCGAGAGGCCGTTCTATAACTTTTGTTGTATTAAGCACAACTGAAGAAGCTGATTATCAGCTCATTATTTTGGTATGTTCAGCATGTGATGAGCTGGTGAGGGGAACAAATCGTATGAACTTCCTCTTCCTGTATTGGTCTTGCAAAGAATGTCTTTACAGTGTGTTTTATGAGGCGACTGAGGTACTTTCTCGGCTTGTCTCTCAACAGGACTGAAGAGTTGAGACTTAGGAGGGCAGAGGTGTTCTGCATGGGGGCCAAAGCCAGGCCTAATGGCAGGAGGCGCCCAGATCTGTGAGCTATAATCACGTCCTGTAGGAGCCTCTGAGGTGAAACGGTTCACACTGAGACACTGAAAAGTATGGCATGGAAAGTTGCCAATACGTTTGTGTACAGATATAATTCTGTAAATAACATTTTCTTGGCTATTTATATAATTTTTAGCTTAATATGTAGGATTTGTGAAATGTTTAACTGTATACAACATTCTGACTGCATTTCATCTAATGATGAAAGTTGTATAATGTTATTAAGTTATACATTTTAACTTTGAACTAAATGTGAATGGTATTATTCTTATGCTGTCTAGGAAACTTGTACATCATTATTAATAAAATATAATTAACTTCACATCGTCTGGCTGTGTTTGTAAAAGTGTGTTTGTAATTTTTCCTTAAAATAAGCTAATCTGAAATGGATATCAGCAAACAGAATCTTCTGCTTTGCTCTTAAGGCTGAACTTCTTATACTCTTAAAATTTAAGAGCATGTGGAGTTTGGACCAGGCATGTTTTCTTTGTGCCTACAGGAATTTTCTCAGAGTGCTCCGACTTCCTCTGGACCTGCAAAGAGTTGCAGGTTAATAAGCGATTATAAATAGAGGTGTGCCGATCGATCAGTCACCAATGATAATCGGGCCGATTTTCGTGAAAAAGTGCATGATCGGCGATCATTGGCTCTTGTTGCCCATACCGATCACCTGCATCTCATTTCCAGCCTGCCTGTGCAGCTAGTCTCCTCTTTCCTTCACACTGCACAAACGCGCAGCAACAAATCCTAAGTGATGTGTAACTATAACGCACTGAGTGAATGGGGAAGTTTGCGTGTTGCGGCGGAAAATTAAAGCACGTCAAAATGCATCAACACAACGAAGCTAATACGAGTACGACATAAAAACAGTGCCATACTTGACGGAGTTTGGCTACATCGAGGCTCACTGCAGTAAAAAAGACATACGGAGGATCAAAAAGCAGGTACAGCAGCGCACAGCTACAAACACTCACCCGGATTAGCATGACGGTCAGAAAGCTAAACAAATAACCCGCAAAATTATTTAAGTCTTCAAGCTGCGATGTCAGACGCTGGTTCTGCTCTCCTGTTGAACCGCTGCTACGCTACAGGTAGTAATATTTCACAGACGGAGCTTCGCTTCTGCTCCACCTGGTAGTGACTCTCACACCGGATCTCTGTTCAGTGGCGCAACTACACATTATTCAGGTGGATGCGAATACATATATCTGCGCCCCCCGGAGGCGATGATACGTGAAGTGTAAAAATCGCTACATTTACCTCGTTATGTGCGAGAGGTGAAGGAGCGTGAGGCGCGTGTTTATGATAAAAAATAAAAAATTATGTGATCGGTATCGGTGATCGGTATCGGTGATCGGCCTTCATGGGTGATCGGTATCGGGAGGAAAAAACCTGATCGGCACATCTCTAATTATAAATCTTAGCAAGATGAATGAGTTTATGGTTGTTTGTCTTTGTCTTGGTCGTTTAAAGGTCTGGCAGCGTGTCCAGGATGTTGACCTTGTTAGTGTCCCACACAGTTACTGTTAAATATCCATTTTGTCAGTGCCAAATTTGTTGTTTATGCAGTTGAGTCTTTGCTCCAACAGCTTCTTTAATAAATCTTTTTATATAGCTTTTTTAAGAAGTCTAAAATGGTATGATTTTTTGTTTGTAAAGATATGTCTGACTTTAAATACACGAGTCGCAAAGATGTTTTTGTCAGGAGGTCCTGAAATGCTAAACAGTTATGTTGTTCTTATAGGAATTGTTGACATTTTAGCTTTTAATGTATTTTTATTTGTCAATTAATTACATGTTTATTATTTTTAGTTGTCATCAAAACTGTGGTAAGTATTTGGATGACAAACTGGTTACTTTTAGTTGGGGAGATTATGAACCATTTATAAACTACTACAAATACATTGGCTATTTATTCACCATGTACTTCAGACAGTTTTTACTTTTATACTTTATTTGAAACTTTGGGTCCTAATTACTGCAGAAGAGGCACAAGCCTCCCTAAAAAGCTGAAATTGTAGAAAGCTGTGATCTTATACACCTTGTTAGTTTTCAGTATTCAGCCAAATATGATGAAGTGTAAAAATATGCATATAAAAAAGAATATAAAGACTTTTCTTTTTCGTACAGAAATACTTGATGAGGATAATTTGAAGTCCATCAGGTAACATCAGCAATGTGTTTCCTATGCTTGTCTTGAACTATTTCTGCAGTTTCCTAGAATTTTCCACCTAATAAAACTCACTGCCAAGAAGAAATATTATTTTATATGTAATTTATGGTCACATATGTTAAAGCTACATCCACATTCATAGCAGGCTGCTTAGGCAGAATGCTGAGCAGATACAAATAAAAAAAAGAGAACAAAGAAATGGATAAGATTTTATTTTGAACAAATTGACTATAGTGGCCTGCAAGTGCATTAAATTTGAAACTCTGACCCATTTGATTAAAAAGTTTGGACACCTTTGCTTGAGATCTTCTGAAACCTGTTAACCTGGAAATCCCAGAGCCAGATCTAAACAAGAAGGACCAAATCATAGTTTTTCTGCTACTTACACATAAAAGTCAGGTTTTATTTAATAGGTAATTGTATTTATCTATTACCTTATTAAACCACCAATTTAATCTTTGCTTTCTTTAGTGTGAAGCTTAAACTTTATTATCATTGTTTTTAAGTGTGTCATGTTTTTGATTATCTTCATCTGTGTTGCTTTTACTCTTCTGTGAAGCAGATTGAGTCACCTTTTGTATAAATGCTGCTATTCAGATGGACTTGCCTACGACCAAGCAGAAAATAAACTGGTGACCACACAAAGGTTTTAAATCCATTAGAGTTGGCTAAAAACGAGCACAAAACACAGCTGAAGGGTGACTACTGTTTATGACTGCTGATGTTTCTGTAAAGTAGCTACAAACAACTAAAACAGTGTTTTTCACATCAACGTACCAGAAGCTGGCGTCTTCTTTCCTTTTGATGTTATTTTATTGTGTTGTAACAGTTGTATTCGCTCTTCATTGGTCATCTCAGATTGTTTGCCCATGAGGTCATCCATGCTGGCCGTGTTTCTCGTCTTAACCATCATAGGGGTCTTGTGCAGCGTCACAACAGCGCAACAGGACGACCCCGCCTCCATCCCGTCTGTGGACCCCAAGCTCTTCAATAAGCACCGCTACTTCTCACCCAGGGTGCTTTTCAGCGCACAGCCCCCCGATGCGGAGCCAGCAGGGCTACAGGGCGTCAGCGGGAGGATTCAAAGGAATCCTCCACAACGGGGGGTGTTCTCTGTGTGTCAGAGTATTAGTACCTGGGTGACCAACAAAACCACTGCCACAGACATTGCAGGCAACGAGGTGACAGTGATCGAGCATTTGACGGTAGACAGTCGTAAATTGAAACAGTACTTCTATGAGACATCGTGTCATGACAATCCATCTGGAGACCTGAGATGTTTGGGAATTGACGAGAGGAAGTGGAGCTCCTACTGTGATAACTCGCAGTTGTTCGTCCGAGCACTGACTTCATTTGAGTCAAAGTTGGATTGGAGGTTCATTCGGATTAACGGGGCGTGTATGTGTGCGGTCAGACTCCTTTCGGGTGTCTGATCATTGGGTGAGTGAAGACTCACCCATAGAGTGAGTCTTCACTCACCCATAGAGTGAGTCTTCACTCCTGGCACACAGAACACAATGTAGACGGATGCATTAAAATGCAGGCTGTCTTATCACATAACTTATCACCAATGACTTCTCACGCTCTGCACAAAGTCAATTATTCTTGTTTGTGTCAAAGTATCAGGACTGCATGTATGCACAGCAGACCTGGGTCAAAGAGTATCTGCAAGTAGTTTTAGCCATTGAAGTATTAACATGATTGTGAAGGTGTTTTAATCAGCTGTTGTTTTTATAAAAGAGGCAGTGTTTTGCAAAAACAAAACAAAGATATAGGAGTTGAATAATTTGTTTGATAGCTTTATACATTTAAATGTGACATAAAAGCAAAAACAGAATAAAATTTCAGCTGTAAAGATTTTTTCACATCACCCCATCTATGCAAGTCATACTGACTGTTTACCTTGCCAATGTTTTGACCTTAAGATAAGAGAACAATCCTAGAATCCAGCCAGCCTTAAACTAAGCAGTGATGCAGGGTTATAGCATTCAAAGACAATTGACCACAAGACAGAACAATTTTATGTCTCTCATAGTGCTTTTTGTTCTCTCCTGAAGGAACTGAATAATTGTCACATGTTTGTAAAGAGAAGTGAACAGTATTCAGTCGATTGCAGTCTGGCCCTTTACCACAAGATATCGCTAAGCCACAGTAAATTTAATGCAATTTGAAAGTTACATATAAGTAGAATCTCTTGCTAGTTTAAACTATTCTTTAATATTCTCTCAATTCCAAATGATCACTTTTATAAAACAGCCTTAGTTTAACAGGAATTTTAGTCCTTTCTTATTGCAGTTGAATACTTGCTGCTTAAAAAGGAATTAGGAGGTACTATCCAGTAGACAAAGAAGCAGGCTTGTGGACCCAAACCACAGCTGCACTGTAAACCACAGCTTCTGAAAACACAGCATTTTGGTTTACAAGTCTATTTGACTGTAGCTTTTACAAAGCAGAGGCTAAAATCTCTGTTGTTAATAGCAGCCGAGTCGATCACAGTAAAAATCCTGTAAAAAAAAAGTTGGCACAGCAACACAAATGTTTTGCAATCATTTTTGCCTCACTGTTCACCGTCTTAAAGAAAACCCATCCAGCTGACAAAGATTAATAAAACCATTCAGCAGATACAATTGAACCCAGGTCTGTTATAAGCAATTTGTTAATTTTTTAAAATAATAAATAATTATGTTGTTATTTATTATACGAACATAAACTGTATGTTTCATGAAGTGGTTCCTGCAGCTATGAAGAAACATTACAACAATCTATGTGAGATTTGCAGCTTTTGTTAAAAAAATACAGACAAATGTAAATGTTTTTGACAGATCATGAACTTGATTTATTGCTTTGCCTGGTCTTTATGTTGATTCTTCTCACCATCATTCAACAATTGATATGAATCAAGAAATATCTATTAAAAAAGTACAACAGCAAATGATTCATGAGTCCTACTCACTGATTATATCATGGCTTAGCATATTTGTTTTGGCAGTGACATTTCACTGTTGTCTGCACACAAACAATTGGACGGCTAGCATTCAATCGGTATTAGTTGGGACATTTTTGGGTTCCCAGCCCAGGTTTGCGTCACAACTTGTGTTCATGAGCCAGTCTTGTGAAACTCCGGATTGGAAGCACAAGGGAAACTGAAACGAATGATGAAGCTGGAAAGGAAGTGTTTTACAATAAGACATTTAACTTGTAATAGTTTCAACCTGTCAGATATAAATGCAGTTTTTCAACCGGAGCTCTTGAATCTTGAGCTACTCAAGAGCTGCTCCCAAAATCAGATGCAACACTTCCCTCTAGTGGACAAAGGCTAGAAGTGAACCTTGTCGGAACCTAACCCTACTGAACATGAGGAAAATCATTCTAGTTTCTACAGAATAAACAGTTTGAAATTACAGTCTGGTGGTAAAATGAAAAATACAATTAAGATGTCATATTTACTGAAACAACTCTAGAGGAAATATAAGGTTTGAGTTGATTGGATTTAGTCCTGTGTTCTACATTTACTACACAAAAACCGCGTTAAGTCCAATTTAATTTAATTATTAAAATAAATATTATTTGTTAAAATAAAATAAAGCTAGGTGTTAATGGGGGGATAGTATGTAAAATTGCCATTTTTGAGATTTATAGCATTTTGTCCTGTTTTTGCCTGTTTGAGAATATTAATTTCTCAAACATGCATTCCTCAATGTCTTTAAAAAAATATGTAGCTTTATGTTATTAAAGCTAAAGTTTAATCTGTAATATCTTCATAACAAATTTATGTCGATCAGTAAAAGTGTTATGATTTACTGAATGACACTTTATGACAACAATCATAAATATTCATGAAGACATGAAAACTTCAAAACCTTAAAAGTAATTGTTTTTCTTGAGGTTAATCTTTATGTAGTTTTAATATTTATTAATGTACGGTGCTATTTTTGCTCTATGTGTGATTCAGTTGTATGTTTGCTAAACGCAGGTAAAGCCTCTGTTGTTTACTACCAACACCTGATCCAGAAAGCAAATTGCTTTGCTAACATGTCAGTGCAACTTTTTTTCTTCTTCTGAGTTTTCCCAGGAGGATTGAAGGCAATTTTCTGTGATGAAACTTCTTTGAAAAGAAAACTGCTCATTACATGGCTCCATTGATTTAGACATCTAACCTGAGTCGGCATAGATTACAAATCAGACCAAAAGACTTGATTTGATGATGTTATCAGAAAGCGATGGACACAACACATGGTGACAAGTCTTTGATCTCACCAGTTTTAATAAAACATAAAGAAGTGGCTGGTCAGGAGAAGCAGCATCAGAGGCTTTCTCATTTGAATTTGTAAACAAGTCTGGGGGAAATGGATCAGCTACAAATGAGTGTTTGGGTAAAAGAAAAATATAAATAATGTGCAGAATATTGAGAAGCATTCAAATAATAAAAAAGCACATTATAAAAAGTTGGTGTAAATATTCGCTGCTCTCACTTGATCCAAATTTATTACAGGTTGCCCCCTTTGGACTACAGGAAATGGTTTTCAAGATTGGTATTTGTGTGTCTCTAACCCAACATTATTATAGTTCTAGTTGCCCCACTCAGCTTCTCAGAGGCAACACAGCAGAAAGCTGCAAAAAACGATGGCAGTTTGAGTCACAAGAGGTCAGTGGAACTGTAAGCGGTACAACAATAAAATTACAACCATTTCACTTTAAAATGTTGCTACTGATAGCTTCAATGGAAAATGCATCAGTGCTGCATGTAACAGCTGATAGAACAGGATAAGATATCTTGTAATCTTCTAGTCATTGACTGCTCTGTGCAGCCTCCCTATCTATAGTCTAAAAACTATGTAAGACCATCTATTACATGAGAATCAGTTGTCTGTAAAGCCGTTGGCTTTTTCCAGTCATAACTGTGACAATGTAATGCAGACCTACTTTTTTTTTTCACGGATTTCGCATATCACGGGTTATTTTCGGAACGAACCCCTCCCTCACCCATCCCCCCCCCCCAAAAAAAAAAAAAAAAAACAAGGGTTCGCTGTAAATGTAATGTTTACTTCATTTTTTTCTACAGCAGGAGAAGTTTTGTCAAAAAACCCTAACAGGCTAAATTTCAAAATGTAAAAACTTTTTTTAAATAAAAATTTGTGGGGAAAAAACAGTCCATGCATCCTCATTCCAAACACATTCACTTAAACTTTCACTTTATGGTACATGTTCACATTATTTATTGACTGTATATCAAATATATTTTAAATTTAACTGAAGATATGAAATAATACAATATATAATATTCAGTAAAATACAAAGACTTAAATCTTATTGTATGGACTACTAGGTCATCAAATCACTACGTTGCCTGTAGGAATTTCTAATGTCCAGCAGTTGTCAGTATTGAGTGACACAGTATCGACACAGAATCCACAAAGTTTGCTATGTGTCGAAACGATACATGACGCCTCATCTACCCATCATTACAGTCATTCCCTTTTTTTTTACTTTTGTCTTTAGGTCATAAATTTAACTGCTAGGCCCAGGATCAGGTCGCTCCAAACTTTTCTTTGAGGTTCCGGAACTCATATTTTCAGTGAGACGTCTCTCCACTGGCTTTCTTGTAGAAATGCTAAAAACCACTTCCTTCCCTTGAATAGTTACTTTGTTTCTTTAGGCACGAAAAAGAACAAAAATACCACTACCTTCCGATAGTTACTTTCTTTATTTTCTCTCTTGGAGGTGAAAAATAATTTAAAATACCCAATCTCTGCCTTTTAGATACTTTCTTTCGTTAAAACTGAAAAATGATTAAAAATACCCACAATCTGCCTTTTCGATAGCTACTTTCTTCACGTAAAGGTGGAAAAAGAATAAAACACCCACTATCTACTCTTTAGATAGTTAACTTTAGTTCACTAGCAGTCAGAGCCTGTCCCAGCAAATATGAAGAAAAACAAAAAATTTATTGAGGTTCTTTTGGATACAGTCGGTCGGCAGTCACAGAGACGAGATCTCGGACTCCCCTCGTTCAATTTGGAAGTGAACTGAAGACAAACTCCTCAAGTTGGTCGATACATCCGATCTCTGGTCGCCCTCAACCTCTCCAACTCGCTGGATCCTGTTTGTGACGCCAGAGTCCATTCTGATCACATAGTTTGATCATCTACTTGGTTACAGGACAGACAGCAAACTGGACAGCAGGCACACGTGTCTTCTTCACTAAGAGTATACTAGTAACCTTATAATAGTAACCTTAAAGTTTCCCACTACAAGGTCCACCAACCCCAGGGACGGGAGATGGTGGGACCAGTCCTCCAGCACCAAGAGGAGTCTGATGGCAACCCCAAGGCGTCTGAAGGCCAAGTATGATTCTGCCACAATCTCCACTAGTCCTTAATTTGTTTTTAATCACTTCGTATTGAAATTGTGTGTTTTTGATATTATAATGGCATAGAAATTATTACTTAAAAAAATAAATAAATCAACTCCACTGATGGGGCCCCTTACTGGCCTTAGGGCCCTTAGCGGCTTCTTAGTTTGCTTATGGTGGAGCTTGTAGTGGGAAACTTTAAGGTTACTATGATTATTAGCTGAATCATTGCATAGCAGTATTAAGATCCTTGTGTGATGCATTAGCTCATGACAGACTTCTGAAGCAGGTCCTCTGGCCTTAACATTACAAGGAAGTCATTGAATTGTTCTTTTATCTGTCCTGGCTCTTAGTGAAGAAGACATGTGTGCCTGCTGTCCAATCTGCTGTCTGTCCTGTAACCAAGTAGATTATCAAACTATGTGATCAGAATGGACTCTGGCGTCACAAACAGGATCCGACGAGTTGGAGAGGGCGACGGGAGATCGGATGTATCGGCCAACCTGAGGAGTTTGTCTTCAGTTCACCTCCAGATTTAACAAGGGAAGTCCGAGGTCTCATGTCTGCGACTGCCGACCAACTGGATCCATAAGAACCTGAATAAATTAATCGGGTGAGAACTGTTTGAATTGTTTTTTTTCTTCATATTTGCTGGGACAGGATCTGACTGCTAGTGAACTAAAGTTAACTGTCTAAAGAATAGATAGTGGGTGTTTTTAGTCTTTTTGCATCTTTAATGAAATGAAGTAACTAAAAGGCAGATAGTGGGTATTTTTAATTATTTTCCACCTTCAAGAGAGAAAGTAAAGAAAGTAACTAATGGAAGGTAGTGGTGTTTTTGTTCTTTTTTCATGCCTAAAGAAACAAAGTAACTATCCAAGGGAAGGAAGTGGGTGGTACTGTAAGATTATGCCTTTCAAAAATGGGAATTTATTTTAAGAAACTTGTTTACTTATCACAGAATACTAGTTCTGTGTTGTAATTTGGTGCTACCATCACAAGGTGATGATATGAATTTTTGGATGAATTATTTTTGCATTACTTGTCATTAATAAAGGATGAAATCTTCAATGGGATTCCTTGTGAAATATGATAAATAATTTTCTTAACTGCTTTGTGGTAATTTTTTAGAGAGTATATCAAAATGTATCCCTCCACCGGCTATACGCAGTGGAGGGACAGTGTCCCCCTTTTGCCCCAGCAAAAGGTGCCCCCTCAAACAAACGTCGTGCCCCCTCAAATGAAACTTGCCACAAGTAACACAACAGCTCCCTTATGCGAGGCTCTGCAGCGCACCCTGCTGGACAGGCTGCGGTCTTCTGTCTGTCTGCACGCAGCCTGCAGCTGAAACTCCTCTAGTAAACAGCCAATCAGCATTCAGTATTCAAACGAGATCCCGCTCCCTCAAAAAGACCTGCTTGCCAGCAACAGTGACTTTATCTCTCAAATTGTACAGGAAAGGAGCACAGTGTTTTACTAACGCTACAAAGCAAGCCCCAACGTTTCACAGGTCAGTAAAAGGTTTTAATTTTTAACAAATTTCGAGGGAGTTGGAAGCAGCTCCTTTATGTTAACCTAACATGTCGTGCTGTTGAGCAGTTTTTTCCAAGTTAGCTAAACAACCACGATGTGTTCACTGGTAGAAATCGCAAAAATAAATTTCAAGCCAGAAAAACAAACTGTTACCGACTGAATATTCTTTTCTGTGTGTGGGAAACGTTTGCGTTTTTGGCGCTGAATCTTAATGCTTAACGCTACGGATCTGCGTGTAAAGCAACGATTCGGCGCATCTTTAACGTTCTAAGGTTAAAGGCGTGGAAAAAATTTAAATTGATGTTTTTCAATAATTTTGAATTTCCCTTTATATTTTCACCTTAAGATCATTCAGTCCTACCTGGCACCGCACATGAGCATGGCTGCAAAAGTGAGAGGTAAGAAAATGTTTGTGATGCGTTCAGTTTCTTACTTTAGACATAATGTTATGCTATGTGAAATATTTTCAAAATTTTAATTCAGTTTGATATTGTTGTTTTTAAAGAAGTCTTTATGAATGTTTGACAGTTGTCATGAAGTGTCATTTTGTAAACAATGACACTTTTAATGCAAAGTTGCTCTAAAACTTGCATTAAAAGTGCCAACTTTGCATGATTTTGTAAATTATGATAATTTAATGCAAAGTTGTCATTTTACCCCAATCCCATGAAGATTATATTTATTAACAATGCTAATGTATTAGGAGTTGCACCAACGACTAGTCGATTCTTTACTCTGCAATGACTTTTACAGGCGGTCAGTCCACTACTTGCAATCACATGACAAAACTAATTTTTCCAAGAAAATGAAAGATCAACTACGAGTTTCTCAGACAGCTCGTATTGTATAAAAATGTAAATAATTCATCAGAGAGATACTGCAGACTAGCAAAAACTACCGCAATAGGGGCGCTATGTAGGGGGGCCCCACAAACACAGACTGTAGACCAGTGAGGCCCAAAGTGGGTCCTGGAGGCTGGGATCCTGCATGTGTTGGTTCTCTCCCTGGTGGTAGTAAGAACCATTTCAGCAAGTCAATATTCTTAGGCCTCATGAGTCATCATTTGATCCAGGTGTGCTAAACCGCTGCTGACAAAGATCTGTCTCTTGTACTTTTATTCCTGCATAATAGACTTAAAGGTTTTTTTGTCAATATTTGCTGTGAATATGATGGCCTCTAAGTTGATATGAAGTATTTTTGAAATGGTTCTATGACATCACTGCGATGAGTCTGACTTCTACTCGACTTTTATCATTTTATAGTCTACCTTAAAATATATGAAGTACATCAACCCCTAATACAGTGGTTCTTAACCTTTTTTGAGGCACCAAACCCCCCAGTTGCATATGCGCATTCACCGAACCCTTCTTATTCCACCCCTCCCTCCCCGACACACAAAATACTTTGCGGTATTCTGATTTAGTAATGTAATTATATTAACTGTGTTACCACCCCCACGCCACTAGAGGCAGTACCAACCCCGAAAAGATGTGACTAAGAAGCAGATTTAGATTATAGAATTTGGTAAAAATGGTGAGTTTTGCTGAAGTAATTAAAGACACAAGTTCAAATCCCTGCTGACAGTGGAGCTCCTTCAATCAGTGCTCCTTCGCAGCTCTGATTGGCTCAGCAATGTAACGTGATCCTCTTCAGCACAGCGGGGCGTCATCACGACTTTACACAAGTGTGTCTTTACCTCCGCGGCAAAGGCTCCGCCGAACCCCTGAGACCGACTCATCGAACCCCTGGGGTTCGATCAAACCCAGGTTAAGAACCACTGCCCTAATACATAATCACACCCCCTTAACATTTCCGCCTGCCCCCTCGTGTATCCACGGCTAGAACCGGGCCTGCTCTCAACCCATATATATATATATTCAAGTAACGTTTCAGTCTGGGGGCACTAGGACCTGAGCTTGGTGCAGCCACAGAGATCTTCCAGTCTGTAAAAAGTTTCCCACTTTCTTTCTGAACAATTTTCAAGCAAGTGCAAGGCTCAGATAGGAGTGCTTGGATTGTAATGGTTGTGCTGCTCTTGGAGTTCTGTGAACTTGGACATACAAACTGGGATATTTTTCCGGAAGCTTCAGGAATTCTACATCTATGGGAGAAG
Organism: Poecilia mexicana; assembly: GCF_051168715.1. Taxonomy (NCBI): domain Eukaryota; kingdom Metazoa; phylum Chordata; class Actinopteri; order Cyprinodontiformes; family Poeciliidae; genus Poecilia; species Poecilia mexicana. Next base: position 23,786,905 of record NW_028263379.1, read on the forward strand.
ATACTTTAAAGGTAGGTGGATTAAACTTTCATTTACAATGCATGAATGTGCCATTACACTGTAAAAATAAGCCACCAAAAATCTCATCATTGAGTAAGCAAGCCATTTAAGATTTTAAGCTTAAATACACATAACATTTTGTTATGCAAACTGGCATTAAAAGGAGAACGCTTACCAGAAAGGCTGCTGTTAAAGCCTGCAGACAGCTATCTCTCCTAATGAGTCAGAGATACTCTCTACTTGCATTAGAAGGACTTTAATAGAGACCACCACATTTAGGAAAGGTGAATCTCCAAGCATTGAAACAGGCCTGTTCCTGAGCAGTATTGTCTCTTTCAATCGAAGCGCCCCTGCAGGTTGCTGTATTTTATCATTCTGTGGTGAAAATTAGTGCAAGAACACACACATTCACGTTATGCAAACTCCAAGTTTACAACCTCATCCAAGTTCAAATTCAACCATCCATGTGTGATTTCTGCTTGTTTGGATAATTTTAATAATTTGACTTCATTTTTAATCCTACTTTTGATGTCTTCCTCTGTTCTAAGAAAGGGACGCATGTGCAGCGGGTTCAGGAGGATTCTGGCTTCTGTTTCTCTCTCAGCTGCAGAAATGGTTGACTTTACTGTTTCAACAGCAGCGCTGATTTCAAAAATCAGTCAGATGGTCTAGTCTCATACTGAAGTAAGAAGTAAAAATGAAATGGCATATCTGGAAGTGAGAACAACCATTTCTCCACTGGGACCATCAGTGAAGGCCAAACTATTCCTCCATCAGCGTATTTGGAAAATCGTTGAGACTTCCTTTTCTCTTACATTAATTACGTCCAGTCTCATCATCTGTTCAACCGTGCCTCTGTCTTTTCTAATGTAGCTCGCACCTGTACAGTTTGACACTGAAGCATTTGCCTCTGGATGGAATTCACTGTCCAGTCAGTGGACTGGACAGTGTCAACAAAATTACGGCCCGTTTACTGTAGCCTGTCAACACGTGTGATGTTTAGATCCTGCCACTGCTGCATCTTCCTGTCCATGAATGTGTGTCCATAGAAACAACAAAGTAAAGATGAAGAAACTGTTAATTGGGAATTCCATCCTTCAATTATGACGTGAAAGTTTCAACGATGCAGAGATCATAATATCTAGCTTTACTGACAGTCCTCTATGGTCTTTTAGACTGTTTTTGACAAGTACGAATATAGTAACAGGGATCCAGTTTTGTTCCAAAGTAACATTTAAAATTGTGTATATTTGTTATGTAACAAGCAAACCTCAGTGAAATGGCTTCTGCTGTTTAGGCTGCACCCTAAACAAAAAGCAACAGAGGAAAACTGTCATTTTATCCAGTGTTTAAAAGAAAATAGAAACAAACTACATTTATTTTGGAATGTTTTACTCCTTGCTATTTTAATTTGTAAATGACTCTGTATGGTGAAACACCATCATTTACATTTTGTCCATGTAGGTCAATTTTATACCTTTACAAAACACTTCAAAAGTAGCACTTAGCAATATTTATTTCAAAAATTTAGAACTTTTGTGTCTTTTACATTAATGCAGCACATCTTAGTAAGGAAGATGTGTGTTGATTGAGAAAAAATCAGAAAACATCAACTAGAAAACGAATTATTGTACTTCATGTTCTTATGACCATGATTATTAACAATATATCCCAACATCTTGACAAAAGGCTGGACTTGAAATGAGACGGTAAAGTTGCACACGAGGGACAGCGAGAGGCCGTTCTATAACTTTTGTTGTATTAAGCACAACTGAAGAAGCTGATTATCAGCTCATTATTTTGGTATGTTCAGCATGTGATGAGCTGGTGAGGGGAACAAATCGTATGAACTTCCTCTTCCTGTATTGGTCTTGCAAAGAATGTCTTTACAGTGTGTTTTATGAGGCGACTGAGGTACTTTCTCGGCTTGTCTCTCAACAGGACTGAAGAGTTGAGACTTAGGAGGGCAGAGGTGTTCTGCATGGGGGCCAAAGCCAGGCCTAATGGCAGGAGGCGCCCAGATCTGTGAGCTATAATCACGTCCTGTAGGAGCCTCTGAGGTGAAACGGTTCACACTGAGACACTGAAAAGTATGGCATGGAAAGTTGCCAATACGTTTGTGTACAGATATAATTCTGTAAATAACATTTTCTTGGCTATTTATATAATTTTTAGCTTAATATGTAGGATTTGTGAAATGTTTAACTGTATACAACATTCTGACTGCATTTCATCTAATGATGAAAGTTGTATAATGTTATTAAGTTATACATTTTAACTTTGAACTAAATGTGAATGGTATTATTCTTATGCTGTCTAGGAAACTTGTACATCATTATTAATAAAAGATAATTAACTTCACATCGTCTGGCTGTGTTTGTAAAAGTGTGTTTGTAATTTTTCCTTAAAATAAGCTAATCTGAAATGGATATCAGCAAACAGAATCTTCTGCTTTGCTCTTAAGGCTGAACTTCTTATACTCTTAAAATTTAAGAGCATGTGGAGTTTGGACCAGGCATGTTTTCTTTGTGCCTACAGGGATTTTCTCAGAGTGCTCCGACTTCCTCTGGACCTGCAAAGAGTTGCAGGTTAATAAGCGATTATAAATAGAGGTGTGCCGATCGATCAGTCACCAATGATAATCGGGCCGATTTTCGTGAAAAAGTGCATGATCGGCGATCATTGGCTCTTGTTGCCCATACCGATCACCTGCATCTCATTTCCAGCCTGCCTGTGCAGCTGGTCTCCTCTTTCCTTCACACTGTGCAAACGCGCAGCAACAAATCCTAAGCGATGTGTAACTATAACGCACTGAGTGAATGGGGAAGTTTGCGTGTTGCGGCGGAAAATTAAAGCACGTCAAAATGCATCAACACAACGAAGCTAATACGAGTACGACATAAAAACAGTGCCATAATTGACGGAGTTTGGCTACATCGAGGCTCACTGCAGTAAAAAAGACATACGGAGCGATCAGATAGCAGGTAAAGCAGCGCACAGCTACAAACACTCACCCGGATTAGCATGACGGTCAGAAAGCTAAACAAATAACCCGCAAAATTATTTAAGTCTTCGAGCTGCGATGTCAGACGCTGGTTCTGCTCTCCTGTTGAACCGCTGCTACGCTACAGGTAGTAATATTTCACAGACGGAGTTTCGCTTCTGCTCCACCTGGTAGTGACTCTCACACCGAACCTCTGCTTAAAGCTGCAGCATCTAACCTAAAAAAATAAATTTTACATACGTATTAAAACTTTCTCTGTCCTAACATGAGACAGATAATCTCTAAAAAAAATAATCGATCTCCTCCCTGATCTGCATAATTACTCCGCTCAGTCAGAAACAGCCACTCAGAGCTAGCAGTAATCAGCTAGCCGCCATGCTATCAGGAAGTTTTCATTCAGTAACTCTGGATTGTTTAATGTAATGGATCCTGTTTTTGCCTTTGAATGTTAAGTTTTATACTTGAATTTTTTTGCCAATGTTGAGAGGTTTTATTTTGGCTCTTTGTATTATTTAGCCTCTTCAGAGCCTTCATATGTTATCAGTCTGTTAAAGGTAGTATTATCAATAGCAGTACAATTTGCACAATGCCTGTTTTGTTTAGTTTTCTTCTTGAAAAACGTTATTAAAAACAAGTTTTTTTTAAATTAAGGTGAATTCATGTAACCGGTAGTGTTTATGATTAAAAAAAAAAAATAATTATGTGATCGGTATCGGTGATCGGTATCGGTGATACCGATCATGGGTGATCGGTATCGGGAGGAAAAAACCTGATCGGCACATCTCTAATTATAAATCTTAGCAAGATGAATGAGTTTATGGTTGTTTGTCTTTGTCTTGGTCGTTTAAAGGACTGGCAGCGTGTCCAGGATGTTGACCTTGTTCGAGTCCGACACAGTTACTGTTAAATATTGTCAGGAAGTCCTGAAATGCTAAACAGTTATGTTGTTCTTATAGGAATTGTTGACATTTTAGCTTTTAATGTATTTTTATTTGTCAATTAATTACATGTTTATTATTTTTAGTTGTCATCAAAACTGTGGTAAGTATTTGGATGACAAACTGGTTACTTTTAGTTGGGGAGATTACGAACCATTTATAAACTACTACAAATACATTGGCTATTATTCACCATGTACTTCAGACAGTTTTTACTTTTATACTTTATTTGAAACTTTGGGTCCTAATTACTGCAGAAGAGGTAAAATCCTCCCTAAAAAGCTGAAATTGTAGAAAGCTGTGATCTTATACACCTTATTAGTTTTCAGTATTCAGCCAAATATGAAGTGTAAAAATATGCATATAAAAAAGAATAGAAAGATTTTTCTTTTTCGTACAGAAATACTTGATGAGGATAATTTGAAGTCCATCAGGTAACATCAGCAATGTGTTTCCTATGCTTGTCTTGAACTATTTCTGCAGTTTCCTAGGATTTTCCACCTAATAAAACCCACTGCCAAGAAGAAATATTATTTTATATGGAATTTATGGTCACATATGTTAAAGCTACATCCACATTCATAGCAGGCTGCTTAGGCAGAATGCTGAGCAGATACAAATAAAAAAAGAGCACAAAGAAATTATCCATAAGATTTTATTTTGATCAAATTGACTATAGTGGCCTGCAAGTGCATTAAATTTGAAACTCTGACCCATTTGATTAAAAAGTTTGGACACCTTTGCTTGAGATCTTCTGAAACCTGTTAACCTGGAAATCCCAGAGCCAGATCTAAACAAGAAGGACCAAAACATAGTTTTTCTGCTACTTACACATAAAAGTCAGGTTTTATTTAATAGGTAATTGTATTTATCTATTACCTTATTAAACCACCAATTTAATCTTTGCTTTCTTTAGTGTGAAGCTTAAACTTTATTATCATTGTTTTTAAGTGTGTCATGTTTTTGCTTATCTTCATCTGTGTTGCTTTTACTCTTCTGTGAAGCAGATTGAGTCACCTTTTGTATAAATGCTGCTATTCAGATGGACTTGCCTACGACCAAGCAGAAAATAAACTGGTGACCACACAAAGGTTTTAAATCCATTAGAGTTGGCTAAAAACGAGCACAAAACACAGCTGAAGGGTGACTACTGTTTATGACTGCTGATGTTTCTGTAAAGTAGCTACAAACAACTAAAACAGTGTTTTTTTACATCAACGTACCAGAAGCTGGCGTCTTCTTTCCTTTTGATGTTATTTTATTGTGTTGTAACAGTTGTGTTTGCTCTTCTCATTGGTCATCTCAGATTGTTTGCCCATGAGGTCATCCATGCTGGCCGTGTTTCTCGTCTTAGCCATCATAGGAGTCTTGTGCAGCGTCACAACAGCGCAACAGGACGACCCCGCCTCCATCCCCTCTGTGGACCCCAAGCTCTTCAATAAGCACCGCTACTCATCACCCAGGGTGCTTTTCAGCGCACAGCCCCCCGATGCGGAGCCAGCAGGGCTACAGGGCGTCAGCGGGAGGATTCAAAGGAATCCTCCACAACGGGGGGTGTTCTCTGTGTGTCAGAGTATTAGTACCTGGGTGACCAACAAAACCACTGCCACAGACATTGCAGGCAACGAGGTGACAGTGATCGAGCATTTGACGGTAGACAGTCGTAAATTGAAACAGTACTTCTATGAGACATCGTGTCATGACAATCCATCTGGAGACCTGACATGTTTGGGAATTGACGTGAGGAAGTGGAACTCCTACTGCGATACCACGCAGTTGTTCGTCCGAGCACTGACTTCATTCAAGGCAAGGTTGGATTGGAGGTTCATTCGGATCAACGCGGAGTGTGTGTGTGCGATCAGACGCAATTCGGGGTGAGTGAAGACTCACCCATAGAGTGAGTCTTCACTCACCCATAGAGTGAGTCTTCACTCACCCATAGAGTGAGTCTTCACTCACCCATAGAGTGAGTCTTCACTCACCCATAGAGTGAGTCTTCACTCCTGGCACACAGAACACAATGTAGATGGAAGCATTAAAATGCAGGCTGTCTTATCACATAACTTATCACCAATGACTTCTCACGCTCTGCACAAAGTCAATTATTCTTGTATGTGTCAAAGTATCAGTACTGCATGTATGCACAGCAGACCTGGGTCAAAGAGTATCTGCAAGTAGTTTTAGCCATTGAAGTATTAACATGATTGTGAAGGTGTTTTAATCAGCTGTTGTTTTTATAAAAGAGGCAGTGTTTTGCAAAAACAAAACAAAGATATAGGAGTTGAATAATTTGTTTGATAGCTTTATACATTTAAATGTGACATAAAAGCAAAAACAGAATAAAATTTCAGCTGTAAAGATTTTTTCACATCACCCCATCTATGCAAGTCATACTGACTGTTTACCTTGCCAATGTTTTGACCTTAAGATAAGAGAACAATCCTAGAATCCAGCCAGCCTTAAACTAAGCAGTGATGCAGGGTTATAGCATTCAAAGACAATTGACCACAAGACAGAACAATTTTATGTCTCTCATAGTGCTTTTTGTTCTCTCCTGAAGGAACTGAATAATTGTCACATGTTTGTAAAGAGAAGTGAACAGTATTCAGTCGATTGCAGTCTGGCCCTTTACCACAAGATATCGCTAAGCCACAGTAAATTTAATGCAATTTGAAAGTTACATATAAGTAGAATCTCTTGCTAGTTTAAACTATTCTTTAATATTCTCTCAATTCCAAATGATCACTTTTATAAAACAGCCTTAGTTTAACAGGAATTTTAGTCCTTTCTTATTGCAGTTGAGTACTTGCTGCTTAAAAAGGAATTAGGAGGTACTATCCAGTAGCATTTTTACTGAATTCAGCTTTCTCCTTACATTTTGTATGATGTACAGCCTAATCAAACCATCAAACTACAATAAAATTAGCCTCAAACTTGCAGACAGCATGTTTGCTCTGCTGCAGTGTGTAATTTAAGGGGTTATTTTTATGACCATCAACATTTTATATTGGAAAAAGAATTACGATGTACTTGATTCCTGATTAGGACAAAGAAGCAGGCTTGTGGACCCAAACCACAGCTGCACTGTAAACCACAGCTTCTGAAAACACAGCATTTTGGTTTACAAGTCTATTTGACTGTAGCTTTTACAAAGCAGAGGCTAAAATCTCTGTTGTTAATAGCAGCCGAGTCGATCACAGTAAAAATCCTGTAAAAAAAAAAAGTTGGCACAGCAACACAAATGTTTTGCAATCATTTTTGCCTCACTGTTCACCGTCTTAAAGAAAACCCATCCAGCTGAGAAAGATTAATAAAACCATTCAGCAGATACAATTGAACCCAGGTCTGTTATAAGCAATTTGTTAATTTTTTAAAATAATAAATAATTATGTTGTTATTTATTATACGAACATAAACTGTATGTTTCATGAAGTGGTTCCTGCAGCTATGAAGAAACATTACAACAATCTATGTGAGATTTGCAGCTTTTGTTAAAAAAATACAGACAAATGTAATGTTTTTGACAGATCATGAACTTGATTTATTGCTTTGCCTGGTCTTTATGTTGATTCTTCTCACCATCATTCAACAATTGATATGAATCAAGAAATATCTATTTAAAAAGTACAACAGCAAATGATTCATGAGTCCTACTCACTGATTATATCATGGCTTAGCATATTTGTTTTAGCAGTGACATTTCACTGTTGTCTGCACACAAAAAATTGGACGGCTGGCATTCAATCGGTATTAGTTGGGACATTTTTGGGTTCCCAGCCCAGGTTTGCATCACAACTTGTGTTCATGAGCCAGTCTTGTGAAACTCCGGATTGGAAGCACAAGGGAAACTGAAACGAATGATGAAGCTGGAAAGGAAGTGTTTTACAATAAGACATTTAACTTGTAATAGTTTCAACCTGTCAGATATAAATGCAGTTTTTCAACCGGAGCTCTTGAATCTTGAGCTACTCAAGAGCTGCTCCCAAAATCAGATGCAACACTTCCCTCTAGTGGACAAAGGCTAGAAGTGAACCTTGTCAGAACCAAACCCTACTGAACATGAGGAAAATCATTCTAGTTTCTACAGAATAAACAGTTTGAAATTACAGTCTGGTGGTAAAATGAAAAATACAATTAAGATGTCATATTTACTGAAACAACTCTAGAGGAAATATAAGGTTTGAGTTGATTGGATTTAGTCCTGTGTTCTACATTTACTACACAAAAACCGGGTTAAGTCCAATTTAATTTAATTATTAAAATAAATGTATTATTTGTTAAAATAAAATAAAGCTAGGAGTTAAAGGGGGGATAGTATGTAAAATTGCCATTTTTGAGATTTATAGCATTTTGTCCTGTTTTTGCCTGTTTGAGAATATTAATTTCTCAAACATGCATTCCTCAATGTCTTTAAAAAAATGTAGCTTTATGTTATTAAAGATAAAGTTTAATCTGTAATATCTTCATAACAAATTTATGTCGATCAGTAAAAGTGTCATGATTTATTGAATGACACTTTATGACAACAATCATAAATATTCATGAAGACATGAAAACTTCAAAACCTTAAAAGTAATTGTTTTTCTTGAGGTTAATCTTTATGTAGTTTTAATATTTATTAATGTACGCTGCTATTTTTGCTCTATGTGTGATTCAGTTGTATGTTTGCTAAACGCAGGTAAAGCCTCTGTTGTTTACTACCAACACCTGATCCAGAAAGCAAATTGCTTTGCTAACATGTCAGTGCAACTTTTTTTCTTCTTCTGAGTTTTCCCAGGAGGATTGAAGGCAATTTTCTGTGATGAAACTTCTTTGAAAAGAAAACTGCTCATTACATGGCTCCATTGATTTAGACATCTAACCTGAGTCGGCATAGATTACAAATCAGACCAAAAGACTTGATTTGATGATGTTATCAGAAAGCGATGGAAACAACACATGGTGACAAGTCTTTGATCTCACCAGTTTTAATAAAACATAAAGAAGTGGCTGGTCAGGAGAAGCAGCATCCGAGGCTTTCTCATTTGAATTTGTAAACAAGTCTGGGGGAAATGGATCAGCTACAAATGAGTGTTTGGGTAAAAGAAAAATATAAATAATGTGCAGAATATTGAGAAGCATTCAAATAATAAAAAAGCACATTATAAAAAGAGTTGGTGGAAATATTCGCTGCTCTCACTTGATCCAAATTTATTACAGGTTGCCCCCTTTGGACTACAGGAAATGGTTTTCAAGATTGGTATTTGTGTGTCTCTAACCCAACATTATTATAGTTCTAGTTGCCCCACTCAGCTTCTCAGAGGCAACACAGCAGAAAGCTGCAAAAAACGATGGCAGTTTGAGTCACAAGAGGTCAGTGGAACTGTAAGCGGTACAACAATAAAATTACAACCATTTCACTTTAAAATGTTGCTACTGATAGCTTCAATGGAAAATGCATCAGTGCTGCATGTAACAGCTGATAGAACAGGATAAGATATCTTGTAATCTTCTAGTCATTGACTGCTCTGTGCAGCCTCCCTATCTATAGTCTAAAAACTATGTAAGACCATCTATTACATGAGAATCAGTTGTCTGTAAAGCCGTTGGCTTTTTCCAGTCATAACTGTGACAATGTAATGCAGACCTACTTTTTTTTTTCACGGATTTCGCATATCACGGGTTATTTTCGGAACGCAACCCCCTCCCCCCAAAAAAAACAAGGGTTCGCTGTAAATGTAATGTTTACTTCATTTTTTTCTACAGCAGGAGAAGTTTGTCAAAAAACCCTAGCAGGCTAAATTTCAAAATGTTGTAAAAACTTTTTTTAAATAAAAATTTGTGGGGAAAAAACAGTCCATGCATCCTCATTCCAAATAAATTCACTTAAACTTTCACTTTATGGTACATGTTCACATTATTTATTGACTGTATATCAAATATATTTTAAATTTAACTGAAGATATGAAATAATACAATATATAATATTCAGTAAAATACAAAGACTTAAATCTTATTGTATGGACTACTAGGTCATCAAATCACTACGTTGCCTGTAGGAATTTTTAATGTACAGCAGTTGTCAGTATTGAGTGACACAGTATCGACACAGAATCCACAAAGTTTGCTCTGTGTCGAAACGATACATGACGCCTCATCTACCCATCATTACAGTCATTCCCTTTTTTTATTTTTGTCTTTAGGTCATAAATTTAACTGCTAGGCCCAGGATCAGGTCGCTCCAAACTTTTCTTTGAGGTTCCGGAACTCATATTTTCAGTGAGACGTCTCTCCACTGCTTTCTTGTAGAAATGCGAAAAACCACTTCCTTCCCTTGAATAGTTACTTTGTTTCTTTAGGCACAAAAAAGAACAAAAATACCACTACCTTCCAATAGTTACTTTCTTTATTTTCTCTCTTGGAGGTGAAAAATAATTTAAAATACCCAATCTCTGCCTTTTAGATACTTTCTTTTGTTAAAAGTGAAAAATGATTAAAAATATCCACAATCTGCCTTTTCGATAGCTACTTTCTTCACGTAAAGGTGGAAAAAGAATAAAAACACCCACTATCTACTCTTTAGATAGTTAACTTTAGTTCACTAGCAGTCAGAGCCTGTCCCAGCAAATATGAAGAAAAAAAAAATAAACAATTGAAAGAGTTCTCACCCGATAAATTTATTGAGGTTCTTTTGGATACAGTCGGTCGGCAGTCGCAGAGACGAGATCTCGGACTCCCCTTGTTCTATTTGGAAGTGAACTGAAGACAAACTCCTCAGGTTGGCTGATACATCCGATCTCTGGTCGCCCTCAAACTCTCCAACTCGCTGGATCCTGTTTGTGACGCAAAAGTCCATTCTGATCACATAGTTTGATAATCTACTTGGTTACAGGACAGACAGCAGACTGGACAGCAGGCACACGTGTCTTCTTCACTAAGAGCCAGGACAGACAAAAGAACAATTCAATGACTTCCTTGTAATGTTAAGGCCAGAGGACCTGCTTCAGAAGTCTCTGTCATGAGCTAATGCATCACACAAGTATCTTAATACTGCTATGCAATGATTCAGCTAATAATCATAGTAACCTTAAAGTTTCCCACTACAAGGTCCACCATAAGCAATCTAAAAAGCCGCTAAGGGCCCTAAGGCCAGTAAGGGGCCCCATCAGTGGATTGATTTTTTTTTTTTTAAGTAATAATTTCTATGCCATTATAGTATCAAAAAAACACAATTTCAATACGAAGTGATTAAAAACAAATTAAGGACTACGTGGAGATTGTGGCAGAATCATACTTGGCCTTCAGACGCCTTGGGGTTGCCATCAGACTCCTCTTGGTGCTGGAGGACTGGTCCCACCATCTCCCGTCCCTGGGGTTGGTGGACCTTGTAGTGGGAAACTTTAAGGTTACTATTATTAGCTGAATCATTGCATAGCAGTATTAAGATCCTTGTGTGATGCATTAGCTCATGCAGAGACTTCTGAAGCAGGTCCTCTGGCCTTAACATTACAAGGAAGTCATTGAATTGTTCTTTTATCTGTCCTGGCTCTTAGTGAAGAAGACATGTGTGCCTGCTGTCCAGTCTGCTGTCTGTCCTGTAACCAAGTAGATTATCAAACTATGTGATCAGAATGGACTTTTGTGTCACAAACAGGATCTGGCGAGTTGGAGAGGTTGAGGGCGACGGGAGATCGGATGCATCGGCCAACCTGAGGAGTTTGTCTTCAGTTCACCTCCAAATTGAACAAGGGAAGTCCGAGGTCTCATGTCTGCGACTGCCGACCGACTGGATCCATAAGAACCTGAATAAATTAATTGGGTGAGGACTGTTTGAATTGTTTTTTTTCTTCATATTTGCTGGGACAGGATCTGACTGCTAGTAAGCTAAAGTTAACTGTCTAAAGAGTACAGATAGTGGGTGTTTTTATTCTTTTATCACCTTTAAGTGAAGAAAGTAGCTATCTAAAAGACAGATAGTGGGTATTTTAAATCTTTTTGCACCTTTAACGAAAGAAAGTAACTAAAAGGCAGATAGTGGGTATTTTTAATTATTTTTCACCTTCAAGAGAGAAAGTAAAGAAAGTAACTATCGAAAGGTAGTGGTGTTTTTGTTCTTTTTTCGTGCCTAAAGAAACAAAGTAACTATCCAAGGGAAGGAAGTGGGTGGTACTGTAAGATTATGCCTTTCAAAAATGGGAATTTATTTTAAGAAACTTGTTTACTTATTACAGAATACTAGTTCTGTGTTGTAATTTGGCGCTACCATCACAAGGTGATGATATGAACTTTTGGATGATTTTTTTTTTTTTTGCATTACTTGTCATTAATAAAGGATGAAATCTTCAATGGGATTCCTTGTGAAATATGATAAAAATTTTCTTAACTCCTTTGTGGTAATTTTTTAGAGAGTTTATTAAAATGTATCCCTCCACCGGCTATACGCAGTGTAGGGGCAGTGTCCCCCTTTTGCCCCAGCAAAAGGTGCCCCCTCAAACAAACGTTGTGCCGACTCAAATGAACTTGCCACAAATAACACAACAGCTCCCTTATGCGAGGCTCTGCAGCGCACCCTGCTGGACAGGCTGCGGTCTTCTGTCTGTCTGCAAGCAGTCTGCAGCTGAAACCCCTCTAGTAAACAGCCAATCAGCATTCAGTATTCAAACGAGATCCCGCTCCCTCAAAAAGACCTGCTTGCCAGCAACAGCGACTTTATCTCTCAAATTGTACAGGAAAGGAGCACAGTGTTTTACTAACGCCACAAAACAAGCCCCAACGTTTCACAGGTCAGTAAAAGGTTTTAATTTTTAACAAATTTCGAGGGAGTTGGAAGCAGCTCCTTTATGTTAACCTAACATGTCGTGCTGCGCAGTTTGGTGTGTTTCGGTTCAGTTAAAATAATCAGTTGAGCAGTTTTTTCCAAGTTAGCTAAACAACCACGATGTGTTCACTGGTAGAAATCGCAATAATAAATTTCAAGCCAGAAAAGCAAACTGTTACAGACTGAATATTCTTTTCTGTGTGTGGGAAACGTTTGCGTTTTTGGTGCTGAATCTTAATGCTTAACGCTACGGATCTGCGTGTAAAGCAACGATTCGGTGCATCTTTAACGTTCTAAGGTTAAAGGCGTGGGAAAAATTTAAATTGATGTTTTTCACTAATTTTGAATTTCCCTTTATATTTTCACCTTAAGATCATTCAGTCCTACCTGGGACTGCACATGAGCATGGCTGCAAAAGTGAGAGGTAAGAAAATGTTTGTGATGCGTTCAGTTTCTTACTTTAGACATAATGTTATGCTATGTGAAATATTTTCAAAATTTTAATTCAGTTTGATATCGTTGTTTTTAAAGAAGATTTTGTGAATGTTTGACAGTTGTCATGAAGTGTCATTTTGTAAACAATGACACTTTTAATGCAAAGTTGCTCTAAAAGTTGCATTAAAAGTGCCAACTTTGCATGATTTTGTAAATTATGATAATTTAATGCAAAGTTGGCATTTTACCCCAATCCCATGAAGATTATATTTATTAACAATGCTAATGTATTACGGGTTGCACCAACGACTAGTCGATTCTTTACTCTGCAATGACTTTTACAGGCGGTCAGTCCACTACTTGCAATCACATGACAAAACTAATTTTTCCAAGAAAATGAAAGATCAACTACGAGTTTCTCAGAGAGCTCATATTGTATAAAAATGTAAATAGTTCATCAAAGAGATACTGCAGACTTTAGCAAAAACTACCGCAATAGGGGCGCTATGTAGGGGGGCCCCACAAACACAGACTGTAGACCAGTGAGACCCAAAGTGGGTCCTGGAGGCTGGGATCCTGCATGTGTTAGTTCTCTCCCTGGTGGTAGTAAGAACCATTTCAGCAAGTCAATATTCTTAGGCCTCATGAGCCATCATTTGATCCAGGTGTGCTAAACCGCTGCTGACAAAGATCTGTCTCTTGTACTTTTATTCCTGCAAAATAGACATAAAGGGTTTTTTGTCAATATTTGCTGTGAATATGATGGCCTCTAAGTTGATATGAAGTATTTTTGAAATGGTTCTATGACATCACTGCGATGAGTCTGACTTCTACTCGACTTTTATCATTTTATAGTCTACCTTAAAATATATGAAGTACATCAACCCCTAATACAGTGGTTCTCAACCTTTTTTGAGGCACCAAACCCCCCAGTTGCATATGCGCATTCACCGAACCCTTCTTATTCCACCCCTCCCTCCCCGACACACAAAATACTTTGCGGTATTCTGATTTAGTAATGTAATTATATTAACTGTGTTACCACCCCCACGCCACTAGAGGCAGTACCAACCCCGAAAAGATGTGACTAAGAAGCAGATTTAGATTATAGAATTTGGTAAAAACGGTGAGTTTTGCTGAAGTAATTAAAGACACAAGTTCAAATCCCTGCTGACAGTGGAGCTCCTTCAATCAGTGCTCCTTCGCAGCTCTGATTGGCTCAGCAATGTAACGTGATCCTCTTCAGCAAAGCGGGGCGTCATCACGACTTTACACAAGTGTGTCTTTACCTCCGCAGCAAAGGCTCCACCGAACCCCTGAGACCGACTCATCGAACCCCTGGGGTTCGATCAAACCCAGGTTAAGAACCACTGCCCTAATACATAATCACACCCCCTTAACATTTCCGCCTGCCCCCTCGTGTATCCACGGCTAGAACCGGGCCTGCTCTCCACCCATATATATATTCAAGTTACGTTTCAGTCTGGGGGCACTAGGACCTGAGCTTGGTGCAGCCACAGAGATCTTCCAGTCTGTAAGAAGTTTCCCACTTTCTTTCTGAACAATTTTCAAGCAAGTGCAAGGCTCAGATAGGAGTGCTTGGATTGTAATGGTTGTGCTGCTCTTGGAGTTCTGTGAACTTGGACATACAAACTGGGATATTTTTCCGGAAGCTTCAGGAATTCTACATCTATGGGAGAAGATACTTTAAAGGTAGGTGGATTAAACTTTCATTTACAATGCATGAATGTGCCATTACACTGTAAAAATAAGCAACCAAAAATCTCATTATTGAGTAAGCAAGCCATTTAAGATTTTAAGCTTAAATACACATAACATTTTGTTATGCAAACTGGCATTAAAAGGAGAACGCTTACCAGAAAGGCTGCTGTTAAAGCCTGCAGACAGCTATCTCTCCTAATGAGTCAGAGATACTCTCTACTTGCATTAGAAGGGCTTTAATAGAGACCACCACATTTAGGAAAGGTGAATCTCCAAGCATTGAAACAGGCCTGTTCCTGAGCAGTATTGTCTCTTTCAATCGAAGCGCCCCTGCAGGCTGCTGTATTTTATCATTCTGTGGTGAAAATTAGTGCAAGAACACACACATTCACATTATGCAAACTCCAAGTTTACAAACTCATCCAAGTTCAAATTCAACCATCCATGTGTGATTTCTGCTTGTTTGGATAATTGTAATAATTTGACTTGATTTTTAATCCTACTTTTGATGTCTTCCTCTGTTCTAAGAAAGGGACGCATGTGCAGTGGGTTCAGGAGGATTCTGGCTTCTGTTTCTCTCTCAGCTGCAGAAATAGTTGACTTTACTGTTTCAACAGCAGCGCTGATTCCAGAAATCAGTCAGATGGTCTAGTCTCATACTGAAGTAAGAAGTAAAAATGAAATAGCATATCTGGAAGTGAGAACAACCATTTCTCCACTGGGACCATCAGTGAAGGCCAAACTATTCCTCCATCATCATATTTGGAAAATCGTTGAGACTTCCTTTTCTCTTACATTAATTACGTCCAGTCTCATCATCTGTTCAACCGTGCCTCTGTCTTTTCTAATGTAGCTCGCACCTGTACAGTTTGACACTGAAGCATTTGCCTCTGGATGTAATTCACTGTCCAGTCAACACATCAACAAAATTACGGCCCGTTTACTTTAGCCCGTTTAATCACGTCCTGTAGGAGCCTCTGAGGTGAAACGGTTCACACTGAGACACTGAAAAGTATGGCATGGAAAGTTGCCAATAAGTTTGTGTACAGATATAATTCTGTAAATAGCATTTTCTTTGCTATTTATATAATTTTAAGCTTAATATGTAGGATTTGTGAAATGTTTAACTGTATACAACATTCTGACTGTATTTCATCTAATGATGAAAGTTGTATAATGTTATTAAGTTATACATTTTAACTTTGAACTAAATGTGAATGGTATTATTCTTATGCTGTCTAGGAAACTTGTACATCATTATTAATAAAAGATAATTAACTTCACATTGTCTGGCTGTGTTTGTAAAAGTGTGTTTGTAATTTTTCCTTAAAATAAGCTAATCTGAAATGGATATCAGCAAACAGAATCTTCTGCTTTGCTCTTAAGGCTGAACTTCTTATACTCTTAAAATTTAAGAGCATGTGGAGTTTGGACCAGGCATGTTTTCTTTGTGCCTACAGGAATTTTCTCAGAGTGCTCCGACTTCCTCTGGACCTGCAAAGAGTTGCAGGTTAATAAGCGATTATAAATCTTAGCAATATGAATGAGTTTATGGTTGTTTGTCTTTGTCTTGGTCGTTTAAAGGTCTGGCAGCGTGTCCAGGATGTTGACCTTGTTAGTGTCCCACACAGTTACTGTTAAATATCCATTTTGTCAGTGCCAGATTTGTTGTTTATGCAGTTGAGTGTTTGCTCCAACAGCTTCTTTAATAAATCTTTTTATATAGCTTTTTTAAGAAGTCTAAAATGGTATGATTTTTTTTGTTTGTAAAGATATGTCTGACTTTAAATACACGAGTCGCAAAGATGTTTTTGTCAGGAGGTCCTGAAATGCTAAACAGTTATGTTGTTCTTATAGGAATTGTTGACATTTTAGCTTTTAATGTATTTTTGTTTGTCAATTAATTACATGTTTATTATTTTTAGTTGTCATCAAAACTGACAAGAATTTGGATGACAAACTGGTTACTTTTAGTTGGGGAGATTATGAACCATTTATAAACTACTACAAATACATTGGCTATTTATTCACCATGTACTTCAGACAGTTTTTACTTTTATACTTTATTTGAAACTTTGGGTCCTAATTACTGCAGAAGAGGTACAATCCTCCCTAAAAAGCTGAAATTGTAGAAAGCCATGATCTTATACACCTTGTTAGTTTTTAGCATTCAGCCAAATATGATGAAATGTAAAAATATGCATATAAAAAAGAATATAAAGATTTTTCTTTTTCGTACAGAAATACTTGAGGATAATTTGAAGTCCATCAGGTAACATCAGCAATGTGTTTCCTATGCTTGTCTTGAAATATTTCTGCAGTTTCCTAGGATTTTCCACCTAATAAAACCCACTGCCAAGAAGAAATATTATTTTATATGGAATTTATGGTCACATATGTTAAAGCTACATCCACATTCATAGCAGGCTGCTTAGGCAGAATGCTGAGCAGATACAAATAAAAAAAGAGCACAAAGAAATTATCCTTAAGATTTTATTTTGAACAAATTGACTATAGTGGCCTGCAAGTGCATTAAATTTGAAACTGCTGACCCGTTTGATTGAAACCTGTTAACTTGGAAATCCCAGATCTAAACAAGAAGGACCAAAACATAGTTTTTCTGCTACTTACACATAAAGGTCAGGTTTTATTTTAATGGGTAATTGTATTTATCTATTACCTTATTAAACCACCAATTTAATCTTTGCTTTTTTTAGTGTGAAGCTTAAACTTTATTATCATTGTTTTTAAGTGTGTCATGTTTTTGCTTATCTTCATCTGTGTTGCTTTTACTCTTCTGTGAAGCAGATTGAGTCACCTTTTGTATAAATGCTGCTATTCAGATGGACTTGCCTACGACCAAGCAGAAAATAAACTGGTGACCACACAAAGGTTTTAAATCCATTAGAGTTGGCTAAAAACGAGCACAAAACACAGCTGAAGGGTGACTACTGTTTATGACTGCTGATGTTTCTGTAAAGTAGCTACAAACAACTAAAACAGTGTTTTTCACATCAACGTACCAGAAGCTGGCGTCTTCTTTCCTTTGGATGTTTTTTTGATTGTGTTGTAACAGTTGTGTTTGCTCTTCTCATTGGTCATCTCAGATTGTTTGCCCATGAGGTCATCCATGCTGGCCGTGTTTCTCATCTTAACCATCATAGGGGTCTTGTGCAGCGTCACAACAGCGCAACAGGACGACCCCGCCTCCATCCCCTCTGTGGACCCCAAGCTCTTCAAAAAGCACCGCTACTCATCACCCAGGGTGCTTTTCAGCGCACAGCCCCCCGATGCGGAGCCAGCAGGGCTACAGGGCGTCAGCGGGAGGATTCAAAGGAATCCTCCAGAACGGGGGGTGTTCTCGTTGTGTGAGAGTATTAGCACCTGGGTGCGCAACAAAACCACTGCCACAAACATTGCAGGCAAGGAGGTGACAGTGATCGAGCATGTGAACGTAAACAATATGAAAGTGAAACAGTATTTCTATGAGACAAAGTGTCTCGACAATCCATCTGGAAACACAAAATGTTTGGGAATTGACGCGAGGACGTGGAGCTCCTACTGCAAGAACGTGGAAACATACGTCCGAGCTCTGACTACATTCGAGTCAAAGGTGACTTGGAGTTTAATTCGGATCAACGCGGAGTGTGTGTGTGCGATCAGCCGCCATTCGTGGAAGACTCACCCATAGAGTGAGTCTTCACTCCTGGCACACAGAACACAATGTAGACGGATGCATTAAAATGCAGCCTGTCTTATCACATAACTTATCACTAATGACTTCTCACGCTCTGCACAAAGTAAATTATTCTTGTATGTGTCAAAGTATCAGGACTGCATGTATGTACAGCAGACCTGGATCAAGGAGTATCTGCAAGTAGTTTTAGTCATTGAAGTATTAACATGATTGTGAAGGTGTTTTAATCAGCTGTTGTTTTTATAAAAGAGGCAGTGTTTTGCAAAAACAAAACAAAATTTAGGAGTTGAATAATTTGTTTGATAGCTTTATACATTTAAATGTGACATAAAAGCAAAAACAGAATAAAATATCAGCTGTAAAGATTTTTCACATCACCCCATCTATGCAAGTCATACTGGCTGTTTACCTTGCCAATGTTTTGACCTTAAGAGAACAATCCTAGAATCCAGCCAGCCTTAAACTAAATAGTACAACAGCAAATGATTCATGAGTCCTACTCACTGATTATATCATGGCTTAGCATATTCTTTGTTTTGGCAGTGACATTTCACTGTTGTCTGCACACAAAAAATTGGACTGCTGGCATTCAATCGGTATTAGTTGGGACATTTTTGGGTTCCCAGCCCAGGTTTGCGTCACAACTTGTGTTCATGAGCCAGTCTTGTGAAACTCTGGATTGGAAGCACAAGGGAAACTGAAATGAAATGATGAAGCTGGAACGGAAGTGTTTTACAATAAGACATTTAACTTGTAATAGCTTCAACCTGTCAGATATAAATGCAGTTTTTCAACCGGAGCTCTTGAATCTGGAGCTACTCAAGAGCTGCTCCCAAAATCAGATGCAACACTTCCCTCTAGTGGACAAAGGCTAGAAGTGAACCTTGTCAGAACCTAACCCTACTGAACATGAGGAAAATCATTCTAGTTTCTACAGAATAAACAGTTTGAAATTACAGTCTGGTGGTAAAATGAAAAATACAATTAAGATGTTATATTTACTGAAACAACTCTAGAGGACATATAATAAGGTTTGAGTTGATTAGTGTAGTGGCTGCTTATTCGGTTCAGTGTAAGCCACTAAATTGTTTAACAAGCTTCCGTTTTCTTTCGTTGACCTTCATTAGCTTAGCTCTCAGTTGACGCCTTTCTGTCCCACGATATGCCTTTGTGCATCTTTCAGTGAATTAAAGAAGTACTTACAACATCCATACAAGTCTGACGAACTTTACTTTTCTTTGAACAGATGTTACAGATGATTTTTTAATCTTGAACAGCATTCCACATGTAAAGTAATGTAACGGAACGGTCAAAAAACTGTAGAGTTCAGGTAAATGCGCCACATTTAACTTCCTTTCATAAACTAAGTGACCCAGCACTCTTCACACAATTTCAATTACGTCCATTAGGTGTCGCTTTTCTACAAAAAACGTAGTGAAATGCAATCTTATTGACAAAATATCTAAATATCCAAACAGCATACACAATAATAAACAATGTTACAAACTAACATTTTTGGCTCTTACAATTGGATTTAGTCCTGTGTTCTACATTTACTCCACAAAAACCTGGTTAAGTCCAATTTAATTTAATTATTAAAATAAATGTATTATTTGTCAAAGTAAAATAAAGCTAGGTGTTAAAGGGGGAAAGTATGTAAAATTGTCATTTTTGAGATTCATAGCATGTTAAAATGTTGTCCCGTTTTTGCCTGTTTGAGAATATTAATTTCTCCAACATGCATTCCTCGATGCATGTCTGAGGAAACCTTAAATCTTTCATTATAGATGCGAGTCCTTTGATGTATGTTTCTAAAATCTCCAGCAGAAATTCACAGGGTTGAGAAAGGTTGAGAAACACTTCTGTGCACTGTACGTGTGCTTTATACATTTAATTAGCCATGATAGTCACATGATAGTGTTTATAGTCATGCTTGTTGTTGTCACTTTGTAAAATTGGAGGGTTGCTAAAAACATCAGTGTCCCTAGGCTGTGATGATCTTTAAAGTTTTGTTTATGAACCCTGTCTGAATACACTGATTGCAGCTATAGGTCATTTACTTGAAGTAAAAATGAACTTGCATCAGTACAGGCAAAGTTCTTTCCTCCTGTCTATGTTATTTGTTGCTGTTGCAAGCCAGATGAAGAGAAATAAAGAGCTGAGAACCTGATCTGTGAACAGACAGAGACCAAAGCTGAGGAGCAGCCTGGGATGCTTACTGAGGAGCATCCAATGATGATACCAGAGATCCAGGAAGAGACTGTGATAGTGCTTGATCTTGTTCATGTTTCTCCTGCTGTTGTTCCATCCTCCCAAGAAGAAAAGACCCAGAAGTACCTCTCCAGCTGCCTCTCTTCCCACTCCATCTGTCTCCTCCCATAGATCAGCAACACCTGCAATCATGTCAACTGCTGCCCAAGCCATCTCCTTAAGTCAGGGTAGACAATAAGAAGAGAAAGCGAAAGTTTTGTTTTCTTTACATCCATCCATTTTCTTACACCCTTGTCCCTAGTGGGGTCAGGAGGGCTGCTGGTGCCTATCTCCAGTGGACATTTGGGGCGAGAGGCGGGGTACATCCTGGACAGGTCGCCAGTCTGTCGCAGGGCAACACAGAGACAGACAGGACACACAACCATGCACACACACACACACACACACACACACCTAGGGAGAATTTGGAGAGACCAATTAACCTGACAGTCATGTTTTGGACTGTGGGAAGAAACCAGAGTACCCGGAGAGAACCCACCATGCACGGGGAGAACATGCAAACTCCATGCAGAAAGACCCCGGACCGGGAATCGAACCCAGAAGAAAACTCAACTAGTGACTTCAGGAGTCCACCACTAAAATGTCAAAATTCTCACAGAAACAGAAAACATATATAGACTGTTTATAAGCAAAGAAAACTTGTTTTGGGCTTAGTTTCCATTTCTGTGGCCATTGTAAAGTGGTTAAAATTAATATCAACCTCTGACCTAATTTGAGAAAATGTGTAAATCGATATAAAAAAGAGTAAAGTTTAGCAGAATTATAAAATATGAAAGTCACCACACTAGTTTTCAGTTTTCTAGTGTACACGCTTTGACTTTAATTCTTATTTTGTTTTTAGAATTGCTTTTTTTTCCCTTTTCTTTTTATTTAGGTTGGCGGAAATGTAGTTGATAGAAGGTGTTCCTGTTTTAATTACTGACCTACCAGACTCCTTTTCTTTTTTTCTATTTATCTTTATTTTTTTATGAGGACAAAAAAGGGGGATTACAACAGGAATCAGTAGTACTTATACCACATAGGCCACAACATCTCTGGGCGAAACAAATTCACACACAAAAAAAATCAGCATTTGCACATAAACATAGAAACATAGAGATAGAACTCCAAAAATCATAATTAAGCCGTTTATCAGCAAAGAAATGTTGATTTTGGGATTATTTGGACTTTTTAAAGGTAACCTATGATTCAACACTTATTGTTCTTCAATAATGTGTGAAAACTGCTTCAATGCTTAAGCATTTTAGAAACACTTTATGGATTTGCTTTCTGATGATTGCTTTAATTAATTTCTCTTCTGTTTTATGTTCTGTCTAGGGGAAAGAGGAAGTAAAAATTCATTGGTTGCCTTGCTCTGCTTGGTGAGAAGTGTTTTTATTTGCACTTATTAGAAATATTTTGCTATTTCAGGGGGAAACATAATGGAAAATCAACTTTTCCATTAGTTGTATATCATGTTATAATGTTATCAAGCTTTTTGTGGCTTTTTGCCCCAAAAGCTATTTCTGGCTTTTCCGACTCTAGCTGAGGTAACGCCCGACAAAGCATACCTCCCTCGTACGTTACTGATCCAACCCCTTAAGACTAGTGGCAGCAGCAATTAGCAAACGGCTGGTGGAGCAGCCCCTCTGCTGAGCTCATGTTAGGGATTGCTTCCTCAGTCCAACGCTACTAAGAATGGCTGTAAACACTTAATGAAGGAGTGATGTTGAGATGACATCCTGAAGGCAGTGTCAGAAGAGCAGGCGCTTCTTAAAGAGACAGAGACCCATTTTAAACATGGCTACTCTTTCTGGGATCCACAATTTAAAGTGTGTAAATGGCAAAGTGACATTTCTTTTAAGTCATGTTTGATATGTACAACACTTTTTATAACAGCTGAAGGTTGTTAAAGTTACTTGATTGTATTATGAAAAGGCACTATGTTCCTAGAAAATATTTAACTCTGTGCCCTTTATAATTCATATAAGCTGGAAATTAAATCTGAAACTGTCACTTTTTTTTCTGTTTTGATTTTTAGACTATTCTAAGAAACTGAAGCGCTATGAGAGAATTTCATTGCTTGTGTAGTGCTAAAAATGACTGTGCAGTCAGTTTATCATTTAACACTTAATAAGTCAAGATTATTTTGTATCTTTGGGACAAAACAAGATGTAAGTACTAGCTGGCATTTGGGTGGAAAATTCTTTGGCTACATAACCTCGTTTTTAAAGTCACATTTACATCTTAGAAAGAGAGATTTGTGAATCTTTCAGCACAAGAACTCCACAATCTGATTTTATTGTTCTTTTCTAGCGCACAAGTCTGGGATGATACGGGGGAACCTGCAAGTAAATCCTCTCATGTCGCTGTTCTTCCATGATGTTGCTTTTTCTTTTTTATATTACAAAGTATTCATTTCCTTTTTTTATTTACTGCAGTTTGACTATTTTACAAGGTTTTCTGTATAATATTGTTTTCGGCCATTCACTGAAATGAATGTTGATAGGTATTTTTCTCGAACCTACATAAAGAACCACAGACAACGTATATGAATTTTATGACAAAACTTTTGCAAAAGGAGAAATCTCCATCAACAACTTCTTCAGCCGTTCACAGAGAGTTCTGATCTGCTTCTGCGTGAGCCCCTGTTTTATTGTCAAAGCAGAACAGCCACAGGAAGCAGTCAGGAAAACAACAGAGGTCGTAAAACTTCTAATCTAAACAACTAGCCAGGTGTGATATCTGATCTACGGTCTGAGCCCAGTTCATCTCTAGGTCAAACTAACACAAGAAGAATTTAAGGTCTGAGAAACACAGAGTTAACTGTTTCACATGAAGATGAAACAGACAGTCCTGACCTCCAGGTCAGTTCATACACACATAAGGAAGAGAAACTTTAAACTAAAAATCACAATAATACTGATTAACATTAGAACTAAAGTAATAACAAAATGATAATACCAAAAATCTCTATCAAATGTAATGGTTGTAATTATGTAAGTTTATGTTGGGCTGTTTATTGAAACATTTTTGTCAAGTTCTGTAAAAGACCAAGTGAGGCTGATTGAGTCACTGCATCAGGCCCGGTATTAAGTCTTGAAATTTAGAACAGAATTGTTTGTAGATTTTGTTCAGTAAATGTCTTAAAAACTTAAAACATGGTATTGTACACATTTTCTTTGAGTGTTTTTAATGTTGATGTGGATGTACAAAGTAAAATCTATAAAAAAAAAAATAAAAAAAAAACGGCGCAAGAGGAAAGTCGAGGGGCTCCAAAGATGAGGAGAGTCTTTGGGGGAGATGAACTGAAGTCAGCTGCTGTCACGGTTTCCTATGCAGAAAATGTCATTATGTCGATTTGTCTGCGCTCCTCTCGGCCTCCTTATTGGGATACGGGAACAGGCTGACCATTTGCTGCCACCATGTGACAACTCCAACGCTCTGCTCAACTTAATAAAGCATCTCATGGACTCTTGAAAGATTGTGTTGTTATCACAACTCAATTGATTCATTCCACTGCAGTGTTTCTGAGGCCACAGAAAGACTGGGATAATTTTGTGTGAAGTGGAGTAGTTGGTATAACTGTTGCCTTCCAGCAAAGTTCTGGGTTCGATTCCCAGTCCGGGGTCTTTCTGCATGGAGTTTGCATGTTCTCCCTGTCCATGCGTGGGTTTTCTCCAGGTACTCTGGTTTCTTCCCACAGTCCAAAAACATGACTGCCAGGTTAATTGGTCTCTCTAAATCCTCCCTAGGTGTGTGTGCATGGTTGTGTTTCTCAGTGTTGGCCTGCGACAGACTGGCGACCTGTCCAGGGTGACCCCGCCTCTCGCCCGGAACGTTAGCTGGAGATAGGCACCAGCACCCCTCCCGACCCCACTGAGGGACAAGGGTGTGCAGAAAATGGATGGATGGAATTAAATGTGAAAGTTAAATGTACTTTTTAATTCTGAATGATTAGAATTCCCCCGCCACCCTTCTTATTTTTCTTTTGACCTAATCCATGTTGGGCGTGAATAAAAGTTGTTTTTATGCAGCACTAGATTACTGCCTGGTGGGTTTATTAATGTTGTGACAGTTGAATATGCTTGTGGGATAAACACTGGTCAGAAAGCCAGTGTCAGAAAGTCAAAGCTCACAAACACAGGACTGATACTTGTGCGGTTGCTTTTTCAGGCTGGCTCAAACAACAAATGCTGGGGGAAGAAAGTCGATGTCTCTTGAGGTGGTACAGCTTGTTCATCACGCGCAGACCTAAAAATGTTCAGTTCACCCAAGATTTTAATCAGTAGATCCTTTAAAAGATAGGAGGGTTTTTGTGAATCAATAGACATAGTTTGTGTTTTCTTAACCACAAACTGATTCCTCTTTTTTTTTTTTTTACAAGGCTCTTATTCATAAAATAAAAAAAACTCAACTTCGCACAAAAAAAAAATCATCTTTTTTAAAGGGATAGTTCTTGAACTAACCTACTGTTAATATCTGACCTGTAATAAATAAAATTGGTTGGTCCCAGAGGCTGAAACTAACTCCTAATTGTACAGGGGCTAAGACCAGAGTTTACTTGTTCTCTCTTAAAACAACTCCAACACCCAAAACAATACGGCGGTTTTAATTTAAAATATATTTGATGATGCTGCAAGGTTATTTTAACATGTGGATTAGGTTGTTATTTTAACAAAAGTGGCTAAAAATTTTCACAGGAAGCAGCGGTTGGACGGGGTGCGCCTCCAGTGACCTTCCTGTGTGAAACATGATTTGAAAACAGGACATCCCAGGAGTCAAAATAAAGTAAAACGGAGTGAAACGCAAAATACTACAGCAATTTATGTGAATCTTATCTTACTATTTAATTTGTCTTTTTTTTCTTTAGGTAGTTCCTTTGATCAGAATCACTTTTCCTGTTTCTATCAGCAATATAAACCTGGCTACAGGTGTAAAGGTTCCTAAGGCTCAAATAAGATATACAAATAAGAAACCTATCACGGACGTCCTGTGGGTAAATCTGCAACAACTCTGAGATATCAATAAACTAGTAAAGCAAAAAATAGAAGAAGGTTTCTGACAGCTTGTTGAATCAATGCCGTAAAGAATATAGAGATATAAAGGTCTGAAAGTATTAGTGGTACTTTCAGCCTGGTATTAGCTAATTGTGCCTATTAAAGAGGCCAGTAATTGAGCTGCAGTGAGGTTTAGGGAGCAGCACATAATTTATGACCTGGAAAAGGACAAATTACATCTGTAGCCCAAAGAAGATGCCTTAAGAGAGGTAGGTAAGATATAAATTACTGTCCCTTTAACTGAGTGTTGCAGATTCCCATGAGAATAATAATAATAAAGAAAACAAATTATTTCCATGCAAAATCTCAAATGTTAGTGAAATTTAATGACATAGAATAAGAAAACATGCAAACAATAAAAGCTTCAAACTTTATTTGAGCAATTCAACAAACCCTACTAGTATTACACCAACATCACATAACATCTCCAGGACTCGTTTAAGTAAAAAGCAACGATTTCTAATGCATGTTTTACAACATCACCTCACTACAGCGGACAAACACTTTCAAATGAGCGATGGGAGGAAACGGATAGATGAGGTGATTTTAACAAATGAGACACCAGGATAACTTTGTTCCAAAATACAGAAGGAAAACTTTGATGTATTCGGACAAGGACTGAAAATTCAGGATAGAGTAATCAGTTGTTTTCTTGATTAAAAATCGATCAAACTCAAATTAAATAAAAATAATAATAAAAACAAAAACATGCTGCGCAGATGAATTCTGACATAAACTCTTTGTGTGGAGAGACTCAGAGCCCAAAAGTCAAAATGCATCTGAGGACAAATTGTTTCAAAAACTGTTTTCAGTCAACAAAAGGAATCATTTTGTGTGAGGGGGGAGGAGATGGGAACAAAATTATGCCTGCTGGGGCCTGGCAACAAAATTGCACCCTCCGGTCTCTGCACCCCTGCGTCAAGGAAAATACACTACTTCCTGCTTATAACCCTGGGGTAAAGGCTGAGCCAAGCCAGATTCCCCCTGACGACTTGTCTGGTTGGTAGACGGTGCAGCAGTGAGTGTTGATGCCCGCGGGAGACAGGACTGTGGATCCCTGCCCGCAGTCTGACCATCTCCAGCGGCCTCAGAAGCTGATAAGGGTACGCCTTAATCATGTTTGCCCTTGCTTTTAGGCGTGCCTTCGTTCCAGGCGACGTAAACAAACAGAGCCAGGACCACGTGCACGGCGAGCACGGCTACGATGGCTGCGTAGAAGTAGCTGTCGGAGCTCGACATCTTCATCGAACCTGAGAGGAGGAGAGTGTGGATTAATGCTAAAAATGTCTTAGTGATCTTAGTTCGTTACAAAGAATGCACACATGCATAACGTAAAAAAAAAAAAAAGTTATGGCCAAAAGTCTAAAAATGTCATGTTTTTTTTCTTCTTCAAAATTCCTGAACAGGAAAGTTTAGCATGGAGTTTAGTGGAAAACAACAGATCAAAGTGAGTAAATAAAAGAAAACATCTGTATATTCTTGCTTGTTCAATCAGAATTTTTATTTTTTCTTGCAAATTAGAAAAGTCTATCCAAAAATCCCGCTCAGCAACATGTTTGAACACTCTTAACGTCCTGCAGCTCTGACCTGGTGTTTGGATCGGTTTCAAAATTCCCCCCAAAGTTATTCTGACTTTAGCCTTAAATCTGGAACTTCAAAATGTTTTTGAGGTCTAGAAAAACCTCATTCAGAGAAAAGTCAATTGATCTTCCTTAGCAGATGTCGAAAAGAAAAGAAGTGAAAAAAAACAAACAGGGTTTTACTGTATATGTCATTTCTACAGTCACATTTGATTTTAAATGAGCATTGCCCTGTTTAAAGCCCTTATGCGTGGAAAATGAAAACATACTTATGCCCTGAAAATAATATTTCTGCTACAAAAAAAGTGATACAGACTCAGGGAGCACTTTCTTTTTATTTTTTTTGTGCAGAAGTCCCTTCTCAGGATGTTACACAGACTCCCATTCATGGACAGATGAATAGCAAACTCAGATATTTTTAGTTTTTCCTTGCTTGCTCTCATTCATTTTATTTACCACATTGTTGTTTTAGGTGTCACTATTTATGATGTTATTCTGCAATTCCAAAATGCTTAATAAATTAATATATTAGTGTGGATAACAGTTGAAACCTGATATTTACATTCACTATAGAAAAATGGAATCTTTTTGTTCTCACCGACATTAAATCCTGTTTGTTGGAATAATCTAAAGTATTTATATTTGGCGAATTATACGTTTGTTTCCATTTCTGCTTTCCTTAAAGTAAAAGTTTGCATCCTTTTTAACCGTTCAGTGCAGGTCAAACATTGCGGGCGTCCTTTCACTGGCTTGGTTTGCTGAAACTTTCGCCCATTAATCCTGACAAAACTGGTAGAACTGAGTCGGATCTGCAGGCTGTTTCGGTCACACACATTTTCCACAAATGACCACATGACTGCTGGAGATAGGCAGCAGAACCTCGTGGCGACCCCACGAGGACAAGCGTGTTTAGATGACGGACGGAGAATCCATCACACCCTGAATGTGTTTGTTTCTATATGCAACTGTTTAAAAACATTAATGTGACATATTCAGGCATTTAAAACGATTGTATCCGAGGATAAACCAGGCTTGTGGTGGTCCGCAATTATCTTGTCGGTGTTTGTTTGATTTTTATCCATGACGCCACATAATGAGGAAGTATGTTTAAGGTGTTACTCCCATTGTATGCTCTCTTGTTCTTAACTTGCTGCTAATAGTTGCTGAATTTTCCTACTGTGGGACAATAAAGCATATTCTTATTCTATTCTAAAATATATCCAGAGATGCATTTCTTTTAAACTCAAATGTTGTTCAGTGAATAAATCAAAAGCTTAAAGTGCAATGGCTTCATTATCTGGGCTTTCCTGGTTTATTTAAAAATATAGTAAAGTTCAGAATGTGGAGGAAGCAACAAAAAAGCTAATTGTGCTGACATTTAGCAAATAGAGATCATTTTGATGATTATAACTGACCTAAAACAGGAAAGGTTTAATCTGATGGAATATCAGACAGTGAGAAAAAAGTATGGCTTTTTATTCAGTGTATGAAAACAGTTGGTATGAACTGAAGCTGCCTGTATTAATATACAAAATATAAGAGCATCAAAAATGGTTCACGCAACATTTCCAAAAATGTCAAATATACTTAAATTACAAATATCTCAAGTTTCAAGCTATTTATTAGCAGTACTTATTGTCTGCTGTGTCTTATTTCCTCTAGATTACGCCACTGCTGCATCATAGCAGCTACTTTTATATGCATTAAAGTAACACAGTAAGACTGTGGATGTATGGAAAGGGCCTACCCCAAAAAAGGCAACAAACAATACGCCAAAAAGGCAGTCTGCAGAAGTCTCGTCGTTTCCATCCAAATTGCTGAATAATACACAAACTGAACACAGAAAAAGTGGTGACAAACTAATGAATTTTACCCTCAAAGATGTAAGCCTTGGTTGCGAAATACAACCCAATGGGCAGCGTCACCATGAGGATCGTGAAGAACAGCAGAGTCTTCAGGGCAGAAACCAAGGAGCCTTCATTTCTGCAGGGGCAAAAGTTCACATTATCCAACAAGAAGCGAACACAGCCGAGCTACTGTTAGATTTAACACCGCTGCTACTGATGTGGCTTTGTCCTTCGGCCATGGATAACACTGCGGTGCAGGATTTACGACATATCTAACAGGGAGCTCGGCCACGCACATCCCCTCTGCTGCCTGTCTGTTCACTAATGGCTGCTTCCTCACCCTCTAAAATACGGTGGAGGTCCAGCAGATGAGTCTGACGATGCTCGGACTGAGCCGTCCATCTCTGCGTCGATGAGAGGAGAGAAAAAGGTGGAAACAGGGGAGAATTTAAGCCGTTCCTTGGTGTTTTACTCTCGTTCGTGTTGTTGTGAACCCCGTTCTTCCGGCATAAGTCACGAGACCGTGACGTCGCTTAGATTTTGTCGCCAACAAGTCTCGCGATGTCAGACTCTCATGAAGACAAAATCTGTGAATGAGCGCAAATTTATGACTCTGGCCTACAATATGGCACAGTTCCCAGAATAAAAAGAGTGCAGCTACTATGTTCTGACATTTTCTTTTAAATTTCACCCCAGGAAACTTCCTGTATACTTTATATCTAGAATCTGGAGAATAAGGCTTTTCATTCTTCTTAAGATAGAAAGACACGCAGCAACGTAAATCATCTTGAAATAAAAAGCTGGACCTGAATTTGCTTACAGACTTTGATCTTTCACCAAATGGGCAAAATGTATGCAAAAATACAGCCCAGTCCAGGTTATAATTACTTTTAATTTGATATGAATTTAGTATTTTGTAAAATGTCTGTAGAAAATTCAAAGTATACACAGAACTATGAACATACATTGAAGGTCTGAGGTCACATGAAACAACTTAAAAGTAAGAGAACAAATACGTGGATGAAGCTACTCTGGTCAGAAAAATACCTGGTGGTTTTATTGCACTGTTTGATAGGATCAAATGGAATTTATGTGTGATTAAATTAAAATGACTTTTTTTTGTAAGTTGGAATAAAATAATTAATTGAATTAAATTTAATATAATTCATTTGAAAGCAGCATTTATTAATATCTTACAAAAATTATCTTATCCAGAATAAAAATGAGACATTTTTGCCATTTTTTAAAATGGAGAACTTCGCAGACTCCAGCTTCCTAGAAATTTAATAGAGTATAACTCGATAAAGTATAACTACTTACATAGTTAGCTCCACTTTAATTTTGCAATTGAACATGTTTGTTGTCCTTGCATGCAGGAAAACACAAATGACACGCAAATCCCAAGAGCCAAGGTTTCTGGGCTAAAAATAAGCCCAAATCATCATCCTTCCACAACTCTGACTTTTAGGATAAGATGTTTATGCTGGTGAAGTGTGTTTATTTTTCCTCAGACATGACTCTGGGCAATATAGGAAAAATGTCTCCACTTTTTTCCCTTGCTGTCCAAAGGAGTTTGTTTCAGGGGTCTTGCGGTTAGTTCATATGCAAATTTAAAAACCAAGCTGGGATGCTGTTATTTTTAGACTAGAGAGTTTGTTTTTTTTTTGTTGGGTTTTTTATTGGGCGGGGGCTCCTGACTGCCTTTCCAAACATGCCATGACTTGATATATATTTTTTCCTCCTTTTTAAAGTCAAAAAAGGTCAAATTTTATCTTTGTATCTAAGGATCTGCTCAGCCAGAGATATGCAGTATTTGCAGACGTTTTCACATCTCTTGAACATTTTCACATTGTGTCAGGTCCCAGGTTTTTTGTTTGTTTGTTTGTTTTTTTTAACAAAAGTTACATACTTCAGTCTTGTCAATGCACTGGTTCATAGTTGGTTTCCAGACAGACAACAACCCTAAACATTCAGTCCGAGTTAGATTGAAAATACTTTTCCAATCGCTGTTGTCTCTTACCGTTCAATCTTCCAAGCACCAGTGCAGTTGTCTGGTGTGTGACCTTGGAGGAGTTTAGCTTTCTGGCCCAATTGGCGAACAAAACTCAGACTTACTTGGAAATGACTTCACAACTTTTAACAGATTGATGAGCAGCACTATAGCCGCTTAACAAAATTACATATTGAAGCAGTGGAAACAAATATAAGTATATATAAGAAATATTCTGAAAATGTGACACAAACTAGACCTGAATGATAAAAGATTAACATTAGATCATCCTCATCAGAGGACATGCTAGTGCTCGTGCTGCACACGAATAAACGCGTCCTTTCTTGCTGAGTCTCAGAAGTGAAGTCATTTTATCTGTTTCATGCGAGCTGTGCGCTTCGTGCCGGTGCACCGGCTGCGTTTCAGGGCTGATGTCTCCCAAGCAGAGCCTCTCGGAGTGACCCTTTCTGCTCCAGTTGGCTTCACGCCCCGTGATCCGACGATCAGCAGGTTGCCCAAAACACACTTAATTCGAAAAGACTCCTTAAAGGGGCCAACCAAACGCAGGAGGAACAATTCATTGGGGTGTGTTCAAAATAATCATTTTGCTTTGTGAAGCAATTTCACTTGTGTGCTAGTAATGGCAAAAAAGAAAGAACGCCCAGAACATCACAGGCTCTGGAGACAGGAAGGGCTGTCACGGTGAATCATATCATTCGTCAGCCACGTTGCTGGATGAACAAACAGGAACAATCCGAAAAATAGTTTTCTGCCCATTTTGTTCTCAACGATGATGCACGCTTGCAACTGAGGAGACACGGCTTCCAGCTCTTAACATCGCCATGTTTATCTGGGGTTTGTAACTTAAATGCATCACGCCTCATTCACCTCCATCCATCGTGAGTGGCAGGGTCGATCTTGACCTGCAAGAGAAGCAGCGCGGAGTGCGACTGAATGTCGACATGCAGCTCGCGAAAAAAAGAAACGGAAATGAGATGTTGGAAATGTGGTCCCTGACCTGCAGCTGTGCGACACAGGGCTTTGTGTTTTACAGCTTGTTATTTATTTTTTCAAATAAAATCTCCTTTTGTTTTCTGTCTCTCAGCTTCAGATGCCTATAATTTGCCTTGTTTCTGTTACATTTCAGCTTTAACGCAGCCTTTCATGGGTGGATTAGGCATTTACTACAATGTTGATTGCTCTCACTCACATGAAATCAGTTTGTCTCTCTTTGTTTCAACAGTCCAATAAAGCCGCCAGTTCTGGTTATTTATGTTACTAAAAGCACAGTGTTGTTTAATTTCCCTTGAAATTTAGCTAGAACCTATTACGTATCCTCATTGTTTTTGCAGTGAAAGATGATTTTTCCTGATGCAAATTTGTCGTGTCTTTTTCTGATTTCATTTGGAGAGCCAATGAAAACCTTCCATAAGGGATTTGGCTGTTTAAGAGATTGTATTTCTTTTTTTCTGATGTTTTTCTTTCTGTGTCTCAAAAAGTCTTTCGGCAACAATTTATTTGAAGGCATGTGCATAAGACTGACATGACACTGTCATAAATATGACATAACGTCTGTCATGAACATAAATAAGTCTTTATGAATGTTGTCATCAAGTGACATTTGGTAAATAGTGACACTTTTAATGGAAAATTTAAAATTAAAATTAGCATTAAAAGCCAATTAAAAGTGCCATTTTAGGATTAAAGTGGCATTATTTGCTAATAATGCAAAGTTCGCACTTTTAGTTGACTTTTAATGCAAAAATTTAAAGACATTTTGCATTAAAAGTGTCACTATTTACGGAATGACACTTCATGACAGCATTCATAAAGACTTCGTTATGTTCATGACAGGTGCTATGTCATATTTATGATGGTGTCATGTGCTGATTTTTCTAAAAGTATATCCATAATTAAATATATGTCAGATGTCATTCTGGGTTGTTTCCAAGTAGGTTTTAAATGTCATCTCCATGCTTCATGTGCAAGCAAACATATATGGAAAATTCAATAATTTTACTTCGTATTTCTGAGTTTTTTTTTTCTATTACTTTTTTCAAAAATTGATACTTTTACCTCCTTGTTGCTTAAGTAATTATTTCAGTTAAATCCCAGCATAATACTTTTGGGAAATTCTCTCTCTGGTGTAACTTCAAATACTCTGACATGCAAAAGACTCTCATGAAAGAAGTTCTGCCAATCAAAAGAGCTGGGATTAATTGTAAAATAAATAATGACCCCTTCTCATAAACAGGTCATCTGCAAACATTCCAAACACAGAGCCCCATCATGGGATAGACTTTGATTATGTATTTTGTCTGAAAACAAAAAACGTACATGGAAATAAATCAGACGGATTATTGCAGTGAACTTTGGCAATAAACCATAACTTACAACAGATGTAGCCAGATAGAGAGGCACATTCTCACCCAGTCATAAAGGGAGGAATTTTAATAGAATAGCTTGATAAAAAGAAACCCTTTGCATGGAATAAATTAGACGCTATTTTTTGCAAGGTCCACGCAAACATGTCCTTCCTAGTTATCCTTGCCGTTATTCTCCTCTCGGCTTCCTGGGAGTTTTTCCACGACTTCCTCTGGACTCCCCAGGTTATGCTGTTTGCTTCGTCACAAGTTGTGCATGCCAAACGCGGGACGCCGTGCGCTCCGCACCTGTTGTTGAGCCACACAAGACCGTGACCTTCCGAAGATATTTCAAGTGCGGTAACCAGGAGTTTCCATGAGAGGCTATAGCAGAGCTTACAATGCTCTAGGAATAGCTTACGGTATTCATAGCTTTATGATCCATTGTTGGGTCAACCACTGTCAGACTGAAACGATTCTTGAAAGCAGTCATTCATGCCAGTCAGTATGTTGGTCCTGCACTGCGGCGGTAACTCTGTTTGTCAGAGTCAGCATGTGGGCAGGAGGAATGGTTGGGTCCGGATGCGGATCGGAGCCCAAACAGAACAGGGATGGACGTGTGACGGGTTTATCTGTATAGGGAGCTGCTGCTTCGGCTCCAGAGGTTAGTTGGAGTTTGACAGATCCTGTGATGTTTCCCAGAGAGTTAAAGAGTCAGTCAAACATGAGAAGGAAAGTTGTGCCATCACCTTGCAGAGTTCGATACGTAACACATCCCTCCAAATGCTGGTTGGTCCACAGCCATCTATTTACTTATTTATTTATTTCTTTGCCAAAATAATCAAGGTTTGATGTTTTGTAATGACCCTAATGCAGACAACAAGATTTTATATGTTAGTGTTTTCACTCACATGTAACATCTGACTTTAATGTATCATTATTGCTTTGGAAATGTTGACATGCCAGATTTTATATATTTTTTTATATTTTTTTTGCTGTTTAAAAGAGTCAAACTATTCTATAAAAAAGTTTCTATGAAGACTAAAACTGCTCAGCGGTGACTGCTTTTGATTCCCTTTGTTGATAATACAAATAATAAAAAATAGGAAATGATTTTTGAATGTTAAAAACAAAAAAAAAATCAGAATCAGATTAACTTTTTTCAGAGCAGGTCAGTTAGAAAAGGTTGGGCCAAAATGTTTTGTGCATTTCTATTAACCATCTGTTACTTTTTCCTATTTAAAAAGCATTTTATTTCATTTGGTTTACAATTTTAATACCAAGTTTACGGTTGACATAAAAGAAACAATTAAAGATGCAAATACAAGAGAGCACAAACTAATAAAGACAGCTGCTATTCAGTATGAAGATTCCAGCAGTGAACCAATCATTTTGAAGCAATTTTGAAATGTCAGTTCTAAGTGTTTAAATCTCATGATTTGCTCGGCTAGAAATCGAGTTCAATAAGTTTTTTTCAAAGGCAAAATTAACAGAGAATCAAAAATATGAACTGAAAGGTCGATTTTAATTAATAGCAGATTCTTCTTCTTCTTCTTCTTCTTCTTCTTCTTCTTCTTCTTCTTCTTCTTCTTCTGGATGCTCCCCTCAGGGGACATTACAGCAAATCACATGCCTGCAGAGTATAACTGAGTTTTTTCCCGTGACATTTCTTTATTAATAATCAGAAGGAAATATTGTATATTATACTCAGAATAAGACAATGATGAATTTCTGTTTTTGTCGTTTTCTTAATATTGAAGTGTCATAGAAATAGCCCTCAGGAGAAAATTAATGCCAAAACAAGTAACTTTTGAAACTTTTGCACCTTTTGTGTTTTATTTAAAAGTGTAAAAATATAGAGATTTTACACATCTGGACTAAAGTGCAGACCTAGAACAATTATTGAAATTGTTCTAGGTCTGCATGAATTTTTTTTTTTTTTTTTTTTTTGCATGATCTAACAAGGAAACAAATTAAGACGTTCCTCCATTCAGGAATTTGATTAGTATAATTAATACCAGTTCATAAGGCTGATTGTGACTGATTAGTATATAAATGTTATTTCATTTTTGTAATCAAATAATAACAAGTAATGAAAGTCATGAAAAGGTAGTTATCAACATTTTACGTTTTGAGTTCATCCTTCATGCAAGCAAAGAGAAATTCTTACAAAAAAAAGTTGAAGGAAATTATTTTGAATAAAAAACAGAGGAAAGGCGATTGCTCTCCGGCTGTTTCTAGCAGAAAGGAGAGTCGAGTTAGAGGAAGCATGGACAAGTTTAAACACTTGCTGCAAATATTGTCCTGTTTCAGATTCAGCAGCGCAGCGCTGCATGACTCTGGATGACAGAATTAGAGCATAATAAAGCAAAGGTGCCGTTGTGTTTGTGTAGGTTTCCTGTATTGCTGCCTGGGTGTCGTGCCCGAGGCTGGGCAAGCAGAGATGAGGATTGTAGACTGACCTGATGAGGAGATGATGATGATGAGGTCTGCAGGCACCACGGCGGATAACGCCTATCTAAGGAGCAGCAGGAGGAGACGGAGAGGAAAAATACTGGAGCATGAACAGTTATGGCTCTAAATGTGCTATTGTAGTATTTCTAAATTGTATTTCATACGAGGAAATGTATCTTTGTTGGAATTATACATTGTTTTTAGGATCCTTATGGATCTAGTGTAGCAAACCAGAGCTGTGTAAGTGTGGGGATATGTTCCCATGCAGACAAATTAATGTTTAATCCCCTCTGTTGTCTATGATCCTGTCAAAAAAAACAAAACAAAAAAAAACGATATGAAATGTTTACCCTGTCTTGTAATTCCAGCCTTCATCGGCTTCTCTGGACCTACTGCACCTTAAAGCCCCTGACATCCCTTCGGGAGATGTAGCAACCCATCATATGCATGAGAACACAAGCGTTCCTAAACCTGATGCAAAAATCCATTAGGAGGCTTGCTCTTGTAGCAGTGGACTCACAATGAAACCCTGCTGGTGTAAGTGCAATGAAGTGCAAGAACAGTAAAAATTCCTGTGTGCACAAGCAGGAGCTAAGTCTGGTTTTCATGCAGCTGGCAAAAAACCCCAACAAAAAACACCATTGCACGCAAGCGCTGGGCTATATAATGCCTCATTGCTCATTTATCTTGTGTTAGCTGCGTTCACGGTGAGGTTTTGCTGCTGGTGTGGAAATAGCCTTTATCTCACTCAAATAATTAGTTTCTTTGAGACTTCCTGTGCAAACAAAAAGGGCCTGTGGAGGAGAATGAAATCCACAGAGCTGAGTTTTATGTCATCGGGGAAAAAAAAAACAAAAAACAGATTCACACCCTTAGTTCTCTTGGTCCAAGTTTTCCACATAATTATTCAGTGATAAAGAGAACAATTTAACTGCAGCTAAAAAAAAATACGACAAATAAATATTAGAAAAGAACATAATTTACATCACATTATGAGTTTTTGACTTGGCTCTACTCTTAAATTAAAACTGGAAGCAAAAATAAAAATTTAAAGCTGATATTACAGAGCAACTGGGAGAACTTGGAGACGGTTTTAAAGCAGTAATCATAATTTTCTGATTGCTGTTGGATAGATCCTAAAAATTCCCAATGTTTGAAAGAATTTTTTAAGCAGTCAATTTATTGTTCACCAAATTCAAAGAAACATTCGTCCTCACAATTAGAGAATAATCCTGTCATACAAACTTTTTGCAATCTTTGAACTTAAACTCATGCATCAGTGCTTCTGTGGGGTTTGTGTGTGTGTGTGTGTGTGTGTGGGGGGGGGGGTGTGTGCGTGTGTGTGTGTGTGTGTGTGTGCGTGGGTGTGTGTGTGTGTGTGTGTGTGTGTGTGTGTGTGTGTGCTCTGTGTTGTCAAAGACTCTGCTCTTTTGGAGGATTCTTCCTGCTGAAGGGGAAACTTTCCTTCAACTGTCTCCACTTGCATGCTCTGTTTGAAGGATTACTGCAAAGTTAACTACATTACTTCAGGGTCTGTTTGTTTTGCAAAGATGTTATGAATCTGTGCTATATGAATATGTTGAATTGTATTGAATTAAAAAATTATAATCCTTAGTTTGTTACATGACATGTAGGGGATAAAACATATCAAAAGTTGCTCTAGTAAGATGACATCTGGATTAAAATGGCTTTCATGCAATAAAGGGTTCAACTGGTCACGATTGATGGAAAACCAAAACTTCTTATGACCTTGAACACATCATCCTCAATGTGAAACCTGGCGGTATCAGCACCATGTTGTTGGAAGGACTTTTTTATTTTATTTTTTATTTTTTTTACGCAATTTACAGACAGTAAAAGCCGAACTTGTGATTGTAATGTCAGAAAATGAGAAATTATCCACGAGATAAGAATAATTTTCCGAGGCACCACATCCAAACCAAGTAGGAAATTAAAGTTGGCAGCTTCTTTAAACGCTCGGATAACAGTAGCTGGAAATTCTTGTAAACTGAACAAATGACCCTTTTATTAAATTATCAGAAAAAAAAAAAAAAAAAAAAAACGGATGATGCCCAGCACCCGAAAATCTATATAAAAAGCAAAAGAACAAGAAATGAAAAAGAAATAGCAGCAGAAGATAAGATGGGAGGAAGGAAAGATGACCCATTTGTGTATAAGTACTTGTTGTGATGGAGCTGATGCTGTCATATCCCCCCGAGCCGCTTTAGCTACCAACCAGTAGCTGACATTTCCCTGGCATGTGTGCCGCGCATTTCTTTTGCACGTCACAGTCACTTATTTGTAAAAAGCAGAAGTGAACGGCTTTGTGCCCCCCTTTTTGCAGCCCGGAAAACCTGACAGCACCTGGCTCTTTACGCTCGACTCTGACATCCAACGACCCATCTGAGCTTAGAGGCTTTAAACCACAGCAAGGTGTCAACAAGTCAGAGGATATGGATCGCTGGGCGAATGTGAAATGTAATATACTCTCTTAGAAAGTTCGAACATCCTGAATGTGTCGTTTGAAACGCGTAATCTGTTTAATGCGTCAACAAACTGCATCACTTCAAGAAGGTGTCACGCAGCCGTCTCGGAGCCTCCCTGTGAGGTGAAATGCTTCCAGTTTGTTTTGCGGGGTGGAAGTTATGCTGGGAGCCTGTCAGAGCTCATCTTGGGTATGGGTGACATGCGCCCAGGCACACTTGCATTATCATGAAATTACATCTCCTTGGCTTCTGATGCATATCGTGCCTCGCAGACATTTAATAAACAAGAGGGCCGGCTTTGTTTATCAGTTGCTCTTCCTCTTTTGACAGTTTCTAAAATCATTTAGAATCATTTTGAAAAAACGCCTTCAGACCTTTAAAAGTCAATGCATTTGGAGAGGTAGAAGTGGTTAGAAGAATTTATTTTTTTTATTTTACAAAAAAAAACATATTTTCATTCACACAAAGCCTGTTGGAATTTCTTTCTTTTTTTTCTTTATTTGAAACCATAGCAAAGGTTTCACAGATATTATAAGTGTTTTAACTTGTCTTTTTTTTCCAGGGTGAAACAGTGTTGTGGTGAATTAACAACTCTACATTCTCCACAAAAAATAAGCTTGAGATGTTCTCACAAACCGAGGATGGAGTATAACGTCATCTTCTCTGCAGCTTTGATAAAGAAGACTTATTCTCCAAATTGGCACCTAGCCCTCTTCTAATACTCTAAGCCACTTAATCCCAATAAGACCATTAAGTCCTTGGTAATTGACTGAGCATCAAAGCTTAAAAGGATTGAATTTACAGGGAAATTACAAACATTGGGGCTTTTATTAATGCTGCATTTGAGAGACCAAAGAAAGTGTAGCAAGAAAAAAAAAACTTTCTTGTCGTGTGCTTCTGACTAAGTCAATCAGTGCAAATAAAGGCAGGGAGTCTTTTTCTTCCTAGATGCACACATGTACGGATGTGACAGAAAATAAATCCTCACGGCTGTATTGAAATTAAATAGAAAATATTCAGGAAACTAATTTGTATCCACTCATTTACCAAAATGTTTCAGTGGATTGTGATTTGTGCATCTTTGTGGTTTTATCTGCCTTCACCCAGTTAAACTGCCTGCACTTCAATGCAGCGTAGCTCGGCAATCGCAGTTGAAAGGGCAGTATTATTTCAAATTTACTCTTTTTTTAGCTTTTTAACATACATGGCGGGTTGCTTTGATTGTTTCATGCATGTTTTTTTAATCCTTGAATATCCCATGGCAGCCATTTGGGTTTGAACCAGGCGCTGCCTAGACACATAACACTGCCCCTTTAAGAGGAAACATAGTCCTACGTGTCTCAACTGTTGTTCAGCATTTTGGAGGTCACAGAATATTGTCTTTTGATGTTCGATGTTCCTTGCAATGAACATCGATATTTGGGAGAGCACACAGAGATGCATCTAAGTAGATTTCAAAAATATTGAAAAATAGAATTATTTTATTCATTCAGGACCAAAATAAGATATATGCATATGTGTGTGTGTGTGTGTGTGTGTGTGTGTGTGTGTGTGTGTGTGTGTGTGCGTGTGCGTGTGTGTGTGTGTGTGTGTGTTGCGCAATAAATTGTTGTTCAGAGCGCTGTATCCAAGCACACTAATGGAAAGTTGAGTGGAAGGAAAATGTGTGAAGGAAAAATCTACATGGATTCCTACAACTTTGAGAGGAATGTGAGGCGAAGGTCAATACTTCAAGAGCCTCCAAGACATGAGTAACTACTGTCACAGTAAGATCAGTTTTCCAGAGTCTTGTGGAAAAAACCCAGAGGCACAGAATCATGACTGACTGAGGTCAAGTGTGACGTTTCCTCTGTGAGTGATAATTTGGGGAGTTGTGTCAACTTTGGTGCTAAACTCAATGCCAAACTGCATAGTTGCAGAAATTCCTGTAAAAGCAGCATTTAGTACAAATACTGTACAATAGTTGGATATAACTTTAGTTTGACCTACATTACTAATATCATTAGTCTTATGTAATTTTATAAGAATCTAAGAGTCTAAGATTTTGAATTTTTATTCATCATAAGCCATAATCAAATAAAAACCTAAATCTAGACCGTGAAATTATACGTTATCGAGAGGCACTGACATGCTTTGAAACAGAGTACTTTATGTCAAGTTTCCATGGTGTATAGATTTTTGGGAGACATCTGGATAACTCCACACTTAAAAACAAGAAACAAAGATAAACATCCAAAACAGGCACTGAGTGAAACATGGCACCATTACTTGTCCAGTGTAACATCAATTTATACATTTATTTCAGCTATATTATTGTTCGTTATAGCCGGTGAAGGCTTACTCTTTAGCCCCTCGGTGGCACATCTGGATGTCTCCATGAGGAGCAAACGTGGGACGCAAAGGGCAAGGAGGATCGTCTTGTACTCCTTACGGAAGTTTTGGTTCAGCAGTCCGTATATGATGGCGTTGAGGCAGCTGTTGAAGTATGCCATGAAGTAACTTGTGACAAAGAGCCACTCAGGTATGTTGGGCGCCACTTTTGCGGGATTTATAGCCACAGCCAGACCTATGAGGTTCAGCGGAGCCCAGCACACCGCAAACAACACAAACACCATGAACATAGTCAGGAAGTTCCTCACGTCGCTGGGCTTCGGTCTCGTCCTTTGTTCCGGTTTCACCCGGTGTTTCACTTGAATCACCAGGACCCATATCCTCATGTAGCAATAGGACACCACCAGGAGCGGGATCAGAAAGTGGATGACCACCACTGAGATGGTGTAGTACGAGCTGACGGTCTGAGCAAAGGTGCAGGAGTAGACGCGAGGGTCGTACTGCAGAGAGCCGACGAAGAAGTTGGGCACTGTGGCGATGGCGGTGAGCAGCCAAGTGAGGCCCAGGTAGCAGCAGGTGTTCCTCAGGCTGTACAGGCGGTCGTAGTGGAGGCTGTGGCAGATGTAGCAGTAACGGTTGATGGCGATGGCTGTGATGTTGAATATGGAGCCTATGACGCTTAGGCCCATGACGAAGCCACTGGCCTGACAGTGCAGGTCTCCCATGGTCCAGTCATTGTGGAAGATCGCTGTCAGCACAAGAGGGTACGGGTACAGCGCCACCACCAGGTCCGCTACAGACAAGCTCACCACAAAGATGTTGCCTGGAGAACAAAAGGGCAAAGCGTGAGTCATGCTGTTTTACAAAGTACCGGCTGTCAACATAATTTGGGGCATTCACTGATGTATTTTAGTTGTTTATTTTCCAAAATGATATGATTGCACAACAAATAACCTCAACGATTCAAAAAGTTTCTAATTCAGTTTCTACTCTACTATAATAACTGCTGCCTTACGAGTTGCAGCCATCAACAAGTTCTTGAAGTTAAACTTTCGTTTCATCAGTAATGGTGGAGTTCATTTAATTGGTCCGTCTTTTGACAGTTACCTGTCTTTAAGCATAATTCATGAATTTCCAATGGGGTGAAGGTCAGAGGTGTTCAGAAGCGTACTGAAGTAACACCCAATTATGTCAAAGTATCAAAAACCTGAGCCGAACCCTCACATGAAAGGAAATTTGCTTAGAATATTCAAAAACAGCACAGGAACCAGAAAGTTTTTCAGAAACTCAATGAAGCCTGTTTTACATCGCCATGGACTCAGAGGTGTCTACCGAGAAGGAGACCTCGGCTCTACTGCTCCAAAAAAGCACCTTCAAACTTGACTGATGCAGCCGCCCACGTTGTCAAACCAAATGCATTCAGGAGACACCTGAGAGAAGGATGAGCTATTTAGACAAAAATGATGAGAAGAATGTCTAAAGTAGTCAAGTTGAGGTTTTCAAACCTAAAAACACTGTTCCACCTGTCAAACGTGGTGATGCCGATTTCATGTTGACTATTAAGCTACCAGGAACCCCAGTGGCTTCCAAATAAGTGGAAGAAATAAAATAGAGGAAGGTCCACTTCAAATTCTCCAACATCACTTGGTTAAAACGAGAACTAAAACAAGGGAAAATAAAAAAACATGACTCAGTAGTAGTTTTGAAGTGCACAGATCAGAACTATATTGAGTTTCTGGAATGACTCTGACCTCTCTTGAAAACATGTCAAAAACAAAAATAAATGAAGCTCGTTGGTGGGTAGAAAAAGCTTCTGGTTGAGGTGCAGCTTGCTTACATTTAATCAAGATCAGAATGAGTACGCTTCGGCAAAGGTGTGGATTAGAGAAGAACTGACAGCAGGTGCAAAATGACTCAACTTGTTTTTGAAAATCACTGAAAAATACGAATAAATCACACATTGTTTGAGTTTAATAGAATGCATTCTCAATGCAACTAATGGTAAATGGCACTTTATCAAGTCCAGAGGACCTAAAAGCACTTCACACTACATTCAGTCATACATGCATTCACACACACATTCACACACTCTTTCACTCGCCCATTGACCATTGGAGATAGGATCCTGCCCCAAACGACACTGCAAGGATAAGAGGGGATATAACCAGTGGATACTGGGAATATTAAAGCAACAGTAATATAAAAACCAGTAGACCTTTTAGAAGCAGGTAACATAAAACACATTGATTTTTAAGAGTGTTTTTTGTAGTCTGTTTTCTGGTATGTTTAAGGCATTAATCATTGAACCTAGTTCCCTGTCTTCCCTGTGTATGGCAGCAGTAACGCAATAAAGAGAGAACCAACGTAGAGCAGTAAACCGATGTGAAGCAGCGCCTGACTTAGGAAAGCAGTGCATAACAAACCGTTTGAGAAAAGCAGACCGTAACTGCGTTATGAGAGTCTCTTAATGGTTTTGTCTTTTCATCTTGGTTTCTCATTATCAATTGTGAACCTTTTTCTTGACTGTATCAGTTTAATCACAAAACAACGATTAAAACGGACTGAAATAATTTCTTTTTACTGTCCAAGTCCATGTATTCTCTGTCACAAGCTCTTTTTCTTTTGTATGTCTTGCTTAGTCTTGTTATGTCATCATAGTCAATACTGACATTTTTTATTTCTTTTCAGTCATCTACTGGTCTGTTCTTTCAGTGCGAGCTAAAAAAAAAAAATTCAGTATCCTTTAAATGACAAAGACTGATATTTGTCTTCTGTCTGACTTTGGTGGTCCTCTCAATTTTTCCTTATGAAACAGCAATCTGACTCTCTGCTGCCGGGAACATTGTGAGCTTCAGTGAAGGTC
The DNA here is from genome assembly GCF_051168715.1 of Poecilia mexicana. Lineage (NCBI taxonomy): Eukaryota > Metazoa > Chordata > Actinopteri > Cyprinodontiformes > Poeciliidae > Poecilia > Poecilia mexicana. The sequence continues at coordinate 23,830,722 of NW_028263379.1, forward strand.
AGAGTATCCATGTGTCTGGGCATGTCGCAATGTGTGAGAATATCTGTTTGTTCTTTTGTTTTTTTTCAATGTCCTTAATGAGTTCTGTAAGACATTTCATCAATAGCTGCCTTAAAAGTAAGTCTGGAGGTATACTAAAATCAGAGGTTAACATGATGCAAGAAATGCAATGTGTTAGCTGCAGATGAAGGATCGTTATATTCCCATGCTGCTATCACAAACTTAATCTTAAAAGACACTGTAGATATAAAGATATAAAATGTTTTTGTTATGTCTGAAAAAAAAGAAGACATTTCAGATATAAAAATCTGAACCCTAAACCATATATTCATGAATGTCAGAAATACCTTTTGCTGAAATTACACCTTGATTTCTTAGGGAGCGGCGAGGTGTCTCTGCCAGCTCTTCACATTTTGAGATGGATTTTTTTTTCCAATTTTTCTTTGCAAAATAACTCAATTTCTGTCAGATTGAACGGATAGAGTATGTGAAAATCCATTGTCAGATCTTGCCACAGATTGTCAGCTGGATTAAAATTTGGACTTTGCTTGGTCCATTCTAGCACATTAAGTGCTCTGAACCATTATGTTGTGTTTCTGGCTGGTTGTTTGGGGTCATTGACACGGCAGAAGATGAACTTCTGGTCCAGTCCCAAGACTGCACAAGCTGAAACATTATTTTTGCAGGACTGATCTGAATTTGCCCAACCCAAAGCAAAACATTCCCACAGCTTGATACTCCAACGCCAGGTTTCACATTTCAAATGGTATGTCCAATGTTATATTTAAGGCGTTTCCCCTATCAGCTTTCTATTTCATATTCTTCTAGGTCAAGAAACTATACATGAATATAAAAAATGAAATACTTACATGTTTTTCAGTTTTTGTCAATCAGTTCTTAACTTAGAACTATCCAGCCTCTCTTTGTGTTTCTCCTGAAAGGGCATTTTAGTGGAAATCTGATTTTCAAATCCTCTACAAGTACGGTGATTTCCGCTTGGAAACAAAAGACAAGCGTACTGAAGGATGTCTTAGGATATCTCACTCATTTGACCTCAATTATTTATTATATATATATATATATATATATATATATATATATATATATATATATATATATATATATATATATATATATATATATATATATATTTTTTTTTTTTTTTTAAATGTTGGGTCTCTGAAGTAAAACTCATCTGAAATTTACTCTCCAAACTCTCCAGCTTATTTTTTTTACTCCTGCTATGTAGCAGGAGGATAATGGATGGATAACATGGTTATGAGGTTTGTGCACTGAATGTGGCACCTGCTCAAAAATCTATTCAAAGTCATTCTGCTCCATGTAGCAATGGTCGTATGCTAAGCTGACCAAAGCGCAGGTAGAATGCAACACCTTCGTGTTGATCTTACTCACATTTCTTGTAGCTCAACCCGGTACCTGATGCTAACAAAACGAAGGATAAAATCCCTGATTGCCCTGCTGCAGTGTCTGCATAAGGTATCACTACTGAATTTATGACTTGTAAATATTTTAGTACTTAGTAAAATTCCAGCTTTTTTTTTTGTCAAATTTGGAACATCTTTGGAAAAAAATTCAAATATTTACTTTTATAGAAGTAAACCATGGTTCTCATGTAATGTGAAAACCAACATGTCTGTCAGGGTTCCTGTGTGTGTGTGTGTGGGTGTGTGTGTGTGTGTGTGTGTGTGTGTGTGTGTGTGTGCGTGTGCGTGTGTGTGTGTGAGTGATGCATCTTTTCCAGTGAGGATCTTGGTGGAGAACTTGGGCAGCCACACAGGTGGAGCTCATCAGCCTCATCACAGATCTGGGGCAGAGAACTTCACTCAGTGCTGGATGATTAATGTTTACCGGGAGTCTCTCTGGTCCTCTTTTGTAGTTAGTTACCTGTTACAAGATGTTGACTATCTCCTGTGTATTTGCCAGACGTTTTATAGTCCTTGTGTTTGCTGCCTCTAGGTTGTCTCGTTGGGTTTCCAAGAAGAATCAGTTCTGCTGTTTCTCCTCCTGTGGATCTTACTTGCAAGCTGCCTGCCTGCCTGCTCTGCCGTTCCTCGTTTCTCCACCCTGCTCCATCAGACCCCTGGCTCTCTGTGTAACCACCCTCCTTGCACTGGTCTAAGGACTCACCATTAACCATTCTCCACTGGCCATCTTTTCCTCCACGCTTCGCTCTGAGTCATTCTAAAGTAAACTCTTTCTTATTCCATCCCTGTTCAATCGTTTCTAGCCACCATTAGCTAACCGTAACACTCTTTAAAAACAAAACCAATCCCTTATTTGGACTCTGTTTATTCTGCATGTGGGTCAGAAGGTTAAATCCGAACACGTCAGTGTCACAGTCACCTTTTTACCTCACACTGATTATGGGAACATTGTTTATGAAATGCAGCTGTTGGCTCTTTATGATCTTATTATAGACGACTGAGCTTTATTACAGGTAAGAATTTAAACCTCTTGGCCACCATTGCATTTTATACTCTCTGGTTAACTGTCCACATCCATACTGCTGCATTAATATACTTTTATTTATGAGTCACTCTGACTTACTATCTCATCTAAAAATAAGCAAATATGTCCTACAATCAAAAGCGTTTTTTACATTCAACCTTTCTTTCTATTTTTCATTTAATTTGTTGTACGAATCACATTGACTATAATCTGTACAACAGATTATTGTTTTCTATTTAAAACGAGACACTGAGAGCTTGTGTCTCAGTAAGATCTACATTTCTAAATAAAGGTGAAATACAAAAAGAAATATATGGTTGTATGTCATGTTTTTCAGATCTTTCTAAAAAGAAATGGAAAAAAATTTTACTTCCTCTTCAAACTCATGCACCATTTTATATTAGCTTGTCACATTTAAATCCCAAAATAGATTGAACCGTGACCAAATGTGGCTTACGTTTACGTACATTAGAAGTCAATGTACATCAAAATGAGTTGAACGCTAATAACTGTACTCGTGACTTTGCGAACTATATAAAAACGATATTTATGTTTGAATGTCAGACCCTTCAGACTTGAAGAGGTGTTCCACTTTCCCAAGGCAAAGACATTTTATTTGCATAACACATTTTCAGCAACAGGGCAATTCAAAGTACTTTTCATGATCAGCTGGCAGATGAAACAACAAACAAGCAAAATTTGTCTTCCCTTCTTTGCCACTGTGCATTGGTAAAGTAAAGAGAAACGAAGACAGATTGACGTTCCAGATGTTATTAATCAAAGGCAGCGCCAAACAAATGGGTTTTTTTAGCCTTGATTTAAGGAAACTCAGTGTTCCAACATTTTTGCAGTTTTCTGGGAGTTTGTTCCAGATTGGAGGATCATAAAAACTTAAAGTGAGGCTTAAAACCGATTTTCCTTAAGCCTCAGTGAGTTTGGAGTTGCTTCGCAACAATGTAATGTAGACCTGTGTATCATCTGCGTAGTTTCAACTAATTGTACAATTTGTTCTTATCTGATTTAGCGGAAGCATGTAGATATTAAATAGGGATGCTCAAGTGGAACCAAGGGGATCCCCACATGTGACTTTTGACTGAGAAGTCACCTATCGGCACAAAGACGTCTCTGTTCATTAGACAAAATCCAGCCAAGTATTGTACCAGAGTAGCTCTACGGTTAGATGGTGATTTCATCTTTCTCAGATATTTGTTGACATTGTCTTTGTGGTGTGAGCAGATGTTATTTTCTTCCCTTTATCGCAGACCAACAGGCAGAAAGTCAGTATGATCTCGTCTCATCCTGTTTCTTGTAAAAAAATAAAATAAAATTGCGTCAATGTTTCGTTGTGTGGAAAACCTCAAATCTCTCATGGTTTTCTGACAGCCATGTTTGTGTCCCCACATAAAATTCACAGGAATTTTAGTAAAACCGATTACGAGAAAATCAAAACACAGCCTTGTTTTTTTTTTTTTTTTTTTTTTTTTTTTTTTTTTAAAAAGAAGCATCACAATAAAACGCTCTGTTAGTTTCACAGCAACTGGATGATACAGCATCTGAAGAACCGGTGCTGGTATGACCGGTTCTTCTGGACCTTGTCACAAGACACGAATAATCGAAAACGACATTTAATACTGTTACAGCGCAGCTGCTGTGGGTGGAGGGGAATCAAACTATAAACACCGTGTCAGATGAGAATATTGATAGCTTAAATTTAAAGCGGTACGACAAGCCGGGTCTGCTTTAAAAAACAAACAAATCGGAGTAAAGGCTGCATTCTGTGAAGCTGCTGCTCATATTACAGGTGAAACTCGCGATGAAATAAAACACGTTGCCCATGCAAATAAATGATTTACTGCAGCTGAACAGCTGAACCTCGCAGATTGTCCCTCACAATCCGCGAGGGACAAAAAAAACAATGTGAAAAGTGAATGAAGATTTAATTAGATAGAGCCTGTCGTAGTCATTACCCAGAATTAATTTTCCCGCGCAGCGTTACACGAGTAAAACTACGCAATCTGTAAATATGCAGAGTTATAATTGAGTTTGTGAAGTTGGAGAGACTCCATGCAGGTTGGGTCATTCGGACAGCTGGGACAGCAGCACTCAGTGACGGATTTGATTTTATGTCGATTTGAAACACATGTCAAGTGTTCGCCTGTAGGATCCAGAGCTTGTTACACAACCTGCACCGCAGGCACCACTGGACTAATTAAAATGTACCTTCCTCAACTGGATTAATTAAAGAAAAACAGCAATTGAGCGCTGTTATAATCCTACATTCCCAGAAGGACTCCCTCCCCCTCCACCCCCGCCTTCATCATATAGAAAAAAAAGTAGATGTTTATCGTGCTTTTTTTTGTTTGTTTTTTTTTTTTTCCTGGCAACTTGATCCGTCAGGGACTACAAATTTTCAACCCCCCTAAAAGCCATCTCTAAAGTCTACTGAGATAAAAATAAAAGCATTTGTTCCTCATCCTCGACTTAGCTCAGTGGGCAAATCTGTCAGATTGCATTTGTGATGCTGGCAGCACTCGCCGTGTGCATTTGTCACTGCGCAGAGGTTTGATTCCTTGCTGACACCATGTGACCCAATGCTATCATGCTCGCCTGATGCACAGGGCATGCTCCAGCTTTGCAGGTCTCTGCGGCCGAACCGCTCTCCAGCACTTATCGTCTGGTGGGTGAGGTAAGTGCTAAAACACCGCCGAGAGGATCGCTGTGCAGAGGCCAGATGACTGACTTTGTTTTTTCTGGCATTCATTATGAAAAAAACATTGGACACACCATTACCTCCCTGCGTGGTGTAATTAGCCAAGTTGGCCGTAATGATGCTCATCACGCCCAGAGCTGCAGTTTGCACTCAGGCAAACTGTTGTTTTAGTGCAAAACAGGCGACCGACAAACTTGTTCTCACACCTGCATACAAGGAGGGAGTCGTGCCCCGCCGGCCTCTTCCAGAGCTATAATTATCGAGTGTGAGTCGGACGTGGCTCGGCCCCGAATGCGGATGTGGTGCAGTCCGGCAGGGACAGCTGACACGGAGCCTTTAACTTCTCTGACACCGCGCTGTAATTATTTGATTTTACAGCGGGCTGCGCTCGCACAAAAAACTGTCAGCCAAGTGAAATGTGCCATCAGATCATCTGACTCTTGCTTTTAGTGTCTCCTGGGAGCTGAGGGGGTCGCCCAGCCAATTTTCCCCAATGAACGCTCATTGTTTGGTGAATGAAAACAATAGTTCTTTCTCGATCGTCTCTGTGTTTGTGAAAGTAAAGGGATCTGCAAAAGTACTGCTACCCTTGTGCTGTTTTTCACACGTCAGCAGCTTAGGCCCACAAACGTCTATGTATCTCATTTGGATTTTTGTTGTTGTTGTTGTTTTGACAGACCAACAGAAAGCACTAAACAATTTTCAAGGTGAATGAACATATTTATCTGAAATCATAAATATCTGGGGTGTCATTTTGTGATACCCCAAAATGAAATCCAGTGCAACCACTTTCAAATCTCCTCAAATTCACCTAAATATTACACATATTGTTCAGGGTAACACTTTATTTGACGGGGTGCGCATAAGACTGACATGACATTGTCATAAATGTGACATAACACCTGTCATGAACATGAAAGAGTCTTCATGAATGTTTACGACTGGTGTCATGAAGTGTCATTCAGTAAATAATGACACGTATAAAGCAAAGTTGATCATTTTAATGGACTTTTAATACAAGGTTTAATGTAATTTTGTATAAAAAGTGTCATTATTTACCAAATGATGCAAAAATGACACTTTTAATGGACTTTTAATACAAGTTTTAATGCAACTTTGCATTAAATGTGTCATTATTTATCGAATGACACTTCATGACAACGGTCATAAACATTCATGAAGACTCCATCATGTTCATGACAGACGTTATGTCACGTTTATGACAATGTCATGTCAGTCTATGTGCACCAGAGAAAGAATTAGATTAGTCACTCTTTAGCTTATTTTATCAGAAACTGTAGAGTACTCGCTATTTAGATGCAGAGACCAGAAGCCCAGAGGAAACTTCTGGATCAACATTGTTAGACTATTCTTCAGGCTCCTGTTCTCCGAAGCCAGAAATTGAATTAGACCAGAGGAAACTAAGTAACCCTGAATTTACATACTTTGGATCAACATTTAGATCAACATTAGATTCTCTTTCTTCTTTTGCTCTTTCCTTTGGTTTGTTATTTTGTTTGTATTTCCTTTTAATTCATGTAAAGCACTTTGAATTGCCTTGTTGCTAAAAATGTGCTATATAAATTACCTTACCTTACCCCATCAAATAAAGTGTTACCAAGTTCAGATACATGCTGTTTAATCTCAGTATTAATACAGCTGCTCTGTGACGGCTAATGAGGAACACAACACAGTAAGTGATAAAGTTGTGGGAAAACATTCTCCTATTTTTCACTATTTTTCATGTCACAGGGCAATCCGTCTGGGGACAAGGGGCATACATCAGATAAGTAGCCAAGAGAGGCAAGATGAGATTCAGAAATTCACAGTTCAGGAGGGAGAATCTGACTCTTGCTGTTCAATGCAGTTCAACTGACCTTGAATCATTAAGCAAAACTTCAGCCTTTAAGTGTTTGAAGCTGATGGAGACAAACCCAAAAGACTCGCAGGTGTAATGAGAGTGTGAGCTCGTTTTGACCCAGGAGGGCAAAGAAAAACGCACACCACACTTTTCAGATTGTACTTTAAATCAAAACTATGTATAAGTTCTACTTACTTAATAGAAATTAGCTGTAATTTTTTTGTGTGTCACATAAAAAAAAGACATTTTCTGCAGTGTAAGGTTTTTGATAATTAGCAGAGCCAAGCAAAATCAGATTCAACTTTTTCCTCACACGTCCACTTATTCATATTACAAAGGGAACAACAGGAGAACGCTGGAGATAACTCCTAATGCAGAAGAGCGAGACAAACAGAAAGGCTGCCAGTCAAGTAGCTTTTCATTCTCGTCGTTCCTACGGCTGCCTGCACACGTTGCACCCCAGGGGTCTTTGTTCCCGTGTCCCACCCACCATCCGCGTCCCATCACTCTGACCGGAAACGTGACACGCCGTACTGTGCTTTGATTCCCTCGGCTATATTTAAACACCTTTGAAGGAAAGATGAATTCACAAAAAAAGAAGAAGAAGAAGAAGAAGAAAAGAAAACAGGAATGGGAGGGGGAATTGTGTGGGAGTGGTGGCATTGCTTGAATCTTTCTGTCAGCAGTGTGTGGCTTAATCTCAGATTAGATTACATTCTCTTCACTCAAATTATGATAAATAGGCGAGAACAACCTTTCAGCAAGGACGTTAGAGCTGATGAGACGCTGGTGACTGCACTGAGTTATGTTCGGGGAGCCTGGGGATTTGGACAAGTTTAAGATTAAGCTGACTTGAGTTGCCTTGAAGTGATGCAGCCTGCGACAAGTCCGACCAACGAGAATCACTGTCATCCGAGGAGTCCAGCGAACGAACCCGAAACCAAAGACTCAGAACACCATTAGGATTTTATTGAGGACATCTATGACGGAACGAGCGAGCTCTTCCAGGAGAGAGAGAGAGAGATTCAGATTCAGATTCAGTCAGATAATCTCAAAATGCGACAAAACGCCTGCCATGATTTTGTTGTCGGGAAGAAGAAGACGACACGCTAAGCGTAGTGTACAGAGTGATATTCCCCATGGATCTGTGCTGTCAATTTAAATTGGCTTCTGGTCTGACTCACTAAGTCCACGGACTGAATTAACCCTCCCTCTGGATTTTTTTCCTGTTTTTATTTCTTTTTTTTTTCTTTTTACAAGAGGGTAGAGTAAGGAGCTCATGACTCTGGAGAGACGCGGGGATGTAATGCATGATTTCACAAAATTCAGCTTCATCCCCCAAAACCTTACGTGCCCCATGACCCACCGCTCTCAACACAGTGGCACAAACTAAACACACACACATGCACGCACACACACACAGAGACATATACAGGCACTGGCTTTTGCTTTGAATTTCCTCTTTCCATCTGCTCCCTTCCTCCTTCTCTCTCCTGCATTTTGTGAGTGTATTTTTAGTAAGGCTAACCCCATTGGGAAACTCCAGTATTAACATTCCATTGGCAGTCCTACAGTACAGAGCCCCAATATATATCTATATATATACGCACACCCTCAAAGGATGCTGAGCATGCAATGGAACATGATCTACCAATCCTTGCTTGTGCACAGATACAGTTTCTATTGGGATGCACCAGCGGCTTGTACAGAATGCATATGTGCACATGTCCGTGTTTGTTGTGGTGGAAGACAGAGGGATGCAGCATGTAAAGTGAAGCCGAGCGGAACGGTCCTGCTGCTGCTGCTGCCGTTGTGTGTGTGTCGAGAAGCAAAAACCAGCTGCCGTAGAAAAAAAAGCGTATTACAGAGAGAAATAAAGGGGGTTGGGGAGGGGGTGACGTGTTCAAGCCACAACAACAAAAAAAGAAATAAGTCTAAGTGTTGCTTTTACCTATTGTCAGTCATGATTTCCATCCTTTAAGCACAGAAAGACCGCCCCGTGTCTCCTAATGGGCCCCCACAAAGCAGCCATCCATCACAGAGATGGAGGTTTTCATGGCGGACAGCTGTTTGGAGCTATTCGGCTGCATCCGTTTGAAAGCTCCGTTCAATTAAACTTTCATACGACGAGGAGCCAAACACGGCTATAAATAGCTTGATAAGAACAGAGCAGAGTTTGCTTACAGCTGTAACAATTTCAGACACTCCACGACAATGAAAAGGCATCTAAAGGAATTTCGGGGTTAGCACTCCTTCACACTGACGGATCACCTCCGCGCTCGGACCAATTAGAGCGGGGAGGACACCGAGGTCTGCAATCACCGCAGTGTCCCACAGTCAAACAGCGTGAGGCCATTCACTCCTGCCCCATTGTCTGAGCCCGGCCAGCTATGCCATTTACGCAAAGCAGAAACATTAAATTATTCTTTTGGGGACTTCCGAGCTTCTCGCCAAAGGATCTCGGCTGAATTAAACGGACGTGTTATGTAACGTGTTTAAAATATCAATTAGAGGCTCATTATTCCAACAACACTGTCCGACCTAAGCGGGCAAGTCTCGTTTACATGCTCTCATTAGCATCACGTTGGGCTTGCTGAGTTTTCTGCTCCTGATTCTGACTATATATAATGTCAGCAGTGAGGAGCTCTGCATGTTTTGCCCCAACACAGATCCAATACCAAATACATAGTTTCCTGACTTTATCTCAGGTTAGCATAAAGTTGTTTTTTTTTTTTATGTCTAGTTTTATAAGAAGTTGCAGCACCATCACTGCCACTAATGCTGTGAAATTTATCTTATTGGTGTCTTGGACAGAAAACTCAAAATTGGCATTGTGGCACCTTTTAAATCTTTCAAAAATCATTAAATCCTGGGCTTTACAAACGTAGGAATTTCTGCTTTTGTGAAGGCTCTGAAATCTGAAAATGATTCAACAGGCAGGAGCAGAAGAACAAAACCCAGACTTTCTAGAGATACTTGAAGGTGTGCCTCAAGGCTCCATTGTTTTTCTTTTAAATGACTTATATTAATGCATTCAAGCTACACTGAATATTATATAATCTGTTACACATCTGCTTTCACTGCAGCACAGGCAAGAGTACTTCAGATTACATTTCGATCAAAATGAAAAGTTAACCATTCGATCAAAGACTTTCTTGTAGGACTTTGACAATCTAGGATTTTTTCTCTTGCCTTATATTATATTTATTAAAAGTGTGTTTTCCTATAAGTACTTGAATATGGGTTGAAGAAGAGCTTCTATGAATCTGAGACTTACAATGAAACCTGATTTTTATTTCAGGAATAAATCTTGTCTTTTATCGCAAACAAACATCTGTTCGTTATCGCTTACAGTGAGATGCTGTACATGCGAGCAGCCATTTATTTCAGAAGGTAAATGTCTGACACAGCTGTGCTTTCTCTGTGACTGAGTTGGTCACAGAGAATCTTTAATCCTCTGTACACCACAGCGTTGATATGCTTTTATTTTTATTTATAAAGCTCTGCTGGCAAAACTTCCAGTTTACCTAAGGAACTTAAATTTCGTTTGCTCCAAATTGTTGCTTTGACAGATTTCAGCAAAACAGCAATTCTCCTACGACGCACAGCGGACTTCAGACGATCTGCAAGAAATTGTTGAACTCTTAATCCTCCCCATCCATTAAGAGAATCTTAAAGTAATCCAGAGAGGGAGGAATGTCATTGTTCTTCATGAGAGGTCACTGCGGTTGGATCGCTCTTTGTCTTTGTTTTTCTTTGCTTGTTTTGTTTGTTATGTGTTATTTATTTGCTTCCCATAGCTCTGTGTGGCTGCAATCTTGGTCAGGGATATACAAATATACAGCCGTATTTTTTTCCTTTAGTTTTTTCAATGGCGACACTGTGGGGATATTTTTTTTGCTAAATTTCATGACAGACAGGATCCCTGGAGAGCAGGTCACGCCACCCAAATCAAAAACAGCCGCCAACTCAGACTGTAAGCCCAGGTTCACACCAGAATGTGCTTTTACTCCAGTTATTTTTCTGATTGATAAAGATGGACTTGACTGGCGTGTTTTCTTGTCTTTTCAATTTTGAAGAGTTAAAGAACTGGGCCTCTGTTACATAAGGAAAATAATTTCTTGGTGTGGGATTTAAAAATGTTTGCGTTTTTTTGTTTCACCACCTGTGTTTATACTATAGAGAGACCTGGCATATTTTTCTCGCACTGGGTTTTCACCAAAAAAAAAAACACGAAAAGCAAAGCGTCGGCTTCGGCAGCTATTTTTTGGTTTATTTTTGGCGCGTGTTTTACAGAGGAGAATGACAAACGACAACACATACAGTCGTCAACCCCAGACGACTTCTGGTCTGACTTAAACTGGATTCAGCCACAAAGCAAGAGGAAATGACAGAAAAAATAAAACCGAATCTTTGACTCCCTCAGTCTGAGGTTTATTTGGTCTGCACAGATTTCACTGCCACTTCTCAACTTTAGAGGAAAAGAGAGTCACAGAAACATCAGCCCGAATGTCGCAACGCTTCGCTTATATGCTTGAACGTTTACATCCTAGTGGGAGTTGTAGCTTTCCAAAATGACGCGCACTGGGATGATTGGGATGTTCACTAAAACAATGTAAATAATATGATGAGGCCTTCAGAGCTCACGGTAACATTACATCAGCAAATGAGATGATAGGCTCAGGATGGGAGCTCTACTGTACCTCCAGCAGAGTTTAGAAAAAAATCTAAATCTCCAAACTAAACAAATAACACTTTGCTTTCAACCCTTTATGGCTAAACGCTGCAAAAGTGTGAATGTCTTGTTCAACCTTGATGGGAAATGAGTGTTCACATTTACATAACAAAGAGGGTTTTTTGAATTTCAATGTGGGTTTTTATATATACATTAAAAAGGGGTCAAAGATTTTTAGATTTCACCTGTTTTTTTAGCTCAAGAAATAATGAACAAAAGATAAAAGCAAAGAAAAAATAATTCTAGGATGTTTTTTTTTCTACCAACAAAATCTAGCAAAAATAAACAAACATCACAAGCTATATCAGACATGGCATCTTTCGATCTCGCATAAATCTTCTAATTCCTAGAAGATCCCTAAATATCTTTACTTAGGTTCAAAAGTGCACATTTTGGGAAGCTACATTTCCCTCCGATTGCTAAGAAGGTTCCCCTGTGTTTATGTGTTCATGAAGATCAAGCAAGAGATTATGAATAAAAAAAATTAAATAACAAGGAAAGAAACAGAGCTGCTGTTTTTCTACATAAATGAGAACCTTTATACCGCTTAACACACAAGACATCATCTATTCCACCGGAGATATTTTTAACTGTATCGCAAGAAGGGGAGGAAAAAAAATACATAAAAAAAATCCCAACAAAAATTGGACAAGCCCAGTCAGAGCATCACAACTGTAGAAGGAGTGAAAAAAAAAAAAAAAAAGAATATGAGTTTGATTTAAAACATGTTCAGAGAGGCCATGGGAGCTACAGTCAGAGTGACAGTGCCTCTCACCTTGGCTGCTCATGGGACACTTCAGGTCATGATATAAGGAGGGGTGTGATTTATCTGGACCGGAGAAGCCAAGGGTACAGCAGCCAGGCAGCCAGAGGGAGAAGAGTGTTATTATAGACTGATATGAAGGCTGGCATGCAAGGCTGCAGAAAGTGCAGACGCTGAGACTGGAGGCGGATTGTTAAGCAAGGGGGTCAGAGGAAACGTGTTGGATTACATCACTTTAGTTGTGAATGAAACAAGGGGAACAGGTCGAACCTCGTCAAAGCATTTTTTTTTCATTATTATTATAATTATTATTTATCACCCCTATAAATAAAGTTGAGCACAAATGACATAATAATAAATCAACTCCCCCAAACGGAATGGTATATTTCTGTCCCATCGTAAATGTACAGATTTACTCCGCCGTTTAAATCTCCCTCATTTATTGACCCGAGCGCACAGCATTCCTTTTCACGCCTTTTTTGCTCCTCACCTGCATTCCTCAGCTTCTTGTTCCTGTACACGGAGAGGATGACCAGCACATTTCCCAGGATGTCCACCACGATGGTGAAGATCAGCACGCTGGCCAGCGCAGTGGACACTCCGCCGGGGGAAGCGTTCAGCTCGCAGCCGCTCTCATTCCGCGGGCAGTCCGAGGCGTTCGCATCCCTCACCTCCACATCCATCTCCCCCTCAGGATGCAGCGCCCATGATGGGCAGCGCTTCTCCAATATTCAAGGTAATAAAGAAATATAAAAAAGTAAATAAATAAAAAAAAAAGATGGAGAGAGAGAAAGGAAGAAAAGATCTTTGATCTTTGCGGGAAAGGCTATTGAACTTTATTGGACAGGAAGACGCGCTCCTCCGTCATTAAAGTCCTGGGATGTCCCGCGAGCCATGGCACGAGCATTTGGATACTAACGCGCTTTACGCGCAGCGAGGAAGTAAAGTGTGGGAGCTGCAAGGTGCTGGAGTTGCTGAAGGCTCTGGTTTCACGGCGCTCCTCATCAGTCACCGTCGCTGCTGCCCCGCGTTGCCCCATACTGAGAAGAGAGCGCGTCCGACAGGACATGTGAGCGCTCCCCTGTGCGTAATGGAAATGAGGATGAGCACGATGTGGCCAGATATTTTTAGTAAACACTCGTAAAATTCTTTGTAGTCGTTTGTTGCTCAGGAAGATTAAAAGAGCCGACCACGTTTGAAATCACAAGCTGCCCAATAAAAACCACGCCGCGCGTCCAGAACCTCTCCATTTGCCACTTATCCAGGGATCCCGAGTGGACGTGAAGCTTCCTGATCCGTGCGAGGAAGATGTTGCTCATTTCAAATGAACGCTTTATGGTTTTTACTACGAACGACTTGCATTAGTCAGAAACTCTTATTCGTTAAAGATAGTGTCATGTGCTTGGAAATGGCGCCTTCGTGCGTCCAGCAGAGACTCTTGCAGCAGTGGCGGCTTGGGGGGGGGGGGGTGGGGGATGTTGGTAGGGCTGATGCCAACAGATTTTCCTTCCTAGTCCAGTATAAGAATTCAAATGAACGGAAGGAAAAAATGTCAATGACACAATAACAGAATATTCTTCATACACCAGGATAGCGTAAAGCATTAAATTAGCTAAAAGATAAAGTGTTCAGTAACTTGCAAAATATAAAGAATTTAATTATTAAATTAGTATCAACAGCTAACCCTAAATGGGGGGGCGGGGGGGGACCCCACCAAACTAATTGTTTGATTGCCAGAAAGCTTAGCTTTGAACAAACAACAGGCACAGCGGAGGCCTTTCTACCCAAACAAATAAAACTCTTTGGTAGGATGACGTAGTCACTGCTATAAATCCACCCTGAAATCAGAAGGACTTATTCAGTGTTTTGCTGAGTCCACATCACCAAGCAACCTATCTGGTTTTATCTGACAATCAGGAACTCAGTAAAATGTAACAAAAATGAATGTTCATAGATCTGAGTCAGCAAATAGGAGCTTCAGCTCTCCCTTTGTACAGCAACACATCAGAATGACCGTCTGACCAGCAATCATACATTAGCCTTACTTTCACAATGAAAAACAAATCTTAACATTTACCCATTAGCACTAGCATAAAAAACACAGCAAAGTTAATAACTGAAAGAACAAAAGATGATTAACGATATTTCTTTTTTTCTTTCTTTTTAGCTCCAGATCAGTTATTCATGCCCATTAAATCATCTGCTGAACTGAAAAATGCAATCCAATATAATGGTAAACTAAATAATAATAAAAACAAAATTAAGAATGGAATTACGCAGTACATTTGCTGTTGATTTGAACGCCTTAATGTGCTATAAATCGAACTGAACTCTTTAAATAACAATTGTTATGATTCTTCTTTGTTGCTCAGTCAGCAGGGAACCTCAACTTCAAAATGTGGAGTATTTTTAGATTCATGAATGTTATTCAACAATTTAATAATTTTAGCTTTCAGGGGGGAAACCGATGTCTCCAAAATATGCTAAGAAAAAGTAAAATTTCATTAGACCTGCGGGTATTGACTGCCTTCTCTTATTTTAATTCTAAAGTTGGGGTTGCCCAGGAGTATCTGTCAATAAAAGCCACTGAAATTACTTTTAGAGTGTGCCTCCGGTTGTTGATGACCCGAGAAAGATTAATGTTGGGGTCAAATATAGTCCAGTTTCCGACGCCTGAGGGTCTCTTCTTGGTGATCCTGTGATAAAAAGGCTGTTTGTTATTCCCCACAATACGGCAGTGCAGGAAGGAAACGTTATTTCACCATGAGGCATAACGCAAGCCTAAATATATAAAATGTTATGAAATGTGAATAATTAATAAAAGAAATTGTATGCTCTTCCAAATGAGAGCCTAATCTGAGTAAATAAAGCATTATATGGCAGCTTCTGATGTCAAAATCGCAACAAGTCCACTTACAATTCCCCCTTAACAGTTTATGCTTGCAGCTAAAATAGGAAAAGTAGAAAATAATACAGGGCGTCTCGTTTCTGAAAGATAAAACAAGTATGAATTTGAAACTCAAGGTTTAAATAGCTTATATGTACATGCTACAGCCTTCTTGCAATGTAAAAAAAAAAAAAAAGCTCATGCATACTGGATAAATGTTACAGGAAGCTGATAGCAGCAGGATACCTGGGGACGCCTCTACGACTGAGCAGCAGCTCCTCCACCTCTATCCAGCACGTTATATTTCTGTTCATTTTTTAGGCATAAAAGGTCAGTAAGTAGTTTTATTCTGCATGAAGAGTTCTGTAAAACCATCATAAAATTACAACAGATTTTATTTTGTAGACAACTGGTACAACAGGCCTCGATTTGAATGTAATTAGGTGTTTTGTTTCATGCTTATGTAATGAAGTAAAATATGAGTTAAGAGTCGATCAAACTACAGACGTGAATATTCCACGTTATTTTCTATTGGCTCCTTCATTAAAATGTACGGTAGTTTCCAACGTCGTTAGCATGACCTTTCGTCTGCTTTGACTGTTCCCACAGGTCACTGTGTAAATATGATGGCTATCACTTCATATCTGGACAGAACATCACATGTTTCGAAATCTTCAGAGTGCAGAAAAGCATGACCTCGAGTTTGACAGGCATCAAGGTGAATGAAGGTCAGAGCGATTTAAAAAAAAAATGCATTAGAGCTCTTTGTAATTTTTAAGACAAGGGATTTGGGCGTTTAATTAGTTCATGACTAGTTGTAGTTTTAAATATTCACAATGACTGTGTCAGACATTAAATGTTTTTATTCAGTGACGATGATTTGTGGTGGTTGAACAGGACCGGAACCGCAGAGATGAGCGCGATGATTATTAATAAAGACACTAATAACACACCAAAACTTAGAATGTGGCACTAGGAGAACAAGGTCTTCTCATGCAAAGAAGCATCGTGTTTGAGGTTTGTCATCACATACGCAAATGGCTGCGGCTCCATTTAATAACATCATTAAGTAGTCTTTATGAAATATGAATACGAATATGAAAAGTTTCTGACCCAAAACCAAAACCTTGTGTTTTTAAACTTGGGATGAAGAGGTGTTGAAATGAGCAGCCTAATGACACTTAACGTTTCGGTGTCACGCTTCACCTAAAAATAAAAGTAATTTCCTTTCTTTGCAACTTCATTTTCTTTTCCGAAATGACAAAAATTAAAATGATCCTCAGGAAGAAGGAAAAAAAAACCATCACATATTAACAAAAAAAAACAAAAAAAACTGCAACACATTTGTTCACTTTCCAATAGATATTTTATTAAAATGCTGTAAAGAAAAAAAGATGGCTCATTTTTACAAGAAAGTATAAATCAGCAAAGCTTCATTATTTAAAAAGAAAAAAAAAATACTATCATGATTCTCATGAGTTCTATACAACATACTATGTTCTAGATAGTTTATAGTGTAAAAACTAGTGGCGATATTTTCCCTAATAAACAGCAAACATCTATTTCTAGTGCGTACTTCTACGTTTAATATCATTTATATTACTGTGCACACTCTAAGTTGATTTACTCAGGAGCATCGCTTAACAGCAAGGGTATGCTAGTGTTAAATTATAATTGTGCTTTTCAAAAATATAATTTAAATTAGTCTTTATAGAATAAAACTAGATAAACTGTATTTAGACAATATTGTCAGTCTCTCAGAGTGCAAAACCAGATTCTTTCCTTCTTTTTTTTTTCCTCAAGCAAACTTACATTTTTCTTTAGAGCATGGCGTTTCCCTTACATCCAGCCACAACCTTCTCTCTAACCTGCCTTGACTCTCGTTGCGTACATTCTGCGTGCGTCAGGGGAGAGCGTATACGGAAAATATGGCTAGGGATTTTATTTGTTTATTTATTTATTTTTTCCTTTTAGAGATATCGTAACAACAATCTAAGGCACTCAAAGTCAATGGTCCACAGGTTCTCTTGGATGACATGTACAGCGCCTTGCAAAAAGTATTCATTTTCACTTTGTGTCACGTTGCAACCAAAACACTGAAAATGTGTTTTAGGTGTGAATTTGCGTGATGGGCCGACGCATAACCACTAAGGACAAAGTAAAGGATGCGTGGTTTACAAAAACTTTACAGAAAACAGAAAAAAAAAAGCGACTTGCATTTCTACTCTTTACCGTGTGAATTTTAGCCCCAGTCTAAGTCTAATTGTTCTCTGAAGGACCTGCAGGTTTGAGAACATTAATCTGTTTGCAAGAAAATGATTACTCCTGCACTTTGCAAGCACTGCCTTGCAAAGTGGGGAAAAAAAAAGAGGAAAAATGTGGAAGAAGCTGCTTTGGTCAGATGAGACCAGAACTGAAATTTTTGGTCCGCATACAAAACTCTATTTGGGGATGGATATTTAACATTTTTAGTTCTATCCAGAAAACACCACTCACAGAGTGAAACATGGCTGTGGATCCTTTTCTTCAGCAGAGACAGGGAAGCTGCAGAGCTTTAGAGTTGGTCGACAGATGGAAGGGGCTAAGAAATGGCGAGAGGGAGAAAACCAGCAAGAGGTTCACCTTTCAGCAGGACAACAACCCTAAACGCCCAACTGGATGCTAGAAAGCCAATTGTTGAGATTAAAATTTGCTAAGAGTGATTCAGCTGACATCTAGATCTAGATCTTAACAAAATAAGAAATGTTTTTCTCTAGATGTCCAAAGCCCGTAGAGATGCACTCTAAAAGTTTTTAAGTCGTAACAGAAAATCTAGTGTGGTTCTACAAATGCACGCCACACTTTTGAGTTATTTTTTCCCGTCCTTCGCGTCACAATAATGTACCAGTTTGGGTTTATTTTATTTATTTTTTTTCACAGAAAATCCAAACTAAATGGATTGAAGTTTGTAGTTACATAACAAAATGTGTTCAATGTCTATGTTTTCTTTCTTTTTTTTTTTTTTTTTGCGAAGGACTACTACATACCTAGAATGACAACAATAAGGACAAGATAGTCACAACAAAACCTCTCTGCTTCAACAACGCAGGTGAGATGATGTGAAAAAACATAAAATGGAGCACATGTTCCATCGTATCTTGGCCGAAGTGACGGCGGTCAAACATCGAGCCTGGTCATTAGTCCCTCTTACCTCTGACTCCAGCCTGCGTTCAGCCACGAGTAAGGGAAATCTAAGAGGCACAGTGATGTTCTGATGCGGTCAGTTTCTGGTTTAAGGTCAGGATTGTGGTCCAGCGAAGCCTGAGAGGAGTCGACAGGTGGCGGAGACGTGCGCAGCACCTGCTCACAAAGCGGAGCCGCCATCACGGCCGGTACGTTTTGATTACGTCTTTGATGGGCCTTCTGCATATCGGGCAGCAGGCGTTGATTTGTCTCTTCAGCTTCTGCCCGCAGTCGTTGCACAGGCACATGTGTCCGCAGGTGTAGATGACGGTGTCCACCTCCTGGTCGAAGCAGATGGTGCACTCTCCGCTTTTCCCAGCAGGGGGCAGCTCAGAGGCAGTCAGGGAGGGGGAGGTGGGGGGGCTAAGCGGGGAGCTGGGAGCAGTCACTGGAAGGAGAGAAGACAGCTTGGATGAATGGACGAGTAATCCTC
This sequence comes from Poecilia mexicana, assembly GCF_051168715.1. Classification (NCBI taxonomy): domain Eukaryota; kingdom Metazoa; phylum Chordata; class Actinopteri; order Cyprinodontiformes; family Poeciliidae; genus Poecilia; species Poecilia mexicana. The sequence goes on from NW_028263379.1 coordinate 23,849,802, forward strand.
TTTTGTTGATGGAGAATGAGTTTTTTTTTTATTGTTTAATATTCATCTGCTCAGAACAATATGTAAAAATAAGACTAAACACTTTTAACAAAACGTCCTTGCCAATGACAAAATCTTAACATTCCAGAAATGTTTCAGCAGAAGCCTCGCTTCCTATAATGGATAAAAGTACGAAACAACAAATTTCCCCTGCAGCCTGTCAGAACTGCTGCACTTCTAAGTCGTCCTTTGAGAGGGGGTTGGGGGGGGGGGGCTCATGCAGGCCTCCATATATACGGTATAGCATAATTCATGCTGTCAACATCTGGCATCTTACCCAGAGAGGATTCTGAGGCAGAGGAGGATCTGTTGACGCTGAAAGCCAGGTCTGAGTCACTGTCATCTGGGCTGCTGCTCTGGGAGGTTGTGGGGGATGTGCAGGGAGGACTGGACTGCAGTGTTCCTGCTCCGCAAAGACAATTATAAATCAACAACCGCCACACAATTAGACTCCCCATCTATAAAAGGTCGGGATTCAGTTCGAGGATGTATTTAACGTAAGTTTAAAAAAAAACGAGTCATTTCGGAACGTCGGCTGCTGTAGGCTGTACTCTGACATGCCCGAAGCAGACAGATCACATATGCATGCTTATTCATTACAGCAACTTTTTTTTTTTTCACGGTCTTCTATTCATAGCAGAAACATCGCTGGATTAAAAACAAGAGAGAACGGGGGTCTGGTCTGATGGGAGTTTATGTGGGAGTCGGACCACAGGGACTGAAAAAGGTCACGGCTCAAGGTTAAACAGCCTAATGAAGAAGAAATCTACCCAGACAAATTCCTTTAGCCTGGGAAACGAGAAATGTTGTCATCATTTCAGGAAGCCCACGTTTGGTTTGGGGAGTATTAAGATTCCTTTCAATCTAATTGTGATTAACCAGGATTAGAATTCATTTTTAGCGTCCAGTGCTTTAAAATTGTCAGATTTACTAATAAATGAGGCAGATAACAGGAAGGTTGAACATGTTACAGATAAGTTGCTCCGTTTTACCGCGTTGAGCTTTCTACGTCTCTCGATCCAGAAATGTTGGGAATCTAAGAAGTAAGTAAGGCTTTACATTCGCTATGAAATACTCAGAGGGCTAATGTAGCTATTAGCTCAAATGTAGCATGAGCTGCTAAACAGTTCAAAATCAAATCAATAAATATTATGAAAGCGAACAGACACTCCCAGTATGACACCACATCTGCTTCTAACATAAATAATTAGACGTCTTGCTCCTTTACTATATTGAACCTTGAACTTTGAAGCTCCTGATTGTTTTGGTACAAAATTATGTTTCTCATCTGCTTGGACAAAAGGAGGATTTTGAGTAACTTAATCGTCAACTCTAGAAAATATGTAACTCAGACAAATGATGTGTATAATTAAAAAGTTGCATATGGTTGTTTCATGTAGTTGTCAGCAGCAGACATGATTCCAGTTCATAGCTAAAATAAATGGAAATAGGGTGTCATTTAGTGTCTCGAAAAAATTATAAGCAGAGATCACGCACGGATTAATTTATGTGAAAGATCTGAGCGTATTTCTCCTCATAAATCGTCAAAAATACTTAACTAAAAAGGCAAGTAAACTGATATGTACAGTCTGGTTTAAGAAACGGCTTGCTTGCAGGTCTGCAGAAGGGAAAGAGATGGCGTTGCGAAAAGAGGACTACAAATTGGCCGGTTTTTCTTGAACGCTTTTGAGTTATGGTCGTGACGAAAAAAAAATCTGCTAATTTCTGTATTTTGAGGTCAGAAATTTACAAAACAAACACAGAGATCAAAAGTCTGCCGCTCTGCAACTCCGATTGTCTATTTACATTTACTTGACAACTGGAACATGAGGTGGAAAGCTAACGATAAAGTAGTGTGGATAAATAGTTTATGTATGATCTCCTCGCCCTTCAAAGAGACACATCCCATCTCATCTCACTGCTTCGTCACTGTTTGCATTTAAAAACAGATGGAGAAACGGCACAGGGCTTTATGTGCTCACAGCTCTGTCCCATTAAGCATCAGTGAACAAAATTCTCTTTTTCTTTAAAGGGGAAAGTTCCAGTGATTGCTATCCAAGTTGTTTTATTGCTTTGGCTCCTCAGATGCTTTGTGTGCTTGGTGTGTAGCTCTGAACACACTTACCGAGTATCCTGAGTCTGTTCACAGCTCCGTGCAGTGTGAAAAAGGCCCACAGGACCTGAGAGGAGTCTACACAGAGCAGCCGGCCCCGTCCCACTCCGTTCACCCCGTGGTGCACCTCTCCGCTGGGCAGCAGGCTGAAGCTCAGCACGTCTCCAGAGCAAGGCATTGGGAAGCCGCGGTGCAACACCCAGTACTCCTTCCGGTCCAGGAGCACCTCAGGGTCAGCCGGCAGGTCTCCAGAGTGCAGACAAGCTGGGTCGCAGGACGTCAAACCGAACGACATCGCCCCAAAGTAAGGCAGGCCCAGGTGGCCCACCTCCACATACAAAGTCTCTCCCACGTGGAGCGGCCGGTCACTGAACACCAGAGTCCGACTGCTGTCCAGAAAGTGGATACAGGCGGCCAAACGGTCTGCGGAGAGTATCACGTCAGATCCACGGATCAGATGAAAGTGCAAGTCGTTGTCCAGTAGGGATGGCAGACCCCGGACGCCCCTCGGGAACGCGGTGGAGACGGCCGAGGACGGCGTGGTGGAGGAGGAAGAAGAGGACGAGCAGCAGGGGATGAGCTGAGAGTAGTTGCTGAGCTGGAGGTTGGCCATCTTGGCAGCAGCCGCCTGGTTGTTCTCCAGCTGATTGTTGCTGTAATTGGCTGAGTCGTGGCTGCTCTGGGGGAGATAGGCACTCAGACGGGCAGCGCTCAGGCAGCTGGACCCCACGCTCTCAGCAAACGTGCTGTCTGCGAAGCAAAATGCGCACGAAAAGGTTAATGGCTATGCCATGGCATGATATAATCTGTCCCAAAACATTTCTCTGTTCTCTCTTCTAGTTGGCACTTTACTCTTACTTTCCGAGACAAGACATGAAAAAAAAAATGTGCTGGCTGTCAGGAATATTAGTTCAAACTGATTCAGACAAATTTTTATAACACTTACTGGAAAGCTGTAATACTGGCAATAAAATAAACTGCAAGGGAGCTACAAAATCTGCTGTTAGTCACAGCTCTTTTCAGAGGCTTCATTTTTCCAGAAGAAATATGACATCTTCTGAAAGAAGATAACTCATGGATGCTGCTTTTTGCCGACTGAGTTGTATTTCAGCCCTTTTTGTTCAGGTGTTGAGCATGTCTACGCACATCTAGAGACTGAAGTTTTTGCCGATTTTTCCTTAGGAAGAATAGCTCATGCTTGGACAAACGGGTTGGAGATTTCAATTTGATTTAGGTCTGAACTTTGACTGGGCCGTTTTAATACACAGCCAGGCTTTAATTTAAACTGTTGCATTGTAGCACTTACTGTATAAGATCATGATCCTGCTGGAAGGTGCACCTCTAACAGGATTTGTTTTTCTTTTTCTACACATATTTCGCTCCATCCATCCCCCTTCAGCTATCTCCAGTTTCCCCGTCTTTGCTGAAGTACAGCTTCTTCACAGCATGCTGTTGCCACTGTCATGTTTCACAAGGGGTACGGTGTGTTCTCGGCGATATGCAGCGTTAGCTTTCCACCACACACAGCACTTTATATGACCACCTTCTTCCACATGTTTGCCCCGTCGCCCACTTGACTTGTGACAAACTTCTTCTGGGTCTCTTTTAACACGCATTCCTCATTTTGAAAGGCTGGATCTATTAATAGTTGTCCAGTCAACAGATTCTCCCACTTGAGTTGTGGATCTCAATGGGTTCTGAATCTCTGATTAAGGTTTTCCTTGTCTGGACTGTTGGTTTAGATTGATGGCCATGTCTTTATAGGTTTGAAGGTAAATCTTCAGTTTTATGTTGAACTATATCAGGTAACGTTGGCGTAAGCCTGACCCGTATGATCCAATGTCCTGCCCATCCTTTCTGCTGTTTTGTCCGCTAAAGATACTCCAAACTTCTCGAGCCCATACAGAACAGCTGGATTTATACTATTATTTTTTGAAGACTGAGGCTATTTCTGAGGAGAACGCAATGACGCCATTTGATAAAACGATTTACAATGCGTTTCATTTTTGCCCATGTTGAGCATTTCACAGTTGCTAAAGCTGGCTTAGGGTTGTTTCTGATGACAAAATATGATGATAGCATCCAGAAATCAAAACGTAAACACATCTATGTTGAATTTAGCCCCAAGTTGTATTTACTTTACGTGGACAAACAAGCATTGTCAGGAAGAGCTTCAGCTTCCCTGCACTCCAGAAACAGATATAAACAAGTCTGCTGCTTGTAGCCCCTCTCTGACTTATGGTGCATTCCTTTACCACTATTTCTAGAGATGTTGGAGCAGTAGAGCTCCCTGGCCCCTCACCAAAGCTTCAGGGACGGACCGCCTTGACCAAACAAGGCTACAGCTTCTGTCGGGCGAAGACAAACACGCCCGATAGAGTAAGTGTAAAAGCAAGGACAGCGAGGGGGACAGACGGTGACGGGAGCGAAGCCGGCGTGAACGGAGAAAAGTTACACGGCTCAGGAAAGTGATAGTAAGAGAGTGTTTATGGAAGTTGTGAATAGTAGTTGGGAGGGTGAGTAGACCACATGACATCTGTTGTTCATTTCTCCATGTCATGTTAGCCAATTTGAAATAAAGAGGCTCTGGTTTTTAAGACAAACACAGATCCGTTTTGACACACAGATCATTCATCATCGAGCCATCCCAGACCATTTGAAACCGACCCAGGGGGCTGTGAAGCCAAACTCCCAAGAATCTGTCTAATTTAGCCGTGAATATGTTGACCCTATAAAAATGTGTTGCTGTTGACTTTGGGTTGTCAAAACACATGGTCCCGAGATGACTGACTTGATTCCAAATAGAGAAATATGGAGTACTATAGTCAATGCCTTGCAAAAGTATTTATATCTCCTGAAGTTTTTCACATTTTCTCACGAAACAACCACAAACTTCAACGTGGTTTGTCTCATAATAGGTAAGCACAAAGTGGTGGATATTTGTGAAGCTAAAAATAATGACAAGGCGTTTTCTACTACTCTGATAACTCTAAATAAAATCTACTGCAACTACAGCGTTCTGCAGAAGCATCCAAACTCCTCTGTGTAATCTCAATTTAAATCCAGATATTCTGTGAAACCCTCAGAGGATTTTTAGAGGAGTGTAAAACAGTTTAGGTTGTAAAATAATATCCCAAGGAGTGTCTGTTCAAGCCATCATCTAAAAATGGGAAAAGAGCAAAACAGTTGCAATCCTAAGAAGACATGGCCATCTGCCTAAAATGACAGGCTGGGCAAGGAGAGCCTGTGGCATCTCTGGAGGAGCTGCTGAGATTCTCGCCTCAGGTGAGACAATTTGTTAATAAAAACAATGATTCAGTCCTATAATCAACACACTTGGGCTGAGACCAACATTTATTTATTTTTTGGCCTTTTGCAAAATGTATTTGTGACACAAAACTAACACTGCACTTCACTCTGAATGAGTCATCTCAATACTGAAACATCGTGGCGCTGAAAGAAGACATGACGCTGTGGCACAAGGCCCACCTCCTAGAAATGACAACTCAAAACATTTTTTTTCTTATCATAATCAAGTGTCATAATTTGTCAAACTTTTCAAATGTTTTTTTCTAAAAAATAAATAAAAATAAGTGCATCCATTTTCTTAAACTTCTCATGTCTTCACTAACTCATGTTGGTCTATCACAATAACATATGTTGAGGTTTGCAGGCATAGCTATGGTTGTAACAAGGGCACAGAAAGTTTTTACGAAGCACTGTACATGGCTAAATATCTTCCTATTAGAAGTTGAGTTTGCTCACAAAACTTGATCTTTTCATGATCTTACCAAGCAGTGTGACCTCCTGAGTGATGCCGTAGATGTCGATGATTGCCCAGAGCGGGCAGCCAATGCTGAGCCCACAGTGGAAGAGGATGGGCTCTCCATCATTAATGCTGTAGAAAACCCTCCCGTGGCGGTCGGCCCAGAATGACAGCATGTTGTCCTTTATAGCCAGTCTCTCAGGCAAGGCCTTGGCCCAGTAACCGGGCCTCGTCACCAGATCTGGGCACGCATACTTGGGGATGTCAGTGGCCTCCAGCTCGCTTGGGTCCAGACTGGTGAAACCAAAGCGCAGAGCTCCACTCCAGCCGGTGTGCACACCGGTTAGGCGAAGACGGACCTGAACACATGAAACTGCTACAACCTTACTGCGACCTTATCGGAAGAACCGTACGGAGAGATGAGGCAAACCTTTTCATAGAGGTGGACGGGCCGATGGCTGAAGGTGATGCCATTGCAGAAGCTGTTCTTGCGAGTCGCTCTTCGAAGCTGCCCGTCCAGCCTGATGTTCTTCCCCCTGGCATGCGGGTTGAAGCGCAACGACTCCAGGTTGATGTTGACAGGCGGGGCAGATGTTCTTCTCTCCACACCTGACCCGTTGTTGGGCAGGATGTAGTACTGCCTGCTAGCCACCGGGCGGGGTTGCAAAGTAGCATCTGTGCGGGTAAACATCAAGAGTTACATAGGTGGATGAGAACAGAGCCCTTCAACAATTCGGCTAACACGGCGTCTGAACTGCAAGTTTCTTTTAATTTGTTATTGCACGAGCTGTGAGGACAATGTCTGTAGATGACTGAAATCAGCTTTTTTAAAGTGCAGCATTAGAAAAAAGGGAACTGACAGTCTTGTGCATTAAACTGTTAATTGACTCAAATAAATTTGTCTGTAAAACACCGGGAAACTGTCAAATTCATCGCCTTTAGATCAAACTTAAAGTTTGCAACATACGCCATTAGTCTTCATCATACACCCTTGGCCTACAGCATAAATAAACCCTGAATAGCCCGCTTTATTCCTCCACTTATCTTCAAAAGAGGAGAATGATTCGCGCAGTGCATAGTCAGTGTCAAAACACCAAAATAAAAGGCCTAATCTTTGATTTCGTCTGCACAGGAGGAGTCAGCGTCCTAGTTAGCGAAAAAGAACCCCTTGATGAGCATTGCAAAACAAACAGATCAGAACTGAGGAGAAGACGAATCGAGTGCCAGCCCAAATGAGACATGAATGATGAGTGTTTATGGTATAGACTGGCTGCGAGTCGACCCTCAAAGCGAGGCGGTGTGTCTCCTCTCCTCCTGCGGGCCACGGCGAGATTACGTTCCCGCTGGAAATTCACGGCGTTCTGGTGCAAAGACAATAACTCAGTGAAATGTTCCACAGCACATTTCCTAAATTAGGCATTATCACTGATTATATTCTAAACTATAGAGCTCGGAAACATCTGCAACATCTCAAACGATGTGCCTCTCTTCCCATCTGCACTTCAGCATTTTGGGTTTTGAGCAAGTAAAATATACTTTGGAGGTTAGTGCAACATAGAAAACATGTTGAGGCTTGACCCGACCGCCTAAGGCACAACTGCCTCGCTGACGGGGGGACAGACAGGAAAGTTTAATCACATACAGTGAGACCTGATATAGACACTTGTTTGCCCTTACCAGACGAAAGTCCCAGCCAGTCAAGCGGCAAGGGACGGCTCAGAGCACATTATGACTGCAGTTGGGGCCTCACATAAAATAAGTAAAAATTGATATTATATATATGTAGGAAGAATAAAGACCCATAGATCTCTAAAGTGTTTTCACTACTAAATGTAAATTTATCAATAAGCCTCTTTGTGTCTTTGCATCAGTTTTCATCTACAATTAGAAATTGCTTGAACAAGATATTGTGTTGTTCTTGTAAAAATAAAGAAAATGAAAAATAACTATCAAACAGGGCTAAACAAAAACACAATCTGCTCACATTCAGATTCAACTCTTTTCAACAGGATATAAAAGTACCACCAGCAACAGCGTTCCCCGTTCAATCCCACCCTGAGCTTTTCCTGCATAGAGTTTGCATGTGCAGGTTCTCTCCAGGTAGCAGATATTACGTTCTGCCCCATTAATACTTAGAATGAATTAGCAAATTTCAAGTAAAAGAAATCAACTTGGCAGAAATCCATTTTTTAATTGAAAATCCAAATTTGTTGCTGCTAGACTATAGCATCAGGATAGCTAGAGAAATGAATTGCACGTCTGCCATTTTGTACCTCAGACAAACATTTCCAATGTAGCAGTGATTTACTGTTTCTGTTTATAGATTACAACTTTTAAGTCTGTATAGAGAAGTGCACTGGTACCATATTGTGTTGCTAGGAGTAATCAGCATGGTCCCTGCACAAACATTACCCAACCTCCCAGATTTTCTGATCTGCAACTGGAACAATGTGGAAGTTGGAGATGTTGTAATGCTGCATTTAATTTGTCTAGGAAGTCAGAACTTCCTAATGACAAAATGACAGACTGTAAATTGGAAAATTGTTGGGATTTGCAACTGTTGTAACCCGTGACCAAGCTAGCAGGCAAGCTGACAACAAAGTGTTTTCTATATTTTACGCACTCAAACTCTAGATGAATATATTTACAGACAGATAATGTATGGTACTGTGTGTGTGTGTGTGTGTGCGTGTGTGTGTGTGTGTGGGGGGGTGTGTGTGTGTGTGTGTGTGACATTGCTTAACACAAAAGAGGAAGTATGGATTTCATATCTTCTGAGACAGAAAATGTAAACGGTACTTGAATTTCACAGATTTGGTGTCTGACTGGGCCGAGGTCATTCTCAATTGTGAGAAACTACTCACACTACCACTCTGTCACATTTTGAGGCGAAGAAATCATTTCTCTGGATTGGCTCTAAAAACGTCATCTGACTTCTGGATTGTGTCTGCCACTGCTCATTAGTGGTCAATTTATTTTTGGGAAAAACTGCCATGAAATGATGAACCTTCGGGATTCTAAAAGATGAAAAAGTGTAAATGAAATCATAAGACTGCACAAGACTGTCATACCAAGGCCAGCTTCTTCAAACAGAAAACTGATTTTAAGCATTCTTCAAATTCTTCTTTAGCTTAACAAGCTGCCTATTTACTTAAATAGCTTAGATAAATCTAGTTTGGATGTTAATCATTTATGTCTGACTGGTAAGCTTTGTTGACTTTGCTTTGATGTAACCACAAAAAAATAACAGCGTGTTTACCAGGAAATGTACATTATAAAATTAAGTTCTAAACAGAATTAAAGCCATCACAATTATTTACATGTTAATGAAGTAGATTAGTATGCAGATGTAATGTTCAAAATCAGTTCAAATCTAAAAAATATTAGCCAATTCACTTTTAGTAACAAGGAACACTTTGACTAGCGCCGGTTCCATCGATCTTAATTCTCATGTCAGGTTGTAAGGTTGCCATGTTTATGTGCAATCTTTCATGTCTGAATGGAAATTTAAGTTTGGCACAGAAGTTGTGGTTTGGAAAGTTTGTCTCGGAGCTAGCTTGCTTCATTTAGCCTGACCTGCGGCGTTGCTAAGGTCAAACTGTCTAGCAACCTCAGCTCAACCCTGAGGCAGACATTACCGATGTTAGCTGGGGGTTTCAAGTAAGGCTAACAAGCCACCTTAGCTAGAGTGATTTGAAAAGTTAACTATTATTACTTTAAGAACGTCGCATGACTTAACTAATTAGCATTAGCGCTAATGCTAAAGCAAATGTTGCTATCACACTGAGCTCCCTGCTGTCAATGTAGCAAATCTGTGGGCTTTTCAGGGAAACTGTTTACACACCGCCTTCTTAGATTTCGACTAATTACTATTTCAGTAACATTTTAATCAAAAACAATTCCTACTTCTTGTAAATTTTAACAAAAAGGACAATATTTAAGCTAAATTACTTTTATACGTTAGAATTGTCAAATTGTTAAAGTCAATTAACAATTTGACTTTTGAAGTTTTTTCCCCTCCCCAATTTGTGTTTTTTAGCTGTTAAAAATACATAAAAAATATTGAATAAAAATGATTACGATTGCACTTATTTTATTGAGTAAATTATTTGTTTTGACAGCGTATGTTGACAAATCAAAGCTTGACTTGATTTTAAATGGATTTCCAGAAGGAAACATTCCTGGCAAAGAAAACAAAAAAAACCTAATGTGAGTTGCTGTGATGGCAGCACCCCCTTATTCAGCTGCTGAGACGGGCCTGCTGGGAGCGTGAGAGTGTGACAGACGTTAAATCAAAGTGATATAGGGGAACTGATTATCAAGTAATGGGCTCTAGGTAACATGACAAAGTGGCTCAGAGCTGAGAGCTCATAATCATGAAAAAAAACGAGACTGACAATCAAGCGCACACAAGAATAAATCACTGCTAATCACTCGAGACTGCTCTTAAAGTAATAGCACTTGGAATAAAACGATATTTTGGTGTTTTTCTCTTCTAGATATATGTATATATTTAACTATTGTTCTCAATGGGCTGCCTTGGTGTTTTGAGCTTTTACGAACTACTGCAATAAAACCTTGCTGAAATTTGAAATAAATAGCTCACCTTATTTTTTTTAAACATGCTAAATGTCTGCCTGAATTAAAACCAAGTACCATAGCTTTATCATTTAAATGTTAACGCGGCAGTGCAAAAGATGTGCTTTTTTTTTTTATAAATGCAGAGGCTATTCTAATAAGATATTTGTTCATGAATTTTTTTTTTTTTTTTTTGCTATCATTTCTGTCAAGTTTGCACTACTGGTATGAATCCTGAAATAAAATAAAATAAAATAAAATAAAATAAAAACATTTCCATATGGAAATGTTTTTATTTTATTTTATTTTATTTATTTTTTTGTGGAGCACCGCGGCTGCTGAAGGAAAGGAGCGCTTCCCAGGGAATCACGCTCATCTCCCCCGTGATGAGGAGCGCATCAGTGCACGGCGATCACAAGACAAGCCATGTGTATACACACCTCTGCTGTTTCCCCACGTTAATAAGCCAATAATGACCAAAAACGAGGAGGGGGAGAAAAAAAAAAGCAGAAAAGAAGCCTCACCTATTAATGGCTTTGGCGCTGTATTCCCCATTATATGCTGATATTTCTCGCACCGGCTGACAACTTAATTCCGATTCCAGTATGTCTCTGTCCATCCATGTATCCTCACACCGACGTGCACCTCCCCCGGTCGGCTTGTGCTCCAGCGCCTTCCGCTTCGCGATGATCCTCCCAGATGAAGCATGGACGCGCTCTTCTTCTTAATGTCAACCCCAAGGCGCTGCGACAGGCAGACACCTCCAACTGGCGCACAGCTGCCCCCTCCTTTCTTTATCGTGGGCTCCCCTCTGCACGACTTTAAAGGAACAGTGAGCGTAGATCCCACGCAGCCTCCCGATAATTAACTCAGCGGTTGATTTACGCTAATGAAACACTAACGATTGTGCAGCACAATAATACTTCAAAAAAAAAAAAAATTAAGGCATGCCTAATCCAAAGGGGAACGGGGCTTGTGGAGACATTTCCATACAGAGTCGGGCGGACAGGATGCTGAGAACTTTGGAAAGTCCTTGAGATTGGTGGAGAGACGTAATCATCCTGAGTACAGGTATAAAGGGAGAGCCTTAAATTAATCACGCACTCATAAAGCAGGCTAACAGATAAGGACTCCACACTCCTGATAAAAGTCAAAGTACCGTCTGAGGAAATCCCCGTTTTTTTTTTCCCCCACACCCTATCCTCTACCCTCCCACAGCCTTGACTGCTGGGCTTCTCTCAAGCTGTTTCCTGTCTTTTGGATCTCTCTGCTCTCAGAGGAGTCATGCATGGCCTGCAGGGCTTGTAGGAATGAGAACTGCATTGAAGGCGGTTCTGGGATGACATGTCTCCTGCAGCATGAGAGAGCTCTAGAGAGAGAGGCCCAAGGTGCTACAGTAATCTGTGTCACACAGCACAGCGGGGAACAAAAGCCTGTACTTTAAAAGCAAAAATAAGACGCTGCGAAAATGTTCAAGCGTGCTCCACGCGGAACGTGGAGGTTTCTGGACAAGACTGACTGACATCTGAGGCCAACCAAGAAGTCCTGTCAGCATTGATGTTTGGCTGATGGCAGACTGGGACTAAATATAACTCTAAGACAAAAGCATTTGTTTCTGCCTGCTCAATGCTGTTTGTTTTAGCAGGACACCGTGGCTCCGTTAAGAGTCTTAGGTGAATGGTGTTTGTGGTGAAGCGAGGCAGAAATGAAAAATTCTCCCCACGCCTCTCTCCTTTAGCTTCGGAAATAAAGAGCTGCAATGGTGAGGGGATTAACACAGGAAGTGAATATGGCTGCGATGATGTCTGCAATCAAGCTTTTCCTATAAACACAGCAGAGCTGCAGTAACAAGTGCCGCTTCCCTCTCGCCTGAAGCTTGCTGCACTGCCTGAGTGCAGACTACAGGGTGTTAATGAAAGCATAATGATTGCAGATTTAGTTTAAATGCAAGCATCTGTAGCTCCAGGTTTGTTCTCAGCAGTCATAGAGGTCCTTCAAGATGTCTGCAGGAGTTAATAACATTGCAGAGACACCGGTGATTAAAAAACAAAAACAAAGCAGAAAACTGTGAAGAAGGGTTAAGTTATAAAGAGATATCCTACATTTTTAACAGTGTTAACACTCAGTTTGGTTAATTTCCTGACAACGGAAAGCAGAGGATGAAGTTCTATGGTAGCTTTAAATGAAAAATTCACAGAATGTTATGCAAAATAAAAATGTAAAATATGCATCATTAGGACTCTCAAATGGCTGAGAAAGTTTAGCTAAGAAATTGTTTTCAGTTCATTTTCCAAAAACATTACAGCTTCCTGGTCCAAGTCCACATCTAAATCTAACTGAACCTCTGTGGCAATGCTGACAATTTAAAAGATATTCCAAAGATTATCTCCATCTTATCTAAATGCGACTGAGCTATTATGCTTAGACAAACTGGTAAAAAAATTTAAATTAAAATTAAACACAGGGTGTACAGAGTTTGTAGAAAGACAAACGGGGGTTCTGCAAAGTATTATTTTAACACTTTTCGAGCCTTAACTTAGGAAAAATACTAAAAAACGTGCAATATGTTTCATCCACTTCATAATTATACAATAATTTCTTTTGATCTGTCATATAAAGTCCCAATAAGACATATTTATGTTTGCAGGTGTAACATGACATGATGTTTGATTCCCTCTGCATAGACGCACAAATAGACGTCAACAAAAAAAAAAATAGCACATGACAAGTGATAAAATTAAAATGTTACATGTTAATCAGTGCAATATTGCTACCTGTGTCATGTGCATGAACGTCCACAACAGAAAAACTGAAAGAGAAGGCGACTGGCGGGAGGATCCATTCACACTGAGATTTATTCAAACATAGGAAAACTTTTCAGGGGGACTTTAAAGAAGACTTCTGCTTTGTTTATAAATGTTTCCCTTTGGACTTGGCCACAGATCTAAATTCATGTTCATCGACAGAAGCTCTAGATTTTTCCAGGCTTTAAAAAAAAATAAGAAAGATGATTTAGATGGATGACTGTGCTTCTTTTACTTGATAATACGTAATTTGTGGTGTGTTTTTCTTTTGTCTTTATACGCAGAAAGAATAAAAGCATATCTCAGTAGAAAGTGTTGTTGTTTTTTTGTTGTTTTTTTGACTAACTGCAATGGCTGAAGTGCAGTTCCAGCGTTAGCACATTTGTTTTTTTAAAAAAAAACAAAGAATCCATTTACTTTTTTTTTGTTTTTTTACGCTGCATCAGAAAGACGTAAGCAATGCTAATCTTTCACATACTGCTTTAAAACTGCGTTTAAAAAAGATAGCAATATAATGCTATACTGCTCCACCACGAAACATAATGCATTGTCCCCCTTCAGGGCATCGTGCATCTGTATTGCAGCAGTCCCCTCCAAGGCCCCTCCCTTATGGCGATTAAAGTTATTTCCAGAAAAGGAGGGCATATGTCCCGTTTGCTCAAGGAAAGTTGGCCCACAGCGATGCGACTGCTGCCTCGCAGAAGCAGCGCAGTGACTGATCCTTGGAGAGAAAAGTGTAACATTCGCAGTATTCTAGCTCCCCTTCAAGAAGTCAAAGGCAGAAACGTTGAGCAGATGGCTGCCTGGGAAGGTTTGCGAGTGGTGGTCTCAGTATCAGGCGAGGGCTGCTGTCCAAACCTCAGCCACTGATCTAATGGATGAAGTGAGTCATACCCACCTTCAGCGCGAACGCAGCCATCTCTGTGAAGCGCGCACAAGGCCCAAAGCACAATGAGCCACATTCATGCTGCAGTTTTCTAGTCACCTCTCCGTGTGCGTGCACTTTTCTCTACTTTTGGCTTGTTCACATCTGCTCTCAATATGGGCTCCTGTCTTTTCATTAGGTCGACTCTTAACAGCCCATTTTGAGTCAAGCACCTGCTTTTCAAAAACACAGTAAGAGCGCAAAGCCTGCCAAAGCCATTGTATCAGTAAAAAAGAAAAGGAAAAAAAAGCGTCTCTCATGTGGATGACGAAGCAATGTGATATTAAAAAACAAACTTTTTTTTTTTCAAAGCATCTGCCGTATTTGAGCTTAATTGGACTCTTTTTGGGAGGTAGGGTTCTTGCCATGTGCATGTGCTCATTGCCCTCACAGATTGTTCTAATTTACAAAATCCTCAGATCATAAGAGCGAAGGCTGTGGTAGTCTGGAGCAGACAAAATGCATGCATGCTTGGTTTCACATGTGCAATTTCAGATTTCAGTAAATTAAAAACACCACTAGGTAGTGAATTGCTGGCAAGGGGTGTAAATTGGAAAAACAAAGCCCAGACAAGGGTATAAGCCGTGCACACTAATGTAGTCCGTCTCAAATCTGCAAGCTTTTGCTTTTTTTTTTTTTACAATGTTTGTTTTATGGCTAAGTATCAATAGGGGGTTTGTGCTGTGCTAAAAAAAACAAAAAAAAACAGAATGGAATCATTTTTCTTGGTAATCAAAACGTATAGAAACAATTCTTGCCTCAGGAAAAATAAAAAATAAAAAATAGATCACATGGAATAAAAACAACCTTTTAAAACTTACAACTCTGTGTCACAGACTGCCCCAGTGAGTTAGGTTCCTCAGTTATCACGAAGCCATTTGGTTTAACAACCTAACCACCAGGGATGGAAGTTCTCTCTAAATATTCCCAAAACAAGTGAGTAAGTTGATTTTATTGAAGGCTGTTTTTATGTTTTTATGGTAAAAAAAAAAAAGAATTTTCGTTCCTCAACTCTTAACTCCAGTCATGTGTGTAAAACTGTAAATCATCAGTTTACTTTTCCGTTTTTGCGCATGAACTTAGTTATTTGTGCTCCTTTTTTTTTTTCGTAAAAGAGAGAAGTAGAAAGTCATATGAAATTCAGCCCAAGTCAACAGTTTCTTGTGAGAAAATAAAGAAATTCAACCTTCTACTTACTGGTATCGTGACTCCTACGTGACCCAACCTTAGGCCCCGTAGCTGGTCGATGTTTAATCAAAACAAGCCTGTAGTAGGTAATGTGTTTCAGCTTGTTGTTTATGCTCCAGTACTCCACTGTTATAACTTTTATTTAGCGCATGTTTGAGGTCATGCAATAAGTAGAAAAAGATGAGATGAAAGTGCGAGGCAAATAGCTGACTAGCTCTCTCTGTTCATCTTTTTGAGTCTTTTCAGAGGCCGTAATGCGGAGCGCCTCAACTGACCCCTTTTTGTTACTGTGTTATGTTTTTATAATAACAGGAACAGATTTGCACAGAGGTCTTCCCTAATGGAAGACCTTCTCTCCCGACCCAGATCTCCCCCTTTTCCATTATAACACCTTGAACTAATGTCCGTGAAGACCACAAACGTACAAGCGGAAGCTCTGGTATGGTTAAACCTGTTGTAGAAAAAAAAAAAACTTAATCTGGTTTCAAGAATATAGACAAAGTTCTGTTATTGGTTGTACAAGAATTTGCATACACAAAATACTTTTCGGGACTCGGTTGCAAGTTTTCTACAGAACAGTTAGACTTTCATGACCCCTTTAGCAGTTTTGTAAATGGGAAAATCTGGTTTTTAAAATAGAATATGTATGTGTAACTTGTAGAAAATCTAAAAAGTCTAAAATTAACGTTAGACGGTCAAAACAGAAATTTAATTCCACAAATTTCCTCCAAAATAATAACCGAATTCCCTGTTTGCAAATGTTACATGATGCAAAAATCCCACGGAGCACACATAACTATCCTCTTACCAGTAACTCTCAAATTGCCTTATGGCTTCTTGCTTTGACAATGAAACGCTAAGTAGCGCAAAACAGAATCATCCAATTTAGCTTAATCGAAACAGGCCTGCAGAAGACAACGTGCTTCAGCTTGGCTCTCATTCGCCAGCTTATGCAATAAAGAGACATGAGATATGCTCACTGCTTCAATTTTCTGTGTTCATCATTTTCTCATTTCTTTAATAAATGACCAAACAGGAATCAAACAAATGGTGCTTGTCTAAGACATTTCTTTCTGCAACTATAAAAACATGACAATTTAAGCTTTGTTTTCAGCTGTCAGTCTGACCGTCTTTTATATTTGGAATCTAAAGCTTTGTCATTGAAATAACATGTTTTTTTTATTTCAGTGCTGCAAGACTCCTTTCACAAAAAAAGGATTATGGGAGTATTTACCCAGAGATTATGGGAGGTGCTGAGTCCAATCAGTTAAGGACTCTACCTCCTTAACTGATTGCTTTGGGTTATTGTCTGGACTTCAGGCTGAAGCATTTAATGTCAACATCTGTGTGTTGCTGCTGATCTGTTAAACATTGTACTGCAGTAATGCATGTGGAGCTTCCCAGCTAACACGTGCTTGCTGCACCCGCTTCGGTTTTGTTTTGACTGCAGTAGTATTATCTGGGCCTTTGCTCACAGCAGAGCAAAAAAACAGCCCATACTGACAAAACCAATGTGGCACACAATCAATTGATCTTGACTTGGCATTGGATTGATCAGATTCTAATTTGGCCCTGTATATGAATTGGTTTGATCTGCATGAAACTTACATAGGCAGATAACATGGAGCTGTTACAAAACCCAAGAGTAATCACACCGAGACTTCATTAGTCTATAAATGTTTTATCCACACGGGCCTCATATGCAAATGTAACATTATATATCGCCAAAAGCTGCTGATGGGATAAACTGACGAAAATTATATGAAATTTTAAAAACAATTAACAACTCTTAGAAACAACAATTTCTTTAGTACATATTTTTATCTCACCCCATCTCCCAGCAGGAAGCAATTTAACCGAGGTGCTTCAGCTCAACATGGTCCTTAAATGTACCCTGCCAGCAACACACCAATAAAGAATGAGCAACTGTTGCAATTTTTTGATGATTAAAAAAAAAAAGAAAAGAAACCATACTGTGTCTTAAAAGATAATCATTTTCACAGACAGAGACGGAGAAATTCCTTGAAGGCTTTTCCAGCAAAAGAGCCTAAGGCGTGAGATTATGTAACATGTCAAATCCTCATATAAATGATCCCCGCTACCCAAACAGAGGAGGGACTCTGGGTGGAGAGCAGACGCAAGACTGTCAGTAAACTATTTTATGACCCGGCCGTGCAGAGTGAAATCCTCACTATCCGACGGCGAAACGTGGAAAATTTCACGGCTCCACTCGGTGTGTTGTTTTAGGCCTCTCTGTCAGTAGGAGACAAGCTAAAAATGTCCGTTCAACGCAGCCAACCAGATGTATGGACGGTACTCTTCCTCCATCTGTTCTATTGTCTCGGCGTTCTGGGGGATGAGGAGCGGATGCGCCGCCGAAGGAGATGCAGGAAGTAGTCTTGGCCCAGAACAACACGGACAACTTTTATCCTCTTCTTTACTGTCCTAAGACTCAAGTGTATGAAACAGCATTTCTTCACTCACCTTCCTCTTTCTTCTGTTTTTATATTTTTTGGTTATGCATAAGAGATTCAAGGGTTTCTCAAACATGTACAAAAGAATCAAAGCAACACAACCAGCTATTATTCTGGTGAGGAAATGATATAAGATTAATTCATTTATTCATAATAACCTCATAAGTGATCCTACGGGTAATGCAATTAAACATGACTCAGCTTTCTAAAAGAGAATAAGAATGGGGGTAATTTCAGCTAATTCATGCTTTAACTTAGATGGTTTGGATATTCAATATATTCTTAAATGAAATAAGCATTTTAAACTGAATTTATTGTTGTCATCTTTGATATTAAGGCATTCTGGATGTCTCAGTTGTGGCAAAAAGCAGAAGCAAATCCTTTTTTCACAACCTTACAACTCAGTCTCTCCACTACAGAAAATGTGCCAAACTCTCCTGTTACTGAGCCCTGAAATTGGGGAAAAAATAAATAAAAAGCATTTGAAGAATCTCCAGTCTGTTTATAAGAGCTGGCGCCAGATAAATGTTAAAGGACAAATTGAGTCTCCTGCTGGTCTTCAGCCTCTGGGTGAGGTGGGACGGGAAGCCATTTTGAAACTCAAGTCAAGTTCTTTGTCACGTTCCACCAAAACACGCAGCTCCAGACTGACCCCAGAACAGCAGTCAGGAACACTGCAGAAAGAAACATTGGCCCAAGAAAACAGGCCTAGCTTTAAAATGTGTAAAGTTAAGTTTTATACACTTAATATATCTTGAAATATTTGTTTAAAGAGAAGTAGAGCTTGTAATTATAAAAGGGTATTATCCTAAGTAATGAGTATATGTGAATATGGAAGGAGACTAATAGATGTAATTATGTTTTCATTATAATATTATTAAAAAAAAAGATAAATGTTACTCAGCCACAGTCCTTTGCTGGAGCTGTAAAGGCCTCCTGCGCCATATTCACGACAATCCCGCTGGCTGTACAGCAGGAAGGCAGTGAATTTTTGTGGTCTGTATTAAACAACAAACCTATAGTTAAGAAAAACCCAATTAAGCCCGTTAACATCATTAGAATTTATGATACTGTTCAAAAGGAAGTTACTTCCCAAGCAATTTAAGGCTGGTCAGAATTTGCCTCAGGGGCTCTCAAAGTTTGCAACCTCCAAATTGCTTCACTCGCAAATATTCAGCAGAAAAGCATCCAAAAACTCGTTAGAGAAATGCGACTGGGTTTGGGGGGGAAGCACTTAACAATAAATCTGGTTATGGGCTTTCACGCTTTTATTCTGTTTTTTTTTGTTGTTGTTGTTGTTGTGTCTTTTTAATGTGTCCATTACACAAAATAACTTTGCACTAAAGTTAAAGAAGCAATTTATCAAGGTTAATGTTCCTGAAAAGTGGCAGATATTTGTCTTCTACTGTACTGTGCTCTACTTTTACTGTGCTTTTTATTTTAAGCTTTTATCAAATCCCACGGCTGGTATCCGCACAGTAGAGCCTTGTTTGGATCCTTTCCAAAGCTAAATATTACGTACATGTTGCTAGCGGTAACAAAATGTTTACGGACCGCAAGGTTGTGTGGCGATAGAGAGCCTGACTTCAAACGCTTCCGTGACCCACTGAGGTCGCAGAGGTTTATGACACAAAATGCCTTAGCTATTATTACGCTGTGCTATCACTGTAAGCTAATAACGACATCTGAACAGCCTTTCATGCTTGGACAAAGCGTCTGTGTGAGATTCAGCAGTTTCCACAAAGTGAAAGATGATCAAGAGCTGCAGCCGCCAGCTATCCTGCTCTATGCTGTTGGTCTGTATGTGCTCAGCTTGTACCACATCTCTAAAGGAATGACCATGTAGGGAAAGAGTCCAGGTACCACATTGCATAAGAGAATACGTCCTTCAGGGCTTGTTTTCTTTCCACTCAGAGACAGCTAGACAGACCGTTGTATCCTGTCTGTAATTATTGCTAACTTGTCAAACTAATTTGCTGTGCTGTCTTTGCTTATCTTTTGGCAGTTTGGGAGAAAACACATGCTGATTGGCTCCAGATTTCCCACAGAGTTTAAACTGGATACGTGTTGGTCATCTGTTGCAGTCTGACCAGATGTTTTTCACTTTTTTTTTATTTTTTAAAGTCAGTGTGTGTTTCACTGAAATTTTCTGTGATGCTGGAAGGTAAAGAACAAAAGCAATTTTTATCCAGGAATAGGTTAATCCAGGTGTGTTTGGACATGTTGGCATGCAGGGTCACCTAGTAGCTTGTAAGTTTTGAGATGTTTGATCATCCTCGCCTCTGGTCCCGGCTGTGCCCATTCCCAAATGTTGCGTGTAGACATTTAGGATTTTATGGGAGGGCTGAGGGGGTGAACTGGTTTTGCCTACTGACTGTTGAAGCGGTCGATGTGCTGGCCACCGCCCCATCTTGCATTTTAAATGCACTATTTAACAACACGTATCAACGCCACATAGTTGGTGACGTTATCGATTTGAAATCGGGGTTTGGGGCCTGGAGGATGAGTGGATTATCCGTTCTGGGCTCGGAATGGGTTTCGGGTCTTTGGGGACGTTCAGAGGAGATGTCTTTCTGGGTTTTGAGGGGTCGTTTGGATTTTAGGATTTCGGCTCATTGTTTCATTAACAGGCCCCTTTGGGGCTTTGAGTTCTGGAAGTTTGGTCAACTGGGGGTGTGTGTCTAGTTGTCAGCGGTGTGTGGCTGACAACGCGACGGGGAGCGTGGTTTTGCTATGACAGCGAGGCTGCTTTGGTGTGTTGCACTGGCTTTCTATTTCTATAGAGGAAGCCCACAACTTTCCTTAAAGTTTTGTCTGTCATTCCGTCTGATCAGTTTAAAATTATAAACTCATCCTGTTAACTGGCTATTTCGCATCAAAATTTAAGATACAGGATGGTCCTAAAGGAGACATCAAGCACATTTATGCAACTTTATGACAGGGTCAGCAAGAGTGCTGGGATTAGTCACTCGTGAATCTATTTTTTGACACTTTCTGTTTTGGGTTTTTTGACAAATCCACCTAAAGTTACGATCAGCTGATGAACTAAAAATATAACAACCAGACTGTTTTTCAACTTGCGCTTGTTTCTTCTCCTTTTTTTTTTTTTTTTTTTTTTTTTTTTTTTGCATTTTAACCTTCAACCTACAAGCTGGCTATGATTTTTTCCTTCCTCTCATCATTTTCATCAAGAATGTTTGTCAAAATTCTGGGGCTGTTTAAAGAAAAAAATAAATTAAAGAAAAATAATCCAAAGGGCTGTGCACACTTTTGCAGGGTTCTGAATTTAAATAGATGATGAATCTATATTTTTATTTCTTTTTGAAAACATCACAGACCATCTCCCAACATAGATAACCTACATAAAAATGTAGGATCGCACTAAAGTGGACTCAGCATCTCGCAGCACTTCGTCCTCTACTAGAGCGTCTATCAAGAAGGACATCCAAACTATCGCTTTGGAGAGATATAAGTCAAGTCTGTTTTTCCAAAGCACCGAGTGCATGAGTCACTCGAATTAAAAAGACATTCAGGCCTGTGGCAGAGCTGCATTACTCGGTCCAGTAATAACCTACTGTTTTTTTTGTGTGTGTGTGTGTGTGCGTGTGCGTGTGTGTGTATGTGTGTGTCAAGGGCGATTTGAAGGCCTGCAGCTCTTTCAGCTTATATTTTAATGAAGGGGAACAGGTCAGCTCACTGTTTTGAATGGGGAAACCTTGGTTAGGTTTACTGAGCGGAGGTAATGTCGCTAGCACGGTCACTGCATGCTGGCATCTGTCACTGAATAAGTTATTTTCAGCAAAATGGCAATTCTGTTGCAACAATCTACCTGTCATTTCAGTCCAACAGATGCACGGTGCTGTTCGGCGCGTTGTCCCCCCACCACAGGAGCCCTTTATATGCGTCTGTCTTCAGCCAGCAACAGTATTTCAGAACAAAGCAGCACCATGTAATAAAAGCCATTGTTTGTTCCTCTGCAAAGGGTCTCAGCTGAGGTGTACTCCCCACCTGGTAATTAGAGAGTGAGGCAATGTTAGTTTCAGTCTACGTCTCCAGGGAGACAGTCGCCATCCATCCCCAGTTAGAGCAACATAAATCGGCCTCCTCGTATATCTACCGCATTAATGGTACATGTCACAAAATTTGTATATTGCAAAAAAAAAAATAAAAAATGCAGTCTTCTCCATGATTGTGACTGCTGAGTTGACAAATGTCCAGAAGATGGTCGTCAACATCCTTCACAAGGAGGGTAAGCCATGAAAGGCAATTGCTGAAGAAGCTGTTTGCTCTGTATGCAAGTCTTTTAACAAAAAAAATAAGAGTGGTAGGAAAAGGTGCGCAAGCAACAGGGAGAACTGCAGCCTTGAGAGGATTGTCTCTCAAATTCATTCCATAAGAGGAACCATAGTCAGACGATTAATAGACGCTGGCTGTAAATGTCCCACGTGTCAAGCCACTCCTGAACCAGAGACGACATCAGAGGGCTGAGCTGAAAAGCCACCGGACTGGTGTGCAAGATCCAATGTCCTGTTTTCAGGAAAAAGTGAATTCTGCATTTCATTTGAAAAACCGAAGTCCCAGGGTCTGGAGAGACACAGAATCCATGTTGCCTGAAGTCCAGAGTGAAGCTTCCACAGACAGTGATGGTTTGAGGTGCTGTGTCATCTGCTGGTATCGGTCCACTGTGTTTTCTCAAGTCCACAGTCGACAGAGCTGTCTACTAGCACATTCTAGAGCACTTCATGCTTCCCTCTGCTGATGAGCTGCATGCAGACTCTACTTGTATTTTCCATCAGGTGTCCACACTGCTAAAGGTCCCAAAAACTGGTTCACTGACTGTGGAGTTCTTGTTCATAATTGGCCAGCAAACTGCCATGGCTTGAAAATCTACGAGTTGTTGGCAAACCTTGATAACAGCAACTGGTCCATAACGTTTTTATATGAACTCTTTACCTCCTTCCATTTTGGTTGTTAACACTGTAAACACAGCTTTTAAACAGAGAACATTAACAGCTTTCTATCTGATCAAAATCCATGTCGAACAATCTTTCTGTCATGACTGATTTGCCAGCAGCCTGACTGCACCAAAGCGCCAAGCTGCCTTTATTTACTTATGATTCAGACCAGTTTTGTTTTTGGTTGAACCGTCTTGGGACCGGTGATAAAATAAACAAAACTCTATACATTATCTTTAGGGTATAAAAAATAAAAAATAAAAAGTCCTCTTTACAGAATTATAATCGTTTTCATTCTTTGTTCCTCCTCTGATTGCAAACGGAGACAGATGATTGATGAGGTTTACAAATGAGGCGGCCCAAAATCACTCAGCGCAGATGTAATTCGTTCGGAGTAAACTCGGGCTTTCTAATAAAAACATTTGGAGAAAAAAAAAGATGAAATCTTGATATGTACAACACAATAACTACTCCTAATGTGTGGCTTAGAAGATTTCATAACAAAATTACGGATTTTTGAACGTGGTGTATTTGTTCTTTCCATAAATCTCACGCCATCTAGGAGGAGCAGTGCCAGCATGCGAAGTCAAATTGAAAGTCTAGCAAATGTGGGACGTAGATGCCATCTACTATCTGCGCGCTCTCAGCAGAAACAGACTCCATATCAGACATCAAAGCCGAGTGCCTCGGATGGCCTGTGTAAGGCCGGCTCTGAAAGCCGAGCTCATGACTCTCTGACAAGTTAAAATGCACAGCATGCGGCTTCAAACAGGTAAACAGCTACACCCTGAAGCAGGTAGGACACGGGAGATGATAGACAAGCATGGGTACTGCAGGACCCTGTTGTCTGACTTGGACCAACGAGACCTCAGGGTCAGTTTCACAGACACTCTGTTCACGTTTTATCGCCTTTACTCTGCTGAGTGTTTCCGTCCATCTGTGTCTCTTTTCCTGCTCTACATTTCCCACCACTGCCAATCGAACCGGTCGCGATCGGGTGGGTTTTGTTTGACACAACTCCCGACATCTGTGCAACACGAGGGCTTTGTTATTTGTTTTCGCTCCTCTTTAGAGCTAATCTCTGCCGCTCCTTCCAGTTCCCTGACCCTCTTCTCCCCTCCTCAGCTCTCTTGCGGTGACTTTGGCCTGCGACTTGTGGGAAACTTCTGCGGGGGCCCCTGCTTTCAGAGAGGCGACTGATATACTGAGAGTGCTGGGTGACGGACCTATTTTGGGAGCTTGTAAATATGAGAACTTCCTTTCCTATCGTATGTCTGATCCCCGAGAGGATTATCAACAGCAAGGAGCAATGTGCGGTAGCAAAAACAAAAGTGTGCTATCAAGTTTGTTACAGCTTCCTTTTTTTGCCCAATATGGGAAGCAGTTCTGGACCTAATCTGGACCTTTGTTGATTTAACAGAACTGGGTTATGTTATGGGTTTGACCCAGCACAGAGATTGGTTAAACTTACAAAAATAAAAGAACTGAAAAGAATGGAAAGAGATAAAGCATAACCTCTCTGACGAGCAAAATGTCAAAAAGAGGTAATGTTCTATATTTTCATCTGAAAACTATGAAATTATGCATGTGTTAAAAATTTTTAAGGCATAGCATCAAAATAAAAATGAATACACCTTCGGATAATTATCATTGCTATAAATATTATTTTTGCAGCAGCAGTAGCAGTGGAAACAGTTATTGATTTTCAGTTTTGTCTCAGTTTCATGTGTTAACACTGTGTTACAATGACACTGCAGGCTTTTTACTCAAGGTTACAAAAAGCTGCCCCACGCCTAATGCATCTTTTATGTACTGTGTGAAATATTACCTGGCATTACGGCACAATTTTACAGTCATACCATGTCTTATTTCACCCCGTGAAATAATTCAGATACTAAGGTGAATACTGTGCAAGAATAGAGATATTTAAACACAAACTGATGTTTGGTCAGATTTTATTTTATTTTTTTTATTATCTGGACAAATTTACCAGCACCTGAATGGCTGTGTTATGAACATGGGTCATGAAATATTTAATCTGTCTCTCTAGTTATCAGCACTTTTAGGATTCAGTTCATTTCGATCAATATTCCCGTGTCTTGTTTTGGCCCTCTCTAAAACAAGTATTTAAACCCTGAAATGGTCATAAAAAAATATGGCGGAGGTAAATATTCGATTTCCTTTCTTTAACTCTGAGAGGCAAATTAATCTCGGACGTGCACAGCATTTTCCTTTTCATAACAGGTTACACCTATAAAACCATCTGAACTGTAATCAGAAGACTCCAGATGAATTTCTGCAAGCGGCACTTCCCTCGCCCCATCCTCTGTGTGTGTGTGTGCACGTGTGTGCGTGTGTGTGACCTCACAGCTCAGAAACAAGGGCCAAACTTTGCTAACACAGAGCCAAGCATACGGCGGACAAACACCTCCTCCGAGAACTTTGAATGCACCGGCCAGCCCTCAAATGTTGGACGAGCAAAGATGACGCAATCACGAGAGGTGAAGCCTCAGAGTAAACACGTCCTCGCCATGCTACATTCTGCACATCCGAAGGTTTACATTTGGACAACGGGTGTTTAAATGAAGACAACGCTTCATGACCTCATGCAGAAGAAGAAATAGTAAAAGAAGCTGCTCATCTTGGCAACAATACCCAGTGAAGTCATTAATTTATTACTGTGCTTGCCCTGTCAGCTCCTGAAGTAAAGAGCCCTCTTGTGGCCAACTCTTATTTTGTGTTTCGGGGGCGCCATCTATGGGACATCTATGGAACACCATTAAACATTTATTTGAGTCATCTGTCAGTCCCAGGAGGACTCAAAGCAATGTTTATTTCTGGAAAAACTTGAACAGACCACAGAGCTTACTTTGAGCTAAAGAAAACTACAGAAGATAAGCATGAATTTATTCTAAGATATTATGTTATTTTGTTGTCATAAGTCAGTGAAAAGCACAATGCACTGATATAAAGCCACAAAAAAAAGCTCTTACATTGTAACTTTAAACTATAAAGGGCACCAACAACACTAGAGCCCCCCCAAAAAAAAAACACAGGAAAGGGGGAGAAACAGATAATAAAGGAAACTCCCAAAGTCTTGGAAAAAATATGGCTCTTGTTTGTTTTATTTTCTGGTGGATTATTTTGGTTCTTGACCAGTGACTTCCTTGTCTATTCTCATACGCATTTGGTCTTTTTCTCATCAGTCTACAGGGGTCTGGGAAAGTTTTGACATGGCCTCTGTAGCCCACTCACAGCAACACAACGGCTGCTCGATTCAGCAGTGAATGAGCGACAGGCATTTCCTCTCTGCCTTCAGGCCAAAATAACAAAGTCAAAGAAAGAATAGATGAGGTAGCTCAGCTCTGACGCTATCAAGATTAAGTATTCAAACTGTGGAGTGGATCTTAGCAGTCTTAGGTTGAAAACAACAGCACTGAACTGTAGAGGTTCGGGACCCATACAAGCAGATCTACAGTGAACTGGGTAAACATGCAGCATGAGGCACATAGTGCCATCTTATAGCACAATTAAGGAACATAAGTTGTTATAAAATGCTATATATGTTAAACATGATTTAAAAGAAACTTGACTTCGTAATTTGAAGCCTTGAAATAGGCCTCTGTCTCTTTAAGTGACTCTACCTTCATAGTGTCGTCACAACAAGGCCTTTCATACATCATACGGTTGTTGTAGACTGTATGATGTATGCTGAGCTCAGCAGACTCGAGCTAAGTGCTGCTGCCACTAGTCTGGAGGAGCTGATTGGGGAAGCTGTGTTGTTCTGTGAGCTTGGATTGGAAACTGCAGCTCCAAGCAGGAGCTTTGAAGAAAAAGGCGGTTAGTGAGAGCAACCGTGTAGGCATCCCTGAATGGTTTCCATGGAGATTATTAGAGGATTTCTCAAACATGAATGGAAGAATCAAAGCAACACTCCATGTTTTAGATGAGGGGAAAAAAACATTATAACATACAAATCTAAAACAAAAAATGGCCATCCATGATACCCCTTTTAAAATGAAAGCATCTTAATGTATTACAATGCCTCAGTAAAGCACAGAGTGAAGTTCAATATGTGACAAAATTGTGTTTAGTGGTTTTACTGATCCAGTCTGACTGAGCTTAAGTTATTTTGCAAAGGAGAAACAGCAAAGATCTCAGTCTGCAGATGTTGATCAAAAAACATCCCAACAAAATTGGCAAAAGTTTATGAATTTAAAATTTAAAATCAAGATGTATAATTAATTTTCTAAGTCGGTTCATATTCTTATATAGTGCATCAATAAAGATTAAATTAAATTTAATTTATTTAATTACATAATTTGATTTCAGCTTCTAAATTCGACTATTTAAATGCTTGCAGTAAAACGACATTGCTACTTTTAAAACAGAGGAAGAAAGGTAAATAATGCATATTACCATCTGCGATGTTGGCAGGTTTCTTTTGTTTGTTGGAAAAAGGGAGTTTGCAGGAGACAGACGAAAACTTATAACTCGAAGACTCACAGCTTCCCATCGTGTGTCCTCTGGAAAAATGTTTAGCTCGTACGGTCAGCGTTTTCTGTCTTCTGACGCCTGGTCTTCTAAAACACAGTTTGGTTTTCTTTTTGTTTCTAAAACTAATCCCGCCTGAAATTCGAAGGTGTGTAAACAGAGGCACGTGCCCACGGCTACCTGCCGTTTGTCCAATGAAATCCCACCTGAGAGGGGACAGACGTTGACACGTGTATGTGTGTGTGTGTGTGTGTGGGTGTGTGTGCATGCGTGTATTTGTGTGGTTGATAAACACAGAGGACCGTTAAGCTTTCACATGGTCACAGTCTGCTGACCTGAGTAGCAGGTTCACAATACAGCTTCTAAGAAGAAACATGAGTGGGCGTGAATAATAACAACACTGTCCTTGAAAATTGAGTGGGAAACTGTGATGTCTGGATAGGAAAATTACCTGCATGGGACATACAGACAGACAGACAGACAGACAGACAGACAGACAGACAGACAGACAGACAGACAGACAGACAGACAGACAGACAGACAGACAGACAGAGATAGAAGTATCATCTAGCATCAGATGCATCAGAACCTGGATGAAACTGAATCAGAACCGGACCCCTTCAACGTGACAACAGCCCAAAACATAGCAGTAGGACTGACTGAGAATTAAGAATAAAAAAAAAGAAATAAAAAAAAAATTCAGGTTCAAGTAAAATCCCAGACCTTAACCTTACTGAGAATATGTGAGGTGATCTAAACCACGATGTGCATGCAAAACAGGAACCCTTTTAAAAATGTTAAACTTACTGTAGACAACTTTGTTTTCCAGACGTGCATAAAGCAAGATATGACATCAGTACGTGAGCGCTTCTTAGCGAAGAAGTGAATATTAAATGAGACGCCCTTATTTTTCCTTACGACTGTTAATTTTATGCATCTCACATCACAAACAGTCTTTGAAGAGAGATTTGGCCTTATTGTAATGATTGTCTTTAGTAAATATGGATTGAATCAAGTGAAGCGTTTCCCTGAAGCAGCGTGTTCATTGGAGGTCCTCTATCAGCACTGTTACTTATTAACAAAAAGCGCAATGTTTGAGCTCACTTCAGCTGTTTTGTTTTGTTTTGGGTTATTTTTTTTAACTGAAATTGCTGGGTTTTCATTATTGAATTTAAGCTTAAATGTAAAATGAAATTAATGTAGAAAAAATAGCTTGTATCACTGGATATAGGTGAATTTGTAAATCTCCTGCTTCAACTCATGTCTGTTTGTGATTGGTGTCTGTTGATTTGTCTTTGGCAGTCGTGCGCCGATCGTTTCAAAACCTCTTTAGTGCCAGGATCTGGCTTTGAAACTTGGATCAAGTCTTTGGAAGCCAAGAATCAAATAAATAAATGCAGTTTAAGCATTTTGACTTGTGTTGACGTTTTTTTCTTTTTTTTTTCTTTTTAAGCCAGCAACAGGATTTTTTTAAACATTATTGTTAGGCTTTCTTTCTTCTTAATCTAGACCACACAACATACAGAGTGTTCTCCAGGAGATGGCGCTCACACATAATGTACTTGGACAAAATAAGGTAAACAGAGTTCAGTGCTGTAAATCCTCACAGGCACAGAGAGAAAGTGGGAAGGAAGAGGCCCGTCTGGAACGTACTAGAAAAAGGTTTAACATCTCTACTGAGAGAGAGTTAGATGACCAAAAGATTTACTTTTATTTCTTTCATCAGATTTTAATAAATCAATTGAGAACAGATGCATGGAAGATGAAGGAGTGCACCGTAAAATGCCACGTACGTCCTAAAATGGGGTTAGAAAATCTCTCTGCTAATATTTTAATCATTTTATCACTAAAATTGCTTCAGAATGAGACACCCTGATTAATGGATGGCCTTGATGATTCACGTTATACTGAACATGTGATCTTCAGTGATTCACGGCTGGCTCATCCAGTGAATAAGAGCAAAAAATGAAGTAAAAGCTGGTACCACCACATCAGACTTCATGACTGTTGCGCTGACGAAAACGGTCATTTTTAAAAACGCCACACGTACTGAGAAAACGGACGACCGCCATGAGTACAACCTGAACATTTTTGAACAAGATAAAGGCAGCAGATTGTAAAACCAGACGAAACGCTGTCATAAACATGACACGTGTTTCCTTTAAAACCGTTTTCTGCTGTTTTGGCTCGTAACACTGATCAGCTTTAAAGGAGAAAAAAAATACATTTTGCGCAACTATGTCTCAAAAATGTGCAACAGTAAACTCTTTTTGTAAGCCCTGTGACGTTCAGCGTTAAGTCATCTACTGACTGGGAGTCAGATGTTTATCAGACGCAACAAAGAAGAGTATAAGTTAAAAGTTGAATTCAGAAATTCAAAAGTAGGACAGAGTACTTTGAATAATTATGGCGTACGGCTAATGAGAATCTACATATTATATCTCCACAAAATAAGAATTTTACATAATACAAAATACAAATATATTCCTGGTCTCATGTAAAAAAAATATATATATATATATATGTATATATATATATATATATATATATATATATATATATATATATATATATATATATATATATATATATATATATATATATATAACTTTTGTGTGTGTTAAACTCCATTTTGGGTTTCCATTAGCTGCAAGCAATAATTATTCAAATAATCTGAAATAATGCTCTGAGTTTAACTTTTTAAGTTGTATTACTAGTAGAAACAAATGAACTATTTGTATATGAGATGCAGCTTCTCCCATTGCTCCAGCAAAACAGTAAAAAATAAAAAAAATACTTGCTATGAGTTTTTTAAAGGGAGAAAAAACACCTAAAGTAATGCTCGAAGAGAAACAAGGACATCATCTTATTCAAGTCAGGAGGATTTCTGCAGCTTATGAACCATTCTTTGTTAGAGTTTCAGAGATGGAGAAGCACGGAGGTCCCGTGCTTCTCCTCAAGGCTTTTCTCAGGCATGATTTATGCTGTAGTGCCTCCATATTCACCAGAACACAAGACATATTTTTGTTCCTGTCATTAATCCCTCTGAATTTTAGTCATATCTATAGAATGCCTCTGAACTAAGTAGGGCAGTGGTTTAGTTACTTTCTAAGCTACGTTTTGTTGTTTTGTTTTGTTTTTTTTTCTTTTCAGTTTCTAGGTCAAGACCAGTGAGTAAGCTGGCATAACCGGTCTTGGCGCTCATGAAAAGTTGTCTGTGAGCCAAAAAAACAAAACAAAACAAAAACTCATATGCATCTGAGTTGTTGAAGGAATCAAATACATCTGTCAACAGCTTTGTTATTTATGTCTCCACATATGTTTACCCCATTGGGATGACATCATGTAGTCAAAGTTCGGCTGCTATAAGAAGACAGGATGCCACACATTCTTAGAATACTCCATACAGGATCTGACCTCTTGCTTGTGAATGCAACAGCGCGGCTGCAGCGAGTGGAAAATTACAGGCTCTGTTCAGACTGTGAGGAGCGAAGGAAGCTCTGAAAGGGTTCAGATGTTGTTGTTTTTTTTCCCCCTCCCAGCTGTTGCTTGAAAATATGAGGGTTTTTTTTTTTTTGAAGATTGAAATGTGTTTAAGATTCCTACTATTGCCTTTTTAGATTTACAGTGATGTTATTGTTAACATTTCCTTCTTTTGGGATTTCTTCTTATTTTGTCACATTTAAATATTTCAGATCAGAAAGAAACTAAGTAAATACAAAAGCAGTTTTAGATGGATGGTTTAATTTATTACAAAACAAAACAACCCCTCTCCCACAAAAAACCAAAAAAAACCAAAAAAAAAAACTACCCAAATCAATCTGATTACATGTTTGCAATAACTGGCAGTGAGTTATTTATTGCACTGTTGGGGAGTTTTAGTCCACTTGTCTGCAGGATTGTTTTAATGTAGCTACTTTTGATGGCTTAAGAACAACAGCATCTGAGTCACATTTAATCTTAAAGCTTTACTTGGTCACTGCGAACCCTCCTTTTGTGCCGTTCATGGATGGATTGCCAATGTGCTTGGATCATTCTGCTGCTCCAAGCCCAGTGTGCTGGAGCTTAAGTTCCTAAGCTGATGTCCAGATGCCCTCTTTCTGGACTTTTGGTGGATTGAGTTGTGGCATGTCCTCTTAGAGCAGCAACGACCATCAAACTACCACCACCATACTTTTCTGTATGAATATTATGTTTTTCTGTAAAGTTGTGTTTGCTTCACGCTAGCGCAACAAGACGCACACCTTCCAAAACGTGTCCCACTGGGGATTCTTTATCAATCCCCAAATCCTTCAGGATCGTCCCGATGGTTTGCTTTTGGCAGTTTCGAGACAGACGTTTGTGTTTTTTGCCTTTAAACTTAATTTTCCTCAAAGTTATCTTTACTTGATCACAAAATTTGAAGATTTGCTGCAGTTAAGTTTAACAAAGGTTCAAACAGTGTTTTTTTGTTTTGTTTTTGTTTTTGTTTTTTTTACGTGCACGAGTAAAATACCTTTCTACAATGAGGCATGACAAATGCGACTTATCAGGCCTCACCATCACAAACAACGGCTGATCTGATAGGAACTGTGCTCACCCTTAGAGCGGACACATTTTTTCTGCCACCATTGTCTCACATTCCAGACCAGAGTGCTAAAGGAAGGTGAGCCCAGCTAGAAAGGAACGGGTCACTTCACTGCTGCCACATGTAATCTCTCGACATTCCTGAAACTAATCTTTGGTTATCGTCCCACAGATCTGCCCTTACTGCTGCTCCTGTCACGCAACTGCAGCCTGTCCAACTTCTTGAAGCAGGGCGCAGAATATTATCAATACAAGCAGCTCTTTATTAAAGTCACAACGTCCGTAGTTCTCTTCTGCCAAAGCTCTGCGACTGGGATTTGGCAGCTGTGGCATGTTTTAATTGACAGCTTGTGGGTTTTGAAGCAGTTCCAAAGGATGGTTTGGAAATGTGGGGCAACAGGCTCTAGGTGTTGATCTGAAGATAACAGGCCATCGCAGAGTTTCAGAGGCTTCTTTGGCTCTGGATGTCACAAAGGCCTTCCCCTCCGTCACCGGCACAATCCTCTTACAGATTTACTCCCCGTGCATAGTCCCGTATGACATCAATCTGGGGATTAAATCTTCCCACTCAGGATGTGTGTTAAGCTTAATCCAGTTTGAAGGTAATAATGTAGCGCAGAGGTGTAATTACCCAGTGTCTCTCAGTAGAATCACACTGAAAAAGTCAGAATGTTATTCTAGTATTGCAACCAAAAAGGATCTCAATAAAAATGTTTAGAAAGTCATGCGCATGCCGGGACAAATTTATCAACATCCTTTTCTTTTTTTTTCTTTTTTTTCACTTTTTATCACAGTGGAAATATAAGTTTACTGCATTTTGGAGGGATTTTATGCAGCAGGCTTACACAACATAGCAAATGACTGTGAAGTAGAAGCAAATATGACACATGGCAGCAAAATACATTAGAAGTTTACAGCAGAGTCGAGTTAGGAAGCTACATCTTAAGCTTCGAACATCTCAATATATCATCCAAAACAGGAAAACTCATGACACAACATCAAAACCTTCCGAGACACCTAAACTCACCGGAGAGCATTAATCAGAGAAGCAGCCAAAAGGCCATTTGTAAGTTTTGGGGAGCTGCAGAGTTCAGCTCAGGTAGGACGATCTGTCAGAAGGACAGCGATCAATCATGCCCTCCACAAAAACAACTTTTAAGAAAGAGTGGAGACTGGGAAATTGACCGACCACCAGCAACAGGCAGATCTACTTCTGCCCACCCTATGCTCTTCCGATTTTTATATGCAAATGTTTTTTTAAATTACTTGGTATTCATTTTAATTTAAACACAAACTTTTTTTGTCATAAAATGTCAAATGGCTCTTTTTTTTAATTTTTTATTCTGAGCATTGGTAAACGCAACGGTGTCACTAAGCAGCATTACTTGTTTCACACAGTTTCTGTTCCCACGGCCATAAGAAAAGAAAAATGAAAAACAGCCATATCTTTTTTTCATCTGACTTGAGACGTGTTGACAGATGAAAATAGCAGGAAGACTAAAGATGGCCGATTAACCAAACACAACAAGGAAATAAACAGCACTGACTGTAAATGATGCTCTTCGTGGCCTTATCTGGCTTTTAGGTGCAAAAACCACAGTATGACTGTAGTTTGAGAACCAGAGCCGTTTTGCTTGAGCTGCGTTATTATCTTGCCTCTACATGCTGCTCTGGCTGTTTATTCTAAGGCGTGGGTGTATGTTGTGGTCAGCATGGCGAAAGTTAGGTCCACCCCATCATAAGGCTTATGATAAAAATATCTTTTGGCTGTTAATATGCGGTGGCTTCCAAAAGTATCTACACAACTCCAGCTTTTACACATTTTGTCACATTATAGCTCTATTTGTAGAAATGCATACATTATCTTGATTTTTTTCAACAAATAAACGTGAAAAGCCTACTGGAGTCAACATTTTGTACAACCACATTTATTTCGCATACAACCGGGTATGTCTTCTCTACTTTCCCTTCTGCAAATTAGCTCAAACTGAATCAGATATAATGAGAAGTGAGTCATGCCACGGATGATTAACAGGGACATAGGTCTAGGCTTTGACTGAACCATTGTGGTCCATGAATACACTTTAACCTAATCCCGTTTTAAAGTGTCTGTCTTAGGATGCAGTGGTTTAGATCGGGACTTTTCAAAGTGCAACATGGGCTGATTTTGTGTGGCTCCAACTGCAGTTAAAAGCAATTTGGCCCTGCTGTGATAAAAAGTGGAAAGAAAAAAAAAAGAAAAGGATGTTTTTAAAAAAAAAAAATACTAACAGGCAATTTGGAACAACTACAAAAGAATCTGACTTTTTTTTTTTCTTAATCAAAATATTGAATGTACAGTTCACAATCAAATTTTTGGTGATTATTTTACTATATTTTTTTGACTTGAGGGCTTTTGACTTGAATTGACAAAAACCTTTGCACACCACAGTTTTAAATGAAAGCTTATAACCAAACAAAAGTCCAGACCTAACTTCAAGCCTATCCAGTGAAGAGTTGCTTGTTTTGTGAACAAGAATGACCATAAATTTGAGTCTCATGACACCCAAAACTGGTACAGCCACTGTAATTAAATCAGTTCTACAAACTACTGATTCAAGTGGTTGAATGTGCATTTTCCAGGTGTTTATTTGTCACATATTTTGTTAACATGTCTTTCTTTCCACTCATGTTAGTCTATTATATAACATCCAAATAAAACCCTAAGCTTGTGACTGTAATGTAACGATATATGAAAGGATTAATGATAATACTTGAACAAGATGCTGCACATACAACATTTTCCCAACATGCAGCACTAACTTCTCTGTTAAAAGGAGGAGTAAGACATTCAGTTACTGTGCAAAGGGAAAATGTTCAGGCCGCTTCACTTTTTCCACATTTTGTTAAGCTACAACCTTATTCCAAATTGTATTTAATTATTTTCTTCCCACATAATTCTACACATAAACTTTATGACATTACAACAAAGTGGGGGGTTGCGGGGGAGCTTTTGAATGTTTTGTAAAATTATTAAAAGTGGGAAACCTTCACAAGTCAAGTGTAATCGACTGAATTCACACCACAGGTGGACTCCATGTAGTCTGCAGAAACATCTGAAGGACAAGCAGTGGAGACATGCTAATTTTGAATGATATGGCTGAACGGCAGTGAATACATAATAGAAGTGTGATTTCTTGTTTTACTATTTTTAATAAATTTCCCCCCTCACAAAAATCCACACTGTCTTTATTATGGGGTATTTGTGTGTAGAATGTTGAGGGAAGAGCTCATCTTCTTACAATTTGGAATAAGGTTTTAACATAGCTATGTGGAAAAAGTGAAGCGCTGTGAATAATACCTGGACGCGCTCTGTGTGAATTTTTGCAGTGTCACTGCTGCATATTAAACGTGTGGTTGGGTTTCTCTTTCAGTCATGGGTGTCGTGTCTGACAGATAAGGAAACTATTGTTGCACGAAGGATTATTTCAGCTGAAACCTCATTGAATTTGAAAGAGCTGCTGTTCCTTTTTCTGTGAGACAGATACAGATGGGACAACAACCCAACAATCAACGCGGTAGAAGCAAACATATAGAAAGGATCGGTCGTTGCGCTCTTTGAAATTGTCTTGCTGACAACAGAGTCTGTCACATACACGAGAAACACTAACATCAGATCATAAAGCATCCCTAATGACTTTCACACAAACTTCTGCCAACTTCTTAAGGCAGGAAATCTAAAGACACAAAGGCAGCTGGAGGAGTGGAAGGGGGGGTTGGAGGACGGAGAATCAAGGGGTGGAGGGGGGACACATATGTCACCAAAGCTACAGATTGTCTGGGGAGCTGAAAAAGTCCTTTGTCAGGGAGCATCTCGTTACAGTCGACAACAAATGTTTCTGGTAATCTGATTATGTATTCATGTCGAAATTGATTTTTTTTTTTTCCTCCATCAAAATTAAACTCTCCATAACAGCAAAGGGCTGTTTTGCGTAAAAGTCGTATCGTTTCTGAGGAGTGCAACATTCATTTATTTTAAATGTCACGCCACACGGCAGGTCACAGCCAATCTTTTAGCTAATTTGTAACCCAAGCACACTGCTCTCCCTTTCACATTCACTGAGCCCCAGCCTCCTCCATAACATGTGGAGGCAGAGGACACAAGCCGGTGCTTGACTGAGCCCTGAATGCTCTTTGGTTGTCACACTTTTCCCAAACGCCTTGCAGCTGCCTCCATTGTGGCCCGCAGAAGGAGGGAGGCGAAGGGGGAGGGGGAGGGGGAGGGGGGGTGCTTAACTGATTTTTTGAGCCTCCTGCTGTTGGCCCGGACTCAGATGGGTTCACAGAGACGGAGTGTGGCCCAAACAATGGCTGACACCATGACATCATGCCTCTTATTTTGGTGAAATCCTCATGCAGATATATGATGGGATTCCATCGCATCAACAGGGAACAGAGGCACAAAAAGGACGTTTTGGCCTTTGATCTTTGTAGGAAATGAAGAAAACTCTTCGTTGTGCAACAGGTTTTATGTATAAATTGTAAAAAAAAAAAAAAAAAAAAATTAAAAAAATAAATCTAACCTTTAATTTTAGTAAATAAGAACGAAAAATCGGTCTTAGTGGAAAATTTTTTATCAGGAGTTCCACAACTAAAACATTTTCAAAGCGTTTTTGGGATTTGTAGTTTTTATTGGGTGTAACACAAAGGGCAAAAAAACCTTTAATTGGCATTCACTAATGTCCTGCTTCCTTAAGCTTTAAATGTAACGTGACATACAGGTCCATCGCTTTTAGCCGCCCCTTAAAATGAAAAACACAAGATAATATCCCATTCAAGTAATAAACTCAAGATAACATCCAGTTTAAGTGATAAACTTTTAGCAGCCATGACTTCCTGTTTTCTTGCAAGTCATGGACTTTTGGCGTGACACAAAAGAGAATTATCTTAACTGCTCGTAAAAACGGGGACGACAACAGCCCGTCTCATTTGTTTCTGTGAAGTTTTTTTATTTATTTGTTTTAGCGTTCTTTGTATCTGCAGTGTTATTTTTAAATGATGGGGCGTGAAAGTTATGCTTTAGCTAGAGGATCAATGGACAAGTTTTGTTTCACAATTAGTTTAAGATTTTTTTAAAATGGAGATTTAAAAAAAAAAAACACACACATCTGCATAATATATAAGCCGTAATAAAAGAAACACAAGAGAACATCTTCAGCTGAGTACAAAAACTCAATGAAATTTATTGAACATGTATAAAAAAAACTCTTTGACAAACATCTGTAAAAATAGCCGTTATAAAGAAATATATTAATTTAGTTAATAAATATGTCAGAACACGGTCAAACAGACCGATTGGTCCCCCGGTTTTAGTAGTTTTTGGGGTTCCGTCGCAGCGCTGCAGTACACAGTACAAAAACATGAGGTATTTCAAAGTCGGTTGACCCAACACGTCGTGATCGTCAGTGATATCGAGGAAGGCAACAAACAAACAAAAAAGAAGAAGAAAACGAAAGGAAAAAAGTTTTATAATCTAATTATAAACCTGTTCCACAACCAAACAGGTAGATTCTATGACACACCTACTAATAGCATGAGTTACATTCATTTCTAATCATATGCCTTACCGGGCAAAGGGTTTGCATTGCCTCTTTATTTAACAAGTGAAAAGATTCGAGAGGTTTAAAAAAAGCGTTCCTGAGATAACTGATAGCCCTCTCAGTTTTGTTTAAAATGATTGTGATTATCAAAAGCAGTTGCCTTCGTCAAAACAAGAAATCAGTCTTTTAAAGAAAGAATACTCAGGACTTCTTCTTCTTCTTTAGCGTCTCCCAACTGGGGATGGTTTTCACATTAAGGACGTGAAGCGTGAATACTGCCTGATGGTAGTTGTTAAAGCTCGCTCTGAAATGATGAGGTCAAGCTATGAAGGATTGGCCAGCAGAGTCAGGTTAAGTGGCCCGAAGCTACAGCACCCATTCTGTCTGGTGACACCAGCATCACCGTAAGCGGACAAATGGATCACTTTATGTGAAGTGCTCCATGCGGAGTCACTTGGTATTTTGAGTCCAAACAAAGTCTGTTTTTTTGTTTTTTGATGGGACCTCTGTCAGCAGCTGGGGGAGGTCGTGATGGGACTGTGGCGGAAGGCGAGCTGACCGGACGAAGCGTGAACGGGGATGGAGACGGGGAAGTTGAACACGGTGCTGCTCTTGCTGATCGCCGGGCTTCCCGCCTCCGAGGAGCAGGTGGAGGAGGCCAGCACCTGGGACTCGAACTGGAGGAGCTGGCCCATGAAGCTGAAGTTGGGGGAGATGATGCTGCGGCGCTGCTTGACGAACTCAAAGGCCTCGTCCAGCTTCACGCGGTTGGTGCGCATGAGGTAGGCGAGGCAGATGGTGGCAGAGCGGGAGATGCCGGCCTGACAATGCACGAACACGCGGCCCCCGTTGTTTCTCACCGAATCTGGTTGGAGAGAAAAAAACCATAGAAGAAAATTAGAATCACCGCAAAACAGCCAAAGGTGATTACACACAAATGGATCAGGCTACATTATTAACAGGAAACGAGGACAAAAACGCCTTTGCAGCACTTTCAGTTTCTTTTTAAATGCGCTCATTAGCAAACAGGAACACAGTTAATAGCTTTGCAGGGTGTGAACCAGTGGGGGTTACTCCCAAAGGAGGCGTAATGAATGGACAAAAGAGGGGAACAGACCCCTGCTGGGGGTATTGAAGTGGCAGGAAGGCTGACAGTGAGTGAAGAGAAATTGCCCTTTGTTCAGTCAGAACAAAAAGAGCTATGAAGGCGGGGATCTATTCAAGCACAGCCAGCCCCAAACTGCAAAACTAGTTTGGGGCTGCCGCTTTGCGATTCATTATTAAAAAAAAAAGGACATCCCTCTTTCTACGCCTCAGGGGTGGCTGTGATGTAACCGCCATTGTGCTGGAGTAGGGAGCCAGCTGGTTGGGTTTTGGAGGGAACTTTTGAAGATTTCAAATCAAGCGAATCAAGGGGGAAAGAAAAGGGAGGGAACAGAGGTTGGGGCAGGCTGGGAGTTTGTTGTGCTAACAACTCAGGAACTAGTTAGCAAAACCTGCACTCACCAATAAACTCTATCGCCTCGTTGAACCAGGAGCTGATGTCGGCCTTATGGTTGTCCTCCACCGGGATGCTTTTGTACAGAAAGGAGTCCTCGAAGTGGTTGGGACAGTTGGAGGAGACGTTGATCAGGGCGGTGATGCCGAGCATGTCCAGCATGTCTTTTCTGGAAGCGTGGTAAGCACTGCCAAGATACAGGAACGGCAGGATCTCCACAGGACCACCCTGAATTAGAACAGAGAAAATAAGCAAACCATAAGTCATCTCCAAAACAGTAAAACAGGAAGTAGGAGAGAAGGGAGGATGAGAATTATGATTATTATTTTTTAAAGTGCAAACCTGATCATATAGAGGTGTGTTGCAGGGACTGCAGTTTGGGTCTGCACTCTCTGGATTTCTGGCACTCAGTGATAAGCTGAGCCCTTGAGGAGGGGAAGCTTTGGTGCACATCTCTGGATACTCAGAGGAAAAACTGTCAAATCCACCTGGAAATATAGAACAAAACACATTATTAAAAATCTGAAGCTTAGCACAAAAGGCACATGCTTTTATTTATGAGTGACAACTGTTCATGCAGGCTATTTTCGAGCTCTGTTTACAACAGGAGCAGCTGGTAAGGTGACAGCTGCACTTCGTAACAGGAAAGCGCCTAAATGTGTTTCTAACCAGCAACATTTTCTTACCTTGGAGAATAAACACCCTGATTCCACAGGGGCTGCGGCAAAGCGCATTAACAGCCAGCATCAGCGTCCCGTCCTTCTTAGCCTGGCCCAGGTCCGTGCTCCGTTCGTCCAGCAGCACCACGGACTGGTACTCCCCGGACAGGAGCCGGTTCCTGGTGTCCTCGTTGGGCACGATGTGCTCCAGCCCCAGTCCGCCTCTGGCCCTCCTCCGGACTATGGTGCTAAAACGCACATTGGTGGAGCCGGAGATGTGAGAGGCGTTGAAGGAGAGGAAGGAGCGGCAGTCCAGCACCAGGCAGCCCGGGACGTCGCCCTCCATTAGAGACCGGAGGGACGCGCAGTTGATGGTGGGAACTTCCATTATCACCATAGTAGTACAGCGGGCTATGAGTGTCAAATCCAAATACATATAGGTTCAACGGCAGAATTATTCAAGCTCAAAGTTACAGAAATAATATTCTGTTCTTTGGAGTGAGTCCTTTGTTCCGGTTAGTTTCTATGTCAAAAAAAAAAAAAAAAAAAAAGACGGTAAAGCTCGAAAGAAAGAAAGGGGGGAAAAAAAGTTTTAAAGTTGACTTTGGTGTTCCGATTCTTCCTTGAGTAGTTCCGGGTAGCTTAGTTCCTTATTGACCGAGATTAAACATTTAACGTTTCAAAGTCAGACTTCTGCCTCAGAGCCGTATGAAGCTGTTTATATATGAGCCGAGTCCATGAATGAGAAGCCACTGACGTCAGAAGCGCCGCCTTTCTGGGCGTCCCGCCAACCGCGCGGACGTCATCATGATGGTTCTAAAGTGCAGGAGGGCACAACAACTAGGGCTCGCGCACATGCGCGATAATTCTACATGAACGTACTGCACGTACGCGGGCACGCGGAGATTCCTCTCTCTCTCTCTCTCTCTTTTGTTTTTGTTTTTGTGTACCTTCTCTGTGACAAATGACACGCAATATATAGCAATATATTTAAGAAACATTGGATTTCAATTGAATTATGTAAATGGTGTCATTTTTGCTTAATTTCGGGTTGTTGCTTTTGTTATTTTTCCCACCTTGACATTAGTTAACAGTGGTGAATCTTAACCACTGCTGAGATTATGTATCTCGCATGTTTATGTTTTTATTTATCTCTTTGGGTTTTCAATCGCCTATGTAGTGACTAGTATTTCACTGTAAACCCAGAGGAATTATGTCTCAATTTGTTGTATGGCAGTATGCAAAGAATTGTCAAATAAACTGACTAAGGTTTAAATGTTCATTTAAGACTTAGAGTGTGTTCTTTTTAGTTAATTTTTCTACATAAAATTTGCATTGAACTTTGGCTAATTTCTTATTTTTACACTTAGACTGTAAATAATTTTTTTTTCTGAATTTCAGTTACTCCTGGTTTTTATGTGTTTAAAATATTGTTTCTTTAAAAAATATATTTATTATTTTTGATACAATTAAGTTCCCATGTGTATATTAAATGTTAACAGTATAGGAAAACCAGTTACATACTCCACATGTAGGTCTAATTATGATGTAATTTGCTTTTCTAGATTAATGATTAATTAAACACAAATCTTAACTACAATATCAGTTATATTATATTATATTATATTATATTATATTATAAAGGTACCAATATTTATAATTAATTACATTTTATCAGATTAAAAAGAAAATGAACATTCATGTTTGTTTCAGTGCATTTATAATCTAGATTATTTGTTTACAACATATTATCATTTACAATATCTGTCTCAATTTATCTGTCTCAATTTATGTGTTCATTTAATTTGATGATCTGTCAGCAAATAAGGAATTTGCCAAACTTTCCATGATGTTTAGTATTTAATTGGATTCCTATTTTGCCTCTTCAGTAGAGAGTTGACAAATAACAAGATAATAAGTAAATATCTGGCATGGGTGCCATAAAAGTTTATTCTTTGTTTTTATTAGTCTGTGGTACATAGTGTTCAATGCGGCGAGAACGAAGGCTAACCATAAAAGTTAATCACGGTATAGAAATCTGAAGTCCAGTAAATTTCCAGGTGCCGAGAAACAAAACACTGGTATACCAGGAAGGCGATGACAGATGGAGATGTCT
Source organism: Poecilia mexicana (assembly GCF_051168715.1). Lineage (NCBI taxonomy): Eukaryota > Metazoa > Chordata > Actinopteri > Cyprinodontiformes > Poeciliidae > Poecilia > Poecilia mexicana. The sequence goes on from NW_028263379.1 coordinate 23,891,556, forward strand.
TGACCTCGTAGTTTTGTTTTGTAAAATGGATATGTGGGGTATTTCTTTGTTTTCCCAGAGACGAGAGAAAACATATTTTGAATGAAAAAAAAAAAAAAACATGATTTCAATCGGTGTGGGAAACCCTTTTTATTTTCTGGTGTGGTTTGCTGACTCAGACTATGGCAACACTCATGTCTTAAAATGCAGAAGCAGGATGATTGTTGACCTGTTGACAAGGCGGGCGTGTTGCCTTTTGTCCTCAAACAAAAGTTTGCAAAAGAAAAAGGAAAGAAAGATTGTGCTGCCAAGCAAACACCTAAATAGGACAGTTGTTTCCAGCTTCGAAATTCTATGTCTTTTAGCTAAAGCTAAAGTTACCAAGCAGGGCCATAATGTCATTCATACTTTACTACAACATGAAAGTGTGGAATACACATGTGTGCTGGTTTGGCCCTCTGTTTATTCAAGCAAAAAGGAAAATGGATTTGTTATGGTACAGAGGAAGAGGGGAAGCGTAGGCCCACTGAACAGAAAGTCAACCAACCACAGCCAAGTGTAAAAACTCTCTGGCAGGTTAAACCTCACACTCTCGTGAGATGAGTCAACTGTGAGGCACATGCTACAAAGCAAGAATGTTACACGCTATACAGGGAGGAGGGCCCGAGATCTACTGAAAACAGTTTGTACCCAAACATTTTGTTCTAACGGCCAACGCAAAAACCCCCAGAATCAGGAAGAGTACAGCAAGAGAGTTATGACTTGGAGTGAACATATAATGCAAAACCAAACTGTGTTTTTGCAAACTGTGTCAGTATTACATTGTTTTTTTCAGTGAGGTACAGAACATGCTTTCTTTTTTTTAATACAATAAGTTTACTGAACCATACACATCTGTCAGATTATTGGTCCTGTCTTGACTTTATTCTTTTATTTTTGTAAATGTTGAAACACAAAACGGTGCATAAGTTTTTACTGTGTGTCTGGATACTGAAACTAAGCTCTGAAAACTGAACCTGTGTTGTCGCTGTGCTTTTGGTTCTCTTAGCTGTGGCTTGTAACCAACTAGAGACCAGAAAGGGAAGTGAAAAAGCGGATGACGGAGAGGCATTTCCTGCAGTCCAGCCTAGCTGTCACTTGCTGTCACCCCCTGCCTGTTTACTGTCATTGTAGCTACGGGCAACAGTTGAGACATCACTGGGAAAACACAGGGCATGTACTGCCTGCTAAGTTTTAATAACAGACTTGTAAATTTGGGACACCTATATTCTTTGTTTCCTTGTTGTGGCAAAAATAACACTTTCTGCTGAGTTTATGGATTTGTTTCGCTACGACATATGCAATTTTCAAACACAGCGTGTCATTTCCTGGACAGCAACATTGGTCACTAAAGCCAGAAACCGAAATATACATTGTCCACAATACAATATTACTAAACCTCTAGCCTTAGTTTCTTAGTAGCTTTAATTGTGTTTGTTTCTGCTACACTGTGAATCTGGATTTGGGTAGAACTGGCCCAAGGCAAAAGCAAACAAAGCAGTTGCTTGTCTCCCCAAAACAAACAGGGGGCCTCCAAAACTGTCATACAGGCCAGGTATAGGGAATGCATTTAATTATTTATTTGTTTATACAATTGATACTCATAACCGTTCAAAACAAACTTTGGTTGTTTTATATCTTGCCATCTGTACCAGCGTAAAAAAAATGTTTTATGTCGATCGCAACTTGAGGAAATGCATCAGAAAAAAAGTTATCACAGCTGTTCATGGCGTCACAATACATATGTGTGAAGGGGATGTGTCACTTGCTGTTGTACAATTTCAAAAAACCATTTGAAAAACATTCGTTTGGATCCAAACACATTTACAATAAAATATTACGATCGCTTCATGAAAGAATCCATTCCACTCGATTGGTACTGGAATATGCGTACTGCTAAAAAGTTTTGGGATTACTAAACTAAGAATTCTGTCATCAAATAATCTGTTTAAGTGTTGATTGCAGTTTCTACACCTGTGTGTAAACATTGGGTTTAAATGTCTTTGCTAAGACCAATGAGGAAAATTTACTGCAATCACAAAACTCAGAACTGAAATGGTGCAAATTTTAGTGGAATGCCATAGAAACTGTGAGAAAAAAACATTACGTCCAGCCACAACAAGTGATTTCCTACTGAAACCACAGCTTGTGTGAGGAGGAACTGAAATAACCAGCTTTACCATACTGGGCAGCACATTGTGGGCTAACAAGTCATTACCCAACAACAATAATAATTCAGCTACACGTTGAAGATAAATTCTCCTTTAGTTTAAGAACGGTTTAATGTTTTCACAAAGTTTAAAGACTTATTTTCTAGCATGTGTTGTTAGTTGAAAAACATTTGATTTGTTTCCTGTTTTAAAGATACATGGTCATTTTCAACTGTGCCTTTGGGTACTGTTGACATTTTCCCTGCAAATATACTGTTTGCTCCGCAGTGTTCAGTACTGACATTAGGTTTTCCTTTTGTTTAAGTTTCAGTATTTGATTTTTGTATTTTTTTTATTTAAAGATTTCAAGGTTTTCTTTAAATTTCTTTATTTCATTTATAGAATACTAGACATTTAAAGTACTGTTTGAGGTTTGTAACTGTTATCCCAAAATCCCCACAAATTTCGAAAGTGCTATAACGAGTTACGCTGGTTGAATAATAGCCTATATATTATTTTGAATTAAATTTATTGCGCTTTATTTCTTTAAAATATTAACTGAGAAGACGCTGAAGTCATTTTTACTTAAAATATACCTGTTCCAAACGCCGAAAGCGATAGCATCTGCCGAAAACCTTCTTTGAAATACAGCTGTATTAACTTTATCAGCGGTTTGTGAAGTTTGAGTCGAAGCAACCATAGCAACGCTCACACATTGATGACGCACGCGCGGAGGAAACAGAATCACAGCAAACAGGAAGTAGCTCTCAGCCAATCAGGTTTTGCAAAGCGTCCTAAGCTGACGTTACACCGGTTCAGATGTACAGCCGGTTTCGCTGAAGAAAGCTGAAAAAATCCGCCTGTTTTTTAAATAATTGTTCACTAATTTCCCCTTCAAACGCCCAAGCATCATGGCTTTCGATGTTAGGAGGTGAGTAGGGAGCTTTTGCTTGCGTGGGTTTAGTTTTGAAAGGACTGTGTTGATGTTTGCAATCTGTGGATCCTTGAAAATGAATTAACGGTTGAATGCATCACCGCACATACAGAAAAGCCCATTTCAGTTGTCCTCTTTGCGTTTGCGAGTAAAATAATTGTGACCCTATATTTTATTTTCGACTCCAACGAGTGATGCTCAGGTATGCTGCAAGAGGTTTTCTGTTGATTGTTGCCTGCGCATGTGCAAATTTCCTCATCCAGCTGGAAGATATGAAACCGGTTTCAATAGCCGTGTAAACACAAAGTAAACAACAAAGTTGTGACATGTCTCTGTCATACTTGCTCCATAACACCAATGAGAACCATCACTGACAAATTAACACTGCATCCAGCTAATCTTGTGATACTTGGGCAACAGCTAATAGTCACACTCATTGTAAAGTGGACTCTGTGGAAGCTGTCAATGCCACACCCTATTTAAAACACAATACAGGATATTTGCTTTTTGCCACCCTTTACAAACTCAGTAAAAGATACCTTTCTCAGCGGATATTATTTTTGCAGCTCACACTCATAGTATAAATACCAAAAACTCATTATCAGAATTTATTTACACCTCTCTACCCTATATTTATAGTATAATGGTACATACACCCATTTAGTAGTAGTTATCCAAAAGCACAATTATTGTGTAAAGTGTTCCCTTTTGAGCCACATGTATGTTAAACAAATGCGTAAGTGGTTTGTCAGGCCATAGTCAGGTTGTTGTAGTTGGGAGATAAGTATACATCTTGCAGCTTACAAATTTTTCAGGACTATTATTTTTTAAAGTAAGAGTAATAGGAGGTGCTCCTTTAGTTTCCAGGCTATGACAAGTGTGTTTTTGTGACCATAAATGTTTTTAGGGAGTCAAAATCATTGTTACTCTGTACTCTGGTAACTCATTAAATAAACTCTAAAAGGAATGGATACCATGAGAGAAAAAATTAAAAATCTTTGAAACTGTAACTTTTAAAACCTTTGTGTACTTTCACACTGGTACAGATTTAGTACAAAATGTGTGAATTAAGTGTATATGTGGACAGTCTCTTGCTCATTTTAGCTCTATGACTATTTGACAAATTGGTAATCATCTACAGTTTATATAACTGATGACCTGTTCTCATTTTCAGCCACATCACAGTTTCGTTGTGATTAATTTACTGGACATCGCTTCAGAAAAGGAACGCATTAGGCTGATGTGGGAGGAGTTTATGGGATATTCGGTTCAAACTGAGTGTAATTCCGACCAAGAGCTTGTATTACAACAACTGGAAATGTCTTGATTGACTAACAGACTAACTGTTTCGAGGTGTTGCTTGCTCCACACATATGCAGTGTTAGTCATAAGTGTGAGAGAGTATGTATGTTTCATTACTGTATTTTACACCATACAGGCGGGTAACTTTCATTCCCAAAAGTCCATATCGTGGTTTGATTAAGCACACAATGAGACATATAACTGATGCTATTCGAGATTTGTCTCTGACTGACCGCTGGTATCCCAAGCTACAAAATAAAATATACAATTCTGCTTATCCGCTATATGTTGTATATGTGGTTGTCAAAGCCATAAAGTTTAAGAACTTAAAAATCAAAGGCGATCTTTGACATTTAATTGAGAGATAACCATAAACAGACTGATATCTGCTTGTACTGGAGTAGGAATAAAGGTACACATAAAAATATTCAAGGTAGTTAGACATAAGGCATGACTAATATTTTTTCAAGTAGTCAAGAATGTCAAAAATAAGAATCCCAGAAGAGATGCAAATTACATTCATCAGTATTTACAAAAACCGAAAATAAGGCTACCAGGAAGCAGCTGTCCTCTAGTTTAATTTTATGCCTGAAATCATTACCGGATGGTTGACAAGTACAAAGTGTCAAGAGCTCATAATCATCATCAAGGCACTTGAATCTTGATCACAAGAAAGACTTTTATGTTGAAGCTAATTAAGGGAAGTTGGTGCTGAATTAGCATACAGCGTCAGCGGACACATTTAACACGCTCCGACACCAACAGTGCTATTCTCAGGGGGTTGATAATGTAATGCTGGCATGGTGTATAATGTGCGCTGATATGCTGCCATCTGAATCTCTATTTTGTCACTTTTACCAGGCAAATTTGAGCATTATATGAGAAGAGCTGCAATGTTTAAAGTTCATGTAACACCAAAAGACCATGTCTTTTCTAAGAAATAAAGCACAATTACGTGCATCTCAGACTAAGTCATTACTGGCCTTTAAAGTGAATTAAAAAAGAAGTAACTATTAAATTGCAACTGTTTTTTTTTTTTTTTTACATTTTGTCCCTACTTATTAAGGCCAACTGACAGGGATGCAAAATGCACGAGAACACTTTAAGAGAGACAATATTGTACTTTGCATTTCTTTACTTCCAACTCTCACAAGGTTTCCCCCTGTATTATAAGCCTGGCGGGCCACCAGGCTTCACTTCTGCCCCCACCTGGTTAGGCATAGCTTATTTATTTAAATCTTTTTATTTTTAATTTTTGCATTTTTTAAGACTTTATAGTTGGTGTTCATGTGTTAATCTTGCAATCTTTCAATAACACACAATTATCAAGTGATATATTTAAATTCTCTGTCAACTTTGAAAATTTTTTAACTCAAAAGCCTGACGGGCTGCTGGATGAATGACTGCCCTGGCATCCAACCACAGGGCTCTGCAGGTTTCCTGGGGAAAACCTTGTAGCTAGATTTTATTTGTTCTACTTTGAAACCCATTTAAAAACATCTTGGGTAGCACTAAAGAAACTGTGTTGTCTAACTTGAAATATTCCTACAATTTATGTTTGGATTTGTAGTTAACTACTATCACAGCATGAAATATATGTACATTGTACATTTGTTAAATTTGACTAGGTTTATTTAATTATTAAAATTTTTTTCCCAGGTGTGAATCTGTAAAAAAAACAACAAAAAAACAGGACAAAATAAAATTGTAATTTTTCTCTGATCAGGAGGCTTTCCATTAAATTTAGTTGCTGCTTCTTCTAAACCTTTGCTTAACAATAAGCGTATTGTGTTTATTTAACACTACTAACTGTAATAATTAACATGGTCTTTTTGCAGCAGTAGAAATGTTTTGCAATTAAATTAATATATAGTCCGTTTTACACATTTCCGTTTCTTTTAAATATAACAATATTTTTAGTTTAGTATTTATTTTTAAAACGATCTCACGGTGACACGTCCGACCAGCTCATGCCTAGTTGTGATATTTAAATCCCAAATAATGGAGCGACTCAACCTGTTGATTATCTAAGGGCTTTTCCTTTAAAGTTTAATAGACTGTTAACTTGTGTCATCTGTTGACAGAAGGGATGTTTAGCTTGAGCTCAGCTGATGATGGGGCTATGTGTTTGTCAAAGTGATGATTAGATCACTGTGCCTTTAGAGCTTCAGTGAGAATGCTAGGTGTTTTTCTTTCTTCTTCTTTAAGTTTAAATAATCCTTTTATATTGTCCGTGACGGCTGCCTCATCCTTTGACGTACACCTTCAGCACACAGAGAGCTGAAGTCACACCGTTCAATGAGGCCATTATACTATGTGACAACCTTAAGTGTCCATTTATGTGTAACTAAAGGAGAGGATGAACTAGTGACTAAGAGTGACTCATACTCAAGATGAGGTTTATTTAGTAAGACCTTTTCCTTGAAAAGCGGCCTCGCGCTTTCTTTTTAGCACTTTTAACCGAGTGATGCTGGTACGCCGTGTCCTTACCTTTGACAAAACATGTCAGTCTCCTCACGGATTCAGCCGTGACATGTCACAAAGGAAACGCTGTTGACTGTAACTCAGGAAAATACAAACGTCAGCCAAAGGTTAGTACGAAGCCAGAGATTTCACCCACATGTAAACCACTGAGGATCTGTCACCGCAGCTTTTGCATCACGGGTTAGACGCATTGGCAGTGTGGAGCCGAAGCTTACTGTAAATGTGCTTGGGTGTACAGGTAGTTTTAATTTAGAATGGAGAAGAAGAATGAGTTACGATAAATGAAGTCTGTGGTTAACTGGTAATGTCAGAAGTCACTTTAATTGCAGTGTGTGATGGGAAAGGTCTGATCTAATAAATTACTGATTATTGATGATGGTGTAATATTTTAGAGGAACCTTGTTCAATGTTTCAGTGTCTTTTGGTAAGGCACCAATTGACCAAAAACGGGCTCAATACATGTAGAACGGAGAGATGCAGGATAGAAAATCTGGAACGATGGCAAAAATGCAAACATAACTTTAAATTTAACATATTTCCCCAGTAGTTGGATTTTTAATTTCTCCTCTGGATGTGGTTGAACAGCTGAGACAGTTCCACACCGATGTGTCGCTGAATTCAAAGCGGATTCATGTCACCTTGTGGCTGATGTATTATCAGTGAAGGTTTGCTCACGTTAACCATGTGAAAAATAAAACACACACACACGTGTGAACTGAAACAAGCGTGAACGCTGGGAAATTCTCAAGTCATGACGGCTTTGATTCTTTATCTCTTGATGCCAAATAATAATAAAAAAAAGTCACAAAGCAATTTCATTCAAGTCTTCAAACAACAAGAAAACGCATGGACAATGTTATGTGGCCTTTTATTAAAAGAGCTTTAATTTAAAAAAAAACTGCATAGTGGAAAATTTAGTGCTTCAGCAAAACTGTAAGTTGTTAAAACTCTGCTACAACTTCATGCCAACACATATGTCTAAACAACCTTAGTTCAGCACCAGAACCGAACAGATGTGCCTGAATTCTTCATGAAACGGTTTACATAATTCACCTCAGCACCAAAGTTAAAAGGCTGATTTACCTTAAGTCCAAATTCGTCCTTTATTCAACAGATATATTAGCACGCCATCAAAACTCTCTTTATCTTTTGGAGAACACATGCGGCTTCCTGGCCTTCAACGGTGGATTTTCAAGGTTTCCATGTTGAGTGTCACATGTGAACTCAGCCCAGTTCCCTCTTTCAGAGATAAACAGGTGCGTTGTCCGACCTCTGTGTTGGCAATATTTGCATTTAGACGTTTTCCACTGCGAAATGTTTGCATAGCAACGGTGAAATGGCATATTTTACAACAATGTTGATGTGACGTTTACATTCTTTTATGTAGTAATGGTAAAGCTCATGTAGACTCCTGAACTACTGAATAATAGAAAATTCTGTGGTTCTGTTTTTTTTTTTTTTTTTTATCCTTTCAGACTGCAAGTAGTCTAGTTACTTTCTTTAACATTTTGAAACTTTGTTTTTTGTTTAATTTTAGACGCGTGATGCTGTACCTGCTAAAAGCTGTTACCTTTTAAGTGTATCTTGTTTGTAAATATATTCGGCGCGTCCACGGCGCATCGGTCCGAGGCTATTTACAGCTCACATGGAGCGTCGAGACTCTACCCCAGGTGTCCAGTGACCGGATGAGTGCGATTTTGTTTCCTCGCTCCGGTTTTAATTTAGCTCTGGGAAGATGCTTGCTAAAGATACCCACGTCTGCATGCAGATGCTGTTACAGCGAAAGGAGACGGCCTTTACGTTTGCAGCGGCGACTCGGCAGCAGTCATTTGTCTGGTTTGTTGCGGCGCTGTCATTGCTCGGGGTCAGGCCCTTAAAACATGCAGCCATGGTTTTTTTTTTTTAAAGAAATTTCTCAAAACCTTGAGTATCAGCGCGATAAGGCAACAAATTTTGTAATGAAAATGTACAAAATTTGCTAGCATTGATTGCACTTTGCTCGCCAATTGCAGTTGAAGAGCCACAGTGTAGGAGCTCTGTTTTTATGTGTTGTGTTACTGTTTGCTACGTATAGCATTCTGAGTAATCAACATAACGGCTAATCTAAACAGCTGCCCGACTGAGACAAAATGAGAGAAGAAGAAAAAAGTGAACTGTTTTTTTTTTTTTTTCTTCTCACCGTTTCATCATAATGTAATTAGGAGTCTGAGCAGGAAATGACAAGGTTTTTGTTGAGGTTAGGAAAATCCAGAAACCTCTACTATCATCTACCCCCCATTATTCGGAGAAAGTCAAATCCCTTTTCTCATTTGACTTTGAAACTAGTAGGATGTCCCAAGTTTTTAGTCTCGATACCGATATGACTCATTCAAGATTGTTGCAACTGAAGTTGCAGCAGCAGGCCCTTACGATGTTGCTAAAACTCAACTATTCTAAGAAAGTCCATGATATTCTAACAACTAAAGCGACTGTTGATTTGTCTTTTAACTCTAAAGGTTTGACTCAACACGTACAACCACTGTCTTCGAGAAACCCATGTTTTGCCTGTTGTTGTGATGTTTTCATGTGAAGTAGTTTGCTAAAGTGGTACCTTGGGTTAATTTTTTTTCCCCCCACCTGTGAACAAAGCCAGAGGAAGGTGTGCAACTCTGGACCTAAAACCAGATCAGTAACAGAGAGTTGATGAGTTCAGTTGTCTCAGGAACTCATGAAATGAAACAGAATTTCCTCGGCACATTACGGCTCGACAGTCACAAAGTCGTTTTAGTTTGGACAACGATGAGCCGCTGAGAGCCCCACAACCTCCTTTCTACTCTGTCTGCCTCCTGCATCCTGTTCAGTTGCTTATTGGCACCAAGTGGGCAGAATAAGGTGTCAGAACTATGATTTCATATCTTGTGGCCTGGGGTTGGGGGGGAATCAAAAAATAAGTGAAAGCACAGGCGAAAATAAGAGCAACAGCCAAGTCCTTGGTGGACAGGAAGCCCTCCCTCTCTCACTTCCTCTCCGCCCTGCATTGCATCAGCTGGGATCACTTCTCTGGCCGCTGACAGTGGAAGAAATGTGGACAGATGTGTCTGTTTTAGAGGGAGAAGAGGAAAGAGGGAGCGTGAGAAGGGAGGGTGGGTACGTGGGTGGGGTGTGTGCAGCCGGGGATGGAGTTTGAGACTGAACGCGTTTCACTGCCCAAAAAGGACATGTGCTGGAACTCCTGGATGGGAATAGTTTCTGGCTTGTGTTGCATATTTTTATTTATTTACTTTTTTTTTTTTTTTAATTCTCCAAATGGGAAGCAGTATGTTACAAGAGGATCAGGCGAAAACGATTTCAACCAAAACGTTGTGCTTTGTATTTTCATGAAAAGATGCAACAGCAAACCTAAAGCTGAAGCTATGGAAGATAACAACCCTATTGCTTAATTTACCAAATACTTTCTTGCATGTTTGTGCTTGGCTCTCTGTGGCATAGATCGTAATATAAGGGCACCCTTACCGAGGAGGCCCATTTCAAAAGGTTGACGTTTTTCCAGTCTTAGCTGGCGGTCGGAGTCCGTTACGTGTGATGGCGATGGTCCAGAGCTAACATTCCACCTCTCCTCTGTAATATTGCACTGCAAAATGGGTACAGAAAGTGCTGCTTTTCTCAGCACGCACTGTTTACTTTGGCAAAGTTCTTTTTTTCTCACTCCCCTTTCCCTGTTTTGTTTCTCTTTTTTTTTTTCTCTTAGATTTGATATCTACAGGAAAGTGCCAAAAGATCTCACCCAGCCAACCTACACAGGAGCTTTCAGTGAGTAGGCCTCCATGCAGATATCTAAAGTGCTTGATTTTTATGTAGAATATGTTGATTTATGTATATATATATATTTATATATGAAACCATCTGCCCACATTTGTACTGAACCTCCCTGGTATGAAAGTATTCACATCCCTTGATATTTTTTTTTTATTGTTTCTGTCACATTACAACATCTATTGTTTTCTATTGGGATTTTACACGAGAGTCTAACACAAAGTGCATGATTGTAAAGTAAAAGGAAAGATAAAAATCTAAAAAAAAAAAAAAAAGGTGTCCTGCATTTGTATTTAGACCCTGAGCTGATGCTTTTTAGAATAGCATTGTTCTAAAAAGTTTAGAAGTTTGCAAATTTAAAATATGCCTCTTATTCTTTGCAAAATAGCTCAAGCTCAGATAGATCGGATAGAGGGCGTGAGCCATAATTTTTTTCTTTCAAAATAATCCTTTAATTATCTCTTCTTCACATCAGTGTTGACCACCGTCCCCAAAGTATGATGCTGCCATCACCATGTTTTATTACTGCTATGGTGTTTTCTGACGCACACAATTTTGCATGATGCCAAAAAAGTTAAAATAATCTCTCCTCAAACGCTGCTCTTTCTTCCATATGTTTGTTGTATCCACTATTTGTCTTTCTTCTCGTCACTGTTTTATAAATACCAGCAATGCAGAGTGCTTGACCAATAGCTCTTGGAGATATTATTTTATTACCGAACTGTGTTTTAAACTAACCTGTTGCGATTGTCTGTTGTGTTCCTTGGTCTTCATCACGTTGTGTGTTCACTCATGCTCTCTTAACACACCTCTCAGATATTCATCAAGTGGCAAATTCACACATTGCAGCAACAAGGCAGTTCAAAGTGCATCATAAAAACACAAAAATCAACAGTTGACACATTACATTTATCCAAGTTAATTAAAAAAATAAATTACATTCAAGTTCATTGTTGTTTCAGAGTAAATGTGCAAATAAAAATGCCTTCCAAACTTTTCAGAATTTTAATACATGAAAAAGAAAATGTATATCTTCACAATAAAGTAAAACGTTGTGTTGGCCAATCGGATAAAATCATAATAAAACTCCTTGAAGTTTTTGTCTGTAATGTGTGTGAGGGTTCAAAACGTTATATTGCTTTTGCAAGATGTCGTGTGCATTTTGCACAGAGTGGTTTTACGTGATGTCTGTGGAACTGGGATCGCTTGGAGTGAACTCAGTTTTTAAGAGGTCAAAACTTTGACCTTTTTGTTTTGCTTCTCCACTCAGTTAATTCCACAGCGTAAGACTGTATCAGCTGGAAAGACGCTCCTTTCTGTAATGTGTCACCTTCAGGCAACTGATGACGCTTACTGTCACATGGCGGCTGAATGAGTCATTTGGTGGACTTGGCTGTGATCTTTCTGTTAAACCTAAATTGTTACACATCAGAAAGCAAAACGACTCTTAATGACTATCCTCTACAATTTAGATGTTTGAAATGTATGACCTGAATTTCTTATGTTTTGCAGTGAAATGACTGAATTGTGTTTTCATGTTATATCAGCCAATGCATAAGTAGAGCGAGTTTTAAAATTTATGTGTGACAAAAACATGGTAGTTATGTACAAATATTACATTTAAAAAATTTTCAGTATATATTTTTTATATATAGTCAATAAGGGCGTCCAGTTAATATCCTTATCAGGAAAGTCCTTAGTCAAATATGAGTGATTGCCGTCATATAACAAAACCCCCCTGTGGTGAATCCCGTCTTGCTTACATAAGACATATCATTTTAAGACAAATTCATCACTATTTTGTTTCATTTTCACATTCATATCTAACCCAAGACGAACACTTAGTCACCTGTAATGCAGAGTACTTTGGTGTGATCAAACTTAAAATGTTTTGTGAGCAACATTAGGGGGGGAAATTTGTCAATTGAACACTTAACGTGTGTTCTTAATAAAATGTTGAAAAAAGGGGGGGAAACATAGAATTGTAGATGCAGATTTGCTTAAATTGACTTAAAATGGAAAGAAATGAATTAAATTGTTTATTTACACAAATCTATAGACTCAAACTCAAATGTCTTTATACTCACAGCTTTTTAGACAAACTTTTTGCTGCTGTTCTTGAGTGCGTCTGTTGTTTTTAGGGTAAATAGGGTTTTATATGAAGAAACAGATGTGTTTAAATTTTGCCCTTCCTTTTCAATGACTTTCCTAACACACACCACCTGTGATCATCTTTATATTATTTTGCTAACAAGAGCTTGAGAATTGTTTTCCGTTATCAGACTTGGTGAAGACCTTTCAAAAGTTTTGTTTAATTTTTTTCCCAGTACATGACCAACAGCAGCAATGTTATATATATATATATATATATATATATATATATATATATATATATATATATATATATATATATATATATATAAACAACTGGTTTACTTAGTTTAATGTATGAGAAACATCAAAGATGGTACAGTTTGACACAGAAAGATTATTCCCATCTAAAAACCACATGCTGCTATGAAGTGGTTGATCTTCTGTGGAGGTACAAGGTAGCTTCAATTAACACCAGTTTACCTAAAGCTCTGAAACACACACACACACACACACACACACACACACACACACACACACACACACACACACACACACACACACACACACACACACACACACACACACACACACACACACACACACACACACATTTGTGTGGTTATCTTTGTGGGGGGCTTTCCACTGACTTCCATTCATTTCAAGAGCCTAAACCTTACCCTTATCCTAATCCTAACCCTAACCATTACATATCTAACCCTAATCCTAACCAAAACTCAACTCACACCGTCGTCCTAAATCTAACCTCTGACCCAAAAACAGCATTTCCCCTTTTGGGGACCGAAGCCTGGTCCCCACAATGTAGTATGATGTCAGGACAATGGTCCCAACAAGGTATTACAAACAAACACACACACTCTCACACTCAGACAAAAGCCCGGAGGAAAGCCTTGCACTGTAACATCATCAAGTTTTCTAAAATATTATTAGTGCTTCATCTCTAAATACAGCCTCTGTTTATTTAAGGTTTTAATGTATTTTTTTTAGTGTCACTTCCTGCCTCCAGATAGAGACTTTATTTGATAGTAGCTCTATAATACCAGCTGCACTGTACAGGAAGTATTCAGGACACCTTTGGACTTTGGATCTTTTTAGTGAAACAATAAAAGCTCAGTGGAAACACGGCACGCTGCCGAGCTTTTGAGGAACAGTTTAATGGCGGCGCCTGCCAGCTGGTGCCTGTCTGATCAGCGCAGAGGTTTACCCACCCTGTGAACTGCGTAAGTGTGGAATAATGCATGTTTCAGGACAACTAAGTATGCTGGGAATGATAATGATTGTGGACTTTCATTGCCTCAAGCACATGAGAAGTAATCAGTGGAAGATTGAGTGCTTCTTCTTGTTGGGTCATGTGTTTTTTTTCCCCCTCCTTGTCATCAATAACTCATCATGCCGTCACAGATTACATTGATTATTCACCGCTCTGTAGGGTTACAATAGAGCCAATGACACATTTTTGGCGCCTCTCTCCTTTTTGTGTTTTGCTGGTCAGCTGATGGGAGCAGGAGTCTGAACAATGCATCATCCCCCAATAAAAAAATAAAAAATATATGACAGCGGATAAACTGAGCTACCTTTGTAAACCGAGCACTGATTGTAGCAAATAATGTAAGAGAGAGGAAGGGAGCTGGTTATGCATCAATTTCCACCAGAGAGAGAGGAAGTTCATGGAAGTCCTTCCTGCGGACGGTGGACTCCCTTCCTGTCTCCATCCACTGTCTGAGGGTGTGGGCCATGGACTCATTCAAATGTTAGAGAGCTGTTATTGTTTCATTCAAGACAGGGCAGCACATACTTTGACTTTTAAGCTAAAGCCAAATATTTGAAGCCTCTGTTTGTCTAAAACTGAGGCTCACGTTTCGTTAGGATTATGTTTTAAGGTATAGCTATGTTACAACAATGGATCTGTGTTTGTCTCGGCAGTTTTATTTTTGGAAGTATTGTCAAATTGTTTACCGTGGCTTTTTGTTTTTCCGTGCATTGTTTGTTCTGTCTCAGCTTGTCCGTGCTGCAAGGACAAAATAAGCTAGTGTAACCCAGTGGTATGAGAATAAATGAGATTAAGCTTATGTTGGCTACCAGTACTGATGGATACCAAAGTTTTTTTTTGTTGTTTTTTTTTTGCTTGTTTTGTTACTTTTAAAAGTTCATGTTTTAAAACTGCTAAAATCTTCCGTTACAGTGTTCTTGCAGTTTAATGAGACTCCAGAGAAAGTCCTGGACTGACTACTATTTTCTCCTGTTGTTTTGGTGATAATGTAATGCTGTATTGCCCCTCGTCCACCTGTTGCTGGAAACCCTTTGACAGCTGGCTTAAAGAACACTGGTACACCCTTACTTTCCTTACAAGAAAAAAAAAAAAGGCTATTTGGAAATATTTCTAGTTATGAAAAAAACAGTAACAGTGGTTGTAAACCAGAGAAAACGACAGAATGATTAGAGTTTTGTCCGCCCGTATGGATCTTAGAGAAAGTATAGTAACCACTGGCATATTATATGAGGGGCATCAGAGTTGCGTCGGAAAGATGAAGATATCAATACAGGCCAGATTCTGAAAATATGAAGATGAGGAGAAAAGAAAAGAGGTGGCTGTGGTTAGAGAAATGGAGGATGTTAATGACATACAATCGTCCCAGAAAACTGCAGCTTGATACTTGTGTTAGACCAGCTTTAAAAGTGCTGAATCGTGTCTCTTCGTGAACAAGCCCACAAGCAAGTTTAATCATGTGAAACATAATTATATAAATACATACAGTACAACCTATTTGGTCAGTGTTATGGTTCAGTCTGTGTCTCATACAGGAGCATGTGTTTAGAGAAGTGCCTGGTTATTTATCGGGCTTACTGTCACGGCTCGGAAAATGTGTGTGATCTGACCTTTTGAACGAAAGCCAGTCATGGCAGGTTTTTGTAAATCTTTCGACTTGTCAGTGTTTCCACTGCCGCCCGGTTAAGCCCCAGTAGTAACTCTTTACTGTAGCCTGCAACAATCCCAGACAACATGCAGCAACTCTCCTTTGAAGCCAGGGCAAGAATTACTTCAAGTGTTTTGATGAACTTGAATTGGTAACCCATGTGTCATGGTGACACTCCCTTGTGTTTGCTGGCTAAACATTACCTTATGTAAAGCCTCTTCCGTCGGTGACGGGGTTTGGACGCAACGCCCTGCCAACCGCAGGGTCATGTGCTTGTGGAATCCTTGGAAACAGTTGCCACGTAAACGCGCCTCACCTGCCGACTGAGAATCTCGCCAGACAGGACGGACCACAGCTGCGCCGACACAGATCCATTACTTCCATATTCATCTCAGGAAACTCATGACAACCATTTTTTATGAGGCTCATTAGTTTGACACATGAAGTTGCTGCTTTCCCCCCTTTAAACTTTGTTTTTTTATTGACTCAGTGTGCAAGCTGTTGATTTAGGGTTGAGATCCCTTATTTAGGCCACATTTGGGTTAAGTTTGTTTATGGAAAATGAGCCGCTTTGTAGCTCTCAATAAAGAATAGCGTGAGCTCACCTCTCTGAGAAAGAGGATGCTGTAATGGCTGCCTGGTGTGCTGGTATTCAACGGGTAATGAGTGTAGGATGGTCTTTAAAAACCTGCGTAATAACAGCTCTAAAACAGGCAGTAAATCCGCTGTTTAAGGGGGAAAAAATAAATTTATGACTGCTGTGAATTCATTTATGTCAATAGCTGAGGTCAGCCATTTCTAAAAACAACCTTATTACTCTGGCTCATTGGGGTTTGCATCATTCCTTCACAGGCTGGTGTAACTTGACATTAAAGTGAAAAAAAAAAAAAAAAAAAAGCAACATGTGTTGAGAAGTGCTTCCTTGTCTCTCTTTTCCCACAGTATCCATCCTCTGCTGCGTCTTCATACTCTTCCTCTTCCTGTCCGAGCTGACGGGATTCATAGCCACTGAAATGTACGTAACATCCTGTGTCTGAGGCGAGTTAATAATGAATGCCGAGGGCTGGCTGTCGTTGTTCTGTCCTTTGACCGACCGGCGCTGCGGCCAGGGCACAGAGACAATATCCCTCACAGGAAATTGGCTCGCATGCGTCAGCAGTGTGCAATGATGAGCTGACATTGAGAAGGTGTCACGAAAGGAAATTAGACGTAGATTAATTGTGTGCTGCTCCAGCAGGAGATGTGTGTTGAAATCATTGTGAAAATCCTTTGTGATTTTTTTTTTTTTTAATGAAAATCAACCCGTTTTCACTGTCGTGTATCTAACTTTGTCTCTCTTTTTTTGTCTCTCTCCCTCCCCTTGTAGTGTAAATGAATTGTATGTGGATGACCCTGATAAAGACAGTGGTGGGAAGATAGATGTGAGTTTAAACATCAGTTTGCCAAACTTACACTGTGATTGTGAGTATTTACAAATTCACACCTCTCTATTTCTCTGCATTATCCTCTCTGCTGGTACGCTTTTTCTCTCACGTTGATCAAAACGTTTTATCTGGGTCTTTTTCTTTTCATTTTATGGAGCAATGAGTACAACATCGTGTTGCCAGAAAAAACTATTTGTACTCACCAGAGGCATGGATGTCTTAGTTTCTGATGCATTTGAGCTGATGTTTTCTCTAGGATGCAAGCATTGCTCAGTAACTGTCTCTGACGGCGAAGATTGTACACAGACGTACACGCAATCTCCTCTAAAGATGGAGCTACACGGCCCAACCTTCAAAACCAAAGAACAATTTACCAGCCGTGAAACATGCTGGTCGTGGCGTCATGCTGTGGGTCTGTTTCACTGCCAGAGAGGACCAGCTCCAAATTCCTTAACTTTACTTTAATGAGGCAGAGATCAAAACTTGGACACCGGACAATGATCCCAAACGCATAAAAACAAGCTTTGGAGTGCTTAGGGTAATGTTTCGCTTTTTAGAGTGAACTGGCCTTGGAAGCCTATTGAAATTTGCAACCTATACTTTCGAGTCAGGCTTAAGCCAAAAAAAGCAAACGATATAAATTATAAGCATATAATTTCTACTGAAGCAACTGTTGAATATGCAGCCTGGCCTGATCTAGAGGCTTGTTAGTGGCTCAGGAAAAGCGTGTTTTCCATGCCATATTTCCTGTAATGAAATATCAGGATTGATTTTTTATTTTATTTTTTTCATGAAAATAAAGTTGTAAGAATGCAGTCGAACCAATACGAGAATGAAGCCTTAATACTGCTAGAATAAAGTCGTAATATTAGGAGAATGAAGTAATAATTTTTGAGAACTCCAACATGAAAAATTAAGTAATTATCCAACCTTTTTTTTTTTTTTGTCATTGAAACAATTTTATTCTCATAATTTTAAGATGTCCTGGTAAAATTGTGTATTTAATTCTGCTAATATTATGATTATGTTCTCATAATTAAGCAAAATTATATTATGGCCAAACCATAATGCTCTGCTGTACAACTCAGTGGATGATTGAGATAACATCCACTTTTTAAAAATATTTCCTTGAATTTATATTTTATCTTTTGGAAAATAAAGCGAGAGAGAAAAAAAATCTATTTAAATCGGATCTGGCATAAGAAGTTCAGCCCTGGCACGTAATATCGTGACCTGCGTAGATTTGAAAATCCACAGTAAAATCAAACCCGTGAACCAAATTCTGAAACGAAGGCATCTATGTATCCGGTGAGCCTCTAACCGGTGCTGTGTGTATATTTCTAGCTGCCTAATTGAAGCGTTGTGGTGGTCTCGTTTGATCCGAAGCCCGTTTCAGTTTAAAATCTGTTGCTGCTCCGCTTTGATCCGCGTTTGACTCGAAGTTGCCTCAGCCTGCTGCTCTCTGACGCCAGAGAAGTGGGCGGGCAGCGGGGCCGAAGCGTGCCAGCATAAAAGGGGAGTCACTTCACATTCGCTCATCATGACTCCCCTCAGAAACTATGCCCATCACCGAACGCCGACATATCAGCGAGGCTCAGGCAGGGCAGAAAACTCCCCAATCGGTTCAAGATTTTCCTCCCCCCCCCAAAGATGGCAGCGCTAATAAGTGCTTGAATCCTGGATTCTGTTATCGAGGCTCTGGATTTACGGAGCCACAGCTGTCGGCCATAACTTTAGATGGTCTCGCTCCCCCACATGCCCAAACAAAGCCTGCTGTTTCTAATTAAAGTCCTCCATGATTGCTTGTGTGTTGGGTTTGTGTATTTTAGAATTGAAAACAGTTTTCCTAAAGCCAGAGTCTGGCTTAAACACCGGCGTGACCGTGTTAAGTTGTCCTTTCACCAGGCCGCGAAGAGAGCCGCAGAGCTTTGTTGAGCTTGGCTCGCTGCGAGTTAATACTTTATCAGCTCACTTTCCAGGCCTCCAAACAGGTTGTCATCCGTTGCTAATTTACTTCAACGGAGAGAACCCATTTCGTCATGGAATACTTTTTTTTTTTTTTTTTTTTTTATTTAAAGGAAATATGTTTCTTGGCTAAACATCTTCGGTCGACACTGACCTTTCCGGGCCGCTTCGTCTTCGTTTGTGACTTCATGGAAAAATGGATTGTGTTCCCTATTTAAAGCCTGATCCGCTTTAAATCAGCCTCCTTCCAGTCCTGCAGGTCTTAAAAGGAGAACCCCCACATCTCCCTCGCTTATATTTGTCCGCCGCATTATTTTGAGATCTGAATAAACAGAGTAAGTTAAAGGGGAGGTGGTGGTGGTGGGGGAAGGAGAGAGTGCAGAGGTAACTTGTCTTGAATGTCAAAGGTCAGACAGGCGGCGTGTGGAGCCCAGATTAAGCACGTCTCTCCGGCTTCGCTGCTGGCCGTCAGGAAGGCTTGAAAATGTGGCCAGTGCCAGTGTGCCAACACACACGAGCCAGAGTGAGGGGGAGTGTGAGAGGAGGGGGACTGAAAGTCTGGATGGAAAATCACAGAAAGCAGAGTGTGTGCGATGATGTTTGGACTTTCGTATTGACTTTGTGGGTCACTGTCTGCAGTGATACCTGCGTTGTTTTCCCCCCTTTTCCTCCCTGTTGATGATGATAGCTCCAGATAAAGTCTATTCTAGGATCAGTTTAAGCAGTCTCGCCCCCCCCAACCCCCTCAAACCTCCTCCAAAAAAATAAATGACATATTCCGTTTCCTCTTTGGGTCCAAAGTATAAAGTTGTTGACAACATAAAAGTGCTTATTTTGACAACTGAGTGTGTAAGCACATGGGTAAAGGGATGATTTGTTGTTTTTGGTTTTCACCATAACCAAAAACAAGTATGGCTGCTTGTCATCACAAAGCAAATAAAGTTGATTATTTTTCGCATGTATTTTTCGTCTCTTCCAAAACAAGAAAACTGAACGCAAAATGAACAAATTGACAAGTTTAAACTGAAGTAACTATATTCCTAAAGACATTTTAATTGCCTCCTGATGTCTGTTGTTTGTGATTTTTATTTATTTATTTTATTTTTGCCAGTGGTGGGCTTGGACATCCAGGATGAAATGGGACGCCATGAGGTCGGCCACATAGACAACTCCATGAAGATTCCTCTGAACCAGGGAGAGGGCTGCCGCTTCGAGGGCGAGTTCACCGTCAACAAAGTAAAGCTTCGTCGCACTGTGGAGAGCAGCCTGGCGCATGATCTGAATACAGTTATGCTCTTAAGATGCAGTTTTGATGCAGGAATCTTTTCAGGAACCAAACAAGAATCTGGGACAAGTCTTTGACCAATGTTGTTTCCAGTAGGAGCCAGGGCCAAGTCGCAACAGGACAGAAATCTACCCCGGCACGTATGGAAAGCAGATCCTGCTTGTGGCGTTCATGGATAGGATCTTGAGGGGTTGCGATGAAGATGAGGCGGGATGGTTTGGGAGCTTTGGGAGTCTCGTCTTTGATGTTTGCATATTGCGTGTGTGCTGGGATGGTTTATAACAGAGTGTGAATCTGCTTCTGTGAGTCAAAGGGTGTTGCTCTCAACAGTAAGCGGTGGTGGACTGCACCCTTTGGGTTATGTGTTACGGGTTGAAGTATATTGTTGTTTTTTTGTTAGTGATGGTATGGTAGAGCCTGGGGTGTCTTTTGTAATGCAGGCAATGCTCCGGACCGTTGTGTTAAAGTGGGCATGTTTTGCAAAATTGACTTTATGCACATTTTTAAACCTCTATTTGGGGTTCTAAAAGCAATAGTGCTTAAAAAAAATACACCATCCACCTTTTGGCAATAAGTGAAGCTTTTTTGGTGTCTGATGTGGAAATGAGCCATTTCCACAGCCTCCCAATTGTTGAGTCACAATCGATGGAGACCGCACCGTTACCTAGCAACCTCAGCCAATTCCAGCTTGTAACATAGAAACCGTGGAAAAGCTGAAGCACATTTGGACAGCTGGTTTTACCGCTGTCTGTGCTGTACAATGGCTACTGGAAAATACATGTTTTTTTTTTTGTTTTTTGTTTTTTTGTTGACTTGCCATTCTGAAACCACTTGCTTCATCCTCGGTGGTTGTGCAAGAGGCTCCACTTCTGCTTTTCAAAGATGTACAGTTATATAACAGCGCTCTGTTTTCACGTGCGAGTGTGAACGTTGAGTCGGGAGGCGTGGCCAGCAGCAGCTTCTTTGGATTTAAAGTGAAAAGATTTGGAAGATGGACAGAACTGAATAGAAATCTCACTTTCTAACAATGACTTTGTGGAAAAATGCGATAGCCCACAGACCTATCGTAACCTGTTCAAACACGCATAATGGGTAACCAGAAAAGATCGGGGTCAAAAAGAAAAAGCTGTCATTTACTGGTCGATGATCCTTATCAGTGGTCATGAAATCCCAGATACTAGAAACTGAGCGAATGGGTTGAGAACCCTTTAATTTCCCCCAAAATAAGCCAGGAGGAGTCGCTGAGCTCTAGGATGTCTGGGTTTCCTTCCTGGACCTGTTCGTTCGCCTGAGACCCAGTCTCAGATAAGCAGACGACGGTGGGTGGATAAATTAACATTTTAAGTTCACATAAACAGCACCGTTTAGCACTTCACTGTCGAAAGCGCGCAACTAGCTGCCAGTGTAATGCAAAACATCCCAAACGGAAGAAAAGCCTCCGGGTATATTTTTTTCTCTCCAGGAAAAAATATACAAGAAAAACCCACTAGGGCCAAGGATCGAGTCCATTTTCGGAAACATAATCTATGATGGAGAAAATAAGGAGAAAAAAAATGAAAGGATAGTTTATTTGTTTGTATATCTTTGTTGAAGTTGAGTGAAACATTGAATTCCTACCCTTCCTCCTTCCTCCTTCTTCCTTCCTCGGTCTAAATTGAGAAATGATCCCTGGGATTTAGTTACATCCATGTGTAGAGTAGTCTGAGACCTGTGCGGCCCAGTTTGCTCCACCTCACCTCATCGCCTTGCGTCAGTCTTTCCACTACCTTTAAAATTATTAACCCAACAGTTGCATGATTAATGCTCTACAGCTCAAAATAGTTTGAACTATTTGGTGGCGGTGGGGGGGAAGCGAAGTGACAAAGAGCTTTGAGTTTCCTATAGAGTCTGCATGCATTCAGACATGATCATCAGTTAAAGAAACGGTGGATGTGTAGGAACACACGTCAGTTTACCAGGCCTGTGTATGTGTGTGTGTGTGTGTGTGTGTGTGTGTGTGTGTGTGTGTGCAGGTACCAGGGAACTTCCATGTGTCAACACACGGTGCGACAGCACAGCCTCAAAGCCCTGACATGACTCACACCATCCACAAGCTGGCCTTTGGAGAAAAGCTACAAGTTAGGAGACACGCACGCACGCACGCACGCACGCACGCACGCACGCACGCACGCACGCACGCACGCACGCACGCACGCACGGACACACACACACACACACACACACGAAGAAGTTCAACAAGTTGAAGGGGATTAACAGAATCAGGACTAAAAACTGTCTCTCTCTCTTCTCCTTAGGTGCAAAAAGTCCAAGGAGCCTTTAATGCTTTAGGAGGGGCAAACCGCCTGTCGTCTAACCGTATGTACTCCAGCAGCCCGTGTGCTTATTACAGCCGCCGTGTGAAATTAATCATGTTGCATCCAGTGAGGCAATGAAATAAGTACCTAACAGGGGAAAACTCGAATCACGCAGCGAACACAAAATGTAGAACATAAAAACCTCTCATGTTCCTTCCAAGTACATCAGCATTTAAACTCTCGGGGGGCAGAAAAAGGATGTTTTATATTTTTTCCTGCTGACGAAGCGTTTTTCTGTTGCAGCACTGGCGTCGCACGACTACATACTGAAGATTGTCCCGACTGTGTACGAAGACTTATCGGGCAGACGGAGGTTTTCCTACCAGTACACCGTAGCAAACAAGGTTTTGTATCCATGCTTTTGTTTTCCGATAAATTCAATTTGAATCGTTTGTCTTGTAGATCTTCAGAGAACAGCTTCAGTCGTACTCGATTAAATCAGACACGGGGTCGACCGTTTTTAGGTATTCGGATTTGATTTCGGTGTACCAAAGTGGTAAGAACTGAATAAAGATCATCTTAAGACAAACTGATTATATATCTGTCCACTTTACACTTAATGTGCTGCATAAAAGTCATGTTAAAATACGCTACAGTCTGCTAAAGCAAAGGATCCCCACAGCATGACTCACTCATCCGGCCCCTCGCCTCATTCGAGGATGTGTTGCCGCGTTCACCTCACCTGGAAGAAAAGGTTAATTTGTAGTGAATGGAAACTCTCCCTAAGATGTCAACAAACCCATAAACACACTTCCTAGAACTGTGTTGACTGAAAACTGGCTTCAGAGTATAGAGTAACAACAGTGTCGGTCAACTGTGAAACAGGGAAATGAGGGCCTTAGGAAAATATTCCCTTACCTCATCTTAAAGCATAAATAAACAGCCAACAGAGGCAGAAAATGTCAAGTCAGACAGACATTTGTTTTGGCCAAACGCGCTGATATGATCAGATTTATTGAGTGGGTGCGTTAACAGATTAACTTTTATCTAAGCTCGTTAACACTCCGTCATCGGTCCCTCTGAACACATAGCGGCCTCCTCTGGTTTACCTCCTCTGAGTTGGATTTGTCCAGGTTCTGATGTAATGACTCAGTCCTGAGTCATTAAAAGTTCTACACTGATGCACCATTTTTATTATTATTATTATTATTATTAATAATAAAAATGATTTCTGATCTAATTCCATGACTTATTTACTTTTTTTCCACAGGAGTATGTTGCTTACAGCCACACAGGCAGAATAATCCCTGCGATCTGGTTCAGATATGACCTCAGTCCAATCACGGTCAAGTACACAGAGAGGAGGCAGCCTTTTTATCGCTTCATCACGACGGTCAGTGAATTTCCCTTCGTCTGCTGGGCAGAACATTTATTTATTTTTTTCATTTTTTTTCAGTTTTCTACCCGTGTTTTAAACGGTGGAAGACCTGATGTGTATTTACTTCTATTTCAGATTTGAAACAATGATCAATACTTTCTTTCTCTGGTGTCGTTCAGTATGACTGTTTGCATCTACAACCACCAAATAGTTTCTCCAGCTGTGTCTTAAAATGTCGCTATGTAGTAAGTTAATCTGAAAAAGTAAATAAGCGATGCAAAGATTTAGTGAGCTGGGAATATATGTCTCAAAACTTGCAAGAAGCTACAGGTTGGGGAGGGGCAGCGCTGCATTATTCTAAGCTCAGGTCACTTTCATTGAACGTTTTTGTTCAGTAGGAGCAGAATGATGGATAATTTTATTGGTTTCAAAACTATGTAACTTGGTATTCAGTGGCACCAACAACGCAGCAAAGCAGTGAAGCTTCCAAAGGAAATGAATGTTCAGACTTTTTAATTTGTCTGGATATTTTATCAGGTGATTTCTTTTGTTTATGCTAATGCTAAACATTTTTCAGAATGCATCTGTTTTTGAAGAATCTTACCATTGACTCCAATCAGTTAATTTTTGGAAGACATAAACTAATGTTTTGTCCTGGTTTGGTGGGCAGCTTATGGTCTGCTGTGTTCATGACAACATTTCCACCACCAGTTTGACTCGTAAAGTTAGGTATTTGGGTTTGACCACACCTGCCCAGTGAACCATACTATTTCTGGGACAATTGGATGCCCTGGTATGTCTTGTGCCTGTTCGAAGCAGTGACATTTTTCCTTTTTTTTAAATTTTTCTTCTTACTTTTACAATGGAAAGAGGCATAATAGTGTAACGACCTGCAACTGGCCGTGCCGTAACACTCAGTGGAAATGAGGCATAAAATTGTTCGACTTTAAAAATCCTCGTCCTGCAGGAACACGAGGCTCACTGTTTGTAAGACCATAAACAAAAAGGTTTTTTTTTTTTCTGCAGCTATCTCACTAAAGATCAGTAAAACGTGACGAGTGTAACTCTAGGTGTTTTGCCTAAAGTTTTTCACTGGCGGGGGGGGGGTGGATTCCCAAAACTTCGATCCACTACAGCCACTAAAATGAACTTCTGAGGAGATATCTAGAAAATCGTAAACTCTTCTTAATCCAACAACTACAACCAGTTGTTGGATTAACTGGTTCTAGTTGAACCAGTTAGGGTTATTTGTAATAACCCTGTTGTTACGTAAAGTGAAGCTAAAAAAAAGAAAGTACACCCTCTACTCGTTCCTGTGTTTAAACTACGAAGTCAAATGGAAACACACAAGTTTTTCTTACCAGGTCTCTATCTACGCTCAGTGCTGCAGTTTTCTGTATTTGAGCTATTTGTTTTGGAATTATGACCTTTGACCTATGTCCTTTGGTGTCTTATATTTCCTCCTGGATCAAGTTTCTAAAGGCCTATTTTAGCCTGAAAGTGATACTTTAGAGGAGAGAGAATTGACTCTAGCTGCTCCGTCCGTTTAATGCAACAAACTTGTCTGAACTGACTGCGTCTGTTCCTCCTCTGCTTTTGTCTTTCCCACATTTAACTCATTAGAAACATTCCCTGCTGGTTGATTTCTTACTCATCGGTTTCACTGATGCGATGACCTGCATCTTTATTTGCCTTTTGTGTCGTTTTGGTTTCTCACTGAGCAGGTTTAAGATGTGAGTGTGCTCAGTGTTATCGTGACTCATGGCTAAGGATTGTGAGCCCTGGAGCCTTTTGCCAGATCCCCGCTCATTCTTTGGTGTGAGCGTAATGCATCCTGACCGAATATGATCAGGACCGGCTGACTCTGGGCCAAATTATGCAGGAAAAAAAAAGAAAAAGAAAAGCCTTTGAAACTTGTATCGATCCTGACAAAGCGATGTTTTCCACAGATTTGTGCCATTGTCGGAGGGACGTTCACTGTTGCCGGGATTATCGACTCTTGTATATTCACTGCCTCCGAGGCGTGGAAGAAGATCCAGATCGGAAAGATGTCATGAGGACTGCCTCTCGACCCCAGTTCGTATTCTATTTATGAGGGCAAAGTTGCTAGCCTGTTAGCTAAATCCGCTTCTGGTTGAAAACAACCCAGAGACTGACCGATGAGGAGGAGTCTCCAACCGGACGATGTAACTACCAGGCTACCTGACCGTCTCCGTTACTGAAGATCCTCTCCCATGCTACTTCTGCTGCTGACGTGTGCATTCTGACTATCACATGTCTTCTGACACCGTCACCGGTGTCAGGAGAGAAGAGGGAATCTCTTGTTACCATTGGGATTGATGTTGGGGAAAGATGTGCCAGAAACTCACCTTTTGTTTTGTTTTTTTTGTTAGTTTTTTTTTAAATGGTGTTAAAATGGCTCATATTTGCTCTGAGATTAGTTTTAAAACTTGGTGCCATCGCCCTCCTCTCCATACATTGAATCACTGAATACTTTCCATTTTAACCAATCACTACAAAAATCAATGAGTAATTGAAGGAAGTGTTATTTTGCTTTGTCAAAAATGTGGTTTTTGCGTCTCAGATATTTTCAGTCTGTGCCTTTATGGTTAACCATCAGCTGTTAAATGTTTCAGTGTTATTGTTTCTGTATCTCTGTAGACTTGTCCTTCACATTTCTTCTTACACTACTTTTTTTTTTTTTTGGTTCGGGGGGTCGTTTTATACCAATTATTTCTTCAGCAGTCATGCTTAAACAACAGTAGTTTGTAGTTTTTCTGGATGATTTAAATGATTGTAAATCATACATTAAGAGAGTTATTGTTAAAAATGTCTGGTTTTTTTTTTTTATTTCCTTCTGTTGTATAGTTGTTACTCATCTCTGATCTAGCGCCACGATAAGACCAGCAGAGCCTGCTCTTCTACTTTCACAGCCATTTTTTTTTCCCTTTTCATCTCAAATGACTGTCATGGTGTCTGTTTGCCCAAGTAAAGGGACCACAGGATTTAACTCTGGATTCTGTTTCTCTTTCGTTTATCTTCTTCTTGGCAACGAACCATAACTGAAAAGCCTGAATGAACAGGCGCAACTCAATACATTAGATTATCAATAAAAAGTTATTCAGTTCAGTAAGAAAATCTTGTAAGCGAATCGACACAAGAAGTGAACATTGAATTTCAGATTTTATTTTTTTATCTGAAATTCAATGTTGATAAAAAATAATTGGACTGTTTAAAGCTGAACAGTTTAAAATGGCTCCAGCTCAGTCACTGTTCATGAGAGTAAGATACAGAAGAAGAATACAAAAGAAAGTCTTGGCTGAAGAAGCTAGCCGTTCAGAAATAGCCAGAAAAAAAAATCTGGCTAAAGCAGCAGTATAACTCTTACAAATGTTTTTTTTTTACATATTTATTCAAACTCATGATCTGTGAAAAGACGTAACTCATCCACCTCCTCCCATTGCTACAATTGCTGTCTGTAAAAATACACCGCTCCTGATCTACAGCTAACTCTGCGCCGTCAGTCATGCTCTTGTTTGCGTTGCTAATGGTGGAGGAACAACTTACTGCTACCGAAAAACTGCTCATCCACGGTCATCAGAGGCCACGCCAACTACGGCTATAGCACTCATAGCAAACTCCATGGTGGTGAGCCAGCTGCAGTGTAGCAGAGAGCAAGGGGGGGAGGGTGCGAGCAACGCATGCATGAGGATGATTGACGGCCCTAAAACCCTCCTCCTGATTCCGATTAGTTGTTTCTGACACAGGTGTGTATCTCTGTAAATGACAGACTGCAGGAGAAAGGAGCTTGAATTTTCCTTCCTGAACCAGAATTCAGTAGCACGTTACCGGGGAAAAGGAGAAACATCTAAAGTTTAGCGGAGACACCAGAACCAGGAACGTGAACAGGCTGGAGGCCTCTATTAGATCAACCTTTCTGCCACGTTGACACAGAAGGCCAACCTGTTTTACTGCTCTTATGTAACGTTCTGAATTTTAAAAAAAAGTCTTTTTGCTCTAATCGAAACTATCATGTTATGATTCAGTACAAAATCATCCTTTTTATTTGAATCACTGAGATGAATTAAGTTTTGAATGGTACTTTTAACTTACTGAGATATACCTCCTGTACACACTGAGAAGATTGCTGTAGAGTATGTATATGTATATATATATATATATATATATATATATATATATATATATATATATATATATATATATATATATATATATATATATATATATATATATATATATATATATAAAAAAGAAAACACTGGCTTGATTTTACAGAGAGTTTTAACAATTACTCATAGATGCTGTAGATGGTACCTTTTAGTATATTTTCCTCCATAAGCATGTAAAAATGACCCGAGGTGGACTTTGTGGACGGCGCTCATTTTCCCCCTCGGCTGACAGGCCGAGCCAACACCCTGCAGCCCGTCGCTGGGTGACGCGACGCTGTGAGGCGGCTTTAAGCTCTTGCCGCCATCATCACGCTTACGTCCACCTCTGATAAGAGGTGCTCGGCGTGACTCACTCCTTCAGTCGCCCTACATCCCTCTGTTTACCTCCGTCACTTCGCCTCTTACTGGTGGCGTCGATCCAAATGTGGCCCACCTCCGTCGAATGACACAAAGAGCATAATTATATGTTTCATCCACTGATCCACTGCACGGGGTCCGCACTATGAATGTGCCTGGAAATAAAAAACCTTGCATCAAACGCAATGAGATGATCCAACTTTAAAAGTCACATTAATGAGACGAGAAGGGATAAATTGTCTTTATTTCTGACTAAGTGAGTCATAACATGTAAAAAAAAAAAAAAAAGGAGAGGAAAACTACATATAAAACATAAAAATATAAATGTATGTATAGAAAATGATTTATCATTTTTGTCATAATACTGCCACCCAGTGGCTGGTTAAAGGAATTTCAGGCACATATCTATAAGTCCATTTGTTGAGGAGGAATGAAAAGCCCGCTCTGCTCAGGAGGTCTTCGCTCGTGTCGATGCTAGCGAGATGTTACCTGCTCAGAGGTCTTCTTCGGTGGTATGACATTACACATTTGACGAGGCCAAGGAAGCGGTCCCTGGAGACGAGTAGAAGTCACAGAAGCCCTCCTCAGACAGGTGACCGTACTCGTTGTTGTAGAAGGTCTGTCCCGTCAGCTGGCTGAAGAAGTTGGGACGGAGTCCGGAGCTGCCGCTGTTCGGACCCAGGGAGCAGTGGGAGGCCGTCAGCGGCTCCGTGCTGCTGGTGCTGCTCATTCGACTGGGGGGAGACGGCAACAAAGGTCAGAGCTCGGACTTTACCCACCTCTGTTTGTAACTGAGCAACGCAGCCTCCAGTTAGCAGAGTAGCAGAGTATCCAAAATTTGCTTTGACATATTTGGTAAAAAGGTCACTCAAGTACTGTAAAGACAGTAAAGACACAGTAGTGGCACAATCATGCTGTGGGAAGATAAATTCAGACCAATCCTGGAACAAAATGTTTTGGAGGCGACAAAAAAAAGACTGATGACTGTGGTGGAGTTTCATCTAGCACACATGTGTCAAACTCAAGGCCCGTGGGCCACATGTGGCCCGCCATGTCATTTTATGTGGCCCCCCAGCGTTTTATAGGTCCATGATTGACTTAAAATAGGTTTTGAGCAAGAATTGACGACAAACTACATCTCCCATAATGCATTCCGATTGTTACCAGCCAACATTACGGCTTCTCGCCACTAGAGAGCAGCAGAGTCACCTTAAGCTGCTTATTGATTTTACCAGCGAATAAAACTGAGACTTCGACAAGCTAACATCAAAACGTCCAAGAAAAGAAAAATCGATCTACAAGTAAGAATGTGAATGAAGATGTGTGTGAGTTGGTGTCAGGGCGGCAGGTGGCGCTAGACTTATTTTGTCATCCATTATCTTGACCGACAACATAAAAAAAAAAAAAAAAATTGGCCCTGTACTATTTTTATCCGTGAAATTATAATCATATTAACATCGCTATGTAGCCGCATTTTATGCGGTTTAGTGAATATTCACCGTGAATCCAGATCCCATCACAGATTAAGCAGATAAATGCATCTACATTTTTCTCCGTAGTGACAAAAAAACCACTGACTGAGGCCCCAATAACTTTTAATAAATTAAATTTAGGGACTTCACTTAAATTAGCATCACTTCACCCGCTGGGGTCTGAACGCACTTCCTCCTGGTTCCCATCTGCAGAAAAATCTGCGCTAATTCATCAGTCAGTTGGATCTGTCTGATCCAAACAGATCAACTGAACTCTGAGTGTTTTACCCTGCGGGGTCCGGTGTGCGCTTTAAGGATTTTTTTTTTCTCGCTTCTCCGCAACGGACAGATGTCACATCTGCAGCTGCAGCTCCTCCAGAGCGGCTCTCCTGGGTAACGTGAACCCAGAAGGCTCCATTTGTTAAATCCCCTGGATGAGTTTCTCCCAGCGGTTTTTAATTCTTCGCAGTGGCGTAGCGTAACTGCCTCCGCAGTGGTTGAGCAGCAGACTGCGCATGTTACAATCTAATTAACTTTTGCATCGTCATTTATTTCCACAAGATAAACTACCGGCTCCTCAAATGGATTAACACAAAGTTGCATTCTCTTTAGTTTTCTCTGGTCTGTAATGGAGACTTGAATTTAACGTGCCATTTCAAACAAAGGTTTTGAATGCGCTTCCTAACCAGAAGCTCCAAAGAGTTATTTAACAATATGAGGTGTTCAATTTATTTTTAACATTGTATTTTCATACATTTTATGCTAGGGGTGCCCAAGTCTAGTTTTCCAGAGCTACCATCTGCAACTTTAGATGCGTTCCTTCTCTAACACACCTGGATCATTTACTCATTATAAGGCTCTACAGAACTGAGTTGCTGCTAATGAGGGAAGTCAACCTTTTGCCTGGGGTGTGTTTTAGCAGGGATGCATCTAAAAGTTGCAGTCTGAAGGACTGCAGCTGGGCACTCCTGATTTGTACCGTCAATGTGGCCCTTTGAGGGTGGCCAATATGCTGAAGTGGCCCTCGGTGAAATTGAGTTTGACACCCCTGATCTAGCAGAACAATGAGACTTGGAGCTACTGCAGGATGATTTAGGTCAGGGGTCAGCAACCTTTTCCTTTCAAAAAGCCTCTTCTGCTACAAATCAGCTACAGAAAACCGTTTTGTACTACATCAGATGTTTCATTATGAAAACTAACTGAAATGTATTTGTAAATGTGTTTTAGAAAAGACAAAACCACCACTTTGCAGAATGAGGTGAGCATTTTCCACCTATATGAACATTGACAAAAATAGATAGCATATTCTGAAAGTAGTTACGTTTTGAAACTTGCTGAAAATATTAAAAGAGGATTTTGCACAAAAACTTGCAGAAACGCTCCTAAAAAGAGCCCCTAGCCCTCACAGATTAAATAATATTTTAAATCTTGCTTGATCATTTACATTTAGGAAAGCTTTAAAGAGCTGCTAGAAAACTCAACAAACTTAGGTGCGATTGCGGCTTTTTGAGTGTCATTAAGAACCGAACACATCGTCTGTGTGACTTACAGTAACCCGTTTTAGCTCTGGGAGCCAGGAACTGTCTTCAAGATCCTCTTTTACACTCTTCGAAGTCGCTGGGTCCTGTATATGTCCTCATTTCTGCTCACAGCTGATGTCATTTCTCAAATATTTTCTGAAAAGCGCTTCTCAAAACATGACTAAAAATGGGGCCCCGAGGTCTAAATGAGTCACACTGTCGTCTGCTTCCACACGTAGATTGAGAGCCTGTTTGTGCATATTTTCTCTGCAGAGCTGGTTTCGCTGCACATGAAACGGCGAGTGACTCCTCCGCCTCTTCCTGCCGAGGAACAATGTTTTCTCGTGTCGACATGTGGAAATGGTGAAATGGTGTCATTTGGGCGAGCGACGAGCGCACACATCACCCCAAAACGTCAAACGCTGCCGCTAAACAGCCGCGTTCAAAACCCGTCTCGCGTGTCGCTTTCCGCTTTCGGTGACGCCGAGCGCAGCTTTTGAGTGACGAACCTTTTCAACACGGCTCCCCGGTGGCTGTGCTCGATTCTCTCAAATTCCTCGGAGGCCAGAACCATCCCGCTGTCGGTCTGGTTGTCCTGGAGGAGGGAGGGGCCACATGTAAATTAGGTAGAGTTTTGGAAAGCGGCGCCTTGCCGGTAATTGTCCGAGGAGAAAAATCCCCAAAGACCAAAATTGTTCAGAAATAAAAAAAAAAAAAAAAAAAAAGGTCATCAGTTGGTTTCAGTAAGTAAGAAGAGAATAAAAGAGCTTACCTGTGGAGGTTTCTGTGAATTCATCCCCAGGGGCATATCGTCAAATGTCTTGACTCTGGGCTGGCATGTTCTAGACACGCAGCCGGCGAAGGGAACGCAGTTATAATACCTGGACGGGAAGCGGAGAAAAGCTCCTCGGGTTAAAACCGCGACATACGCAGGTCAAACAAGACAAAAACAGTTTGTACTTGACGCCTAACAGAAGGTTACGGGATTAAACAGATGAATTTAAACAATTAATAATCCTAATAAGATAATACAGAACATTTTCTACTGTTTTTAAAAAAAAATACATTTAGTTCTTTTAGTTTACCAGTCAAGGATCAAACCAACGTTACATTTATTCAGGTTTCCACACCTTCCAACTTTTTCTT
This sequence comes from Poecilia mexicana, assembly GCF_051168715.1. Classification (NCBI taxonomy): domain Eukaryota; kingdom Metazoa; phylum Chordata; class Actinopteri; order Cyprinodontiformes; family Poeciliidae; genus Poecilia; species Poecilia mexicana. Next base: position 23,924,294 of record NW_028263379.1, read on the forward strand.
CTCAGAATCTCACGTCAAGTTATCGACGCTAATCTAAGTCAGCGACATTAGACTAGATTATATTTTTTTAAATATGAATTAAAGTGACAATGAATGTGCAATATTAGGGGACATTTTGTGGGAACTCTATGATCGATGCTAGGTCATTTTTATACAGTAATGGTGTTCATTAAGTAAAAGATTTAATGTATTAATGTATGTCCAGTACGAGTTGGAAGTCGGTGCGCACATCTGTTTCTTCCATCTCTCCATGATTTCATTTATTTAGCGAAAAGGCAAAAAATAGGTTATCAGATTTCTGAAAAATGTCGGCCGTTTTAAAAATACACCAGCGTACAAAAAATGGCTTTCACCCGAGAAAATCTGATTTTCTCTTTCACTTTTGTGACACCATTTGAGTCAGAAAAAGAAAAGACATGACCATTGCCACTGATTTAACTTCAGCAAAATAATGACCAGAAAAGGAAAAAAAAAGTAAGTAAAAGCCAAAAGAATCTTATTGTACAGACCACATTTAATTTAATTCCCTCCAGATTATTTATATGACTCTGATTCACGGCAAATGTTGTCTCAAAGGACTTTATAAGACAAACAGATCCAGTTTATTTACAGAAGTAAATCAATCCAGACATGTAGATAACAGCCAGCTACATGTACTTTACTTCCAAGCTCAGTTAAAAAGTTTTTTTTATAAGGAGACACTTCGAGTGACTGACTGGTATGTGAGTAAAGTAAGTAAATTGTATGTATAAAGCAGCCTTCACAGTAAATAAAAAAACTAAAAAAAACAGATGCTTTCCAATAAAAAATGTCCACATGGAACTAAAACACAAAAGAGAAATACGATACCAACCTGATTAATCTACCTGCTGACAGGTTGTTTAGGAGGCCTATCAGGATAAATTTGGATTTATTTTTTTTTTTGTCAAACCATCATAAGTAAAAATGTTTGGAATCTGCTATTTTCCACTGATAATATAACTGGAATTGTGTGTTTTCATCTGGAGAGACCAACACTTTAGAATGGTTTGGTGTTAAACACAGGAAACATTTAGAAAAGTTGCTCTTCCCCACCGTTAAGTAAGGTGGATGATCTACGAAACTGCAACAAAGCTGAAACGTGCCGTCATTTGGTGTTTCGTTGCATGACCCAGCTGGTCGTGTGTGCAGGATGCATCGGTACCTTGTGGGCAGAGTGTTGCAGGCCATTCTCAGTTCCTCCTCTGACGCAGGACGAGATGAGGTCTGCGAGAAACCGTCATCTTCCGAATTCTGCGAGTGGTTCAGGGGGACGTAATCCTTCCCGTCCTGAGGGGAAGGACAGGAACTTCAACACCGCGTTTCGTAATAACCAGCGGGCAAAAGGTTCTGGTTGGTTGCTGCAGATCCAGGAGAGCTTACAGGTAGACTGTTGTCCTGCAGCAGGTCTCCCAGGGTCTGAACCAGAGCAGGGAACGTTGGCCTCTCTTTAGGCTCGCCCTGCCAGCAGGCCAGCATGATGCCGTATCTGCCAGCAGAGGGCAGTACAGTCACAACAACAGCACATCACCTCCTATAACTTGGCAACACAAACTTAAATCCTGATTGATTTCCTCGGCGTGCCCGTCAGCTGGATGACACTTGGCTCCAGAAATTGGCTTGATAAATTAGAGGGATTCCAATTCATAAATCCTACTTGACAGGGAAAGAAAGCCCATTTCTCCTCTGCACGAGGAAGAAATATTTACATTTCAGGAGAGGCCGTCTCCGGTGCTCTCATTCTGACGCCATCTTTCAACCGTTTGCAGAAGTCTTCATCAATCTGCACCCCCGGGTACGGAGAAGCACCTGCGTGCACACAAAGGGGAAAGCCGGCGGCGCATTAATTAGCATGTCAAGAGACAAGCCCACTTCTGCAAGAGTTTGCGCTTTTTTTTTTTTTTTTTTTGATATGAATGAATAACAAACGACGGTCCTCGAGTGTGGTCCGACTCTGAGATTACCGAGTGAAAAGATTTCCCAGAGGAGGACTCCGAAGGACCACACGTCACTCTGGCTGGTGTACACTTTGTCGAAGATGCTCTCCGGGGCCATCCACTTCAGAGGCAGGCGAGCCTGAGAGGCCGCCGAGGCAGATGGAGCAACGACGGGAGCAAAAACACTCAAATGTAATCATCGTGTGGGTGGTTTAACGCAACAACACAAAGTATTTTCTCGTCCAGCTGCAGGAGGTAACGGCGCTCGGCGGGACAGACATACGTTGCCTTTCCTGACGTAATCGGGGTCTTTGTAAATGTCTCTGGCCAAGCCGAAGTCGCAGATCTTCACCACGTTGTTCTCTGACAGGAGAATGTTCCGGGCCGCCAGATCTCTGTGGATGCACTGCGCGCGCACACACACACACACACACACACACACACACACACACACACACACATCAGTATTCTGCAGACAGGTGCATGGAAATGTTTCAGTGCATTGTCTCCCACCTTGTTTCTCCACTGAAGTGTGGGATTTTTTTTTAAATCTAAGTAGGCAAAGAGAAACGTTCTTGTTTTTTTTTTTTGTTTTTTTATAAATGCGGATGTGAGAGTGTGTGTTAGGTGTTTGGTTCCAGCTATTCAATTATATAAATTACATCCCAATTTAATTCAAACCCTGTGACTGTTAATGTGAAAATTAGTTGATTTAAAATTAGCTCAAAAATGTCAGCCCATTTTTTTTAGTATTTAATTTGCTGTTAATTATTGCTATAATTATTATTTATAGAAGAAATAATAATACTGTGTTATTGATTAATTGTAATTGTAGATGAAGGGTTAATCTTAACTTTAATCTTAGCTTTTTTTTCTCAAAGTTTAGAATTTTTCTAAAAAATAAAAAACAAACTGATCCTGTAACTTTGCGATCAAGTGACTGAATTTGTGCAAACTGAACCTCTGGTTAGTACTTAAAATGTATTGGCTGGATTTCCTTAGATAGAAAACATTTTACAGATCATAACCTGAACTTTCCTGCATTGGTAAAGTTGGAACGAATTAGATTGATGCTTCCTGACTCTGCATATGATTTTATGTTGCTGATCCATTTATGGGTGCTACACAAATAAACTGAATCAGTAACTGGCACTTTAACGACACCCTAAACTTATTTATTAATATTTCTTCAAAAGTCTAATGTGCAAAATCTGTAATTTAACTAGCAACTACATTTGATAGATAACTATATGGAATAAGTTAACACTATATAACTAGTAAATAGATGCCGTTTTTCCCTGTTCTTGTTAATTCAGCTTCCTTTTTGGGCTACAACACACACATGATCTAATTTGTGCAAATTAGTTTTAATTAGGATTATTTTTTTTCTATATTCCTCACTAAACTCCTGAGGTTTTGTAAAGAATTTGTCTTTTGGGAACAAAAGTGGAGGGAACTTTGAATTCTGATGCATTTAAAGGGAAAAGAAAAAAAACAGATTTTTCAGAATGTGACCTCTCAGTCATTGGTTAATAAATTGGTGTCTTATTTATCACAAGTTGAGCTCTGTTTCAAATGTACTTTGTTATTGGAACCATGACTTCTATCTTTAATTTTATGTGAATTTTCTTTGATATTGTCATCATTGCTACAATCTTTATTTGAAGTTCATTTAAAAAGTTAAATCAATAACCACATAACTGGTTATTGAGCAGAAAAAATAAGCAGAATGGTAAATTCTTTCTTTGAGTGAGAGAACTGGATGAGCCACAGATGGTTTCAACCTGATCCATCTACTCCACACAGCCTCGTTTGCTCCTTTTCCCACAACGTAACGGCGACATTAACCTTCCTGGAGGCCAGGAACTCCATCCCACGGGCCACCTGGAAGCTGTAGCATATCAAGTCCTCTATGGTCAGCGGGGTTTTCCACAAGTCCTCCACTGGAGAGAGAAAAGATCGTGGAGCTGCCTTTATTTGGAAACTATGAGTGGTGCGATTAATAACTCTGACGAGGCGAAGCTGACTCACTTTTCTCCGCCGCCTGGTTCTGATTGGACGCCTTGGATGATGTAACCCGAGGGCTGCTGAGCGGCGAGGAGGAAGCCGGAGGAGTCCGCCGAGCTCTTTGATCCGTCTGACCGGCTTCGATCATCCTCCTCATCTGGCTCTGGGTTTTTGGTGAGCGGTCCTAAATAGGACACAGATTGTTGATTCATCTCCCAAAAAAAAAAAAAATCAATTCTGAAAGAGTTACATATGTTGGAGCAGATTGAAACTGTAAAAAAAAAAAAGAAAAAAGAATTACATAAGGGAAAACAAAGCCTAGATGGAAATATTACACGGAGTAAATATAGCATGAAAAGCGGTTAAGCCACAATCAGAGCAGAAGCGATTTTAGAAATGCCGAGAATGCTTCAGTGGCTGCTGCGCTCCGATACCCTGTAGGGGAGGAAGAACTCCCTCTTGGCTCGTAGGAAGTTGGAGAGATTCCCATATTTGCAGTACTCCACTATCACCATCAGTGGACCTGTTGATGGAGACGTTTGAAACATTACATACAGAATTGACTCAGATTTGACCTACAACTTCTGTGCACATAATAATGAGACGAGTGAGCGTTTTGGCTATGCATAAATTTGATGCATATTTCATTTACTAGGATGTTTAGTTGATTTCAGCATACGAGGGGATGTATATTTATCTAAATGAATAATTCAGTAAACCAACAACTTACTATAGATCACAGTGTGCGTAATTATTAGACATGACAGGAAAAAAAAATCTAAATCAATGAAGATTGATTTAAAATCCAACCCTAACCCCACTGGCAAGTTTTAAAAGACACTTTCTTTAAACAGAGGCGCAGAAACAAGCCGGCACCTTTCGAGAAGTCCACAGGGCAACATTATGGTGCGGTTTCTTAAAGAGGAAATAGTAAATGAAAAAAGCCCCGACCTAAACCATGTTGAGGACTTATGGACTCTTAGAAACACAGTCCACCTCTCTGAACAGCGTCTGGGAGGATCTGGTGTTCAATGACTTTTATATGGTTAACTCTCTCTTAACCATATAAAAAGGCAGGATGGGAGCGTCTGGATGATAATTATTCACGCGAATAGCTGCATAATAACCGTGCACACGCGCTCACATATTCCCCGGTGAAAGGTTTAACATTTCAGATTGACAGAGCACACTGTTTGTGTTCAGTCATAATGTTAAACTTCAGAAATACAACTTGTCAAATAATTATGTGTAGAAAAAAGCTGGATTTTTTTCCTTTAGCATATTCAGACATTCTGCAGCTTGAGTTTTTTTCACCGCCATCTTGAAATTATTTACTAGGCTGCTTTTGTTTAGGGTAAACATTTTCAGACGTACACCAATAATAATAATAATAATAATGCGCTCCACATGTCTTACTGATGTACAGGTTTAGGAAAGGGTTTTTCTTTTGTTTCTTGTTTTGGTTTATTGGTATAAAAAGTGGAATTAATGCTAACAACATCAAAAAGATATTCCTGAAATTAAGGCAGCAAAATCATTTCACTCACATCATTTTACGACACACGTTTGGTCGTAGGCAAATTCAGTTTCAGGTTTTTAACATGCAACGTTTTAACTTTATGGTCAAGCTGTGAACTACTCTTTTTCGGCCCATTTCATGAATCCCAGTAAAATATGCTGCAGCCTTTGGCTGTAGTGAGATAAAATATGAATAACTTTGCAAGGCACTTCAAAACTGCTGATGGGATGTGGTTTTTATACAAAAATAAAACATAAATCGGGTGATGTCAGGACTCACCGTTGGGTTTGGTGCAGGCTCCTAACAGGTTAACCACGTTCAGATGGTTACCGATGTGAATCAGGATCTTTAGCTCCGACATCAAAGCCTTGTGCTCACTGGCCGTGGCTCCGTCTGCAAAACGCGCACATTTACTCATTTCAGACGGCTGTGCTTTTTTTTCTCTTTGCGCTGCACCTCCATTTACACTTTCCCCCCCGATGTTTCCGCGCGCTCTCGCAGTGGAAGCCTGAACAATTATTTTAACAAGCTCGCGGAGATTTTCTGCAGGTGCGGCTGATTAACACTCGGCTCTGAAATCTCCTTTTTGAAGCTGTTTACGGCTTCACACGTTTTTCTAATGCTTCTCCGGGGGCCCCTGTAAAAGCCGCGATCCAGGCACGGTTCAGACCAGCCCATATTTCTGGGGACGAGTAAAGTTTATGAGTAATCAGCCATAATTCACACGGAGTGGCTCCGCTCTCAAGCCATGCTTCCTGTTTTTGTCTGAAACCCCCCAAGTCCTTGCAGCTGTAGGTGAAGTCGTTGGAAGACAAAAGTGGATTAGGTGAGGGTTTATCTAGTGAACCACAACAGTTACATCCGAGCTGGAACCAAAGGCTTTCCACAAAGAGAAACATTATCGAATTTGTAGGTCTAAACGTTTCACCAAACCTAATTAACACACACACACACACACACACACATTGTACTTCAGTTCAACAGCTTAAATGTGCTTCCATTATTTGTGTATCAATGACTTACTACAGTGCACGATTCACAATTAAAAGCTTGTACATTTGGTTCACACTGAACCCAGAGTTTCACCTTTTAGCATCTTGACGGCCACCGTGTTTAAGCTGTTGCTCTTGCTGATGCCGTAGATCGACGCCTCCATCACTTTCCCAAAGGCGCCGTGGCCCAAAACCTTTCCTGTGTCATTGAAGCAGAGAGAAAAATGATGCTAGTTAAGGAAATAGTTGTGGCGGGACATTTTTGCAGAACAGACAAGGAGGAGGAATTATCATATCGATTGCAGCGTTTGGAAAAAAAAAAAAAAAAAAAAAACAACGTGTTGCCATAAGATTGTGTTGTGAAACAGATGCTTCTCCTTGGGGCGTTTTTAAAAAGCTCTTGTGGAAATGAACACATTTTGAACATTAGCACTCCACTTGGCAGCTCTCAGCACAGCTGGCTGTGATTTAAATGCATGCTGTTATGGATTCTGGAAATGGAAAAATAATTCTGCTTCTCCCATCTATTAACGCTCAGCCATCCCTGGGTACATCATCACACACACCCTTCCCTCCCACATGCCTTGTTAACCATCTATCCGTCCCTCTGTCCGACTTTTCCTTTCCCAAGCTGCTCACCCAGTCGGAGTCTGTCTCTGGAGATCTCCCACTGCGACGAGTCGTAGGGCAGGTACTCCGACTGCTCGTCCAGCGGCACCTCCCCAGGGTCCATTATGATTGACAGATAGCCTGTCTTTATGTCTGCTGGGTTAACCTGCAGTTCACAGAGGGACACGGTTCTTGTAAGGCAAGGAGGTCAGAGGTCAGGATGAACGTTGGACGGGAAGAATACAAGCTAAAAGATGTCACTTTGCATTTAGGTTTTATGTTTTTTCTTTGTTTGACAGCATCAAGTAGTCCAACATTTAGCCGAGCAAGAAAAGACAGAAAGTGTCGACTTACAGCCAGAATGCCGTGGTTTCAAAAACGAGATTGTCTCACCGTTTAAAATGACTTAAAATTCTTCATGACAATACCTGGAAATGTTTGTAACAATGAGTCCAATATCTTATAGAGCAGGTACGAGTCCAGTACAGTGGTGAAGTGTAATGCAGAGGGAAGGTGAAAACTTTTCCTAAGCTTAATGTTATAACATGAAAGAAAACATGTTTTTTGTTATACAAGAAAACCTCAGAGAGACAATGTGGGCTGTTGCTCATGCATGACGTCAAGCCGTTAGTCACTGTGACTGTTTATAGAGCATCACTGATGATTTATGTAATTATGGTTTAAGTCCACCGAGGGAATACCTGTTTGTATAACCAGCGCTGTGCCATTTCATTTACATAATTTCATTCTTTTTTTCTTTTTTTTTACTTTTTATGAGGCGACAAGAAAACATCAGATGATGATTCAATCATTTGTGATTTACTGATTATAACAGTTTGAACAGCAGCTTGATTTAGAGCAGATTATCTGCTGGTGAGATCGAGGATAGTTTACAACAAGGTCAAAAAGCTAAACCAGTTATTGGATTTTCTGACCAAATAATAATAATGATCTGGTATTTACCATATTCTACAATTAATATAATCTGAGATCAAACGAATTGAAACAAGAGACTCCTCATTGCCATTACATATTAACAAATTACGACACCAAATAAAAAATAAAATAAAAAAAAACATGTGAAAATAAGCCAAAACTAGTGGTGAATTTGAGAGCCACTTTGGGCTGAACTCAGAGATACTATGAGTCTAAGACATGCTCCAAACAAACTCCAGTCCACTTCTGGTTATTATCAATCCAAAATTGAAAGAGAACTGAACATAAAACTGCAAACAGACTGACCAGGTCCAAACATTTCACAAAATGCTTCGAATGGGAAGACAAGACACGGTCAAACAGAAATGATGCAATCCATGGGCTCAGCCCACTTCCTCGTCCATCAAAAACCAGTATGCCAGTAAGCATGCCAGTCATTCCTCCTCCACTCCCACGTCAACTCGTCCACTATCCAAATCTCCAGTCCTGCAGATACCAGCTTTCATGCAGCTCTCCCAACGTTCCAGCTTGGCATTTTAATGAAGCTTTGGAACTAAATTGGGCTATTAGAAGAAACAGATTTTCTTTCATGCTCATAATCGCTCCAATAAGGCTTTGCTTGCTTGAGTAGCTTTTTTACCTTAAACCTTCTCTTTTTATTTACTCGGGTTATTTTGTCTGCTATTAAAATTAGACAGAAAACTGGAGAAAAGAGGGAAAATAAAACAAAACAGAGTAAATGTGTAAGGCGTTCTTTCTAACAATTCAGCCATGGACATTTAAAATACTAAATTTGTAGAATCTAAGATGGAGGTCCTTTGTGAATAATCTTTACTGTTTGAATGATGGACTTTAAACGGTTTGTAAATCACATTACAGCCCCTGCCTGATGGCACTTGCGAAAGGCCAGGACATTTTTTTCATCCAGTAACAATAAAATCCAGCGCCCAATAAAATTGATGAAAACTAATTTGAGTCTACTTTTTCACCCAGGCCTTTTCTTCTTGAATCGTGTGTCATGAAAAACTGCTTATGAACAGCAACAATTAAAAAAAAGGACAAAAAAAAGACACAACAAAAAAGAATATCTGAACGAAACACAGAGGGTGAAAAATGGCGGCGCCTGACCCGTTTCACGTTGCAGAAGATGAGGATGAGCAAAGCCCAGAAGAACACAGCGATGACTCCTGTCCCAATCAGGATGACTATCTCCACATTCGCCTTGTCGCTTGAACCTTTTCAAAAGGGGGGGGAGAAAAAAATTATTTACAATAACCTTCCTGCCGCCGTCCTTCCTCTGTGCCACCTACAGGGGGTGCTGTAGTACAAAGCATCTGCCCCCATCTCTCCGACATTAAATCTTGTGCTGAAATCAGTGTGCTGAGCAGACTCCTTTCAGGTATTTGTGTTGGAAGCACTTCCAGCAATCCCATTAGATTATTCACCCTGCATACAAAATGCCCCAGAAGTCAATGACTTTAATGTGGTTGTGGAGAGCTGTGCGTCGGAGTAAGCAACTTCAGCAGTGAAAGGTCTGAGAGTTGGAAAACCAGGCACGCTCCGTGTGTGAGGCAGGAGGTCAGACGCAGCGGTGATTTCAGGCCTGAGTGCACCCGAGAGTTATCTGTGCATGTGTGTGTGTGTGTGTGTGTGTGTCTCACCGATGACCCTCACGGCGGCTGAGGAGTGGACGCAGCCTCGCTGGTTGCAGGCGGTGCAGGTGTAAAGTCCAGCATCCTCCTCTGTGACCCGCTGGATACTCAGCGTGCGGTTCGAATCATGCAGCTGGATCCCTGTGGGGGAAATGGAGAACGATTCGTGGCCCTCGCTGGCACATTCTGCGGAAAACGGCTTCGCTGCCACTCTCTCGCCCCTCGCAGGATTTTTCTTGATTTATAAAGATTCTTGTCAGAGGTCTGGACTTCCGAGCAGAAGCTCTCATTTATTATTCCATCAACCTACACGTCTTAGGAGCCTGTCAGAGCAAACTCGGAAAATTAGCTGTCACTCAAACCTGTGCTGACCCACTCACCTTTTTATGAGAGATTCTTAGAGTGAAAGTAAATATGAAATTAAAATTCTGTCTAATCCGGTTTCTTGAAATTGTATTCTTACATGCAGTGTTGCTGTTTAGTCGTATTGCTACTGCAAATGTAAATGCACCTAATTGGGATGGTAGGTGAGAAATGAAGATAAAGAAATGCATACTCTTCAAGTGGAAGACAAATATTTTTCCAAGTTCTTTTTTTTTTGTTTGTTTTTTTGAGTAAAAATGTGAAAAGTGTGGCTTGGATGCTAACTCGGCTCTCCCGGGGTCAATACTTTGATTGAACCCTTTTACCAAAAACAAAATCTTTGCATACAAACTCTTCAGTCGTAGCTCTGGTTCATGGCTTAGGGTTGTTGCTTCAACTCCTTTCCTTACCCTGTATTTAACTCCGTCCTTCTTCCCCATCAACATTTCCTGCGCCCACCTTGTGTTGTCATAGAGATGGTTTGTTTGCCTTTCACCACACAGTATTTTGAATGTAGAGTAAGTTTAATCTCATCTGATCAGACCGTCTTCTTGTTTTCTTGTTTGGGTGTGACTTGCCAGGTGAGCTGGTGGCTCTGCTGGATGTGGGTAAATTTGCTCACCTGACATTTGGTGGAGGGGCTGGTTGTCTTTGAACCAGGACAGGCGGGGCAGTGGTCTGCCCTCCACGTCGCACTCCATCCGCAGAGACTCGGTTACGTTCACCGTCTGGTTGCTGAGGCTGCGCTTGTACCGAGGCGCCTCCAGGGCTGCGAAGGTAAACGGAGAGATGCACGATCGCAACTACAGGTTAGATTTATGGTCCGAGCCCAAGGCTCGACAACCTGACATTTGGGCAGAAACGGGCCAGAATTATTTGCTTGACGGTCGGTTCCGGTCAGGGTCAAGCTTCTGAGGCACGTTAGATAAGTGTGCAAAACATACAGGGCAGAGAAAACCAAACCAGAATGCACAATGTCGAGTTGTGTTAATCTCCTTGTAATTGCATAAACAGAGGAGTAGTTGGCCTTCAGTTTTTCTACTGTATTTTCTGTCAGCACATATCTGTTCCGTGAAAACACCAGGTGCTCCCTGTGTCAAGCGTGGATGTGGGTACCTAGGTGCGTGGGCATTAGTGAGTAGGTGTAATTGCGTGCCTCCGGCATTTAAGTACCAGCTTCTCACTGCTATGACCCTTGTGTAAGCCCCAATGCTGAGAGCTGAACCTGAAGCAGCTCCAGTTAGGCTGAATCATTCCTGCTGTTGTGTGCATCTCTGCGTTTGTCGCTTTTCTTGCTCACCTTTGACGGAGATGTATCGAAACAGGCACTGTTTCTCTTCGCCGCGTCTTCCCTGAGCTTTGCACACGTAGTGTCCCTCGTCCTGCAGCCGCACGGACTCCATGGTGAAGTCCAGGACCCAACTGTTGGAGTGCGGCTGGAAGGACGGCTCGGCCGGCAGGGGCTCGGCGTAGTGGTGCACGCTGCCACAGTCCAGCCCTTGGGGCTTGCCCTGCTGGTCCTGCAGAGCCTGGGGGTTAAGGCGGAACCACTGCAGCTGATCGTAGGTGTAGTTGTCGGCGCTGCAGGACAGAGATACTTTGTCCTGCTCCAGGGGATTCTCAGAAGGACGAACATCCACGCTGAAACCTTCAGGAATGGCTTCAAGGTAGAGAGACACGGGGGGCAGTGAGAGGTTTGCAATATGCATTTATGGAAAGAGTTGCCTGTAAAGCCAAGCCATCTGAATTGCAACAATACATAAAAAGGGCTTACAGAAGTTTTTCCAGTGGCTCGTAGCCACAGAACGCAGATGAAATGGTCTTTGTTTGGAGTATCTCAATAAAATGGTGCAGTGGAATGTAATTTGGGACGCTCACAGTGGAGGCTCACCTTGTTCTGGGAAGTTTTATTAAGACGATTTCTTTGGCATTAACGTGTTACAGGTTATAACGTGCACAGAGCCCTCCAAAAGTACTAGTAACTTTTAATATCTCGCAGTGACAAACATCAGTGCCCCAACATGAGGTACTGCATAATTTGTGAAGCTAAAAGATGCAAAGAATTAAAATACATGATTTTCAAAATGGATTGGACAAAATTGATTTAAAGCAGGCTACACGGTTATGAAAGGTTATAAAATAATAATAATTTCATCAAACCAACTGATTGTGTGCTTGTGTGTGAGAGACACCAAACCCAGCATACTCACTGGTCACATAGAAGTAGATGGGGAACTCATCTTTGCCCACTTTGTTTCTAGCAGAGCACTTATAGATGGCGGAGACGCTGGCGTTGCGTATCTGAATCCTGCTCACGATCTATTAGGAGAGAAAAACGGAGTGAAGAGTTGGATTTATGCTGAGGAAGAGTGCAAATTTAAAAAGGAAGTGATGTGATGTGATCTGGATTTAGACCAGGTTTATCGCTGACTGGCCAAAAAAAACTAGCAAACCAAATCTGGTGTGATTGAAAGAAATAGGATGTTTATATGTGTGAGCATGAGTATGCATTATTGTGGCCATTTCCTTTAATAGCAGTGGTGTGTAAACGTGCAGGCGTGTGTATGTGCGACACACACACACACACACATGTCTGGATGTGTGTTTATAACAACTCCTAACGGAAGTCTGCAAAGGAAGTCTGTTCTAAATATTTCTACAGTGGAAATGGCTCTTGACTGGTAAGCTATTCTGTTTTGGAGCTCAGAAATCTGGACACTTGAGCAAAATAGCAAAACAATTAGTGTTATTTTTAGGTTTTTAATCAAATCTCAACATGCAATGTATTTTTCTTAAGTACAGAAACATAGCAGTCTGGAATTTGAATAAAAAGCAAATATAAAAAGTTATGATGAACCTTCTCTTGATTATCCACCACTTCAACAGATGTTTCAGCAGGTTCAACGTCATTCACTGTGTTTTCTGAATAAATGTCCTGCCAGTTCTGACAGTCTGCCGTCCTGTCGCTCCCGCTCTTCCTGTCTTGCTGCACTCTGGAGGGAAGCACACACACACCTCATGACATCTCCTCCTATTGACATGTGCAACAGAGAGAAACCAGTTGGCAAGAATTCAGAAACATCAAACTACATCATGGACTTTAAAATAGGACTTTTTGTTCCTCCCCTCTTGCCCAAGTTGGACTTTCAAATTATCCTACAAGTCAATTATCGCAGGTCTCCTAGCAACTAATGGAAAAAACCATTTGTATCGTGGCGATCCACAGTGTGAACATCGTAGCAGAGCTAATGAAACATGAAATGGAATATTTTAGCTTTCTTGCCCAAAGGCAACGTTAATGTATTAGAAGAAGGTAATGGGATTAAGTTTCACTTTATTGCCTAAATAATCATCAAAAATGATACACCTAAACATTTCTAATGACTTAAGAAATCAGTGCTATCATTAGGACGTTATAATATGAACTGCCCTTATCGTCAGTATATTGGCACCCTCAACATAAAAGTACTGTAATTAGACCATAATACTTTCCTACATACAGACCCAGATGGCTGTATAAAAGTACCTTAAAGTACCTTGAACAGTACTCAGTTCAAGGTACTTCAATGTATAAGTAGGGGTGAAAGTAGGCAGTACGTTCAGGTACCGAGTACCCCTAAAAGATTTAGCAGGGGTACGCAGTACCTGCAAGAGAGAGGAGTGGCTGTCTGCTGTAAAGAATCAGTGGGTGCATATGCAGCCAGTGATTAGGTCTCATGACATCTCAACATGTCAACTTTGCAGCCAGTGGGGAAATGCAGCTTTATTTTGTAGCAATGCAAGAGCTACACAGCTTTTATCGCTTCGCAAAAAATTTTATCAACACAGAAACTCCAAAGCACACAAATTAGAAATTGTGTGTATATATATATACTTCTTATGTTATTAAATTATAATAACAAAGTTATACTATAACTTGTAACACTTTATTTGAAGGGGTGTGCATAAGACTGACACTGTCATAAACATGACGTAACACCTGCCATGAACATAAAGAAGTCCTTATGAATGTTTATGACAGTTGTCATGAAGTGTCATTCGGTAAATAATGACACTTTTAATGTAAAGTTGCTCTAAAGGTTGCATTGAAAGTCCATTAAAAATGCCAACTTTGCATTAAATTATCATAATTTACAAAATCATGCAAAGTTGGCACTTTTAATGGACTTTCAATGCAACTTTTAGAGCAACTTTGCATTAAAAGTGTCATTATTTACCGAATGACACTTCATGACAACTGTCATAAACATTCATAAAGACTTATTTATGTTTATGACAGGTGTTACGTCATGTTTATGACAGTGTCAGTCTTATGCACACCCCTTCAAATAAAGTGTTACCCTTTGTGTTATATAACTTTATATAATATTGCTATTGTTTTTTAATCATAATAGTACTGAAAGTACTATTATGATTAAAAAAACAATCAGTGTTATTTTAATTATAAAAACACTGATTGTGTTTTTTATGATTAAAAAACAATCAGTGTGTTTAATATATATAGATATAAATTATTTATATATAATATATAAATAATATATATTACAAATTATATAATAATATATAAATAATAAATGTTATAATTTATATAATAATACTATTATTTATAATAATAAATGTATTATTATTATTATTATTATTATTATCATAATACATATTAGAATAATAATATTTATCATTATTAAATAATACTTTAATTATTAATTAATTTAATTATCTAATTAAATTAATTAATAAATGGATTTTCTCTGTAGAGTGTCTGGGCTCTCCTTTAGAAATAGGGTGAGAAGCTCGGTCATCTGGGAGGGACTCAGAGTGGAGCCGCTGCTCCTTCACGTCAAGAGGAGCCAGTTGAGGCTCTGGCATCTGGTCAGGATGCCTCCTGGACGGAATGCCTTGGGTTTCCCCCAGAGGACATGGAACAAGTGGCTGGGGAGAGGGAAGTCTGGACCTCCCTTCTTAAGCTGCTACCTCCATTGACTTTTGGAGTCAATGGTCTCCTTGTCAATCCAAACTTCCCCAGCCGGGGAAGTCTGTTCTTTAAGATTCGAGAAATCGCTCCCTAGGATAGATTTCTCTTGATAAGTCCACAGCAAGCTGCCCAGCCGGGCAGTGCAGTAAACTTCCCCGATTGTGAAGTTTACTACACAGTCGGGGAAGGTCTGAAGAGATACGAGTCAAATTCATCGTACTCATTCTCATCCTTGTAACTGGTGATATCAAAAGTGACCCCAGGAAATAGCTTGTTAACAAGCTTTCTCACTCCTGTGGTGACCAAATATCCTGCTCCAAAACCCAGGGGAAAAAACCTGACGGGGATTGCGAACTCTTGCATTGTCAAAATCTTTGTTAAACACGGTGCTATCTGTAAAAGAGATGCTTGGATATATCCTCCTGTTTTGAGATCCAAGCATTCATAACCTCAGATGTTCTTTGATCTATGTCATAGATGAGGTCATAGCTCCCAGGAGTCACTGCAGTTCTGGGGGAATGTCTTGCTTCTGATCGTTGCTATGGAAACGGTCAAATCAGTTCTGCATGACTCAAACTATTAACCCTTTGCAACTGCATCACTTAATCATTCGAGGCGCCACGACGGACTTCAGAAGGGTATATTTCAGGAGGCTAGGGATTAAAATAGGGATTTTAATGGTTAAATATTAAGTTTAGATTGATGATGGTATATTAAAACCATTAATTTAAGTTGGGTTTTTCATCACTCTATCAGGTTTAAAATTATGAATCATACTTGACTTAAAAATATCTTAAAAGTAAAATCAAATGTAACTTACAAACATTTTCTGCTGCTGTTGTTGTAAATTGTGACAAGACATTTTGCCTGCTTGGAGAAGAGCTACAAAGAAATAATTTTGGTTTAATAATTTTACACGTTAGCATAGAAATAGAATAAAGGATGATCCCAAAGAAATGATGCTGCCGCTCCATATTTGATGTGTTGTAAACGACCCACTCGAACACATTTGTTCTGTACGGTGCGGAAACATAAACAATAGACAGAACGTCATGTCTTCCAGCTTTTTCTGTGTAACTGAGAGCTTGAGACCAACAGCAGCACAGCGTCAGCAGCCCACATTGCTGATAGCCGGGAAGGACATAAATGAGTCCATTTCTATGCTTTCCTGTAAACTGGTTGTGAGTCTGTTGGTTTATCACTTCTCTTGTATTTTAACTATTAAACCAACTCGTAAACAAATGTTTATATCTGTTCTTAAAAGAATAGTAGCTTCGTGTCAACATATAAAACTATTTTCACCCCTGGGAATAAGGTACTTGCAATAATAGTAATATAACATGCAGTCAAGATGGTGAAACTTGTAAGAAGTTTCACCATCTCCTGATAAAAAATACATATAAAACACGGTGGTTACATCAAACTAAAATTATTTTTATAAATCCTTATTTTTCTTTCATTGAAGATGTTAAATTATTTACCCCTACATTTTATCATAACACAGACACCTGTGGGGTGCTCTTTCTAATTTAAAGATGGATTTTTCTACTTCCCCGATGGAATTACAACAAGATCCTTGAAGTCGGAATTTTGACTGCAAAGGTCAGAGGTCGCTGACCTACCCAGAGTTCAGTAACCACTATTGCTGCAATGTACAACAAAATGCTGTGATGCGCTTCTGACAGGTTCTGCCTGTTAAACTAAAGTCACACATATTCACACTGTATGGCTTCCATGTGTGAACATGTTTGTGTTTAACGGCATGAAATGGTAACAGGTGTGTTATTCTGAAAAGAAATTGAAAACTTCAATGGTTGTCTGACCTGCAATTTTGCCAAATGTGGCAATAATCCCAGACAAGAGCTTCCACTTCCAAAACAAATCAAGTGCACCATTAAATCTAAATAATAATGATAATGTTTCCTACAGCGAATGCCAATCATGAGATAAAATCTTATTTTAATTAACTGTGGAATATTTGTATAATGACAGTGAACCCTTTTTATGCAATAATTAGCAGTGTTAATAGAAAAGATTAATTGACTAATTGATTTTATATACCAGAAAAGTTCAATAGCTTAGCAGTAGAATAAGCTGAAATTGCAACATTTAATGACATGGAAATAGCTTGGCACCTTTTATTCATAGCTTGTGGTTGCAAATCAATTCCTACTGGGCAAATCCAATATTGATGCTACGCTCAGCAATTCATCTGCATAATGTACAGCTTGAATTTCATCATTCGCAGAGATGAAGGTCTTCTGTCTTACTCAGAAACTAAAGGTCAAACTATTAATGCATCCAAAAACATTAATTAAAAAGTCTAAACTTTTGGGCTTATGTTCGTACATAAAGAAGAAGCCGCTAATTTCAAAATCATCGTAGTGTTCGTAGTGCGGTAGTCAAAAGCTGTAGCGACACAAGGCAGTTTTTTTTTTTTTTTTTTTTTTACATCACACTTAAAATAAAATTCAATTCGGATACACTACAAAAGGTCAAAATATAAATACATCAGTCACTGTCCATGAAATGTTACTTTAAATGCACCATGCATGACAAAGAACATGAACTGGGCATTTTAAGCTTAATTTTAACAAAACGTGTTTCTCTTCTGTGTTTCCATATGTCTGTATCTATACTGCCATCATCGCTCGGTGGCTCAGAAAGGTCAGAGCGGCGAAAGCTTCAGAAATTAAGCCTAGAGGGGAAGATGGTGGAGGTGTATAGCTATCTGAAGGACTTTCAAATAGAAGCAGGCAAAACCCGGCGGCTTACAGAAATAGGAACAAAAGTAAATATGGTCTGTCTGGAAAATCTATTATATCATGCTGTGCCCTTCAGTGGAGATAGAGGCAGGAAGAAAAAAAAAAAAAACCCGGAGCAATGCTTCGTGATAAGTCTGCGTGTGTTTATGTTTTGTTTTTTTTTTCTAAAAATTTATATATCACCATGACAAACTAAAGCACACCTGAGTAGTTCATGTGCCGTTCTAACACGCATCCGTGCCCCGTAAAATTTTATTTTATACAATTCGAATGTCCCCTTCTCCCAAACTGCTTAAAGAGCGTATATATCTGTGATGTGCATTGTTCTGATGAGGACAAAAGTGTTTCTTACCGGCGTTTTTCAGTGCTGTTGACGACACAGGGCCCCCAGGCTCTCCACTGCCAGCTGATGTTGGGTGCAGGGAGTCCGTAGGCAGTACATTTCAGCGTCTGGCTGCTGCCAATGCGATAAGGACTGGAGGGAGCAGCTGCTTTTTTCTCATAAATCTCTGGGGGAACTGAAAAACAGGAGAGCAGATCTGTAAACCCAACAGGCCAGCGATAGGGAAAAATCACAGTGGAAGGAAACAAGAAAGCGGTAGCCTGAATTTCTCCAAGGCTTTTCCTGCATGTCTGATACCAATTTTCGGTTTTCTTTGAGGTCGGACCTGTTGATTTCAGCTGTGACTGATTTTTAGAATCATGTTTTTTCTTATAGACCTATAGCAAATAAAAGGAGTGTACAAAAATACAAAATAACTTAATATAAACCAAGAAAAGTTTAGTCTAATTAACAGTCAGACAATAAAGAATCAATTGTATAAATACAGACTGTCTGGATTTTAATGGAGTAGATTTGTCTATGCATGTTCCACCACCATCATTTTGCATTTGATGCTTATTTATAGTAAGGTTACTTTGAATAGGTGGTCTAACAATAAAACAAAACAAAAAAAACGTGCCATCTGAAGCATCATTATAAAGTGACATGTTAAAATATGACAAAGAGCTCTAAACTATAAAGGTGCTGACAAATGTCTCAGAATCTGAATTTGGAAATTATGTACTGTCCCTTTAAATATTTAAAGCTGAAAAATGTTTTCTTATTGGTTCTAAGCTGCTGAAGAATTTTAGGAAATGACAAAATACAAATTACATTACCTTCTGATGTTGAAAGATATTTTTGGTAAAACACAATAAAGTCATTAAAAAAGCATGCATGCATGCATGCATGCATGCATGCATGCATGCATACATACATACATACATACATACATACATACATACATACATACATACATACATACATACATACATACATACATACATACATGCATGCATGCATGCATGCATGCATGCATGCATGCATGCATGCATGCATGCATACATGCATACATGCATACATGCATACATGCATACATACATACATACATCTTTTTTTTTTTTTATTAAAATTTCATTGGGATGAATTGATGTTCAATGATTCTGGTCTTATAAATTCCTAACTTCTAATTTTCAGTCTCCTCATCATTCTGTGACCTTGCAGTATCTAATAAACTTCAAACCCAATTGAAATCAAAGTTTAATGCCAGGAGCACTGGCCTCTGCTACACATCCTTTTGAAGAAAGTGAAACAGCAGGTGCATACCGTTGACAACAAGAGTGATGTTTAGCCTCTTCTCTAGCGAAGCGACACTGTTTTTCAGCACCGCCGTGTACAGACCAGAATCCTCCTGACAAACATCTTTAATCTCCAAAGCGTGGTTAGAGTGCATTCTTATCCTTTTTGTCTTGAACTCCGCCCGTTGGTTTATCAGCGTGCCATCTTTGTACCTGGAAAAGCCACACACACACTTGCCTCAGCACAAAACGCACTGCTCCTCAGGTGCTCTGCCCCTCAGTTAATCTCTAAATTGCAGCCATGTCAGGGCTAATTGTGCTTCTGAAAATATCCCATTGCTTTACTGTGAACACACCAAAGTGGCTTATCTTACCATTGCGTTTCAGGTGTGGGAAAGGCAGAGACGTTTAGTTGTAATTTGAAGGACTTCTGGCCAGCGGTTACCTCCACCACAGGCCCATCTGTATAGTCCAGGTTGATAAATGGCCCTTCTGGAATTGAGGACATTCAGTTTTTACATAAAGCACTTCTGGCCTTAAAAACTTTACGTGTGAATGGCTGGCATTCACCCCGGTGGACCGGTTTTTCAAATGTTTTTTATTGACGTCTTCTCACATCGTGCTGTGGTTTCACACTTCAACACATCTTTGGTTCGAAAGCAAAGTCTTTCATCAGCATTTGTGAATAAATCTGAAGACCTGTGTGAAAAATGACAGTGTGCTTTCCAGAGATCAACGACTGACCTCTGCTTTTGTTGTTTTCGCAACAAAAAGAACAAATGACGAGTTTTGACTGAACTCATCTTTCATTACAAGTTTGTAATGTCGATAAGAAATTGTGGAATGATGCAAAACATTTACATTTGATTTTACCTTTATAGTATTTGCTGTTAATATGTGGAATACTATGATGAAATCAAATGTAAGAGTTAAGCATGAAGCTTCACCTCAATAACATAAAGAAGAAACATGCATTTAAATAAGAGAATAAATTTAAGAACTGATATTTGCTTTCTTATTTATGATTCTCTGTTTTTTATCCGGTGCCAAGTAACAGGACAAGATTGCACGGAAAAGCAACGCAGTGATGTGTAGAAAGCTCAGACGATGAAAGGAAGAGGGATCCACAGTATAGTTAATCAAAATTATTGTTGCGTTACCAATATCCGCACTTTCAATACTGCACTGACTTCTTGGACCGTAACATTTGGTAGCTTATTATATTCCAAGTGGCATATCAAAACTAAACACCATCCTGTATGCTGCTCCAGAGGCCAGCTGTAAGACACATGTGGAGAGTTGATGAATTTGAATAACATGGACTAATTGCGACTGGTGCCATTCAAAAATAACACTGGAATTGCATGATCCCCTTATTTGGTGTAGGCCAAGTTTGTAATTTTACAGATTATATTCTTACAGCATATAATGCTAAAAAAAATCTTTCACATGGATTCAAATGTGATGAAATCAAGTTTGATTTGCCAGAATTGAGACCTGCCATGTGTGTGTTGCTTAAGATGCATCCCTCTTTGTATATTTTATCTATATTCTAAAAAAGCCCGTAAAAATGTACAATTTGCTGCTCTGCAAAGAAGATGTACACTTACTGTGACATTTATATTTATGTATCCCATGGCCACATTGGGATGAATGTTCAAAGTTTTCTATAAACACATCATTTTCAGCATGGCAAGGTGAGTGAATAAGTGCAGATGGAGCTTCTGCATACTGTAGCAAAATGGTTGGATCATTGGTATGGCATTTCAGTAACGATTAAGTAATGTTTTGGGTATGTACAAAAACATATATGGCACCTTCAAGGAGGTAGAGATCAAATGTTGCATGCTAAAGTCAATGCCAAAGCTTAATTTCACATATTTTCATCCACCACTGCAAAGAAAGGCAACAGAAGAGTCTTACAGTTTAGACAACATTTTGCATTTGTAGGTAAAGCATCTTTCTAAAACTTTTTCACTGAGTTGCTAGCATGTTTGTTGAGTTTTAATTTTAGGTATTTTTTCACAGATTACCAAACGTCTTGGAATCTCGAAGCCTTTAAAACAAACCGGTTTGTTGTAGTGATGTGTTCTGCATTGCTCACCATGAACGACGACTTGAGTCTGGAGAATTTCTGTTCTTTCCATGCTTGTAACAGTGCACACGTACGGTCCAGTGTCTGTGACGTTGACATAGTGGATGGTCAGGACCTGAACCGCCTCTGTGGCATGAGACAGAGCTTCTCGCTGGGGCTTGGTCTCCGCCCAGCTGTTTGTCTGTCGAGGAGAAGCACATTGTGGGTATTATTAGGCACCAGCTGAAATATTCAGCTTCTGACTGCAGCGTCTGCCGGGTACCTGTTTACCGGGATAAGACCACTGGATGTCCACCCCGGTGTCGAACTCCACTGTCGCCGTGCAGTTCAGGGTGAGAGCCTCCCCCACCATCAACTCTACCGGTTCCTCAGGAAACAGCTTGACTTCGTAAATCTTACTTCCTGTCCGGGAAAAAGAAAAACAAAAAAAATTGGGAACGAGGCAGCGGGAGAGGTCACTGTGACATCGTCAGTGGCTTTTTTCCGTCCTCCTCACGGGCCCGGAGGAAATGACTTTCTTCTGGACCAAAGAAGCCGTGCTACTATAAAAGGCCGGTCCGTTACAACTTTGCACTATTTCCATTCATTTGACAAGCTGCTTCTGGGAGAAATCAAAGTAGAATAGAGTAAAGTCTAGTGGGGGGAAGCTGAGAAAGCTTTGGAGACTGGCCAGGGAAGCTGAAAAAGAACCGTGGAAATGACGCTGATGTCTGTGCAATACACTGTGATTGCTTGATTGTTTGAAACACCCCATTAGTGCACAGAGTGAAGACTCGGTTTCTCCTCTGACTGATGCAGCTATTATGTTTGGCTGGCAGCAGCGGGGTATGACTTTCCTCTCCTCCTCTGAAGAAAGAGGTGAATGATCTCCCACTGCAGAGAAAAGTGCCTCAGGCCAAGGTCCTCAAAGTTCACTCACATTGAGAGGGAACTTCAGCAAAAAGTTCATCAAGTCAGATGTCTAAAATGTGATCATGACTTCCCTTCCCTTCTTTTTTTTTTCCTGTCACATTCTGCTGGCGTAATTGCTTATGTCCCACTTAGAGAAGGGAGTAGTTTTTGAGGAAATGGCATGATTCAATAAAAGTCTTGACATTTTCTGAATTATGACATAATTGAGTGACTCAGTGGCACACAGTTATTCTGCAACGAAGCAGTAAGTTTAGCACCACCTCTGATTTCCCCTCTAATTTCTCTTTCAGCAAAAACAGACAGTGAAATCTCAGCTTAAAGTTGAGACTGAACACGAGTCATTATATATATATATATATATATATATATATATATATATATATATATATATATATATATATATAGTTATTTTAAAATTGATTTATTGAGTTGAATAAAATGTACGTTTTAAGGTTCTAAAGCTAATACTGTGCTTAGCAGCTGATTGCAGGTTCTGCTGGAGCAAATAGCCTGACCGATCAATGAAAAATAGGGATTTGTTTCAGAAGAAAAACGTATAATTACCACTAAAAATGTAGCAGGTGTTTCTTCTATATTTTATTTAATGCTCAATCTGAACAGAATAAACTATTTTGCTTCATCGAATATTTGTGGTATAGATAACGTTATAAATATCCGATGATACAGTGAAACCATGGTAATTTTTTTATACTATAATTGCCATTAGGAGAATTTCATATTAGCCCGTACATAATTTGTAGTGTATTTTTACCAGTAGTATGAATGTAGTAGTTGTCAGAAGAGTAACGTTTGCCTTCCAGTGCGGCTGTACATGTTACAATGATCAGTGGCGTGCTGTCAATGAAGTATCTGGGAATGGACCAGCCTTGCTTGTTGTCCCACTTCATTCCCCTGGTTTCCAAACCTAGAGGGTACTGTGAATGAAAACATCAAAAAAAAAAAAAAATGAAGAGAGATTTGACATTTCTGATGTTATAAACACCTGACAGATTTAATGGGTGACACAAAAGGTGGAAGCATACCGACTGCAGGGTGACGTTCAGATCAGGAATTGTGACCAGACATGGCACTATGACATGCGTGGCGGAGCGAGTGACGTAGATGGTCTCCAGCTCGCTGCCGGATCCGCCTCTCATGAGGAAGGGCTGCGCAGGGTCTGGTGGAAAACAGAAACATGGAGCTGTTGAGAGGTAATCTTGACACCAGCTGGGGTAATGGCAGCTATTACTGGGGTAACTTTGTGAACGGACACACAGATCTCCCCGGGCCTGATAATGTCCCACCCGGTGGACGGGCGGTATATGGAGGTCATTACGATTACCAGAGGCTCAGTCTGCCTCCATCCAGCACATAGCATTAAAAACCGCTATTAGAAGCCAGCTGAGAGACAGGCAGTCAAAGGGTTTAATCCCTCCTGGTACAGTTTCACCCCAAGCTGTCTATTGCAGGAAAATAGCTCTGCCATTTGGCTCTTTTTTTTTTCTTTTTTTCTGTTTTACCGCCTCACTCAATGTAGCTGAAAGTGTTTGAGGAGATCTCAGGCATCGTATCACCAGCTTACATCACACAAAATCTCATACTGCTGAGAGAAGTTAGGCCAAAAACAACAACAACAAAATCTAACCACATAATCAAAAACTACTTGAAATGACATGAAGCTCTAAGCAGAAACAGAATACATGGGGCTTGAGATTCTAACATTAATAATTCGCAGTGCAAAAACATCATATTGGATGCAATGTTACAGTAGTTCTCTTGTAATATCTGAACTTTGGGTTCAATTTCAACTTTCTGCCGTAAATATGTTGATGTAACACTAAATTGCCTACTGACATAAGTGCTGGTTTCTGAATTGGTGCATCTTGATAAATACGACTCTAGTTCAAAGTGCTTTGAAAGGTCAGTATGCAAGTGCTTCACAAATCTAGTCAATTTAAAACATAAACTTTGTAATCAGGTTGTCTTTGTTTTGAGATGTTGGAGAAATCTTTCACACATAATGATGCCATTTCTCCCACTTTAGTATAATAAATGAATAAATTATTTAACAATCTGACACAAAAGCAAATCAGAGCTTTTTCATCACAAACAGGAAGTCAGACGCAGCTGTTATTTAATTTGAAATGATCTTGATGAAAAGAAAATCTGGTGACATGCCGCACATCTTCTTTATCAGCTGTTAAGAGTTATGTTTTACAGTCTGTTTGGTAAATCAAAGAAGGGTTTAGTTTTGCACATATCACTGAGGGAACATTATTGATTTGGATCACTGTATTATGCTGTAAATGTTATGCCATTGTGGTAGTTCAAAAAATATTATTTGTTGCTTTTAAGCAAAGACTGGAAAGATAATCTGTATGTGCAGGTCAGAGCTTTACAAAACTGGGCATCAGATTTTGCACTTCCTCTGAGTAATTCTTTGGATTACCAAAGTCAGCACCACAAGTTTCTTCTTCTGTCACATCGAAGGCTAAACTCTAAAAAATTACGAACAAATGAGTTGGAGAGCCAGCGATTTCTGAGCACACCTGCGGTTTCCTTATTCACCCTCTTTCATGAAACGATCTGAGAACAGTTGAAACACCAAGAAGAGGCTAATTTTTAATCTCTTTGAATAATCTTTTCACATCTGTGTAATGGTTGGAAAAAGAAATTACCGGCGTAAGTGGAAAAATGTGAGATTTCTCAGTAGCAGAAGAAAGCTACTTGACGATAAGTGAACAGCCAGAATTAGGCTCCAATCAGCACAGTTGGTGATGTAATCAGGATGTATGCTACAAGGGATCCTAAAATTAATCAGGACCTTACAATGACCTATTTCTCAATAGAAGCACTTCATACACTGCCTGGGCAAAAAAAAAAAAATGATGTCACCAGAATTTAACTGAGGAAAAAATATATGAGCTTCCTGTTGGATACTTACTGCATGGACAACTTTCTTCCATCTGGCAGCAAGTTTTTTTTTATTTTATTTTTTTTTATTTAACCCTGTCTGATGCAATGAGTGGCTCTAACTTATTAAACAACCATGTGAAGAGACGCATTCTGAGGTCATGGAGAGGATGTTAGTCTAATCATTGATGTCAAAGCAGAGAAAACATCTAAGGAGGTTCCAGTAACTACTAATAGAGATGTTCAACACATTACTTAAAGCTGGATAATGGGAACCATCATCTTTAGAAGAAGAAATGTGGTCCAAAAGAAAAAAAAAACCCTGAATGACTGTGATCGGTGACATCAAATTGAAGATAAAAAGTACAACCCAGAGCTGTTTGACAGTGTAAAATTAGGTGAGATTATTCCTTGTTTTCATACAGAAAAGTTAAAGCATCAAAGTATTGGCTCTCTGAGGAACAAGGCCCTAAGCCTAAAGGCATGCATTAACATTGTATGTTTTCTCTAAAAGAAGGGAGCAACTAAGATAAGATTCTTGTTATGTACACAGAGATGTACTTGTATTGAATTTTTTAAAAATGGGATTTTAAACACATTAGAAAGTAAAATTATACATGGTGGGTGAAATTTTTACAAATAATCTGGAAAGTGTGGTGAGGATTTTCATCTTGCTATAATTACAGTGAAGTCAAACTGAACAGAGAGCATCTTTGAGCATTAATTTCATATTATTATTCTCACAGATTATCTTCTGATACACCAGCTGGGGAAGTGTGTGGAGTACCAGCCCCATAAACGGCGTCCATTTGGTCCTTGGTGCAGCTTTGGGTTTCAACTTCTGACCTCAGGACCTTAGCTGCTTGTCGTCCCACTTCATGGTCACATTTCCAATCTGTGACCATGCACCAAAACTTCTTAATAAATGAACCGCACACCAGTGAACTCTGCTTACTCATTAGGTAAAGTTGCATTAAATTAAAAGAATAGTGTACACAAATCTCTGTGATGGATTGGTGACTATGGACTACAAATGGATGGAATAGTTTTCTGATGTTTTGGTCAATCACATCAAATCTCAGTAAAATACATCAAAGTTTGTGAGAAATAAAAATATCCGGGGAGTTTGAAAACTCTAACAAGACACTGTCTACGAGTAAACTCTTGTTTGGCACTTGCGCTGGAGAGCCGAGTCAAAGCTGACTCCATCATCTCCGCAAGCCGCGTGAGTTAAAGCACGCTGGGAGATTACGTTTTATTGATGGCACCATAAATGCCTGCAGATAATACGAAAACACCCACTAAATAAGATCACTCCCATACCCAGAGCTTGGCAGATGATGAATATTTCAGCTCAGAAATGTTTGACGGCACACAGCTGAAATCACATGCAAGTTTCAAAAGGAGAATAATTTAAAACTTTGGTCTGACCAAGAACGTCACCTCGGTGAAATCCGATAGGTTGTCAGCTGAATCAACTCATACATGTCGATTCAAAGCAAAAGTTTGAATTTAGTTTTGTATGACCATCTGAACAGTAGGACTTACAACCTTACTTACTAAATATCATAGATTCGGGTAGATAATTTCTAACGTTAGTTTAATGTTATAAATCATAAAAGCGATTGCGTTAGCTAGGGATCAGCTTCTTTCTGAGTTTGCTCAGAAAGAAGCTGAGAGTGTGAGAGTTTGGTGGACATCAGACAGTGCAGACAGCTTGCATGATGGACATCTGCCAGGCTAATTGAATCCATGTGCGCTGCCTCTCATCCCACCACCCGCTGGGTTTAATTTATTGCTGCCATTACATCTGTTTCTGATTAGCGCGCTCGTTAGATCTGCGGCAGCTGTTTTGGCACCTTGTCGGTGGGGATAAACAGGCGCTTCACATGAGCGGTCTGGACAGCGGGGCATCCCTACATGACAATCATCTGTTTTTCTTTTTTTTTGTTTCGTTTTGTTTATTCCTGACGGACCTCGCACATCTCTGGCACAGCGCGCAGAGCAAAGCAAAATAAAGAGATAAGCCCCGAAAGCCGGGTTTCAAGTCTAAAATCTTGGCTGTGAATCATCTGTGTGACACGATGTGAAAGCGGCAGAAAAAAAAGAAAAAAGCTGTTGGCAGAAAAAAGTGGAGCAGTTATCAGTTTGATTACTTTGAAATTCATAAGGCACAACGAATCATTGTGAGGGAAAAAAAAAAACCCTGAATAGACGGATTATTATTGTTTTTATCAAAGGCTTCAAATCTCTAATTTCCGAAAATGTTAATACTGCCAGCAACCAGGATGTTACAGAGCCTAACTCAACAACTTCCAGTTTTAATAATACAGCAGTGGCTTTGATATTGTAATATACGAGTAATATTCAAACAGATATTCTGTTTCAATGAAGCTCCAGTTTTCCTGCGGACCACCAAAAGATAACCGGAGCAAATAGCTTGAGGTTCTGCTCCGTCATGGAGGGAAAACTACATCCTTAGGAAAAAAAAAAAAAAAAAAAGGATTATTGTTTCTGAATAGAAAAGAAAAATGGCTAGACGTAAGATGTCAAAACAGAAAATGTAATTGTCATAATTATCTTGCATTTTGCTCAGACAATTACCTTTGAATTACATGAGAAAGAAACATGAGTATTAAACACTGAACCCAAAAACCACATTCTTGTTTTTATTACCTTGTAGTAGGAATCAGCATTAGGTTTTACCAAAGAGAGAGCTTGGAGCATGTGTGTTGTTTATCCATCGCTATAAATTTACTGGCCCTTTCACATATGCATAGGTTTTAGGAAGATAAACTTAAGACATTGCAAAAAGTTAACTGATTTTTTTAAACCAAGACATAAACTCTGTGCAAAGATGATATAGATCATAAAGAAAAGGTATCTTGCATCTGTCAACAGTTTTTCTACAATCCTGAGCGACAAAGATGTAAAGGTGTTGGGAATTTCTTTAATAATTCAAGCATTAACAGCCAGCACCATATTTACTCTCTGACTCTTTGATTACTTCCTGCCATACTTAAATTACCACTAGATACCGCTAGATTTCACTTTCATGAGAAATATTTGGACATTTTGATATTGCCAGACCTCATGTCAGGACTCGTTACACCTCTGGTGGAGACGCATTTAGCAACTTTCTGGAGTCCCCCTGGGGTGTGTACCTGTGCTGAGTTAGTGTGGCTCACCTCTGACAAAAGCGTAAATCCTGACAGCAGTGGTGCCATCAATGACCTCTTTAATGTCCTTGTAATGGCAGCGGTAGTAGCCCGTGTCTTTGCCCTGCGCACCATGCAGGACCAGCCTCTTGCAGTACTGCTGCCCATTCTGCCCGGGACATTCGCTGATGAAGATCGTCCTCTGACCGAGTGACCCGGTGGTCTGAAACTGTTGCTGGCGATCTGTGAGCTCCTGTCCAGTCAGCGTTTCGTCCGGCCAAGTCCAGGCCAGAGTGCGCTGTCCCCTGGGAAAAAGAGCATCCAAAAACATAACTTTTAGGATATAACTATTCACAAATCATTGCTTTAATATGAGAACCAACTGATTCTAATTAAGCTTTTGCAACAGTCACAGTGAGTGAAGTGCATGTTGTTTTGTTTGTCCAAAAGAAATCCTCACATACATCTGCACACCACTGTTCGCTTTGCTCTCTGTCACGTAGATTTTGTTATCTTAACCTGAAGGCATTGTGAGCCGGGCTGCATGGGATCATAATGGCTCCCTGAAAACTGATAGCTCTGCTTTCATCACCTGCCCACATCAAACGCAAATGGCCAAAATCTGTGGGTAGGGCCAAAATGTGATGACTGGATAAAACACTGAAAATGATGGAGCTCTGTGAAAATACCCGGAGGGTAATTTTCTAGACCCGTGCGAATAACGCCCATCTATCTAAAGCCAAGAAAACTGCACACCGCGGAGGATAAATGGTCAAAATTGAAATCGATACCCTCCCTTGGAGGACTCTCTGTGGTAGTGCCATTAGAGGTTTACATATAAACAAGTATTTAAGGCATGCTTTGGGAAAGGCCCAAAAGTATCACCAGCTTTCCAAAGGCAGCAGATTTTTTTCTCCTTCATTCGAATAAAATGGTTAATGGAGTGACAGCTTGGCTGCAGAGAGCAAAACTGAGATTTCATGAGGATAAATGATTGTTGTTACAAGCAAATTTACATGAGGGAATTTAAATCCATGCATCAGAAGGATATAATCAGCTTCACAAAAACAAGCTTAGAAAACACTGAGCACCCCCAGTAATCACTACCAAGTCAAGATGCTTTCAAGGAACATTTAGTAACTAAATGAGCTTTTAAGTCATTATTTTTTTATTTGGTTATTCAAAATTGTGTTTTAGAAAAGATTGTAGAAATACTTCAGCTTACATTAATACCAATATTAAATGATGACTAATGATCTGGCAGTGTCACATCTCATTTGCATAATGCCGACTTTCTTCTGGGAACTTCATAGGTGAATATTTGGAGTCATGTGAGGCTTTCAAACCCGAGAACATGCAATAGATAAGTCAGACTAGCACTGAGTTTCTGGAAAGGCTCACGCCTAAATCCAAAAGAAAATGTCTGGTTTATGCTCAAGAGCCAATTTTATGTCCAGGAAACCAAACAATTTAAATGAGTTCAATAATTTCTTTCAGGCAGGTTAGATATGCAGCCAGAATTACCCTGCTATGGGGCATTTTACCAAATATCTCAGCAATGGGGCGACTGTGGGTTGAGTAGTCGTCCTGTAATCGGAAGGTCGTCGGTTCGATTCCAGCTTCCTCCTGCCACATGTCGATGTGGACAAGGCTGCGTATCGGTGTGTGACAGGGTGAATGTGACTGTAGTGTAAAGCGCTTTGAGTGGTTAAAATTACTGGACAAACTGTTAAGTAAGTTCAGCTCATTTGCTATATGTGAGACAGTAGAGTATGATTTGAAAGAAATCCATAATTATTCATGAGTTTTTAAACTTTTATTGCTACTCAGAAATGTAGATTTATAAGCTATACATATATATTCTAAAATCCATTTAGAGTGTACCTTCACAAAAAGTACCTGCATGTAAGAGAAAGTGTTTCGTTGACAGAAATTACACGATCGCCTTTGGAGCTGTCAATCGTGGGCGGAGTCATAGACAAACCAATCACCAGACCTGTGGGAACAAACAGAGCAGCTGCGTTAGATTCACGTTACACGGGTCGGTCCGGACTGAGGGGTTTTTGACGGAGAGCTGCTGCTGCTGCTGGGCCACCGAGTCTCCGAGACGCATCGGGAATCTGAAATCAGACACGCTGTTCTCAACATTTACAAGCTGCGAGGGATTTTGCAGCAAGCCATTCAGTCCCTCCTCGCGCTGAATAACACTCAGCTTCACAGAGAAATCATGACCCACTCACTCATGATGAAATAATGCTGCTCTCAGCTCTGTGGATAGCCTCTAAAACAGCCGCAAAAGTCTATTTGGCCTTGATTCATTATTGTTGCATCTACTTCTCTGGATTGTGCTTGGTTAATGTGGGCTTTCAATAATGTTTTTGCCATCCCAGAAGCCCTGCAGGGCCGTATTAGCATTTAGCAAGACTCTACACCTACAGCATATTATGTATAAATGTGTCACCATGACTTATGCCCCACCTGGATATCATTAGAGATGAAAACAAACACAAAGCAATAACAGAGATTGAGAGGCCCTGTGGTTGTGCGCAGGGAGATTTTCTTTACAGTAAATGATGGCATTTCTCCCCACAAAGGAATCTATGTTTATTTGAAAATGGTTGCAGACACTGATGTACTGCACATTGGCAATTTTCCCAGCTTTATTTAACTTTCAAAACGGGACACTAGAAGCAGAATCCTCATTATCTCAAAGCCAACATCTAATGAATTCTCAATACCTAGGGTATTAAGCGTGGGTCAAATACTAGAATCAGCAAATTCTTACACAATTTAGTTATTCATCTCGAAAAATCTGCAACACAGACGACGGACGAGGCACCGGCAGCAGGAAGAGGCACGGACGGTTTCTCAACACTCTGCAATTGCACGCTGCCAATCAAAACCTGGATAGCTGCTTATCTTGTACACAGACCCAAATCCTCCAACACATCCTGCTGGCCGGGGAGCACAATGGAGCAAAGTTATTCTTGTGCAAATATTTTCCCAAACATGTTTACAGTGACGACTGATCCCGCTGGAAGAAGACTGATCAGCCTGAGGTCCTTCCAAGTCAACAAAATCTCAAAAATACCCCTGGGCTTGGAGAGGTCACTGCCGAATGGAGTACAAAGTCCTCAGCAACAATACAAATTTAGGCAAAAATGTGTCTTATATGTGAATGAAATAGAAAGTAAATGCATTGGCTGTCGATTTCCAACACCATTCAAAAATAGAGATGAATTGTTCCAAGCTAAATAGGTGACTAAACTATAATAACATTATCCTTAGCCACTATCAAACTATTCTAAATAACACACATTTTTATCTGGACTATATAGTCTTTATTATATAGAAAATTAAGGTGACAATTGTTTTAGTTTCGGTGTGTCTTCTTAATTACAGTGCAATGAGAAAGCATTTTCCCTCCAATCACAAATTTCTACTCTTTTAGTCTTCTGTCACACTAAACTAAAATAATTTAATCTAAAGCTCTGCAGGCCTCACTTACCTCATTAAGGTTGAAGTTCATGATTCAACAGTAAGAAAGAAACTGTCTAAAAATGACATTTTGTGGAAGATTTCTTTTCCTTTCCATTAACCCTTTCATGCTTGAATTATGATCCTTTGTGCCAGGGTTTTTTTTTTCAATTTTTTTCTTTATTTTCTTAAGGCATAAAAAAGGTAGGAAAAAAAATTCTGTGAAAAAAAAAATATATATTTTTTTTTTTAGGTGATAAAAAAAATATATATATATTTTCTCCAAATACAAAGTTGTTATTGAAAAATACATCAGTAGTATTGTTCTTTAGGGGTTATCTGAGGTCACAATATTTTTTTTACCTGCAAGAGTCGTCTACAGTAGAAGGAGGGACCGGGTCGGTCGGCATGCTTTTTTGTCTGTCGGCCATATTGGATTTAACAAAAATAATTTCTTGCATTTACAGCTGATGGTCAGTAGATGATGGTGTATTTTATGATGCATTAGTGTCCACTTCAGTGGTGTGTGTGGATTTATAACATAAAAATCCACAAGAAGCACAAGAAAATGGCTTTTAGACAGCTGTCCACTGTAGTGACCGCTATGCATGAAAGGGTTCAAAACTGACAGAAAATCCTACATCTGTTATACTAAAATTTGCTTTAACAAACTCAGACATTTAAGCATGACAAAAAAGCCAAAACAGGAGTGATCAAGTACTTTTTCACTCTTTAATGAGTTTAACTTCCCTGTCAGATGCTTTGACAGATAATCGATTAACTTGTACACGAGCCAAGGTTGGGATGCAAACTGGAATCCTTTCAGCTTATATTTATTCATGTCTTTGTGGTCATGATCATCCTCGATTCTCCTTTCATAACAAATGCATGTATTTGCAGTTGAGTTTTAAGAGTAAAAACATCAGGAAGTATAACTGCGATTGAAATCAAAGCTATTTCACAGTCTGAGTGTTTATGCACACCAAAAACAGACACCAAGGTAGAACATATTGCTCACTAAAATAAACATTTTGAAGGTAAAAGTAGGAAATGCTGCCAGTGCATGGATTGCTCCCTGCTTGGTGCCCAGCAGGACATTCCTTCCCCCGCAGCCTCAGACATTCTTAACTTGGGTTTAAATGCAAATTAGTTTCCCCAACACATCGTCTCACATCTGATGTGAACCTGCCGCCACCCTCAGTCCCATCTCCACTGTCCACATCCAACTCCCTCTTCCTTCACACCGCAGAAAGCCATCAACCTAAACAGAGTAATCTCAGAAACACAAAAGGATCCAGACATTTTTTTCTTTTCACTATTTTCTGAAAAACAAATGTCCTTCAGCAAACCTGTGAGCTCTATACCTCCTACACCTTCACTTCTAAAGATTGAATGGCGTTCTTTCTTTCCGTACAAGGTACAACAAACTTTGATTCAAAGTGAATATCTCAGTCTGTGGTTGTGTAACTTTCAACGATCTGATCGATAAAAAGAACTTTAGAAGCACAGTTGGAGGATAAATTAGTTTGATTACCCACAGAGAGACGCAGCGGGCCAAAAAGGCTGATAAAAATAACAAATATTATAAAAGAGCACACAAAATAAATGTTTAGTCCTGCTTCAAGTAGACTAATCATATAACTTTGCAGGGCCTTTAAGCTTTGTGGAGATTTTCAACCTTACTAACTCGTCGTGTGGTTTTCTATAGGTAACAAGCTGATTTTATTCTGAGTTATATACCTGCTTAAAGCCAGTTCTCCCTCCTAACTCGGTGGATTTGGAGGATTGCTCCGACACTTGTGCCGATAATTTTCCACAATCATGGAATAGTCAGATCTAAACATGAGATCATTAGTGTTTGAAATGGGCCATTAAACTCAGCTGAAGGCTCTCGGCAGGTGACTGCAGTTTACTGGTTTGAGATGCAACATCGTGATTATGGCGAATTTAAGAAGAAGAAATCTGTTGCAGAAGGAAAACTTCTGCTTTCAGCCTGCGTTCATATTTATAAAAGCGCATATGAAAGCATACGTTTGCCTGAACCTGAGGTGTTTTTTCCTTAATGAAGAATCAATTCATTATTTAATGAAAATGCCAAACTACAACGTAATAAAAATGAGAAGCTTTACATTGCGAGTCTGCCAATTTGTGAGAGTAGACGGAGACAAATCTGCATAGCTGGAGTTTGCTGCAGAATGTGCATCCAGACTCAGCATCAGGGACTGAGAAGCTGAAAGTGAAGGTGTGCTGTGTATAAACAATATGCAATTTTAAAGTCAAGGCAAACGCACCGTCTTAGTGATAAAAGCTTTTACAGATGGAACATGCATCTAACCTGCATTTGGTTTGTAAATTGCAGGTGAAAGTGTCAGTGCATGTAGTTCCTGAAGAGCTTTAGTCAACGCAGCAGCACCAAAGTCAGAAATGAGGTCGGAATGGATGTTCAAAAGTTCAAGCTGTTACCAGATCATGTACCAAACATGTACTAAATATTAAACTGATACAAACACACAATAAGTAGCTCACAAAATCTTTTTGAGGAGGGAATTGGCATCACGGGGTTTATTCCTATGAAGACCGATCAGAAAACATGCAATAAACTACAAAACTAAGGAAAAGTCAAAGAATCACAGGTGTGTGCAGTGACCTGCTGGCATAGTTACATTGTTGTAATGGTTAGCTCAGGGGGAAGTGTGATGGAGGACAGGAATGTTATCACTCTGGTGCACACAAAATAACATTTAAAAAGGGAGAAAATCTTATAATTATTTGTCCGCTCACAGTTACCTGCAAGGAAGCTACATTTCCATTAGATTACCTATGTTGCACCAAAACAACATAGGTTTTGGTGCAACAAAACCTATGTTTTGATCTTTGATTTCAAAGATCAAAGGTTGATCTTTGAAATTCAGTATGCCATAAAAACCAACAAAATATAAAACTAACATCACGCTGTAAAGTTTGTTAGATAACATTTTTGTCAAACTTCAAATTATCAGCCATGACTGTTGGCAGCAACAACCATTTCCTTTAAATCCTCTCTAAAGGCCGCCTTGCTGATGCCAAAAACACTAAACGCACCCCCATCTGCCCAGATCCAGCATAATGTCCCGTGACATTTTTATTCGGTTTTGCAACAAACACTCTCAGATGACTTTTGAATTATTGTAATTACATCTAATAACATAATTTGCACATCATGAACTCAGGTTTATAACCCAAGGACAGACCTAATTATGTGCAACGACATTATTTCTGCCTTTGGGGTGTGCAGAGTGAGCGGCGGACTGCAAGCCAAATACCTATTGTAGCTGGCTCCCGGTGATGGATGTCTCCCTCGCAATCTGTTGAGAAATCACGCAACGACAGACTGGATGCGAATTGTAAATCTTTTCAAATGTCAGCGCTGAGTAGCGAGCCCTGAGAGATCCACCATCAAGATGCTGGAGGTGCGTTTAGAGGGAAGAGGAAGCGTGGAAAGACAAGAGGGGAATCTCTGCTTCAGCTGCGACGTCGAGTATCTGTGGCCGTCACAGGGGGCTTTACAGAGTGGAGCTAAAAGCTTGAAGAAAGTGAAGAAAAATTTCCACGCATCATTCAAGCTGGTAACCTCCTGGCATGTGTGGCTCTGAACTCTTAGCACCTCTGAAGTGTCCTGCTACCAGGGATGGTTTGAGGATGATATGTGCCACTGCACTTGTCAAGGCCTTGTGTCGCTTGTATTACTCGTCACCTTAAGTGGCTTCCCTCTTAAATGCTGGAAGAAAGCTCCGTAAAGTCATGGCTTCCTGAGTGGCGTGAAAAAAAATCCAGCCACCTTTTTATTGTTTGGACACTTGAGATTGATGAAAGAAGAGAAGAACATTCTTCTTATTATTATTCTTCTTTCTCCCTTTGCTGCTTCAGGGACAGAGGTCTCAGCGTGCCACACTGTGTCTACATTATATTTCCAAACTGTGAATCACCAGACTCTGCAGCCTGCAAATCTGTCAGCTCTGTAAATGGTCTGAGAAAACAAAAATTAATGACGACCCCATTAGTAATTGTTGGCTTTCTGTCAGACTCACTAAAATATACAGTTTAACGTACAGAAATGTGAAAGGAATGCCAAGGAAAACCAAACACATCCATGTCCAGAGTTTCACTGCTGATAACGTGTCTTTTTAGGATAATAAACACGTTTCTCCGGCAGGGCGGATGGTTAGGACTGGTATCGCTGAGTTAACTTATGTTAAAGACCTCAGAAAGGTTCACAGGCCCAAT
Source organism: Poecilia mexicana (assembly GCF_051168715.1). Taxonomy (NCBI): domain Eukaryota; kingdom Metazoa; phylum Chordata; class Actinopteri; order Cyprinodontiformes; family Poeciliidae; genus Poecilia; species Poecilia mexicana. The sequence goes on from NW_028263379.1 coordinate 23,960,502, forward strand.
TTATTGGGGAGGTTTTGTTTCTGAAAATTATAGTTTCAGCCGGACACTCTGAACCAAGTGGTTCAAAGAAGAGGCAAAACTGGCCTGACCCCTAAAAGACATTACATTTATACACAGCAGACTGAAGCATTTTGAGGGAGAACACTTTTTATAGCATCAGCCTAAAAAAAACAGAACAAAGAGAAAAGATGTTTCAATCATGGCCCCCTGCACGGCCAAGTCAGAGCTTGGAACAAGTTATTTTCATCCAACAGGCTGAAGATGTTCAGTTCTTGTTTGCTGGGCCGTTTTATCCAAGACCTTCAAGTTCAGTGACATTTTCAGCAGTTTTAGTTGAGCAGGTGTTGTACTTTATGTCTGTTATTTTAATGCTTTGAGACTCCTTAATTTAATGAGTCTCTACTAACAGTTTTTAAAGTTCAGTCTATAGTGAGCAAATCTTAATTTTATATCCGTCTCAGATTTTTTACCCCATCCTGATTACAGTGCTCCCACACTTTTATCATTACTAATTACCCTTGGTAATAACGATTAAGGAGCTTTAAGATAAATGTGTCTTTAATTACAGAAGTAAAATCTAAAATATGAAGCTTCATACACATTAAATTGTATATTTAATATATAAAAGGATGAATAAAGGGCTGAATTTTCTGAAAAAAGTATGAAATGTTTTTTCAGAAATCTTAGGTACCTTTATTACAAGCATCCCTATAAACTGAATCTGAAGCTTTACTTTTTAATTTGATGAGAGTGCCCAGAAACTTTTGATTTGTAGTACAATAGCTCCTGTTTCCACTGGATATAAATGTAACGAGACACAGATGGACGCTGTGCAGCTGGTTGCTAAACACGTTTCTGTTCCACATCATAAATGAAAATGTTTGGCCATTGCTGAAAGACGTCTGGGTCTGTTTTGGTCAGACATGAGTATGAACATTTCTAGTGAAACTAACCTGATTGTTCTTCAGGTGGGATGATTACATATGTGCTCCATGCTTTTCAGGTTTTTATTTTTTTTAAAAAAAGGCAATGTATCTGTCTCTTTTTGTTATCTCACATGAAATCCCAATCAACTTTGCAGGTTGTGGTTGTAGAATGGTTAAATGTAAAATATGAAGTCTTCTGCCATATCTCTGTTTCCCAAATGAATAGTGATTGGATTGCTTACAAATGTGAACACATGGCTGTGAGCCAGAAACGTAGTTGAGCTTGGTTTCCCTCATTTCCCATGCATTCCAGCTGTTGGTGCAGAGATAAGCCCCAGCTTTGAGAGATTAGCCCCTAACTACAATCAGCACAGCAAAGATAACACAATGCACTTCCTCACTGATTTCTCCCATGTCTTTTTTTATTATTATTATTTACAGAAGTTTGATTTTTTTTAAGGTTTGAGAGAAAGAAATGCTATATTAACAGTAACTGGTATCAAAATGTCCTTTATTAGCTCTAAATGACTCTAATGACTTCATAAAAGCTTCTCTCCCAGGATGTGACACTCTGAACAGCACACAGATGATTAAATTCTGACATCAACAATTATCAAAAACTTCTTCAGTGACAGCCTTTCTCGCATCAGAGGTCACTGAACACATCTCTATCTAACAAAAATCTAACACAGCTCTAGGGAAAAGTGATTTCCCTTCGTCGTCGTGAAAAGCTCCTTTCGCTGTGGGGAGGGATGTGTGGACCTTGCGCCACGTCCAGCTGGCTGCGCCAAGTAAACATGAAGAAATGAAAAGCATTAGCCTGAAGCGTTAGCAAGGAAAGAGGAAATGAAATGCTCTTTGATAGGAAAAAAAAAATGTTGCAAAGATGAGGACGAGACGGTACAAAGAGTTTGCTTGGTGTTTCTCAAACATGCAGAGGACATGGCGGGGATCGCGCAGGGATGGTTGAATTAGACACACTTTGCCGGGCTGCATGCCTCTGTGCTGATGGAAGGGCCAAATGTGAGCTGAGAGCCAGAAGCCTGTATTACAAGGACAATTGTGCTTGTTTGCTCAGCATGTGCGTCAGGCGGCACTTTGATGTGTCAAACCTCCCATACCCGGCTGACGGGAAGAGGGGGGTAAAAAAATTAAAAAAATGCACGACCGCCCGGTATACAACGTTCTCCAGAGGAACATATTCAGCGGCTCCATGACTTCTGCTCAATAAGTCAGAATACCAAGAAGTATGAAAAGCAAAGTCATATCCAAGTGTTTTGCAAGAATGATTATAAAAAGTGTAAACATGTCGTATATCAGCAGCGCAGATGCAGGATGGTATCAGTTTCCTATCATCCTCCTGGTTCAAATAACAACCACAGAGTGATTAACATTCCTGGTTGAATACCAGCATCCCTTGTAAAACCCGATCTTTGCTGCATGACATTTTATCCGTCTTTGTCTTCCCCTCTCCTGCCTGCTTCGTGCTGTCTCCTGTCAAATACAAAATTCCTCAACAGTCACGAAAGGGAAGACTCGCCACTCTACTTTCCCCGTGGCTGCTAAATAGCAGCAGGAATCCCTAAATCCATGTTTCAATCCCTCGTTCCCACTGCTGCATCCACAGCTGCAAAGCGTGCACCACGTCATGGGGCTTGCCGAGTCGCAAGGAGTTTATCCACCGACATGTAAATGTTTGGTCAAACCTTTTTCCAACTCAGAACTATTTGATAAGAAATTCAACCGAGTCCTTAAATTCCAGATACTTAAAAGATGAAAGTGGAATGGATAAGAATGCTCCACGAATGTTTAGACTTTTCAAATATCATCCAGGCATACATACTTAAAATCATCTACACACTTAAAATCAACCACAAAACAACTAAAAGACATTATTTTGTGAGATGCAATACATGTATCCTTAGGGTACAATGCTGCTAAAAAAGTTTTTGGTCTCTTACAGGTTTCTTTGAGTTGAGCAATTTATTTTTTTTTTGTCACACTTAAATCTTCCAAATGAAATGAATTTTATGAGTAAATTAAACATTAGAGGGAAAACTATCCAAATCAGTCAGATTTTTTGGGAGAAATGTATTCTTGTGGTTAAATGTTAAATTATCTGTGGTTGACGACACCGTCTTTTTTTTTTTTTTTGGAAAGCTGAATTAAATGTAACCATCCACATCCAGGCTTAAATCAGTTCAACAGAACATGTCTGACAGCATGAAGTAGGATGAAAGATAAGAAAAATATAAAACGATCTAAACACATCTAATTTGAAGCAAAGTCAGAGACATCTATTTGACTAAAAAGGGTTACAAAGTCCTACTGAGACTTTGGCACTTCAGTGATCCACAGTGAAACACAAACAGAGAAAACGTGGAGCAGCAGTGAACTTTCGCAGAAGGTATGAGAGTCCACCAAAACTATTCCAAGAGCACATTGACGACTCCTCCAGGAGGACACAAAAAACAGAACAGCATCTAAAATATACAGAGCTCTTGACCCATCTACAGGCCAAGAGCTGTTTTATTGATTCAACAATATGAACACAACTGAGAATGTCATCTATAAAATACAGTTCTGCGGTGACAACTTCTGCTGACCAAACTGAACACAAGGGTCTGCCTCACTTTTGTGGAAAAAAAAAAAAAAAAAAAGACTTTATGAACTTTGAGACTTTTTGGAAAATATTGTGTGGACACATGAAGCAGAAGTTCTTTGGAAGGTATGGATCCAGTTACATCTGGAATAAAACAAACACGGTATTTCAGAAAAAGTACTTCATGCTGGAATACTTTCCATAGTTCACATAAACATGAATTCAACTCTTCACCAAGAAATCCAAAAGGAAAAGGTTTCTTGAAGTTTTTAGATGTACAATTTAAAATGCACTGTGATGCAATCATGGGACTGCTGTTCTGTTCAGTTTGTCTATCGACGTGTGTTTTGCCCCTACCAAATAAACTTAAATTAAATAACATCTGCTGAACTGGATTAGTATAAAGCCTTCATCAGAAATCTAAACCTTTTTGAAATTTGATGCATTTGCATTCAGATTATTCTCCTATGTCGGCTCGCACTCATCATTCTGCCACATTCAGGCAGCTTTGAAAGGAGCCTTTCTAACCTGCGGAGAACACCTGCTGATATGATAAATCAGGGACATAGAAGGGGGAAAGAGTCAAACGTCAGTGCCAACGAAGCCCTTTGAGCCATTTAAAAATGTAAAGCTTCTCTAACAGCCACGCATTTTGAAAGCGGGCGAGCGCTGCGAGTGCAGAAGGTAAGGCGGCAAGCGGAGAGTTCCTTTCTTCGCGGCTGCAACACGGGGGCACATTAAATCCTGTATGAAAAGAAAATCAGCGAGCAAATTTCCTGTGTTCTTTATCACAGTGATGATTCTCCCACACTCCCCGTTTTCATGTACAGCAAAAAACATTTGGCATCAGAGTTTCTATCACTCTTCAGTAGCTTGTGCTTCTGACGGATCGTGTGACAGGAAAAGAGAAACCTTGAATGAACAGCAGGCTTCTTCAGAAACGTATGCAGATGTGATAAGGGAATAAAGCAGTGACACAAAACAGTCACAAAAAGTTTGTGTTGTTGCCATAAATCCTCAACATATGAAAATGTCTCTGCATCAAATTTAAAAATAAAACAGGTTGAATAAAATTGTAATACTTATTCAGACTTGGAGGGCGCAGCCATGCCTGCATGCTTACTTCAGCAACACAGTATCTGAAAATGGTGAAGGCTGCAACTTTTCTGAAAAAACTCTGAGCATCTGCAGTGAAATGGGATGCAGTGCTCTGCACATTGAGCCGTCTTGCCTCAGGCTCTAAAACACACCCGCTTTCTCAAAAAAGAATAAATAAAATAGTCCGCTTCCTCTGTCATCTCGACACAAGGCCAAGGCAAAGCCGGGCAGCGGCCTGACTGGCAGTCCAGCTTTGATTTCATTGTTAAAACAGAGGGGAATGACACCCACCACGTCCCCGTCCTCTCCACTTGTAGTGACGGGGACAGGCATCTCCAACATCCTGCCAGAGGAGGGGTGTAAAATTAAGGATGCGGCAACAAGCCATCTGGGCCAGCTTCCTATGTTTTAAAACCTCTGTCCCTGACCAAAACTTCCTGTATCTTCCTCGCAGGCACACAGGACAGCTCAGTCACTTCCTCTGTGCCGGAACATTTTACCTTGTCATCATTTTCGTAACTGAGAAATTGCTTCCCTTGAACATTCTGGTAAACAATTCGCCCTGTCTGAACTGGCAATGACATTTCACTTGGAAAAAAAATATAAGATGTGTAAAAACAGTGCCTTTCCAGGCTTTCACTGCTCTTCCAAAGTTCATACTTCAAATTCTTCACAGTAGATGGAGGCAACTCGTCCCCTTCAACACAGAAAGTTGTGGCAGATCTCGACAATCTGAACATGCTGCACCTTTCCTAAAACTCACAACCCATTTGACTTGAATTACATCAGAAGCTCCTAAATTGGACACTATACATATCCAATATAAGAGCAATGATCTCTGAAAGGTTTCCAACTTTCTTTAAGAAATACAAACTCATTTGTGTAAACTCCTCACTCTATCTCTACCGCATAGTCCAGCCACCCAACAGAGGAAGTCTACTTTAGACAAAGCCCTCACCCATGATCCGTAGACATGAATCATGATAAAATATGTTGACCATTGGTGAGTATAAACAGACCAATAAATCAAAACTTTGCTTATTGACTAAACTCTTTCTCTACCAAGATAGACCTGAGCAGGACTCGCATTACAGCAGACGAATCCCCAGTCTGTCTGTCTATATGCCGTCACTCGTAAACAAGACACCAAGATGCCTGCTTCTAACCCTGAAAAAGCCGTCCACTTTGTTTCTGTTGAGAAATATGGCCTCAGACTTGATGCAGCTCACTCTCTTCCCTTTCTCTTTACAGCAGGTAATGAATCACTCCAGTGAACACCAAGGGTCACGATGCCAACAGAGCCGCATCATCCGCCAAAACAAAAACTGACACTTTGAGGTTCTCATCCTCCTCTCAACGACTAAAACCCAAGACCCTGTTCAGGAGCACCATAAATAGGATCAGAAAACCAAGCTCCCATCACCCCCTCAGCAAGCCAGCAAGGGTTTTGACATAGTCCTTATAGCTCCTCCTAAATTAGAGCTCTCCATGTCAGCTAGGGTCTCTCTCAAGTATGATCACTTGATTGCTGGAAAACACTGTCTGGTCCTATTCCTTAAAGACTGAGACAAGCATCCCTGTCCGCTACTCCACAAGTGTTACTCCAGTCCTCCGTGCAACATCGAAGATGCATATCAACCATATCAGCTTCAAAATGTTCAGAGTTTTCAACGTCATGCCCTGTTTCTGGGTTGCTTTTGAACTTACTCCTTGATTCCTGAACCAGGAAGCTGTGCTGCAGAGCAGCATTAGTTAGCTAATGCTAGCCCATTGTGTAAGCTAATAAACAGGAAAAGAGAGGATATTCTGTTTCAGATTCAGTACTTGTGATTTTTTTTTAAATAAACCAAACTGTTTATATCTCAGCCTATGAAAGATAGCCTTGGCACTCCCTCCCTTCTAACTCTACTGTCTTGGCAGATGAATCATTGTGTTTGTTGCTCAACTCCCAGCGTTTCAGAAGCTATAAAATAAGCCTCTGCTGCCATGCCAGATCTCATGGTGAGGTAAATCACTGCGGAAGCTTAAGATGCTGAAGAAAACAAGGCAAACTAGGGAGTGCAGGGTCAACTATTATAGTACTGAACGCCTAAAGGGAGGAAAGCTGGCAATTTCCTCAGGCTTTGCCAATAAACTTTTTCCCATGCATTTGAACCAAGCTCAACAGCCCAGCAATACGTAGAGAGCAATTATATACACCAAGTACGCAGCTGAGACTAAGCTGGACTTTAAAGGGTTTTTGAGGTTGGGTCTATTAATAAATACTCTAAATGACTCCAGTTTCCAAGCAACAAAGTCACTTTAGAGTGTCGGCTTGACTGTATTCAGTTTCAGATCACGAGCGGAGAGATCAGTCCTCCGTGAAACGTTCCTCAACAGTCTGGCTACACTAATTGCAATAAATGTCCCGTTATTGGCTCATATTGGTGAAAAACAGAATGCAATAAAGAAAAATCAATTCACGCAACATATTTGTTGCTTCAAGTTACCGTCTGTGCAGACAATCAGCTTGTGCACTTCTCATCAAGACTCAGCATACAAAAGATTTATGTATAAAATGCATCGTCGTTTCCCTTGATGGGAGGTTTTAGTAACCCAGCAATAAACAAAGCACTTTGAAAACAATATGTTTATGCACACTGCAATATGAAACTCCAGAAGAATTTAAAAGGACCAAGAGAGCAGGAGTCACAAGAGGGAAAGAAATCAATAGGTTAAACCTTTCCTGCATGGTGATTGCTCTGAGGATGGCGGTGCCTTTATAGAAGGTAAAGAAGAGAAAGCAAAACTGAGACCTAATAAAGGGCTTTTTGATTGCAACTGAGGGAAATGTCAATACTGAAATGTTTCTGAATGAATCTGAAATAATCTCTCTGAGTCGTAAGTTACAGACGCCGACAGATGTAATTAGAGAGAAGGATCTGTGTTTGATTCTGAGAGAACAGCAAAGCTACGAGCGGTACAATTGATTTGTATTATTTTATAGACAACAAGAAGTACAGGTGTAAGGAGTCGTCTGTTTCTGTCACCCTCCCTCTGCCGTGTCAGATTGCTTTCTGAATTTCAATTCCCCGTATGATAAGGCTAAGCAGAATGTACAGAGCACTTCTGGGAAGTCTGACTGTTGTTTCGCCTTTCGTCTGCCAGCTCTGGATCTCCTCATGCACTGAGTACTTTGGACCATCGTACAGAAACAAACTTCTCCAACTTTGTTTTTCTACATTGATCCAGAACCCTGTTAATGGGAAAAGGCTTGTCTTCAGATTATACGGCTCCAGGTCTGCCTTCCAAAGTCAAATGCATGAACATTTAGAAGTCCGGCCATGTAATTTATTTACTACCTATTGTAGAATAGACAACTTCTACAATAAAAGAGTGATTTTTTTTTTGTGCCGATTTTTTTTTTTTTTTTTGGAATTGTGTTTTACATCTTGCATCATTAAACTTCAAAAAGTTAACCTCTTGTTTTGGATCCCAAATTCAAGTTTTATAACAATTCTGTTATCCTATTCCCCTGCAAGTTTTAGAGTCAAGACACAAAATGTCAACGTCAACCGCTTTGTATCCAGGAGATGTGTTTGAGTGAATTCATTCAGCAGGAAGCGATGTGAGTTCATCTCTCACATTGCTAAGAGCAAACGCATTTCTTTAACGAGTTTGCAGCACTGTAACTCGGCTTATTCTGCTGCTGGAAGCTTTCTCTCTGGCGCAGGAGGTCTGTTGCTAATTCAAGTTGTAATGGCAAATCACGTTGAAAGCGGCTTGATTGAATACAGGTAAACAGTCCGCATACATAGAAAAACCACTGGAATGTTCTGGTCATAATCAGCTTAAAACCATCTACAGCATGACTGCAGTCACGCTGCCCCAATCTACATGAACAAACCAAAAACTTTATGAAACCTAAATGACTGAGACTAGATGGCCAATTCTTTGCCTTTCTGGGAACTGAAAAAACACATTCTGAGAAAAGATTCATGTGCAGATCAGTAACTCTACCTCTCTGAGCTTTGAGAGTAAAAATGATTTATATTAATTGCATTTAAAAAGTATTCACACCTTTTGAACTTGCAGCACTCCAAAAATTGGTTTGCAGAGTTATCTTAAACGAAAGGGCTATGTCTTTGGGTTGTTTTGTTTTGTTCACATAAGCAGATAAATATGGATTACGTTGCACTAGTAAGTAAGAGATTAATTAAAAACAAACCTTGCTAGTGTGCTAAATATAACAAGTTAATATTTAAAAAAATAAAATAAAATAAAAAACAATTACCAATAGGATTTCTGTTTGTCAGAGGGAGGTGGTCTTGAAAGCACCACCACTGAGCACAAAATAGTTATTTATTTAAGATATACACCCTGTTGGTAGAAACAATGCTACATGCTGGACCTCAATTTGACATATTCACTCAAATCAGTCAAACTTTATTTATATTGTGTCTAATTGCATCTTGAACTTACCAAAGTGCTTCACAAAATGAAACGAGTAAATACAGAACACAATAAAACAGAAAGAGCGCTAATTAAAAAAGCTAGAAAATACAACCAGGTAATAAATAAAGAAAATATAAACGTACTAAAAGTCAAACAGCATAAATAAATGGGTCTTAAGTTTGGCTATGAACAGAACCATGTCAGAGCTGGCACATAACCCAGCCAGCCACAGAAACAGACCACTCCTATCAGACAAATCCAGCAGATATTGACCAGCCATTTCTGCCGGGCTGGTGGGTTTTCAATAGTTCAGAAACAGAGGGTGGTGCAAGGTCATTCAGTGCTTTAAAACAAACAGCAACAGTGTAAACTGTATCTTCACCTAACCTGAACCCAGAGCCACTGCAGAGATAAAAGGAGTGATGTGTTTTGTGAGTTAAGTCAATAAGTGAGCAGCAGAGTTTTGGCTGATACCGACATCAGGCCTAGAGATAACAAAACCATGGACTGCCTTTTCAGACTGGCTTTACTTTAGACAACAGACAAAACTGAAAACAAAAGTTACTTTTCAAAACAACTGGCTTGTCAAGTTTTACCCCTAGATTTTTTTTTTACTAGCTGGTTGAAATATGTGGGGGGCAAGAAGACCTAGACTGAAACATAACATACTGGGAGTGTCAGACTAAATCCGTTTGGTTTTATCATTATTTAGGTCAAGAAATGTTTGAGAAAGCCATAGTTAAATATCCTTTAAGCACCTGTGGAGTTGTTACTGTTGATTGATGGTTTAGAGAATCAAATCTAATTGTTTTGTACAATTAGATTTGTATAAAACATTGTGATTATTAAACATTATGATAATTTTACTGCCACAGCCAGTAAACAAGTTCTCTAGGCAACTGTTCTGATGTAATGGTGCAAATACAATACAAAGAAAGAAGCAAAAATAGAATCAAAAATAAATTAAATTAAATAAGAAAAATACAGAAATGTAAATAAAAATATGCAATAAAGTCAGTTATATGTATGAAAACAGTAAAAATGATTCTCCTGCTCTTAACTCATCCAGTACCAGGTGTTTCACTTTAGCACAATTAATGTCAAAAGCACTTCTTTATTAATATTCATAGTGAGTTCAGTATAAAAGATCTGTCATGTTTTATTCTGTAACTATTCTTCCATCGTGAATTTTGGCTTTCAGATCTACTTTGTTCTTAATTTCTGCTTTCCCTCAACGTCAAAACAATTACATCTTGAATCCTTCTCCTCGCGTACAATAATATTTTTGCTTGAGTTGTCAAGCCAGTCAGTCTCAAGTTAATGTCCTTTAAATGGCTCTGTTATTGTTTCCCTTTTACTTTTAGATCGTTCTGCTCAGAGAAACCCGGTTCCCAATATCTTAATTTTCATACTTTTGGTCACCTCGATTTTCTCAGCCATGTTTAACACTGAAAACAACCATTTATAATATTCAAACTCCCTGAAACTTTTTTTTTTTACATTTATAAGCAAAAAGGGGGCTTTCTCCATTTGCTGAAACACAGCTGATTGCATATTTTCATCCACAAGCACCTGGACTCACTCATTGTGCTGTGCCCTGATTTACATGGCTTAAAAAATTTAAACTGAAATCGAGGAGGAATCAGAAATATGAAGCTAAAAACACCACAGATGGTTTTCATCTACTGTCCAACACCTAGTTTGACACATTTTTGGCTTTCCCCCTGCAAATTCCTAGTGCTGAGGGAGCTTATCACTCTTCTCCAGTCATAGTTGGTGTTGTTGGTGCTTTAACATGACGACCAAGCATCCAAAGGCCCAAGGGCCCTCGAAACACTCTGGCAGTGATAATGGAGGCACCAGAGACCTTGTTTATTTGGGCTTTCCTGCCGAAACCTTCCCACAGGGTGCAGCAGCAGCATTCCTAGCCCCGTCTGAGCTGCTCTCCAGCTGATAGAAGAAAATATTGAAGGTCAGACATCATGAGTTTGCTCCTCCGAGTCCTGAGGTTGAATTCTGAGATCAGCGCTGAGAATATCGGGAGGGGGGTAATGTTGGCCAGTAAAAACTCAACCTCCATGATTTGACAGCTCTAATAACACCGATAGTTGAGAGTCAGGTTTCTGGGATGATCCGATCAAGCGGTGGTATGCGTACAGAAAACACTCTGCTGTAAGAGAAAAAAATCAACAGTAGGAAGCAAAGCGTGAGCTAAACATCATCTGGTCCTTCATCTTAGTCAGAAATTTTCATCATCTTGATACATCTTGGTTTTTTTTTCTTGCTTTTCTCTGCCGTCTGTCCTCTAAATGGCCAATTTAGCTGTAAAACAACTAAGAAGATAAATGAACCAATTTCCAGCAACAGCTTGCTCTATCTTGTCATCATTTCCTCAAAACTTAATTTCTATAACAGTTCAAAAACCCACATAATTTAAAGCAAAGTCTAAGTTTGATATGAAGATGGTAGAAAATGTTTCTAGATGCATCTTGAAGCCCAAAACTTGGTAGCTGACGTGTAGATGATATCCACTCTACACCTTATGTGACAGTGACGTCTGATCTGGCAGGTCTGCGGTACACTTTCTCTCAGTCTTCCCCTCTGATTTAGATAACAACATGCCCTACTCCTCTAACCTCTGGTGAGCCATTTATCACACCTCGGTGTCTTCCTGTGAGGCTATATTAGAAAAATGTTCCTCTCTTATATAAAGTGCTTTGCCTCCAGGACACACTTCCACATTTTGCTGCATTAGAACCACAGACTTCAATGAAATTTATTGGGATTTTATTTGATAAACCAACTCAAAGCGCAATAATATTTCTGCTAGAACTGGAAGGATTTAATAATCTGAAAAGTGTGTTTTGTATCTGCTGTTAGTCCTCTTTGCATTGTTAGCACTGAGTAAAAACCAGAGCAAATAATTGTTTTCACATGTCTTCTAAGTAGTAAATAGAGCCCACCTGTGTGTAATTTAAACTCAGTATAAATACATCTGTTCTGGGAAGGCTTCAGAGAAGATTAAAAAACAAATAGACTCATGAAGAGTGAACAACAACCAAGCTTTAAGTGCCTCGCAGAGCTTTGTTTCATCCAAAAATGGAAGGAGTATTTCACAACAACTAAACCATCAAGACGTGGCTGCCTGCCTAAAGTGACAGGATCGGCAGGGAGAATATTCATCAGAGAAGCAGCAAAGATCCCCATTGTAACTCGGGAGGAGCTGCAGAGATTCACAGATGAGGAGGGAGAAACTGGACAACTAGTTATCATGTCCTGCAAAAATCTGGGAACAATGAAACGGTGACAAGGATAATAAAAATAAAAAACAAATCACAAGAAGTCCAATCTGCGCTCTGTGGGTCGTAAAGTCAACATGTGCGATGTGTTCTAGTGAGAAAAGACCAGAACTGAACCTTCTGACTTTTATACAAAATTCTATGTGTGGTGAAAAATTAACACTTCACCCCACCGTGAGCACATTCCCACAGTGAAGCATGGTGGTGGCAGTGTGATGCTTTAGTATTTTTGTGCCACACTGTAACTGTAACAGCCATTATGTTCTTTCCTTCTAGATGTTTTTATTCCTAAATTATAACCTTGTGAGCTGGGATTAATAGTAGAATATGTTATGAATATTTATTTAGTTTCTCATACTGAAAAACCAATCATAAAACGATCAGAGTCATAACGTCTACTGTAACTAAGGCCTCAGCTCATTTATATATGTTCTAACTGCATAAATCCCAGTCACCATGGCAGCTCCGAGATATTAGAAAGGAGCTGGAGTTATGATCTGAACAGCCATATGTTGACTGCCCCCCTCACAGAGCCCTCTCCTGTTCCCTATGAACAGCTGCTAAACAGCAATCAAAAACGTACAAGTCAACAAAGACATTCAGCAAAACTGCAGACACCCGTAATGTAAAGCAGGGGAGCAAGTAAAAGGGGTAAAGAGAAGGAATGTGTTTTGCATTATATAGCCTTGCATGCCTTTTCCACTGGAGCACAACAATGCCCACATGCAAATCAAACTCCTACTTCTGGAGGATATGAACAGATCTGAACCCTCAGCCCACCTCCCATTCCCCCAAATGGGTCTGGTCCAGATCAGCGGGCTCCCCTCCCACTAAATGTGCCTCTAAAAACGGGGCCTATGCGAAACATACGATGTCTTAAAAGTCCCACAGTAAACCCCGTTATAATTTACCCCTCTGACTTCTTTGCAACATCAGTCAGTATCAGCTTCGTTTCTAATAAACACAACAACAGCATACCTCCCCCTAGTGCCTATCTGCATGCAGACTTGTGACATTTGCTTATTAATTGAGTTTCATTCTGTGAAGAACGCCATACATAATTTATAAAGGCTGTCTTAGTGGTTCCCGAAAAAGATTACTGTTCATTGTTATTGTTTTAAAACATACCTACTAAGTTAATTGCATATGTAACTAATTAACAAGCCCTTTTTTTCTTAGCTGGTTTATCCATCCATATTAGAAAGAAACATTTTTTAATCTTACTTAATACTGAGGTGACGTAAATTGTAAATGTCCTGCTTTTTAGCGACGACTGCCGTAAGGTGAACAAACTCCATTTGACTTTGAACACTGCCACTTATTTTTTACCGAGATAGCATTAAACTTTTTAAACTTACTTTAAGAAAACTGTAAAATGTTTTCCTGAAAAGAAAATGCATCATCCACTGGAAACTCGGGGTTTAGCTAAAGCTTGCTAGCAAGCTCGACTATAGCATTAGCTCTGTTGCTAAACTAGTTAAAGTTGAGTGCAAACTTGAATTCTTGTTCTAACACAAAAGCTTCCTAAATTCAGTTTTTGACAGTTTGGTTGATAATTATTCTCAATTAGGAATAAAAAAAAAGAAAAAAGTAATAAGTGAGCCTTGACTCCGCACAAAATATATTAATGAGGGTTGTCTGGATTACCTTTACCGGTTTATGTTTAGGAAATATTTAACTTTATAATTCACGAACATTAAATTTACAAAACAGTACCCTTTAATTAAATACATAACTTTAATGACTAATATTCAATACCTCCCAAAATTATTATTTAAAGTGCAGTCTGACTAAATAAAGGAAAGTTTACATCCTACGGTTAAAAACATGGCGATTTAATGCGTGTTGCTCCAAAAAAGTTAAACTACTAGCTCAAATATGCCAAACTTTCTGTCTTTCTGGTGGAGTCGCTCACCTGAGGCGTATGCTATTCCAATCCAAGTCCGGCAGAAAAGCGTGAAATCTGTCTTCATCTCCAGATCTCCGGTCCAGAATTGCCCGAGCTTGGTAGGATTTTTGTTGTTGTTGTTGTTAATGCAGCTAGAAAGTGTTTGAAAGTGATTTTAATGGATGACAAATTGCAAATCCGTAATAGTGAGAGGAGGGAGGCGTGGTGCGCTCAGGTGAACCTCGGTCAGTCTAATGCGTGTAAGCGGGCTGCTTCTGTGTCGGAAAACCCGAAGTGCTCAGAGAAAGAAAGGACATGGAAAAAACTTATATAAAAAAAAAGAAAAGAAAAAAACCTTTTCCTCTTTTGTCAAAAGGATGCACAAGGTACTGAATGAGATTTACAATGATTTCCCTTTCCTTTGCTCGTGACTGGAGCGCACCCACCCACTCAGTTCATAAAACAAGCTGATTTGGAGGAGTGTGGGAGAGAGGAGGTGTGTAAAGAGAGACTGGGGGTAGGGGACGAAGGGGAGTTCACACTAACATCCATGACAAATTTCCTTCCTGCAAAATCCCATCCGTCTCATCCTCTGTGTGTGAAAGACCTGCAGCGGTTACACGCACTGCGAAGAAAGTAAACGTCTCATTAAAGCACATTGAGAGCTGTATAGAACCGCTGGTATTGATTTTATTTTCAGGTTTAAGGTACGTGGAGGAGTCCTGGCACCTGAATAGCTCAGTAGGTTATCCTGATTCTGTGGGAATTGCAGTCAGAGTCTCCACAGGAAGTGCCAACAAATGCCCCAATATAGATGGAAGCAAAACACACCACTTTCAAGTGTCAGGCAGAGTAACACTTAAAGTGTTACTCAGCAGGTAGGCAAGTGTAGTATAAACTTCTTTCTTATACAGGTTTGACCTAAATTAAAGCACGCTTTTGCTAAAAACAAAAACAGCATGTTTTTTGTCTTTAGTCTCATCTATCTTCTAATTACCTTCGACCAGCCTCCCTGTCTTTGATAAACAACATAATCCTCACTACATGATGCTGCCACTACCACGTTTCAAAGTTTGGGACGCTGTGTTCAGGGTGATGTGCAGTGTTAGGTTTCCTTCACACACAATGTTTTGCTTCTAGAGAGTCCAGTTTTGGTCCCATCTGACCAAATCACCTTCTTCCACATGTTTTATGGCTTTCATTCAAGCAATAACTTTCTCCTTGCCAGCCTCCCATCCATAAAGACCAGATTTGTCTGAGTAAAACGACGATTGTTTCAGGTCTCCTTTCAAGACTGTTTCAGAGGTTCTTGGATTAATGCTGTCATTGACTAACCTGTGACTTTAGTAGTAATGTCTTGGTTTGTTGCTATGTCATACTTTTCCAGTTTAGAGCCGTGGATTAAGCAGAGCTTTGCCAGACGCCGAAACATTTAGCTGTTTTTTTATGATTAAAAACGGCTTTAAATAACTTCCCATTTGGCCTGTCTTTTGAGTTACTTGGTTCTAATTATGCTGATTGTGTTACTAAAGTGTTTGCTAACCAACCTGAGACCTTCACAGATCAGATGTTTTTATTCAAACATCAAACTATACTCACATGTAGACTCTGTGTACTAAACAGTTTCTGCACCGGGTTTTATTTAGGTGCATCACTGTAGAGGAGACTAATTACATGCAAAACACAGCTTTCCTTGTATTGTACAAAATGAGAATATGTTCTTCCATAGTTAGATGCTATTTTGTGAATTATATTTCTTAAAAAAAAAAAAAAAAAAAAAACACTTATCAGTTCAGATCAAATTTCAGCGATCACTTAATCTGTTCAGACAAGATGAACACAAATTCTTCCTGAGTTTTGGGAGTGTCTTATTTTATGAAGAGCCTGCAGTTATTCATTCAGAGAGTGAGGTACAAAGGCGTCTCCAATGAAATGCATGGAGATCTTCCAGGCTCGTCCAGATCCCGTTAACCCCACTCCACCCACACATCCATCACCTCAGGGGAGTCTTCAGAGTGTAAAGGAATACCTTCAACCGAGAGTGCAGCAGAAGGGCCCCACAGTGAGCTGCTGTCAGCTCTGTTTTATTTCACGGGCAGGGATCTTTGCAAATTGAAAACCAGTGTACACTCAAGAGTACAAAGCAGGGTAGCAGGGTTGTGCACTTTGGAGATGGAGTGTCAGGTGCAGCTTGTTCATTAACGGCCAGATCTTGCATAAGCTTCGATCAAACCTCTGGCGGAGAAGAAACAGAATGCAGGTTCAGGCCGGTGTAAACCATCCCACACATCTTTACCGTCCAGTGCCAGGGGTACATGCTGCAAATCAACGAGGTGCTCTATCTCCACTTAAAGACTGGAGACTGTTACAACAAAAATAAAACCACCACTGACCCCAGATTCTTTGCTAACTCTGCCCTCAGAGCCGAGGGAGCCCTTGTACATCCATCAAACTGCTGCTGACAATGAGACAAAAGAGAACAAAATATTTTCAGAGATGTGAATATGTTGTCATTCTCAGCTATGACGAACACAAAGCGTGTGGAATAACACAGAGCCAGAGGATCACGGCATGTTATTGTGGGCATGTGTTTCCCTCTAGACCCCTTAAGGCAATCCACCTCTGTTCATAAAACACAATGTTGTGATTGAATGGTTGTAATTAAAATGTTTTCCCCTGGTTTCAGCCCCGGAGCGCCGTCGGCTTCAGAGGAAAATAAACACCCCAAATTGTGCTGATAGTGGAGCAAAGCTCAGGCCAGGGACTTGCCAAATCTCATTATGGATTTAAAACAGATAATGCTCACGTAAGAGGACTCGAACGGTCTCATTAATAAGACGCCGCTCACATCCAGACAACGGCAACAAAGCCCCTCATGAAGGACGGCTCGGATGTCTCTGCTGTGTCAGATGAAAAGGTTGGAGTTAAATAATCTCGCCGGCTCCAGAGAGACATCCAAGAACTCAAGGACCCGTCCTTGAAGTGCCAGCACTCCATCCGGCCCATCCTCAGGTCAGGAAACAGACCACAGCTCCGCACAGCAACTACGATAGGAAGGATGTGGACCAAGTAAAGCTCTATCTAGCTCAGCGAAGCTCACATCCACGGACCTTTGGGCCAAACTCCACTTCGCTGAGCTACTTTGAAGAGCTACGCGGCGCTCAGTAAACGTTTTGCTTTGTTTTGTTTTGCTTTGAGAACATCAGCCAAAATTTCACGTCAGCCATATAGTAGTTCGCGTTTGTAATGCGGGAGCTCAGTTTTTCATTCACAAAATCAGTAGCCATAAAATCAATCATGAGAGTAAATTGTGCATATTTACAGCATAAATTGACTTACGTTGCCTAACATGTTTTGAACCCCTCATTGCATGTTTAAAATCCCCTCCCAACTACTGACAAGATTTAAAGACATAACCGTGGCTTGAGAAGTAGGTCCGAAACTTTTTCATGCAAAGTGTCCCAATTCAAAATATTACCAAGCAAATATTATATTTGCACTATTTGAACAAATATTAACTGAAGTCTATATACTTGTACAAAAGGCAGAAAATTAGCATCAAACTATACCAATTCCAGCACCATGCACACAGCCTATTTATTAATGGGAGGTTTTGTAGATCTACTGTCTGTTGTCACATTTGAACAGATGGCTTTCACTATTTTAATTTCAGACTGCTGCTAAGTTTCACACTAATTAATTTGTTATGTGAAAATCTGGGTCATAATTAAGCAAAACACACATGTTAGAAGATGATAAAGGGAAATGAGGCTAAATATTTGAACTGGGTGTGCATATATTTCCTAATTTCTGTAAGGTGCTATAAATTGGTAATAATCAGGTGTTAAACTCTAAAATAGACAGTATAAAAAAAATCAACAATGGGTCACATTTTTAGTTTGTCAGAGTAGTGCTAAAGGTCTCAGTTTAACTTTGGCTTTAACTATGCAGATATTACTGATTACTGTAATTCTGAACTAGAATCCATGCAGTACAAGAAACAGCAAATTAATCCCACAGTACAACAAATCATTGCATTTTTAAAGTTTTTGTAGAGGAAAAAAAAGGTTTGTCTTGTTAGTCTTATTTTTGTAAGGAATAAACAATATTAAAAGAGCCTGGTCTTTTCTTGATTCAGTCTCTGTGTAAGCTCTGGGCATGATCTGTAGTTTTTCCTTGAAAAATCTTTTTTTTTCCCCCAAGTAGTCAGAGTTGCTGAAGTGACTTAACAATGTTTGGTACTATTAATTAGTATCAGTGGTAATCTGACTAATACACAGCAGATATGCATGTCAGTGACAGGTAAAGCTAAGCAGGATGTAAAATGTTTTTGCTCATATCATAAAAAGTTGGAAAATAACCCACCCACAAGGTGATGTCATTTCATTTTTAATACTGTATTGCAACCAATTCTAAACTTAAATGCATTTTTTTAAATCTGTATTTGATCGGTAATTCTGTTTGAAGACTCTAAAGATAACACTGGAGTGCTAGTTTTGTTCAAAGGAAGCGTACATGCACAAACATCTCAGCCTCACAGGATCCACAGAATAAAAGTTCAAATTTTGTTTGTGCTTTTGCCAGTTAACAAAACATTTCACAGGAAAAAGCACAAATCCCCGTTTGGTGTGGCTCATTGTGCCACTCCTCCGTTCAGAGGAGCAGGCAGCAGCATCCTGCTTCTCGTGCCCTTGAGGGCTGTCAAAAAACAGAACCTCAGAAACAGCCACACTGTCACTCTGTTTGCCTGACCTTTCACCTGACGGGAGGAAACAGGACGTCGGTGCTCTAGTGTGTTTGTGGAGATAACCCGAAAGCCCGCCTGTTCTCGCTCCTCTAGTGTCAGCGACGGCTCGCACGTTTCACAAATTCCAGTCCAGGTGCAGCAGAGTCAACAAGCCGCCACTGTCTCGGGGTTTAAATGGTTTTGGACTGCCATCAACCGCGGAGTATGCAATTGTGCAGCCTCCTTTGATGATGCCTTATAACATCCTTGATAGGTTCAAGTAGTGAGGACTTTTACCCTTCAGAGGTGATGAATGCGTGCAAAGTCGCAGCTGCTGAAAAGAATCAAAGGCAGTCAGTTTAAAAAGAAACTTTGACTTGGTTTATTGTCCGCATCAGCAGATTTACATCCATGTATACAACAATGAAACACAACGCATGCATTTGTGTTTGAAACTAGACACATAGAGTGACTACGAATGAATGTTTACAGTTCAGCTCTGTGAAACTGGGAAGCTTACAGACAGAACCGACTTATTTCAAACTCGTGCATAAAACATGAGGAAGCCATTTAATCAAATATATCTCAAAGTAAAGTGCACAGATCATTCATGCTGATTTAAAAACAAAATGGAAAGGAAACCTCTTCCTCAAGACACTAAAGACAACAACCCTGATATTTATTTATCGTTTTTGTTTTTATGAGGAAATGTTATATCTATTTCTATATTATGTGAACCTGCAACAATTACAGCGTAGAAATTCTTAGAAAAACAGAAATTATCCAAAAGTGAAGTAATGCCAGGGGTGCCTTTCAAAGTCTTTGGTGAAGAACAGAACAGGTTCTTAATGCTGAGCGGTATCGACCGTTTTATCCAGACAGAGCCCCGTGGAGGAGCTTCATAGGGTGAGGTTTCTGTCCGTTCTCGCTGATGCACGGGCTGAAGAAGGGGAACACTTTTCCCCTCGGCCCCTTGCTGAACAAGCACAGCGGGCTCATATCGTCGGCGTTGTAGAAGGCCACCTTCCTCTCGTCGCAGTCCAAGTACACCCCGATCCTCTGCGGGGGCGACCCGAGCTGCAGCCTCGTCCACGGCTGCGTCCCGGCCCAGTACTCGCTCCCATTCCGCAGCCGCAGGGTCCAGTAGCCGTTCTCGGGGCTGAGTTTGATCCGGGCGCGCCTGTCCACGGTCTCGGAGGCGACGCCCAGGTCCCATTTGGGGCTGGAGCCCACTTCGACTTCCCAGTAATGTCGCCCTGACTGGAAGGCCTGGGAAGCCAGGATGTTGACGCACTGGACGAAGCGCTTGCTGTTGCTCGGCTGCGGGGTCATGGCATCGCACTCGACAGCCACGGTTTTGTCCCGGGAGACGTGGATGCTGGGATGTGCCGTCTCTGCGTCAAACGTTAAGGCAGCAGGACCTTTGGGTTGAAAAGATTCATCAGGAGCTGGCACAAATGTCGTTTTTGAAATAAAGACTTGACATTAATTCACACCTCTTCATGTTTTTTTGGTTTTTGTCACATTACAACTACAATATTCAGTGTATTTATGAGGAGATTTTATGCGGTAGACCAAAAACAAGAACACACATCATTGTGAGGGAAGAAAAATACTATAGATGCAGATGCACTCTGCAGTGTTTAATAGCGACAGTCTGACTGATAGTCCGACTCTGTTCGACTGGAGACCAAAATCCCAACATTTGTTACACCTTTAGTTGATGCTGGCGTGAATGCAATGTAAGATTAATTCATTTACACAAAGCTGGAATCTACTTACTAATTAAAACTAAACTGATTTTATTCAGGACTAACAGAGTAAATGGGTTTAACGACATATGAGCCCCAAACATTTCTGACTTTTAGTTATTCAAAATATTAAAAACCCATCTGCCATTTCCTTCTACAACATAATTATGATCATGATGTGAGCATGGGAAAAGGTTGATGAGATATGAATATTTCTGCACTGCCGTTTCTCTAAAATGCCTCTGAAAGTTGCAGTATCAGTCTGTGTTTAATGATGCTCATCAGATGGGAAGTTACCTGGCTTCAGGGCCTTGAACATCCTCCTCCATGTGATGTATTGTAACGGAGCCAAGTATTTGCCGCTGAAGGCACTGACATCAAAATCTGGTGCCACGTTCACCTCCACACAGGTCCTGAGGATTAAAACACATTTTATTAGGGTGTCTAAGATCAAATAACATTAATTAGATGTCAAAGTCTAATATGTACATGACTGGTGTTAAAAGGCCTGGAGCAATTACTGTGTCACCTTACGGCAGTAAATGCTTACCTCAACTGTGGAAACTGTCAGGAAGGAAACCAAAGAAATCACATTAACTGCATGTTACACACTGGCAGAAAAGTTACAAATTAGATCAAGCTCAAGTTTTTTATTCCACCATAATATTTTAAATTATGGTTAAGAACAAGAAAAGAAAAAAAAACTTTACAAAATTAATAGACTTTGGAGTGAGAAGGCTCCACCTCAGTTAGCGTGATGTTCGACTGCTGCAGCAGCTTTATGTTATCTTCCAGCTCCCTCACAGCCAGCTCTGCGGCCTCCAGGTGACGCTGGACCTTCTCCAGTTCCTCCGCCTCCTCTCTCCTCAGCTGATCCAACGTATGGTTCTCCTCCTCCTCCAGGATCTGATGCAGAGCTCTGAACTCACTTTTGACACACCCCTGCAGATCTGCTCCAACTCTCTGGAGAAGTGGGAAAGTACTGGTAGGTCAGGAACATTGACATTGCCAAGTGACTTAGATACATCAAAATACAGTGCCCTTGCAGTATTTAATTTTAAATTCCATATTAAAGGACCAATACAAAGCACAAATGATTGGCAAGCTGAAGGAATGTGATTCACGGCTTTATAAACACTTTAAAAGGAAAAGTGTGGCAGGATTTCTATTCAACTCCACGAGGTCAATGCTTTGTAGAACCGTGCAAATGCAGAATGAATCTCCTTCCACTGCAGTTTCTGCTGCACGACTTTAGGGGAACAACGTTTATACATGTAAATACAGTTTTTTGTCTAATCTTCTTTGTAAAATAAGTCAGACTGGAGAACTTCAATGAACATTCGTTTTCCCAAATCCTGTAAAGCATTTTTTCAATTGGAATTATTGTGGAACTTTGACTAGGCCATTCAAAACCAAGTCTTTTAAAGCACCAAACAAGTTTAGAGGTAGAACTATACTTAGCTCCATTCCTCCTTAACTTCCGATTAGCTAACTTGTTGCTGCTAAAGAAAATCTTCCCCACAGCACTACGTTTTCACCACCGTGCGTCATTGGGGGCATGATGTGTTCAGGCTGATGTCCAGTGTTCTCTGCCACATAGCTTTTTATATTTAGGGTTAAACATGCAGCCTTAATGTGGATTATAATTACTAATTCATTGACTTCTGGAGGCAACACAAATGCAGATTATGCTTATCAGAACACCACATATCCTTTTTGTTTACTTCCACAGGACGTTTGCACTGATGAGGTTTTCTTTTCATCTACTCAAGAGCACAGAACAAGCTCTCACCTGCTTATCGCACTTGTATCTTATTCACAACCGATATTCCGTTAAATGTGAGAAGCAGAATTGTGCTCAGACATTTGAGGAACACAATAAGAGACTATGAATGCAGCTGAAAACACAACTGAATGTGCGTAATGAAATATTAGGTTCTGTTCGGTCGAGCCTACCTTTATGATATCCATCTTGTCTCTGTCTTTGCGAATGGTGCAGAGGAGATCCTCCTTCCTTGAGTTATGGCTCTGCAACGCCGCACTCAGCTGTTTCTGCAAACCAATATGCAAATAATGTCTGGAGAAGCTAATTTATAAAATGTAATGTAGTGGGATAGGAAAGCCAGAGCAATCAGAACCCTCACCGCTACCTATTAAATTCCTTTAAAGCTATATTTTATGGTGACACTGCATGACTTTGCATTTTAGAGGAAGCTAGATGCTTGTTTTTTATCTTAACCCAATGCAACAGTGGTACACACTATTACAAAGTCCAAGTGCTGTGGATTTGGAAGAGAAATCAATGTTGCCATCAGCTGCGAAGATGATAAGAGTGCACCAGCTGTGCATATAAAAACATAAACGAACATCGCACAGCTGCAGTTTGAAAAGAAAAATCAGGGATTTTGGTTTAAATAAATGTAAATTAAATTTTTACATTTTTTTAGATCATAGTCATAGACTTCAATATATTTTACTGGGATTTCAACATGAATTAACATAATGCATAAAAACGAAGAAAAGAAAAATGTAAATGTTTTCAATCCAGGCAGTCAAGTCTTGTTACAAGGTCACTGTAAGCCAGGTGAGACATTTGTAAATCATCAGTGGTGGTTCTTTTGGTGTGACTTTACACAATGCTCCTTGTTTAGGTTGATTGAAATATCCTGCCATACCAAGTGATATCACAGGGAGTGGAAGTGGACTTTGGCCTGATCGAGTCAAGCACATGTCAATAAGACACAGATGTGGACTGAAACATGGAAGACGGTTATATTAAACTTTTACAACTCAAATGGAAATGTCTGATCATTACTAGGTTTACTTTGGAACAATTTATTATCTGCATAAGATATAATACACACCAATCTAAAAATTAATGTGAGACAGCCAGATGATAAAACACACAGGCGGAGGAGAAAGCAAAAGCGATGAAGTCACCTCCAGATTCCTGATGTAGGTGTCTGAAGAGGAGGACCGAACCTTGTCCACCATCGCTGCCACCAGGTAGTTGGTCTGAAACTGCTTGGACCTGAACTCTTTGCGGCACTGTGGGCAGGTTACAGGACCCAGTGTTCCCCTCCAGTACCTTGAGATGCACGCCTTACAAAAGTGATGCATACAGGACAGCATGACAGGCTCCTGGAACAGGTCGCAGCAAATGGCGCAGGTCAGGTCCTCCCTCAGGCTGCCTTTGGATGAGGGAGGAGGTGCAGCAGGAGCAGCAGCCATGCTGAGACGTGTTTCCTCTCCAGGCTGAGGAAGTGAAAGCAAAAGATTAGAAAACAAGAAGAAACTCAGGGTGGTGATCTGGGTTTTGTTCTGTCAGCAGAAAAACTCTGATGGTAAACTAAAGACATTACATTAAATAGCTACATGTCCTTTCATGCACTCGTGGCAAAAAGGTTCGACTACAGCTATCAGTTATTTAAACAGACTCCCAGAGTATGTGTAACAAACAATTTAAAGTGTAAACTCAAATCAAGGTGATTAAGTCTGGATAGCAAGCGACAGATCACATGATCCGTACTGTAAAAAGCCTTCGCTCAGACTGTTTAGTTTGCCGAGTGACTGTTAGCATTTAGAGCCACATAGCCGCCCATGAGAAGTTCAACGAACTAAAAACCTTATCAAAACTATTATGTCACAACGATATAAGCGGACATTCAACACTTTAATGAACTTACGCGGTCTGCTGTTTAGTGAAGTGGGTCCAAACACTTCAATGTCCCTCCTTCTTTGCTCCTTGATCCTGCGCTGTTCCTTCCTGTTGCTGTTGTGCTCGGGGAACCACAAATGAGCATGCGCACGATGAAGGCCGACGTTTGATTGGTTCATTTGAACCCCGGAAGAAGGAAGTCAGAGAGTGGTCAGCCACAGTTTATCTATTATCTTTCTCGTCTGTTTTGCTTCGCTCACACGAAATGATGAGTTGTAAAGAGCAAAAATACACTGTATGCTTACAGTTATATTTTCATTTTTTGTTTAGGTATTTTTATGAAAGCCGAAACTGATAGAAAGTCGATATAACAAAATGTGAAGTGGTGCCTTGTTCATAAGGGTTTTATTTCCAAACTAATAAGCAAAAAGGACAACTGTAAAGTATTATTTTAAAATGCTGAAAGGATTTTTAAAAAATATATTTACTTAAAAAAAAGAAAAATAATTTATATGACATTAAAATATATAATGTCAATATATTTTATCTACCCATCCTAATGATAGGAAGGCTACAAAGAATAGCATGTAATAGATTAGAAAAATCAATTAAAATACGTTTTTCTTGTTTGTTTTATTTTTACCTATAAATATAACTAAAGTAGTTTTTATTGTGGCTTTCCTTTATGTTTTTTTTTACATGGTATGCAGGATCTTTTATCAGGAACCCATGACATCTTGCTTTACAGGGTACAAATATGACAAAGTACATTAGCTATTGGAACCATGGGAACATGCCTTTTTAAAAGTAAGCTGAGAAATTCCCAAGGAAATAGCTACTTGCCAAAACTTGCCTTCCTAAATCTATATACAGAATTAAAAAGTCTAAAACAACCGCATGGTGTTAGAAACAGATCTGAACAAGGATGCTTGTAAATTTTTTTGCCACCACATATAGTACAAAGGACGTGAAGGTTTAAATAATACCCGAAACACACTGTTGGAACTGCTTGCTACATCTTGCTAATTTACCACAAAGAACATAACTGGTTTAATACAGCTTTATTGTAAAAGCAAATTTGGTAAGAATAATTTGAGCTTGTCCAAAATCAAAACTCTAAGGCTTAGGTATTATATCTAGCTAAATATTACATTGCTTTGTCACAACTGTTAACAAGAATGAAGTCTTCTAGAAAAGTAATTAATCACTGTTTATTCCTTTAATGCTTAATTTAAATATCTCTGCTTTTTTATTGCTGATTTTTTTTTCATGGACTCCAAAACTCCAAGTTGTGCATAAAACAGAAACTCTCATGGCTTTCAGGCTATTGTCAGTGATGTAAGCCAGTTGGTTAGCTCAGTATGAAGACCTGAGTGAGCTACCTGTCTAAGAAAAATCTACAAATTGGAACACAGGCTTTTTGTAATTCTTTTCTGTGTTTAAAAAAAAGTCCTACTTGGAGTGATTTTGCAGTTTTATGAAAGGTTCAATGGGTTTTTAAAGTGGGCTCAACACCTGTAAAGTGCAGTTAATGAAAAATACTGTCTTATGTCCACTAACTATAATTTAACCTCTCTCCCTCCCAAAGCCTGGAAATTCACTGAAAGTGAGATGACACTGGGGTTCTCCATGAAGCTACAAGGTTATTGCCATTAAAAGTGAATTCAATTGGACAAAGACGGAAGAGAGGAAAAAACACAAGATCGGCTTTACTTCTTGCAATGAGTCCCGAGGCATAACAGAGACTTCCCTCATAAACATTTACCTCAGGAATCCAATTTGCAAACTTCACAGACTATCCATCCCTCTGAATCAATATGTCCAATCACCTGAGACTTAAAGACTTTCATCTGTCTGCATTAGAGGGTGTTTAGCCGTCAGTGTAACCTTCATGAAAAACACAGACAGCAAAAGGAGGAACAGCTTTGGCACAGAAAGAGAACTATAAATCTGTCTTTTAGCTTAAAGAAACATGGAGAAGCCACTTATTCTCTGGAAACATAATCAGATTTCATGTGCAGAAGTTACATCATGACCCATTTACATTTGCTTGTAAAGACATCTATAGTAGCATAACATTTTTACTTACAATTAGACAAGGAAGTCCACCTAAACATAGCTTTATTTGAGAAGCAAACGCAGCTTAAAGAATATGTTAAAAGGATTGTAAGTCTTTCATTCCGCAAATCTTTTGAGTGTGTGTTAGATTTCTTTACATTGTTGAAAGAAATCCAGAACAAGTGACGTGCCTCTCACTAAAACAAATGTGGAAAAGCTGAGTGGGTGTAAATGCTTTTACAAGTCATTAAAAACAACAGAAATAAAAGCAGTGCATTTGGTGGTTGTTTTTTTTTATAGGGGGAAATTATTAGCTCTATTGTGCATAATATAAAAAGGCAACATTTGGGACTGGTGGATCATTTGAAAGTGAAACTAAAGTAAAAGGTTTCCAGGTGAATGCGATAATACACTCTGGACGGTCACATTAAAGAACAGGGACTCATAAATGTCTGACCTTCATAATGCTTTGTGGAAGTTTATCGTGGCTGCAGTAAAGCTTTCTGAGGACCTCAGTAAAAAGATGTTGGTAATCATCAGGTTTGGAAAGGTTACAAAAAGTGATTGAAAGTTCCAGACATTTAAGACCATTGTCACCTTCCCCAGTAGAGGTCGTCAAACAACGGCCATTCTAGCAGCACAGCTTGTTAAAAAAGAAAAACATATTACAAGTAAAAACAGCAACTACAGGCCCTAGCGACCATGGATATCTGCCTTTGTCCAGAATGCTAAAGATTACATAAGCAAGCAAGACGGCCGATGGAAATAATAGGTTCAGATTTAAAGCATTTCTGTGTGACAAAAGAAAGTTCCTTCACACACAGTCTGTGAACTAAATCCAAGAAAGTGCCATTTTTCAACAACAATACTACTTTCAAAAGGTCTTTAGCAACCTTTTAAAAATGGTTGCTAAAGAAGAATAAAGTTATCGATTTGAAATGACCAAGTAAAAGTACTGACCTTTCTCAGATATAAATGTTGTGGATGGATCCATGAGAGAGCTCAGAGGAAAGAACATCAACATCACACATAAGAAATGGAAAAAAAAAAAGATTACATTAAAAAGAAAGTAAGTTTTCAAGTCGGTTCTTTTTTGACACTTTGATTTTTTTTTTCAAAGAAAATAATTCACATAATAACACATTTTCTTCAGAAAAGCCTAAAGATTTATTAGCTTGATCCATGATTGTTTACCAAAGATTGCTGCAGTCACACGCAGAAGATCCAATGACCACCCAAAACTTTCCTCAGTGCCACAACACAACCCCTGCTGTTCTACAGCCTCTAGAATCAAACAACTTCATTTACATGTGGAAGTTGTTAGTGAATATCATTATTAAGACAACAAGCTAAGACCAAATGGCTCCCTTACCAGATCAATAAGGCTGAGGCTTATCAGCACTCTGAGAACAAAGCAAAAGAGAGAACTGGGCACATCTTCAAATCCCTGAACCCAAACAGTTACTTAATGTCTGTTAAGCAGCTCCAGGAAGGTGGATAAATTAGTCTCTATAGAGCAAATATACAAAACATCCTCTTATAGTTTAGTAAAAATGTTCTTCGGTTTGTAGGCTCTTGTTTTCTCTGTAGTTGTGACAAAATAATAACTCTGACACATAGTCATGTGACCATGAGGTAGACCTCAGGATGGGTATTCATGCTACAAGGTGCAATGAACAACTGGATGAGATGAATATACACAAAGCAGACCAAACTAGTGAAGTGAAAGGAAAATCATAGCCGGTTTTCCATCCATCCATCCATCCATCCATCCATCCATCCATCCATCCATCCATCCATCCATCCATCCATCCATCCATCCATCCATCCATCCATCCATCCATCCATCCATCCATCCATCCATCCATCCATCCATCCATCCATCCATCCATCCATCCATCCATTTTCTTACACCTTTGTACCTAGTGGTGTCGGGAGGGGTGCTGGTGCCTATCTCCAGCGAGACATTTCGGGCGAGAGGTGATGGACACCCTGGACACCGCCTGTGTTGCCCTGTGTCGCAGAGCAACACAGAGACAGACAGGACAAACAACCCAACCACACACACACACACACACCCCCGCACACACACACACACACACACACACACACACACACACACGCACACACACCCACACACACACACACACACACACACACACACACACACACACACACACACGCACACACACACACACACACACCTAGGGAGAATTTAGAGAAACCAATTAACCTGAAAGTCATGTTTTTGGACTGTGGCAGGAAGCAGTACAGAATGAGTACTTGAGTCAATATTGACTTGAATCATCTTTGACTGCAGCTAGATGCCTTCTGCCCCGTCTCAAAGCTTCTGTAGTTTCAAACAGGTTTTCTTTGTTTGCCCTGTATTTAGGTACATTTATCTTCACATAAACTCTGAACAGCTTCCCTGTCCAACCTGACGACAAGCATACTAACACCATGATGGCGCCACAATCATGGTTCGGAACAACTGTATTTATACTGAGATTACGCCACACACACAATTAATTATATTTAGGATATCAGAGTAAATGGGGCTGAGTACAAATGAATGCCAAACCTTTCACCTTTTTAGTTGGACGAGAGAGAAGTAAAAGTTTTTCTTGGCACTTTTGGTCCATTTGATGGAGTTCCATCACAAAATCTGTTGAATTGAAATGTTAAATTTGTGGTTGTCGTTGAAATTTGTGGTTGTAATGTAACAAACTGTGAAACCATATGAAGCTTTTTGGAAGACATTGTATGTCACACTGAAATGACAAAGAAATTGTCCTCAAGAGACTGAGACACCCATTCAAAACGCATTTACAATCCTTCAGATTCATGCTGTGTTCGAATAGTATGTCTGCAGCTCTGGGCCTCAAATGTTCTTTTATCGACCTGCCACCTTGATGAAGTCCCTACATGTTCATGTCTGCATTTTAAACTGAAAACAAGGGCAAATGGTCCAACAGCTTTCATCTTTTCCAGGTTGTCATGGAGCTCACAGAAGGGAGTAGGTGATTATTTCCAGGGGAAATCAAACTGTGCTCTGGCCTTGGTTCCTTTAAACTAACTTGATCCCAGTTATGGAAAACAAATGATTACATCAACTTGAACACCGTTCATCTGAGATCAGACTGGAGCAGAACGACGATGAGCATAAACTGAAATGAAATAACGACATGTTGGTGTCAGGGATGCGTCCACACTGTGCATCACCACAATTAGAAATACAACCTCGAATGCAATAAACTTTGAGATGTTCGTCTACATAATAAAAATGAAGATGAGAGAAACGCCTCGGGTAAAACTGTGGTGTGCGGGAAGCCCACACAGGACGCGGCCATTGGGCAGATCTCCAGCGGACCGTTCCTGGCACAGATGTTGGCGCCGCACTCCTACTCTGACTCCGCTGGATCTGACTCGGGAGCGCTCAGTGGATCCACAAGATGCGCACCCCAGGCAGGGAGGAGCTTCGGGAATTTCACACCACTTGTTCCACGCCACTCTTGAGAGAAGACTCGTTTCCCAAAGTAGATATTGCGGCGAAAGGTGAGTCCATTAACACGCGATTGGCATTCGTGTAGACCGTAAATTGATAATGCGGGGCTCGATATGTGTCCAAGTGCGCCAGGGAGGCGCGGAATGTGCATTTGTTCTGTTCTTGTGACGCGGGCGCGACCTGTAACTGAAACTGTCACATGTGCGTAATTTGGATACCAAGAAACCTTTTCAAAGCGAGATGATGAAGAGTCCAAATGATGCGAGACAATTATAGTAATTTGCATGTGTGTTGGAGGGTTAAATGAGCCGCGAGAGCTGTGAAAGATATATTTAAAGAGTGAGAAAGTGAAACAAATGGTCACAAATTACGCGTCAATGCATAATTGATTGAATTGGGTTATTTAAATGTATCAGTAGGTGTGAGCTGGATCCCCGCTTCAGCAGGTGCATCGTAAAAAAAAGAAGAAAAAAAATACCTCCCGGGATAAGAAATTGTAGGAAGTGTATTTTTTGTGCTTTTTTTTTTTTTTAAATTACTGTAAACATGTTGCCTGAACGGAGATAAATGACATCCATTTGCTCTTGGGCATCTTTGCGCTTTTTGGTGGCTAGAGGGTCCTGCTGAGTTGCTTGACGACGGCCACATTTTCTGATTTGCTTTATAGCTTTCCAGTAAATCTTCAAGCCATTTCACTGCATACATCGAATTAATCAAAACTTCTTTAAACAGACAAGGAGAAAGATCAAATTAAAACTTTATAAACTAAGGCAACCTGGCGTGCAGCCTGTTGAATAAGCTTTTATCTTTAAATCAGCTGGGAACACGGGTATCACATTTCTGCCTATGCTGCAAATATTACATATCAACTTTGAAAGTTGAATGGAAAAAGAAATTCAGTAAACATGGTTCTTCTGGAGACCTGAAGCCTGCATCGACAGAGCAATCAAAGAGAATAAAAAAAGATCTCGATAAATTATGCCTGATTTCTTCTCAGTTCTTCCTCCAAGAATCAAAACTTGAAATATACTATGAGTGGTGTAACAACTCTCTAACTAATTTGCGCAATACATTTAAAAAATACAACTGAGAAAGGAGTCTGGAATTCTACAACACAATTTCAGAAAATGAGCATAAATATGTCTTTTTAGAAGGACAAAAATTGGCTAAAACTTTGCTTTTTGTGTTTTTGGCTCATGATATAACAGGAGTCCCATTAATGGGCATGATCACCTGGCATTAGTGAACATTATCTCAGACAAGCAATTTCAGCAGAGATTTTATAACGTGATTAAAACGGGGCTCAGCCTTATGTGTTTTTATCTCCTTGTATGTCTCAGGTGTATTAAATTCTTGTTTGAGTTTTTTCATCTGACTGATTAATTTAATGACCAAATGATTAAATGCACCCCATATTCTGCCCATGTAACTCTACATGACTCAGTGCAGCAGGGCCACCTGCCGTCTACTTTCAGCTTACCTGATCAGTTCAACAGTTTTTCCAGTGAAAATTTATAAGAAAATGTAAGAAAATTGGTGTCGACTGGAACGATGGAGATGATTATTGGCTGTGCTGCAGGTGCACGAGTGGGTTAACAAGGAGTGACTCAGCAGTCCAAACCTCATTGAGACTTGATAATCATCCTGATGGAAAGCATCGCCCTGAACATGAGGTTTTCAAAACACCTTTCTTTAAAACAAAAATGGGAGATCTTTGATTATGAAATCTCACCGGTCCAGTGTAGACTTTCTAGTCTACACTGGTCCTCTTCACAAACTGCTTCCATTTTTTTTGGTTGTTGAAGTAGATTAAATTTTTACAGAAAACTCTGACAAATAGACTTAAGTAGTCGCTGAAAAACATTCTCCAAGATGCCGGTGCTAATAAAGTACGATAGTTTATCTCTAATATGGAGTTCGCGTGTTTATTAATTAAAAGCCTTTTCTTACACTACGTGGCAAATAACAACACTAGGATCAATCTCCAAACCATTAGCTGACAGTCTAACCCACCAGTAGCAATATATCTGTATGCAGCAGCAGCAGCACTTTGCCTGCATATGTAAATTAGCATGAAAAACAAGATGTTGAATTGCATTTATTTTTTTCCTTAATATTAGGCATGCAGTTGTTCTCTTTAATATGAGCTGCAAGCTGTGTAGGCACACATTCTGCAGCTCTAATGATTGAGCTTTGAACTCACTGACTACCCCTCATTGCTTCTTCCATCGTCTCTTTTAGTGTCAATAGAGGCACAGGTGTTCCTAAGGGGAAGAAAAGTAAAAAAAAAAAAAAAAAAAAAAACATGCCGTAAATAAACAGGCAAGCAAAACAGAGAGCAGATGAGGAAAGATGTTTTCTCATTATTGTCAATTGATGAGATGGACTATTTAGTGTATTTTTTTTGGTTGGAATTTCTACTTCTGTTCCAGGAAAGCTAATTTTCTATGAATTTCTCTCTGTGTGACTGCTGCTCATGTTGCCTTTTCTTAGCCTTTTAGAACATCCACCTTTCTCCCTGCAATCAGGGAAGATTGTGTGAATGATGAGACTGCACGCATTAGAGAATCATCTTATTTGCTAAATTGTGCTGAGTTCTTACTCTTCAGCTTTAAATAATAGATGTCTTTATGGTGGTGACATTTGCTACGGAAGCTGAAGCCTGGTAAAAAATAAAAAATAAAAAATACATACTGTTTAATTCTTGTTTCATAAGAAGCTCTTGTACTGAGGAGGAAATGACATTGGAAACAAATAGCATGATTTTAAGATACATCACCAATGCTATCATTTTTGCCTTCATGCAGCCAGTGCTCATTTCTATAAATGACAGAGGCACATGTGACAGAAATGAATGGGAACAAATAAAAAGTGTTGCACACATGGAAAAAGGGGTCAAAGAACCAACTCACAGCCAGGAACATGCAGACCCCCAGCCGAGAGACCTCGGCAGGGTTAGTTGGCAGGATTTGACAGCCAAGTCCTCCTAACTGCACTCAGTAGCCCCACTGGGAGTTGTTGTTCGGGAGAGTATGTGAAGGTTGGTACATGTCGCCGCACTATGCAGGAGCAAATGACTGATGCAGATCCCACCGTGCTTGCACACACCAGAAATACAGATCACAGGTCTTGAGAATCCTGTATCAGACACTTCTGAAGCAGCTTGAGTTTGAGTTGAGAAAAATAATCAAACGTAGAATGAAAATAAGGGGGAAAAAAAGAATACTTTATCGTCATTGCAGTTACCTAAACTAAAATTATTTCCTGCTTCCTCACAAAATGAACGATGTTTACTAGATAAAAAATCCAGTAAGAAAAACAACTGGGCCTCTCTGCTTAGCCCCCTCATCTGCAGAGACCCCTAATTTGGGGGCAATAGCATTGGTTTCCACAGACTCTGGGGATCAATTAAACTGCTGCCCCCTGAATTTTACCCCAGAGAAGCAGAAACGATGGATGGATGGATGGATGGATGGATGGATGGATGGATGGATGGATGGATGGATGGATGGATGGATGGATGGATGGATGGATGGATGGATGGATGGATGGATGATAAATAGTGTCATAACCCATGTATTGTCATATTGCACTAATCAGTATGGGGTTGTGTGGCTGATAGAAGTTATTGTTCTTGAAAATAATCTGTTCCTCACCCATGTAGTTCATGTATCTAAAAGGTGCTATCTCTATCCTCATGGCAGAATGTCAATCAGTGAACGCCTCAGGTGAGTTACAGCAGTGCCGAGAGTCTTTGACTTCTGCTGCAGCCGGTCATGATACAGAGTCGAGGGGTGGCAGTGTACTACTTGTGACCCGTAGTGCTGTGTTTATTACCCAGAACAGGTTCGGTACAGCAGTGATACTCTCTGTAGTGCTCCAACAAAAAATCTCCAACAGCTGAGATGGCATATTGGCCATTTTCAGCTTCAGGAAGAAAAGAGCCTTTGCTGAGCATTCTTTACAGGGCTAGCAGTTTGTTTTTTTCTATTTTAACTACGTCTGATCCTCACTGGTGTGAATTGGATGGACACCACTTGTTTAAAACAAAGTTATTGCCTGTACAACATTCAACCAGATGTTGGGTCTCCTACCTGCATTTACACCTGAGGGTGGGGTGGCATCATTTGGAAATTTGATTACGGTGTTGGAAGAGTGTGTGTGTGTGTGTGTGTGTGTGTGTGTGTGTGTGTGTGTGTGTGTGTGTGTGTGTGTGTGTGTGTGTGCGCGTGCGTGCGTGCGTGTATGGTAGGAGGTGTCAGTCATTGTAAAGAGACTAAGAACGACTGGACTCAACACAAAGCCCTGTAGCACACCTATAAGTTCAGAGTTATGGATGACGATGTCTGGCTTCCCATTCCTGACATTTTGTGATCCGTTACTGAAAAAAAAAAAAAATCAACAATTAATTCACATAGTGTGTTGGGCAGTCCAAGGCTGGTGAGTTTATTAAATAGTTTGTGAGGGATAATAGTGATAAAGGCAGAACTGAAGTTAACAAATACAGAGCGCCAGGTGGGATGAGGGCGGCTGAATGAAACATGATGCATCTTCAACAGACTCAGTTTGCTCGGTAAACATCCAGGCAGCCGGTTGGATGCCTGCGATGTGCAGTACCACTCTCTGAAAGCAGCTCATTATGGTGTAAGGCCTACTTAGACGGTAGTTGTTGAGGCTGGTGGCTGATGTTTTCTTTGGCAGTGGGATGAATGTGGTGGTTTTGAAGCAGATGATGACCACTGACGCGTGCTGTAATGAGAGACCAAATATATCAGGAGACTTGAGGTGTGCGCTCACCTTGCTGTGAAACAAAAGGGCTCTAATGGTCAGCATTACTTCAGTGCAGAATTTGATGTAATTAAAGCCAGCCTGAGTCAGCTCCCTGTGAAAGCACACCCTGTGTATGCTTTCAAAACAGTCCCGTAATGTTACAACTGCGCTATCCTCACAGATGCTGGGGTTTTGTGAACCACAGGTTTGTATGATAGATTCAGGATCAATGAAATGTGATCTGTTGTCTGTCATCCCCAGGATGTTTGTGATGGCACAGCTTTGTACGATCACGGGACGTTTGCATATAGTTGGGCCGGGATATTTTTGTTTCTGGGCAGAAAGCATACATTTTTATGGCACTTGGGTATGACTGCTGTCATATCTGCATTATTAAAGTCTTTAGGATGAGCATTCATCTGGATGATAAGAAAGCTATGCAGCTCTTCCAGTGCTGGGCCAGTGTTAGCTTGCAGTGAGATGTAAATAGCTCTACAAAATATAGAAGTAATGCCTGTCAGTCGATAAAATACCCTGCATAAGGCACTCTTGATGTTTCCTCATAACATTTACTGCAATACACCTGTCATTGTTGATATGGTTACTAACTCCAGTTGGTATCCAGATGCAAACTCTAGTTTTACCAGAGTTTGCGGATCTATCTGCCCAATAGACTGTGTGGCCAGCTAAGCGAATAGCCTCAAAATTTGGTAGTGCAAGTTAACGTAGGTTAGCTTTCAGACTCGCATGGAGGCCACTGCGCTTGCCCCTAATTGTGCTTCACTTAATTGCTCCTCTTCAGTTTGAAAAGGAGTAGGAAAAATGCCCAGGCTTATTATATTATTCTCCTCACTCCTCCAGAACATCCACCATGTAGCTATGTTCTGTCTGAAAGTGATGTTCTATTAAGTTTGTGTCAAGCTGTTTTGTTTTCTGTTTTCTCTCCTCAGGTGTTGGCGCAGCCTCGGTACTGTGGACATCCCAGTAAAAATGAGCCCCCTTGACACATCCAACACCACAGCAGAAGTGGAGCCTGGCGAAAGTGATCTGCCGTTTTGGTTCAACAACAGCTTTGACTCATTCCAGCCCGGTTTCAGCTCTGATATCACCAAGCACCTTGGAGTTCAAATCACTCTAATAATGGCTTATTCCTTAATAATCCTGCTGGGGCTGCTGGGCAATTCCCTGGTCATCTACATGATTATTCGCTACAGAAACATGCGGACAGTGACCAACTACTTCATAGCCAACCTGGCCTTGGCAGACCTTCTGATGGTCACTCTTTGCCTGCCCTTTACTCTGATCTACACTCTGCTGGATGAATGGAAGTTCGGTGCCGTGTTGTGCCACATGGTCCCGTTTGCCCAAGCGCTGAGTGTTCATGTGTCCATCCTGACCCTGACTGTCATAGCTCTGGAGCGTTACCGCTGCATTGTCTTCCACCTTGGTCGACGCCTGACCTGGCATTCCAGCCTCTTCATCATGGCATTCACCTGGACTATTTCTTCTGTCCTGGCAGCTCCTCTTGCCATCTTCAGGGAATATCGCTATGAAGAGATTCCTCCTATCAATCTGCGCATGCCTGTCTGCTCTGAGAAGTGGCCCCACGGCATCAACAGGGACGGAGTCATCTACAGTCTCTCAATGATCCTACTGCTATACATTCTTCCTTTAGCAATCATCAGTTACGCCTACATATGCATTTGGGTCAAACTGAAAAACCACGTCAGTCCGTCCAGCCGAAGCGACAGCATCAACCGACGCAAGAAAACCACAAAGATGCTGGCACTGGTGGTGGTGGTGTTTGCAACCAGTTGGCTGCCTTTACATGTGCTCCAGCTGGCCACTGATCTGGACTTGGTGCTCCGGTTTGAGGAGTATAAGCTCATCTTCACTGTGTTCCACATCGTGGCTATGTGCCCTACCTTCACTAATCCTCTCCTCTATGGATGGATGAATAAAAACTACAGAAATGGCTTCATAATGGTGTTCCGTTGCGAGGACAAGGCAGATACTTTCCACCCCGATGGGTCGTTCAGGACACGCTCTGTGAGAGGGCCCACGCTGAACGGTCGTAACAGCAGACACCCTCCCACTGCTGTATGAGATTTGCTTCGTTTAAAAGCAGAATTTTAGCACATTAGCTTGACTTCTGCTTTAAGGGGTGTCTGGTTCTCAAGAAGCCTTTTGACTTAAAAGAACTGACCGATGGGTGCATTTCAACTGTATCTATCCCGAAGCTTTCAGCTCCTTGTTGGTTTTCATTTGTCATTTGTCCACAAAAGTTCAAAGTACAGGTACCTTAGATGTGTCACTTACTTCTGGTCAATACTGAACTGCCGAGGTGTCGCTACTGCTCACAGTGTCTTCGAAGTAAAAAAACAAGGCAAAACAAAACTACATGTTCACTTATGCTTTTGGTCTAGTGTTTCCAGCTGAATAAATTCCAGCTGGAAAAATGTGTTATTGTTAGCAAAGGCCTGGCTATTTGCACAACTACGATAAGATTAGGAGATGGTTTTCTAAATGATACCAATAAAGCATAATTTTCTGACAATTTTTGAACACTGGGTACATTATAAAACAGCAGTAAGATAACTACCAATCATGTGAAATCCTTAAGCTGCTCTCACACTATTTTCTGTCTTGCCATGTGTGCTGGGCCTTAAAAAGGAGTGTTTCATAAAACTAAGCAGGACAAAAAGGTATCATTTTGGAAACATCAAATCGTATCACAGTTTTGATGGATGTTTGTCACTTTTGATATGTCCTCACTGTTAGGTTCTGTGTTTTGAGTTCGAGTTTCTGTCTGTCTAGTCTTGTTTTCCCCTGAGTCTCTGTGTTGTCTTGATTGATCCCAGCTGTGTGTCGTTCCTGTGATTACCCTCCCAGTGTATTTAGTCCCACCTGTTGTCAGTGTTCCTTGTCGGATCCTCGTCTAACGTCTGTTTCCCTGTGGACTCTTTATCATTAAATTCATCATTTTCACCTTCATCCTGGCCTGCCTGCGTCTCATCTCACCTCACCAAAGCCTGAATCATGACACTCACTTTGCATAATGCATAAAAATTGGGATTACATGGAGCAGTATTGTGTAAAATCTACTTTTTTTTTTTTTAACTTCAGATCATGTTATAGTGTTATTTCCTCATCAAAAGCCATGCCTGGAGTGTTGCTTTGATTCTTTCATGCATGCTTGAGAAATCCTTTAATCTCATTTTGCACAATCATTCAAATGTACAAAACTCTTGGTGGGACTGAGAACAGTCTTCGGGGATGAATCTCCTCCTCAGAGCTGCAGTTCCCACGCTTCTGAGCCTCTTCCTCACAGATCTCTGCAACTTCCTCACTCAGCTCCTTCAGACTAGCCAGCACATTTAGCCAACACCTGGTGGAACTGTGCATCTGCTGATCTCATACTCCCTATTTCTCAATGCAACGCTGGTAAAAACGTTGCTAAAGGGTCTATAGAGGAGTGATGTTGTGATGACTTCCTGAAAGCTGAGTGCTGGAAAGAGTGGGACGGGACATTCTCAAAGATAATTTTTCAAGGCATGAAAAATTGTGAAATGTTTAAGCTGCTCTCGCACTATTTTCTATCTTTCCACAATTGAAAATAGTGTGAAAGCAAATTTATTTTAAGTCATATTTGATACGTACAGCAATTCCAAAACAACTGAAGGTAACATAGTTGATTGTGTCAAAATTATTCTATAGCGCTGATGTGCTATAGAATAATAACACATCACATGACTATTCGTCATAGGGAGTTATTTTACTTTTTTCCATTACATAAGCTATTTTTTATTCATCTATACTTAGGAATCAACCGAATGTCTGAGAATGAAATGTCAGTGATCTATGAATGCTATGAAGATGAGGAATTATTAGAGTAATTAATCAGAAAACTGGTTGTGCCATCAGTTGTACTTTTAGTTTCAAGCATTCAAGCAAATCTTCATGAGCACTGACAGAGTTCTCACATGAACATGCTAGCATTAAGTCATTGGTGTCATATTTGACCAATGGCGCGCTTATGATTTGTAAACACACAAGTCCCAAAAAAATCTGTAGCAGCCTGCCATAGCTAGTGATCATGTTATGTTACTTAATATTTTTTTCATTGATTACTTCATTTATCTATAGTCAAGTGCTGAGTGTCAACACATTTTGAACATGTCAACATTTTTAACCAGGGCTAGTTTACAACGTCTTTCTCCAGTTGGGCTTTCGGTCAAACATACAATGGTTTTTATATGAACTATCCTTCAGTATTAAATGCAAGGACAAGTGATGCTGGAAAGTGATTTACCTAAGGCTGTATGTAATCCCACCCCAATAAAACACTTGGCAGATAAGGAACAGTGTGACAAAGGTGTTAGTGCCTAATGCAATGTAATGTTACTATTGTTAATGTTAACTATTCAGAAACGGCTAACAACCTTTCAAAGCTCCACCCTTTCGAGGGTATTTTCAAAAGTGCTACCTCCCTACCCTGGACCCTGCAGCTTAAATGAGAGGAGACAAGAGATAAGAACCCCTCCACATAGAGACAATGGTTGACACAAGGCTTTGGTCACGAAAGAGGGCCCAATGCTTTGCATGCAAGTCTCTTTATAAGGCTCCTTGTTGAATTGAATTACTTGTAAAGTACATATCTAATTTATTCAAATATGTATCTAAAATGTTTACCTATGTCTTATGAAAACATGTTCCAGTGTATGTACAAAATTCTTGTTGCTAAAATAATGTTCAACTTTGCAGTATATTTTCTAGCGAGAAGGCAGATATTTATGTGACAGTGAATGTAGGCTTCTCATGATACTTCGGTAATTGTTTTCGCATTCATCCAAATCCTCTAATCTGGAAAAATTAAACTGTTCCAGCTCAGCAACATTCAATCCTCTTCCAAGAAATCCAAAAGGCAACGTCACTAATATTCTGTACAAACAGGAAGTTAATTGTTCTCACCTGGCCACCATCTGTTCTTGATTAAGGAGAGCAGTGGGACTCTGTGTCCAGAAGAATGGGACTGGAAACCAGCGACCTGTGTGACGCCAGGGCAGCACACTGTTGATGTCTTCATTACAAAAACTTGTTCAAGGGGATGTAAAAAGAACATGCAATTCTGTGTTCAATACACTGCTGCTAAAGTGACCTTTCTGTTGATGCTACTTAATAAATGTGGGGACATGAATCAACAATGAGGCCTCTGGGCACGGGTGTCAAGCCTGGACCTGACACATTACAGCTGCTGTTTCTATAAAGACAACTTATTGTTTGTTCCTCTGTGTCAAATAAAGAGATCTTGGTTGTGTATGTCTTTGTTCCCAGTGGCTACTGATTAAAGCAAAAAATATGATCTGTGTAGTGTAGTCTCAAACTGAACAGTGATTTCATTTGGATGTTTATATGAATCCTTGGGTTGGCAGCATGTTGCATCAGTATACAGGAAAAGATAGCCCTCAGACGATGGACTGGATTTATAAAAAAGGATTAAGTAAATCCAGTATAGCATTAAAATAGCAAAATTACTAGTATGACCCACACGTTTAAGTCAAAGAGAATAGCTATAACCAATGCATTACTGGTTCCTAACTCCCACATTGCAGATTTTCTGGTTTAAGCATATTATTTTATATATTTCAGGCTTCAAGCCTTTAAAAAGAAAAGCAAAATCTCTTCCTTAAAATTTACAGTATTTTCATATAGTCCGACATTTCTTAATATTAGTCACGGACAGAGCAGAAAATAAGAGCTTTATCTGAGTACTTATTTGTCGTGACATTTTACTGAACAGGAAGAAACTTCAGCTGTCAACCCTCCTTACAGATGCACAATCTGCAACGGGCGACTAAAAACTGGGACATTTTGCGCAGGGTCTCTGCTGCCATCTAGTGATCAAAACAAGCATCACCAGCGCCTCCTGCCGGATGTTCCATCGACGTCGAACGTTTGACCTTCTTCTCGGCCTGGTGACGTTTGACATCTCATGCAGGTGGTCGCGCGATGGACTTTGCTCCTCACGAACAATGAAATGTCCGTTCTGATCTTTTGAATATCATCACTGTGCAGGTCAGTGTTTATTTTGTCTTTGTTGAGCCCTTCCTTCCGAGTGTTGATATGTGACTAAATACAAATCTATGCCGAGAGAGCCATTCATTCACGCGGTTAGCCACATGCTAGGCTAGCTCCTACCATCCAGGAAGGGAGCTAGGTAGTGTGGACGTGACGAATGTGACAGAAACGACTTTAAACACGTTGACATACGTCTTTTTTTAAAAAAATACATGAAGCCCTTATTTAAACTGCAAATACATCATAAAGCCATCAGTAAAAATGGCCCACCGTGCTTTTTTATAGCTTGCTCGGTTTTTATGTGGGTTTTAGCCACCTTGTACCGTTATTCTATAAAATATGAATGAAAAATGTCCGCACAGTCATGACACTTAAATCCTGCTTATTCGTAGCAGTTACTTAAACCCGGAAACGGCAGCAGAATGATCTACAAATATGATTACTGTCAACCTTACTCTACTTCTGCTTTATCTGATTATAACTGACTTTTTTTTGTGCTGCAGTTCCACAGAGTACTGCCAGAGTAAACCAAGGGAACAATGGGGAAATACGTTTGCTGCACAGGTATGCTGAAAAACACCTGGGACCAAGTTTGCATTGC
This sequence comes from Poecilia mexicana, assembly GCF_051168715.1. Taxonomy (NCBI): domain Eukaryota; kingdom Metazoa; phylum Chordata; class Actinopteri; order Cyprinodontiformes; family Poeciliidae; genus Poecilia; species Poecilia mexicana. The sequence continues at coordinate 24,001,896 of NW_028263379.1, forward strand.
TTTCTGGCAACGTTATCCCAATCCTTACAGGTGAGAAAAAATGTCTTGGTGTAAAAGTGCACGATTATTATTTATGCTGTATAAAATTGTGCAAGTAGAATAGGTCTTTACATTTGCATACTGCAGAGGTTTGTTAATGGAGATAAATTAATTGATGTACAAACAATCTGATAAGTACACACATAGCTATAGTGTACCTACAACCTTTTTTTTTGTAATAAAACATAAATTATTTGCCATTTGAAACCATAAGGTGCTATCATGCCAAGCTGAAAAATGCATTATGGGAATTTTCTGATGATACACGGACTTTGAAATGATCAGTCATATTACCACATGAGGCAATGATAACTTTTCTGACATAACTGTAAAAGCAGTTTATTAATAATTAGAATCGTATTACATAATATGCATACTGCCTTGCAAAGTTCTTCACACCTTCAATTTGATTTACTGATCTAGCATTTTAGGTTTACTGTAAGTTGTCAACACAGAAATCAAATCAATAAAATCCTTTTATACTAAAATACAACACTAATTTGTTACTTTGAGAGTTTAAAAGTTGTTCAAAAATAAACACATTGCAAACGAAATCTGATTTTTTTTTAAATTTTACCGATCCCTTTGGTTTCAGTAACCACGTCTTGACGGAGGACATCATCTTCAGAGAAGTTACTCCGTCCAACTGCCTCATTTCCAGACGTCTGTTGACCAAAACCAGCCGTGCGCCTCGCTGGATGGAGCGGTACCTCCCAAAGCACATGACCAACTCGGCGTACATCATTGAGGACTCCGTCGTAGACCCTCAGAAACGGACCATGACCACTCTGACCTGGAATATCAGCCACGCTCGCCTCATGGTGCGCTCCGGTTTTCATCCAGCACAACTTGGCTTTTGCTCAAAGTCAAAACCTAATTGTGATGATTTTATTTTATTTTTTCTGCGCGCTGTGCCAGTCTGTGGAGGAGCGCTGTTTATACCAAATGAATCCAGAGAACGGCTCCTGGACGGAGATTAAACGGGAAGCCTGGATCTCTTCCAGTCTCTATGGGCTTTCTAGAGCTATTCAGGTCAGTAGAGTAAAGTGGAAAGTTGTACCACAAGCGCAGAAAGCAGCATGGAGTGGCTGATGGGGAGACCTCCCCACCTGTCTTCTGTTCTGTAGCATCAGCAACATCATGCCAGAGTGAAGATGCGACAGCTGAGCAATTAGTCCAAGTAGTTCCTCATTGTTGCTGTGTTTACGTGAACACACTTTGTCTTTTTCCTTTACTGACTTTGTTCACTTTTCAGGAATTTGGTCTGGCAAGGTTCAAGAACAGCGTCACAAAGACAATGAAAGGCTTTGAGTATGTGCTCTCCAGAATGCAAGGTACATTGTCATTTTAAGAGTTTTATTTTATTTTTTCCAGATTTCCCATAGAGTTTGTCATAGAAATGTAAAAAAATAAATTAATAAAATTTCTCAGAATGCTGGGACACCTAGAAGCTATGACGCACCAAATTCTCTGAGTCAGAACAACACGAAGAGGAAGCAATTTAATGCTTGTCTGCCTCTTCAGCAGCTCTTTTCTATGCAGACATAGTTGGCAGGAGTATGCTGCTGATCGGCTGTGAGACTTTTTCTCCTTGTTTCTTTTTGAGAACTACGTGGATTTTATTCAAATTGATTGGCGTTTGTGAAACGTGGGATATTTTGACGTCGTGATCTTGCCATACTAAACATTGCTGTGGAAAAAGTGTACGTTTTGAATACCTGCCAGTTTTGCTTTTCACACCAGCTTAAGCTTTACCTCTACGTCCTGAGCACGAGAATGTCGACGCGTTTCACTTGACGTCGTGCTTTGTGTTTCTGTAGGCGAAACTCCGTCCAGAACCTTGGCGGAGACCGCTACGGAGCGGGCAAGAGAGACGGCACTGGCAGCTAAAGAGAAAGCAAAGGACCTCGCCTCGCATGCTCAGAAGAAACAATACGTATGATGATGCAGCTGCAGCCTTTTATATCGTGACTATTTTACATTCGACCACTCTCATAGCAAACGCAGTTGCTGGGTATTTTGCAACGGATCCCAGTGTTGGTTTGAAAACACCTCTGTGAGGACGCATCCTGCTGAACGTGGTGGTGAGAGAAGGCCTGAGCTGGGTTCAAGAGCCTGTTCCACCCGCCCTGATTGTGTTTATTGTACCTCCGATGCCACGTCATTTCAGTATTTACCACAGATAGAGATCTTGAGTATGGCCCCCGGGTGCTATAAAAGTAAGGATGATGACCTGTACTGGAAGTGTTCCTTAGGCTTTTGCTCAGCCTCTCCACCCACCAGGATTTGCCTTTATTTTCACTTCACGTCTTGTTTTGTTTCCCTCATGTTCTTTGTTAACTTGGAGCACTACTTTAAAATATCACATCAGTTCTTTGTGATTAATTTATGTATTATATCCCACTTGTTTTGTGTTAGTTCAGTTAACCCAGTTCTACCTTAGTCCCGATGCTGAGACCGGTTCCCTGGCTGCTTCACGCTCAAGTTTGCTAACTCTGCATTGCCGGAGATAAAAGCTCGACAATGTCTCGTCACCTGGCATCTCTGCTGCTGTGTAAGAGCTATACATGAAGACTCCTCTTAACTTGATTGTCACCTCGCTGTATACATTCATGTAGTCCTTTGTGACTCTTCTTGCTTAAATGAAGTATCAGCTGGTCAATAAATTGACATTTCCTAATCATATTATAGTTTTCTGTGTCAAGTGAAGCATTGGATAACTTTACCTTAAATGTTATGGTGCCTTTTTGCTGTATTTAATTGGGATTTTATGTGGTAACACAACACAAAGTAATGTGTCATTATAATATGATTTTCACATTCTTTGCCAAACGGCAGATTTTCTTTTGTCTTACCACAGATTCTAGGTTAGAGTTAGATCTAGATTTTTACAAAGCCATTCCAACATTAGTGTGCTTTGATCTAAATCATTTGATTATAGCTGACTCACTATCATTGTCGCTATGGGAACATCTCATTATAAACACTTTCTGTATTTAAAAGCGTAAATACAGAACGTTAAAAGCAGAAGTGGGTAAGAAACTACTGGTTGGGATGAAACGCACAAAGCTACAGTACGTCAAACATTCAGATTTTGGGATTGCAAAACTTATGCTGTCGACAAATTAACCCACCTTTAAATTCCTCCACTACTTTAAGTGGCATCAGTTAAATGGGGCTGAATACAAATGCAGATTACCATAGTATACTAGGTATTCTTTGTGTTGCTCTATCACATACAGTCACACTGCAATACACATTGTTTTGTTTTCATATGAAAAAAACAGAAAGGTCTGAATACTTCAACAAGGCTTTTGTTCCTAAAGTTCTCAGAGAGAATAGTTTTGGAAAAAATATAACATATGAAAGAAATTTATATAGAAAATATTTATTTGCTTAAAAAAAAAGAAAGAAAGCTTACAATGGTACAAAAAAAATGCTACATAATATTACTGGGTGGAAAGACAAACTAAAAGGAATAAGGCATCTTGCATATACAAAAAAGTGAAGAAGAAAGCAACTTCAGTTCTTGTAATCGGCATTAATTGCATAATTATCGCTGGTAGGTGTCGCCTGCTCTGACTGATTTTCAAACGTCCAGCTGAATACTCACGATGGCCAACGCTCCTCCCCAACTTGAACGCTCTCGAGATCCGACCGATCACATAATGCGTCAAAAGTCTTTGTTTTAAATAGAGATGTAAATGCGTGCCGATATGAAACCTCAATGTGCAAATGTGACTGAGGTTTTTTTTTTTTTTCTTCTCTTCCCCCATTTCCTGGTTGTTGATTCCCCCCCCACCCCATCTCTTGCCCTACCCATCGTCCTTCTGACAAAACAAGTGCAACGGGTGGACGTTATGTGCAACAGAAGAAAAAGAGCTATAAATACATGAAGGGAACTTACATAGGAGGACAAAAAAAGAAGGGGAAAATAAAACAGAAATAATGTTTTAAGTGCATGATAAATGTGACATTGCTGCAATATAGACTTAGTGCTAAGGAGAAGCAGTGTAGAACGTTAGTTTAAATCTGGTTTAAGGCAGAAAGAATTCAGCGCAGACATGAAGGAAATTTGTATTAAAGCCCTTGTTTTGATAAAAACCGGATTCCTAAATGACGGAAAGGCTAACACCTCATGGCTTTTAGGAACAAAAATACATAATTGCTTTATCAGAGGAATGCTTATTCATGCTGTAACATCCGTCCCAGTTTAGTGCAATTGAACACATTATTAGCCTGAACTTATTTTGAAAGGACAAACCCCCCACCAGCCCACCCAAAAGAAAGCTGTCCCATAAAAACAAAAGTGTTCGGTTGTCTACAGTATCCACGTCTTCCCTCATCCTCTGTCGTCTCGGTTTTTTTGGAATGTTTTCTTCCTCCCCTCCCTCTGGCTAAACCCCGTGTCACGGTGGTCATAGCCAGGACCTGTCCAAGCTGGAGTAACTGTGGTCCGCGTCCATGTGTGCAATACCCAGCCCGTCAGAGTCCGCGCAGTCAAACACGATGCTTTCCACGTCCACCTCCACGTCTTCTGTAACGAGGACAGCAGCAGAGACCAAAAACCATTAGGAGAGGAAACTCACGGTGAAAGAGCTGAGAACCGGGGCCGCATGGTTGTTCAACTCAAGCCAAAGAGAGAGTAAAAACAAAGTGTGACATGACAGATTTCGGCTGAGAGCCCCGTCATCCACCCACCTCTGTCTGAGTCCGACCTCTCGGAGGACATGGTGGACCCCTGGCTGTTGTTCCTCATCCTCTCCGTGCCCCTCTGGAGCTGCTCCAGCCGAACCCGCAGCTCCCTCTGCTGCCAGCGAAGGCGGTCCTTCAGCTGCTCGGCACGCTCGTCCTGCTCCTGCAGCTTCTGCAACACGTCGCAGACGAAGGGGAGAGACGCATTTGAACAAAAAGCTTCGGATACAAAGAGAGAGGAGAGGTCAACACGTGAGGCTTTCTGGGGTACCTTTATGTGAAGCTGAGCTTGTCTCAGCAGGTTCAGGGTGGTGTTCCTCATGGAGTCGGTGGAGAGAGGAACCTGCTTCTTCAGCTGCTCCAAGCACTGCCTCAGCTGAGCTCGTCTGCCGATTACAACAGTCAGCAGTGTCACTTTTTCATATCTCGTCACATTACGACCACAGCGTTCGAAAGGAACCTCTACTGAGTTATGCTACAGACCCAGACAGTGTTATTGTGAAGTGGATGAAGATTCATGTGGTTTTCAGTTTCACTTTGCAAATAATGTGAAGTCTGTTTTGCATTTGTATACAGTCCACATTACCATGACAATCAAATGGCTTAAGAAGTCAACCCATTAGGAAATTATGTCCCTATGTGATGTGTATTGCAAAGGCTTCTGAGGTTTTCAGACAACACTGCACATGCAAACTCGATGGATACAATGTGATAAAATGTAGTAAAGTTCAAATTATAAATGAAGGCAATGTACTGTTATATCTCTCAAGACAAAAAAAAAGACAAAACAAAATAGCTTTGACCTTTATGATGTAATTTAATTTAGAAAAAAAAACATACCTGTTTTTCTCCAGCTCGTTGTGAACTGTCCTGCAATTAGAATTAAAAACACACTTTTATTAATGTCATAAATATGCATAGAAAATGATGAAACAACTTTTAGAGTTAAGGTTTATGGTTCCTTATCATAACTGAAAAGCACACTGGAACTGCCATTGATCTGTTACATAATGTACTTACCTTTTACCGCCAGCAGCAGAAATCTTCTTGTTCTTCTGTTTGCTTCTTTTATCCGAGTTACCGGGGCTGAGAGGCGGGGGTGAAGCATATCCATGTTCAGCCTCTGCACGGGAGAGGAAGTCCATTACGGGCAAGCGTCAATGTTTATGACGCTGATAAAGTTACTGCTACAATGTTATAATGGTGGTTTTCTCATTGTAAATATGTTAGAAGTCCTGGAATTCTGATTAAGTATGTATTATAACAGAAATATTACCCTAACCCAAGCTAAAGCGTTCAAGTTAAATGATGAAAACAATATGAGGACTCATCAGCTGAACGTTTTTTTTTTGTTGTTGTTGTTTTGGCGCCATCCATCCATTACCTATAACTCACATGGAAACCGATGCTTTTAGATTTAAAGTAGTCTAAATTACTAAATTTAACTAGCATTGACTCAGTTTGCAGAATGCACGATAAATGCAGCTTTCCTGCCCAGTCGGTCTTTTCATTCATCGAGCAGGACTGACGAGCGCCGCCCCGGATTCATTTTCAAACTCGGTGAGATTGGCGCCTTCCAATACAAAGATGCAACCGATATGTAGGTCACTGAGTCAAATGGCACAGATCGGCCACGGTAGCATCTAGCTGAATATTCCTGTGCAATCTTAAACGAATGCAAACAATGTGATAACTGTATTATTAATCCCGTATGTATTAATAACAGCTGCTCGATGCAGATTGTTTTTTCCCCCCTTAGCAACAATAACTCCTGCCCCTAGGCTGACTGTTGACATAAAATACCAACCTCGGCCTTTCCTCTCCACGAACTCGGCTGCCCAAAGGAGAACCTGAATGCTGCAAACATTCCCTTCCATTATTGAGCTGGCAAGAGTAAAACAAGCGGAGGTAAACAAACTACAGCGAGGCAAGCATCTACTGTGAGCGAAGGACTGTCTGTGCAAGCTACGTTCACAGTGCACGGAGAGCCAACAATAGTGCTGCCTTCAAGGACTGAACGTAAACCTCGGAAATTCCCCACTTTCGGCTGCCTTGTTAAAACGCTAATATCAAAAAATAGTTAGCCCATCACAATCCGGAGATTAATAGACTCCTCTTAATTTGAAGGCAATGGCATATAGCCCTTCATTTTTGTGTTTAAATTCAAAAATGAAAATGTTATGTATATGGCTCTACCATTTCCAAAAGCATTTGAAGGGGTCGTAATGCCTCGTAAAACGTCACGGTCAAGCCAGCCACTCCCCTCCGCGAGAGACGTGTAAGACATTTTCACGCGTATTTACGGCAATAATTGTAGTAGTACTGATGTTTTTTTAAGTTTCTCACATACAGAAATCATACAACTTTACATAATTATCTACTATATAAATCCGTTTCCTACAACATCAACAACAACAACAACAATAATAATAATAATAATAATAATAATAATAATAATAATGATAATAATAATAACCTAAAGCAACATGTTTATGGCTATTTTCCAGTTAAACAAAATCTCTTAATCGCCGTAGCTGACACATTCGTTCTTTAACCATTTGAGACACGTTCGGTCTCAAGGGTTAATTATATATTAATCTGATTTAATAATTTATACATGCTTGTGAGAATTATGCTATTGTCATAGATATTAACGATGTTTTCTAATAAAAGAAATTCTCGGAATTAGGGCTGTATTTTCAATTATACTCTAAAGGGGGAAAAAAAAGACAATTTTGCCCTTCCTAAACATGGCGATCTCTGGCTTCATCGACTGAATGTTACTGTAAATTCATTCACCGGTTGGAAGTGAAGCCTCCTTGCCAGTAGTATCTTTAACCTCTGAACTCCCGAGTGTGCCAGTCCTCCGCCATATTGACTGTTGTCTTGACTGGAGGAGATAGAGAACATTTTGAGGTCCGAGAAGAAACGAAAGTGTGCTCGTAAAAACCATTGAAACTGGTGCAAACTTGGCCAAAGCGTCCCGCAAACACCACTGTAATGGCGAGGAAGAAAAGCAAGCAACAAGGGGTCGGCCAGAAGGAGCTTGTGCCTGGACAGCAGACCGCACCGAAGAGCTCTGTCTCTCCCGGCGATGCAGCTGGCGGTGGCGGCGGAGGAGATGCTGGGTTGGATAGGCTGGCGAACACCAGGGCGAACCAGGTAGCTAAAAAAGCAACCCATTTGTAAAGACTACCCGGCCTGTGTTCCTTCTCCACTCTGGTAATCCAAACAGAACCCTACTGTTCTTTTTAATTTAATTAACGAAAACCGCTGAGGTAAAATTAAATGCATTCGCTCCGTACTTGAAAGCTATTTCACACTTGATGTACTTGTCGTGGATGTGGAGCGTGATAGCGTTGGATGTGCAGGTCAACAAATAAGCTGAATTAAGGGAGGAGGATCCGGGAGCTCTGCAGCCCATCTCTTGTGTCGGACAGGTGACATTGTACCTCATACAGGTCGTCCCATTTCCAGCCTTTACAACTCTTCATCCGCCCAGCTAACGTTAGCCTCAAGGCTAGTCAGTGTGCTGCAAACGTGCTTCATCCCTGTGTGCAGGAGCGCTCTGCAAGCACAAGCTAACAGCTTAGCAGTCCACCGGGCTACAGGAGAGAACGGGTTAAAAATTATTATGCCAAATCTCAGTTATGGTTTTCTTTTTTCCGTCGTGTCTTGTTTTTTATTATCTATTTGGGAGGTGAAAACTTTGACTGTAAATGCATCAGTTTGTTAGGTCGTAATGAGCCCGTCATTTGCACCGAGCATCTAAAATGATGTCAAAACCACACGATTTGACTCAGATTTACCATTGTTTCTTTTTTAATTAAATTATAAAATATAACTCCAGCTGGTGCGAATTTTGCTGAGTCTGGGTCAGTTCCACTCAAACAAGCCTTAAAACTATATTATTTATTTATAATCTGTTTTCCCTTTTTACTATTATAATAAGAAGTAATAACAGTAAAACAGAACATGTTGAAGTTTATGTGATTCTTTTAAACAGTAGTGTGTAGTTTTGTTTATTTTTTTTCTTACAAATCATGAAACATTACTTATATTGTGACATATATAGCTAGATGTGACTTACATCTAGCTATATATGATTTGTAATCATGTGATTCAGTGTTATACATACACAGAATTGTAGTTGACTTCTGTTGACATTTGTTAATTTATTGATACCCCACGATTATGGTCATCAATATCTCTCTTTTTTTCTTTTTTGCTGAATCAGTGAGTGGAGCTCAGAGAAATGCAATGCTCCAAAAATGTAACCAATCTGAAATACTTCTTATGCCATGAAACTCCACATAGACAGTTCAAAACAAACCGAACATTACATCTCCTTACCGACTATTCTGGTTTCTATTGGTCAAATCCATGTTTAGTAATACAGTTTCAAAGGCTTTTTGACAATCTAAACAGATTCTCGTAAAACCGTGACATTATTCTTAAACTTAATGAATCTGCAGAGTGGTTAAAGAGGGTTTACGAAAGGTTTTTAAAAGTCAAAAAGATAATTCTTATAGTTTTAGGTTCTGGAAAGTGCACGTATGTCCAGTTAATTCCTAACTTTGTGTCTTCTTCATTAGCGTCTGTTTTTGTTCTGTGATTAGTAGCTCTTGCTGAGGATTTAGTTATTGCTTGTGAAATTGTGTTTCATCTCCTGTGACTAAACTATGACTCCCATGTTGCAGGGAAGCAATAAACTCGGCTGAAAAAAATAATGATTACATAATGTACAGTGTACTGTAGGTCCGGAAGGTAAGGGAACCCAGCTGTAAACAATTTACGTTGACAGTGTTGCATTAATTGTCCACTCGCTTTGTTCTCTGAATTTGTATTTTTCAAGTTCTGAGTCAGGAAAACAACCAGAACGCTCCCTAAAGTCAGTCTTTGGACCAGAAAAGCTGGAGCTGTTGAAGAAACTCTGAGTTTAAGATCTCACACAGTTGCCCATATTAACCATTTATTAGCGCTTCATTAAACCAGGGCAACACAGCAAAATATCTGTTTGCGAATATGTTCCTTTAGTGTTTTAATACAGGAAGTTGAAAGAAGTAGGCTCGTAGTTGTTGGTGCGAAAAGAAAAGGCAAATCCCTCAGTTTTCCCTCTTGCAACCAGAACCCTCTAACTCAGGTGTGACTCCCTGCTCTGAAATCTGAGACTACTTGAACGCAGATATAACTCGTTGTAATCAACTAAGTAAAATATGTATTAACTAGTGAGTGTTATTTTTTTCCATGTAATTCTTAGATTTAACTCACAATGACATCAGAAAGGTTTCCAGTGATGTTCCATTTAGCCTTTTGAAACACAAAGAAACACTCATTTCATTACTTTTCTAATAAGGCACTCAGTTGTGTTTCTGTTTTTTTTTTTTGTATTTAATCTTCCTTCCAATAATTGTAAATGAAAAAAAAAAGACTTTGCTCCTTACTGGCATCACTCTTTCTTTGCAGTATTTAAAATTGCTGGCCAGTGCAGATCATAAAGCCCTACACACTGCAGAGCCCCTGAAGTCTGTCTTGTGATATTAAACCATAGGATTTAAAATTAACTTGGCAAGTGTGTGACACTATAGGGCTGTTATTAAGCGCAATGTTCATTTAAATTGTGGTTCAAATCTTTGAGATGATTTAAAGCAAACTGAGTTTTGTGCAGACATTGCAAGAAATATCTCAGCCAAAATGATGGTATCAGAATATAAAGGAGCAATGATGGCTGTCTGTTCATCGAGTACTACGGGTCTCAAAGAGAAGAATAAACAAGAGGGAAGTATTCAAATGATAAAACAAACAAAGACTGAGTAGTAGTTAGGTCAAATAAAAAGCAAACAACTCTTCTGATGCTTTGAAGTTTTCTGTTTATATTCACCTGTCTTCAAATTGGTTCAACTTCATTATGGCGCCATGTGAAGTCGGGCTGTAATTCCACAGTAACGGTAATCACTTTCTTTCTGTCTGTGTCTGCCCAGCCCATGCACACCTGCTGCCTGCTGTGCCATCGAGAATTCAAGGACTGGGGAGCGGGTTCTGTCAACGGGCTTCCCGCCGGCCACGGGACGAAGCTGGCCGACGCGGTGCCTGCACTCTCCCAGGCCTTATTGCGGGAGGCGCCGGGTCGAAAGCTGGCCGACGCGGTGCCCTCGCTGTCCCAGTCCCTGCTGGGAGAGGTGCCTCTGTGGATCTGTCAGAGCTGCTGCAAGAGTGTGGAGGAGGAGGAGAGAAGGAGCACGCAGGAGCAGCCCTCATCGGTACATTAAACAAAAAAAAAAAAAACATGAAACGGTTTGGCTCAGGGGAAGTTTTATTCTGCTCCTGTTTTCTTATATTTGGACAATGTTTGGTTGTTTTAATTACTAAGTTTTGATTACTAATGCGTGTGGGAGAACCTCTTTTTGTTTTGCTTCATATGGGGATGCAGGTTCTGAAAAATCTGATTTGACTCCCCCCCCCCCCAATTGCTGAATGCATTAAAACTAAGAACTTCCATCTTTCTTTGGTCCATGATGCATCACCCAACAGCATGCACTTAAATGCCCTTTTTTCAGCTAACTAACTGATGCATAATTGGGCATAATCAAGTATTTTCTTTTAGTTTTCCACTGGATGCAAAACAACATCTAACATGGAACCTGCAGCACATTTTTTCAGTTTTATTTGTCCTGAGAAAAATAAAAGTGGAATTGCTCAAACTCATAATTAGCTGCTCAGACCTTAAATAAAAACAGATAGTGCTGTGTCAGAAAAAAGTCTAATGTGTGCACTTTCAGTTCAAATTGTAAATATGTTAAACGTTAGAAAAACAAGAAGCGGTCTTTTTTACTGTTTGTTTTTTTCTCATTAAAATAGTTTTAATGCATTTCTAAGCCGTTTGACCTTTATCTCACTCTCTTGCCGGGTTCTTTTGCTGCCAAGACTCGAGTCAATAAAAGAAGGCCAGATGAGTAACTAATTGGTGTTCTGTTTTGTGTATTTCTTTCAAACAAGGTACCATTGTCACACTCTTCCTCCTGTAAGTCCCAAAGCTGTGGGAACGGTTACCCGGAGCAAAGTACTGTAGACTGGGACCCGAGTTCCTTCCTGTCGGCCCACAAACTGTCAGGTCTCTGGAACTCGGCCCACTCCAATGGAGGCGAGCACTGCAACCACAACACTTCTTCGCACTCACAAGGTCTGTCATCACAAGGTAAGGAACAAAGGCATCAATGACACACACACGCACACACACACACACACACACACACACACACACACACACACACACACACACACACACACACACACACACACACACACACACACACACACACACACACACACACACACACACACACACACAGTGATGGCTGAAGGTTTCTCCAGGCTTGAGATCCAGATGTTGAGTTGGTGGTGGTGGTGGTGTTGTTGTTCAGAGGAAACTGAAGTTAGTTTTATTGGTTGGCATCTTTGCTCTGCTGCACCTAAAGAGGGCGAAAATAAAGTTTTGGCTCAGAATTATTGCAGGTAAAATGATGTTTGCAGAAAGGAGGTTGGCTAAACCAAACTCTAAATTAAAGCTTTTATTCATAACTACACAGTTACTGCATAGGTAGGCTGTTCTTTTTTAGTTATTAACGAATGACAGTGATAACATAAGAAAATAAAAAAGATGAAATAGTGACTCAACTATTGATCAGCCAATGAACGAAATAGACTTGATTCAATGATCGCCAGGTCAAATACTGAAAAGTTAAATGCTGTTCTCTGGCATCGACAAATGTTATGCATGTTGGATACATGTTTTTGTTTTCAGTTGAGGAAACATCTTTGCGTTTAATTGCTGAATTAAAACTAGTTTATCCTAAGTTGTTATCGAACCTTAAAGAATGTCACTGGTCTTTCAGGCAGCGAAGGTTTGATCAGAGTGTGATGCAGGAGCTGCTCTGTCTTAAACTTGTTCAACAACTGAGAAACATTTAAATGGACAAGATCATTTATTGTTCATCATTTCCAACTTTTTAATGGTTGGGAAGGAATAGAACCAGCAGTTTATTGCTCCTCCCAAACTTTCACAACTCAAAAACAAAAAGCATCCCAAAGAGTAAACTTCTTAAATGCGTAGTAGAGATTACTCCAAAAACAACTACATATCATCTCTTAACAGTATTGCAAAATGGGTGACATCTACTATTGTTTTCTGGTTTATCAACAATTCGTAGTCAGTATCTGAGTATTAAATAAGTACACAGCATTTGCATTTTCGTCTAAACCAACTCTTCAATTTTAGCCCCTACTTTAGTCTTTGTTGCAGAGTTTACCTTAAATAGACCAGAGTTCCTGTAGCTCTGGTCTAGAAAACAAAAAATTTGAATTGGTAATGTAAGATTGAGGCTTAAACATGGAAAGTGAAAGTAGTCAAATGATGCTTGTATGCATCATGAAGTCGCATGTCATTCTTGAAAGGTTTAATTTGTTTAGTGAATAAGAAGCAAAGGGTGCAGAGCACTGACACCACACCGACGGAGCAACATGAATAAGAAAGGAACAAGGCATGTCAACGTCTAGTGTCTTTCTACATCAGTTATGAGTAAGTCAACATTTTAAAATGTGTAAGCTGGACTCAAACGTGTCAAAAACACTTGTGTCAGCTTGTCGTCTTTTAGTAGAAACAATAATAATTAGTTATAGTTGGACAGTTAAACGTCCCCTCAAAGAAAAGAGACGATTTCACAAAGCAAACTCTAATCCTGAATGACTCCTACATGCTTCTTTCTGTTATTGATGGTTCAATTACACCAAAAGGTCCGACGCTTATTACTGTTTCTATGCATTGATCGGTGCGAGCTAAGGGGATGCACAGCTATTAAACCCTCTGTTATCTGAGATATTTTAAACACGCTTCTATTTACAGGGCTAACAGCCTGTCACGAAAAACGGGGGCTTCACGAAGCACCCGGAAAATCGGCAAAAACCTCAAGTCCCAAAGTCTGTCCCTACAGTCACCCGTCGTCCCAGAATTCCAGTGGATCCTCTGCTGGGAACGCCCAGTCTACCTCAGCAGACCTCTGTAAGACCACTCCCAAGCACTTCAAGACCATGTGCCGTCGACCAACGCCACCAGGTATTTTGTTTTGTTTAGTTTGAGTCAAGCAGTCTTGTTAAAAGTAGTAACGTACCGATGAAATATTTTGCTGCCAGTTTTCAGTTTCTGACTTTATTCACGCACAGGGTAATTAAAAGGGCTTTCAAGGAAAGGCTCTTGGTGTTTTGTAGAACGAAAGCAACCAGAATGTGCGGTTGCTTACCATCTTGATCAAATAAGACCGCTAACTGGAAGTAGCATGTGAAGTTTTTTTTCTTTATCTTACATAAGCAACTGCTGAAGAGGAACAATCTTTTGGTGAAATAAAAAAAATTAAAAAACTGTATTTGTCTTAGGAACAAATATGGTGGAAAGTTTAATTTTATCCAACTGAATTCTTTACATTATGTCACTAATTAAGTTATGTTTTTTTCTTTGTATAAAAAAAGGATTTACTTAGTCGTTTTGTATGTGACTAAATAAAAGTACAGCATTTGTTTCAACACGGAAAACATTCTTAAGTATTTTTTAATAAAAAAAAAAACAGTTTAATTTATCATTATCTTAAGCAAATGTAATTCTATCACTATTATTACTTCCCAAGTTATATCTGACATGCAAAAACACATCCATTGTAGCGACATATAAAATGTCCCAGAGATGTAATTTTTACAAATTAATTACAAATGAGATGTAGGAATTTGCTCATTTGTAATTCCTGCAGTCGATCAATGTATATAACCTAGAGCTCATTTTGTTGTCCAGGGGAAGCCTTTCATCCCAGTGACCACCATCAACATGCAGACTTGTCGGTACCGCCCAACAGTCCCACCGGTCTCTCCTCCCAGCATTCCTCCCTCCTGCCCCCAAAGCCAAACTCTGGACAGCACGGCCACGTCACCTCGTCCTGCGGCGCTGGCGTGGCGGCCCAGACTTCTTTCTCCCCGCTGGTACCAAACCTCCACAACACCACAGCCAAACTCAACTCCCCGAGTCCAGACAGCCCGACATCAGTTCACAAACCCAGTTCATGCAAAAACTCCCACATTCCTGCGGTAAACACACAACACAGCAAACTAGGAACGTCTCTAATGGGCTGTAACCACTCTTGCAACGGACACAACCCGGGAACTGTGGCCGCTTCAAATGTAGGGCATCTGACGGCCGGAGCCTGCAGGTTAGAACCGGTGCCTCTGCTTATGTGAAATTAGAAAAATTCTGTATTTTTTGAAAGTAAAGATGTATTTTTTTGGGGGGGGGTTCTTTTGCAGGGATCAGGCATGTAAAGGGCACAAAGTGACAAATGGGACATTGTGCCACCCGTCGTCTGAGCTGGAAGAAGGTGAGGATGAAGACAGCAGCTCTGAGAGGAGCTCCTGTGCCTCCTCTTCAACCAATCAGAAGGACGGGAAATACTGTGACTGCTGCTACTGCGAGTTCTTTGGACACAATGCGGTAGATTTGCTTTTCCTTCCTTAAAGCTAGAAAGCAAGAAATGGAAAGCATTTGCTTTGCCAAACATGCGTCACATTTAAACATGTTTAACATCTTGCAGCCTCCAGCTGCACCAACCAGCAGAAACTACGCCGAGATCCGCGAGAAGCTTCGCTCACGCCTAACGCGACGTAAGGAGGAGCTGCCTCAACGTCAGGATGCAGAGCTGAACGCAGTCGGTGCCATTGACAACAGGGACGTGGACGAGCTGCTGGACTTCATAAACAGCTCGGAGCCTAAACCAGTCAACAGTGCCAAGGCTGCCAAGAGGGCTCGACACAAACAAAAGAAAAAGGTGTGCTGACCTTGGAAAAAGCTGCTCAAGTTCTGTCGCAAATCGTTACCTGTGAATTTTAAACAAAACCTATAGATGTGGTTTATTTTAAAGGTTAAAGCTCAAATCTTTGTCCGGCAATAGAAGGTCAAGTCAATTGTGAGCATATTTGTAACTTCAGATTTCATTTTGTCATGGTAAAAAACACGATAAACCGTGATCTAGGACAATTTAACGAGCTTCAACCATTCTTGACTTCCCAGTACTGATAATACTTAAGTTGACTCCACCAAACATACTTCTTGTGATCTTGGCCAAAAAGATAAATATTGTGCTCGATATAGTTTTGCCTGCAAAATGCATTTGAGCTTGAAGGTGTCTGCTTTGGAGCAGATGCTTCTTTTTGGACAAGTCGTCTCCAACCCATGTTGATGTTTAACTGGACATGTGGTGAGCCAGCCTGTTCAAACCTGTGATAAAATGAATTGTATTGTTCTTGGACATCATAACTAACATAGTTTTATCTGAAGGGAACAGCCTGGGTCAGAAGGTTGAAACTCAGTTACTCAAAAGCCAGGTCCAGGTCTTAGTGGGAGTGCATGTATAATCTTGAACCTCTGTAGATTAGAAAAAACCCTGCAATAAATTCAAACCTGCATCTCAATTTTGATACCACAAATTATATGTTGAGGTATCAAGCCGCTGCAACATTAAACGATTCCAATAAGTAATCAATAAGCCAGGATCAATGACATTCATGTAGATGAGTGCATCTCTAAGGTGGTTCTGCATTGCGTGTTATGTGTTTGTACTTAAGTCTGCTCCTGAACCTGTTTCCTCTTATGATGCAGGAAAAAGCTCAGCAGGTTAACACGGGTCCTGCTGGCAGTGAACCCCAGTCCGGTGCGCCCGAGGAGCCCGTAGACGAGCCCATCCCCGACGGCCCTGAAGCAAGTCGGCTGCTTGACTGGCCTCAGCTGGAACTTGAGCGAGTCAACAGTTTTCTCACAAGTCGACTGGAAGAGATCAAGAACACCATCAAAGACTCGATCCGGGCCTCGTTCAGCATGTACGACCTCAACCTGGACGTCAATGACTTTCCCAAGAAGGCGGCTACATTGGAGGGAAACCACCTGCTGTCCCATCTCAACGGTTCCTCTGACTTGCAGCAGATAGACCTGGACCTGTCTCCTCTCTCGCTGGGAAGCTTTAAGAGCCACCTGGACCTGGTTAACGGATGGGAGGACACGAATATGTCCTCTTCTCCCAACGCTGCTGCCAACACCCAATCAGGTGTCAGTGCTGCTTCAAAGGACGCCCAGCGGTTGCACACTACAAGCAGTCTCTCAAAGCTTGCTAGAGTTCGCTCCCCAGAAAGATGCACTTCAGCTGGATCTGACAGTTTGCCAGAGGTGCCAGCCCAAGCGACGGCAAAATCAAAGGAGGACGCTCCTGACCCCAAGAGCACTGGAAACGTCGGCGCAAAGTCGAAGAAGAATAAAAAGCAGCAGCTAAAACAGGAGCAGTCGGTGTTGGAGCAAAACTCTGTCAGACCAACCAAAGCTGCCTCTGGGAACGAAGCACAGAAAACCAATGAGTCTAAAGACACGGTGTCTCACGGCTCAAAGGCTGGGAGCAAACAGCCTCAGCAGCCAGCAGACAACCAGAAGAACGGGCCTAAGAAAGCCGAGGAGGGGAGGTCGTCCAAACACGTGTCAAACGGAGCAAACGGCCTTGTGGGTGCACCAAGGGGGAAAACTGACATGGAGACCCGAGGAGGTCGATCCGAGCAGGAATCAGAGAGCAAAGCTCCCGCCTGCGTTCCTCCAAATGGGCCTCCACAGCAACAACCCAAGGGGAAAAATAAGAAGAACAAGAATAAGGGAGAAAAGTCCAACAGTGCTATTGGTACGGGGGCAACAGCTTTGTCTTTACCACATTATGTTGGATTTGAGTCGTCCCATCTAATGTTGCATCTTTATGTCACTTCTTCAGATGATGTATTTCTCCCTAAAGATGTGGATCCCACAGAAATGGATGAGATTGATCGGGAAGTTGAATACTTTAAAAGGTAATCACAATAGAGCTGTTTAAAAAATATATTAAAAATCGGGTTTTAGTTTGAACCATACATGCACTAATCAGAATTTTGAGCTCGGATTCCAGTCTTTGGGTTTTATAAAGCTTTGAGCTGCTGATGCTAATTCTTACCTTTTTTTATTTTTTTTCTTTATCAAAAAAACGGCATGATAAATGAACAGTATTGAAGATTCCTGACTGAATGTAGTGTACAGTGCTTTGGAGTCCTCTGGACTAGCTAAATCACTACACAAGTACAGGCCATTTGCTACTCTGTTTTACCAATTGTCAGAGTTAGCATAGATAAATAAAACAAATTTGGGGGGAGTGTAAACCTTTAACTCTGAGATTTCTAAAAGGTTGCCCTATTTTGGAATCAACAGTGGTATGTTGAACAAAAGCTAAATGAATAAAACCAAACATGTCTGTTTTACTATGTTGAGCCTTCCTGTTATCTATTTAGAGAGTAGCTTTTCACACATATAGTTTTAGGATTCTTTTTTTCTTCCTTAATAATTAACAACTTCATTTAATGTTCTGAAACACTGAAGTGTGACAATCTTGCAAAAACAGGAAATCAGGATGGAGACAAACACTTTTTCACACCACTGTACATTTCTGTGATTTTCTAACTTCATTTTGAAGAACTCGGTGGTTCTGGTAAAAGTTACATTTGAGTCTTCTTCAGTCAGTAAGCAAAGCAATTCCACATGGAAACGTGTTGTTTGGTTGAACCGGTAGGTCTTACTCAAGTGATCTCTGATCAGAAAAATAACCGATTTTTGAGTTTTTGAGTTCAAGATGAACATCTGCTGATTTCTCTGTTCGTATCTGACAGTGTTAGCCTTATTTGCATCACTAATCCAGTTTTCTCACTTCCTATTTTTCATATCTTTGCTTCTCATAGGTTCTGTCTTGATTCAGCAAAGCAAACTCGCCAGAAAGTAGCAGTGAACTGGTCCAACTTCAGCCTCAAAAAGGTTCCTTCCAATGCAGCTCAATAACTCGGATGAAATTCAGAGGTGAAGAAATAAAAAAATTCTTCACATAACAAACTCTCTCAGCAGAGCCCGGTTTGGCCTGAGCCCTTCTCTCATTCCCAGTTTTCTTCTCCTGATAAAGCCAAGGGACCCTGGTTTTAAAAATCTTGCTCTTCACTAAAAAGACTGAAACGCGACTCGTGGCCGTGAAGCCACCTGGCGCTCTCAAGGCCAACTCTGCCCTTTTGCCATGATTGCAATGTGGACCGAATGAGTGACACAGAGACGGAGAAAAGTCTGTTGATTCAACTGCATCCATGTGCTTACGTATGTAGTATGTAAACAATTAAATAAAATAAATGGTTTTATCACAAATCTGCGAAATTTTAACGTTGTTAAACTGATTAATTGCAATGAAGTCAAAAGGAACTGGTGCTTATCATCCATCACAACCTGCAGTCTAATCCAAATATGCCAATAATGTACAGTTGTCAGAATGGAGCACAATATAATAGTTTGAACTAATATGAAGAAAACACAGCTCTACCATCCTAAGTTACAGTTATAACAGGATGCGCCGCTTTTAGTCTCAGAGAGACTGACGTCCGTCCTGGCTCTGAATTGGACACCGATATTGATTACGATCAACAATCTACCTTCCTCTTGACCTACCTGCTAGACTTTCTTGTTATGAAATTGAAAAAAATAATAATAATACAGCATGTTTTTTTAAAACAATAGATATGAGAGCAACACTAATAATATTCATGTCGTCACTTATTAAATTTAGTTTTTTTTTTTTTTTTTTTTTTTTTACATTTGGCCTATGGGATGCATGATAAATGTGATTTCTATCAGCCCCCCCTGCAGATGCATCCCTGTGCATGATGAAAAGGAACTAAACTCTTTGCTCCTATCTTGTATTGGAAAATTGTGTTGCTTCAGTGTCGGTCCCTCTTTGGTGTTAGTTATGAAGAACTACGATATCCAATACACTCTGAGACTATGTGTTGAAGAAACCCCTTTGCCATGAAGTGCTTATTCTCTAAACTGCTATTTCAGCCCCTGCTTGGCAGCGCACTGTGCAATGTTCACTCCAGCATTGGACACACATTGTTTGTTGCAGTTAATTTAAATGCTTGTACATACTGAGTGAATATTTTTGGCCCCTTTGAGTCTTTTTCTTACCTTCCTGAGGGTTGTTTGTGTATATGTGTGAGCGTCATTTTTCATCCATAATGCTCTGACCTGTACTGTTAACTTGACGCCCTCCTCCCAAGTGTTTTCTTGGCAAAAATAATAGAGACGGACCTTTAGGACACGAGCCTTTGGCTTTACACCGGTATCAATGTTTTTTGCCTGATGGCTTTCATGAAGATGGATGATTTTTTTTATTATTATTTTAAATCTGTGCTGAAATTCTGTTTTAATGTAACATCTCTGATGCTTTCCAGGTTATACTCAACTAGAAAAGATTACCTTAATGTTTCGAATGTAGATTTATACTATACCAATAACAGCCAAGTGTATGTTGGCTTGTTTCTTTTTTTAATTCACTTTTGATACTGTGAAAAAAAATCTTTCGTTCGGAAAGATTAAAACAATACAGTTTTGACAAAATCCGGTGTGGTGTTCATCTTTTTAATTTTGGCTCATGCCTGTATCCGTACCGCTGTCTCGCCTGTTTGGAAGATGTGGCTCCGGTTGATCTGACCCTCCTGGCGTTCCGTACAGTAGTAGCTTCTGTTGTGTGAACAGGAAGAGTTGATATATTGAATCAAGTTATTGTATTATGATCTGTAGCTAACTCATAAGATATACAGAGTAAAGTTACGTAAATATTAAATAAAATGGAGACCGAAAATCGGACTCTAAAGGTAAGTTGAGATCAAACTACGGGTGATAAACGGGTGAAGCTAGCTAAGGGAAGCTAATATGGACATGCTAACAAGTTTTTTTTTAATCAGTGAAGGTCTGTGCATATTTTCACCTAAGATAGTACATTTAAATGTACATAAAATCACGCAGAAAGTGTAAAAATACATTTTTGTAATATGGTGCAGGTATTGATACTAAACTATATCAACACGGGCCTTACAAAGTGAGCTATCCGTGTTACGTGTACAGTTTTGACTTTTCGAAGGCTGTACGATTATCAGTGTCTGCTTCTATTTTAATGTAAATACGGTGGTGAAATTTAAAACTGAGAGGCGTATCTGTGTTAGAGAGCATTTCTTGGAGGCTTGAAAGTTGATGTATGTACCAGCTTCAATTACAAAAATTGACGGGCGCTACGAACAACTGTCTATACGACGCTAATATGAATTTAAATTCCTGAAATGAATCATTCAGCCACAATGTACAATGTTCATAATTTTGCTTTTGAATTATCATGGCATCTGTCATTTGTTTTTCCAGAGATCCCATGGAGGTGAAGAAAAGTCTGCCTCAGAAGAATCGGAAGATGATGATTATGTCCCATATGTTCCAGTCAAAATTAGGAAACAACAAATGGTGAGTTATCTTGCATTAGTAATGTTACAAAACAAAGAAATGACAAGTCTGTCTGCAAATTTAATGTTTAGGTTCTTGTTTTCACGTGACCAAATGACCTTACATTAACCTTTTTTCTTAATATTTATTAAACCCTTTCCCCCCCTTATAGTAATTCCATTATGAAACCACACACTAATAATTTTCATCTTTTTACTTCATTATTATTGTAATAATCTGAATCTTGGGGGGTAAAAATCCTGTCAAAGTCGGGTAAATGAATATTAAGGGTCTGTTAGGCCTTTAATATTTTGAGTTGCTTAACTTTATGTTGCGCAGTTGTCCTTTAAGTAAGTATGTAGTCAAGCTTTTTGAATGTTTACAGCTCCAGAAGATGCTACGGCTGCGCGGAAAGGCCGTAGATGACGAGCAGAAGGATAGCGGAGAGGAACAAAGGGATGAAGAGGAGGGCCTTGGTCCACGCTCCAATGTTAGTCTCCTCGACCAACATCAACACCTCAAGGAGAAAGCAGAAGGTTCGGAGCAGAGCTTGTCCATGTAACAACACTTGTCTCTACTTTCTGTCTTTACTTTAAGGGATCTGTAACAGTTTTTACTTGTCTGTGTATGCAGCCCGTAAGGAGTCTGCAAAAGAGAAACAGCTGAAGGAGGAAGAGAAGATTCTGGAAAGCGTGGCTGAGGGCAGAGGTACGTTACCACAACCAAGACCCTCAGAAGTCAGAATTGAGAAACGTGTAGATGACACAACTAATTGCACAAACTCAAATCTCTTCTTTTAGCTCTGATGTCTGTAAAGGAAATGGCCAAAGGTATCATATATGATGACCCAATTAAAACAAGGTGAAACTTTACTTAATTAAGCTTTTTCTTGTGTTTGTTGGACTTCTTTTTTTTGGTGGTGGTGGGGGCTCATTTAACTGATTAATATTCATTCGTAGCTGGAAAGCACCACGATACATCCTAAATATGCCAAACACAAGACACGAGCGAGTCAGGAAGAAATTCCACATCCTGGTGGACGGAGAAGGCATCCCTTTTCCCATCAAAAGCTTCAGGGAGATGAAGTTTCCGCCAGGTGACGCCGCTCGACTCCTCCCACGTCAAAACTGCATCCTGTGGCTTCATGTCTCTCCTGTTAACACATTTCTGTTTTTGCATTTGCAGCAATTCTAAAAGGTTTAAAAAAGAAGGGGATTGTCCATCCAACCCCGATTCAGATACAAGGAATCCCCACAGTGTAAGTGATGCGATGATCTCTGCCAGGATTTAATGCATGTGAAACTGTTGATGAGCTGACAGCGCTTGTGTGTAGTCTGTCAGGTCGAGACATGATTGGCATCGCCTTCACGGGATCAGGAAAGACTTTGGTCTTCACTCTGCCAATCATCATGTTTGCCCTTGAGCAGGAGAAACGTCTGCCTTTTTTCAAGAGAGAGGGACCATATGGACTCATCATCTGTCCCTCAGTAAGACATGCCAGACTCGTTTGTTTTTGGGGGGGTTTTCTTGAAAAAAACGAGAGAAACAAACACCGGTTGATTATATGACTTCAAAAATTTATTTTTATTTGTACTTGATAAACCAAATTTTGGCAAATTACTTATTAAATAATAATTTCAGTGGGAATGTGCCCATTGTATTGTTGCAGGCAAATGAAGTTGAATGGGAGTAAAATAATAATGGAAATTAATAACTTTTATAGTTTTGTCCATTGTAAATGTGAGTAGAAATTATTCAGCAATAACAGACGATGAACGTGTTGAGTCTAAATAATTGTTGGGTTTGATTTCAGAGAGTTTATATTGTATTTATGTGAAAGAACCACATGATTTCCAAAAAGAAACGTTACTTTGAAAAGGCAAGTTGCAATCGACAGGTAAAACCCCTGGAAAAGGAGGATATCTGAATCAATTAGGAAAAGCCTGAACAATGCATCTCTACCATTTTGACTTGTTCAGAGCACATCTTAGTCCCCCTCATGTTTTTTTCAGTTTTAAACCTCAGTTACATAAGCAATGGAAAGTCTTTTACTTGTCATACAGTAAAACATCTGCAACCTTCCTCCTCCCCCAGCGAGAGTTGGCGAGGCAGACTCATGGCATCATAGAGTATTACTGCAAGCTGCTGGAAGAGGAAGGAGCTCCTCAGCTGCGCACAGCCCTCTGCATCGGAGGAATGTCTGTCAAGGAGCAGATGGAGGTGGTGAAACAGTAAGAAAGATTGAAAAATCTGTTCGCTGCCGTGCCGTTTGGAAGTGTTCAGCTACGTCATCCTGAGACAAACGCAGACACTCGAGAAGGGGTCCCTGTGAACCGTGTCACAAAGTGTAACGTCAAAAAGCAGAGTAGCGACTTGTATTTGAGGATCTTTTTATATTTGTCGTATTGTTTTCAGTGGCGTCCACATGATGGTCGCCACCCCTGGAAGGTTGATGGACCTGCTCCAAAAGAAGATGGTCAGTCTTGACATTTGCCGCTACTTGGCTCTGGATGAGGCGGACAGGATGATTGACATGGGGTTCGAAGAAGACATCCGGACCATATTTTCCTATTTTAAGGTGAGGCACTTGTGGTGTAAATAAGCGATGTTGGGGAATTGGACCAGCAACATGTTTTTATCAGGGCTGTCCAGGTTTGCGTCCTGAGAGCCACTGTCCTGCAACCGTTCTCAAATACACCTGAATCAAACGAATGGCTTCTAAGGAGGGAATTCAGTCATTTGTGTTGGACAAGGGATGTGCCTGAAAGTTGCAGGACAGTAGTTTTTGAGGACTGGACTTGGGCTCCTAGCTGATTAAAAGGAACGGGGTTTTGTGGAAAAGAAAAGTTAAATGGGTATTGTGGCCTAATGTGGTAGAAGTTTGAGGAGAGATTCATTTAGTGCAAATTGAAGTGCAACAGAACATGGAAAAAGTGAATTGCTGTAAATACTTTCTGGATGTACCATAAACATTTCCTGGTTTCTTAAATTATTTATGAAATACTTTATATATTGACAGACAAAGCCTTCTGTGATCGAAACACGTATCAGGATTATAAAACCAACCACATTTTGGAGATTCCAGGAGATTCCAGCTGTGTGGGAAAAAAATGACTTTTTTTGGCTCGAGCTAAAAGGTCCTTTTAAGACTTTCTGAAGCGACCTGGGCAAGTGTAGTTTAAGTAAGCGAGTGGTCAAATCTGGAGTGTTTGTTTTACAATACACACATCACAGTGCAGTTGTTGCAATTTTCATGTTCCTCTGATCGGTGAGCTGGTTGTTTTATTGTATATTTTAGTCACTGGATAGAAGTATTTTTTTTTTTTTTACATGCAGAAACATCTACATGCTTTCTGGTGACATTTCTCTGGAATAAACTTTCTTTTGCCTAAATTGTGTTTTCATTCTGGATTTCTCCTGATTGTATTTTTATTTTTTTGTTTTCTTTGTTTTTCATTGCCAAGTTGTGATTTTTCTCACACTCCTAAAGCTCTCAGAGGAAGGGAAAGTTAATCATCTAGAATTGGCCACGTTGTGTGTTCCAGCTGCTGCACTCAATCTGTGGACGCAGACCATTTTCTCCGTCTGTAAAATGCAAAGCAGCCTTCCTGATTTTGTGTGTTTTGTCTGCGTTTTCTAGGGACAAAGGCAGACCCTACTTTTCAGTGCTACTATGCCGAAGAAGATCCAGAACTTTGCCAAGAGTGCTCTGGTCAAACCGGTCACTATTAACGTGGGCCGAGCCGGAGCTGCGAGCTTGGATGTAATCCAGGTACGTTTTGTCTGTGTCGCTGTAAAGCTTCTCAAATCTTCTCATAGATTTCATCTTGAAGATTTTCATGAGCTTATTTAACTCCCCCCCCCCCCCAATGCAGGAAGTGGAATATGTCAAAGAGGAGGCCAAGATGGTGTACCTGCTGGAGTGCCTCCAGAAAACCCCACCTCCAGTAAGAATCTCGATGTACTATGCAAACATCCTGACAAAATGAGTGGATATACGTAGTCACCGTTTGTTTTGACAGGTGTTGATATTTGCTGAGAAAAAGGCCGACGTAGACGCCATCCACGAGTATTTGTTGCTTAAGGGAGTGGAGGCGGTGGCCATACACGGAGGAAAAGGTATGCAGAATCATGTCGATGCTGCTACATAAAGCTATTAGGAGACAAAAACGGTGAATGAAGGAGTGTTGAACCCAGCATGAGATTTTCTTCTAAAATCCGCTTGCATTACCTCTTTAATACCAGCAGATGTCGCCCTTCTTGCAAACACCACAAGGCTCAGTGAAGCAGTCACTAATCAGGTGTAAAAAAAACAAAGGTTTTATTTGTCGATTCTTTTTGCAGATCAGGAAGAAAGAACTAAAGCCATAGAAGCGTTCAAAGAAGGGAAGAAAGACGTTTTGGTTGCCACAGACGTTGCATCTAAAGGTCTCGATTTTCCAGCCATCCAGCATGTAGTGAACTACGACATGCCTGAGGAGATAGAAAACTACGGTAAAGAGGGATATATGCTGATCAATAAATCTACACAAGATTGTCACATTATGTAGTTGGGTGTGGACTTCTTCTTCTCTAATGTCTCTCTATCAAATTTTTGTTGTTTTAGTCCACAGAATAGGAAGAACCGGACGATCAGGCAAGACCGGTATTGCCACAACGTTCATCAATAAGGGCTGTGGTGAGGAAACATTACTTTTTTTCTTTTTTTTTAATCCAATCATTTATCCTCAAAATTGTTGTTCTTTTACTTTGCTGCAGATATTACAAATATCTGTTGTCCCCCCACCTCCATCTTTACAGTAGAGAAGTAAATTGTAGCTGTTTCAAGTGTTGTGCAGCCTCTAACAGGTTTTCTTCCAGGATTGCTCTGCATTAAACTTCGCTTCCTGCAGAATCACACTTTGCGTTTGTGTCGGACACTTGAGCAAACCTTTAACATTTTGAAAGCAAAATATAATTCTCACTCTGCGTAATGTTATTTAGCAAATCACTTCTATTTGCTAAATGTCACAAAAATGAGAGGGAACGTGTGTCAGAGACGTATTAATGTCTTTAAAGTCAGAAGTTTACGTGCGACTCCACAGCGTTTGGCAGCATTGCCTCTGAACTATCCGACTTGGGTCAAACCTTCTCGGTTTCCTTCCTGCTCTGGTGTAACCGAGTCCATTTTGTAGGCCGCGTGGCTCACACATGCCTTTTCAGATCTGCCCACAACTTCTCCATAGGACTGAGATCAGGACTTCGTGTTGGCCACGTCAAAACACTGCCTTTGTTGACCTTAAGCCACTTTTGTCTGTTTGCTCAGTGTTGTTCATTTGGAAGATCAATCTGCACCCAAGTTTTAACTTCCTGGATGATTGTTGTCGCTTTAATATTTCCACATAGTGGTCTTTCTTCATAATGCTATCTATTTTATGAAATTCAGTTTTTTCTGCAGCAAAACGGACCCATCACATAATTCAGTCAGAAGGGTGCAAGCAGCAACCCCCCTGTTTTTTCTTCTGGATGCCACTGTGGCTAAAAACTTCCACTTTAGTGTGATCAGATCACAGGGCATGTCTCTAAAATGTCCCTGTGTCTGCAAACTGCAGTCTGGCTTTTTATGTTTCTTTTGAAGTAAAGTCTTCTTCCTCGCCGAGTTTCCTTTCAGCCCATGTCGGTACAGAACACATTTCACTGCGGACAACGACACCGTCTTGCCAGCTTCGGCCAGCATCTTCACAAGGCTTTTGGCTTTAATTTTGGGGTCAGTTTTCACCTTTTGGGCCAAACCCGAGCGGTGTGACGGTTGGACGTTCCCACCACGTCTGTCCTCGCATATAAGACTTTGAACGGATGAACGCATCACCTGGAAGCATCTGGAAATGATTCCCCAAGGACGAACCAGAAATGTCCAAATCCATGACATTGTCAACTGGGTTTTCGCTAAAGAAACGGTAATCTTTCTTTATGCTAACTTCTGATTTTAAAGAGATCAGTAAATAAATCGGACGCATTCTTTTTCTCACTATTGTGGCATTTAGTAAATGGAAGTAGATCTGGCCATTCTGAGCTGAAACAAACCTTATCTAACTTCAGACAGTAAGAAAAAAAAAAAGGTGTTTCTATGCTTTTATTCGGTGTATGTAAACTTCAATGCTACAATGACAAATTTGTTGTGTGAAAGCGAGATACAGTGATGGTGCCTAATGAAAGTGCTGCAGAATCGTCCTGACCAAATCTTCATCTGTCTGAGGACGTTGGTCCTCCAGTGGCTACTGGATCCAGACATTAAGAAGCACCCAACTCTGCAGCCCAAGCGACTGTTTTCTGTTCATTATCAGTGAGGAAGTGCTTGATGACGGGAAACGGAGTAAATCTGTCCACCACAAGCCGTTTTAGAAAACGAAGCTCCTAAAGTAAACTCAAATGGCATTCACCAAATGGAAAATACCAGCTGGCAAGTTCCTGTAAAATGGTTCTATTTTAATGTTAGATTTGTAGGTTCACGTTTTTAGGGTAATTTTAGTGGAACAAAATAGACGCAAACCGCTCAGACGTGGTCGACGGAAGTAATGAGTATTAGAGCAATGTGGTGGAGGAATAAGTAAAGTAAAATGTAGCAAGTTTTTTACCCAGAAATGCTTCTCAAATAAAGCACAAATGCTCCAAAAACTGTATTTAAGTGCAGTACGTAAGTAGATTTATTTGATTCCTGCCCACATCTGGTAACGACCAACATGGAGGAGCTGATGAAAGTTAACTGCAGGGTGAAACCAGCCAGGCTTCAGGGGAAAAAAAAGAACTTGTGACTTTAGCTGGCCTTGAACTCAGCGGCGTTCGTCTCGCCTCTCCTGACAGACGAGTCTGTGCTGATGGACCTGAAAGCTCTGCTGGTCGAAGCCAAACAGAAGGTTCCCCCAGTCCTCCAGGTGCTCCAGACGGGCGACGAGACCATGCTGGACATTGGAGGTGAGCTTCTTTGTTGTGACATAATCGTCTCACTGCGCCGTGTGGCATTAGCGGGTTTATGCTAACGCGTCCTGCTGCCGTGTCTTCCCAGGGGAGAGGGGCTGCACGTTCTGCGGCGGTCTCGGCCATCGTATTACCGACTGTCCCAAGCTGGAGGCCATGCAGACCAAGCAGGTCACCAACATCGGTCGGAAAGACTACCTGGCTCATAGCTCGATGGACTTTTAAACGCTATCTTCGTTTCGTTTTTTTTTTTTTTTTTACAAGAATGCAAGTTGTTCTGATGTAGGTGAAAATATTTCTGCGGAAACTTTGCACTTACATGTAATGTCTCTGAATTGAGGAAGTTTATTTTACCACCCTCCTCTAGATCTGTTAGACAGAAGTGATTGTTTGTTTCTTTTCCTCTTAAGTTACTTGCTGTGAATATGTTTTTTTTTTTTTTTTTTTAAATGCCGCTAGTGTCATCTGAACTGTAAATAAAACCTTTATATTTTACATGATCTTTTTGTATTATGTACAAAATTGAAGAAGTGTCGCTGAGTTTTTTTTTTTTCTACGAGGAAGTTGATGTGGTTGCAAAATAATTCAAAGGGAAGTTTGACTCAAGAAAACAGCAGCACACACAACTTGTGTGTCCTTTCTTTTGTAACAGGTTGCAGATGATGATTTTTTTTTTTTAACTCCTCCTGTCAGGGACACAGGTCGACGGCGGCAGCATGACAGCAGTTCATGACGTCAAGGAAAAAGTCAGACTTGTGGTAGAGGAGGCCTAATTTTAACCTCATCACTTGTCACATTTTTTGCCACATCGCAGCAACTGCTGTCGGCGTGTGAACAGTTTTCATCCAAAGCGTACGAGCATGGAGGTCATTTTCAAAGAGGGGATGCTGCATCTTCAAGGGGCCAAGTTTGGGAAAGTAAGTTTGAACCTTTTGCCATTCGATAAAGAATGAGAAATCCTCCGTGAAATGCGGCGATTGAGTGTCCAGTTCTCATAAAAGGTGGAAAAGTTAAAACGTACGTAGTGCTGCTGCATGCGAACGCTTTCACAGTGTTGGCATTTGTGTTACAGCACCGTGTATGGCACAACGTTCTACTTTTTAAGATTATTTAAAAAAAATAATATAGATGTCAATGCTGCTATCAGATTATTAATCTTATCAAGCATAGATCTACTCCAAATATTACAAAGCTTTACAAACTAGATTGCATTTGATTTACTACATGTCACTAGTACAAGGCAGCAGAATGTTCTCTGTCGCTCCTCTGCAGTAACAATGGGCTGATGTGAAAACTCATGTTGAATTGCATTTACCTGTATGATTTTGTTTTTATTTCTAGGAGGATTTAGAGGTTAAATGACTGATAAAAAAAATAATACATGGTATTTCTGCAGAAGCAGAAATCTGCGTTGTAAGTTCCATTTCGGCTTACTCCATCGCAATAAATAGACATGCAAATATAAAATGTAAAAATAACTGCAGCAGCCACATGAAAATAGCACACAGAGTTCAGTAAATTCAGAATTCAACACATGCATACAGGATTGTGTATTTATTTACATGTCTGCAGTGCCAAGAAAAAAAACAAAAAAACATTTCCCCCCCATCTCTTACAAATTTGTTCTGTTTCTGCTTTTTGGCGAATGTGAGAAATGTCTTTTTCTTCTTACTCCCAGGAACTCACTCTAAAGCTATGAAAATATTCTTGATGTAGCTACAATAACGACAAGTAAACATTATTGAGAATATCTCTGCCACACAATGATGTAACTTTACAGGCAGCATTTTTTTCAGCTCAGTTGATAAAGTGTTCATCTAAGTTTGCCTATAGCAGTGTATGAAGGTTCTGACACCGTCGGTGAGTCTTGAACGCTGACCGTAGCTGCGGCAAGTGAGATCTGCGATACTTGAAATGTTGTTTTGGTTGCTTTTGTGACCTCATGGATGAGTTGTCGATGCGGTCTTGAGATACTTTTGGCCACTCCTAGAGAGGTTCAGCAATGTTTTGTGTTTTTATTCTTTGTGGGGTTTTTTTCCTCTCTTCATTGCTGGAGTTCTGAAACCTTTGAAGGAAATGAGCTTGTAACTCTTTCCAGACTGATGGATGTCAATACCTTTCTCATCTGTTTCTGAGTTTGTGGCATGAGGTGTTGCTTGTAGAGGTCTTTCACCCTGCATCGTGGTGTTGGAGAGCTGCTATTTAAGCTTTTTCTTGATTCTATGACTCTGGCAGGAATCGAGCCTCCGTTGCTACTCAAACTAAAACCAACTTTACAAAAGAAATCATGGTAAAGTCACAGTTTAAACAGGTGCAGTTACTTCAAGACCCCACCAACAACTCATCCTGGACGTCACAAAAGTGCCCAAACGTCATCTAAACCACTGCGTCAACGCTCATGATTCAGTAATAGGACAGAGAGTGGGAGAAATTGTACCTCTGTGAGGTTCCCAAATAGAGCTTAATGGAAAATTGTCCAAAAACCCTCAATGATCCTCAATACTCTGGAGGGAAGTTTTCTGTGGACTGATGAGGAAAAAGGCTAAAAGGGAGATATGCTTCCCGTTACATCTCATGTAAACCAAACACGGCATATAAGGAAAAGAAATTATTCTCAGTCAGGTTGGCTGTTTTTTTTAATTTTTTTTTTATTTAATAAATAAATCATTTGAAAACTTCATTTGTTTTTTACTAAGGTCATTTTTGTCTAAAATTATAATTAGTTTCATGAATGTTTGGGACATGATGTCCAAAAGAAGAATGAAACAAAATCCCAAGAAGCCAGAACAAGAGAAACACGTGAAGCAAAGACTTTCTCTACAACAGGACTGAATTCTTCAACAAGCAAGTTTTACTTTAAAGGACATTTTTATGCACAAAGTCTATGTCTGAAGCTAAAGCAGAGACATTATGAAATCATTTTTGAAATGTTATGGGATTTTTGTTCCAAAACGTCAAGTAGAATATTTTATGTAGCCTTAAAATATTTATTTCATACAATCTCCAGACTTTTAAAGGTGTGGTGAACTCAACCTTGTCGGGAGCTTTTGTTTTTCAGACAAAAGTTTAAAACGCTTGCACAGAAAACCAAGTCACAGGAGTGAAATAATGACGATAATCACAGTGCTTCGAAATATAAAGTAACTGAAAAGTAACAATACTTAAACAACTTTAAAAAAAAATAAAAAAAAAACTCCCTGGATTTACAAGTTTCTCTAAAAAGCGTTTTCTTTTAAACGTGCCTCATGTTGAGATTGAAACCATGAAACAAACACCAACAGCAACAGTAAGAGTCCAAATAAAGTATGTAAGTCAAGATAGCTGCAGAGCTATAATCAAATCCAACTTCCTGACTGAGTGGTAAAATAAACCCTCAGCAACATTTGACACACTTGAGGTGAACCTTTTGTACAGTTGTCAACCGTTACCATTATTGAAGAAAACTTTTCTGAACCCAACCACTGCAAAGATCATCGGACATTTTGAAATATCACAAGTAGACAGAAGTATGTTTAAAACATGGCAGGATCTCATGAAAGGAATTTCATTAAGGCATGGAGGTGGCTCTATCATGACTTGGTGGTTTTAATTCGGAAAGCAATGAACCGATTAACGGAAAAAAAGTAATTTTATTGTAAATATGGATCTGTATACAGCTGGAGCAGAGATCGGCTTCAGTTGCAGCTCGTGCTCCAACTTTTATCTCGCGTTGCTCTCGTGCGTTTGGTAGATCAAATTGCTTTTTAATAAAATGAAATTAATTGTACTGCATCAAATTGGCACGAATTGTGCGTTATTGTCACACTTGGCGGCTCAGAGAGCGATATTAGTGACAAGTGGTGTTTGGAGCTACACTGCGCTTGTGGTTTTCACAGTACAGTGCCCCAGTACACCAGTGGAAAAATCATTTCTAACATGTGGTGTGTAGTGTGAGAGCGCCTCAGAATTATATATACCGGTATATATAAAGACATTTCTTTTTACCTAACCAGATGGATTCAAATGAAGAAAACACTCCTGTTCCATCCATCCATCCAAACATCAAACATTATTTTATTTTTTTTAACCATATCTGGGTGAAGAACATCTCCTCTGACTGGGTTGTGCAGCATTTGTTGGGGCCGTTTCTATGGTTCTTGGAAATTTCTAATCAAAAACACCCACGCAAGAGGAACTCTCCCAATACCAGCTTGTCATTGCCGTGTTTCCCCCCCAAAGTGATCCACCACTTGATTTCTAAGAAAGTTGAAAGGGGAACAGCAGCATCTGATGCCTGTAGAGAAGTTGATCCGGTCGTTTACACGTTCTTTGCATCCCAGCTCTTTGCGAACCATTCCCTTCTGCACGTAAGCTTAAATATAAATCGGATCAGTCCTTCCAGTTGGCCGACTTGTTTATTTAATGTCAGTGTTTGATTTACTGCCGTTAAAAGTTGTTTGTAGTATGATACCGAGTTCTTTTAAAGATCTGACTGGACTTCCTTTTGGCTCATTTAAAAAAGAAAAAAAGACGTATAAATAACCTAAATATAAAAATCTTTTATGTCTAAAAAGTAAAGGACTGTCACAATGAATTAAATCTATGGCGGCAAAAGCAACTAAAAGCTCGTTGAAGTGGTCCGATAATCGGAGATTATTAGCAGAGAGGAAGTTTTTCTGGTATTGTTTTGCAAGGTTTAAATTTGGGTTTCCAGAAGTTGCAGTGAGAAAATAATGTTCTGCCTTTTAAAATACTGATGCCTTTAGATAAACTTTCACACCTTCTTTTCTTGACTACTATCACGGTCACTTCTGCTGTCTGCAGTATGTGCGTCCTCACGGCAGTGACAGAAATTTGGTATAATTTCATCCTGCGGACTCAACCACGAGAAGAAATGTTACCACACAAAACCCAAAATAACTCAAATAAGACTTGATCGGTAAATGTAAGACAGAGCAAACGATAATACAGAGAAAGGCTACAGATGTTTGAATTTGGTTCCTGAAATCAGTTTCAGGTTGTAGACCAGAGGTGTGAGTTGATGGGTGGCGAAAAGAGAAGTGAGGCTCTCTCTTCTGGTCTTTGCTCCCGAGTAACAGGAACAATACGTCACCTGTGAACTTTTGGCTTTATTTTTCACTTCAGCTCTGAGAACAGGATGAGGATTATCAAGCTGTCTTAGAACAAGAACAGGAGTTTACTTGTTAATCACGCTTCCTGTAAGAACAGAGTGCAAACACACCTTCTGTCACAGTCCACACACACATCCTCACACACACTCTGGGATTGAGCTCAGTCCTAAACAACAGTTACGTAAAGATCTGGAAAATGTTCACGTAATTCTACTTTTTTTTTTTTTTTTATAATTTAGCTTCATCCATCTTTCGGTCAATGCTCAGCCATACCTGCTTAAAAACGTATTCCCATTTTAAACAGATACTGTGGCCAATAAAAGTTCACACACCCCTGTTGAAATCCCGTTTTCCAGACTTAAGAAAGAATTTTAAAATTTTCCACGTCTGATGTGATGTGCGCTCATACTCAATAAATTATAATATGGATTCCGATGAGGCTGCTTGTCAGATTATTTGAAGAATAACTTTAAATAAGGCATTAAGCATAGCCTTCATTAAGTCCACATTTCTGAATCGAAGGTATTTTTTTTATGCTAGTCTGATGAAATTCTAATCATTAATGTCGTGTTTTCATTTGTAAGTGGAAAATCCTCGTAATTATCCGAATTAAAAGCCTTAAAAATCATCAGTTTGTGCAATTAGCCTCTGTAATGTATGGAGTTACTGAAATAAATAAACGTATCAGTACTCTTGTGATATGACAGTGAAAAGCAAAAGCCTTTTTTGATCTATTTCAGCTTTGAGTTTTCTTTAGTTCACGCATGCCACAACTTGAGTGAATGTGATGAACCAGAGTCTCCTGACCTTTTGCTCTTTTGCATCCTTTGCTTAACTCTGGAGAGGGGGTTACGATTAAAAAAATAAAATAAAATAAACTTCACTGCATGAAGACACAGATCAGAAAAATGGTTGCAAAAAGCATTGCGCATCACCAAACAGTAGCTCATAACCTCTGCGGAAAATAGTGATGATCTGGGGTTACCTCTCTTCTGATCGACCCTGAGTGAATTCATAAACAGTTTTAATTTCTAGACAGTTTAGACCCCGAACTTTCAGGCGTCTCATGGAAATCTGAAAGCGAAGAGAGGCTTCATTTGTAGCATCATTGTGAATCAGCAGCAATAGATGTTTTCAGCAAAAAAAAAAAAAAAGGATGAAAGTTTTCAAATGGCGTCTCAGAGAACAGAACTAAATCCAAGGGCAAATACATGAGATGACTTGACCGCTGTGGACAAGAGATGTTCACACAATATGAGAGATTTGGGGGGGAACTTTTTTCAGAAGAGTGAGCAAAAAAAAAAAAAAAACAAGTTCAGACGTTGAATGTTGAAATATTTCAGGACGTATCTCACGTTAATGGATTTGAAGTTTAAAAGTCTGACATTTTAACAGGGGGGCATGGACTTCTCAGAGCCATTGCTGGTTGGTTTGGTTGGTAGATAAGTAATTAAGACCAGACGAGTACAAAAAGTAATACTTAGAGTTTGAATGACAGCTCAATCATTATGTTTGCCTTGTGGTGTGCCTCCACTCATACAGCTAGAAGATGATGCAGTGAATGAATGAATGAATGTAATGTGAAGCGCCATGGAGTCCTCTGGACTTGATGAAGCGCTGGACAAGTACACACCATTTACCATTTTTTCCAGTGGAGACACTGGAGGCCGATTTCACTTTCAAAATCTGACTCCAGCAAAAAAAAAAAAAAAAAAGTCTCCTTTCTTTTCTTGTCAGAGAACGTGGCGGAAAATCTGGATGGTGCTTTTCAAGCCCAGCTCCATGGGTGTGGGTCGGCTGGAGTTCCGCTCTGTATCCGACAGCGAGCAGCTAAAGGCCGGTCGACAGAAAGCACAAGAGAGGAAGGTCGTGCGCTTAAACGACTGTCTGAGCGTCACCCCTGCGGCCAAGGAGTCGTGCCCGGCTCGCTGCACGGCCTTCTACCTGAACACCACACACCACACCTACACCTTCGCCTCCACGGAGAGCCAGGACTGGATCAGCGCCCTCTGCATTCTCGCCTTCCAGGTACCGCGCTAACCCCCCCGTCGTTACGACCCCTCCCCTCGACGCAGCTGCCCGACTTTCGCTTCATATCAGCGTGTTGAATTTGGGAAAAATGCTCAGAAGCCTTCCCCACAGCCAGACACGATAAGAACATGGGGAAGTTGAAACATTATCTGGAACTTCCGCCACTTCTCCAATTCTTGTGCTTGCACAAGCCATGTTCTTGCTTGCATCTTACCACTCTGAAGTCATAAAAAGCAGTGATAAGAGGGAGGCGTTTACTCTGTGTAATGTTTACTGTGCCACCGTGTTTGCAGAGGGATCCTGGAGAGTCGGACAAAGGGGATTTTGAGGGAGGGAATGGCCTCATCATGGAGGATAATGACCTTTACTCGTCTTGGAAAAGCGGTAATTCCCATCATTTGTTAGCGCTCGTCCAGTAGGACGAGCGCAACACTGCACTGTTTCCGCTAATTGATGATGTATTGCTATGTGGAGCTCCTGCCGAAAAGCTGGAAGATGAGCTTTGTTCAGAAAATGAAAAGGTGCAGCATGCCTAGGTGGGCCCCATGTGGGGAAAAGGAGGGCTGATATATGGGTCCCATATGGGTTTGTCCGCGGGTTCCACGATGGCCCCACATGGGTTTGCCCATGTAGGGCCAGAGCCCACATGGACCCCACATGGGTTTGTCCATTTAGGGCCCATGTAGCGCCCATGTGGGCTGTGGCCCTACATGGGCAAACCCATGTGGGGCCATCGTGGAACCCGCGGACAAACCCATATGGGACCCATATATCAGCCCTCCTTTCCCCCACATGGGTCCCACCTAGGCATGCTGGCTGGGCGAGGAGCAATTGTTTCGTTTTTACTCAGGATAAACAAGAGACTTTTATTTTAAATGATTTCGGGTAGGAAATCCCCGCTGCTAACTTCTTGGTGTACATTCATAGTAACATAAAACATACTTTTGGATCATCACAAAATAGCAATAAACTGAACTTTCTAAAATGATTCGGTTCTGCCTATAAACGGCTAAAACAGAAAAACTGTTTCCACAATGCTATTACATAATGAAGAAAAACAGAGCCGAAATGCAAAAACTGTGTTCAAAAAACCCCTACCACAGCCATACTGCTTCCAGACCTGCTCACCATGATTATTATTAGGTCGCTTTTGAAGAGCTGAACTCCATCAGTTTTCATTGAGAAAGACTATTATATTCAAGATCGCTGCCAGAGAATGCTGAGAGAAAAGACTGAACACAAACAAACAAACAAAAAAAAAACCCCACCTGTGACTCTGATGACCTTATCTGACTTCTTTGAGTAGCATGACTTTGTTTAGCAAAACTGCATCTGATCGAACAACATCTTTTGATCGAATCAGAACGTTTTGTGATGTTTGGCCACGATGCCATACCTTATATTTAGAGTAAACCAATCGCAATATCAGCACAAACAGCTCATGCTATGGGCGTGCTTTGGGGCCTGGGTGCCTCAGAGTCACCAAGATGACCACAAGCATTTTGTAACCCAAAGTTTTCAAGAGTGAAATTAAACCCTTTCTGTCTGACAACTAAGGCTTGTTACAAATGGCAGAGGTCCTAAGCGCATCGACAAAAGAAAGGCATAACGGCATTGCAGTGGCCTACTTAAAGTCGAGGGCTCAACCTAATTGAAACCCCAATGAACTGAAGCAGCTGTACAGAAGAGCTGGCCGAAATCCATCCTCAGTGACATGAGTGGCTGATAAAATCGCACAGGAAACAACTATTTCAAGTTACTGTTACCAAAGATACTGAATCATGGGGTGGAGCTTTTCATGCAGACCTTTTTTTCCTCTGATGCCTTTCTCTTAGTTTCATAAATAATGACTCTTTTGAAACTGCTGAATGTTTTTTTTTGTTTCCCACACAGCTCAAACCAGATAATTTGTTATGTCCTAAAAACGTACAAATGAATTTAAAGAGAATGTCCTTTCCTTTCGTTAGAAAGGAAGTAACGAGAGAAGATGGTGGTTTCCCCTCCCAATTTTGCATACACGCTAAAAGCATGCCAAGAAGTTGAACTGAGCAACAAGAAGTGCAACACCTGCCATCGTAAACACTGCTACAAGCGTGAAACACCTTCCCCATTATCTTTAATCTGCTCCACAACCTGTTTACTCCCAAATCCATTGTACAGTACAATGTCACCATCAAAATCATAAACCAGATTATTTTCATTTTAACATTAAAGACTCTTCAGCAATCTCTCTTTAGAAAGATTGAACTCTGGCTTAGATAAACAGGTGCTTTCTTTTTTTTTTTTTTTTTTTTACAAACACAGGAAAGTCAAGCTCTCACCCTGTCGTTACTGTAATGTAGTGTAAATATCTTGACGGTTAGTGTCAAATTAGTTACCGCTTACTAAATAAATGTAAGACGACCAGGTGGTGTGTCACAACACAATACACTCTAAGCGTCTGCTGAAACTCGCGTCATTCGTCAGAAGCAGCTAAAGTGTGCTCGTTTGTTCAGGCGTTAAAGCTCGAATGCTCCGGCATCAGCAAGTTCCGGCTTATGAAATTGCATTTCCTTTCATTTCCGAACGGATTACATTCCCCCAAGTCACCCGGGCGGCTCAAACGCACGGAGAGATTAGCAGAGTGCGAGTAATTTTCTTTTAAATCAGACTCTCTGTTTGAAAATGTGGTGTGTGCGCTTGTTTCCTTTAATGACACGCTGCTGTAACAAGTTTCTTGGATTTGCTCGGCCCTGATGTACGAACGTCTCCCTGCTGGGTCGTTTTCTGACTCGTGTAGAGCCGACTCTTCCTCCTGACCAGTACAAAGTGAAGGTCCTGGGCACGGACGCGGCCAAGAGGTGCAAACTGGCCGGGGAGTATGTGGTGTTCACAGACAGCGAGGCCTTGGAGCTCCTCGACGTCAACACGGGCGGCGTCATCTACAGCTGGCCGTACAGACTCCTGCGCAAGTTCGGACAAGTGGAGGTAAAGTGTAGCGAACCTCATTAACTCATCCTAATGCCTAAAGAGAGATTTTATCATAGATTGTCGCACAAAGACTCATTTGTATGAGTGAAGTCTTTGTGAACATATGATGTCCTACAAAATTATTCGTGCACTTTTTTTTTTTTTTTACATCAATATGTCTTACTGTGGTTTTGTGGGATGGAGCAACACCAAGCATATGACATGGTTTTAATTTAAAATAATAATCTGAAAGTGTAGCATAGCAGCCTTGTCAGGTCATTATTGTAAATAAGAACGCCTTATTAGCAGCTTACTTCCCTCCGTCCCAATCAATACTTTTTAATCGCAATTTATGCCTGCAAATCTTTTGCACAAAAAAAAAAAAAAAAACTCAAACCCGTATAATTTAGATGGAGGACATCTTTGAACATCACTGTTCAAGTCATGTGAAAGATTCTCAATTAGTCTAGACTTTGACTGGGCCGTTTTATCGCACCAGTATGCTTTGAGCTTAACTTTGTCATTGTAAGTCAACAAACTTCCAACCAGGCCGGTGCAGACATGCACGATGTAGTGAGGGTGATGTTTTCCACGCAAAACGTTTTGCACGCATCCCAATATGTTTAATTTGAGTCGTCTAAGACTAGAACTTGTTAAAAGGTTTGAGGCAAACAACACATCTTCTATACTGAAAGTACTTTTGGTCCACTAATGTTGTCTTGCCAACCACTGATGCCTTTACAGAAGAGGTGGAATTAAACTGAAACACAGCTGGACTATTTTATTTCATTTTTTTATTTTTTGCTTTCATTGTATTTTATGCTGACCAATTCAATTCAAAATTCAAAAATACTTTATTCCTCCCAAAGGGAAATTGGAATTGGAAAACCAGGGGTGGGGGGGATGCAATCAGAGTAAATGGGGCTGCTTACAAATGCAGGCCACACATTTTTTTAGATTTTTTTTTTTAATTTAAAGATGCAGTTATTAGCTGCTTTGTGTTGACCACATAAAATCCCAACACAGAACAGCGAAGACTGTTGTCGTGACGTGACACGACGTCGCCGCTTCCGAGGCGCGTGGATAATTTCTCACGTGGCTTAGTATTCGTAAAAAAAATGTGCTAAATGTGAATTGAGCGCTGGTCTGATTGTGATTGCAGGGGGGCTTCTGCATTGAAGCAGGCCGTCGCTGCGACTCGGGAGAGGGAGTGTTCACCTTCCTGACCCGCGAAGGCCCCCAGATCTACCAGGCCTTATCGACTCAGTGTTCGCTGCAGAAGAAACAGGGCGCCCGGCCCTGCGGTGTCAAAAAAAGGTCATCGTTTGACGCGTCCTCCGTCGCCCTTCCAGCCGCGGTCGTCCAGACCGACGCCGCTCCAATCTACAGCCTTGTGCAGGTCCGCCGTGACAAGGAGGACAGTTCTGCCAGCCAGTACGGTACGATTAATCGCCCCTCCGAGGAGAGTATGAGGCATCTGTGTCTTGTCCAGCCTTATCTCTCCAGCAGCAAAGAGGAGGTGGGAGAGGAGAGCAAAGAGGAGGAGGAGGAGGAGGAGGAGGAGGAGGTGGAGGAGGAGGAAGAGGAAGCTGAGGGCGAGGATGATCGGTGTCATTCCCTTGAACCCGTAGATGAGGACGGCGACACAAAGGACAGCATTTATTACAACTTGAGGAAGACCACGCCTCCACCGATGAGAAGAACTGAGATTGGAAAATTTCAGTGCACGTACAGAGAGACCAAAAGATACTCCTTCCCCTCCTCCGACCTCCATTATTCGAATGAGCCCCTTTCTCTTGACCTCACCAATGCAGATCACTTTGCCTCAGCGCTACCGCAAAGCCTGCCTCCCCCACCCGCAGATATCTACGACTGTGCGGGGTACAACGCACAGGCGGCGGACGACACGGGCGACCCGGAGGAGGCCGCCGGCTTCGCCGTCCCATCTGAGACCCCCGGCAGCTTCAAACAAAGGCTGGCAGAAATCATTTCTAAGGACCTGGCAAAGTTCCAGCCTCCTCTTCCCTATTGAGCAGGCAGGCAGCCCCACGTTTTACAGTAGGCTGTTAGCTCACAGACTGAGTGGGAAGAGCAGTTTTCAGACGTGATGAACTGTCACGCGCCATAATTAGTTTCTTTACAGCTCTAAAATCCCTTCCCTTCTGGTGCTTGCAGATGTTTGTATGTTTTTCTGCTTTGAAAATGGATCTGGAACTGCACTGTTTTTGGGGGCTGGGGGTTTAGGGGGATTTGCAACAGCAAAATGTGATAATCGGTTTTTATTCTTTGCAGCTTGGACATTAGAGAAGCGCCGAACGTTTTGAAGCCATTTTGCTTGACCGGGTGAAGCAGGAAGCAGTTGTTTAAAACTGAAACTTTTAGCTGATACGGTGCTGAGCTCTCTAATATTTTGTCACATTACAAACCAGAAACTTCAGTGTAATTTACTGGCATAATATGACCGACACAAAGGACCACGAAATTGTGAAACGAAAGGAAAAGATTGCATGATTTTCTAAACTTTTTCTAAATGAAAAGGATAAAAGTTTGTCATGCATTAGAGTTTAGCCTCTCTTTACGCTCCAGCCGTCGAGTGCCACCGGCCTGCAACTTTGAGATGCACCCCTGCTCCAACAAACCCGAATCAAATAGCAGGCCAGCAAGTTTTAGAAGAGTTTGGTTATTACCTCTTAATTTGACTGAGGTGTGCTGGAGTGAGGGATGCATCCAAAAGTTGCAGGACGGCAACAGCCAAGGACAAGAGTCGCAGACCAGTTAAAATTATTTAAAACAATTGATCATTTTCATTCTGCTGCAATGACTGTCATGTTCTTCGTTTCGGTCTTTGACAAAAAGGCCCAGTAGAAATAGATTTAGGTTTGTGGTTATAATGTGGTATCATCTGTGAAAACTTAGCTAATAAGCATGAATATCATTGCAATGTAGTGCATTCACTCTGACCTAAAGGCTTGTGCAACAGAAAGTTTCATTGTCTTCTTATCTTATTAGCCGTGGAATGTATACTTACAAATTTTGCAGCATAATTAATCATTGTGCTTTGGTGTGAATTGTGCACATGTTGCTGGAAGTGATATATACATAAATAAATTAAAATGCACACCCAATAATTCATTATATCTTTATTGTAGCAAAAAAACAAAAAACAAAACAAAACAAAAAAACAATAAAAAAACATCCCTCATAAAATACAGATTAGCTATTCTTAAATAGAAAAAATACTTGTTTTATTTCAAAATAAAAGCTCGTATCCAACCACTGACTCTGGAAAATGCCACAAGTTATTGTCCGGGACCTTAAAGTGCAGACGAAGGCCTCTTTTAGTTCATCAAGAGGAAACCAAGTCAGGGTCTCTGAGAAACGAGTGACTTTTCTTCACTTTTGAAATCCAGCAGTGCAACATCTAATCTACTGGAGACGGCCTCTGTCACTGTCTCCCAGTCTCACTGTCCTCCGTGTCGCTGAGAGTCGAGGATTCAGCATCGCTGCTGCTGGAGGACGCTTCTGACGTGTTGGACTCCATCACAGATGAAGGTCCGAGTATGATCAGGTGGTTGATGGATTGGTCTCTCTGCTGCTGCTGCTGCTGCTCCTCCTCTCCCGTTAGCAGCATGGCTGGCTGCGCAGCCGCGTCCGGCCGAATCGAGTGAATCAAGTTCCTCCTGGAGGTCTTCTCTGACCCTGAGCGGGGGCCTCTGGACTCCTGCTGAACCACGCCGGCCAGCAGCTCAGACAGCTCAGTAATATAGATCTGCGCCATCTGGAGGGTGTCGTACTTGGATAACTTTTTCTCGTTTTCCAGCGATGGAATGACGCTCCTCAGCTCGTCGAAGGCTTTGTTCAGACCGTGCATCCGCCTGCGCTCCCTGGCGTTGGCTGCGACGCGCCGGTGTCTCTGAGGCCCCAGGCCGCTCCCCTTGTCTCCATCGGATGCCCGCGCGTGGCCCGTGTCTGCGGACGCGCACTCGTGGAGTCTACCCACTGACCCGAGTTTCTCCAGGGAAATCCCAGCCTCTGCGGCGCCGTGCGCCTCCCTCCGCGAAAAGCCACGGACCGAGTTTGAGGAAATCCACGTTTTGGAGCTGAGGTGGGCCAGATTTTTCTGCTGTAGCAGGGAGAAGTCCTCCGGGTACTCTGGCCAGCCCGGAAGCTCTGCTTTTGCGGTCATCATCAGTGACGGCCTGCGCTCGTGCGGTGCAGTGGAAATTGCGCACGGGACTCTCCGCGTCTTTGGAGAGGTTTTGCTCGGCGCCGCCAATTTATAGAGCCTCCCCTCAGTCACCTTGCTGTCACTCCCTGCCCAGTGACAGCCCTGCCGTCTCAGGAGAGAGCAGCCTCTGACCCTGTCAAAGAACAATCAGACAAAGCTCGACTTTTTCTCCCCTATTGTGCTTTGTAACTCAATCACGACCTTGTTGTTATCCTCACACATGAGGGGAGCTGGAGTATTAATCATTCAGGAGCGTGGATGTGCACTGGAGGTCTAGAAAGTTTGGATAAAGGAAGAAAAGGGTGCAACGTCTCTCTTACTGGAATGAAAGTAAACTTTGCAAACGCAATTTCAATGGGTAAAATGCGGATCATATTGCAAGTGTGCTTACCAAAAATCAACGTTATGCACAACGACTTTTGAACTTGAACTGAAACAAGATCTACATTTAAATACACCGATGAAACCAGCTGTTATTTGGTTTAGCAGTTTATTTTGATGGAGCAGAAATTTAGCAAGATTAATGGCTGAAAGGTTCTAAAATAAGTATGTTAAACTTTAAAATCTGCTTTGTCAACAGAGTTGCATCATAACAAATTGCTATATATATATATATATATAGCACTGGTGTCTCAAGAGAATTCTGATATGAACATATCCAGTGTTTATGCCCTTACTTCAGGTCAAGAATAAATGAACGGGAGAATCTAAAGCCTCTAGCTCTATTGTAATGTCTCCAGAAAAATCACCAGAGAAAGATCAAGTCAAATCAAATATCTCCAGTTTGACTTGTATTTTAAAATAGTAAATATTGTTTCATTATTCAGCCTAAATGTCTCCCCCCCCCCACAGCAACAGCTATGGATGTTAAAGTTTAAGAAGCTCAACTTGCTAGTAAGTTTGACTTTATCATTAGCGCTAAACTAGCTTAAGCTAAACTCAAATTTTCACTGCAGTAAAGAAACATTTTCAATCACAAATCTTAAGGCAATTTTTCCAAATTTTCTATTTGTAATTCAAGCCACAAAATCAAACCAACTTTTCATTTTTACCGCTGCTAACAACACGCAGTGACTGACAATTAAGTACGTTTCATCTTCTGTTAAACTCTTAGACCTTCTTTGAGGATTTGCAATCAAAATAAAGTGCTAAAGTTGTATGATTCAACCATTAGTCAACATTACATTTATGATATGAAACCCTTGATAAAAAGTGTAAACCCATTTAACGACTAATGTTTACTACCACGCAAAAAAAAAATCAAAAAAAAAAAAATCAAATTTTTACAGTGCTCAAAATAATCTCATTGAATTGGCAGAAGAGACACTACACACTAAATGTTGGTGTGCAGTGAACAGCAATCCGTTCTGGATTAACCATGAACCATCATCAGCCATGGTAAAATGAATTTGAGTATTTTTCTGAACATAAAGCTAACCATAGGCTCTGATCTCTGAGCGAGGGAAAGGCAGATCTGGAAAACAAATGCATGCTCAAACAAACAGTAAAAAAAAAGGCCAATCTTTCCCTGATTATTTGCAGAAGAATAATAAAACGAACAGGTGGGAGACAAGGCTGAGACACACCTGTCTATGCAGCGAAACCGCAATAACTGATAAGTTGTCTGAAGGCGATTTATGAATCCTTTAAGAGCAGGATGAAAACATTCATAAAAGAGGTAGTTACACCATTAAATAACCAGGTTCCAAAATGAAGATGTTGTTTTCGTGTGAAGGATGATTGATTAGGCTACAAATTTCAGGTTTAGTAACTTGGCTCCTGCCCTGTGCCTATCAGCTGGTGTCCCCTGGCACCCCTCACAAGCCACGCACCTCTGGTGGACACAGTGTCACCCACGTCTCCCATATGCTGCCCACGGCGCTCCGAAGCTAATCACTCATTAGGGCGTCAATTACTGCAGAGGAGCAGCTTCAGCACCAGGCGCAGACCTGTCCCGCTGGGAGATCTTGAGATCGTGTAGACCGGCGATGGTGACTTGGACACGCTTTACATTCAGCCCTTCTCACCCCTGTTGAAGTGTGTAGAGTTGGTGTTTGTGCGGTTCCGTGTGAGAGAGACAGTCGGGGTCGGGCAGTGTTAGTGAAAATCACCGTGACCTGCCTCGCCGCCAGCAGTTTAATGAGGCCTGGTCTTAGTTGAATAAATCGGCACGTTCTTCTCCCGGGGAGTCCATTCAGGTTTTTTTTTTTTTTTTTTATTATTTGGGGGCCTGCATGAATATTTCATTCCTTTGGCATCACTGCCAGCACAACAGCCTGTAACCCTGCGTGCAGGCTTTAAAAATGCGGCTACACTTCCCATCTGGTGCAGGGCGGGAGC
This sequence comes from Poecilia mexicana, assembly GCF_051168715.1. Lineage (NCBI taxonomy): Eukaryota > Metazoa > Chordata > Actinopteri > Cyprinodontiformes > Poeciliidae > Poecilia > Poecilia mexicana. The sequence goes on from NW_028263379.1 coordinate 24,046,633, forward strand.
GGAGGAGTGGCAGCGCAGGCCGAGGAGGTGTGAGGGAACATTGCTGAGGTCAACTTCTACTGACCCGCTGAAGCGCCCTGTGGCTCCTGCTGGGGGCCTTTACTTTACACTGAGAAGTGGTGGATAGTATGGACTCCATGCAGGTTAGTCACAGGCTTCACAACTAAAAGGTTTTACAAGACAGGACATTCTGTGGGCGGTAACTACACATGCATACATTATAGATTTCAGTATATAAATAGATTATAATAATTTTCCTGACCCAAGTTTATTTCCGGTTATGTTGAAATACACTTTAGTAAAATTATAAAATAACCAAAAGCTATGTCAGCAGAAACAACGTGGTATGTAGCAAAATAATAAATATGATTTTTAAAATAATGTAAAGTTTTAACAAGATAATTTTATTTTAAATTTCAATGATGCCATCTCATTAAAATATCTGTTAAATTTTACTCAGCCAAGCAAGCAAATAAAAAAATAAATAACATGACTAAGAAATAAATATATTTATTATTAGATATTGTTGCTCATAAACCCAAATTATGTTTTACAATTGTATACATATTTAAAGTTAAAAATATGTTATCTATTACATTATGTCCTTAAATTGCTTTTCAGTCCGATTCAATAAAATTTACGCATAAACATTATGTAAACAAAACAATACAAGTTGAATGTGATGACTGATGCCAGCAGCACAAACACAGCTTTTGACAGAAACTCCAAACAGCCTCAAATATTTAACTTCTAAACATTATCATTTTCATTAGTAATCGTTTTCCCACAGATTTCTTCCTACTCTCTGCAGTAAGAGTTAACCAGCTCCACTGAATTCAGCTCCAACCAGGCACAGCGCTAACGGGACCAGTCCAACATGGTCGGACAAATTTCCCTCAGAAAATTTCACAACATCCGCTTGCCGCCAACGGCTGCACACAACTTGCCACCGGCCTGGCAACCATAGAGCTGCAGATGAGTGCCTCTGGCCCGCGGTGCCAGTGATGGAACCTGGCGTCGGTCCAGGCGCTTTGTTTCCTGAGCCTTAACCATTATTCAAACCTTAATCAGCCAAGAACAGCAGCACCCACTTGTGTCGACACAATGCTGCTGTTCAGCTAACCCACCTGAGCTGCTGGATTTAGCATAGGTGGCTCGGACTTGAACCCAAAAGAGTTTGCTGCTGTTAAAAACTTCTTCTGACCAACAGCGGCAAATCATAGAAGTGACAAGTGTTTTGAATTTTTATTTATTTATTTTTTCCTCCGTTTTGAGATTCGTGTGTTTTATTTATAAAGACAAACAAAAAGACTGAAGGGGAAGGATTCATTCTCAAATGTATTCAGGCCTAGACTTTGACTAGGACTTTCAAATACATTAAAATACTTTGATCTGAACAGTACCATTGGCTGCCGGGTCTTTTTCTGCATTTTGTATTTTTCTTCTGTACCTGCTAAATAACAAGCACCTCCTGCAGCATGATGCTGCCACTACCATGTGCCACTATGGAGACGGTGTGTCCAGGCTGATGTGCAGCGTCTCACATAAGAGCTTCTTGCACGGCAGATGAGAAGTTCAGTTTGTCCTTGTATCATAACTAATATGTTCTAAAAGTCCCTAAGGCCGCCGGGGAACAGGTGTGTTTTCACTGAGATTAATATACCGACAGATGGACTCCATTCACTAATTAGGTGACTGCTGAAAATAATTGGTTGGACTGGATTTAATTTAGGTGTATTGCACACTTTTCAAATGTCCATTTAAAAAAAAAGAAGAAAGAAAGCATGCATCCTATACTTCTGTGCCTCTTTGTTCTGCTTTTTCACATATAATTCCAATTAAGTGCACTGAAGTTTGTGGAGAAATGTGGAGAAAAAAACAACAAAAAACATACAAATACTTCTACAAGGCACTGCACATGGCCTTTTTATTTTAATAGCAATCATACTTATTAAACACAGCGTGACGGATTCGTGCCAAGCAAACCAAACAGTCTTGATATTTCTCAGGGGACGCACTCAAACCCACTCAGTGAACTCCCTGGGGAGCCACAAGGGCCCCAAATGTTCCCTCGTCTGTTAGGCTTGATTTAAGACAATTTTGTCCAATTTAAGGATTAACTCATGCTAAATTTATTTCTTGTTAGCTCCAAACAAGAACAGTCTTTTTTTTTTCTTTAATATTGCAACAAGTGACTAATTTTGTTTTTGATCTTGCTGAAAGCTCTAAGCCATATTGGTGTATATAGTAACTTAAACCCTGGCTTATTGTTGCTTAATATTATTACATTATTATTCCAGTAATACTGGTATTTATTGGACGTGTTTGCAAAATGCAGGTCTATAAAGTGTAATAATTGTGATAAATAAGTGATGAACAAGAAACTTTAAACCAAAAATGCCTAATTCTTTTTTTAGGTTCAGTTAAATAAAAAAAAGAAGAATATTATTTTCCATCAACAGGATTGTTACCGCCACGCCCTTTTCAGATGCTTCGGTAATAATCTAAAGTTGATGAGTCTTAGTGGAAGTTTCTATGTCAACTATCGTTTTATTTAATTAAAGATCCTTTAATTTCCTTACAAAAGACTGCGTGGATTATTTTACACAATCGTGCACCAGCAACAGAGAACCTCTTGATGTTGGAAACAGTCCATAGTCTGTAATTATCCCCTCACACCCGAAGCTACGGAGGTGGTTCTGGTGAGCACAGAGAGAAAGCTTAATGCTTGGGTTTCAGACGCAAATTAGGACAATTAGCGGCCTCATTAATTTGGGAAGAGGGAAGTAATATTCTCCTTACAGAAACGGTTCATTAAGTTAATGGTATCTGTGGCAAAGGGCTAATTGATGAACTCAAAAAGACAGTGGGTAGTTTTCTCTCTCTCTCTCTCTCTCTGACTTTATGCTGTGTGTCATCATCTTTCGTCTACAAGCTGCTTGTAATGATCTTCAGCTCTCCTTTCGGTCATCTAGAGCATAACCGCGCGCGCATGCTCCAGTGAAGTGGAAGGAAATGTCGCGATGCTTTAAGTCGAGGTCCTGCAGGGGGGGGAAGGGCGGGGTTTGCCTTTTCAGTCCGAGTCCGACAGACGGGGTCCGAAGGAGCCGGTACTTCAGGCAGAACAAAGCAGGTTCTTACAGCCGGACCTGCACCGATGATCACAGTGTTCCGGGCGACACGTGCCACTCAGCATCTGTAAGGGGGATGGATATCTTGCTTGGATTGGGCAATAAAAAAAAATAAATAAAAAAAAAAGCTTTTTTTTTTTATTTATTTATTTATTTTTTACCAGTTATTACTGGAATAATAAAGTATTACTGAAAATAATACTTTAACCTCACCATTATTTACTCCAAAATGAAAACCCACTGGAGCTGTGTGTATGTGTGGAAAAAGTGAACTGTGACTTAAAAAAGAAAATGCTTTTTATTTATATTATTTATATTACTGTAGAACTGTCCAGGGTATGAATTGCTGGAGATAACCCTCTATACCCATAAGGGGTATAGACAATCAATCAACTTTATATTTATGCCATTAAGTAGAGTTGGTTGGATGGATATCATCAATCCTGGTTGATATGGAGCCTGGAAGACACTTATTGTTGATAGTTAGCCCTTTCTAACAAACAACATTAATTTGTTATTGCTATAAGGAGCTGGTAGTTTAGGTAGATAGTTATTTAAAGTCTATTCATTCACACATACAGCTGCTTTCAGATCTGTATTTCTGCTTAGCAGGTTTATTTTCTGCTTTCAACTAATGAAAACTCATTTAGTTTCTTATAAAATTAGAATGCTACATGCAGGGCCTGCTGCTGAGAAGCATCCCTCGGCACTGTGCTGCCACCACCAGTGAGGATGGTGAGTTTGTGAATTTTTTCCCCCTAATGATTTATTTGTAAAAGAAACAAAAGGGTGAATGTGAGGTTAATGAAAAATATGTTTAATACCTAACAATAAGCTTTGGTACAACAAAGAAACAATCAGCCATAAACAAATTTTCTCAATTTTTGAGCTTTGTGTAGAAAACACATATCTTATTTCTAAAAGGCAGCAGTGCTAATGTGTTTAGATGTGCACAGTTACAGAACTAAGCTAAACATTACGCCTTAAATTCAGAGTAAAACAGATGTGAGTTTTTACCAGAACATACTGAAAAAATCCACGAAACATTCAGATCATAGTACTTTCACCACTCAATGTAGGTGGAGGACGTATCCCACATTTATACAAATAATCCCATTTTTGCATGAACTTTTATGCTTCTTGATCAATCTTTTCCAATCTTGTTGATTTTCTTTCAAAATACTATTACAACCTTGTGAAACCACAATGAAATGCATGTTTTAGCATGTTTTTTTTGTAATGTACCAGCACACCATATGGCAGATAGGCAAACATGTGCGTCGAGTGTGTTGTAAAGAACCAGTCCATCAACTGGAAGAAGAAAGGCGTCCAGACACTTGAGCATCAGGGACCCTGAAAGCTGTCAGCGGTAGATAGACACTTATTATCCATTACACACTGAATGCCTGGGCGGGCTATTGTGGTTGTAATGACATCATTATATGCCGTTGATGGGCAGGCGTGCAGACGAGTGAACAGCATCTTTAGTCCAAATCCATTTTTATGAAGGACTCCATTGAAACTTTGGCCCTGGGCCCAAGTGAAAGTTGTTTTCTATTGTTCATACACTGTAACGCATTTCTAAGACCCAGAAAGGAGAGAGCGCTTTTTTTAATTTTTATTTTTAATGCACTTTTTTTTTGTTTTTTTTTTTGTCGGTTTTACAGCGTTAAAAAGGCGAGGCTACCTTGTGGTGATTTTTGAAGCTTCGGTTCAGTTTGAGTGGTGTTGTTTTGGAAGAATTCACACAGTGACCATTCGCATACAGTTGAAACCAGAAGTTTACATACATAAAAAAAAAATAAAAAAAAAGACACATTCACATTTTTGTCCAAAGTTAAATCACGCCAAACATTTCTTGTTTTAGCTCTGCAAGAGTTGCCACAAAGTGAGAGAAAGAATATGGGAGAGATTTATTATCCATGTCTTCAAAATCAGAGGAAGAACGTGTGTATGTGCCGGGGTGTTTTTCCTTTTCCTTTAGGTGTGTTTAATCTTCTGGTTTCAAGTGTTAATAGCAGAAGTGTGACATATGGGTGAATAAAACCAAACTTGTCAAATGTTCCCTGAAGCTGCAGAGCAACAAGAGTTAAGAAAGAACAAATCATTTTATCTTCCTTTTTCCCATGGCTACTGTCTTCCTTTATTAGTTTCATTCTCTTTTGTGTTGGTTTGTATTTATTGTACGTATAGCCATTTTCATTTATATTGTCTGTCGTTTTTATTTGTTTCTAAAGTCACTTTTACTACCTTAGTGTCAGATCTCCAAATTCCTTCTTTGAAGAGTTTTTGCAGTTGTTTGCTGCAGTTTTGTTTCATCTCATGTCTGTTGCGAGTCCTTCTGATGTCTCTTTGTGGTTAGTTAAAGGAGCTGAAACTCTCTGTGGGCTTTCTTTGTGATTTTCAGTCCTACTTGTAGCGGGAGCCAAACACCTTTGTTGTTCTGTGAATTGTATGCCTCCCTTTGCCATCCAGGTTCTTTGTGTTTCCACTGATGAAAAACACAAGATCCTAACAGCCTCTTTAAATGAAATCTCTTGCACATTTCTGTTGTTGGGTATATCTTTATTCTGTCTCTTTAAGAACCTCCTACTCTTCCCTACACCCCACCTTCAGCACGTCATCACAGCAGTGCTTCTCATTATGCTGTTCACGGCTCTGCTAAGGAGTGAGAGGTAGTTTGTCTGATAAGCTCAGCAGACGACTCGGAGTCTCACCAGGCGTTTGTTCATTGCTGCTGCCGCTAGTCTAGTGGAGCTGAGTGGGGAAGGCATGGGGAAAGATGCTGTGTGAGGCGGAAGCTCGACCTGAAGAGACATGAACAAGTGTTTAAGCACCCCAAATGGCTTCCACAGAATATCTAAAGATTTCCCAAACATGCATGAAAGAATCGAAGTAACACTCCGGGTATGTTTTTGATTCGGTATGAGTTGTGCATAATACCTCACAACTGTAATCCCCCCTCACCCTCCCAACTAAACCTGGGCTACTCAAAAAAGAAACCCTGAAGCCCATAGTAACTCTCCAGGTGCTGCAAAGAACCTTTACCCTTCTGCCCTATAAAACCCCTCAAATGTGGTGGAAAACATCCACACTTCACATCAATCTAAAAAAAAAAAGCATCACCCACATGATGAAGTGTGATAGTGGATGCATAATACTTTTAGGCTCCTTTTCTTTGACATGGCTTCTGGAGCTGGTCAGAGAGCAACTGGAGATAAATCCCAGTGAAATTCTTGGAAAGACAACTGTGAGAGGCTGCAACAGACTTGAGACATATCTAGTTTAGTGGGTATGTTAAAATAACGAGTACACAGATGCTTTCCCTCACTAAATGTAATCTTTTTTATTTCATCAGAGTGATTTTATTCCTCTCATATTTCGGCTCCAAGTAAACGGCGGTTAGAGATAAGATTTATTGTGACGACAAATAAGCTTTCAGATGAATCTTAGCTTTAAGGGCGAGGGTGCCAGGTTTGCTGCAATACTCCCAGATTCCACCAGATGGAGACAACACAGCAGGCAACAAACGTGTGGCATTAATGGCATCATATCAGAGCGGGTTCATTGTTCAGTCAGAGGAACCACATAACACATTTCAGAGCTGCCAGTCAGATACAAATCCTGCAGGATACAGTGATGGAGTTGATTAAAAAAAAAAAAATATATATATATATAAAAAAACAAATCTGGAGGCCTGAGTGAGAGTCAGAACCAGAGGTTTGATGGGGCAGAATAGATGTCACAACCCCATAATAATGCAATCCAAGTCGTCACGAACATATAAAAGATGGACTGAGCAACTAAAAGGGATCATCGCCGCATTGTCATTCAGTGTCAGTTTGCAAGGTAAACCTCATCAGGTACGTTAAGTGTCTTGCAGCCAGCAGTAGAGAGCAGTAGCACTCTTTGTAAGGGAGCTGAGCAGGGCAGCATCTCAGCTGAGATGAGCAACACTTTGTCCACTGACCCCTCTGACCTTGTGGACTGAATTAAACGTGCCTCACAAAGCGAGAGTCGTTATGATGTGGCTATCTCTGAATCACGGCAGACTGTTTTCACTTAGCGATCGGCTAAAAGTGCGTGACCTTCAGCGTCTTTAATGTCCATAGAGTGAGCGCAGTGCCTCAGAAATCACGGCGGATTACTCTCACCTTACCCCGTTGTCCTCTTTGGTATGATCCCTGCGTGTGTTTGATATATGTGGCAGAAATGCCTTGGACTTATTTGTATGTCAGACACTTTTACAAAAAAACAAAAAACAAACTAAAAACGGAGAGAGAGGGAAGGTGTCGGGAGGTGGGTCACAGAGACTTTGTAAAAAAAGGAGATTAATAACAACAATGCCTGTGTGCGATCACAGTCAGGAGGTTGGTGTAACAAGATTATTTCATTAGAGAGAAAGTGACAGACACAACCAACTGCAATTATGGTGATGCAGTCCCTGTAATTTAGCACTAAAGATTATTCATCAACCCTCAGTATAGATTTTCTATGGTCAATAAATATAATTGGACTGAGAATCAGTAACGTCCTAGTCTAAGCCGATGTCCAGTGGGGGGGGAGGTAGGTTTTGCAACCTTTAGTTTGTGTTCCTGCATCCAATTATTACTGCTCTGTTTGTTGGGGCTTTGTGTGTTCAGGCAAAAATGATAGCAAGAGATGAAGCCTTAACCATGATTCAGCTGGAGGAGATGGGTTAGTGTGTGTGCGCGGGGGAGCTTCACATAGCTAACATTTATTATGAAAAGAGCAGCAAACTGCATCTGCTAGCTAATTGTTCCCATGCTGACACTCTGGATGCGATCTCTCCTTTTAAAGCCTTGCCTTCAGATGTGGGAGTGTGACTCGGGAGTGGCGAAGGACCGAGGAAGCACGGGACGGCTGATGGCAATCTGCGTCTTAATCCAAGCAGAGCTGATTTTGCTGCTATAATCCCCAAGTGATTTCCATCTGTAATGTACACCGGCGGGGACGCCATCAGGTTTTGTGAAGGTGGCCGTCGCTCCTGCAGAAAGACCTTCCTTAATGCCGCCTTCACGGTCGCGGCACAGAGGAGATAAAACGTCGTCGTCACAGATCTGCTGCATGTAAACCATTTGCATTGGGATTCTCAGCCATGTGAAGCTACCGAGGGCAAGTGGCATGTGTGATGTAGGCTGAGTGAAGCAGTGAGCAGAGATGTTTAGACTGAAAGGGGAAGACGAGGGATGACGTTAGAACAGAAACACGTAGCTGAGGTGGGCAGCAGTAACAAGGTAAAAGTTTCTGCTTGCGATGAGGGGCGCTCAAAATATGTTGTTCCTCAGATTGCTTAGTCACATGTCAGAGAGAAGTCATCCTCCTGATAGTGAGTCTCGTGGCTCGTTACCAGCAGTCGATCAAATCGATTTTATGGCGGAGGACATTGGGGTTTTATCTTTAAAACGTTTTATTCATCTTCAACAAGTAATTCTTGCTTAAAAGAATCACTCGCATTTCAAACAGATCAAATGCCAAATTTTATTTGTATGATTATCTCAGCTGGAAGTGCAGAGTGGCAGAGGGTTTTGGTAAAAACTGTTGTTTCACTTAATCGCTGACATGTTCCTGTTTTGGCTCAACTCCGCAACACCGACGGAAAACTGATTTCTCAAATATTTTTGTTCTGTCCTGCAGCGGTTTCAAACGTATAACACGACAGATGGGAAATGTGCATGTTCTGTAGAAATCTGACACACACACAAAAAAAACATGCTCTTTAGAAAAATAACATTTGAAGTTAACCAGCTGAGTCAATTTTAGTTTCTTATTTTGAAGTAACATGTTCAGTGTCGTTGTCTCCGTTGGGTCAATTGGTGTCTCCATAGATTTAAGTGAAAATGACCCTTTAATTCTTAGAGATCCATCAATTTAAGCAAACTGAAATATGTTCAATCATTGAATCTTACAACCACTTTAAAAATAAATTCTCTTGATTTTGTTTCTGATTATTGCTGTAATCTTCAGGTAATTTGTTGCTCTTGTGATGCTATGAATGGATTGAAAAAAAAAACTAATCAACATTATTAATATATTTCTTTGTTGAAATGTAACAGTTATTCATGAATTTTCCAAATTTTACCTACATTTAAATATGAAAATCCCACCATTTGCTATTGAAACTGATTAGATTAAAAAAAAAAAGCCAAATGTATCCGTCCGCTATTTCTACAATTATGGTGCTTTTTGACTCGACACAAGTCTTCGTGTTTCAGCGGAGACATTATCCTCTCGTCGTGGGTGGGATCATCATGAACTGTGTGAAGCTGCAGTAACATTAGACCCACAACAGCCCTGTGAGTCTTCGTGACATTATGCCGATTTAGCAGACGCATTTCCCCAAAAGATGAGGAGCACAGAGGAAGAGTGTCACTTATCTGTAAAATGACGACGATTAAAAAAAAGTGGCAACAACAAGATATTTAACAGTGAAGGTTTCCTGTTTAGCTTCGTTTTCGACCACACACTTGAGCACAAGTCCCACAGGATCAACAAAAACCGAAATGGAGTTCTGCTCGAGAGTAATTGTTTGCTTTACCATGACAACCATTGTGCGCTGGAAGCTCAGCGAGGGGTGTGTGGCAGTCCTGCAAAGAATAAAGGATGGGTATTAGAGGGAGGAGAAGGGGGCCAGAAAGGTGTTGCTGGGAGGAGGGCGGGCTGCCCAAAACGCCTGGCATCTCAAGGTCAGCGGCAGCGCCCCGAGGCGGGAAGCGCTGTGAGGAATGGCGATGTCAGTCAGGAACCTCCCTCACCTCGCTGGCCCTGTCAATTTGCCAGCAATAATTAATCTCTTGCCGGTTAAATATAAAGATTGTAAATCACAGCGTGAACTGGCACCAACGGGGGGCCTTTATCTGTCAGCTACACACCTCGGCTAATGGCCTTTTGCAAGCAGGTAGCACAGCAGCCGCCTTCCAGTCGTCCTCTTGGCTTCTGCATCGACGATGCAACCTTTCTCCGAGCGGTTCAGCAGAGGATCAAGTAGAGTTGCATACAGGGGAGAAAAGCTGATTCTTTAAAAGCGAAACGTTTTCTTTACGCTCACGAGTAATACAAAGATAGCTGATGAAATGAAGAGTTTACAACGGCTTATGAAGTACGAGGACACTGACGGCGACCTTCTACGAGTCTCTGCTCTTGTACAAACTGCCTTGGCTTGTATGGAGCAAGGAAAAAAAAATTGACGCTTTCTCTTCCCTCAATTACAAACAGGCCGCTCATGAAGGACAAACTGTTTATATCTTACTTCGCACCGTTTCAAACTGCAAACCTGATGCCACGTTCATAGCAGACGGCCTATTCGTTTTTCTAAGAAGGCCCGACATCTGCGTGACAGCGATGTTAGTGAGAGAAAACGTTGCAGATATTTCTCAAGAGGATCATGACATATATGCGTCCTACTGTATCGTGATCTCGCTTGTTTCTGCCGCAGATCAACTCTTTATTCAAAACTCGCTCAAGCACTCATGCCGCTTTTTTCAAATTTTGCCACGTTTTAATCACGATATTACGATATGCAGGATTTTTTGAGGAAAAAGTCTGGTAAAGTTGCAAGTTTTCCAAGACATCGACGTTTGAATCAGGCAAGGAATGTGAGAGTTCAGAATCGCCTACATATGCACATCACATGGAAACACAGTGGAAGCAGGATAATCGTGGGAATGCTTTTATGTAGCGTGGACGGAAAGGTGGGTGGAGCCCACTCAGAAAACTGAAAAAAAAAAAAAATCCTGTTAGAGGCCACAAAAGAGCTGACCGGGAAATTTGATAGTTTGCGTCGAAGAACGAGCGACGTTTTCCATCTCTTCATGTTCAGAGCTGGAGGAAGTAAATGCCCTCAGAAAGATGTCCTGCTGTAGACGCAGCAAAAGTCAAACACTGGAAACCGCATGCCGTACAGATTTTTATATTTTAAAATGTTTTTAGAGTCGCACGTTACTTCCCTTCCTCTTCCTCGCGCCACCTGAGAATGAGAAAATGTGTAAAAAAAAAAAAAAAAAACGTTCAAGAGGCATTAACGCTTTTGCAAGGCACTCTCTTTACGTCCATTTTCACAAAGCAATTTTCTCTGGAAAAAAAAACAACAAACTGTCTGTTTTTGTGCGTTTCATGAGGCCGAGTGCATTGTTGTCTTTACGGGAGCTGCTAAGGCTGCACACTGCTGTGCTTGGTAAATGCATTGTCGAGAGTTTGACGAAAACCTCTTTGGGTTGCACTCAGATGCTGGTTGCTTAACTTTGTTTCGTGCTGCCGCCCCCCCTTGTGAATGAGGGAGGCACAACAGGGCTGCAGAAGAGGGAAAACAGCAAACGTGGGCACATGTAGTCCCCCTTTAAAGTCTACGAGAGCCGCACCTCGATGCTGCCGCTGCTGTACTCCATGACAAATGCAGCCAAGTCACTGTTTCTCCTCAACTAGTCCCCGAGAGCTGAATTAATTGGCTGTCATCATGCTAGCTCTCACTCTTTCTGTCACACACACACACGCACACACACACACGCCAACATGGATGGCATGATCAAGATATAAATAACCTGAGACAACATGGCATTTAAGTGAAAGGCAGCTATAAACACAGTGTGCTATATTCAGAGGAGCCTGCTTATTTTGGGGGGCTGGATCACGACACGAACCGCCTTCATGAAACTGAAATAATCACAACTATGAGGCAGTCGCTTGATTGAGTACTTGAGTGGATCGCATGGCTGCTTTGATGCCAAGAGTTTAAAATAAAGCACCGGCGACACCCTTAATGTCGCTAAAGCAGCTTAAAACTCACAGAAACCTAAACTGAAATGTAAAAGAAGTCGATACCGACAGCTTTAGCAGTTTTGTGTTCTGAATTTGGTGACGTGCAACTCATTAAGCGACGGATATATTTTTGATTAAACAACTTCGGTCTTCACGTGCAGATAAAGCGCACACTGTTTCGTCATTCAATCTATCAAACCTTACCTGCTACAAATGTGGTTTTTGTCTCCGTGTCAATGTTTAATTAACAGTCTGTCCGGTTGGTGTTTTAGAGGGTTGACCTCAAGGCATCGCTCCATCCCTGCAGCGGTCTGGGACCTAATCCCAGCTGGAGCTTTGTTTGTGTACAACGTGGCAAATTGTTCTCTAGAATGCAGAAAGCTGCTCATCCATTATTAACCCCACTGTTACCCCCCACTGTTAGCACTTTAGTTGCAGCTTTTATTCAGTCAAAATTAACTACTTTGGCTCCACTTCATATTTATAAGGTAGCAGGAGCACAAGAAATGCTCTGTTTGTTTCTCTAAAGCAATCAAGGTTAGCTCATTAGCACTTTTGTCAAACCTAACCTTTGTGTCTTTCTGCAGTGAATGGAGCGTCACACTTTGTCCTGAAAGAAAAAAACAAACAAACAAAAAAAGAAACAAGAAAACTTCCAGTTGTTGTAACGGAGAGCATCACGACAGCTTTCAACCTGTGCTGGCGACACTGATTGCATAAGTGATAGCAGAAGAAAAAAAAAGTCTGATGGCTGTTTCTTTGATTGTTGTTGAAGTTTACAAGGACACCAGCTGCTAGTCTATGGAAATTAAATACAATACTCTGCTGGGCTTGAATGTAAATCACATATAATAGTATCATTATTGGGTTTCCTCTGTGTGTCACTGTCGACGTTGACTTTGAAGTCTGGTTTCATTTCTTCTCAAAAAGTTGTTTGTAAATGATTTCAGTGTCTTTAAGAGGTAAAACTCATGACCTGAAATGGTTGTGGAGTTCATCACTGATGCTGCTGGATCAGCTCTGACTTAGAGAACAATATTTTTTTCATTTGAAACATATTTGAAGAGCAGCAAAGCCAAGGAAATGGTCAAGTTCTCACCACAATGTGGCAAATTGCTATAGATGCTGTTCCTTAAGAAAAGCATCTTTATCCTATCAAATGTTTTCTACAATACTCAGAAATTTTGAGATTCATCTCAGAAAATTTCTAGACAAAACAAAAAGAAATTGTGAGCTCCAAAAGATGAAAATGTACAAAGTCGAAGATTTCCGACTTTTCAAAAGCAGAAAATTTCCTTTTTTTTTTTTTCTGGAAAATGACTGAGCTTAATCTAAAATATTCTGAGTTCTTTGTGGACATTTACTCCTTTTTTAAAATCTATCTTCAGCCTAGATTTTCTCATCAATAGGTTGGAATCTATATGCGTTTTTAAATAGCATCCCGTTTTTTTGCTAAATTTTATCTTCACCTTTAGTTTAAATCCTAAAAATAGAAATAAAACGGTTGTTCTTATTTATCTAAAACTCTTAGTTGTCTTGTCAAAAAAGCTGTGCAACATTTGCAGCTCTAAATTACTTTTATTTGGCCTGACAGTAAAGAAAATGCCTCTCCAGGATGTAAAGGTTGCAGATCTCTGCGATAAACCAATGCAACAAAATAATTTTCGAGGAGTTGTGCAAAGGCACAGCTTAGTTGGAGGAATGTATTGGCAGCATAACTAATATACACCCAACAATCTGGCTTTTATACTACAAAAGATTTAATTCAGACTGTTAAATACATATGCAGCTATATTTATATGTTTATATATAAAATAAAAAATATTTATATATAATTATATATATATATATGTATATATTTTATTTTTTTTTAACGATCATGTACCTTCTTGCTCACTATTATCATCTCCTTTATCCCATGTATTTCTGATCAAATATTTTGAAATTTGTGGTTTTAGCTCTAGCATGAAACATGTTTAAGAAGCACGCATATTTCTGTTTGACTCTGTGTCTATTAAAGAGTGAGAGGAAGAGAGGTATTTTGGTTGTGTTCTCTCCTCTGAACGGCACCTGTTGGATCAGGGTCATGCAGCACTTTTATCCTGCTTTGAATAATCTCCTTCGTTTTATTTATTTTTGCTTCTTTGACGCTCAGCGAAAGCCAACATTTTGAAGACGAACAGGTTTGAGATTCTTTCCTACTGAAGCATGCTCGAGAGATGGAGCGTGATTACTTTCTATTTGTCTGCGCTTTGAACTGCTAAGAAGACTTTTTGCTTCTCAGCATTTTGTTCAGAATAAAAGCGGTGTCACGCCGACCGCGCCGCGTTTGCATATTGCGGTTGCAGCAGCACTGCAGTTTAATATCTGTCTGTCTGAGACGACTTCACCTCCACCGTGAGGATCATCATCATCAGTTTAATGTTTGTGAGCAGCAAAAAGAGTACTTTTTTTTCCCCCTCTGATTGTTATGCGGTCATTACTTCAATCCAAACGAGTTTTACTTTTTAATAACCTCAGGCATGTTTGCGTACATATGCACACGTGTGTGTGTGTGTGTGTGTTTGGATGGAGGTTTGCTCTGCCTCCCTTTTTTTTTTTTTTCATCCTCAGAGCTTTCCTTTCCATAACACTCCAGATGTTATCATTTGCTCATTTGGGAGGAGACAAAGCAGTCAGGTGTGTTAGAAATCCTCAACGCTGAGAAGATGAGCACAAATAAAGCTCCGCCATGTGTTGCTATATGCCTCTGTGTGTATGTAAAAGTCAGAGAACACTTATCAGCAAAGTTATTACCAGGTTTTGTACAATCGTTTGCGCGGCTCCTCTGCCGCTTCACTAAGCCGGAGAAGCTTAAGTGAGAATCTTGATGCCTTTTATGGTTACAGGCTTTATGAGACTATTTAAAGCTGGGAGGCAACACAACAACCCTTAATACCTGCAAAAAAAAAAAAAAAAAAAAAAAGAAAACATAAAAAAAGAGAGGGAAACATTACTGGCGAGGAACAACACCACAAACAGCACCAGGTGTGTGCTAAATATAGCTGCCTGTCTCATAACACGGTGAAGTGAAACTAAAACTAACTGAAAACCTCAGATGTAATTAGAGCCAATTGATCTCTGCTTAAGCTTGCCCTGCAGCAGTAAAAAAAGCAAAAAAACATTTTGAATACAGCAAAGTATTTTGTTACGAGAAGGTGTGTCTGGTAATCAGTGGCCTGATGCTTGAGGACAACACCAAGGCATCACACGTCGTCCTGAACCGATGATGAGGAACACGGTGGAGGCGGCATCATGGTGTGGTGGATGGTTTTTATTCCCCAGGAACAGAGGACTCTGGAAAGAGTTAAAAGGGTGAAAATAGAGCAGGACGGACTGTTAGAGGCAGCTGAAGACTTGAGAGTGGGGCAAGAGGTTTACCTTCCTGCAGAACAAATAAAGAACAACAAAGACACAACCAGAGTGAAACTGTTTAGGTCATGCTTTAAATTTGTCTTGTACATTTTTAGATCTTAATCCAGTTGATCTGTTGTAAGACAAAAACAAACCTAAGGTAGAAAAAAAAAAAAATCAATTACCCAAACTAATAAACAAACAAACAAAAAAAAACAACAAACAAAAACAAAACAAACCAAACAAGCTTAAACTTTCTTAGAGAGGAATAAATCAAACACCCACATTAAAAAAATATTACAAGTTCACTGCCAATAAAGTAAACACTATTTACACATGGGAGCATTACTCAGATACTCTGTCAAAATCAAACTCTTGTCAAATAATCAAGACAATGCCCCAAAATAGTACCTTTCTTTTACCTGATGAAAAAAAGAAGAATAAAAAAGATTACTCAAATATTTAATGGTGGCAACATGGAGAGCAGGCTCAAAGAACAATGTCACTTTAAGACAGTCATACACTGCAGCAATGTGATCATAAATGGTGTCAGATTATCTAGTTGTGATAGGAATTGTGATATTGTCACACTAAATGTCATACACGTCATGTGACTGTTTATTGATTAAACTGAGCAGAGTTAAAACAGTTTAGAGATCAATTTGTCATATATAATGTTTTTTTTTTTTTTTTTTTTTTTTTTTTAGATCCAGTCAGTCAAGCAAGAAACAAATAGAATATCATAAATTGGATAAACTGACTTGTATGTTCTGGATCTAAACTAATAAGCAATATTATCAACTAGGCAAAAAAAAAAAAGGAAAAAAAAAAGAAGAACAAGAAGGAAAAACCTTACATTACCTACCAATAAACATAAGCTTCTGTTTGAAAAAACATTCACAGATTAGCCTCAGTGTGTTTCACAGATAATGTTATTTGGACTATTTTGGAAAAACTACATCATTGTCAGTAAAACCAGGATTTCCATCGAGCTCTGGGTTAAAAATGCTGCCTTTGGTGCAGCGAGCTTTTAATGATTCAAATCGGTGATGGATTCTGGAGCTGAGTGAGGCGTTTTAGTAGGTTTAAAGCAAAGCGATCAGAAGTGCACATCCAACAACAGAAAGATAGTTGAAATACTGAAGATGATCTAATCTAAACCAGGAAAAAAAATAATCAGGAATTAAATCCCACCAATGAGTTTTGATTTGGAGTAAGTTTGAAAAATGTACAACTAAAAATGGCAGATCACCCCTTACCCAACCCAATCAGCAGACACACAGAGATGTTATTCTGTTATGCAAATGATAAGTCAACACAGAGCCTCAAATTAATTTCAACAACATCATGTCTATTTCACTTGCTTTATATTAATGTCATGTTACTGGAAATTTAAAGTAGACAAAGCTGCTCCAGAAGTTCAAAATTTAGTTTGCTCTTTAAGAAACAAACAGAAACAACACATTTATGTGTTTGTAAAGCATTCAGTGACAAGTTTCAAACCTAATATTCTGAAAAATAACATCTAATATGGAGATGTTTTAATCTGAGAAAAAAAGAGAGAGAGGAATGACACACAGTCGAAGAAGAAGAAGAAGAAGAAGAAGAAGAAGAAGACGACATCGGAACAGGTCCTGAATTGTTTTATTTTCCAGAGTGAAGACATTACTCCGGACCCATGCACAACCGAGCGTTTATCCCGTAATTTGAAAGCAAGTCTTCATACTGGGGCGTTTTGGTAGCTAAGTAACTGCTCCAGGCGGGCAGCCTTGGCATCATTTCCAGAAGCGCTTTCAGTTCGGCTCACTCATAGTTACCAGGCAACACTTAATCTGCTTCAGAGGGCGCTGAGGAGCCTCTTTTGTCAAGGTGCCTTGCTCAAGGAGCTTTTCAGTCAACATGACAGGGAGATGTAGCAACAGATGTTACTCCAGCTAACCTCCAGGAAGAAAAGCGGGCAGCTGGAGCGAACCCAGCCTGCGGTGGAAGGATCAAACTTGCGACGCCGAGAACTGTGACTTTGCTACTTCTTGGCAAACTCCACACTTCTTCTTTGGAGTGTGAATCTATAAATGTGATTAATTTTCACTAAGAGAGTAAATGCAATTGATAGCACTTGAGAGAGAGAGAGAAAAAAAGTGTAATTACAAAGCATAATCTTGTTGTTCTGGTTAATGACTAATTTAAATCATCCCCCTGCGTCGCTCAGAGACAATAAAAATCACTTTCATTTCCATTTTTTCCCCCAGTCCGGGCTCTAGATTCAAGGTGCAACGTGGATAAGGATGATGTATCGTCGTGTCTTTTAGTTGTGAAAGGCAGAGAAATATTATCACATTAACACTTGATTTCCATTTTCCATGAATAATTTCTTTTCTTTCCCATTTTTGGGAACATATTTCACCGCTCGGCTCAAATGAAGAAAGCTACGTCTTACCAGTGATGCGGCTCCCCGCAAAAAATAAAAAAAAAATTATGATTCACTGTTGAAATGAAACACGAGACATGTCTTAAATATGCCCTCTGGAAGTGTTCTTACCAGCAGTCCACTGTAATCACGCAGCCTGACAGGCAGCTATTTCCACACTGTTATCAGCCATGTGGAGTGACAATGGCTCAAAGTGTCTGCTGAATATCTTTTGTTTATTTTGCCACCATATGCGCTGTGACAGCCGTGCACGGTGAAAATCATCTCCGTTGTTATTCACAGGGTTTATTGCGTTTGACAAGCGATTCCGGGAAATTATTTCTGAGAAACAGACTTCAGATAAGTGACGATAGTTCAGTTCTGTCGACGTTGCTGCAACCCGGATCAAAACGTTTCGTAATTAGTGATGGTGAGTCGTCTCCCCCTCTGCTTGGCCTTTGTTGGGATGACTCAAACTGAGAAGTTCGCCTTTCTCAGATTACGTCGGTTTGATCTCGCTCGTCCTGCTGAGAGAGCAACGCGATAAAAAAAAATAAACCCGGCTGATTTCAAAACATTTTATGTGGAGCAAAAACAGTCAGATAAACTTAATCGACTGAATGTGTTCAATTCCTGTTTGGAAGTACTCCCTCGCTTCTGGAAGCAGTTTACAGATTATTTCATTTATTAGTGAAAAAGGAAAAGCAAAATCCTTTTACATCCTCGTGTGAAAATGTTATTCAGCCTCCTTTTTTAGTCATGAATTAACTTTAATCGACCTTTTTATCAGCTCAGCTGGCCCTGATTTCTACTTAACCTTTAGAATCAAGAAATCTCCTTATTAGAATCTGTCCGACAACGAGAAGCAGGCTGAAAGATTACAAAACTCAGCACATCACGTCCGGACGTAAAGACATTCAAGACCAGATGAGCAACAAAGTCATTGATTTCTATCAGTCTAGAAGGGTTCAGAGTCATTTATAAGGCTTTCCTTGGGACTCTGGTGAATCACACTGAGTGCAATTATCCACAAATGAAGAAAAGATGGATCAGTGGTAATTTTTCACAGGACTTTCTTCCGTTGACTCATCTGAAGGGTCTAAAGAAAACCTACGACAATTCAATCCAGTCCTTGGAAGCAGCTGTCCTGCAGATCCAACCCTTCTCCAAAGCACCATCTGAACAAGGGAGAACTGCCGCACCGTCTGACGAAGGGTTGCGTCTAATAGCTGCACTTTAGTGCCTCTTAAGGGCTGGCCGCCTCTGTTCAAAAACCTGAAAAGGTTTTTGGTGGGTGGCTTTGTCACGGTTAAAATTGAGAGACTGCTGGAGGACGTTAGGCAGAAATGCATGGTTGAAACAACCTACAATGTAGCTAAATTGAAACGATTCTCCTCGGGGGGAAAAAAAAGCAGGTCGAAATTACACAACGGCGGCGTTAAGACTTTCTCACACTAAATTTTAAATTTCTTTTGAGCATTTGAAAAACTGAAATGAAGCAAAAACGCCACAACATCTGAATGTTTCTAGAAATATCTTTGTGAAATATATATATTGTTTCAATTAAAAATAAAAAATCAAGACTAATGACATGCAAATGCATCAGACACCCCAGGGATAGTTTTTGTTTTGTTGTTATTTTAGCACTCTGAGATTTGTTTGTACAACCTATGACAACAACATTTGCCAAAAACATTTTTCTCTTATCCTCATAAAGTGCTAAATTACAGCAAAAATGTTCCTAGGGTGATTTGCATGACGTTGTTCTTTTGACCCTAAACTGGGAGCGAGCTGCACAGGAGAGGAGAGCAAACAGTGCTGCAGTAGTTAGGAATAATGTGGCTCGGAGAAGAACGACACATGCAAGGGACTCTTTTGCTTTCCAAAAATGATTATGCACAACAAATTGTCTTTCTCGTTGTTCTTTGCAGAACTTTGCACTAATTCTTTAGGACACGTACGCCAGCGAAGTGGCAGCAGGGCCTGCATCAGTTCTCTGTCAGACCAACTTCTGCAACTCAAAGTCGAAAAAAAAAAAACTAGTTGAAAAGAAAAAACGTAATATTTTCTATATAATTTAAGAACTAAACTCAATAACACTAATTAGTGGGCCGGTGGTCCCTTTTGATAACAATTGTGTAATCAAATACACATTAAGCCTGTGAGAGAGGTGTTCCAGGGGGAGGGACTGACTCGGATGACTGGCCCCAGCCGTGCCGTTTTCGGGGAGGCAGGAGGTTCATTCGCAGGTGGACTGAGTCGTGTGCCTTTTGCCTTGATTGATGACTATTATTTAGTCATCATTTGGAGGTGGGCTTTGACTCCCCCCCTCCCCCCGTTGCGGTGTTTCTGTTTGCCATCTTGCTTTAAACTGCTCACAGTAATCATGGCTCATTGTTTGGTTAATAAAGAAACCCTCGGGGAAATGGGGAATGATGTTTCAGTCACTGCGCCAAACCTTACTTCCTTGGGAAATTCCACTGTAATTTATAGGTGGCCCTTGGGTTCGGAAAAAATACTTACTTTCACTTCAACAGCAGGCGACGTTTCATTACTGCGCGGATGTGAGGGATGGAGAAAGCTCCAACTTAAGCATGTGGTTTGTGGGCCTATAATGGACTGCTTTCAGAACCGTTTGTTATGAAATAATCAAACTAGCTTTCAAAAATTACTATGTACACAGATTTAAAGAAATATATATACTGTAAGAATATAGTGTCTAGTTTGTGGACTTGTAATTGACTGCTATCAAAACCCTTTATGATGAAATAATCGAAAAAATCTCAGGCAAACGATTATTTACAGAGGTTTGAAGAAATAAATACACTATAAATATATGCTGTATAGCTCATGCTGGGATTGCAATCAGGATGTCTGTGTTGATGATGAATATTTTTGTGTTTTAAGACAAAAATGACAAGAAAGATTTCAATTGGTGACAGTCTGCATTTGAAGAGACACTCATGGATCTTTTTGCAATAATCCTGCAAAGTTACAAGTTTTTAGTACACTCCACAAGACCAACAAATTACTGACTTCTACTAACCTTTTGTCATCCGTTTCGATCATTATTGGTCCCTCTGCTAACCTCCTGCAGGTAGGCGTTTGTGGCTGCTGCATATTAAAAGTTTTAGTGCACTATATTTTATACCTATGTAAAGCGTCAATAACTTTTTACTCGGCTGTGTGAATGTTCTGATCCGTATTTCTTCTCCTCTGAGTGGGACTGGCTTCTCGCTTCTGCATGGCAGCAGACTGTAAGTCCCGACTGCTGAGTCCAGAGAGACCAGATCTCCACATTTTGTCACAAGTACATCACTTTTTTTTTTTTTACCTTAAATGTCTCTTGAGTGAGGATATCACCCACTGTTTTTCCTTTTTGTTTGTTTTAATTCACAAAATCAAGAGATCTCCAGGCTCACTGAATATTAGGTCAAGTTGATTTGGTTAGACTTGATATTGCCCAGTAAAGACACTATGCTAATTTTAATGCTGCATAGCAACACTCCTTTTCTCCCTAGGAGGAATTGCACCACAATGCTGTGAATTTACGGGTTAAATCAGCTAAAGCGGAGAGGATGAGGTTATCAGTTACTCTAAAGGTGGAGGCTCATCTGGGCAGTGGGTGAGGAGAAGAAGCCTCCGGTTTCTGGTTGCAGCTCAAGTGACCCGGAAGAATGAATGAGATGAGAAAACGTATTTTCCTGGGAGAGAGGATGCTGTTCGCAGTAAAACAGAGATGAAGTGGAAAAAAATGAGAGAAATACTTCAAGTGGAATGAGAAACAGTAGAAGGAAAACAAGATGTGAAGAAGGAAGAGGGAGAGAAGAACGAATGGGATGGAGAAACTTTATGAGGTAGGACAAGGAGGCGAGGCTGAGAAAGGATGAGGGATTTAAAGAACGAGGAAGATGAGTATGTTCAGGAAGGAGACGAGACGCGTGGGGTGAGATGAAGAAGGGGTGAGGTAAGACAAGAGGTGAAAGGAAAATAAGGGGGATAGCAAGAGCTGCAAAGAGAGGGAGAACAAAATAATGAAAAGAAATGACTGGAATATAAAATATGGATATAGAAGAAAGACGGATGGCTAAAAGAAATCCAAAGGAGTAAACGTAAGGTTGAAAGGATGAACACAAAACACAGATGCATGGTGGGACTGGAAACCTAAACTGTGGTGATCAGGTGAATCAAAAGGCTTAAAGGGAGATTGGAAGAGTTGAGATTAGGCTTTATTGCTGTACCTAATATAAATGGACGGCATTATGTACTTTCCAAGCACACGGTGCCATTATATAGCACATTCAAGTAACTATGTTTCATTCAGTTGCTATATAAATGCTGTTTACATCAAATATAACTGAAAAGAAAAATTACTTCACAAATTTACACCTTGAAATTGGGGCTATGTCCCTTTAAGAAGCTCCTACTCTTTCCAACACTCCCCCTTCGGCGCATCATCTCCATCTCCATCAAGTTGTTTACAGCCGCTGTCAGGAGAGTTGGACTGAGAAAGTTAAACCAGGTGTTTGATAGTTGCTGCTGCTGCCGCTAGTCTGAAGGAGCTGAGTGAGGAAGATGAGGAGGAGAGGGGCTCTGTGGTCGACTGGTGGCTGCAGCTCCAAGGATTTGTGAGAGCAGCCGCTAAGGCATCCCCGAATGGTTGCCATGGGAGATTCGAGGATTTCTCAAACATGCATGAAAGAATCAAAACAACATCCCACACAAATTTTTGATGAGGGAACAATGTTCAAAAAAAGTTAATTTTGCACAATGCCCTTCTTTTAAAAATCAGTGTTTTATTTTCCTCCTGTCACTCGTTGGTATGATACTGAGCTAAGGTGAGCTAAATACCATGACTGACTCATCAACCAATAAAGCTGCTTTGGGGAAAACATCTAACCAGCAAGAGTCAGCTTCTCATCTTCATCCAGATCCACAAATCAAACTGATAACTGACTCATTTTCAGTTTATATAAACCTGCAGCCGTTTCATCATTAGAGTAATGTTTTCACAGGCCTTTCCTAAATATCAACATGAGCAGGCAATTTATTTGCTTGCTTGTTCTTGGGGGGGAGGGGGAGTTAAAAAAACAAGTTATTTTCTGTGCACCATTTCCAGTTTTCAGCTACGTGAATTTGCCCAAAAGTCTTCCAAACAGAAAAGTGGAACATCTTGTTATTCATCCTCGCAGTGTATTAACATGCCAGGCAAGGAAATTATAACGAGGTTTTAAATCACTGTCACTGACCAAAAGTGGAAAACTGAAACTGCAATTTCCCTTTTCATTTGCTCAGACTCGGAGAAATGCCGTCTCTGTTCGCAGTTTTTCTCCTGTGCGTGCGTGCGCGAGTGTTTGCGTGTGCACACATAAGCTATTGTTTCACTGTAATTAGATTTTATGCTCCAACAATTCCTTGTTTTAATCAAATGAAACTTAAACTGAATAAATGTGACAAAGTGTATTGCCAAAGGGGGCGGGGGGGAGGAGTCACTGCAGATATACAACTGGATCATCATTACTGAAAATTTGCCTGGTTGTGTGTCTGAAATGTCTCTTGGTTTAACTCACACGTGACGCGTTGAGCAGGTGCTTCTCCGGACAAAATTATTTTAGATGAAGAAAAGCATGCCGCTCTCTGTTCCTCCAATGAAAGATGCAGCATCTGCTTCTCAGGGAGTGAATCCTAAATTAAGCTGGACGTTGCCCTCCGCTGTCAGATCCCGCGGTGACCTGGACTTCCTCAGCTCCTGCCGCCCCTCACCTTCCTCCTCCTCCTCCTCCTCCTCCTCCTCTTCGCCTCTGTTGTCTTCCACCTCTTCCCCTTTGTCTTCCCTGAGACGAGCCTCTCGAGTCAGGAGTTTTGACAGGGCCTTCTGACTCAAATGCAGCATGGGAGGCTGATGTGTCCCAGGCCACACAGAAGCATCGCTGCGTGTGACGACACCTCAGCCCCCGCTCTCAGCAGAAATCAGTGGGATCCCTGATGAGGGGAAAGAACCAAAGAGTTCCTGCGCAGTCATTGTTGCCATCTGAAAGGAATAGCTGGAGAAGTTCTGTTAAAATGTTTGCGAGGAGTCAATGCAGTATGCCAACAATCATAGAGTCTTCATTGATTAGTTGGAGGTGGAGTCTGACAGGTAGAGTTAGAGGGGCCAGGAGCAGGGCAGACCCAAATCCCCTTAAAACAAGAACGTCTCGGAAACGTCATAGAAGGTTTATGATGTGAGTGGCAGTCAGACGGTCAGATTCTAGGAAGACTGTCATCCACATAAATAAAACACATCTGTGTTTTTATTTAAGGTATTTATTTGTACAGTGGCATGAGTGAAGTGGCAAAAC
Organism: Poecilia mexicana; assembly: GCF_051168715.1. Classification (NCBI taxonomy): domain Eukaryota; kingdom Metazoa; phylum Chordata; class Actinopteri; order Cyprinodontiformes; family Poeciliidae; genus Poecilia; species Poecilia mexicana. The sequence continues at coordinate 24,070,680 of NW_028263379.1, forward strand.
ACCTTCAGCTGCTGCCTCATTGCTCTAGATATCAGGCGACCCGGCACCTCTGGCTCACTCTTAATTTCTTTGCTTCTATTGTTAAGGCATCAGGCTTCAGCTTAACGTTTATCAATATCATTACCCTGCAAAGACCGATAGTGTGTGCATGGCGACCAAACCACAGATGTGTCATCTGTAAAGGCAGCAGTCACCGAGCATTCAACTCGGAGGGAGGCTGTAGTGTTTTTATTTTTGTTTTTTTTGCATAAAGTGTCAAAAACCAAAATTGTATTTATCACTCACTCTTAAATCACTGAGTTTTGCTCTCTACAAGTTTGTGAAAAACAACATTGCTCCTCAAGGTCAGAGTCGAAAATAGTGAATTTGAGCACAGCGATCACGCACTAAACTCCCAATGGCGATCAAACCCAGTTATCAAGTATTTAAGAATCTCATCTTTATTAAAGTTGATCATATCAATAATGGCTATGAGCTCGGAAAGTCTGTAGCTTCAAAGTGCAGTAAAATATCACTACGCCGTATAGCGAACACTTAGCTTATCCTAGCAATGGCAATATGTATGTTGCAGTCACTCTAATCAATTTTTCTTGACAGCATATTTTGTCCCAAATGGAGTTCCTAAAGGTTAGCCTCAATATGCTACGCTGACAATGATTAACAGTGATTAAGGATGATTGGAAAGCTGTTATTATATTCTGGCAATGTTTCACTTAAACGCGTACAACTTTATCATCTGGACACTCGTTGCATCGATAAATCCTCATCTTTCTTTTGTCGGCGTTCTTCTGCTTTCACTTTAATCAGTTCACTTTGGCACCGTGAGGCTCGCGTGTTTGTTCTTTGTTTTGGCATTAATCGCCGGCAGCTCCGGCCCGCAGCGTGTCTCGGTGCATTTCCAGGTAGTTTTGCTCAGACAAAATGAGCAGAATCCTTCCTTGTGACGAACAAACGAGTCAACCTTCCAAGAACGTGAGCTCTCACGGGAAGATGAAAACGGGCGCACCTGAGGTGATCCGCGAGAAACAGCAACAGGAGGACCTGTTTGTTGACTGCGTGGTTCTTTTCTCCGCACAGAGTGTGGAAACAGAGAGATGCAGCAGGAGGGAAGGGAAGCAGATGAAGATGTGACAAAATCGGGAAATGTGCGGAAACCAGAGGAGATCCTGCTGTGGCAAGATATTTAGGCCACACTGAGTTTTTTATTTATTTATTTATTGTTTTTATCGCTTGCACAATATGTAATGAGTCTTCTGCTGTGGTTGTCCAGCTGCTGCTGCTGTTCTCTGGTGTAGGAACAATGAAATTATGCCATGACTCCATATGCAGAACATGCTATTATTCTCCCAAAGCAACAATCTGATCACTGAGCATCCCTAACCAGAAGCAGGCTCCTAAATCCCTTGGTTTTAGTCATATTTTCCTGGAATTTGTAGCAAATTGGGCTGCAGGATTGATTCAGCTTAACCTTTTCACCAGTAATCAAAGGTGATTATAAGCGTTTAGGCATCCTGTGATGCAGAATAGAGACATGGGTGGTCAGTTCGGCTGTAATTGCTCTGCAGTAGGTCACCTGACTTGGATTTTCTTTCTCTCTCTCTTTTTTTTTGTCTCACACAAATTTCAGCTCGGCGGCGAAAAGGTTCAGCTGGACTGTAATAAAAGGAATTCACCAGGCTTATTTACAATGTCCAGGCTCCATTTTTATATTAATAATACTGTGGCAAAATCAATAAAAGCCGTTTCCCTTTGGAGGATGTGTTTTATTGGAGGCACTCATCCAACTAGGCTTTAGCACTACTTTCTCCATTTTCCAATCTAACAGATGGATTTTCTAAAAATTTCAACCAACAGATTTTTCTTCCATCTTTGTTTCCTTGACAACACATCCAAACAAGGAATGGTCTCCCGGACAACATGTCTGCAAGTACCACAAATATCTGTGTGTGTGTGTGTGTGTGTGTGTGTGTGCGTGTGGGGGTGTGTGTGTGTGTGTGTGTGTGTGTGTGTGTGTGTCAGAGGGTTGAGAGAAAAACAAGGAGTGATTGCTGTGTGCGTGGCATTCACATTTCCTTTTTTTTTTGCGTGACCATGGCAGCATGTGTTGATTGATCGATTTACTGCAACACACACACAATTAGAATCAGGAGCAATGAAGATACAAAAGAATAATACAATTTGCTGTTTAGTCAAGGCTCCGCTCACTAAGATCCATGAGAGAAAAATGGTGGAGGACGCCAGCTGGACTCTTTTCATCAGCGGAACAATACTCTCTGTGTGAAACAAATAGCATTATGGCTCGAATTTGCGCTGAAATCAGAGAAAATGCTCATCCTAATCTCAGATGTACTCATTTGGGGCCAACAAGTAATCTGTCCCTCTGTTATTGCCTCTTACATTAGCTAACGGAGTGTCTGGATTTTTTTTTTTTCTTTGTATATTTTCCTTCTCACTTTACAGTATTAGTAGTAAACCAGAAAATTACAACTGAGAAAATGCAATTAAAGTGTTCATTAGGAGTGTTGCTGATCGTCATCACCTTTACTCTTAGCAGATTGTGCATGTGTGTGTGTGTCTGTCAAGCCATCTGCCACATTAAGGCATCACTAAAAAGAGCCAATCTTTTATTTAGATAAACAAAAGACAAAGTTTGATGGTTGTTTTGGACATATTTTTATTTATTTATTTTTTTGGGGGGGAATTTGGCTTGTGAAGATAAATTGGAATAAAAAATATGAAATTTAAGACACTATTACTGCTTTTTGTATAATGGTATACAGTGGAGAAGGTGTGTGAGATGACACACCTCAACAGTAAAGAAAGTATGAAGTATTTAAAAGTTCAGGACTCAATCTTGATTTGCTTCTTGACGCTCGTCTGTCAGAGGAACAGGAACGTCTCAAGTTTTATCCACATTTTGCAATGTTACAACCTGAACAACAATATACCCTCAGGGGGGTTTTATGAGACATTATAGACCTTAGATATTATTTTTGGTTGCACATTTGCAACGTGGAAGGAAAGTGATAAATGGTCATCGAGATTTTTCAAACATAAAAATCTGAAAAATGTGATGCGCACTTGTAGTCAGCTCCTTCGGTCTAATATTCCTGGAGAGAAAAAAACATCCAGCGTAATTACCTGCAGAAGTCACATAATTAGTAAATAGTGTCCTTACGGTTAGAGTTGTTCTGTGGAGGCCTTGGAGGTTTGTCGGAGAATATTTGTGAACAACTGGCATTATGAAGACGAAGAAACACAGCAGAAAAGTCAGGCTGAAGAATTACGAATACCTTTTCAAGGTGCGACCCCTTTAGACAGACCTATAATGTTAACTCTTCAGTGATTCATGCATGGGTCTGTCTCAAGGCCTCTTCCCAGTCAGAAATCTCCAAAAGACCTTCTGATAAGTCTTGGGAAGGCATCCTAAGCAGGTGCTTAAACCTCTTTGACTGTCTACTTCCACTGAGGAGGAAGAGCAACTGCTCTAAGTACCTCATGAATAGATTAGCTCCTTATGCTGAACCGAAGAATTAGCTCAGATTAACGGTCTGGGGTTGCAGAAAGGACTTAGTAACGTTTCTTGTTTCTATTGTGTGAGCTACAAAGTAACTTTTCTTTATTTAGAAACACCAGAATTGCTCTCATGTATTTATGAGGAAGTATTTTTTTTTCCTCCCAGACTTGAAGCTAAGTTTTTGACAAAGTGCCAGAGAATACAGTTTTGTCATTAAGAATTAGTGGTGAGGTGGGAAACATCAGCATTGGAACAATTTCTAATGCTTTTCCAAACTCTTCTGGCTGATTATGTTAAATATTAGCGTTGCATTTTTAACAAAAAAAAAAAATTAAAAAAATGAGTCGGCTCTTTGATTTGTCACTTTGTGTCTCAGCGCATCTGAAAAACTGGTAGTCGACTCTTGGTTAACACTTCCATTAGTTTTAATTCTGATTTGTGACCAGATAGTATAAAAACGTGATAAGTAGCTTTTTGAACTCATGCAATCTTGCAATATTTGACGTCTTTGTTTCTCCAACAGACTGTGCCTGTGTCTCTTGAAGTCAATTTGTTGCTATAATAGCTTCGGAAGAGTCCAACATTGACGCTGTATATTTAATACGGCAGAATTTATTGTCTAGCTTCGGCTGTTGGCAGATGGACTCACCTTAGGATACATTGGTTTACGGAGGAGTTCATGGTTGTAGCACTGAGCTATTGCCACATGTGACGTTCTTAGCATCTCTTTTTCTCCTCAGGTAAATCAGACTAATACATTTTAACTCGAGCTTGCAGAGAATGTTTTGTTATAGTGAGGCACACGGCCTTGAGGCCTTAGTTACAGCTGCAGGCTGGTAGAATTTCACTTTCATACAAACAGGGGCTGTGTACTTTTTTCTTTTTTGGAAAGCTAGGGTTTAAAATTATTTTCTCTCTGGATTTTTTTCCCCTGCTACTGATAATCGTGTCACACTTTCAAATAAATTCATCGCCCTTGAATTATTCTAAATTTTATCCTTAGATTTTATTACAAGGATAATTTTTTATGAGTAAAGTATTGAAATTTGGATTAGTTTAACAACCATGGAGGATTTTCCTGGAATGTTCTGTGGAAATATATTTGTTCTGGATAAGAATGAAGCTAAGGATTTGTCATGCCGGGGTTAGTCATCTATGCCAACTCACCATGCGGAACGTCTCCTGGTATACACATCATTTTACCGGCTTGCATCTCCTTCTTATTGAAGCAAAGAGCTGCGACATGGCAGGAAGACTTTCTGAAAGTCTTTGACAACTCAGCGACATGTCAGGAGGAGAATAAGAACCACAAGAAGAACCGAGAGACAAGAAAGAGAAAAGTTGCCCAGGTCGCCGGTCCCATCCGGCTCTAAATTGACTGCTGAAATGCTTATGTTTGCTGTTGTCATCACTGCCTGTTTGTCTTCCTGATGCATTCCTGAGACTTTTTCGCTCCGAGTCTTCCTGAAACGAACTTTGGCTTTCTCATCTATGGTGGAACATCCCTTGATTCGACGTGGAAATTAATCTTTACTGACTGGTTGTTTCATTTAGAATCGGTTTCCTCTTAGATTTGAAACACTCTTTCCTGTCCGCAAAACTAAGTCTGTCTTACAGAAGCCTAATGCCCTCTCTCATTCCTAATAGCAGCTGAAATCTGTTAGTGGTTATAAAGACTTTGACATGGAGAGAGAAAGCTAAAGAGATGGAGTCCTGTCCTTCCTGCTGGTGAAGAGTCTGAAATCCAGGAAGTAATAAATTACGTTCCACTGGCATGAGGTTTGGGAATTCTGTGTTAAATCCTTTCCTCTCCCTTTCCTATTATAAGTAGGTAGAAATAATAATAATAATAATAATAATAAACTAATTTTTGTTTTCATACAATATTTTACAAAAATCTGGTACATCTGGTATTTACACCATTTGTAAATAGTTTGACTGTCATTCATTAATAAGTAAGATTATTACAAACCTCTTCCTTTGTAGACTGCTTTCCGATATGTTTCATTTTACTTCAGTTTTCAAAACGATCTATGTTGGTTTGATTAAAAATACATTTGATTGTAATATTTGCTCACTGTAAGTTTTGTCAGTCTCCACTAGTTTCTTAGCTCTTGTTGAAAATAAAACATAGCAGTGATAAAAAAGATTAAATCGTGAACTTTCTGGATGTCTAAAAATGTATCGCTCAATTCAAAGGTCAAAGTTTCACGTTAGATAGCTAAAACATTTTTTTTGATTTATTTGTAAGCTAAATAGTCAACTCAGTGAGAGCAAGGTGTGCCGGTCCTGCGACTCCAGAGCAAATCCAAATCAGCGGTCATTGGTGCGTGGCATTTGGTTTTGGTGCCTGTGATGAAACGCTGTGTTTAGTTTTTGTCGTAACCTGGTGCTGTGAAAAATGGCCAAACATCTCTACTTTGGTCTCACCAGTCTAAGGATATGATGATGCATGAAGGTCACAGGAAGAAAATAAATAAATAAGCACAGAGTATTTATTAAAGTTGAAATGATGAGGAAAAAAAGATGAAGCAAAAGGAGAGGACAGATAAAATGCATATCGATAATTTAGTTGAAAGTCTGAGTAAAAAAAAAGTCTATATGAAAAGAAAACATGATGAGGCAAAAATACATCAAAAATAAGCTTGAAAAAGAGACTGGTACTAGGACCTGTGAGCATAATGCATGAAGTCAGATAGTACATTAGAATAATATTTAATAACAGCAAATCTTCCTGTTTCAGTGTGAAACATTGTTTGGATGAGCAGAGGCTGCAGGCCTTTACTTGGAACAACAAAACAGCTTCAGTGCTTCGCTTTATCTTAGACTTTATCCTCAACATTTTGACTTGGAAAATTAGCAAAGGTCTTAGAAACTTTCTACTTTTAAAAATACTGCATTCGTTACTACATAATGATTGACTTGTAGTTGTTTGAACATATCTATGCAACCCTTTTCAGATTGATGCTCTGCAGCAGTAACTTCTCTAAGGTCATTCCTGATGTCTTTCCTTCTTGTAATTACTCTAACTCACACCTGTAAGCGCCAGACCAGGGAACTGTTATATGATCTGCTTTTATAGAGGTGGTCACACTTGCTGATGACAGTAATTTAATTAGTGGCAGATGGCTGGCTAATGTGTTTTTTTGTTTTTTGTTTTTTTTTGCACACTAGAGGTGAAATTTAAATAATTTTAGACCCTGATGAGGACAAAAAACCTCTTCTATGTCCGAGGATCTACAAATACAATAAATGGAATTGTAATTGGTTAACTTTAGCATTGTGCTCATGGTGTTGATATTTCACTGAGTTTTTTTTTCACCGCAACATATGAGTCATCTAAAATTTCAGCCAACGTTTTAAGTAAACAATTTGCACACATTGACTATTTTTTTTTATGCTTTGAATTCTTTAAAACAGTCTTAATGTGAATCCTTTCCCAACGGATTTTCTTTCCTGCAGGGAGTCTAAAAGCAACCAAAAGTCTGGTGAGACTAGATATTTCACAAAGTTTTATCCTTAAGTTTCGAGCCGTCCACCCCCCCACTGTGCAAAATGAATTATCAATGCTACACTTTCAAAGTCTGCCAGTATTTTTGGGCCCCAGCATTGCAGGCTACGGTTGTTTGTGGATGCTGCATTACGGCAGACAGCTCAGCATTCACTAAATATTCATATGGTCCTACAGGTGGCAATCTAGGCAGAGAAATGTCTGTGACCACCGCATCTGTCAGTTCACTTTGCATTGCATCTGGCCTGCTGTACTAAAGCCAGATTCTGTCAATAAAGACAGACTTCGCATTTCCATCTCCCACCCCCTGTTCTACACACAACACTTCACCAGTGCCAAGCGGCCCAAATTAAATCAGGCTTAAACAAGATCCATCTCCATCTCTGTATGTAAGGATAGACTGATCCTCACCGCGGAGCTTTGACATTTCTTTCAGGCAACGGGATGCCTCTGAAGGATTACCTCTGTGGGAGTGGGCTGCATTAGCTAGCCAAGACGACGCACTCTATTGATACCCATGGCAGGTACATCTCAGCAAGGAGCCTCTGAGTGGCCTGGGGAGAGATGTGAAATGAGTATAAATTGTGGGTGTCAAATCTAAAGGGGAAAGCTGGTCATCTGTAAAAGGAAAGATATATGAGCACATAAGGATGGGTGATTCCACTCCTCTGCCAAGGGAGCACACAGAGAAGATGACATTCCCTCCCCCAAGCTTGTGACGGTGGCTTGAGTGTAGCTCTTGACTAGATATACCTGGTATGAAATACTTACAGCACGATTACCTATCCTACTATTTCACCTAGTAATGAACGGAAACAAAACATTTCAACTTATTCAACTGTTTTTCCACAGGTCCCATCAATGTTCCATCCATTCATCTATATCATGCACGCTTATCCCTAGTGGGAACGCCACCAGGGGAGCTGGTTCCTATCTCCAGGAATAGGATGCCAGTCCATCGCAGGTGGACAGGTTGCCAGTCCATCGCAGCATCAATATTCCCTTGGTGACATTTTTGCACTGTCTATCTATTCTTTGTGGTTTCAATAACCTAATAAGGGTAAGGAAAGCAATTTTTTTTTTCTTGACTGTATCATTCAATATATTCCAAGTTTGCCACTGATTAGCTGATCAGCCCATGGTGTCTCCTGTCCAGGAAGCAGGTGCTGAATTCAAACTGAAGCAGAAAAGGAAATCAGACCTGACTGATGAGTCATTTTGTGTAAGAGTTAAAGTTTTGTTCTTCCTCCAGGTCTTGGAAATGTGCTCCGAACCATTTACTAGGTTTCTTTTTGCCCGGTTCTACATCCAACGTGAGGAACTACCAAGACATCCACGAAGGCCTTAGCCAGAACCAAAAGTTGCCAAATGACCTCCAGTCAAACAAAACTGTTCTTGGAGCAGCAAAGGCAATAATCTCTTAGGCCAAGAGAGAGGAAAGGTTGGAACCGCATGAGGAGAAAGCCTAGTTGTCTGTGAGAATACATAACCCATCAATGAATCAAAGGGTTGTCAGGGCTTTAACTTCCTCTCTCCTTTTATTTCTCTTCCTTTTCATATTAATATTGTTATAATTAGAATGCACAATCAGGCCACAAAGCTCTAGCTAACCATTTGCCAAACCTGCTCATCCTTAGAGGGTTTCAGCAGGCCTGGTCTCCACCGCACTCTGAGTGAGTGGCAGCATACACCTTGGACAGGTTACCAGTCTATCACAAGGCAACACAGAGACTCGCAGGGCAAACAACCATGCACACACACACACACACACACACACACACACACACACACACACACACACACACACACACACACACGCACACACACACACACACACACACACACACACGCACACACGCACACGCACTCATACCTAAGGGGAATTTTAGAGAGACTAATTAACCAGTTTTTTTAATGGGTTGAGGCCAGAGTACTCAGAGGGAACTCATGCATGCCAGAACCTTCTTCCTGTAGGACAACATTGCCACCACGCAGCCCCAAGTCCCTTTTTTTTTTTTTTAAATCCTCAAAAGGCGACTAACTTCCAACAAATTTCTGATATTTAATTACTTCAGCTATCTATATTCTACACTTTTAAATCCCAAGTCATAAATGCTCCCTCTCCCTTTCTGTAGCTGCTGTAGCTTGTTGTAGAGCAGCAGCATTATCGTTAGCATCTTTGTTCATTAGATGTGTTTGTTTGTCTCCACTTTAATTAAATCATTAGTAAGGAGGTCTTAGTGAGACGAACAAAAATTAAAGTTAACTCTTAATGATGCTGATTACCAGTTCTGCTTTACTTTTCTCATAACCTGGTCCCTTTAATTAACACATAATTATTTTAGTACTAATTCAAAAATGTAATAGGGATCATTTAACGTGAAGGAATTTATCCCACAGAATGATTTCTGACAGGTTGTGAGACTGACCGAACCTTTACTGAACGTATCATTCTCGTGCTCCAGTGCAGACTGTTATAGTTGCAATGTTTTCATCTGAACAATTTATTTATTGTTATTCTCATGCACAGACACAGGCAAACACTTACAACTAACTTTAGAATGAATACACTCTTAGACCGCAAGGTATGAATAAATACCCCAAGGAAGAAGGAACTGAGTGGAAAAAGCAAAGCTACTGAAAAGCTGCGACATGCAGATAAAGGAGAAGAACGGAGAATTTGCAGAGGAGGTGAGGGAAGAAAGAGAGTTTTTAGTAACTACTGGGAGGGTTGATGAGTAGCATAAAAACTTACTGTGGCTATTTAGAAGACTACATGGTAACTGGAGAAGAACCTGAGCAGCAAAACTGAGGGGAGACGACTAATAAACACTGAATGAACTAAATGGGATGACAAAGAATCCTAAATCAAAAGATAAAGACTAACTTAGCTATCCCATCAAATACACAAATAGCAGAACGACAGAACAAAAAAACTCAGCACAAATGTGATAAACTATCTTTAGAACATCCTTGTGTCAAAAATAATCAAATTACAAAACCAAGTTAAAATCAAAAACATAAAAACCCACGAGAACATTGGACTGCGTAGTAGTAGCAAAATATCATATCTCTTGGGTATACTGCTATTTAGTAACACAAGTGTGTTAAGTACAACTGATGTTTTTTTCCTTTTCGAACCACTAAAATGGTAAAAAAAAAAAATGCAGCTTGCTGATCAGCAGTGTGCAGCAACAGGTGGGGTAAGAGTAGGCCCGTGGTACAGCTGGAGAAAACCCTCTGGCATGTTCTCTGGCCTCTCATTAAAACGACAGGAAACCACAGATAATTAATGATGGACATTTTTAGATGTTTTACACCAGAACTTTGTTGAACCCCGTCACACTCTGACACCTCTAATCGGCCCATGTCTGCTCCTGCTGTTTATTTTGCCTACAGCTTACTTTGTGATCTTTGCATTTCAGTCACAATTGCACATTTCTGATTCAAGCCGCTGACAACGGTGCACTCCCTCCCATTGATCGGCTTCTGATTTGTACGTCACAGGGCCGCAGTTTTCTCCACGTGAGAAACTGAAGGGAGCAATGACCCAGCCATCAGTCAAGAAAGAGAGCAAAACAACGCCTCCCTCGTCGTCAGTCGTGCACGCTATTTGTCAGGCAACACGTCGTGTTCCCAAGGTCGCCTCAAACTGACAGCTGTGCCAAAGCAAATGTTGAACACCTTCTGATGCAGCCTTTACAAATTAGTTTAATGAGAAATTGATTTTCACCCGAGTCTTTCTGTTTTTCTTCTTTTTCTTTTTTCTTTTTTTTTCCCCGCACATGAGACAGGCTGTCCCCCAGGCCTGGTAACAGCAGGCGGTTCGGCTCCACGGGAGCAACAATAAGATGGAGAAGGAGAGCTGCACACTGTGAGAGCAGCAGTGAGGAGAGGCTCTCTGGGCTGAATGATTCGGAGACGGGGCTGCACGGATGCTCACGGTGATGGCCTCAAACCCCCTCTTTTGCAACCACTCCAGGCCGCTGGGCCCGAACGAATAGACCCCTTTAATGCTAATGTGCGGTGGGCCAATGTTGTGGAAACAGATGGAGCTCAGTCATCAGGGCAAAATGAAACAGTAGACGGAGAGGTGGAAAACATGCTTCGGAGTGTGAGTGATCTCATCAAAACATCAGAGGGATCAAATACATCAGGTCGGCCGCTTTTAAGTTTGGCTCCCCGGACGGTGGAGTGATGAATAAAACATGGGGTCGAGGGTTGCAGTCTGAAGTAATATGTCCGCCAACCAAATGGTAGGTTTGTAATTTCTAAGTTAAACATTTATTCATGACCAGCAATGCACACACACACACACACACACACACACACACACACACACACACACACACACACACACACACACACACACACGCACACACACACACATATATATATATATAATGTGTAAGGGAAAGGAGTGGCTCAGACAGCAATCGTGAAATACAATTGATGGATCACAGCCATATTGATTGCTTAAACACAGGGATTTATCTGCCATCGATCGGGATGCATATAAATCTACGCCATCATTTCTATTCTGTAGGCTGAGAGAATAATAAGAAAAAATGCCAAACAGAGAGGACATCATCGCAGGCTAAAGAATGTGTTTGGCCTGCTTACCCTTTCATAATAACTCACAAAAGATGGCCGAGTCTTTCTAAATGGGTTAATGAAATCTTAGACTCCAGCAAGCTGAAGAAGAAGCTATTGATCCCGCTGTGGGGAGGAAATCCTATATCACCAAGCCAGTTCAGATTAATCATTGCACACTCTGTATGACATTACTTTGCAGTGATCACACCCTTTTCTTGGAGAAGTTTGGAATAACTATCAGTGAGTGATTACTCCATGTAAAAAAAAAAAAAAAGAACAAGAGCAACAAATATAAATCAAAAGAGAGAATAACTGGGCACAAAGAGAAATTTAATCAAAAGTTTCTTGCCTCTGTCTAATCGCACTACTTGTGCGGTGAATAATGGTGGCGGCAATAATGTGTCATATGTTCCATCAAATGGAGTGAAGGGCTTGATTATTTCCTTTCTCAGAAAATCACACTTTTCTCTCTCTGACAAACATCACTGATTGACCCGCCAGCTTTGGTGGTCATCTAGCAAATCAATAGCAACATTAACGCTGGAAAATCGGCAGGATGTTGCCTCCTCTTCCTCCGAAGGAGGGAAGGAAGGAGAAAATAAGGTTATTTTTGTCTCATAAAGACGCGTCCCCGAGCAGCTGTGACTGACACGTCCTCAGACATGAACAACTCGAGGTGCGGGTCTGTCAGCGGTGATCCGCGCTAAGCCCCGCAAGAATGAGGCAGGGACTGGAGCCGGTGGAAGTCCAGCTGAGGTGGATGCCTGTGACATTGTAGACTATGACAGGCTGCTGTTCTCACACAGACAGGGAGAATTTATGGAAATGGAAGCAGACTGTTAAGACGGATGGTGGCTGATCATTGTCTGTCCCATGCAGCAATCAGGTGAAACCCTGCAGGGGTGAATTTAAAGCAAATGTTCCCTATAAATCTCCAGGTTTCCCTGGGCCGCCTAATGAAAACTAATAGAAACACCGTGAAAGGAGCAATCCATTCTCCTAGTTTCCCTCCGCCCAGTAATGGGTTACTCTCCTGTTGGTGGCGAGCTATAAAGTGCTTACACACAGGCTTCTCCTGGGTGAAATCATGTTAAAAGTAAACAAGCTTGACCGACAAGACTTGTTTAACTATTAATGGTATCTTAGAGACGGTCCGTAGACACTTTTCAATACTGAATTGATTTCTTACTTCATCTAATCTATTGACACTCTTGCTTACTGTTAATCATAGATAAACATACAAGAGAATTCATAATTTATTGGGACTTCATCAAGACCAAAGACTGTGTTTCTGAGAAGAAGGAAAATTATCCTTGTCTATATATATACATATAAATAACATTCTTAAGGTAGTGGCATGCATTTTTATTCAGCTTTGCTGACTCAATATCTTGTTGGAAATTTTCTCATCTTATTTACTGAATTGCTCAAGCATGGTGCGATTAGGAAGTCTCACTGCTGATTGTTTGATGGATTTAGGCCTGCCATTCCAACACATTAATACAAATAAATCGAAGCTTTGTTCAGGCTAAATGTTTAGGGTCGTTGTTCTGCTGGAAGGTGAACCTACACCCCAGTTTCAAGTCTTGCTGCCTTGGAAGACATGTCTTCCAGATCCTGGTTGTCTTCCAGGGTCGGCCTGTATTAGCTAAATCCATCACCCTCCAACAGTGGTGACGGTGGTAGGAGTCCGTCTTGTAACCAGTGGGTTTCCGGTTCAAATCCTCAGTTGTTGTGTCCTTGGACAAGACACTTCACCTGGTTGTGGTCAGAGGGTCAGTGGTGCCAATGCATGGCAGCGTCGTTTCTGTCAGATCACTATGGCTACAATGTAGCTTAATACCATCAGTGCATGAATAGGGAACTGACTGAGTTCAATCCTAGGACCACTTCTTTTCAATATTTATATGCTCCCACTGGCTCAGGTTATAACAGGGAATAAGATTAGGTACCATAACTACGCGGATGATACACAGCTCTACATCATGATGTCACAAGGAGACTCTGAACCTATCCAATCACTGAATAGATGCTTAGAACAGATAAATGTGTGGATGTGCCAAAACTTTCTCCAGCTGAACAGAAACAAAACTGAAGTTATTATCTATGGACCAAAAGAGGGGCGAACTAGAACCATTGCACAGCTTCAGTTATTACAAGTAAAAACCAGCGATCAGGCCTGAAACCTGGGAGTAGTGATGGACTCTGACCTGAACCTTCAGAGCCACATTAAGACAGTCACAAAGTCGGCCTTCTATCACCTGAAGAACATCTCCAGGATTAGAGGACTAATGTCTCAGAAGGATCTAGAGAAACTCATCCATGCATTTATCTTTAGCCGCATTCATTACTGCAACAGCGTCTTCACAGGTCTGACTAACAAATCAATCAAACAGCTGCAGCTGATCCAGAATGCTGCTGCTCGTGTTCTCACTAAAACCAGGAAGATAGAGCACATAACACCAGTTTTAAAGTCCCTACACTGGCTCCCTGTAGCTCAAAGAATAGACTTTAAAATACGGTTGTTAGTTTATAAATCACTGAATGGTTTAGCACCACAATACATTAAAGATCTGTTATTGCTGTACCAACCGTCTAGACCCCTCAGATCTTCTGGTTCTGGTCTGCTCTGCATCCCCAGAACCAGAACCAAACGAGGAGAAGCAGCATTCAGTTTCTATGCACCACAAATTTGGAATAAACTTCCAGAAAACTGTAAAACAGCTGAAACACTGAGAGCCTTTAAATCTCAACTTAAAACCCACTTGTTTAGAGTTGCTTATGGCTAAATTAAGATTAGAGTGTGGGTTTTGATGTCTTTGATGTTTTTATTGTTTTTATCTTTACTTTTCATCTATTTATTAATGTCACATACTGTTTTTATTTTTTCTTTAATTATGTAAAGCACCTTGAAATGTCTTGCTGCTGAAATGTGCTATACAAATAAAATTTGATTGATTGATTGATTGATTGATTGATTGATTGATTGATTGATTGATTGATTGATTGACTGCTTGATTGATAAAGTGCTTTGGGGTCCCCTGGACTAAAAACATTATATAAGACCAGGCCGTATCAACTATGACCAGCTTCCATTTCCCTGCTGAAGAAAAGCTTTCCAAAATCACGACGGTGCTACTGCAATATTTTGTCAGGGAGATCTGCAATTAAAAGTTTATCCAAACAGAGAAATCTGTTCCACATTTTCTGCGCTCCTTAAACAATGGCTTTCATCTTGCCTTAATTGTTACTGTTTCAACAGATTCTCCCACCAGAGCTGTGGATCACTGCAGCTCCACCAAAGTCACCATGTGCCTCAGACTGCTTCTCTGATGAATACTTTCTTTTCTGGTTTGTCAATAGAGGCAGATGGTCATGATTCAGTAGGTTGTGATATAACCTCCTCATTGACATGAGGTGAGGTTCATAGCTGGTGAGGCACCGACTTAATTATAATCGGATTCACAAATCTAGACCCCCATGTTATTGTTTACATGCGTACAATGCTGGAGGGCAAAAAGACTATTCTTTAACATGTGATGCTTAGCCGCGCCACCGCCGCAGAATAATTCTGTTATCTCAATCAAACTTAGACATGTAGATATTATTAATTTCGTGCTGTGCTTAACAGCAAAGGGAGAAGCCGGTAAAGTACAACTCGAAATCACGTATTTCTCGCTCTCTGTATCAGCGCAGTTACTGTATGGCTAGCTCGCTGTTACTGTCTGCGGTTGTGGAGTCACAATATCTGGGTTCATGAGCGCCCCCAGCGATGAGGCACGAGAACTGCCTGCCTCACCTTGAATCTGTTCTCTGCCGTTTCTGATCGCTCCTCAGCACACGAAACACGTTACACACACAGTTAGTGACAATAAAAACACAGTACATTAAGTACTTAAGCTAAATTATGGAAAATCAGTTCATACATTAAATGTTTTTAACCATTTTATTGGCGACGTACAGGCAGGATGAACATGCTCTCATAGAATGGGCAACCGGTGCAGTTAGCGAGAGGTTGAGCAATCCCAGGTGAGGCTCAGCTCACTGCTGCCTCACCGGCTTCGCTTCCAAACATTTGAATGAGAAAATGCGAAAATTCAGCGATTTTGGAGAAAAAAAATCATCAGATTTGGTTAAATTAAATGAAAAATAGGTACTGTTAAGAAAATAAATTTGAAATAAGCTAGTTTTAAAACTTAACATGTCTTGATTCAAATGGCCTAATTATAGTTTTAAAATCAGTAACTTATTCTGGCCTATTGACCTTTATGTTACCTGTAGTTACAGCAGATGGTTTGCTAGGACCGTTTGAACTGCCTTTTGTCTGTGTGGGAAACAATACAGGAGAAGTTCTAGATTTTCACACTCATCTGTGAAAAGCCGTAAAACAGCAGGAGTTCCTGGCTTTAGAGAGAGGGTCAGAGACAGCTCCTGGTTGGATGAGCAAAGATACGCCTTATTTGAATAAATTAAAGATAAGAATACGCCTTAACTATAAAACTTTCTACACAGAAGTAACAAATTTGATTTGCTCTTGCAATTCTCCAAAGACGTCTTTGCTTTTCTTTCTTTCCTTCGTTTTTCCATGTCTGTCAGGTAAATGAATGTATGTCTCTGTTATTCTGCAGTTCTGTTGTAATTTTATGCATTGTCTTCTATTGGATTAAACTGCAATTCTGTGACGTCTGCACTCATTGTTGTTTTTCTCTGTGGCTACACCCGGCCCGCCGGGAGGACCCGGGATCATAAAGGAAGAGAGAGAGCCAAACTTTTTCCAAACTTAACTAATTCAGAGAAATCTTCTTTAACAGTACTTTATAGTACAAACCAGAGGGTGAAAATATCTTTATAAATGATTTTATTATTTATAATAAAATCATTTATAAAGATAGGGTTAGGGTAGGGTGCTGATATTATTTTGCCTCACCTGCTTCCCCTGACCGCATGTCACTGACCCTCCTAAACAGAAAAGATGTTTGGTGAAAACTATTAATCACTAAGTAGTTAATGTCAGAAGAAAATAACTATTTATTATACAATTAGAGCAAAACCAACCAACTAAGGGACGCACACAAACAAAGAAAACACCCAGGACGTTAAGCTTTAAACTTCAGAGTCTACAAGGTCAAAACAACAAACAAAATGCTCCCTTTCGAACTATGAAATAAATACAGCTCTGTGTGCAAGAAAGCAAAAAAGGGACAATGGTTGAGTTTTCTCTCTAACCTAAGAGCAGGATGAAAAGCCTGGAACAAAAACCGACTGAAAACCCTCACACCAGCTTCCACAATGAACAAATAGACACACTTACTCTAGCAGAAAACTTGCATCAAGCTCCACAAGTACGTAACTAGATCACTGCAGATCAGGGCCCAAGGAAACGGGGCCAACGAGCTGCAACACATCTCAGCAGTGGCAGAAGAGTAGACCTTAAAAAGAGAAAGAGCCCCTAGGGTTCAGTGACTGCATCAGGTTGTGCCATAGTTGTGCTATGATAGGACTGCCATAGCAATGCATAGGAGAGCATTCTACCGTCAATAGACTATCTCTTTATTTATTTTCCTTCCGTTACCATAACGAAGTGCCACGAAGTGAACATCTGATTTTTACTTTTGAAAATTTACATTTGCACTTTTCTGTCAAATTCACTAACTGCACTATTCTTGCTAAGTACTAAGTAGTATAAGATAAGCAGTAGTTCAGAAGAGCTGAAGACATCATGTTTTTTGAATAATATTTGTTGTTAATTTGTTGCCAAGAGATGAGTATGGGCGTTCACACTGCAGCCTGAACTGACCCAATTCCGATTTTTTTTTGACGTAATACGACCTGTATCCGATCTTTTCATGGCAGTGTGAACAGCACAGGTCAGATTCTTTTTCAAATGCGACCTAACGTCCAGGTCGCCTTCATCCGAACTGAACGTCACTGTCTCTCAACAAATCTCACTATTCTGCATCCTGATACGCGCAAGCGGGAAGAAAAACAACAACCATGACGGACTATATGAGGATTAAGTTGTGAATATGCTGCTCCAGCCGGACAACAACTTCAAATATGTAAGCTAAGCTCCACCATTAGCCTCCATGTTTACTTCCAAACACTGAGCACTTCTTCTTTTTATGGTGGTTGGCAGAACACTTAGAACACTGGCTATTGCGCCCTCTACTGCGCATGCGGGACACTTTCAGGTCGTTTGCCCATTCACACTGCAGAACGCATACAGGTCGCATTTACTGGCACTATGAACAGCCCCGGCAAAAAAATCGGAATTGCCAAAAAATCGGAATTGGGTCACTTCAGGCTGCAGTGTGAACTATGTTTTCTGGCAACAAAGTGCCACGAAGTGAACATCTGATTTTTACTTTTGTAAAATTCACCAACTGTAAATTTCTTGCGTACTAATAAGCAGACCAGCAGTATTTCAAGAGCTTATGATTTTTAAACGGTAATATTACTTTTTATTAATTTGGTGTTCTGAGATGAGCGTTTTTTTCTGGTAACGAACTGCCACGAAGTATAAATCAGATTTTTACTTTTGTGTTGAATGTCTGTTTTACAATATATTTACCACCAGTGGAAAAAAAACAAAAAAACATTTTCACTTTTCTACTAAATTCACTAACTACACAATTCTTATTTAGCAGAAGAGCAGAAGAAATCATGTTTTTGAACAATATCAATATTTGTTGTTAATCTGTTGCTAAGAGATGATCGTGTTTTCTGGTAACTATAGTTCCACGAAGTAAACATCTGATTTTTATTTTTGTAAAATTCACCAACTGTAAATTTCTTGTGCCTAAGAAGAAAAACAGTATTTCAAAAAAGCTTATGTTTTAAAAACAATAATTAATGTGGTGTTAAGAAATGAGCATTTTTTTTCTGGTAACAAACTGCCACAAAATATAAATCAGATTTTTACTTTTATGTTGAATGTCTGTTTCATAACATATTTATCATCAATGACCAAAAAAAACAAACAAAAAAACAAAAACATTTTCACTTTTCTGCAAAATTTGCCAGGACATCTTATGTTTTTTAAACAATAACAATATTTGTTGTTAATCTGTTGCTAGGAGATCTTCGTGTTTTCTGGTAACAAAGTGTTTTGAAGTAAACATCTGATGTTTACTTTTGCAAAAGTAAAATTCAGAAGGCAGTGCATTAACATTAGCACAAACATTAACAGTGCACTGCCAGCACTAATCCACTGCTTTGCATTAACATTAGGCTTTTCCTTAAAATAAGCTTTTTTGCTATTGTTGTAATTTATTAGCCATGTTTAGCACACTGAATGGAGGAAGTCAATGTAAGACATCCATCACGCTAGTGATACCTCACATGCCACTGGTAGCATTTAGGCTAACATTAGCATTTTGGCTCATTTTAGGTCATACACTAATTTTAACATACTGACGCCACATGCTATTGAGTACATTGTAGCTTACTTAGAACACTGGGTTGTATCCGACGGGCACACTTTGGCAGGCCCTATTTAAGTTTCTTCAGAAATTTTCTAGTTTAATGATGTAAGCCTGCTTGAAGTTTTTTCTACAGCTTTATCCCTAAAGGCTTCACAGAACAGTTTTATTTACTCTGAGATTAAACTACACACAGGTGGAGTTTACTCACTGATTAAATGACTTCTGAAGGGAACTGGTTGCCCTGGATATTAATTGAGGTGCCACAGCATTGGGGGGCTGAATACAAATACATGCTAGATTTTACGGATTGTAACCGATAAAAAAATAACCTTGTCACTCCCGAATTATGTGTTATGTTGTATTGGTCTATTATAGAAAAATCCAATAGAATAGAATGAGTTTTGTGCTTATTTAGTGACCAAGTGTGAAAAGGTTCAAGAGGTGCAAGACACTGTAAGAGCCAATTTTGCTTGTTTAGAATCCAGAAGATATGGTATTATCATGTAGACACCTACATAACTGTATATACTGAGTATTTATTGAGAAAAAAGTGTGCTTTATGGAGCGGAGAGTGATGTCCCTTCTGTCTGGAAGCTTTAGGCAAAGAGGTAGTGTGGGAGAAGAGTCATGAGGGTGGGGGGAGACAGAGTAGACCGCCGGTGATCTCAGCCTGCAGATAGGCACCAAGGAGATGCTCCCAAATAGAATGTGACTTTGATTTCTCACCTCATTTCACTCTCAGCTGTCAGACAGGTTTCTGCTCAGATGACATCTCCTTCACGACGACGTGCAAAAATGTGGAACGGCTCAGAAATGAGGCAGCTGCTGCCCTACATGCCAGGCGCTCTCGGTGACATCATCACCCCTGCCGCTCCCCTGTGGCTCAAAAAACAACAAAACAACAACAAAACTTAAGGCACAGCCATGCAAATGACTCCCTGCCCCTCCCTGATGCGATCCCTTCTGTT
This sequence comes from Poecilia mexicana, assembly GCF_051168715.1. Classification (NCBI taxonomy): domain Eukaryota; kingdom Metazoa; phylum Chordata; class Actinopteri; order Cyprinodontiformes; family Poeciliidae; genus Poecilia; species Poecilia mexicana. The sequence goes on from NW_028263379.1 coordinate 24,090,696, forward strand.
CCCCACCAACCCCCTACGCTTTTGTGTCTGCCTTTCCATCTCCCCGTGAGCAGCCGTGACCTATTTACCTGGAGTGTCTCGACATCGAGGTTTACCTGTGCAGACGGCAAGGCACAGCTGTCTGCACATCAGAGTTTAACATAAGTGCCCTATAAGCTCAGCTGTCTGTGACAAAAACAACAAAAATAAATATATAAGAACCTCCTGATATCATAGCAAAGTTAACTTTTTTGATGTTTTGTAAAATAGTAATTATCATGCTTTTTTTTTTTTGTCATTCTGCTTTGTTGTCTGAAATTGTATGTTGTCACTTGCGAGGCATGTTGAAAGCCATGTAAGTAACAGCTAAATTACATAGCCTATCAGTATTTTTTTTCTTTTGTCTTTTCAATCAAAAGTGCATCAATAACAAGTTAACTAAAACAACATTACTAGGGAAAACAATTTGCTAGTCGGAATTGTTTGAATTTTCATGCATAGGTTGTGAAAATGTGAGTTTATGTATCGGTAGATCTCCTGCTAAATAAATAAAAAAATGAAGAAACCGATTCGATTAGATGAAAAATGCAACACTCATGAAAAGTTAATGTGTTGGAGATGCATGGATTTTATGGTTCAGTGGCAACATTTTTTATTCTCTAAGAAATTATGTGGATTTTTCACTGTATAGTTCTGCAGAAGCTTGTAATAAATGGTTTAGCTTTAGGCTATTATGGTTACAGGATTTACTTTTTTGTGAAATACACCTGATTTAAGCACATTTTAAAGGATACGTGCTCATAAAAGTGACAATGACTTTTATATAATCACAAAATATACTAAAATGTAATTACTATTGTCTAGTAAACTATTTGAAACTATAAGGTCAAAATTTTAGATCAAAGGCGAGTTTTAGCAGAATTTGGTTGTAATTATTGTCCCGTCACCGCATCAAGCCCTTGCCTCTTGGGATTTTATGTGATGGAGCAACACAAAGTAATGTGCGAACGTGAGTCACTGTATAAAATACAAACGAATCTGAAATGTGTGTTGGACATTTTTTTTTTTCATCTTTTCTCCATTTTTTCTGGTACACCTAAAGAAAGATCAACTGTTTACCTTCACAAGTCACGCAATTAGCAAACCTTGATACACTTGTTCTGTGAAGGCCTCAGAGGTTTGCTAAAGAACAGTAGTGAACAAACAAGATCAGGGAACAAAGCAGGCAGTTCAGAGGTAAAGTTGTAGGACTTCTTTAGGTAGTGTTAGGTTATAAACACTAACATTGCATTGTTCACTCTAACATCCTGTGGTTTATCCCTATACCAGCAACACGGAGAACCAGAACTGAACTCTGCACACAATAAGACAAAGAACCGATAATAAAAAAACTCTGAATCCCAGAATGCACCACACCTGGGAAGGATAGTCTTCACACAGCTGGATAGACTGCTGATGTCAGAGAGGTATAAAAACAAAGAACAGGTATGACGTTCTTCCTCTTCCTTACATTAAAAAAAATACATTTTTATGTAAGAGAAAGACAACAACAATACATCCTACTTGCTTTTTGCCTTTAGACGTGTTAGAGACATGACAATTATGTAAAGGAATTGCAGGTTAAATGAGCTACCTACAGTAGGTGTCACTTCTCGGGATTTACTTAGAAAAAATCCACACAAAACTGTTGATCAACTTTAAAACGTGTAACATACATTGCGACTGGTGGCATGTGGAATGTGAAACTGCTCAAAATGTACAATATGGACAGCTTTGCAAAGCACTGCACCTCAATTTGCACTTCAAACTTCAACATTACAACAATGTTGTGTAATACGACATGTTGGATCAGCAGCTCTGGATGTTCAGACACCACCTCCCTTGTATTATGGCCCTGCCGTCCACTTCAAAATGTCCTGTCTCAGATGGTGTCAGCTGCATGCGCCCCTCTTGGAAAATGATGAAAAACAACAGTAACAAATGGCTATTTCCGGCTAAGCCCAAACCTCCAGAGCAGCCTGACCACATACAATAAATAAGATATGTGTCTCGTTCCGTAACTTCATCCTGTCTCTGCTCTTGATAGTGTTCTCATCTTGAATCCCACAGGGCCCTGGACGGGATTGGGGAGTATAACCCAAGACCCTGACAGGCTGCCTGGTGCAAAGGATAAACTAGCTCAAACTACAGTCACTGGGCATGGATTTTTTATTTTTTTTTAGCCATTAGGGACAGCTCTGCAACAGTATCTACTGAGACTGTCTAGTGAGAACATATCAGACTCATATCTGTGATGGGTCAACTCAGACCGTGTAAGAGACACCAGAAAAGTGCCACTGTCCTTGTAAGGTATCATATGCGGAATATCGATGCTGAAACAGTCCGCCTGTGGAGGGGGGGCGGGGGCTTGGGGTCATTTTCAAACCTGTTAACGGTCCCCTCTTTGGAGTCGCAAGACTTACTTACCACCTGCTTGGCTTGTTTTCTGACCAGATTTGGTCCATTTGTTGGGAAATACTATCTCAATGAGACAGCTGGGCACTGGTAACTACTCTCCAATGTTTCATCAACAGGGATTCATGTGTTATTTATTCGCCAGGGCTGCTGGCTGACGGCCATGTAATGACTGCTGATCGTTTCAGTTGTGTGCTGGATTGAGATTTTTTTGCCAGTTCCCCCTATTTTTTTTTTTTTTTTCCTCTCAGACATCCCTGAGCAAAGCACAAAGCAGAGGTTTAAACCATATGAATAACCTAATCAAGTCAACATCCTCAGGAACTATAGCTGGCTTATAATGAAATTATAATCACTCCCCAAATCCCATGAAGTTTGAAAAGCATAATAAAAGTCTGTTCAATTATTCACATAGCAAATATGATATTACAGATCTTGTTTATAAATTTGCGTGGCTGCCACCCATCAGTGCGCACTTTTTGCCCCAGAGCAGTTCTGCCTGCTCTTTTGGCAGCAGAAGTCAGAAAAGGGCTGGCAGCCGCAATATTAAAAAAGGGAAAAGTCACTTGCTGGTTCTGCAATATAAGTGTAAATATGGGCACCTTAGAACAGCTGGGTTATGAATAATGGAAGCAGACTGCCCTCGGGATTCGTAGGAGGGAAAATATTTCGACACTCAAAAAGCAGGGAGAAAGTTCACAATGTCATGCTCTTTCCATTTCCTAACTGGCCATTTGCACACGTGGCCTTCAGGCACGAAGGGAGGAAGCTTTGCTGCTAAAACCTTCAGGCCTTTTGGCTGACTTGGTTGTTTTATCTCCTTCTCCTTCAGAGTTGCATCTAAAATGCAGCTGGAGCAGAATCCGTTGTGACAATGGATAAATAGATGATGCACCAGCCTTGCTAGCTAATGCTGCGTAGAGAAAGCGAGGTCAGGGTGTGAGATAACGCAGCAGCGGAAGATGAAAATATTTTCTTTGTCTCACAGTCCAGTTTCTTTACATTTTCTGCATTGTCAGTATTGATTTATTCCCCTCGTCAACCAATTACTGTCTCACTCCTGAATTAAAGTCTGTTTGCTGATGAGTCAGATGCAGTCTGTCAGCAGGGTCAGCTGTCTCATTAGACCGCCGCTCGACCGGACTGAATCGTAAAGACAGGAGGAGTATAGATGACCTCTGATAAGTTGATTCAGACATGTGGTCAATCGGAGTTTCCGACGAGCCGTCAGACCGGTTTCCGGATCAGTAAAGCTTTATCTTTGCTTTCTAGTAGCTGCACGCTATTACTAAATAGATAAGCCATGTTAAAACTCAGCTTAAATACATCATAACTCCTGAGAGGAGATCGGTCTTCAGCTGAAAATTTGAAATCTGAGATACACACACCAAGTGTGGACTTAGATTTAACATTTGACATCCGTCATGGCGCAGTGGCAAAGGGTCAATATTTTGGGTCATGCAGAAGTGATCTGATCATTTCTATAGTGACGAGCAGAAGCAAGACATTGCCTCAGAACTACAGTGACCTTCCAAGCAACTCTTTGAACCTCAACACTGTATCCGGCAAGGATTTTTAATATGGAGGAGACATTAGTTACCATGTGTTTTTCCCCTCAGTTTTGGCCTTGGATATTTGGTTACCACAGGTATGAAGAAAGTTTGTGACAAAATATTTCCTGGTAGCAATTCAGATAGTAGTAGCTCTCAGGAAAAGAGCACTTCCTTTGAGTACGATCTTTTTGATTCTTTTCTTTTTGAACCTTCCCCGGCTGGGAAGCAAGTTTTGTCGACTGGATTCTTCGTGAGCCTTCCCCGGCTGGGGAGGCTTGCTTCTCTGAGTACGATCTTTTCGATGCTTTTCTCTTTGAACCGTCCCCGGCTGGGAAAGCATACTTCCCCAACAGTTGAGTCTGAAAGCTCAACTTTTGCTTTGAAGAAGACGGCATTAGAAAACAGTAGCCATGAAGAGAGCGCTGTCCAAGGGAACGATTTCGCCAATCTTCCAAAAGTCATAAACAAATCCCCTTTGTTTACGACAAAGTCGTAAAGAATGAAATCAGCAGAAATGAAGAAAGCAACGTTGACAGTTTTGTACATTTTCCAACTCATTCAAAAATAGTTGGATTAATGCCAGTATTCAAAGCACAGTGAACTTGAATTTTACTAGAAAGTGCCTGTCTCAGAATCACCAAAAGTTCTTCGAATCGTCATCAGCCACTCCGTTATGTCTGATCCATACAGCAGTTCACAATCCGGGGAAATATTTTTCCCCAGTGGAAATCTCAGTTCAGTTTAAATGGAACTGAGACAGAGTGAATAGTTGTCAGACATGGGGAACGACTATCAGATTTCATACTTACTGGAAGGTGTTTTACACTGGCTAAGTTCATTTGGTAAATACATGGACATGCTAATGAACAGTGAGAAAACTTGTAAAAAGTGTAAAGGAGATTTCATAGGCCTCTTGTAGAGCAGTCCCCTGGTTGTTCTGCCTGCAAGACCTCTCAACAGCATCGCTTCTTTGTTTAGGTGTTGGGTGGATGTGAGTAGGGAAACTCGCTGTTCAAGCTGCAAGTCAGTGTTTAAGAGAAAAAACTTCCTCAGTAATTCCTACCACGGTCGGCCAGGTCTTGGACTCCAACAGTGATTCAACGATGTAACGATTGACGTTCCTGGACAAAGTGGAAATCAGTCCTGGTATTTACCAGTTGTAGATAAATTTCCTGTTTCAGTTCAGTTTCAGAAATACTTTATTGATCCCAAAGAAAAATTAAATGTTGAAGCTCATCAAGATTATTCAAAGAACACACACGCACGCACACACACACGCACGCACGCACGCACGCACGCACGCACGCACGCACGCACACATATATAAGTATAAGTAATAGCGTATAAGTAATAGCATATAAGTAATAGCTCATTAGTGTAATAATTATCTTTATATTAATAATATTAACAACTACTATTATTATTTATAATTATTATAATTATTATAATTATTAGTAGTAGTAGTATAATAATATTAATTATTAATATTATTATGAAAAGCCTGAGGAAAATTCAGGCTTTTATTTTTGAAATTTTCAGAAAGCTTCATTTTAAATGGTCACATGAATCCCATGTGTAACAGTGGTTGGGTTAAACCAGTTATATAATGCTGAAATGCCAGCTCAGTCCTCCTCTGTAGTAACTGAGTGTTCTGCCATGTTTGTAGTTCTGACACTCTGCTCATTCCTCTGTTCCGCTATATTTGGAACTACAGAGATGGCGTCTTTGTAGTACAAAACCAGCAGCTCTGCCTTTATCTGTTTTTTGTTGCTATAGTTATTAATATTCTGCTAACTGTCATGTGTGTCTGTGAGACACTTAACTAAGGTGGAAAAAGAATTCTATCTTTGTGAGACACCCAGTCAGTTTTTCTGAAAAAAGCAGTCTGAACAACTCCTTCCCATTCAGGATCCGTAAGGCCGATCCAAAAACCATTTGAAGCGTATGAGAGGGACATTTCTTGTCTCCAATACTACTGCAATTCATATCTGTACTTCACTCAAAGCAATAGCAGCGATGAGAGAGAGACGGTGTGCACTGAGCTCTTAAACTTTTGAGAAAAGGATGAAAATTAATACCTGGGACCCTGTCACGCAATTTTGCTCTGAAGCACCTTCACAGAAAACTATCCTCCCTAGAGAAATTTCTAAAACATTTTATGGGAGCAGGCATTCAGTGCGATATGACCGACTTTCATACCAATAGCAATTTCAAAATTGTTTCTCACTCTAACGAAGCGGCAGTTGGTGCCAGTTACACTCTGTGTTTCGCCAGTTGGAAATTTCGCTCGTTTTTCGCTTTTTACGTCGGCGTTGTAATTCTGATCCCCAATAAAAATAATAGCACGAGCCGCACGGTTTGATACCATTTTTGTGTAACGGAAAAAATAAGCAATAATAAAGAGGCGTTCTATTGACAGAAAAACAATTTATCAGTCCTATGCATTGCTCAGGCAGGCCCCAAAAAAATCTTAATCTCTGTGTTCATAGATTAAAAGTCAGATGATCTTTGAAAACAAAATTAAACTTAGTTTTGTTTTGTTGCATTTCAGTAAACAAACTCAGGCACTATATTGGCTATTGTAGATTGTTGGTTTCTTTCACCATTTTCACACTAACACTGTTCAAAAAAGATCCATTTGTATGTAGCCGAGTAGAAAAGCATTGTTTCACAATGACCACCAGAGGGAGCTGTCTCTAACGAGCTTTGCCGGAATGGGATGATGAAAACCGTTAGGCTGGTAGAAGTAGCTTTGTCCTGCTCGCTACGGTGTGCTGTTGTGTTTGCTGAGGGCGTCGACCTGACGTCATTATTTTTGAAACTAAACAATGGTTTCGATGCAGCGGCCGAAGCCATTTTCTCAGAGATTTTCTCGTTGACCGATCTAGTTCGTTCTGTACTCGTTTATCAGGGAGTAAGCGGAGGAAAACAATTACCTCATCATGGGACCAGATAACAGCAGAATATTGGGAGGAATTCATTGCAAATTAAAAAAATAAATAAATAAAAATATTAAAAAGAGCACTCTTTACAAAATGCAGTAAGAACAGTTTAGTGAGAGCCAGCTAGAACCGATCAACGGTTGACTGCAAAACAACCAATGGCCGACTCTAAACCAATCAGCTGCTGAATTCAAAGCAGTCCCGCTTGGCCGGCCCGATTGGAACCACAGCTCTTGTGGTTCCAAGGAGCCCGGTGGAACTGGGTCGGAAGTTCTAACGCAAAAACGGTCGGGCCTACTTTGAACCCGTGCCGTGCTGTGCCGGATCCTGCAGTACGAAAAGGGCTTATGTTTATCCGACCCTACTATACAGTGCCAGCTATGGTGAATGGCCCGTTGCCAAATGCCAAGAGTTGTAAGCAGAGTTTACTATGCCAGTATTTTTTAGATGTCACAATAGAAGAAGTCTGTGTGATTTTATTTCTTTTTTTATAGAAGCGTGCCTGCTTCAGTTGTTTATGCACTCGGTTAAAAAAAGGGATTTGTTTGATTCTTGCTGTTCACCGTAAGATCGTTACCAAAAATGTACCATTCTGTATAACTCCAAATGAATTTAACAACACTCTTCTTCTATTAAGAGTGTTCGGGAAATAAAAAAAACCCATTTATAACTTTGTGTCTGGGTTCCTCATTTTACCAGGCCACATGCATTTTAATGCAAATATTTTTGCTGCCAGGATAATTTTCAGGAGGAAATGCCATGCAACATTCCAGCTGATGTATTTGAACCACAGAGTGAAGCAACTAAAAGAGAAATCATGCATGAGTGAGCTTATCAATCTGCCCTGTGCGTTTTCTAAAACATTCATATATTAAGGCTTGCTGAGCCTAATGAACATCCTGCTCTCATTGATGATCCCATTGTTGTGTAGAGGAATTTACATAATCGCTACTTTACGCAGATTAAATTTACCTTCATTAAAACATCCCTCTCTTCCACTTCACTTTAGCTGAGTTAGTCATATCGTCTCATATACATGTTTGTATGTTGAGAATCGTTTTTTTCTTTTAATCAGCCTTTTTAACCACACTATGCAGTCGACTACAAAGCTTGCTTTTTTCTTTTTTCTTTTTTTTCTTTTTGTTAACAACTTTCTACTCCCTGTGTACCAGCATCATTATTTCTTGCAATATTTTTTTGCTGAGGCAGGGACTTGCAGAGTGTTTTTTATGTTTGTGGGAGAGGAGGAGAAGGAGCGGAGGAAAGAGGGAGATAATAGTTTGAAGGCTGTGTTAGTGGTAGGCAGGCTTCACAAAACATCAGGGCAGCATTCTGAGATAAAAACAGGTATACCGTCGTATCATGTCCTCAGAGCAACGGAGCTTTGATATGTTCCAAAAAAACCCATTGAAGTCTCTGACAGCACCTTTCCCTTTTTTCTTTGCCCTGTAATGGCGGTGTGGCTCCGTGAATGCTAAAGCAGAACTGCTTTACTTCAGGATCTGAAATTCACCAAATTTGTTAAGTGAGGTAAATACCAAGCGTAAAAATAAGAAAGAAGGAAAACAAAACAACAACAAAACGTTTAGTTTCATTTACCAAAAACAGACACCGCATTGAACTTCAGCAGGGGTCAGTAATGAAAACCTCATTGTTTATGTTGATAGAATTAAGCTACAAATTCCTTTTTTTTTACTCCTCTGTTTTCAATGAAAACCATTGTATGCGAAGAGAGAGAGAGAGAGAGAATCACAGCTTTACAGACTGAATCTTAAGGTTTAAACCCAGCTTAATGTTTTCACCTTTGTCCAGAATAACACACTGACTCGAGCAGTTCACATTCACCTCAAATATCTTGTTTCATACTGTCATAGTAAAAATGAAGTCTGTCAATTTTATTGCTTTAAGCCTCCTTCACACTGGACCAAAACTGCATAATGGTCTTTTGTTGTCCTTGCAAGGTATTGGAGTGTGCTTCCCATCATACTTTGCTGACTCTTTTGAGGATACATGAAGCTTTCAGGACTGTAGCTGCTTTTGTTGCTTTCACATAATATGTGTCCCATTTGTCAAGAGAGGATTTTAAATAGGGTTGGCCACTGTGCTCTCATACCAACTCTACAAATGCATCACACCCACCAGGTTGACCACGGCCAAGTAAGTTACCGCAGTGCTTTATTTGTTGTGGCTGTTATGCAAATTGTCACAGAACGCTGTGCAGATGGTAACCAACAGGATCATCATCTTCAATGAGCGATCCACACCAGCATGAACACAAACCTAATTTGTTTCAAGTTAAAAATAAAGTTGAAAGAAAGGAGGAAAGCAAAGGAAGGACAGAAATTAAAACGATATAAAAAATTATGCTAAAGCCTACGCTAACTAGAATCAAACAATTATTTAAAAGTCAAAATATGTGTTTTAGGGTTAGGGTTAAGTTGCAGTAGAAAAGCAAAAATCATGTTTAGCAAATGCTAGATGTGCACAGTCATCAAGATTTCCTTCACACTGAATCAGATTTTTCCAATTTCCTGCAATCCGTTGGCATTCCAGCTGTGCTACGTCTTGGAAACCATCCGGTGGCCTAACGCACACGACAATGGTATAAATAAATTAGGAATCCATAGTTGAGAAAAATCAGTAACGATTGCACAACGTGGATTTACAAAAAGATGAAAAGAAAGCAAAAAATGTGTCGAACTAGTGCTTGCGGTAGCCGGTTATAAAACATGACAGTTCAGACAAAACTGTGTGCGAAACAAGCAGTGCGATTCCTCTTTCTCAACATTTTTCAGTGCTGCTCTCAGTTTATTTTGTTTCTGCAGGCTTTCAGTCATGAAGACGCTCATCACTTATAAAAACCACAGAAGACACAGTGGCCACCCAAAACACACAGACACAAACTCACAGGATGCATTATTTATTTTCACATGCACGCCATTTTCACATGGCTGAATACAGAGCCATTTTCCAATTCTTGATAAATTTGTTTGTCTGTTTACTAAAACACACACACACACAAAAATTCAATTAATTTCATAAAGTGGAACAATACTGGACCAAATCAGAATAAATGAATCCACAAAAGCATATCATTGCAGTTTATGACAAAAACTCATTTCTCCATTTGGCTCATGAAATGCAATATCCATGGTCTGACCCATTGTTTCCATACTAATTTACACTCAGCTTAGCCCTTTAACTCACATATTAGGATAAATTGAACAGGGACGAGTCCGAGTGCATCTGTGCCTTCCAGTCAGAGACGCATTTTGATGACAAGCTGGTGAGTTTTCCACCAGCCACCTTTTGCCTTTTCAATACCTGCTTATTCCTTACAGGTCACGTTGGGGCTCAGTCCACTGGTCAGGAGGGACGCTAGACCATGAACAGATCAAATTCTTTTATTTTTTCTTTCTTTTTGAGGAAAGTCTGAAACATTTCTCTTTTTTTCTGTCCAGGTTTGACTCATCAGTGTTTTGCAGTTTTCATGTTTCCCACCACAATGTAAGATTTTTGTGATGCCAGAAAAGCATTTATTTGTTTCTTCTTTTTTTTTTGTATCAGTGTCAAACTGTGTCTGAGAATTACTGCTCAGTGAAGATTAATGATCAATCTTAACCAGTCTAGGTATTTTAGCACCATAGTGCTTAAAAAAAATAGTGAAATAGCCTTTTGATTTAATGCTCAGTTGAAAAGAGTTACCAACTTTAGCATGATTTGTCAGAATTGGCTCCATTTTCACATATGAAAATGAAGGTGGGGCCAACCACCACTACACATTGACTGGACATGTAATCAAGCAGTGCAAAAAACACACGTGAAAGATGAATCTTTTTGCACTCATGCTCTTCTACGGTTTTGGACTGTGGCAGTATGTCAGAAAACCCAGAGAAAACCTTTGCATGCACAGTCGCATACACGCCAACTTAACATAGATAAACCCTAATTAGAATTCAAACCCAGAATCGTTCTGGTGCGAGGGAACCATGGCAACCGGCCGACCATGAAGCCCTGACCAAGTCATGTTAACGCTGATTTAACTTTTTGGCTTTTATCAGTTCAAAGACCCGGAAAGCAGTTAAAAGACACAAGAAAATATCAGAAGAAAAGAAGAAAAAAGACAGACCATTATCATTGTACTCATACTTTTTATTGACTTGGTGTTACTTTCTGTGCCTGTGTTTTATCTCATCACTTTACTTTCCTTGGCTTCCTCTTATTTCCATGCCTCTTAAGTTAAGCATGCACGGCATCGCTGCCACAGTTTTGAAATGTATGAAGTGTGCTCTAAAAAGCTAGTTTCAGCAGAGCTTTATGTGATGCCTGTACTGTCGAACCAAAGTCAGCGGAAATTACGCATACAGCTATTGTGAGGGTGATGTTTTGAAGGATTAACAAACATTTCAGTTGGTGACCAGGAAGAAGAAGTAAACAAAAACAGACAACATGTTGTTTGTGTGCAGCTTTTCATTTGGCTGTGAACAACACATGTTTGCTGCTGGGTTGGCAATTAGTTCACTAATGTGTCCAGATTCAGGTCCAACAGTCTGAAAACGCTAGAGTGCTGCACAAAAGTCCAGTTTCCAAATCCTGTCCTGATGCATGCAGTCTGCAAGTTCACACTTCACATCCAGCCGTCCTTTCTGAGGATTCCACCTTCCTCCCGAAGTCCAAAAATAATAGTTAGGCTAATTGGTCTCTAACTTGCCCTAAGTTATGAGTGTGTGTACACGGGTGTTAGACCTGCGTGTCTCTGTGATTGACCTGTCCACAGTGTACACCCCCTCTCACCTAATCATGACCCTGTAAGGACAAGCACGTATAGATAATGCAGGAATGCTTGACTGACCGCAACCGAGGTTATCTTCTGGCTTCTCTCACACTTGCAAATTTGTGTCTTGACTCCACACACAGAAAATAGTTTTGTGTCAATTAACCACACAGGCAGTCCTAATCCGGTACAGGCTGGTGAAGACTTTGCCCAACAAGAAATCGCAGGTAAAATCTGGACGTCTGTCTGCCCTCAGTTTTTCACACCTCGTCCTAGTTGTTGGTTTATTCTCTTCACAACTTTAGTAGATTGTTTTGTCTTTCTGTCCTGAGCTTTTCTTTGTTAGCATTTGGGTTAAGTTGTTACACTTCCATTGAGGTAAGCCTTCATTTTTGCTCTAATCCACAATCCCTCCAGACAACTTTAGCAAGTTAGAAAACTAAAAAGGATTTCACAGGAAAAAAAAAAAAACATCTCAATGTTCTTAAAACTAAACATGAATTTGAAGGCTTGGAATGAAAAAATATATATATTGAGGTGAATAGATTTAGATTTGAGCTTTCTCATGTTTAATTCGAAACGATAAAGCATGCCAGGGTTGTATATCTCATTACTGCATTGTGAGGTTTTTTTGTCACTCGGTTCTCGGTGTTTTATTGCAGTCAGCTGCAGCGCCAACAGCCCTGCTTCACACTTGCAAACCCAGATCGACTTGTTTTGCCTTTGCCTTTCCTGTTCTATAGACCCACAGAGACTTGTTGTTGCTGTGCCATCGGTAACCTATACAGCAGTGCATGTCATCTCACAAGTGACTGCCACAAATATCAGACAACCCGGACGAGACACTTTATCGTATTTCATTGCTTTTCAAACGTATTCCTAGACAAGGGCAATGGAATTTATTATTTATACTCCCAAAGCCACCCTATCCCTCTGTGCCAATGGGCAAACTAAAAATACACATTTCATTTAAGACTCGTGAGCACATGTAAAGATGCTTTGTTCGGTTCAGTTTGTCATCTTACATAATGTCCTTTCACCCGGAGTCATTATTTAATCATGAACCAGGTCAAAGCTTGTGTATTGACGCTGATTTAGAACAATTTCCTGCAAGAGGCATGTTGAACTTTAAAGCCGAAGTGAAAAGTTCAGAGGAGCCTGGTTGTGTCCTCCGTGGACCAGCAATAAAATCAGCTCTATTAAATTTTACCCCTGCGTGATTTTTGTTTTTTAACCTAATGCAACTACAAGTCCAAGAAGGCAACGGGAGTCTGGACAAGGTTACCTTGCCGCTGTGCTTATCATGGAGGAATTGGCGTGCTAGGACAAAGCAATTCAGGATTTTATTATCATTCAAATTAGAACATATAGAGGGGCTTCTATCCGATTGGCGAAATAATGGGAGTCATTTATCTAGGTCCCACCGACCTTTCATTTCCCATTCATGTCTTATTAGCGAAGCATACATCATCATCCTGCCATAATTAAAAAGCTAAAATCAAATTGATTGTGGGGAAAAAGCACATGCAGGTAGGGGCTGAATGGAGCTGTGTGCTCTTTGCTGCTTTTGTTTCTGTGGAGGGCTCTAGCCGGCCTGTTCGGTGTTGATTTTCTTTTGTTGTTTGGCTCCTTGGTCACCCTGCGGCCCAGGAGGGACACAAACAGCAGCTCATAGGCATTTATCAGCCCTGGGTGAACCCTTTCCACAATCAGAACAAAGGCATATCAGAGCTCCAGTGATTAATGCGCCATGACACTAAAAAAAAAAAAAAAAAAAAAAAAAAGGGTTCCCACAAATATTAGCCTTTATAATGAAAAGTGAAAGAAAAGAACTGGTCCCACAGCTGAGTTAAGACGGGATCTATTATGCTAAAGTTGGCATTTTTAGCTCTGTAAATGGGATGTTGAAATCCATCAGAAGAAGAAAACTGTGAAAAACTGAAAACTATTATAAGTGAAGTTATAAACTTTCAAGATGAGAAGCATAACTATCAGAATTTAACCCTTTCCTGCATGAATTATGATCCTTTGTGTCAGGATTTTTTTTCCAAATTGTTTTTGATTTTCTTAAGGCATGAAAAAAAGGTAGGAGAAAAAAATTGTAAAAGAAATTTTTTCTTTTTCAATTGTAATTTTCTCCAAATACAAAGTTGTTATTTGAAAAATACATCAATAGTATTGCTCTTTATGAGTTATCTGATGTCACTATATTTTTCTTTTACCTGCAAGAGTCGTCTACAGTAGAAGGAGGGACCGGGTCAGTCGGCATGCTTTTTTTGTCTGTCGGCCATTTTGGATTTAACAAAAATAATGTCTTGCATTTGCAGCTGATGGTCAGTAGTTGATGGTGTATTTTATGATGCATTAGTGTCCACTTCAGTGGTCTGTCTGCATTTATAACATAAAAATCCACAAGAAGCACAAGAAAATGGCTTTTAGATAGCGTCTGTGACCGCTATGCATGAAAGGGTTAATGTCAGATAAAACACTAATAGGTTCATATCAACTGTTTCTATCAAGCATATCAAAGATCTTGTGCTTGCAGAAAAACCTGTTGATCTGATATTAGTTTAGTGCTGCCAGTGTTGAGATTTTTAATAGATCAAATAATATTCCAATTCCTGGATTAATCTCAATAATGCTCCTTTAAACCTGTTCTGTTACACTTTCTAGTTAAAATAAAGTTTGTATTAGCTATGTGTGCAATCAAAGAGTTTGCCTGGTTTAAATCTGAATCATTATTAATAGAATGAAATAAAAAATCATTTGGGTTCCTGCACATTAATATACACATGTACAGAGATAATCAGTCAAATTTGAACCTAAACATCATACTACACAGGCAACTTGTGTAACCTCAGAGTGGATTCAGCAGCTTTGAAAAACCTTTTCTGGCTCATTATCAGCCCCCAGGTTTATCTCCTCAGGCGCTCATTCATGGCATCCAAGCTGCTTCAGTTCACAATAAAACTTACAGAGCTTACAAACAAACCTTGGGGTATTGTTGCCTAACTAGACACACTTCCAAATTTTAGACCACTTGAGACTTCAAAAATGTAAAAATCTGACAAAAAAAAAAAAAAAAAAAAATTGGAAGCAAGATAACTTGGCAGTAATCAGACACTTTTGTTCAACATCTTTGCTGTGAAATTGCAGCTCAGATGGAGCCAGCAAATGACTGGAGTTCAGCACTGCTGATGCGCTCATTGCTCACACCCGGAAAGCTGCAGACTGCTGCCAAATGGAGCCTCTCCTCACAAAGGAAAAGCATCTGCAACTTTTATTGAAATAGAATCGCTAATGTGTTGACATCATATTTTCATATTTCACAATTATCATAGCCAAGAATCTCAGTGATTCTCAGCAGCACTAATTTTGTTTGGTTTGTTTTCCACCCAGATACACGGAAACACCAGTTTCCTGAATTACTCTACCAACAGGGTGTGTCAGAGGTTTTGTTACAACATAAAATATTGTATTATTATAGTCAATATTGACCCCATGCAGCAGATATTTGTTAAAGTATCTAATGGAAACATGCAGTACCTCAAGGAAGACAAAACCAGTTACGTTTGCCAGTTTGATTCCAGTACTAAACATCTCAGACCAGTCAGACTTAAACAAGGCATGGAGCCTGTTTCTACTTGAGGCTGCCGTTTAATTACAAAAAGTGAAAGGGAAGTGAAGCTCGGAAGAAAAAAGAAATCTCTTGATTCATAAAAAATGCAGCAGACTTTTCAAAATAAACATAAAAATAAAGTCAGCATCACCATCATGTTGGTATAAACCCAAACTGTTTTCATTATCGGGAGATCCAGATGGGCCCTGAAAGGAAAAGAAAAAGTCAACAACTGATTGAATTGTAACGAGGGCCCAGATAGTGAAGTTTTACAGCATTTCTCTTGTTGTCTCACTCTTAAGCCAGCATTTCAGCAGGGGTCCGCAGTGGAGAAGATAAATGGTGTGAGCGTTAGCCTCAAAGTGACCCTGATGAGAAATCTGTGAACGGAGCCCATATTTTATCTAACAAAAAAAACAAAACAAAACAAAAACTCTCCACTCAGCACTCTTAAATGCTAATTGAATAGTGATGCAACGCCTCTGGCATCTTGTTGTCAGCTCATTTATGCAGCAATCCGTCTCAATCCTTCATATGATTCTCACTTTTGGCACACTCTCAATGAACTGCTCAATGTGGCATTGAAATTCAATTTCATAAATCCCTGTGCTCCGCCACAGTATCTTTGCCAGAACTGTTTTACACGTTCCCTCGTCACAATAGCATTTTTATTTTATTTTTTTTTGCCCAGAGATTTGTTCTTTAAAGACACTTTTTTTTTTTCTAATATTAAATCAGCATTATCTTTTGTATTTGATTTATGTGTCTGATTTAGAAACACCAAGCTGCATGGAGGCTCAGTAGCTCCACGATTCAAGCAACCTCACAGAGCCGAAACACGTTTAAGTGGCTTTCTTTGTCATGTTAAAATGGATTCTTTAAGAAACATAACAAAGTCTCTTCTCACTGCTGCACTAATAAAAATGATGGATAACATGGGGGTCTGAGATGATTGGAGACAATTGGGTTTCAGCCACATTATGTAATTCAAACGGTGCACGGAGACCAGGCGGGAGTGTCGGGCTCCTCCTGACTCCTCTCCAGCAAGCAGTGCCGCAAAAAGAGGCGAACAGCAGTCTGCTGCAGCGGAGAAACAGTCTGCTGCAGCTTCTTTAAAAAGACACGAGACAAATGAGCAAAAGTCATGGCAAAATTCAAGGAGTCATATATTATTTTAAATATCGAAAAAGCGCTTTCGATTTTTATGTCACTCTGAATCTATGGGTGGGTTTTGGAAAACAAAGCTTCTTTCAAACCCACTCACAATATTCCTGTGTGAAGGAGTATAGGTCTGACAGATTCCTTTACCTCAGATAAATTCTCATTTCACATGAATCTATGGGTGAGAAATGCTGAGATGACAGTAGCTCTGGTTTCCTGAATAGGTAAATGCCTTTTTCTGGCAGCTGGGCCGAAGACAAAGGTCAATACATCTGATTTCTGCAGAGGAACTCATCTAAAATGGCACAACAGTGTTTCTCTATCAAGCCAAGGGAGAAGTTGACGGTGTGTGATTATAAGTCTGCTCTGTTCTTTTGTCTTATATACATAGGAAGATTACACAAAAGCTGCGAAGCAGAAATTCACCAAACCCAAAGACGAGATAGGGCTAGAATAAAAGAAAAAAAATGTTAATTGTAGAGAAGATCTTCACTGCTTTGGAAAATGATGTACTTTTGTAATTATCCTGTGGTTCCCTTAAAAAAACAAAAAAATCTTTTGAAAGGTAATAACCTGCATGTGACTTTGGCTTGTGATGCAATTTGCATCTTTGCTTTTAGTTTTTTTTTTTTTTTGCATTTTAGTACTGAATTAGCTTCAGTACTAAAATTATATGGACAACACATGCCCATTCAAGGCACTTTACATAAAAGTTAATTCAGTTGAATAATGCATATGTTCCAGTTGTCAAACAACGCAGTGAAGATCGGTTTATAATGCTAATTTGTTAAAAAATGTTTCTATCTAATCTGATATAAAATGCTCTTTGAATAATTAACTGAACTTAACACACTGCTTGGTAACTACTTGGGATGCACACAAGATTCAATTGAAATGACAATTTTTTTCATGTTGAGATGACATTTGTTGGGAAATGGCACTGAATAAATAAAATGAATTGAATCAAATTATTTGTCACATTTTTTAATGTATGTGTGTAGTACAGTTTTCCTTTTGAATCACTATTAGGAACTACTTTGTATTGGTGTGACATACAATTTAAGAAAAGCAAAAAAAAAAATGCAGTTGTAATGTAATGAATTATGGCAAACTTTTTTTTTGCAAGATCCTATAAGTTGTAGCACAAATCAAATGGTGAAGTGAAGAAAAACAAGTTTGTTAGCAGATGATCCCTGACTTGTGCGTCTATGCTCTATAGCGTAAAACACGTCGACTTTCATTTTCAAGCTTACCGCCGCCCCATTGGCCCCTTTGAATTCATTTGCCACCCCTGAAGTTGAGCTCCAGTCCAGCAGTCCCTCTCAGCGTGAGGTGACAGAGTAGGTTAATTGCTGAGATTTGAATGTCGTGCAGTAACAGATGATAGTGGAGGAGAAAGTATGGCATTAACACATAGATAACAGATTGCTATCTCGCGCTCGCGGCAGCCTGGTGTGGCGTAATGGTGTCGGAGAGAAGAAATTTTAATCACATAGGTATGTAATGACATGAATCGACACACCACGGATGAGTGAAAATAATAGATGATTCTTCCAGCTGAACAAATGCCCTGTGTGAAACGTATATGTCAGTGAGCTGCGTCATTCTCATCTCGCGATCAAAATTAAACAAGCTGCCATATATATGTCTGAGCTACCACCCTAAATCTCAGTGGGACATTTAAATAACTCAGCCTGCGTGGTAATACAGCAAAAAATTACCTTTAGGACTTCTTGATACTTAAGACAAATTTAATGAATAAAGCAAAAGTTGAACAGCCATTTACAAAACACCAATTTGTATGCAGTTTATGATGTTTTTTGGCTTTCCTAATGAATACAGGCACCATACAAAGACAAAACTAATTAGATCACTTAGTGTAATAGAATTTGTTTCTTAAAACTGTCATATTAATCACTCTTGTATGATAGATCTTCACAGGGTGTCTGTCAGTCTTCACATGCAACTGTTATTTTCAATGTTTGGAAATGTCGCTGGGTGGCAAAACAAAAGAAAATTGACTGTTTCTTGCCAAATCATTTCAGGATAAGGCATTTCTGCTGTTCCTTCAGCTCTGTCTGAGCCGTGATTGGCCCCTTGATCATAGCTAATGCTTAATGTATCTGTCACAACTGGGTAAATAACTTCAAGTCACAATAGTATAGTCACTTGATCTCCAAATGGCACAGCAGGGTCAAACAAAAAAAAAATCTCACCTTAACATAAACTGTTTGTCTCCGTCTGGTGCATTTGTGGTAAAACAGGCTTGTTCTTTGATCAGCGAAGTCACTGAAGGTCGAGTGGTTAGAAATTTTAGTCTGGTAAGAAAGTAAAAGGGGCTACTCATAGAAGTAATTTTTCATAAAAAGTTTCTAAAGTATTAAACGAAAGTAAGTTGAATGTGGCTTGTTACGACCCTCCCCTGCGGGTTTCCCTCAGCATTTTAACTCTCAGGACGCAGAACATTGAACATTCATGGACCCGTCGCAGTGGGGCAGAGGCCTCCTCCAGTAAAGACCTCGGGATAAAAGTGTGGTGATGGTCTCCCCGTTTCGCTGCACTGTTGTGGAAGCTTTCGTTTAAAAACTCTCATCTCTGGAGGATATATTTAAATAATTAAAAGTTCTTCACCTTGCTGTTTTCACAAACAGCCTTAGTTTTTCATACGGACATTCAATCTTTCCTCAAGAAGCATCCACTAAAGTAAAGTGAGCGGGGTGGCATTAGGGGTCAACCCATTATCCCCACTAATGCGCTGTGAGATTGGTAGCTAATTGATATTGCATGCTAATTGATATTAGCGCCAGACTCGCCAGCAGCCTCCAACTATTGCCCACACAGATAAAATTAAGAGAAGCTGTGGAATAAAAACTCATTTGGTTTAATCTTCTCTCTTTTTTCACGGTTGTGTCTTGGTGATTTTCATTTGATATTCTGAAATTTCACCAGGAAACATTCGGCCACACATTATTTACTGCGGGAGGATTTTAAAGTGGTTCTATTTGTAAGACGCTACTAAGTAATACAGAGCAAGCAAGTTTCCACGATTTCCTTCATTAAAAAAAACATTTTTTTTCCTCTCTAT
The DNA here is from genome assembly GCF_051168715.1 of Poecilia mexicana. Taxonomy (NCBI): domain Eukaryota; kingdom Metazoa; phylum Chordata; class Actinopteri; order Cyprinodontiformes; family Poeciliidae; genus Poecilia; species Poecilia mexicana. The sequence continues at coordinate 24,110,263 of NW_028263379.1, forward strand.
TAAAATTCTCCCTTAATGAAAGAGTTAGGACCAGAACTGCTGTTTTTGTTATAATTGGATGTAGAAAACCTAACACTGTCCTGTAGTTAGGTTCTCGTTTTGGTTTTTGTCTGTTTTACACCGGGAAACTTCCTTCAGTGCAACAATAATAGTGAAACTATTATTTAATAAATAAAGACAGACAATAGTGAAATTAACAATTATTTTAATATTTTAAACTAATGTATAAATCAACAAATGTTGTTTAACACGGATTTAATTTAACTTCCCATTGGGATCAATAAGGTATTTTTATATGTACATGCAAATATAGTTGTGAGCCAATATTTTGTTTTGTTCTAGCCTTTGACCGCTGTCATAAAATGTTTTATACTCCAACCTCATCTCAGCTTAGTTTTGTAGCTATCTGGATTTACCTTGACCTCATTTTAATATTTAGTGAAACGAGAAATTTTGACAAAATTACAAGTCAAATGATTTAAAGGTTCCAGGTAAAAATTAGCTAAATTATCCCACTTGTAGCGTACGAACAATGTGATTTTAAATTAATCCAGAATGCAGCTCTTTTGTTAATTTACATATTGTAACTGTTTACCGTAGTTTAAGGAGTTCCCATGATCCTTTTCACCATCATTTCTTCCATGACAGGTTACGGTTTCCAAACCCTGGCGTTATGTGAGTATTTCATACAATATATTGTTCAACAGTAAAACTGTCTCCCCTGGTTGAAATGCATAAAATATTACATATTACCTCATTTTAATACATATTACTTTACACTGTGAACTTCAGGGAAAACATCAGATATATTTTACACCAGTTTTTATTTTTTATTTTTTTTAAACAGAGACTTAATGGTGTCTTTTTATTAAATTGGATCTTTGATGGACTCCAGTTCACCCAGGTGAGTTCACCTCTGCAACCCTGCACTTGTTATCTCCATGAGAAAATGGTACAGAACATACATTTAAAGACAAGTCCCTAATCTGAAGGAAATTGCTGCTGTTAAGACACTGTCCGTGCTTTACAAATCTGTTAATGTGCCCTGAACTATTTCTCAGGTCACAACAACATAGTTTTAGTGTATTTTATTGAGATTACAGCAATGCAATGGATAGTTCTTAACTCGATGGAAATTGATACTTGGTTCCCAATTTCCCATCAGCGTCTTTTTGCCGGGTTTGTGAGCACAAACAAGGAATTTGACTTTGGTTCCGCTTCGCTCTCAGTAAAGACATTTAAATACATATAATAAGGGAAATAAATAAAATACGTTTGTTTGTAAACATATATTTATGGAGTGTTTTCACCAAGGAGGTCTTAAAGGAAGAATCAGAACAAATGTGAATGTTATCGACATTGGCACTCTGGTTGATATTTGCTCATTTGAGACGGTCTGGGTGATGAAGCTTTCCTTGAGAAGAGCTCTGCAGATATTTCAGCTGCTCTTTTCCTTAAAATTCAAACCTGTGCAATTTTGTCAGGGACTTTGATTTTCTCCGTTTACTGCACTCTTGAAGGAAAATTAGATTCCAACATATGTTCAGCTTTACAGGAAAAATGGATGTTCGCACAAAGAAGCGATTAGTCTGGCATTCTGCAGTATTCGTTCTTAAAAAGCAGGAAAAAGTCTGAAAGTCACCAAGGGAAAGGAAGTAAAGCAATTACCAAAAGGAGAAATTCATTGTCTGCTGTAACTTGTTGCTGGCTCCTCGATTACCCATGTGTAACCCAGATGAATGTAAATAGGAGAAAACCTCAAACAAAACAATACGTACAGGCTCAAATTCGAGACATAACAGAAGATATCATATAAAGATCCTACCTTCTTCATGAAGGCTTTAACTTTAAACTATTTCTTTATATGATAACTTGTACTGACAGAGATTCATATAGTGGAGGCATTCAGCTCCAACCAGCAGTCACATACAGTAGATATTCTTACAATCCTCCTGTTTTGATCTCAAAAGTTACTGAGCAGGCCTGTTCTCACCTGTCTGTGTCTGGGCTGTCAATCTCCACTTTTTACAGTGCAGTGTCATCAGATGTGATTTTTTTTTTTTTTTTTTACAGTGTGAAAAAATGCATTTGTGATGTGAGAGAAATAAGAAATAAGACAACCCATGAGATGATGCAATACTGCTCAGACCCCCAGAGTGTTGCATCTGTCTAAAACGTGGTTTGCCAGTAGACTGAGTCCCTGAATCTTAATATAGGAAGAAAACTGTTTTGGGTTGTTTTATTTATTTTTTTTATTTTCCTCATATTTATTGTGTGAGTTGCAGACTGCAGCTATACTGGTGAATCATAGTGCCTACAGCTAAAGTGAGACAATATTTTGACAGGAAATTAGTTGTCAACTCCACAAATGTGGCCCTGATGAAAGTGTAGTGTTGTGAAAGCCATTGTTAGAAGAAAACCATAAGAGGCATTGTTTGCAGGCTGCAATAAGTTATATAAGGAACAGAACAAACATTTTGAAGAAGGTGCTCTGGTTGGATGAGACCCAAGTCTGAACTTTTAAAATGCAGGAAATTACGATTGAAACAGCATCAACAGCATCACCTTCCAGCTGCAATCTTAAACATAGAGAGGGATACAATGGAATGACGTAGATCACAGCATATGGATCAGTGGTGCATCCTGCATGTTTTAGTTCTCTCCCTGGTTTAACACACCTGGATCCAATGATGGCTCGTCAGAAAGCCTAAGAAAAACATTGACATGCTGAGAAGGTTGTTACTATGTGTTAGAAAACTAACTAACACATGCAGGATGCCGGCGCTCGAGGACCGACTCTGAGCACTGCTGACACAGATGAAAAAAAAAAAAAAAAAAAATTTAGACTGCATGAAAAGTGTTTCCAGGTATTTTTCACGCACTGATCTTGAGTTACTTTGCAAAAACTGAATCATCCAAAGCATCTCTAGATGTGCACAGAGCACAATGTTTCTAACTGGTGACTTGTCGATAAAGTAACGATAATACTGAAATATAATTGTTCCTCTTTTCTTTTGGCATGGCCTGTTAGGCTGTGTGGCACGCAGAATTGTTGTCAAGGTGCGGCTCAACAGATTTACCTTCACAAGCGGAGCTTTACGGCTTTCCCAGTGGCTGATACCTGACATATACAACGTGAACAGCAAGCGTTTGATCTTTCATAGATTTAGCATGTTCCATTAAAAATACAAGAACAATCTCTGAACATCAGGCCACAATTACATATTTAATGTGATGGTGTTATTTGTCATTGGTTTCATCTGTCTCATCAATAACAAGGTCCTTGCATATTTTTTGGGACCAATTCCTGACCTTTTCTCATCGTCATCCACTTAAGCTCCAAATTAAGGATAATTGTAGGTTATTTTATGTTTCCTCCATCTCTGAATTATTGTAGTAAGAGTTGTCAGCTTCTTCCCAACCTGTCCTGCAGTCACTATATTGCCCCTGACATCCTCTGAGTTTTTTGGTCTTAAAGGTGATTGGTTTAGAGACAGGAAAGGAGCAAAACGCTGAGGACTGGTGAGTTTTATACACATATTTATGTGTATAAATTGTTTCATATTTAAGAGGAAACATTGTGACTTGTTGTTGGAGGTCAAATACTCATTAAAATCTTTTTTCTTTTTTTATGAATGGTTGTTATTCTGTCTCTTTAAAACAAAGTAAAGCCATAAAAAATAAAACCATGAAAGAGAGTGTGCTAAGTAATGAAAAAGCTAAGTTCAATGAAAAATATACAAAAAAGTTAGTTGTTATATTTTTTACTGCATTCAATTTAGGCTTATACATATTATTTATTAAAAAAATATTTATAATATCTATAGATTTATAAATTAATTGGTCAGAGGACAGTGTTTGTCAAATTGTGTTACACCAGTTTGACAACTCGCATGTATTGAGCTGATGTATAATATGCCGTTAAATTGCTTTTACTCAAAGACGCCTCTCAGTGAAACAGATGATAATATTGTATTACCTGAAAAGCTGTCTGCTTTTGGTCCTATGAGTGTTACTGTGTTGTATTTTTTTTACTTGATTAATGTTGTCTTCCGGAGGAAATTGAATTCTAGTCAAATATAGTCGGATCCCAGCAGGCAGTAACCCCCAGGATTCTCATGAAATTATGTAAAGCCTCCAGGATGTAATGGGAATTTGGGTTTGGTGACATGTTTGCAGTGAGACATGCCGCTCTAAACCCCGCTAACAAGCTTTACGAGAGCCACGTGTCCCGCTGTCTCATTGTTTGCGGAGAGTGTAGCGAGAGACACGGCGCCTGTGCAAGGCGTTTTTCGCTTCTTCTGTTTCCATGGATACCAACACCTGATTGGACATGAAGTGATGCGTTCGCCATCTGGATTGTTCCTGCCAGACGAGCCAGATGACATCTCCTCCAGATCTGGTGCATCTCATAAAACATAAGAAAAAGAAACCCCCAGCAGAACGGACCAGCCTGTTAGTCAAACATGATGTCATCTTTTGTCTTGCATAATGAGATAAACATGTTAGCCTTTCTGTCTTTCTGATTCTTTTTTCATTCTGGTCGATTATCAGGTGTAACCATCTTTATCCTTAGCATCTATTTAAACCCTATTCTGAGTTTTCACACCCGTTGCCTCCATTTCCCATTCCCTCTGTTCAGCATGCATGAAGCGGACAACGCCATGAGCCCAGAGATCCATAATCCCCCCCCATCCCCCCTACAGGGAAGAGGTGGAGGGCTTTTAATGATTTAAATATTGTCAATGAGCACGGTCTGATTTGAAATGAGAATTTTTGAAGGTTTGCTGGAATCAACCCAAAACAAGGCCACATTCACCCGCATCAGCATTCCCTGAAGTCAATGCTCATTGACTGCTCCAAGTAGGTGCTTAATCATTTTTAATTAGGGATAATCAGACATCTTGTCCATTTTACTTTCAGGAGGGCGAAGCGAGGTCTGCTGTGTGTCCTCAGCTTGACACTGCGTCTTCAGCTCTTTTAAACAGGCTAACATTATCGGTTCCTTCTACACGACAGGTACATCACACACCTGACTTCTCCAGCAGCAGAGTTGTGTTGGGATCATAATTCAAAGAGTCTGACTGATAATTTGTTGTGTGACGACAGCAGAGAAAGCAATAAAGAAGAAACGGGCAAAACTAAATGGGAGTAAGTTTGAACTGAGCGTGGCAGGGCGGTCTTCCTCGCGCTAGTGTCTCTTAGTAATGAGGCGCCGTGAAGCCAAGGCTCTCGCCCCTTGCTGGGCCCTCATACATCATTAATGTTCCCACATCATAGTCCTGATAATTACCGGGGACGTGAATGTCACCTCAGTCGCACCTCCTCAACGGAGGATGACAGCAAAAGGTCTGCGGTCTGCCAGACGTGCCACGCGTTCTGGATCTCACGCGCAGAGTTTCCGACGCGCGCACACACACACACACACACGCACACACGCGCACACACACACACACACACACACGCACACACACTCGCAAACATAACAATTCCACCCCAAAGTGAACCATTTGTGTCCTCTTATCGTTATCAAAACTCACGGGACGCTCCACTCCTCTGGATTTGTTCCAGCTGGCTGCCTGACTCAAAAAGTCGTGTGTAAAAGTCAATTTGCAAAGTAACAGCAGTTTATGCAGTTCCTAAGTACGTATCCAGAGAATTTTGGTTTAACTTGCAGATGTACACGTTTGTCATACGAGATTGACTTCCACAAAAACCATCTACACGCAGGTGAACGCAAACCGCAGCAATTAGATTGTCAAAGTCGAATATATCCAACAAAGCTGAGCCTGAAGATGTTTGTCCTGATCAATCTACAAGGTAGATTTACTAGGACTATCTGATAAGTTATACTACATCAGCCCACCAATTTAAACTTTTATGTAAAAATGGGATCCAGAACTGAGCTGCATTCTTAACCAATCGTTGCCATGCCAATGAAGAGCAACATCTTTTCTTGTTTTCAGACTCTGCAATAGTCCAACGTGGCTTCCCTCATATCTCCATGTGACGTAGAAACACAGACTGCAACAGGAAATGATCAGAAGCCTCATTAGCAAAATCGATAACAGAAACACAAATAATTAAGGAAAATTATGGATTTTTTTTTATTTTAATAATTATTTTTAATGATGACATATTAACTTCAATAGATAACTTAAATGCATTTTGTTTATTTATGTAAACTTTCAAAACTGAATAGTTTAGAACCTTTGTGAACATAATGCTTACAAATGCATACACTGCAGCCATTTCATTTTTTAATTTCATCTTCTTCTCCACTCTTCATAGGATGCGGACACGTGTCGGTGCACATGGAGAACAACTTTGGGTTCTAAAGAGAAAAGAAAAGAAAAAATCCTCATTTGGCCAATTATGCTGACCTTCCTAATTGGAGTCCATACAAAAGCCTCTCACTGTGAATGTAATATCCCCTCCTTCCCTGCTCTCTGGAGAGATATTCAGCATGCTCCTCTAACCCCACTGATAGGACAGTTTAGCTTTAAATGAGCCTGTTTTGCCTCGACACATTTCTTTTCCGCACGTCTTCCAGGACTGCGGGTTTTATTGATCGCCGTCCTCCCAGGGGTGTAGGCGCCTGGACTGGGGCACTCAGCAGCAGCTGGTTGGGCTGCTGATGGTTGTTAGCCCCGCTGGCTGCACTGTTCTGGGCATTGTGTGGTGCCAGGCTCAGCAGTTATCCTGCTCCCCTGCAGCACCGTCTGAGGATGCTTGTTAGGAAGCTGCCGAAAATAGAGGAGAAATATCTCGTCTCCCCACACAAATTCCATCTCCAACATGCCTGGCTGATTTAGCCGGCTGACTCAGGCTTACCTGTAACCGAGAGAGCAGGGTTTACGTGTCTGTGTGGGTTTATGAGTTTGAAATTTGGCCTCATCCATGCTTTGTTTTAAAACGAGAGGAATTTACACATTTCCCTTTTGACAGCAAATTCAGAGTTTTGCCAGGAAGGGCAAATATGGAGTATGTGAAGAGGGAGTTCAGGAACGCAATTTGGCTCGTCATTCCCTTTTACCAACAGGTGGGAAGGTTTGTGTTCCTGCGTTTGGATTAATTGTACTATAACCAGGACAATTCATCAGCCAGTGCCTGCGTTTTTCTCTCTTTTGTTAAAATATGTCATTATTCTGGGGGGTGAGAAGAGGGATTTAATTTTGCATAGGAGTCAAGAAAGAGTTGTTTTCTTAATTTGTCCAAATCCGTTTCTGTTCTGCAGACATGTCTCTTTAAAGTCAAACACCCGAACGACACAGAAAAATAACAGTAATTCTGTCGATGCCTTTTTTTTTTTTTTTTTCAAATTTTGTTCTGGTGTTTCTATTTTTGTTTGAGGCTCAGACAAAAACAAGATGTTATTGTAAGGATACAAGACCAGTCAGTATAAATACATCCAAGTTCATCAATTCACAAATTGAATATGGGGAAGTGGTGAGTGGGTTTTTATCCCCTCATGTTTTTCTGTTTCCTTCTGTCAACATCTATAATTGTTCCCATGTACTTGACTTATAATTGTGACATAAAGGCAGATACAAAAATATTTTTAAACATCAAAAAAGACTGAATTATCAATTAAAGTTTAAACAACTACAGCCAGACTTGAAAGGAAATTATAAAGAAAAAAAGAAAAAAAAAATAATTTAACCTGGCAAGATTAATACGGACTGAAGGAAGTTATTTGCAGTACATTTGAGCTGGTAAGAAATTATTCTATTCTCCGACATATATTTGACAAAAGAGTAATTTTACATTCATTTTATTCCTTACATTAATTCTAAAAAGAATCTTAGCACAATTTTGTTGACGGGATCACCAGAAATGTACTTACAGCTCATTTTAAAGGATCCATATTTCAGCATGTTTATGGAACGTGGCATGTCCCCAAATCAATCCAGATCGTTAAAGCGGTTCAATGCAAAGTTCACAACTTGCAGACAGTTGAAACCAGCACATTTTATCACACTGGGCCATGCAACGCTTTCCTTAAATAGACTTTGACTTTTACAGCAGAGCTGTAGTCCTCCACAAACATCAGAAACCGGTGGGGTGAATAAAGCTCTTGGCAACTCTGAGGCCAGGTGCTGCACATCATTACACACAAACAGCCAGCTAATCAATGTTCATACAACAACACAGATACACACACTGACATCCCAGCTATCGGACAGAAGGCAGTCGATACACTTTTAAATTCAGATCACTCAGGAAAATGTTGGATATTTCATTGCTTCCTCTGCGCTTCATTCTAGTTTATGACACTCCGGGAGAGAAGAATTTCCCACAAAGCACAACTGATTCAAAAATTGGCACCCAGATAAAAGCAATTCGATGTGTTTTAAATTTATTTTACGTATTTTTTTTTTCCTTTCCACTGCCGAGGTACCTTGTCAAAGAACAGCTGCCACATTTTCTATTTCCTGCTCCGTGCAGACAACATGTTTGACAGGCTGTCATCATCTAAATAGCACATTTTGAGGCGTGAGTGTTGGAGGCTTATCCAAAACAAACAATTGGCATGAATAAAGATCCACCACAATATAATGACATTCTGTAAGATTTCGGATTAAGGTGTTTTAGCAATAAAATAAAGAAATCTCTGCTTTTTTTAAATCCTCAATTTGAAATTGATTTTTTATTTTATTTTAGCAATTAGAGGTTCAGATTCATTAGCATGTATTAAATGTATGATCTGATTTATTCACTGTCTGATATTTGGAGGAAGACGTAATGCCGGCGCATCCCTCTAATACATCTATTAAAGTGAATATATCCATGGTAACTGAGCCAAGTGATAAATCACAGAACATTATTAGTATTGCTATCAGGCTGTGGTACGCAGCAGATTTTATCATTTATGGTATAATTGATGATGCTCATATGTACTTTAATATTAATTTTGACCTCTGAATCCATTTATGTTGACTGTGTGTGAATGAATTATCTTGTTTTTCTCTTCTGCCTGTTACGGTATTTTTCTGAGCCACACCTGCTCATTTTACTGCTGCTGGGCCACATCCGGCCTTTTATTGGCCAGACTGGGGTTGTCAATAGGAAAAAAAAAAAAAAGCCATAAAAATGAAAAAAAGATAATCCAGTCATCAAACACACCTGTTAAAAAATGACAAAAATGTGTAGGCTGAAGCAGCACTTATTTTAGCAATTGTTTATTGATTATCATTTTATTGGTGTATAAAAAATCCAAAGTGCTTTTTCAGCTCGTTTTGCAAAGTCACCATCAGTGATTAGGATCAATCATCAATTTTGACTAAATGCCACTGTTGGAGGATCTTTTGTTATTTTTTTTTTTTAGTATAAAATGGATGTATTATGCAAAATCAACTTTATATATATATATATATATATATATATATATATATATATATATATATATATATATATATATATATATATATATACATATACATATACATATACATATATACATATATGGTTATAATGTAATTCCCTAAACAAGATGGAGAAACATAGGGGCCTGTCAGAAAGGGTAGAAGACTCTTAGCCCAAGGAAGCTCAAGGTGTCAGACTCTGATGTGAAGTCGAGTTTCCTTCTGGCACGAACCCGATGCTGCATAAACATGTGATTTCTCACTCAATTATTGATTAATAATGACCCTTCCTAAAACGTTATGTTAATAAACTGTTAAGATTTCTACATTTACTAAATTTTATTTGATGTGTGGTGAATGAAAGAGTCTCTAATATTGAGCTAAATGTTGCCTAAATTATAATGTATGTAAAACTATATTTTTAAGTGTTTAATTCAGTTTCTACAGTGTGCAAAACAGATTTGATCCTGATCAAACTTTTTTTTTTCTATGAGTTTCTGATTTCTTTCACACTGGACTCTTTTCATCAGGACGGTTTTTGATCCACCAAACTGCTATGCTTCCATAAGCTGCACCTTGGATTTTGTTACATAATTTCATCAACGCACAAAATGTCAGCTGGGGAGAAACTTCAAATGAGTAGAAGAAAACTGTTTTAGATACACAATCATGTTCGTGTTCGAAATGCTTGTTCATGCAGGAGTCCAACCAAGTATCTACACATTCCACTGTCTTGCAGCTTTGTTTAGTGAATTGTTTTTCCAGCATGCAAACAAGGCCTGAAAATACCAGGAGACACTGTTTCTGGTCAGATTTGAATGTCAGCAGTCTGAATATTTGCTGGCTGGTTGCGAGGTTCCTTATGCAGAGCATAAGTTTTAAATGCTGAGTGATGTTTGATGTTTTGCTTTTAATGTCACTATCCTTCAACTATCAGTCGAAGACATGTTTTATCCACTCAGGCTGTGTCTGATCAAAAATAAGACAAAATAAAACTGAGAAAAAGAGAGAAAAGGAGTCTGCATGACCTTTCTCTATAACGTAACAGTACTTTTGTTTTTTTAATGAGCATTGGCCATAAGGGATTAAATTCAACAGTTTTTTTTTCATAAATGGATAACGTGAAATAATACAGGATGTACTGTAAATCGGACATATCAAAGGCAGTGTGTTTTATACAAATAAACGCAAATCATTTAAAACTAAGATAACACGCTCTTTCAACTATGATATTTTTCAAAATTATATTGTGATATTATAAAATTATATCAAAACGGCTCTTGGAGGATGTGTGTAGCTCTCTACAATCAAATCGGAAGTGTTAAGTTGAAATCCAAAGTGGTAAATCTGTATTAATATTGTCAGTCTTGATAAACTCTGTCCAAAAAGCTTATTTTCAACCCAGCGTCTTTAAATAAGCTTGGACGTGGACCAGCGTTTCAGCGTTCGAGCTTTCATGACTCCATTATAATGATGGATTATTGGTTGCTATGACTACAGATTTAATTTGAAGGGGAGGTTTTCACACATAGTGTAATAAGGTAATTAAACACGGACTTGAGAAGTCATTATTGCCACTCTGCACAGAAGAAAATATGTGACAGGTTGGAAAAGTGCAGAATCCCCAGGCAGTTTTACCTTCGAAATTCACAGACTCAGTTCAGTTGAGTCCATCTGCTGCAGAATGTACGTGCAGCCTACACCTGTTGCGAAAAGGTCTACAAAACCACTGACCACCACAAGCCAAGTGCAACGATTCAAATAAGTTGTTTAGGGCGGGGTTGTAACAAATAGCAACATAGCGCCATCGCCAAGCTGCTGCAAAACGAGAAGACTAGCAAAAAACAACTGAGCAAATTGGCTTTTGAAAAAAACAGATGAAAGAAGAATTAAGGTAGAGTGACTTAAGGAATCAACAAAACTGGTTCTCAAGGTCACCAACACACCAATAGGTTGTCCTGGATCCGGTGTGGTGGTGGGTTAACGAGGCCCTCCAATTATTAATTCAGGGGCAAGAATATTTGTGTCAAAATAGGCCTGTTGATGAAGAAAATTATAAGCCAATGGTTTGGCCGCCAACACTATGTCAGACTTCACAAACTCAGCAGTTTCTACCTGAGGCACGTTGTGCTTCTTCACTAGGGGAAGTAATAACTAGAGCTGGTCCAATAGCAAATGTTTGGAGGCTGTTAAACATTATTGACTGCAGAGTTTCGTGACTTGCTCTTGACTGACGTTCCTACCAGACGTGCTCTTGCAGCTGCACCTGCGATCAGGGTCTGAGACTGGAGGTGAGCCGCCATAAATTAATTGCTGATACCGACGTGAAGCTCTTAAAGGAAGAATAACACAAAAATGGGTAAAATATTATAAGTTTCACAGCAATGACAGACAGACAGATCGATCGATAGATGAAAGCAGTTTTATTATCTTTATTGAACATCCTTTGTATTCATATCTCATAAGAACCCACTTGAAATTTAAGTTCTTCTTAAACTTTAGTGAAACAGCTTGGTAGGAGCAAACTAAAGCACATCTCCATCAGCACTAAACCTCTCTCTGAGAAGGAGTGAATTAAACTCTGGATGAGAAAAGAGCTCAGGAGATAAAGCACTGCTGTTAGCATTTTTCTAGGCCATTGGTTCCTTGTTACTACAGCACATTATGGCCCCTGAACCCTCATAAATCAATTCACACCCTATTGTCCTTTCAGAAGGAGCTTTTCACTTTTGGCTATAACATGGCAGAGGTGACAATAATCTATTGTTTCAGTTTAAAGCTCGGCGCTGCAGCCCGGACCCGCTGCCACAGAGGGCATGAGGATGTATGTGCTGCCTGCAGGAGGAAGGCGTAAAGGTGGAAGAGCGGGCTTCGTGAGTTGTGCTGACACACAAGGGTCAAAGTTTGCAACATGGGGAAATTCATCTTTGTGAAGGATATGCATACCGTACCAACTTTAAATACACAGACGAAATGCTTACTTCATCATGTGAAGGTTTTTCTTTGCTTTTTTGTTTTGTTTTGTTTACTTTTATACCGCAGACTGATTTTCCCCCCCCCCAAAATAACTCAATTGAAATAAACTGAGCCAGTAGATCCTCTAAGTGTCTCCAGATTTGAGATTAGTCATTTCTGAGAGCGATCGAGACGCAAAACTCTTCAACGTAACCATTTAGCTCAACACAGTCACGTCGTCTGCATTTATTCTGGTTCATGGAATGCAGCTTTAAATGTTCCCAGAGGTATGCTGTGTGTTAGGCTGAATTACGCCCTCTTTGATGTGAGTCTATCCACGTAATCAATTAAGTGTAAACACCTTTTGGGTGCAGGGTTGCTTTTATAGAAAGCTCTGTGGAGCTTAAGAAGAGGTTCTGTTACACCAAATCATATCTTGGGAGACGAAAAAGGAAGAAAACTAAGTAAATAAGTCTTTTTTTTTATTAAAAAAAAAGCATTGTTTACAGCTCAGACATGCTGATCGATTGCAACCGCTCCGTAGAGTGGCATTAAGGAGGTCAGTGATGCAGCTAGTTAGACACCACAGCTTAGCCAAAGATCATCATGCAACTTGACAGCTGCGTAGCGTGGTGGAGTGCAGTTGTTTGCTTTATGGGATAGAAATGTAACTTTTTGAATGACTCAGAATGGTTCACCTCCAACTGTGTTTGTTTACAAGATTGTATGTTTAGATCTAACTAAATTAGCTGTTGCTTGAATATAACATTATTATTATTGCCCTGTGACAGACTGGCGACCTGTCCAGGGTGACCCCGCCTCTCGCCCGGAACGTTAGCTGGAGATAAGCACCAGCAACCCTCCCGACCCCACTGAGGGACAAGGGTGTAAAGAAATGGATGGATGGATGGATTGATATTATTATTATTATTTTTTGGGCTGAGGGTGGTGGGGGTGGGACTGTCAGGGACAAAATAACACACAGAGAGCATCTGAGATGGTGAAAGTTCTTCCTGTGAAAAAGATAAATGCTTTTAGCAAATGCAATAACAGTTTTATCTAGTAGACCCTAATTATAGCCGGATGCATTTTTAGATTAGAATTAGAAGTAGTTTTTCTACGATTTGTTGAGAACTGACATATCGGTAAATTGAACGGAATTAAAAAGCATCCTGACAAGAATAACCACCAAACCCAACGTCTGTCTGTTGATCTTAACTTTTTGCTCATAATGAGGGAGAGTTGATCAAGACCATAAAAGGTACCATAGTGTTTTCTGGTATCGCTTGTTTAGATCATGAAGAACTGAAGCAATGTCCTCATTAGTGCAAAGGCCTGAATTGTCTCCCGTTCCATCTTTCTGTCACCCATAAACCAACTTCACATCACCCATAACCTAAAATCATGCGGTATATTTACATTTTTTTCCCTTTATGTTCTTCCAGTGTACACTTTTTTTTCCAAGTAAGCTCAGTACAACCTGACCGAGCTCTTGGTAGCTTATGGAGCAGATTTTCAGTCACATCTGCCATTCCTTTAATGCTACTTCTGAAGAAAAACCGTGAAAGTAAAACTCTTGTAATTATGTACTCGAGGCATTCTGTAAGTGCTCTCCATCAAATCATAAATAAAGTATGCCTAATATGAAGGTATATTTCAACCTATTCAAAAGTCATTAAGTAAAAATATTTCACTTTACACATCTTCCCATCTTTCATTAAAGTCGTTGATGGGATTGGACTGGAGAAGACACCAAATAGAAAAGTAGAGTCTGCACAATATATATGTATAAATATGCTGCAAAGGATGAAGCTTCAGCTGCTCTTTTAACACATTTGGAAGCATCTGGTTGCAGTTTTTTTTGTTGTTATTTTTCCAAGCACCTACTATGAGCCACTCTTTCTCTTCTATCTCTTATGTACCCTGATGCAACTATCATCTGAAACGCAGAAGGTTGCACAGAGTGAAGAGGAGTGCTAAAAGGTGCCCAAGACACACTGGACCAGAAGCGCTGTGGTCCACAAAAACCCGGCACGCCCTCTTCCCACTCCAGCTGGAGTTGTGGATTTTTACGAGGTTTCTTTCGATACATGTAACAAATACAACGAGGATCAACTTTCACATGTATTGATCTACATTTAATACTGCATTGAAGTGCTAATGAGTGTTTGTGTGTGTGTAGGCTCCTGGCTTTGCTTGTTTTATCAGCAAAATTGTGTAGAACTGAACACTTTCAGTCTTCTTAGGCACTGCAACTTTCGCCTTTTGTTGCCATCCATCAGTTTTTAAAGGCTTCCAGTAATTTCTATTTACAACAAACTCCTGTAAATGGCTAATGATGTTCGAGGCTCATATGAGATTTGTTTTCACATTCCCGACGTTATTGAAAATTCTTGCAAAGCACAGAGAAATGAGTCGGCCTTCTGTTTCTGCGAAGCGATAATAAAGATGAACAGCATATTTGTGATGGCTCCCACTACGTGTGGTAATATGTTGCACTTCATTTTGTGAGTTTCTTTAAATAGCAGTCTGTGATTCTCTAGTAAGACACAAAACCCGAATCCATATGTAAATAAAACTCACACACACACAATAAATCCCACACGATGATAAAAAAACAAGCTTTTTAATCCAGTAAAAGACATCATGTGTACCAAACATCTTGCTTTTCCAGTCAGGTAGGAGGAGTACGACAAATATCCTTCTACCAACTCAAAATAAATGCATTCTGGAGGCGGTGGGTAGCTTCTGTGGCCTGATTTGCATGCTGCTTTCTTCATCTGTTTTCCAGATTTGAACATAATAACAGTCATTAGCCAATCAATCAGTGCAGCTGTAATTTCCTTTCATATGTGTTATTTGTGCCTTTGCCACAGATTTTTTTTTTCTGTACTTATTCACATGAGAGATCTGCTTGTAACGGCAGTCCAACTTCACATCAGTTTTTTTTTTATTTGTTAGCAAAAAACATGGTGATGTTCAGCAACTTAAAAAAAAAAAAAAAAAAAACTTTTCATGTGAAACACTTTGAATGAGACTGTACAAACTGTGCAGCCGTAACAGTGGTTCACACAGCCCATGCATGCTGTGCAGTTCGATTTTCCGAGGACAGTCAAATCCAGCTGGATCTTTGACTTGCAAAGGTGTGATGGCTGGGAGAGATATTGATGTGGGAAGGTGCCGTCAAGCGCCGCAAGGTCAGCACAGGCCAACAGCAGCCGGACAACAGCCTGTGGCCACAGCTGTAGGCAATCTTTGAAAGGTCACTCTGGTCTGATGAGGCACCTCATCAAACTGCACCTCTGAATGCCAGATTCATAAACTGACATGAGGTGCTGTCCTGTTTTGCCTTAAAGCAATTTGTTTAGTTGTCATGGAAACATATTGCAGCTTCACAGTCAAATAAAAAAAAAAACTAAACAACACCCTAAAGGATGCACATTTTCTGATGCTTCCTTTGTTAAAATGTAAATACAAACATAATGGTATTCCTTCTACATTTGTGTCATAATCCTTGTGAGTTTGGGTTTTGTTTTTCATTTGTGTTCGTTTTGGGATCATTTATTTTTTTTATTTATATTAGAAAGATGCGATCAGGGTCTTGTCTTGAGTTCATTCCTTTTTGTTTCGCTTGAAAATCTCGATGGATCAGCCATTTTCCAGACATACCACCTAGTCCCACCCACCCGGCATCAAAAAGCCACGTCACGTTCAAAGTTACTTAAATAATTTTCCTAATCATATCCTGTCTGGAAGTGAGGCACTTAGTGTTGTTGTCTGAGTGTGAAAGTAAGGTCCACCAGATTTACTTTCACAACTCCACTTGATACATTCCTGAAGCTTTATTATTAATCATCTTTCCTTCTAAGTTTGATCCTGGACTTAATGCATTCATCTTCAGCTGAATGCATTAAGATGCTGCCAGGCAGTTGGCTCATTTGCTATTTGTCAAAATAGCAAAAAATGCACACGGCTTGTTTTATTAACTGCATTAAGAGGCTAAAGACAAATGTTTGCTACATTTTCATTTGTTGTTTTGTTTTTTCTTGGTTAAAAATTTCAAAACCATTTATTGTTTTTCTAGTTGGTCTTGTGCTGGACGAACAAAAATACATAAATGAAACCAAAGTTTGAGGCAACCCTTTTCCCCTTTCACAGTTTGATTACTGTTTTCTTCAGTGGTTTTTTTTTTCAAAGCCTTGCATCTAACTACAAGTGAAGTCAGTTTTCAAGATTGCAAACTTTGAGGTTTTCAGGATAATCTTTTCCTCAAAAGGCCTCTCTTTGCGTCGACTTCAGTCGAGCAGTTCAGCTGTGCTGGAGGGAGAAGTCCACATTAAAAGAACAGCAGATTCTTTTTTTTTCCCCACCCATCAGTACCCACACAGGTCACAAATCACTGCGGTTCTGCTTCCATTTTAATGTTTTCCAGCTATCTTGTTTTGTTTGTTGTGTGCGTACATGTGCTACTTACACAAAAGAGCAAAAACATTATTGCCTTACCCTCTCGTCACACTCTTGTCTTGAGTGGACAAATAACAGTTATATACAAAAGCTAAATTATACACTCAGCTGCACATACAGTGTGCAGCAATGACAATTTCTACCACTGAGAGATATCACAAAGCACTCTGAGAGCTAGCCTGAGCTAGATTTGTTGAATATATTGCTGATTCGAAAATGGCTCAAAAGAAAAATCACAAAGCCGGATGGCTACAATACCGGAGAGCAAAACGTTCTGTAGAGTAATGATGTTTGATGCTAAAAAGAAGCAGAGGGCTCTCTGTGAAGAAGCTTGACACTTAGAGCTCCTTACATGAGACGCGAGTAAGGTAAACCCCCTGAGGAAATGATGCTTCAGTCTATTGGTCTGTTGTTGAAGTGAGCAATATGTTAGCTAAACAACAAAACAGACTTAAATGATGTAATTCCATATGGGAAAACACAAGACTAAAAGATAAGCTTAACGGATTTTCAACCGTGTATCATTTTTCTTTTTCTGTCGCCTGATATCTATAAGAACAAAATACATTTAACAACCTCTGAAGACGGTTTCAACAAAGATATAATTATAAGCACAAGCTTTATAGATTTAAATCTCGACTTTTAGATGACTGCGAGTAAAGGCAGAATTACGCTTCAGTTAGCTCAGACATTTACTTGCCTCTGCCCACTAGCTTTCACCAGGACTCTCAGTGAAGGTCTGCATGCAGCCCAGATTTCGTCACCCCGTTGCCTGTGCTCACAAGCAGGGTCAATCAAATTCCTATTCAAAGTGCGGCGCTAAGCACAGAGCAGCTAAACAACTTCATGGGTCAGAGCAGAAAAATACAAGATTGACACAAAAACTGCATAGATAGTCTGGTTAGGATTCACTTCATTCTTGCTTCTCACTTTGTCTTTTTCTTCTCTGCTCGGTCAGAGCAATATCAATATTTATTACTGTGGGGCAGTAATAAAAAAAGCTATGACCTTTAGCGGAAAAGGTGCAGTTTCACTTAGCGTACCTGTGCAGTTTGGTAATTTCACACCCAACTTTTTTTTAAGATATGAAATTGAGCCTGACTGCATGACTGACAATTTCAGTAGAGGAGGCCATTTAAAAATTGTCTTGGTTTATTTTGAACTTATTATCTATCATATTTTGCAAATGTTGGATTGTCGAATTAGATCAGAACACACATTTTTTTCTCTGTCCTGTAATTTAGAAAAAATACTGGATAAATAAGACAGAATAAATGGATAAGCACACTGGTAGAGAATGGCATGTTTACAGACACAAATGATGAGTAGGTTGTGATGAAATGGCAACGCGTAGGCGCAAAATTGCATCATGAATTGTTGAAGGGAAAAACTGAACTGAAGCAGCATGGCCAAAATTCAGCTTGATGTGTTAGACCTCTTTTATGACATAAATAGAAGTTTACTAAACTACATTTTAAGAACATAAAGTGTTCTTTGTGTTTTTTGTTTTTTTTTAATCAAGCTGTCTCGATTTATTTGTAATTGATTTATTTTAGCTCTGTTTTGTATATGTACAGAGAATTTGATTTTTGTGAGCCCTGGTCTCTCCTCTTATTTTTGAAATGACTCTACTTCTTCTACTTTAGACAGTTTCCAAGCTATAAAAGCATCTCGAGGACATGATGGACCTCAGAATCAGAGTCTCAGCATTTACTGTGAATCGCCCAGGCTGCTCATGAAGGGGAACTAAAATGGGACAAGTATGATTTCTCCTGCTGTCTTCTGTCATAAACCTGATTGCAGTATTACGGATGACCTGGAGGCTTTTTGAGAGTTTTAAAAAAGAAAAAAAAAAAAACATTTTAGTAGCAAGGAATTACTACAGTCAAGCCCAGAAGCAACGTGTTACTTTTTAAAGATTACCTTGCAACAAGATGTTTTGGATTTTGAGGTGTCCCACCCTGGGTATTAAGGAATAACTGTAAAGTTTTATTTATTTATTTATTTTAACTGAGTCATACATGGGATCGCGCCTGCAAGCAAGTGTTAACTATAGCTGCATTGCCGTTTCCCCTCTTGATCTTCCCCTCACTCCACAGGACACACATCAGAAATACCCAGTCAATCTGGGTGATCTATTTAAGCAGCAAAGCGTCACTCTGCAAATCTGCTGCCCACTCTGTGCGCTGCCTGCCTCTCTTCAACCTCTTTCCACTTCCATAACACCCTGAAGGCTCCGGGCCGGAGATACTCTCCTCCCCTCATCACTTTTACGTGTTGAGAAACTTTTTTTTTTTTTTTTTTTATTGGAGTGATGGGATTCAAGCCCAGATGCTAAACTCCATTTACATTCAGAAACAAGTTTAGGAAGAGGTACTATACTCATGTGATAGAAAGTGTGTACATGATAGATTTATGTTTTCTTTCTTCTTTTTTTTAAACCTTGTGCTGTGCTTAAAATCAGTACTTCCTGAAGTTTGGGTGAGAAACAATCAGTAGGAAAGGATGTGTCAAATGTGGGTTTTAGGCAATGATGTCCATTATCCCAAAGAAAGTATAAACGCGTCGCTAAGAACAGATATTTGCCTGTTAATTTTTGAGTTATAAGAGAATTTTTTTCAAAAAAGCACAGCTTTGATTGAATGGTGGCATTAAAAATGTCATGTGGCAATCCCCCGCTGAACCACTTGTTCA
The DNA here is from genome assembly GCF_051168715.1 of Poecilia mexicana. NCBI lineage: Eukaryota > Metazoa > Chordata > Actinopteri > Cyprinodontiformes > Poeciliidae > Poecilia > Poecilia mexicana. Next base: position 24,129,741 of record NW_028263379.1, read on the forward strand.
CGACGTTCACCACAATGGCAAAGTCATAAAATCTATATTTGTTGACACTGTATAGATGATTTTGGCATAGATAGGAATACCTCAGGGGGTTACTTGGATAGCGATATTCTGTCCATTGTTGTATAAACAGGTTGCATTATAGAACCGTTTATTGAATATTTTTGTCAAAACATTTGGTCCAACAGCAGTACTGGGTTCTCGCTGGTTGTGCTCGTCTCTGAGAGTTTATTATTTGTCATTATTGTGAGAGATGTCTAATGGAGAATTGTTATTACTCTCATTATACCTGCTTGAAATAAATTTTAATTTTAAAGGTCATAAAAATACATTCTAAACTATTTTTTTGTTATTATTATTGAAAGAAAACTTACACCCAGAAGATCTTTTTTCTTTACCTTTTGAATAAATATTTATATCTTTTTTATCATCATGAATTTAGACCATGTGATACATTTTGCTATACAATGAAAACTTTTAAATTAATGAAGTAAATAGATATTTTATAAGTATGGATAAAAAGTAGAAACTATGGATAAAAATGGCTGCTGTTTCAGCAGCATCCTTCTCCCATTTCTTTTGCATTGATTTCTCTGTGATTTTTACCATAGGAGTGATAATGTGTTTTGCCATTAACATTGTTTCATAAGAAAATCAATTTTCCTAAGCTACCGGTCCATCTGGATGCCTGTGCTTTCCGTTTTTGTCCCCCCCGCCCCGATGTTCCTTGTAAAAGCAATTTCTATTTCAGACATTCGCCGCATCAAGCTAATTTAACCAGCTGGAGAGAGAGAGAAAAAAACAAAAAACAACACGAGCAAAAGGACATGAGGTTAAGCAGATAATGTGCTTGCTATACAGAGCTGTCATCCCCCTTGTGTCTCCACTCTTGCTCTTTTGTTTGTTTGTTTGAAGGCTTCTAATGGTCCTTCCTATTCCCAGGCAATATCCGCGCTCAGGTGTGCTGTCGTCGCCGGTCGCCGTCGGGGTTACGGCTGAGATCGGTGTGGCCAAGGGCACGTCCGCTCGCCCATGACTTCACTGTCAGCACTAATGCGTTCAGGGCAAAGCTGGATGCTTTTTCAGGTGTGTCGCAGGCTGCGGCGTCAGCAAGATCGTAATCAAATCCAATCTGGTATTAAAAGACGATCTTGACACTTGACTCCATCAAAAGAAAACAAGGAAAGTAAGTCTGTATAATGTGACCCCAGGCAGGTGTTCGATGATCCGTCCGACACAATTCACCTCATTGAACTTGATATATATTACACTTTTAATTGAGCCGCTGTGAATGGGGTCAGTAAGGATTTGTTCAGCTGCGCATAATGAATGGGAAAAAATGAAAAAGGAAGATTTGTTTTTTTTTCCTAGAGAGGTGATGCTTGGAGAAAATTAGCTGCTCCAATGTGACGACGATCCCAAACACACATCAAAGCTGGTGAAGAGTAGTTACTGTGCCAGCAAATTAATCTACGTAAATTAACTCTAACATCCCTAATACAAGTTTTGGTCAAATATCCAGACAGAAGATTTTCCGAACCTTGTTGATGGATACATTACTTATGTCTTAGATTGCTAGAAACTTGGGTAACATGCTGATGACCGTATTGCTGGGTCACCCCGCCTTGGAAGAACCAGCTATTCTTAACCCAACACCTCTTCCAGCTTGATCATCTGCTGCAACACTCTCCTAAGTGTAAAACCTCTTATGAAGCCTGACTAAAAGTCTTCCTCTTGAGTAGCTCGTCGTTAGCACAGTAACTGCACTGCTATGTTCTCATTCGTATATAATTTCAAATGAAATCATCATCAAGTCCGTCAATTTAAATGCATGTTCCTTCTTTGCAGGATGCTCAGGGACTTTTTTTTTTTTCAATCTCATTGGAGGTTTATCTAAACCCATAAAATGTAAATCAAATAAAGAAATAATTAATAGACCCCAAAGAATAAAACATTCATATCAGTGACGACTTCCTTCAAACTGGCTGATGAGAACTGCATATCTCCAGAGAGGAAGGCTTCGGTCCCGATGCACCGATCCGTTTTCATTCGGGTTGCCAATACCGCATCGACTTCCCTCTTAAAACATTTTCAGATGGATTCAGCCGTGCAGGCGTGTGCGGAGCTGGCCTTAAATCCCAGTCAACGCTCAACAAGGAAACGGTGAGCATTCATCTACGCTCCTGCTCATGTATTCATTCATGCACAGTGTCACCTTAAAGGGAGAGGCTGGATTCAGAAGAAAATCAATATGATAAACTGCTACTTGTTTTGTCCGTAAATTGTTTCGGTTTGGAAATCGATACAGAGGCCAGAGCCATTCATCACCGTTCGAGAGAAGTGGGCGCCCTGCAGGAAAAATATTAGGGCCTCCGTGTGGAACAGACCAAAAAAGAAAAAAAAAAAAAAGAAATGTGTGGGTGAGAAGTGAGGTGAGTTAGGGGGAAGGAATAAGGAATAAAACCTAAAATTAAATACAGGACATCTGGATGGAGAAAGAGAGCAGAGAGTGAAAAGCTGAATTTTAAGACTCTTCGGTCTCTCCATCCGATCCGCTCCCTCTGCTTCGCGCAGAAGGATGGATGATGTGCAGGGGTTTATCAGACGCTGACAGACGCAATAAAAAATAACCCTCCCAGTGGGGTCCCCGCTCAGATTAATATAGTGCAGCAGGAGATGGCTGATCCGGGTCATTAGGGGCCACTGACAGTGTCATTAAGACAATGGGCAGATTAAAGCGGTTACACGTGACAAAGTGTTGATGTGGACTTTTCCATGTTCCTCCGTGAGCCTCGTCGCCGCTCCATAAATCAGGGCATAGCATGAAAGAAGAGGGACCACTGTAAGTAGTATTATGACTTTTGTATTTAGAGGATGGCTTTTTATGGCTTATTATCATTCTACAAATACGTGGGGGACATAAAGGAGCAGCGGAATCCTCTTAGGGTATTGTTTGCATGCTTTTGTTCAATAAATAACACTGTGCAACATGAATTCGAAGGGCATTTAAAACCTATAAAATTCTGATGTCCTCATTTAGAGCATTCAAATAGCACGTTATGTCTGGATTTATGGCGAGATGAGGATGCTATAAAAAGTGTACTTTACTGCCCTGCTGATCGTCTCCACGGCGAGAAAGTTGAGTCTCAAGTGGTTAAAGTGACGGAAGTTAATTTAGAAAAAAAAAAAAAATTGCTGTGCATTTAAATCAACTTAAGCAGAAAGGTGTAATTTTTGCTTTTGTGTTAATTAAAAGAACATTTGACAACTAATGCCGGATGGAATTGAACAGACTGCAAAAACACTCTGCGTGCTGCTGTGCATATCTAATTTAGTGGGATGTGATTATGCATTTGTTTTGCATACAAAAAGACCTTAAAGAAATAAACAATAAGCCTTTCAGATAACGCTTCTCTCCTTTAAAACTTTTAAAAAGTCAATTTATCTCCCTTGAAACGGATTGCCCAGTTCAGTCAAGAAGTAATTTAGATGAGAAATAAATCTTCCAGGTTATAATCTATCACTATATTTTGAATCCAAACTAAAGTAGCGAAAGCATTAAAATCTCACATTCCACTCTTAACTGGGTTAAAAAAATTAAAAAAATAAAAATATCAGAAGTCTCTGGTTGTGCTTTTTCAACCTGTCTTGGTCCAGAAAAAAATTTAGATGAAAATCTTTGTCATTCTGTAAAAAAAAATCCACCTCCTACATTATTACATTATTAAACTTTGCGTAGTTTTAGTTAATAAATGCAAAGCGTCTTACAGTGTGACAGGTGAAGTGAGGACAGAACTGGCATGCAATGTTATCTGTTCTTCCTCCATATTTGCAAGACAACCCGCCATGAAATTAGCTCTGCGGCCATGTGGACTCTGGATTTAATTCGGTCACTGCTGTGTCTTTGTCTCATTGTTCAGAAATCTACTTTAGATATCATACGCTGTCTTACTGCAGGAATATGGGCCTCTGCTTTCAAGGACTGGATAAAGAATCAGCTCAACTTTTTCATCAAAAACAATATTGCATGGCAGGATGTCTCAAAATATGCATGAAATACAGAAATCAGCTACATGTTTATCGCCAGTTTTATATTAAAGGGTATTATGTATTTTCCAGGCACACAGTGCCATTTGTAGCACAATCAAACAACTTACGTTGATATAAAAAAATGCTGCATGTATCAAAAGTAACTTAAAAAGAAATCGGATTTTGCAATTTGACGCCTCTGTTTCTTTAAAAAGTTGCTACTCTTTCCGACACTCCGCCTCCAGCGATACTCCTCAGTGATGCCGTTTACCACCGTTCCTAGAAGCGTTGGACTGAGAAGTAGTTAGTCTGATGAGCTCAGCAGATGTGCAGCTCTACCAGGTGTTTGCTAATTCCTGCTGTCTGGTGGAGCTGCGTGCAGGAGAGGCAGAAGCTGCCACAGGGGATTCAAGGATTTTTTTTTCAAATATGCATCAAAGAATCAGCGCAACACTCCAAGTATGCGCTGTATACACATTGTGACTTGATGTAAAGCTCAAAAAATAGATTACCCTTTAAATCAAACTAAACAATGACTGCTTTTGATCAGACAGGATTATGAAGACTATTAGTATGTGATGTATGACAGTATTTAATTAAAAGAACACTGAGCATCACCCAGTGCAGCTTCAGTGATTAAAATTATGCTCTATATTTGGATTAGCTTCTTAAATAACTAGTAGATCTCTAAACCAGCCAGTGGCGACAGGAATCCATGGTAACTGCGTTCGTATTGTTCAAAGTAAAATTCTCCACTTTGCAGAGAAATAATAAGACAATGTTCCAAATGAGCAGAGATTTGACCAAATTGTTTCTAAAAGCCACTATGGGGCCACCTTAGTTTAATTTTGTCAAGTAGATGAAACTCATTATAACATGATTGATTAAGTGTTAAACTATGTGAAGCAGAGTCGTGTCTTCTTATCTGCAGTGTGAAATGCTGAGCAAAAAAAAAAATCTTAAAAGAAAATCACTAAAATTCCAATTTATAGGTTTTTGCCACTATGTGATCAAATCTGAGTATAGATTTATATACAAACAAACAAAAAAGTCTAGAGAAAAGGCTGACAGTAAATCTGCATATGCTGAATTGTAGACACGTCTTCCTTTTTTCAGCCTCATCATGCGAGTTTCTGTCTTATTCAGATGTTCAGTGTTTTGTTGTTTTCGTTTTGTACGTCTGTCACTGCGTCTTTTGTCCAGGCAAGGTAAAAACAGAAGTAAGAGATAGAAACACTGTGTTCACCCTGCTGTAAAATACTGAACATGAAGTACTTTGAGAGCAAACAAGGTTTCTAATCTTTCACTCCTTAGGTTTTTCATGTGTGCTTGGGCGTGTGCGCGGGCACAAGCGCGCGTGTGCGTGTGTGTGTGTGTGTGTGTGTGCTATGAGTGATGTATTTTTTTTCCTTTTTTTTTTCGCAGATGTGCTTTGAAAGATTTAAAAAAAAAAAAAAATCACATGCCGGCGTTGAAGTCTGCTCAATAAATATCAATCAAAAAAAAAAAGTCAGATACTTTATGATGACATATTTTAGTAACCAGTGCTGCTCCATGAAATATTGAAAGTGCAGGTATGTTGGTGTTGACTTTGATCACCGCCGGCCTTGCCAGTCTTCTGTAGCTCACCTCCTCCGTCAAGCTGGATCAAAGCCTGCAACAACGTGTCTGAGCCCAGAGTTTTCTCCAGAACTCACATTTCGCCTCGTCTGCCTTCTTGTTAGACAATGATCACTTTTTCATAATTCACGGCGGCAGCGTCGGCCCCTTTCACTTAAACCGCCTCCTCACGCCGGGTGTCACTCTGCAAGAGAGAAACCGCCCTGGTACGGATGCTGGTTCTGAGACAGCAGTTCTGACTTGTGCCACCACTCGGCAGACCAGGAGAGACGAGGGATTCCACGCAGACAGATTAAGCCATGCATGGTGAGGCAAGCTGCTATCGCAGAGCTATTTTATAAGCAGGAGAGTCAGACGGGAGGATTTAAATGACACGAGGCGCCGCAAAACAACTCTTTGAGCATGAAATTGCACGCTGCTTTCATTTGTAAGAGAAAAAGACGATCAAAACAGGTTTAAGACACTTCTCTGTGTCTCTGACATGTAACTAAAAAGGCACGGCGCTCCAAAAAAAGGTGAGTCCCCAGCAACCAAAAAAAAAAACAGGATTAAAAATACCTCAGGCTGTGCGTATCTTGACAGCTGTTGCATGCGTGGCAGCGAAAAAGGGGATTTTACTAATTTCACTGATGAATTTCTCTCAAACAGCCATAAACACATAATTAATTCAGTTTGACCCGGAATAAACGCATCACACTGCGTTACGTGAATGTGTGGATTAAAGTTGCACGCGGCGCATTTGACCGTTTCTTCCGCTATAGTCATTAGTCTGGATTTGTTTACGATAATATTGTTCCTGCTGCTTCACCTAATTACAGTAATGAAAATATTTACTGTGATAAATGACATACTAATTGAAACAAATGTTTGAAATAATTTGTTTATTGACTGTGAGTTAATAGGACAAGGGAACATATCATTAACCTGAGGCCAGGCCTTTTGGAGCCAGGCTGTGATGCTCTGCAGAAAACAGGAAATAATATCAAATACCTAACCTGACTGGATCATTGAGTGTTCATCCACAATCTAATGTACTTCACAAGTTTATCCACAAAAATATGGATTAGCTGTCTAAATAAAATACGCCAGGTGTTTTAAGTGATTTGGTGATCTGCCAGACTTTTCGATTTAAATCCATAGATGCATTTTTATTTTTCCGTATTTGGTAGATTTCCTGTTTACTCTACATGACTTAGGTTAAATACTTTAGGTGTTTTTCCATAAGTTTCTCACAATAGTTTATGTCACGACCAAGTTTTGCCCATTCCTCCTGAAGTGGTGCAACTGGCTCAGATTATAATCCGGCTTGTTAACACACACCTTTTCAAATCTTGTGCATTTTCATTGGAACTGAGAAATCATATTTTGGTTGTATAATTAGAGTCATTGTACATTTGGAAGAATCAACTGTGTCCATGATATTTTTTAAGATTTTAACCAAATAAATCATAATTCTACCCCTCAGCCTTGCTTTACCAGAATTTGAAGAAAATCATCTCCAAAATTTTACTCTCAAACTTTATTCTGCATTTCGCAAATAGAAACCATTTCAGTAATCCAAACAGCAATACTGGCGAGGTTTAGTCTGATTTAACATTGAGCGGTGAAAATAACTTGTCTTTTTCTGTAGCATATGTAAAGTCTCTTGCTTCAACTGAATAATAAATGGCCTTCGTGTGAAAGAATTGCATGTATTATTTATCCTTGTTAAGTCATGAAACACTTTGGTTAAAGCAAACTTATTCTATGTTGTTTCATGCCCTTTGCAGTGGAAACAGTGAATCACAGTGAATCTCAGTTGAGAGGTAAATCAAGTTGGGTCGATTTGACATTTGCTGCTCCAGTGTCCCAAGTGCGTCGGGTCATCGGCGGCGTACAGAAATACAAATCGTGTAGCCCTGGCAGATTTAGAGTTCAAATTATTTTCATTCAACCAAAAAGTTTTGTTTCTGAAAGGAAATGGGACAGACATTTCTAAAAGACAATAAAGTAATGTTGGTATCCAGTTTGACAGGAAGTCAGCAATTTGCTTTAGGTATATTTGATTTCGAAAGAGGCCAGTATTTTAACAATATCCGTTGTGTTGAGCTCCTCGTCTCTGAGGTTAGCCTTAATCTTAGCTATCAGATGCAAGTCAGGACTCAAATCATTGGTTAATCTGCCAGCGGTATGAATAATTCTTGGCTCTCATGGCAGAAGAGTCATGTGCTCATCTTGTGTCGGTCTCTTTCATATCGAGTAGATTAAGATGTTACAGCATGAACTAAAGTCTTCTTGTTTTATTGATCGTAATCTCCCCTTTTAACTTTGCTAACAGGCAGACCTGCACGTGTTTTGAGAGCAACGAGAAGTCGAATTGTCTTGTTATCACTCCAACCAAACACTTGAGTCCTCTGAGTAAATATGGCTGTATGGGATCTTTGATTTTTGTTTCCCATTACATGACTGGTTTGGTAATATGGTTCCCTTATGGAACTTGGTTCACATGGTGGTTTCTCCACTCAGAAATATGGCCTATTTCCTGCTTCAAATGAGCCCCCTTGGGATTTATTTACTAAATTGCAAAGGACGAAAGGATAATTCATATCTCAGTAATTAGGCGTGCGAGAAATACATCACAGAACCCAATACGCCTAGTTAATAATAAAAAAGAAAAAGCTACAGTTTGATTTTATGTAGATTTAAAAGCCCTCCCGGAGGGTTTTTATTCATTAATTATTTCAGGGTTGTTGTTTTTTTTTCTTCTTCTTCTTCTTTATATCAGTCTGCGAATAGAACACCGATGTGAGCTGGTTTACTCCCACAATGCCGAGCAAATTAAGAACAAAGATGACAGAGGGAAGAGGTGAATCCATTGTTCTTTCCATCCACGGTTCTTTGAAGAAGCATAATGCTCAAGGACTCATTTGTGCAATATTAGCACACAACAAAGCAAGCCAGTTGTGCGCATGTGAACAGCCGCAGACGATGCTGTTTATCCTCCTAGGAGGCTCAGTCTCCCCAAGGTCTCCAGAAGCCATGGTAACCTGGATGCAGAATTTAACTCCAGCTCCGGCTGCCTACTTGAGAAAAATGAAAAAAAAATGAGTCACTCTCTAAGCCGAGTGTGCTGTTATGCTCGCGTGTGGCTGCTGTGGGTTTGTGATTGTTTTTGTTATTGTGTTTACCTTGATTCGCAGTCCTGCCTGCCTGCACATACACACACGCAAGTGCTTCTCTGATGTTTAGGTGATTTGCAGCTCCGGCGAGATGAATTCAGGAATGATGGAAAACATGCCTGCATTATTTTTATATAATTTTTTTTTTTTTTTCCTGCGTTAGCTTTCAGGGAATGGGGCTCACATTTTCTGCTTTTGAAAGTTGCAGAAATATCAATATGTATTGTGAAAACATCAGGTGCATGAGAACTCAAACCCCGGCCTTCGAACGGCGTTCGGTGGAGCTGCAGGCTGTGCGTTGCGTCAGTATTTCATCAGAAAATAGTGGCTTATTTGGTTCTGTAGATTCGTAGAACTATTTACAGGAACTCCTCTTTAAATTACCGACGCTTCTAGAGAATGTGGAACATTTATACTAACGTATTTCAAACTTTAAACTTAAATCTGTCAATTTGACACATTCCTCAGCCCTACTGACTGATGAGGTGATTTTTTTTTTTTTTGGAGGCAGTGGGCAGATAGAGTTGGGGACCAGATCACAAAGAGCTGCTCCCCTTCAGGCTTGGGAGCACAGTCACCTGTCCCACCCCCTCAGACCCAGCAAGAGAACCATCCATTTCAATTCTAATACTTCAGAAAGCCATGCAGACATTCAGCCACACTGTGAGCAAGAGAATCACTCTTACTTGAAGCTCTAAAATACAACCAGCCCTGAACTACTACGTGACCTTCACGACTGTAGACACACTAAGCTTTTTCTTTTTCCTCTTTCTTTAGAAATCTATGACTGAGAGATAAAATGCTTTCTTCTGTTGGATCACCTTTTAACAACCATAGAGAGATGTGCAGATCAATCACTGAAGATCTTGGAGAATCATACAACGTTTTCTCTTCTTGCTTCGCAGCAGGTGTCAAGTCAGATTTTGACATTGAAAGAGTGGTTGTTGTCTGATTGTGAGCAAAATCCAATTCAAGTACACAATTACTATGTGGTGAAATTCCTCACAGTTTGTCCCGTGAAACTCTATAGTCCATTTGAACACTTTGGATGTCGTTTTATCCCAGCAAATGCCAAAAAAATCAGTATTCTAATAAACAGCTGCTGTTTTAAACAACATCCGGTGTTTGAACAGTACACAATGCCAACCAGTATGCTCTCTATACGGGCGACCAGTTCATTGATTAATGGATCCCACAGGCCCACCTCGAACCCCCGAGTAAAGTGGTTTGTTCCTCTGACCCGGCAAAGAGTTAGGGCCAAGATAACACAAGTTTCTCTATGCTGGAGTCGGTGCTTCAGTGGTTGTGACAGAGCTTTAGCACTGGAGCCAGTTCTGTCATAAAAAAAAAAAAAAAAAAAAAAAGCACTAGGAAATTAAATTCACATAGCTTCGGTCCAGCAGAGGAAACAATTCAACCTCTTTGGGAGGGTGATGCTGCTAGCTTCAGGTGCACACAAGGATTTATAGGCCTCCTTTTGCTTTTTTTTTTTTTTTTTTACTTTTTCTGCTGTCCTCCTTGTAAGCGTGTGCCTCCCGTTTTCTTTTTCTTTATTATTATTTTTAATACAATCCAGTTAATTAAACCTCAGAAAGTTGTTTACTTGGCTCTTCAAGGTTATTAAAGTCTCTGTTGTTTAATTTGTGTACAGCCCTTCAACCATACACAAGTAAAAAAGAATCTTTGAAAGAAGAAAAAGAAAATATAAATTCAAATCTGTAGTGGTGTTTTATATTCGGTGTCCTTGTCCGTCATCAAAACGCACCGCTCGTTGGTTTTCAGCACGCACCTACGGACTGATTATTCTTTGTTTTTCAGAGTACACGACGGGCAGCCCTGCAGGTGCTGCTCTCCCTGAGCTAAGACCACTCCAGACAGACTGCAGTAATTTACATTGACAAAGCTGTCAGCTGGAGAGGTGGCCTCCTGCATGGTGATGGATGCCGAACTGGGAGGAAGACAAGAGAGAATGGACTGACGACCAAAGAAAAGGTTAGGAGGAGGGAGTAGAAAAGAAAAAATGAAACGACCAAGAATGAAAGGCATGTAGTTTTTGTTATGTTGGGTCTGAATAACACGACATGATATATATAACTAACATGAATACAGCCTGGGAATTGTCATCCCCGTTTGTCTCTGAATGCCATCAATGAGCGGTAGCTGACTCACCTTAGCAGCAGAATGCAATATAAGACACCTCTGGTTGTATCAATATTTTATGCCTCTGTCACATGAGGGTTTAAGGGAGTAACAAAATAATGTATCAGTAAAGAGGAAATAGGAAGCGAGGAGATGACTTCTTAGCCTCCCTGCTCTTTTTTTTTTTTCTATTTCAACTTCCTGTGGAGAAATGTGCTGATGCAGCATCTCCTGGGGCATGTGCTGCTTGGTGTCAAGAGCCCCCCGGTGAGCAGCTTCTCGCTCCTGTCACCTCTACTACCACCAGCGCTCGTCAGCAGGGGCCGCGCGCCAGCACTTCAGCCTGCTGTCACCTGTCCTCATGCAGGCCAAGGTGACTTTTGTTCTCTCCTGATGGAAAAATGACAGCTACTGTGGCTGCAGCATCCGGAGAATCAGGGAGGGCCGAGTTGGCCTCGCTGTCCTTTTCTCTCATTATACGCCTCTCCTTTGCCCTCCATCCTTACGTGCCTGTTTCTAAGGTCCCATCCCTTCTTTCCAGCTCCAATTAGCGTCCTTCATCGTGCTCTTTCTTTTAATAAAGTCCAGTACAAACAATGTTCATTTGAAAGAGGAACATTAACCAAGATACCAAGAAGGATAAAGTCAAATATATTGATTCCATCCAGTGATTCAGTCATGGAGACATGATTTCCGCAACTGATTCAGAGGACCTTGATTTCGAAAAAAATTTAAAATCTGTCTTTGAAGATTCTGGTTGGACCTGAATACCTCACCAGGTAGGAGTCCAGGAGGCGTCCTAACCAAAGACAAACAATGTTTCACTTTATGTCTCATAGTTCCTGTCTTACTCTGCCTGATTTGGACCGATTGGATTGAGCCAGGCTTGCATCGTCCAGACAGCGAGAGCTGGTAGCAACCCCAAACAGGCCTCCAAAGGAAGATTCGTCATTGTGAAACTGTTTTTGAATTAAATAATCTTCAAGTGGGAAAGGACTCACCCAAACAAATAACTAGAGCAAAATAATCTAGAGAAGGAGACCTCATGTTTCGGGTAGTTTTCCCCAACATCTCTCCAAAGCTGCTACATCAAATCCTAGCTCTTCATTTCAATGAGGCGTTTCACTCTACTTAACTAACTGAAGTGCTTTGGTTAAAGAAAATAGTTATTACCGTTTGTTAAAAATTCAGTCGCCCCAACAAAGGCCTGTTTTCTCCTTTCTCCGTTTTGGATTTCCTTTCCAATTCAGATTTTGGAGTGAGTTTTTATGAACAGTTCAAAAGACCATCTCAGTATCTTCCTTCTTGGGATAACAATATTAAATTGACCTTCGAGAGAAGCTCCCATTGAAAATGACTTGTTGGAATAAAAGTCCCCCACCCATTCCACTTACTGACATTTGGGTACCTCTGCACTAGATTACACAGTCCTGGATCCTGTGATGTAGCATCATGAGGTGATAGAAACTTTTCGATGCTGAGGTCACTCTCTCTGAGTTTTGGAGATTGTTGTGTGTTTGGTCCTCATCCGCTCGTTTGGCACGGTTGTAAACGTTATTAAATTATTGTTCGGATTGGGCACGTCAACAATTTTAGAGGAGCATGTCATGTTTAAAACCAGACTCCGATGAATGCAGTAGTTACGGACGCAGCTGCTAAAGATGCTGGAGACCGGACAGGAAGCATACAATAGAGATGTGGAAGCATTTTCAGAACAAGGTCCCAGAGGAGGACATCAGGGGAATAGGCAGAGGTTAGAAGCCGAAGTCTGAAACGTGTCCGTCTTTCCCGCTTTCTTTTACTTGTGCCTTTATTTCTCCTTGCTCTGTGAAAGTCTCTCTGGATAAGGTCCGGTATTTGTGGGTTGAGGTCTGACGCTTGAGTTAAAGTGACAATGTTTATTTGTAGAAATGAGCCTCTTGAGTACCGAATCCTGACCTTACCAGCAATACCTGCAAGTCTGCAGCACACATGTGATTCTCCTGATTCACTACAATCACACTCTTTGGCAAAAAAAAAAGATTAATAACCAGCTACTGTTTTTAAAGTAAATATTAATACATCACAATATTATTTAAAAGCTAATTTTTTACAATAACTCAGTTCACTAAATGAAATATATTTCATAAGATTAATTACAAACAAATGTTTTCAAATCTTTATTTCTGTTCATTTTGGGAAAAAAAGACTTTTCAGATAAAATATTACATCAGACCAATAAAAAATATATTTTTAATAAAAGATATGAGCTGAATAGAAAGTTATGTTTAATGCCTACTTACAGGTTTTATTTTCAAGATGTGCTTTTAATCTGACAAAGAAGCCTCATCAAAATGCATAATCTTATTTACTGAACTACAGTAAATACAATAACAAATGCAGGGATTTTTTTCATATAATGAAAAAAATGGCACTAAAGGTGCCACTAATATTTTGTAGATCTGCTGTTTCTTGTCCTTGGGTTGCAAATTATGTGCTTTTAGAAATAAAACAGTGGTTCCTTACACATGACAACAGATTCCTTACAGGACTATATTTAAAAACAACTTAAAATGGTATTTTTCAAAAGGTTTTGCAACATTTGTAGGTCCAAACGAGCTTTTATTTAGCTCGACTTAGGGCAAAAATGGCTGTTTGGACTGTAAACGTTGCATATTCCTAGACACGCTGAGGTATCCGTTTAGAAAAACTTTAATTACACTTGTTTCATGGGTCCCGCTGAGGTGTCAATAACTGGACAGTGTTTGTATGAAGAAGCACACAATGAGAAACACACACTGCTTGGGGGGGCTGGGGGTTAGGTTAAGGTTAATATAAAACTATGTAAAGGTAGATTTAGAGCATAGTTAAATTAGACTATGTTAATTACTGGACAACAAGGATTTTTTAAAATATAACCTTTATGGTTTAAATGAAACAGCCAACTAAAAATATATCTAACCAGGGAGAGGTCCGTCCGTTCGTCCATCCATCCATCCATTGTCCACATCTGTTTATCCATTGAAGATCAAAGGGAACTGGCCCTAATCCAAAATCTTTTTGCAAGAGATGAACATGATGAACAAGAAACCAGTTAATCACAGGACAACCCAAAGACAAACAAGATGAACACACACACACTCACTCCTAAAGGGAACTTACACCAATAAACCTAAGATTTTTACAGATAGAGAGAGAAAGCTGAAGTACCCAGAGGGCGCCCACGCAAACACGCAAAGAGCCTGCAAATTCAAAGTATAAACATCCCAATCCAGGATTCAAACCCAGTGTCTTTTTGATGCAAGACAGCAGTGCTAACAATTAATACATTCACTTTAGGTTTAACTAGAAAACTGTTGCATTTGTTGATCTCATATTCCAAGCAAATGTTTTCTTTAATAGTCATTTGCAGGGGCTGCACAGTCAACAAGTCAATAAAATGTTCATACTCTGAAAAGCCCAGACTTAAGCCTGAAGTTACTTCACCAAGCTGCTGCTCTTACATCATCCTCCACTCCCCTGTGCTGCATCTATAACCACTGTTATTGACTTCCCACACAGTGGATGATATCTAGCTTAAATCTTCAGTGTTAAATATTAAATGAAATGCTTACCTCTGCACACAGCATTTCTTTTGATTTCGTCTTCTTTTTGCCATATGATTGAATCTATTATATAAACGGTACCAAGACAATGCCCATTTACGGTTTTGAAGAATCTCTGTTTAGTGTTAAATATTCTCATTAAAAAAAAAAAGTAATGTGGGTTTAGAGCTGATCAAAAGCACTTTCAAATTCTTTGAACAAAAGAAGCTCCAAATCAGATAGAAATGTAGCCAGCTGCAGCGAACCTCCATGTGATTTCTGTCACTGCTTACACTGTCCATTACACTCCAAATTAAATGTACTTGCAAATGAGCAATAGACAGCTCACTGTGGGTGCAAATAGCATTTTTTTTTCTTCTTCTCCATCGTTTTTGTTGTCCCCCATCTGGAAGCCCCTCTGAGAGCCATGTCACTTATATTAGGAAATGACTGGCAAGCTGATTTCCTAATGATGCAACCGCACCAACCGTTTCTGGTGTGTTGGAATAAGGAAACTCTAGGAAAACAGCTCAGTGAAGACTAAAAGGATTTATAGGCTGCACAAGTGCATGAAAGAATCAAAGCAACGCCCCAGGTGTGTTTCTGATGAGGGAATAGCTATAACATGATATAAAGCTCATTAAATATGTCCGTGCCAGCCCCCAACTCGAAAGCAGAAACGTCTTAACAAATTAAAAACAATTTAAAAGCCGGAGTGGCTTCCGACAACACTGGAACCTCTAAGATGGACCGCAAATATCCAAGTGGGAGAACGAGTGAAGCTTGTTCCTGCTCTATTCTCCTTCACCCCAAATCAAATTTAAATCAGTTTCACTCCCCCTCCCCCGGTAGATGTGGCTGCACCACTTCGCTGTCACTGTTTGTTGGGTTGATGCGGACCACTGTGGCTACTATTCAACAGCTCTCAGCTCAGAGACTCTGGGATTTACTCCAGCATAATATGCATCCCTCGGTTATTCTCACGCAATAAATGGCAATTACAGATCATTAGATCCTTTACTCCCCGCCTCCCGACAATGTACAATAAGAGTCCTTCGTCATATTTCCATTATGTCGCTTCCTAAAAGTTTCAGGACCGTGTCAGGGGGGATTTCCCCGAGCACAGCTTTCTGAATCATCTCTCCTGACATGTTCGTCCTGAATTAGAGATGATATACTGACTCGGGAATGCATGGAGTAAATAGCGAGATCTTCGTGTGGTAGAGCTGAAAATGTTTCATTTGAATTACAGATGGCTTTTGGATCATTGTGACTGAAGTGAGAGTAATTGGCTGAATGCAGATGACAGGCGAAGCTTCAAGCGTTATTGCCGCAAAGCATCTGGAAACTGAAGCCGCTGCCTTCGTTCTGAATGCCTCTGCAACTGTTGTTTTCACATAGCAGAATGATCTGTTGCACAGCAGATTGAGTCAGGGAAAAAAAAAAGAAGAAGAAGAAGAAAGTTCCCGGTCGAGACAATGCGTCTCCTCCTGCACGCTGTTAGCCCCAGTCCTGTTTAGAGACGGTTTTCAATTAGGTGGCAAAGACTAGAAACTTGATTAAATGGAACAGTTGTGTTGAGGATACCAAACAAGCGAAAAGGGAGGACAGAGGGAGAGACACCGTGGTGATGGGCAAAAAAGATTTCTGTGTTCCTCGTTCCCTTGAGCTTTGCGAGGATGTTGCGAGTCGAACCCATGCTGCGATAAAAGTGGGGGAGAGGAAACATCACACTCCCCTCTGTCCACCTGCCGTCTTCTCTCACATTCATCATTAGATGAACTTGTCACACAGGCCTTGCTTTGGTCAATTATCACCACATCCCATTTCTCACATGAGACAATGAGGTTTGTTGTAAGGAGACAGTAGCTGTGACGCCGCTAGAATTTAGACAATTGGACGCTTACGCTGAGTCGTACAGCAGGGAAAACTTCTTCAAAGTCTGACTTTGTCACAAAGTGAGAAAAGCTTTTGAAGTTCTCATTTTATGGAATAATGAAAAATAAAAAATAAAAACTTCTATGGGTTTCTTTGAGAATCTTATATCACAGGCTGTATATGTGAGCTGAGACTCGTATACAGAGGTGAAGCAGAGCGACTGAGCTGCCAAGTGACAGATAACTCTAACGCAATCTCCTTGACTCATTTGCCTTCTGGCACTGCTTGTAGCCAGACTGCATGGATGTCCACACACACCACAGGCTTTTACTGCAAGCCGTCCATATCTCCACCTCATTTTCGAGATCTTTCACACCAGGGCTGGAGACGGTGTGTGAGTACATCATCAATCGGGCCTGCGAAGGAAGGTAAACATCTGGCGAACATGCTGCCCTATCAGGGAAAAGGCTGCAGACATTTGGGGACAGCATTTCTGATGTTATTTGGCAGATATGATTCGCTCAGTTTCTAGCCTCTTGGCCCGGTCAGACTCAGACCCATGTTATTATTTTTCCTCCTGGTGTGTTAACCTAACATATCTAGAAGTAAACGTTGCCCTCAGTTGTATAACTGAATGGGTGTAAAGCCGATTCAGTATCAGCTGTTAGACAGACCTTACCCCTGATTTTAAGAAGAGAATACAATATAACAGAATAAAAACATTTTATTGTCAAAATCCATATGATGGAATTACAAATATTTCTCATAAACTGCAGAGCCATAGAAAAATAAATCATCTAAATACACTGAATAAAATGGAACGAAATCTGTTTCGGGTCACTAAGCAAAATAATGAGTTATTTTATTACTTTCAAAGAGGTCAGAAATTTACATTCAGGTCAATCCGAAATTATTCATACCCATCACAACTTTAAGATTACAGTAGTAAAATCTGACGACAGGAACAATTTGTATTTGACAGAGAATCTGAGCTGGGAGCTATTGATTAGGGTGATGACACAGAGGCAGTGCAAGAGGCAGCAAATATAGGAAAGGAGGGATAGCAGTAAAGACAACATAGATTTTCCTGCTGACTACTGGGAGAGGTATAAATACTTTTTAGACATTTTATTTTGAATAAAATGTAAATAAAAACAGATTTTGTTTTCAAATCTCTTTTACATCGTTTCACCATTTCTTTGAATTTTTTATTTATTTTACTTTTGGGATGAATAAAAATTGTTTGGATGTAAATATGCCAGGGGTATAGATCATTTCTACTTAATTGTACGCAACTCTTTCTACGTCTTTACACAATTTGGCAATGAACACAAGACATTGCATGATGTCGGATAAAGCAGATAATAGTCATTATACAATATGAAATAAAGACATGGACTGAAATGTCTCTCAGAGAGGAAGAATTACTCCAAAAGCAACTTAAAGAAAACATTGAAAGTCTCGCAGGGATAAAGACTTTAAGTAGTGACTGGAAATCAACATGTTTTCACAAAGTAATATTTGTGTGTTTCTGCAATTATGACCGTAGGAGTGGGTAAAGGCTATCCCCCAGGTTTTTTTTTTTTTATTTTTATTTTTTGACTCATGGAAATTAGCAACTAACTTGATATTGGCAATATGACTCACCGCCCAGGGCAGCATTGCCTTGGAGGGACTAGGAATGCTAAAAAAATAAATAAATAAATAATATATTTTTTTAAATATGTAGTCTGTCACGAGTTGGATGCACCCAAATTTTCTATTCCTTTTTCTCCATGCCAGCTCCGAATGGAATACAGTATGAATGCAAAGCAAAAGCACTGTAGAAAATTATTGCTGGACACTGTGGCAGGCTGGAAATGTTTATTGCATCATTAGAGTTAGCTTGTATTAAAAAGCTGTTTCTCTGTTTGTGTGGGACTTTGGATTTCCTTACACTTTAAAGTCTGAAAATGGATTATATTTCAACAATGAAAGAAAGTCAAAAAAAAAAAACACACACAGTCAGTGCAATTAATCTAATAAGGACAGCTACATTCTTGTAAAAAAAAAAAAAAAAAAAAAAAAAAAAGATCTCTTAGTTTCTGACTGAAGTTTTGATTTTTCCAAAATTTTCAATATGAGATCTTGCTACATGCTAAAAGCTAAAAAAGAAAATAAAAAATTGTAATACTTCTTTCATCTGCTTTGCCAGGGAAGCCGAGACTTGAGGAGGGCTCCGATAAATAATTTCTTTTCTTTTGTGAGATGACTGAGTTTAAGCTGTTTAGTTACCAAATCCAAGATTTTTGCCACTGTAAATTAGAGCTAAGCAGACAGACTTTGAAGATTAAACGTCGACTTATCTGCTTTATTGCTTGTTTCCATTAGGCCTCTTCATAGCCGTTAAGTGTTTGTAATCTTCATTATTTCTGAGCACTGATAAGTGCATTTCCTCTGTTTCCTCCCGTGTCTGTCTCATTTGTAGACTTCAATCCCGGAACTGGGAGCCAAACATTCCTTTGTTTGTGTTTCATTTGGAAGACGCCGCTCACCGACTTGTCCCCGGAAGCGGCGATAATGTGGAGGCAGCTCGTGGCAGGCGAGATATTCTGCTCCGCTTAGCAGGTTCATGAATACTGAGCAGCATTGTAAAGATCAAACAGAACGAACATGGTGTTCCAGCACGTGTGTGGTGGAGAGAAGAAGAGCCGCTGACACTTTGACACCTGTGACTGTGTCATTACTACCACGCAGTGAAGGCTGGGGCAGATGTTTATTGAAATGAAACTTTTTTTTTTTCTTCTTTCCATGAGCTATTTTGGCATTTTTGTCATACCTATGTTCACATTTACAATTTGATGTGAGAGAGCGCGCTTCTGTTTAAACTGTCATCACTTATAATGCGCTACTATATAAAGAGTCATGCCAACTATGGCTGCTTGTGTTTTGGCAGGATTTTAAATAATTCTTGAGTCCCTGTCCTCAGCGTCTCCAAAATGCTAAATAACTTTAGAGAGAAAACTTCTTTTTTTTTTTTCTGTCAGTGGACTGGATAAAGTAGTGAAATAACTTTATGATTCCACAAAGAAGGAATATTGTGGAATATTTATGATTCCACAAAGAAGTGATTTGTAGATGTATTCAATTTACAGTCCATTCGGAAAGTATTCACAGCGCTTCGCTTTGTCCACATTTTATTGTTACGACCTTACTCCAAATTACATGAATTTATTTTTCTTTTTTTCCTGAATTATGTTAAAATAAAGGATTATTATTAAAGGAAAGGATTATGTAAGAAATCTTACCCCGTTATGACAATGTGGGAAAAAAAGTTTGAGATTTTTGCAAGCTTATCAAACGCAGAAAAATAAATTACATTTACATAAGCATACACAGCATAAGCCGTTTCCACTGATCTTCCTTTTTGTGTTTCTGCAGCCTAAATGGATTCCACATGTCGTAAATTCAATTGATTGAACTTAATGTGGAAGGACACATGTCTCTGGTGAGATATGAAAACGGCTGTGCAGACGTCTTCGCTGAAGAAGAGTGATGAAGAATGGACAGAACTACCTACAGACACTATAAGTAAGTAAGAAAGACTTGAGGCTGTTAATGGTGCCAAAAGAGGATCAATAAAGTAGTAAATTAATTAAATGTGATTTGTTTTGTTTTCTTTTTTTTTTGAAATCTCAAACACTCTTTTTCCACATTTTCACAATGTGTAGAAATGTAAGGGAAATAAATGTATGTAATAGTATTTGCAATAAGACAGACATTTAAAATTGTGTAAAAAGTTAAACACTCTGAATACTTTCTGGATAAACTTTATTCTACTGCAAGTTTTTGTGGTAGAGCAGGACAATATTTGTTATTTATTTTTATTTTTTTTACAAATGAAAACTTGCGCCATTTGTTGGGAACACATTTTCTTGCGACTGATTCCAGATTGTGTGAGGTCTAAATCTGACTGCGCCCCGTTCATCTTCACATCAACCTGCCACTGGGGAAAAGAAAAGCCTCCCCACAGCATCATTCTGTCACCACTGTGCTTCACCAAAATGATGGTGCAATCAGGATTATGTCCAGTGTTAGCTTTCTACAAGTGTTTTGCACGGCCATAAAGTTTTGGTTCCATCTGAAAAGAGTCTCCTAGAGGATTTGCAGATAAGCTGTAAAGCAGAACTCTGTTTCTTTCGACGTTGACTTTCTTCAGGTCACTCATACCCAGGAGCCAGATTGGGAAAATGACCTGCCACAGTTACCCTGGCGGAGTTGCCATGGGTCTCTTTGTCTGCTCTTCTGATTCGACGTCTCTGCGAGATGCTGAAAGCTTTGTATGTTATCTTATGTTTTATCTGCGCTACAAATTTGTCCCTGCTGCATTTCTTGTTATTTATGATTCAGTTTGTTTGCTAATGCTCCCTAACAAACCGGTATAAATACAGCTGTCACCACACACACAGCTTTATTTATGCTGGAAATAAATTACACACTGGTGGACTTTATTTTCAAATTAGGTGACCTCTCAAGTCAATTGGTTTTATTGGATTTTCAGGCTATCAGATTAAAGATAGATCGATAGAATGGCACACTAAGCCCTTTTTTTTTCTGTCCATTACAGAATTATACTCTTTGTGCTCTCCTTGTCCACCGCCTAAAACCTAAACAAAATACTTCATGGTTTGTTGTTGTTGCGTGACACGACATGAAAAGCTCAGCAGCACCTTCAACGGGGATGAATACTTTTGCGAGGAACCGAATGAGCATGCAGGGACTTGTGTGGGGGTTCCCCCCACGTCGTCCTTCATCTTTGTTTAGAAACCTTGGCTCTTATGTGAGTAAATGAGGTTCATAACCCCGGCTTTCTGCATCACCAAGCTGCAGCGCGGCTTCCTCATGGTTGAGGAGAAAAAGCTGGCGCTCGCATTGAAAGCACTCTCAGCAGACGGTTTAGTAATTACACACTGGAAAGCAATCAGCCAGAACACTGCTTCTTAATTAGCAGAACAAAACAACTGTGCATGGATTGGAGGACCCTGGAGGTCATGCGCTACCCTCAGGTGTCCCACCAAGGTGCACTTTAAAAGAGCTTTGATCCTTTCTGGCCACCGCTCGGCTCCCTGATCAGACGGACAGACTCCCAGTGATCACGGACGCATCTCAGCAGGTAAAAAGAATCGCCGTGTGTTCCAGGATTAAGGAGCGAAAAACCCACAGGGTGGGAAATAAGACGCCCTTTGAAGGTGTGTCTGGCTGATAGCTTGAAGGGATGAGCATTTGGGCCTGTTGCCGTGCATGCCAGTAGAAGAAAAGAGAGGTCACCTAATCCGCTTCGATAAAGGCTCCGGCAGCAACACGCATGCTATTCATTAGTAAACAAGAGAAGGAGGTGAACCACGACAAACAGGCTGGCCGTAATTAGCATGTAGAGGATCCTGCAGGAGAGGAAGCCTCTGACAGGGGTCGGGCAAGCAACCCGCCACCTCAACGTGCGCTTAAAGCAGCGTGTTTATTTTTATTTTTTTATATCCAGAACGGCTCTCATCAGATTCAATGTTTAGCTTAAAGGTATTACATCTTTCGGTGTTGTACGTTTTATATTCCTAGCATATTACGATGGGATCACAATGTGTTTTTTTAAAATGCAAAGCAGCTTATTTAAGAAACACACCGTTTCTTTTTTTTTTCTTTTTTTTTTTCTAAGTGAATAAAAAAAAAACTCACATGTCGACTATTTACTCAACAAAGTGACAGCAGGGGCATCCTGGATAAAGGTGATCTGGAATGTGTGGCGGGTTGGTGAAAAGACGAGGTGAAGATGCCGCAGTCTGACATGCAGTCAGAGATTTTCATTTGCCTTCTATCGACACCTCTGCAGAGCTGGCTGGTAATAGTTTTTCTTCTTCCTGTCTATTAATGTCTGGCTCCTGAGCCAGCAGTTACATGCTGTGTCATTAAAGGTCAGAACAAATTGGATCCTCAAATGGAGACAGGGTGGAAAAAAAAAAATCAGGGCTGCTTAATAGGTGGCATAAGGACTCTAATATATGCTCTGATTATTCTTAACAATTTTGTTTTCTCTGTATTGATTTGGACCTGTCTTGTTGTCAGGCAATTTGTTGATTTTTTTTTTTTTTTTTCACTTAAAGTACACCGTCACGACAGAAATATAAGGCAAGCAATGTTTTACTGAACTGGGGCGGCATTACCTGGGATGAGCTGTTGCACCAGTAGCCTTGCTGTATCTTTATTTGTAAAGAAAAGCAATTATTATCTTTCTGACACGATAAGTGTAAACAAAGGATATTATCTCAGCCACATTTAGAGAAGCATAAATGTCATGCAATGCAAACGAGGCTCCATCGTTGCCATTTTTATTTTCAAATTATTGGCCGAAACATAAACAAAGGCTTAAATAGGAGTTGCTCATTAATATTGATTATAGGCAGATTATAGGCTTATTCTTTTCACGAAATGAAAGAAATATCTATTCTTGACCCTAGCCAACATTGATTGAATTAACACACTGAAAGCATAAAAAAACACACATTATTGCCTCACTTCACTCCACCATAAGCCCCAATTTTTCCTCTAAGATTCCTGCATATTAACAAGAACATAAAGAAAAAGACCATTTCTGCCGCATGAAAGTTTTATGCAATGAAAAGTGTCTTTTAGTTATTGCGACAGATTTAGGACCGACATTAGGTGCTGACAAAAGACGGCCAATCACAGTCCAAGTGTCAAAATTACAAGAGTTTAAAAAACTTAAATTATCTTTGAACACATGGTAAAATCTCTATATTTCTTATCCTAAAGACGCTGTCGTCACATAGCAGTGCTGCTCTTTAACAAGGCCTGGCTTTTCCAGACAGAAGTGGGTCCAGCTAACGTGTCATTATGCACAGCAGACAGGAAGGGAAAATATGTCCCCAAAGTCCAGATTCATCCCTTTATTTCCATTTGGCATGTGATGTACTTCGACTAAAACTAAACATTTGTCATGGCCTCTATGTCTGCTTTCATTTTGTTTAGCAAATAGAAATTATTTTTGGTAAATGTGACAAAGCAAGCAAAGTTTTATTTGATTTAACTTCAGACAGTGAGAATAAAATTGTGTCTTTTCATTCAGTGAATGTAAACTTTTGGTCTCAACTGTACATTTACTGATGTTGAGTGTGTCATCGACATAAAGTTTGAGATTTTAGTCATTTTTAGATTCCACATTCGAAAAAAAAAGAAAATAATAATCCAAACTTTTTACTGCTTAAGTTGTCAAAACCAAGTAGGCAGAATATATTTAAAATAACCCCTTTTTGCTCTCTTCCAACACCGGATTCCTGGCTTCAATAAGCCACGTTTCAGATAGTCCACTGCACCTTTGGATGGACAAGACAAAAACCACTTCCTCCCCCCGCCCCCCACTCCCAATCATTTCTTTCCTATATCGACTGCCCAGTTGGTATTTCAGGATCTGTTCTGTGACATTTGGCTAACTGCACAGAGGTGTCAGGAAGAGCCATCACAGGCAGAAGAGAGCGTGGGCGAAGGGAGGAAAGAGAAGATATCGGGATCAACAAACTGAGGGAGGAGCATGTTAAAAGAGACAGAGATAGAATTAGAGAGCCTGACCGAGCTGCAGGGACTGAGGCAAAGGAAGGCGGGAGAGAATGAACTGTCATATTCACCGCTATCAAAGCGGTCTGTGGCTTTCCAGATGTCTTCTTTTTTAACAGGCAGCAGTGGCAGGTGCATGTTAGCCGTAATGGCGTGTCTGTGTCCGGGTCTCTGTGCTCGGTCACTCACATCTGATCTACTCCAACATCCTGCTTAACCTAGATTTGGATGCTGTAGATCTAAAGTATTTTACTCACAAGGTTTAAATAAAGTTAGAATATATGAGTCAATTACAGGAGCACAAATAAGGAGATAGATTTTATTTTTTTTCCTAATATCCAAGAGGAAAGTTGTGTCTCCCCAGTGAACAACATTGAAAATAGCATCCCCGGCCCACATCAAATTGCCAATCTGAGAGTTGTTACTCTATAGGCAATGATAACATTAATTTCAGCTCGCCAAGAGCTCGACCGGCTGATGCTGCAGCGTAAAATAAATGCAAGGTGCATAAAACCACACATCAGATAAATGAAAAGAGCAACACCTCGGTGAAATATAATGAAATTTCTCCATAAGATATCTATGAAAATCTGTGGAGGCTACAGCAGACAACCCGGCTCATCAAGTGTTTGTGTGACGTGCAATTTATGTGCAAGTACGCTTAATGCGTAGATGTGATATTTATAGGGAATGAGAGAGGATGATTGTTCAGTCGTATAAGCATGACAAACAAATCAAACAAAATTGCAGTGCATTTCTTTACTAGGAACGCAATTAAAGTTACCTTGATGGAAAGACCTGAACCCAACCAGTGAAAACAACATCTGATCACGTTAAACAAACTGGGCTTTCAAAGTTTTTATCAATGTGTACTAAAGGAGGACATTATGTAAAATTCACTTTTCTGAGCATTATGTCAGGCTGTAATGTTTTTCCCCTCATCAAAAACATAGTTGGAGTGTTACTTTGATCCTTTCATGCATTTTTGAGAAATCCTTGAATCATCCGTTCAAGACCAGCTAAAGAGTTGCTCATGCGAAGCACCGCCTCTTTACCCAAAGCTCCGCCTTAGAGGTGCAGCATCCAGATGAGTTTCCGCCTCACACAGCCCCTCTACCCCTCCCGCTTTCCCCACTCAGCTCCACCAAACTAGCGGCAGCCGCAGTTAGCAAAAACATGGTGGAACTGCGACTCTCCTGAGCTCATCATAGGAACTACTTCTCAGTCCAAAGACCCTAAAAGCTGTTGTAAATGGCACAGAGGAAAAGCCTTGCTGTGATGAAGGCAGAGTGTCAGGAAGTGTTCTTAAAGAGACAGAGGCCAATTTCAAGGCGTCAAATTGAAAAGTCAAATTTCTTTTAAGTCATATTTGACATGTAGAGCATTTTTATAACTGAAGGTAACATCGTTACTTGATTGTGCTATATTCCAGGAAAGCACTTAAAGCTCTTTAAAGCATTAACTGATCCAATGTAGAACCTGAATTGTTAAACTTCATTATTAACATCAAGATTACTGATGTTAATCAAGTTTCTTTGCATTTTATCCTCACTTTGGCACCTCTTACGTAAAACCTCCTCATGTCGTAGTTTATTATGCGATATGTAGTCTGTGACCTTTAGTGACATATTAGAGTCTGTGTGCAAGAAGTTCAGCACTATGTGGCCGCCCGTTTCAACTAATCAGGAGACAGACTCCCAAAGCTCACTGCAAAGATATCTAACATAAGCTGAATTGAAAAAATGATTACGATTCAACGTGATTTTGTTTTTGGGGTTTTTTTATTGCGACGTGCGTGGCGTAACGTCGACAGTCACACCTGCTGAGCATTTTATTAGATACGCCTTGCTGGCAACAATAGAAACGACAAACCGAGGGAAAACGATAAACACTGAACTATGAGAAATAAATCTGCATCCACGAAGAACACGACACAAACATAAACTAAGAAACTGAATGAGCTAATGAGGCAACAGCTTTCTAACAATACTGACCACATAGAAATTAACAGAACGAAACGTCAAGGGGAAAAAAAATCACGATGGTGGATTTGGCTTTTGAATTTTGTGTGAGTTCAACTTCCTCTTTGAACCATGTGAACCGAAGGTGAACTAAAGGACTAATGACAAACCGCTTCTCTAACTCGCTAAGACAGGAAGTTACTTTTCTGATACAATCTTCAAAAAAGAAATCAAGGCCAAGGGATACGAAGAGACTCTCTTGAGGCGTGTTTGTGTTTGTGGATCGACAGGTGTCTCGTTGAATCACACATTCACTTGTCACTCTTATTGATTTTGGCCACCTGACACTTGTTCTCCCCGAGCTGCAGTTTTGCTATTTTCCAAGTGTTTGACTGGAAGCTGAGGCAGCCGAAGTAAATAGACCAAAAACCCAAATCGATAAATAAAAAGTTAAATGCAGGTATGTGATAGCATTGCCCTTCAGAACTAGATGCATTTATTATACGTACGCAAAAAAATAAAAGTGTAAAGTTAAAATGTTTGATTTTAATACACAAAAATTGCAGGGCTTTCCTTATATGAAAGCCCTAATCATCAAATTACTCTCTTTGTGTGATGATTCTATATAATACATGTACATTTATTTAAAAAAAAAATGTTTTGGAGCTGTTTTAAAATGCTTCATACTGTAGATGTGTTGTCTTCAAAGAAATTTCTTTATTTATAGCTGGAATGGTCAAGAAGCTCACTAAGCAGAGGATCTATTCTGCTATGACACTCTCCGTGAAGGCAGAGCTCTAAGAAAAATCTCATCACTTACTTTAACTCGCAGCATGAACTCTGCCTGTGTGCAGCCCTGTTTGTTATCCAACGATGATGTTAAGCTGCCACTTAAAGTCGCCATGGCACAAAAAAGCAATTCCACTGCACTCAACCACATATTTCTGCCGGTTTCAGCAGAGGAAAGACATATTGTATTTGTTAATTTCATGGCAGATCTGCTGTGACATTTACTTGTCTTACAGTAATAGCAGAATATGATATATTCCTCACTTTGTTTGCAGGTGTGGTATAAAAATGTTTTCGATTACGTTCAGGCACACGTTCTGAATATGTATTTAGTCCAGATAGAGAATGACGCTAAAGAAATGTACAAATAAATTAAATTTGTTCTTGGAACATTAACGCAGGGGCACAGCGAATACCTAAATCTCCAAGATGAAATGTATGTCAGGCCTTCTCAGAATGTACCTCTTTCCCGTATTCTTGCTACTCAGGGAAACAATTGAATCACAATCCCTAAATGTTCTCTTTGTCATAAGAAGCAAAAAGTGACTCAGATGCGTGACAGATTTAAGAATCCAAAAACAGAAGCATAGATCCAAACATAGATCCGCGGAGCTGCAGGAACACAAGAGGGGGTGTGTGAGGCTGGATGAGCAGCATCGCTAACAGATGGACTGAGGAAGGGAGAAGTAAAAGCAGACTGACAAAACGTCTAGAAGCAACGGAGACACACACCGAGATGACGTGACTAAGACTCTCATGAAATTAGCCAGCTCAAAATGTTTTTCTACCCGTCACCTCAAATGCTTAGATATTAAATATAAAATTCATGTTGGGATTTTTGTTTCGCTGTTTATGGTTTTGTGGCAAAGAAATTACTGTTTTGAACTTTCATGTAGATGTAAATAAATAGAGGCAAAGGGATCATTTTTAGCTCCAGCTTTTTTAACAGGTAGCACAAGAAGTGAAATGTATTTGCTTTAATTAAATATTGCCAATTTATTCTGCATTGTCACTGAGTCCAGCTAAAGAAGCTAATGTATTAATTTTATCATCATTAAATCTAACTGAGCTGTTCACATCACACAACCAGGTCCTGTTTTGCTAAATGGCTTTTAAAGTTATGGCTTTTATTCTCTCAGGGGGAAAAAATGGCATAAGAACATGTTACCTATTTCAGTAAGGTTTCATTAACTCAATCTACTTACATATTTATTCACCTAAAAAGTAAACATGTTCCGAGTGAGGTCTAAAACATGCACATTCAGTTCTACTTAATTCAGCACATTTGAAAGTTCCTGCATGTCCACCATCATTTTCAGCATCGCTACACAACAGGAGCAGCACAACCAGCAGCAGAAACTTTCTGCATGCACTAAACAGTCAGTGCTCTCACGCTTATAACACTGCGTCCTTCTGATAAACCACACAAAATCTGTCCTGGACGCCTGCAAAGACCATCCAGAATCTGGCTGATTTGCGAAACACTGCTTTGCAAGATTCTTTGATAGGATTTGAATTCACTCCTTTGTTTTGTTCACACCGAAGAGAAGATTTGACCAGCAGGTCGCCAGGCCCAGCTAAAGGGGAAAAAAAACATCAAAAAGTGAACCAAATTTGAGGAAATAGGACACGAGGTAGTGATATTGGTTGCTGTTATTAGACTGCAGGGGTTTGTGTGGCTGCTGGTTTTGTTCATTTAACAAGGATGGTGGCAGCTTAGGTAAGATTTCTGTTTTGAGTTTAGCCATTGTTGAAATAAGCTTAGTGTCTTGCACAATGCGAAGAGTTGTCAAGTTTAAATAAAGTCAAAACAGCCTTTAATTTTGATATTAGTTTTCCCATACAACCCTTCAGCTAAACACTTTTTCCTCCATTAAGAGAGAAACCCCTCCCTCTCCGCTCATCATCACTGCTAGACGACTCTTAAACAGGCTCAACGGAGAGGAATAAATCACACGACTGTTTCGTGACATGAGCAAAAGTGAGCAATAAAATGATAAAGCACCGTTTGTGAAAACATCTTTCAGCTCAAGTAAACCCAGTCCTCTGCAATGCACCGACTCCTCAATGTTTCCGCTCGCTCCACGCCTGCGTGTCGGTCCAAAAGGTGCAGGAGCGACAGATTAGCACGGTCAAGGTCAGCGTGAATGTGTTGATCCGAGTGAGTTACAGCAAAGGTGAGCGGATTCACCTGCTGGCCCCGGCAGATTGATTTAATTAAGAATATGGCTGCACGTTTGTTCCGATGAAACCATAAAAGGCCAGAGAGAGACCACCAGAGGGAGAAGAGGCGAGAAAGGAAGAGAAGAGGAGCCACATGTAATCAAAATGAGAGCGAGGTTAAATTGATGGATGAGCTTTTAATCTGCATAGAAATAGCGGGGATACAAATTGAGCTGCGGTCGTCATGGCCCGGCCTGATCTATGAGAGAGCAGAGTGGGAACCTCGCGCAACCAACTTCCACACTTTATTAGAATATGTTTGTCCTTCCAACACTGACCTTATTCCCGGCCTTAATTAAACGCTCCCTTAATGACCTCCCTGTTGAAGCAGAGCTTTGCAGACTTGTTGGTGCAGAGGTACACAAGCGTTCCCGCCACTGCCTGCAGTGTTACGTATGCAAACTCTACACACTGCAATGCAAAAAAAAAAAGTTTTATTTCAAAGGCGATGTGCGATAACCAATTTTTCTGGACGATAAATTGTTCCAGAATTGATTGCGATAAACGACAATATTGTTTTGAGACCATTTTTAAGCAATATGGTGCAAAGGCAAGATAATAATGGAGGAGCACATTCTAAGAGAATTTAAAGTAATTTAAAGTAAACTTTAAATTCTTAATGAATATTTAACTCTGGAGCTGCAAGACATCTTAAATATGCAAAATAAATAAACAAAACAACAAATAAAAAGAATTTTTAAGTCTTTGTAAACTAAATTGTCCTTCAAAAAAGGTTTAGTTGAGACCAAAGCACCAAACTGAAGACTTTTGTCATCCAGGTTTTGCTGGAAAGAGAGAAAAAAAGAGATAAACGATAAATTATGCCAACGGAAATGATTGAGTTTGTTTTAATGTATCATGCGATTAATTGATTTATTGATTATTATGACAGGCCTACGCATATTAAAAAGAACACAATGCATTGCAAATGTTGGTGGTAATAATAATATTGCACATTACAAGAGTAAATGTCAATGAGTGTTCTTTTGGGCGAGAGTGCGGTGAGGGAGGAACCAACAAAATGTGGTGCATAATTGAGAAATGAGGGGAAATTGATAATTAATCAAAATATTATAGCACAACATGTTACAGGTTCACGACTTTTGGGAAATGTCAATGCCAGCTTTACATATCCTGAGATTGTAATTTGTATGCCCAATTTTTATTGCGTAACAGCTGACTTTAGAATATTTTGCCTTCATTTAATTAAATATCGTGATTTTGAATGGGACATTTGAATGGGCAGATGTATACGCTTTGGCATAAACAAAGCACGCTGACATGCTTGCAGAGTATTTAAGCTCTGGATGTGTGTTTAGTGTTGCTGTCCTGATGGAAGAAGAATCTCCAAACCACAACCCACAATCGTCCAGGGCTGGCCTGCAGCAAACTCCTTTCATCTCCCTATTATTTCTGACTGGTTTCCCTGTTAATGTTTAAAATAAGTTGTGTTTGGTCTAAATCTTCCAACTAGCTCTGACTGTATGTTTGGTGATGTTGCTCTGGTGTAGAGCAGTCAAACTTTGGCAGATGAACTCCATTCTTCTTTGCATCAACTTTGACCATCTTACCTCTAACTGTTGAAAGTAGGCATTCCCACAGCATAATCGTCCCACTACCATGCTTTAACGTTGAAATTAAATGGCACACAGTTGGTTGCTTAAGGCAATTTGCTGCACTGGATTTTATTTGGGACATAAGGCACCATAGGAAAAGTCTGAATTTACAAGAATTCACACAGGAAGTTGCCTAAAAA
Source organism: Poecilia mexicana (assembly GCF_051168715.1). NCBI lineage: Eukaryota > Metazoa > Chordata > Actinopteri > Cyprinodontiformes > Poeciliidae > Poecilia > Poecilia mexicana. The sequence continues at coordinate 24,160,456 of NW_028263379.1, forward strand.
CATACTAATCACATGTGAGATGGCACCGTCGCTGCAGCGAAAGTGTTTGAATAAAAGCCACACACTTGTTCTAAACTGCTTGTGTATAATTGCATTGCAAATGAGTTAGGACTGCCAGAGTCACCGTGGAGACTTTTTATATCAACCACAAAATCCATCTGATTAAAAGAAGTTGTGCAAATGTGCAAATCTGCAAGTGCAGGAAATTGGGGGTGGAGGGAGAAGTATGGGACTCCATGAGATTTTTAACCTGCTAATTCAATAGTCAGAAATTAAGATTTAGGAGCTGCAGAGAAGTAAGAACATTGGGGGCGTCGCCAACCAGGACGGGAACATTTAGACAACCGCTCTTACATTAAGTCCTGTTATTCTGCACCGCCAAACCAACCGGGGATTAGCGAGCAAATGTTCTCCTCTTTCTTCTCTCCTCTCCTTCTCACCTTGCTTTAATCCATCCACCCTAAGACTAATCCTTTGGAACATTCGGCAAAGAGCGAGGACAGCGGCAACATGATCAATTACTCACTTTCATCTCCCGTCTCAGTCTGCGACATCATGCAAACATCGGTACAAGCACACGTTCTTTCAGTTTATACTGCGCTTCCTGCTTTCCCTGCTGTTCCTTTTCAAATTGTGCCAACATTTTTTTTGTTGTTTTTTTTGTCATCAATAGCACTTTACAATTCTGCAGCTCCCCTAAAAAAAAAAAAAAAATCACCTGCCTGTGTATGCTGACTATAAAGGAGCTTCTGTTTTCTCTCAAAGAAAAAGAGAAAAATCCATTCAAAGTTTGTGTTATCTAACTAGTGGAAAGGCTGCATACCTCCAACCTGTTTGTCATGTTTATGTTGAATAAAAAGCACACACACACGCACCGATTTGTCACTTCAGATTCTCTTCAGCAACAAGCTCTCCCGAACTCTTTGCACATTCGCTCATTATCCCATCTACTCAAGGTTGGGCTTCATGGAAGGATGGCGAGGATTCAGCGCTCCTTAGTTAATTCCTCTGCTGTGTCGCCACAGCCAGACCCTTTTCTTGCATTGTTTCTCTGTGGCCCACATAATGGCCAGTGTTCTGTTGAAAAGGATCCTGTGGGGGGACTCTAATAACCCAGATAGATAGTGCTGTTACATTTGTTTCACAAAGTACTCTGTCTTTGCCTGCCAGCGCCCAGGTGCCCAACTCATAGCATTCACAACACTTCCTCTGCCATGTAAATTTAATCTATCACCCGGAGTGGAGGTTGAAACACAGGAGGAACGGCTGAAAAGGCAGATAGGCTTTTGTCAGAATCCCCTAAAGAGTGCAGCTACATGCCTTGTCATTTCTACGCCGCCGTGATTATTCATGTTTCGAGGCGCGGCTCTCAAAGATCAGGTACGTAAATGTTTTTGTGTGCTCTTGGATCATCTGTCTCGGATCAAACGTCACTCGGGCGAAATATCATATTGATAATAAATGGCTTCCTGTTGTCTGTGGACGCATTCTGTGTAGCGGACTATGAAATGCATTATGCTTATGTCACACACCAACTCTTCAGGCTTTTACCTCCTTTGCAATTTTTTATTTTTTTTTTCAGCTTGAAGAAGAAAAAACAGCGACAAGAGACATCCGATATCTTCAACCACAGGCCTGCCCAGTCATATTGTCAAAGCACAACGGAAAACAAGACACAGATAATAAAAGGTTAAAACTGGTGTTTAAGGCTATCCTGTCATTTGAAGATAACTTTTTATTGGAATATGTCGCTGGCTTCTGAGCAGCTGTGGGATTTTATTGCCCTGGAGCTTTGAAGCCGAAAAGTGCACACGTTTTTATCTCCAGCTGACATTTTTGTGCCGTCAATACTCTTTCAGATTTGGTAGATTGGAAATTTATTAGAACGTCTGACTTTAGGTGACATGAACCGAAGCAGATGAGAACCGTCCATTGATCGCAGAGCAGCCTGTAGTATTTTTAATGTGAAAAACTGAGCGCCTTATTGAATGTTGGGTAAAATCAGCGTCGTCTTGTTGCACTGGAGGATGACGTCGCTGTTTGTGTGTGTGATGTTGCTTGCAGAGCACTAGAAGCCATTTTTGTTGTCATTTTTCTCCTACTTCTTAAGTTTTAATAACGCATCAGGTTAGCAAACGTAACATTATTGGTCATCTAGAAAGTAAACAAAAATTTCCCCTTGTTCAAATATATAGCAGTGAAATACTTTAAATGAGCCTTTTTTAGAGTTTTAAATTGTAAATGATTGTTTTAATTTTCATTTTAGTAGGTAAACGTCTTTGTACCATGTGCTTTACAAGTGTATTATTTTTGACATTTGGCCTTTTTTTTATTAATTATGATAATAATAATTGTGAAATGTCATAAAGAATTAGATTGTAATTATTAAATTATTTTTATTTCATTGTACATAAGATTATTTTTTGTGTTTGAACTTTTACACCTGGTTATGATGTTACACCTGAATTTCCCCCATTGCGGGACAATAAAGGTTGTTTCTGTTGTATCATTTTCAAAATATTTTAAACTTAATATTATGAAAAGTGACAGATATGACCCCTAAAAAAATTCCTTCTGATAAATATCACTAATTGGAGTAAAAAATAAATAAATAAATTACTGAAACAAAGTTTCACGGAAAAAAGTTATAAATTATTCGATTTTTGAGTGAGTCAAAGAAAATGTGTCCATCATTAATGAAGGAAAACTTCTAGAGTACGAAATAGTGAAGGAGAAAAAACATTGACTGGACACTCTGGTCAAAAACTACCCCATCATCTAACTTGTGAGTTCTTTTTGATTTATCATTAAAAACAAAAACAAAAAGACATTTAAATTTATGTTCATGCTTGAGCTCTTCTTCAAAAAGGTTGCTGAGGTTTTTGTCTCTTTTTACAGAGCATCTTTTTACATCAACCTTCACAACGGTGATATGTTATTCCTCTGCAGAAGTTTATTTACGGGCTTTGAAATCTAAAACTAGTTCACGGACACATCCTGTTGTTGATTTTGGATGCCTATGAAAAAGAAGCCGTGTCCACCGCTATAACAGTATGGCCAGAGATGAGAGAGCGCACGTCAAGGTTGTCTCTAGTGTACAATTACAAGACCACAGGGCCTCTTCTGCTGTGGCAGATCAGAGGAGGTGACCCGATAGACCCGCAAATTGACACTAAGCATCGAACGTCTCCCAAAAATATTTAAATGAGGGTTTAATTAACAGACTAATGCATGAAACTGAATGTAACAGCCATGAAATAAGATGTCGACCAGGAAAAGGAGCAGATTTACTCGTAAATAAGAAAAACTAAGATATGGACAGTTGCATCAGACGAAAGATTGAACACCAAAGCAGATCACATAAATCCATGTAGAGCCCTTGAGATAAAATGTGTCTGATTTAGTAAACACACCGAGTATGTTTTCAAGGCATCCCACAGCCATTACTGAACAGATGAAGCTGGATTTTTCTCTCTTTTTTTTTTCCCCTCTCTCTTTTCTTTTTTGTTACTTCACTGCAAGCAGTGTGTGAAAATGATGAAACTCTGGGGGCTTTGTCTGGGCTGGCATGACAGATGACTCTGTCGTGAAAATAGGGCATTGTCCCGCGCTATCATTTATTATGAGTGCTGGCCAGGTTTGATGGAGGGAGTCAGGCAGGCGGTAGCACAGATCATTCATCCGGAATGAGGAGGTGTTTGTCGGTGGAGGTCTGCGCCTTCGCCGGTGGACGAGGTCTTCCAGTCATCTGAAGATGGCCCGTTTTCAAAAGACTGCGGCTTACCCAGGTCGACGGTGAGGAGAACACCAACCAAGGACTCACCATGGAAAACCTTGTTGAATACAGCCTCTAGCGTAAAGAAAGGCTCAGCGTTTCAATATGAATACATGTGTAATAATGGAATGTCTCAACTTGTCGTTGCAGACAAAAACGGTTCCCAAACTTAACTTTTCTTCTTCATCTTTTTCTCTCTTTGCTATTTGGACCAGCATGTGGAAATCGGTGAGGTGGGGCTCAGATTTATAGTTGGTTGAACTGATCTGCCTCGGGGAAATGTTAGCTAACCGAATGAGTGAAACAGGGTAAAGGACTCTATCTTGGTGTCACCTGGAGCTTCGCTTTGCTAATAAATCCAGCTATCTTTTAACATACCTCAGAGGAAGAATGTGTTTGGGAGTTTGCTCTGCTTATCATCAGTCAGATTTTCCACTGACGGTACGGGCTGAGTATTTGCAAATTTTAGCAAGTAATCTTCCTGAGCTCACCGTAATGTTTCTGCACAAAAAGGGAAAAGAAAAAAAAAAAAAAAGCGGGAACATTTTTATTTTTTTAGCCAATTCATTACTTTATAATGCCACATGTGGCAAGGTGGAAATTTCTCGTTCAATAATCCAGTAATTCTTATACGCAGTGTTTTGTTAAATTATTTATACTCCTTGAACATTTTTTTTTGTTTTGGATTTTTATCAAATTATAACTGCAAGCAGCAATGCCTTTAGGCGATTTAATGTTATAAACCAACACAAAGTAGTGGGTTACTGTGAAATGGAAGGACAATACAATCTTTTAATTTTTTTATAACTCAAATGTACGTCCATCCTTTGCTGATTTGTCCTTTTACTGCTGCTACTGGCGCAGGTCTCTACAGATTTTGCATATTAAGTGTCTGATTTCTTTGCCCCTTGTCCAAAATAGGTTCAAATGGTCAGGGTGGGGACCATTTGGGGAGGAATTTTCAAGTCTTGTCACAGATTATTAGATTTGAGTATATTCAAACGTATGCTCAAACGTAAATATTTTCATCTGAACCAGGCAACAGAAGCTCAGGCTGGATCGTTGTCCTGCTGGAAGGTGAACCTCCAGGCCCAATCTCAAGACTTTTGCAGCCTCTCACAAAATTTTCTATCAATTAGCTCACTCTAACCATCTTTTTCCTCTTCTTCACAGCATGATGCTGCCACCATCCTGTTTTACAGTGGAGATGTTGTGCAGTGTTAGTTTTCTGCCATGTATAATGTTCTGCATGTAGGCCCAAAAGTTCATTTTAAGTCATATCTGACCAGAGCACCTCTATCCAAAACTTCACTGTGCTCTGTTTGTGCTGGGCTGTTACAAAAAAAATCCCTAATAAATACACTGAAGCTGTAAAGTAATGAATTGCAAAAAAAAAAAAAAAAAATTAAACTTCAATAGATATTTATACTTTTGCAAATTGGGGTTTAGATTCATTGCTGCCGGATCAATGTGGAAACTTTCTGCCGTTTTATTTTTTATTTTTTTTCTTATTCGACAACCTCGGTGCGGCATGGTAACTCCAGAAAGAACTTTGAATACAGTTACAAACAAATAACCAGTAATGATGGCTCAACTGAACGAGGCAGCCAATTAACTGTAATTAACGCAATCAAAGTGCTCACAGAAAATAACGGTAATGATGTGGGAGTTGAGCAGTTCTACGTCAAAGTCTCTGATTGTGCACATGAGATCACGCACGGCCATTTATTTCTGTGCCTGTGGAAGTGTGTATCTGGAGAGGGAAAGCACTTTTCGGGGGGTTCTCCGACAACTTTTTTAATAAATGCCTTTTGGAGAACAGATTAGCAAGTGTGTTTTTACCTCATTCACCTGCATCCCTCTGCCAGGGTGGCTTGTTTACTTAAATTCAAACAATGGTGCAGTGAGCTTCTTTGTAACCGACTGGAGGTAATGGATAGTCGGAGTGATGGACTCTTATTAGCACGGCTTTTAAATAAACCTGTGAGTGCTGCACTCGACAAAAAGGATCCTTGTCAACAGAAAAAGCCGCCATTTAGCCAATTCGGCTTTATCACCTGCCATTTATGGAGAAACTCTGTGCGTAGTTCTTCATAGGAACTCCCTGATGAGAGTGGCCAATTTCTGGAGAATATTGTTTCCTGCCAAACGTGAAAAAAAAAAAAAGTTTTCAGAAACACAATAAAGTAGTGTTCTGTTCCTTAAACCTTTGTTTTTCTTTTAATATGCGGACTATTGAAGGAGTTTAAATGTTTAAAAGCTGGGTCTATCACACAAACCCAATATATTTAAATAACAGCAAGAGGACCAAATCAGCCAGCATTACAACTAATCCTTTATTATAGTTACAATTTTGATAGTTTTGACTTATGAATTTGAGTGCAGTTTAAAATTTTGACCATTTGTAAATGAGAGAAAATCCGCAAAATCTTAAATTTGTTTACCTGGATTTTGTGTTTTGTAATATTTCTTCCGACAGCACAATACCTTTATTTATTCTTCCAACGACGTACCAAAACGCTCAATTTAAAGTCATCGCATGCTCCGTATATTTACATGGCTACTTGTAATGGGTTGTTTTCTATCACCACAAAAAAGATCAGCATCACAGATATTCAGTTTTAGCTTAAGGTTTTTCCGCATCCATACATTTTAAAAGTAGATGAAGTTTTGCCAGAAATTAAAACCTTTACAGAGAGCTGTCTAACGCAGTCCAGGCCCGCCGTAGTTGAAACAGCGTCTCGTTCTCTCTGCAAAATAATTTTTCCTCATTTTTTTAGCTGCAGAATGCTTTCATCTGCCGAGCCCTACAGAACTTTGCTGATAACCCCATGCACGACTCATTAAGATTTCCTGAGAATAACAAACGCAGATAAGGCCATTTTCATTGGCGGATTATCTCAACGGTTTGTTCTCATGTGAAAGACGGCTCCAGTTGATTTCCTTTTTAAAAATCAAGAGGGTGAACAAGATAGCGGAAAGTGTCTGTCAGAAGAGAAAAAATAAAAAAAAGCTTTCATTCACCAGATGATTCAGTTCTACTCGTGTCCTTGAATAAAAGTAAAAAATCATCTGGTTCTAAATATCTTCTTTAAAGTTCCTGAGTTTCAAAGGGACATTGTCACTTTGGTGTCAAATAACTAGAGATAATGTGTCAAGCAAGGCCTGAAAGGGCTTTGGGTTTAAATGGTTACAAAATATGCATTTCATAGCTGTAGACCGTCATTGGTGAATAAATGACATGATGATGTTTAAAAAAAAAAACATTTCTATATTTACCTTTATCCATTTTTTTTTTTTTGTTTTAATGTTGAAGGTTTTGTGTGGCTTTACACTTCAACTATTTTTCTGAAATCATCTGATGAGCCCATCTAGTAAATATCTTTTTTTTCCGTTTATGTGAGTTTAATTGAGTTGTTTTCCTGTTCATGACATTATTAATGTTTTTATGGATGATAGTTCCACCAGAAAATGATAATCAACAATCAAACAATCATGTACTTTTTTCCCCCAAAAAAGTCAGACTGGTTTTGAGTAAAGTTGTAACATTCAAGTGCAAAGTGCTTTTCGCCTCTTAAGAAGCCTGCTTTTATTCAAATTTGAATAATAATAATAAAAGCAAAAGAAATGGCATTTCAATTACATTTTGACATTAGAATCAGTTTTATACCTTTAGTTTTTAAGATCTAAAATTTTCTATTTGCAGTTTTACTCATTTTCTTTCGCGTCATAACAACACGAAATCAGGGAACTTGGGTATAGACAAATATTAAATATATTAAACATGTTTCTGTAAAAATGTGCACTGCAGTATTTGATTATATTTTTAATAATCAGGAAATAAATCCAGCAACAACCTGACACAGCGCTTAAAAAACACTTGATCCTTTTCATCTACATATGGTACATTTGATCATTTGAAAATCTTCTTTAAAACACTATTTACTGTAGCTGAATTTTTACATGTGGGAGTTTTCATTGACTGACTTAAAATCTTGGGAAATTTGTGTTTTGGTGACTGGCTTTGTGTAATAAAGTGCCTGCAGATGCTTTTTACAAGCCAACAGACCATTGACAATGTTCTTATGCCAGATTAATTCATACATCAGTCATAAGAGACATAAACAAACAAAAAGATTCATCTTAAATTGACTTAAAAAGAGGCAAAAAAAAGAAAAGAAAAACATTGAAGCATTTTAAGAAATCCATCATATTTATCAAAGACACTTAAATGATAATTTTAGATCCTGATAAAGATAAGATAACATAAAATGTATTCACAATAAAACAAAATAATCTAAAAAAAATCACTCTACTTGACTGACTAGAAGAATAGACAAGAATATTAAAGCAGCATCACCTAGGGGCCTCTGCCCCAGCACTTCCTGTTTAAACAGATGTATGACATCACTGATTACATCACTGGGTCCTACCAAATGGATGGGGGTGTTTTCGTATTGCATTGCTTGTCTTCTTTAACGTAACCTTTTGAGTTGCCCTGCATGAAATATTTTAACTATGTAAGATAGGTTTGTAAATTAGATTAATGATATTATTCCTACTTCTTTCTTCAGACTTTGTCGTTTGGTTTGACTTGTTCTCTCATGGTTGAAGTGCAGGCGCATTGCCAGTTTTGCATAAAATCAGTAAGATTTTGTCTACTCGAGATGGACGTCAGAAAAAAAAAAAAAAAAAAAAAACGATGTTAAACAATAAAATCCACCAGAAGAAATTGGAACCGGCTGCTGACGCTGCTTTCTTTACCCTCTGACGACACAAAATCTCAATTTTACAAGCAAACTCCATGTTTGCTTGTAAAATTACTTTATTTTTAAAGATTTTAATAGAAACTTCTGATGTGCCACCTTTCAGCTTTAGCGCAGAGAAACGCTTTCTCTAGGTTTGCCAAACATAAATCGGAGCGTTTCTGTAAATCGACTGAAAGTTAAAAAAATATTAGCGCTAATATTTCACCTGCTCATTTTTCCCACTCTTGCAGGGAACAGACCACTCAAGATAAACAATTTTTATTGATCACAACACCTCAGCATTCGGTAAAGTTCCAAAGGTGGGTGCATTTATTAAAAAAAAAAAAAAAAAAAAATCAGTCAGGCTGGAGCATTTATTCACAAAGATGCCAATGACTGAAGACTTTTGCACAGCGCTGAGGTTGTTGACGTTTAAAGGACAAATTGTCTAAAGCCGAGAAGCACTTTCTCAAAGGCAGCAAACTCTTCCTGAACTAATTATCCTTCCTCTCCAGACCATGTCCTGGAACAAGAGCGAGCAAAGGAGAAGCGCCCAGGGACAGAGAGTCACCGCTGAGCAGGTGGGGAGCTGCACATGTACAGAGAGCGCTTTGTCAAAAACTAATTATCTCCTCAAATTAACTCAAAACTTTGAGGAGATCCTAAACTGAACATTTTAATATGGGGAACCCAAGATAGATATCAGGCTTTTATCTGTTATGAAAATCAGCCTAATAACACCGTCAGTTTGCACTACGCCGACATGTCGCACTTAGGTCATGTGAAGCAATAAGAACTCGGACATAAAAGAATTGCACAGAAGGTCAAAGTGCAATTAAAATCAATTTACCTTGACAGGAAGCAATTTAGACATGCGGGTTGATAAATGAGTGCTGACTGATTAGGGTAATTAACTCAATATGTTAATTTCCAGTTATCTTTCGGTAGGTTTAAGGAATCAGTGGCTCCCCTGAGCGCCGCTGTGGGCACCGGCTGCTCACCTCAGTGTCCAGAGACAGTTTATAAACCACAGAGGTGTGCGCGCATTTCGCTAAAAATATACTCATTTAAATGACACATTCTTCAGCCCTCAGCAGCCTTTAGGAGTGACAGAGAGTTTCAACAAACTTAACAATCCTGCAGAGGAGGAAGGGTTATTCTCAGGTCCTCATGAAGCAGATTGTTAAGGTGCATTGGAAAGTGCCATACCTATATTTCTATCTTGCACAAAACATTTTAAAGTGCCAATCAAACACTGCTGGATAATGATCATCCCAGGCTGTCAGGGAATCACTTATTACTCTGTCTGTTCTGTCTGAGACCCTTTTTTTTTTTTTTTTTCTAATATGGTGCTTCAAGATGCCACCGTGAACAGCCATCACCACACATTAGCAAACCGAATTGTTCTTGTTCTTCATTGCAGATGAGTTTAAAAGCCACACGCTGTATGGCGTTGATATTTCACTCGAGAGTGTCTACTTTTTGCAAAGGTTTAACAAGCTAAAACAAGCTGGGAGAAGGACTAAAAAAAGCAAGACGACAGCCTGCAGGGCAGCTTCAGGAGCGATGGGAGTCCATTACAGCGTCTCCAACTCTCTAACAGGTAACACTGCCAGCCATATGTCAGGTGCTGGTGAATCCACATTTTTTGTCTGGATACCCTAATTATAAAATCTCTTCTGGCATGAGGGCCACATGCTATTGGCCATGTGTTGCTGGAGCTGCACGGATATAGAGATGCACCATGACAAAGGAATGCTTAGCTGCCACAGAGGCTTGAAAAGCACAAGTCCTGGAGCTACAGCGGCTAGCTGACATTTCAGCATGATACACTTTGGCATATAGCAAACCTTCAGTGGTCAGTGGCCCAATAATGATACATACCTGCACACATAGCTGCTGGAAATCCTAAGCCTCAATTTATTGGATTTTTTTTTATCTGCTCTGGATCAGGCTCAAACCCTTCATTTTGAAAGTCTATCCTTCCTGCCTGCTCCGAATGTGTGAGGGTTGTGATTGATCGATTTTGAAGGTGTGTGTGTGTGTGTGTGTGTGTGTGTGTGTGTGTGTGTGTGTGTGTGTGTGTGTGTGTGTGTGCGTGTGTGTGTGCTAAAAGCAGCCCTGTGTGAGCATAAACACTTCTAAGAGCAAATGGATACCAAGAAAATGTCACAATCCAAAAATAAAGAAACAGTGCTGTTTTTTTTTTTATACCGCCATAGGTTTTGGTTGCTTAGATGCAATTGTATCTGCGTTTATGTTTTATACATTACTTTTATTTTGTTTTGCTTCACTATGATGAATTGTCATTAAATTTGTATAAGTCTCTGTGGAGAAGATGCCAGTGATGCTACTAACCCCAGAACGCTTCACCTTCTGTCACCATCTGGCCCTAATAAATTACTTCTGTAAAACAAATAAATAAAAAATGTTTTTGTCGTTTAACATTGTGAAATTAACTCATTTGTTATAAATCACTGTGTTACTCTGAGGAACAATCTGTCATCAACGTGAAATTTGCTTTTACTGTGAAATACCTCCAGTAATAAAGACATCTTGATTTGCACTTGGTCTTGGTGCTGTTTAGAGGATACCTGTCAGTTTAGGCTAGCTAGCTTAAGCTAACCTGAATATTTACAACCCTCCTGTTGATACACTAACATTACTTACCTACTGTCTTTCCACCACTTTGAAAAGCTTTTCTTCATCCCTCCAACATCTTTATCCCTCCCCCCTCTTCCTTATTCTGTTTTGCGCCCCGGAGTTTTTTTTTTTTCTGCCTGCCCTGATGTCGAGTGCACTACCATTCAAATTTAAAAGAAAAGAAAAAGGGCGCGGGCCCAAGCTACCTGTGTATGTATGTGTGGGGAGGTGCAGCACACAAGAGGGGTGGTGAAGGAGCAGGGGAGGGGGGGAGAAGTAGGGGGCGTCTAATCAGTGCCGTTCCTCTATTTACTGATCATTTCATGCTCAAACAGCTGTTAAATGCAGAAAATGACGACTAGAATAAAATTTCCCCACGTCGTTTTGGCGCCCCCTCTAGCGCAGCGCCCCTACGCGTCGCATACAGTGCATACCCACTTTTTTTTGCGCCACTGCTAACACACACAATTGTGCTTCATTTGTCTCTCTGTTTATTTATTTATTTTGTTTTGCTGGTGAAAGTTGAGCGTATGCAGGCGAGGAAAAGTGAGGGACTTTATTCAAACGAGGCAATCAAGCAGAATTTCTGTCGGATCCTGATTTCGGTCGGAGTTGAACGGAGACGCACGAACACTTGCACAATGTGCTCAGGGCTAATAAACACGGCCTGCACAAACGTTCCAGCGGTCAGACTGGTGTGAATGACGTGTCTGAACACTCTGTCAGCCCGATTTAACAAATATTATTCCGGTAAAACCTTTTAGATTTATATGTTTATAACCGCTCTAACCAGCCCTTCGAGCACCGTCTGCGTTAAACAAACCCACAAGTAGCGAGGGCTTTACAAATCCCATGACAACTTGATACTTTCCTCAGCATAAATGCAATTAACCTTAGGCAGTGTTGAAGAAGTACTATGTGTGGAAAAAGACAGAGGATGAAAAACATTTAAACAATAACATAGTTCTAAAAATCCTTTATATTTTTTGTGTATCGACGTTGAAATTGTTATTCACAGATGTGAAAAATGTAATTCATGCAAAGATCAAGTATGTCTTCCATATGCTGCACAGTGAGCCAGTAAGACAAAATTTCTGCATAAAAAAAATGTCTTGCTTTTTATTGGTCCTATTAGGCTTTTCAAATAATCTCTGAGAAATTTAAACTAGATTTTTTTCTTAGCAGTAAGCCATAATCATGAAACCTAAAACAATCCCCTGAAAAAAAAAAAGTCCCACTTTTTGTTTTATAAATCTACATGACTTTCACTCTTTGAATTTAATCAAATAAATTTACATTTTGCTGACAGTCTAATTCATTTAGACGCGCCTGCGACGTTTTGAGGCGGCGTTCGATTATTATTCACATCCAGTATTTTGAAATGAGCGGATCGATGCCGAGGCCTTCAACGGGGGCCGGCGTATCTCGGCTTATTCGAGAGCGTCCTTATCTCGCTCTGTCCCTCAGGCCTCAAAGCCCTCGGTTACAATCCGGGTTCAAATGTTAACATGTACGCCTACACGGGACTAAAACTTGTGCCTGCAAATCCTGAAAGGGGAGTGAAATTATCTCCTTGCCCAGGGTGCACAGACACCAGGCGCAGGGGCACAAATGCACCGTTTGCAGATAACGGAGGAGGCTAAAGGTATCTGCAGCACGCAGCGCTCCGATAAGATTTCACTGTGATTACGCCCTATCGGTCTCTGATGATCAGCTGTTTGGGTGTCCGAGAGTCAAATCACATTCAACATTTTCTGAAACTCGCTGTCTCCTCATGGCCATCTTAGACGTTAGGCAGAACAAGGTGCTTCTTTATGGGCAATGAAATTACTGCTGTTGCATTAACTATGTTGACTCGCATGGCTAGCAAAGACACATTCAGGTTCCTAATACAGCACTTACTTAGCTGAGTAGATTAATTTACACATGGATTCCTGTGAAGAAATGCTGAATGGTGCTAAGTAAAGGGTTTCATTCACCACGCGTGGTTTCCTTGCAGAGGTGCAGCTGGAGCTTTGTTTCAATCAATAGTGATATAACGGGGCTTTAAAACGGAGAGATGTAAATGAACACATGCAAGTGCACCCACACACACAGACGCATGCACCGCATTTCTGAGAGGAAACTTCTCCAAAAGCATATTATCATTTGACCCAATTGGAGTGTTTTTTTGACCTACTTATTGGGTTGATCCTCCAGGGTTCACCCTTTTTGCACTTGTTAAGCGTGTACAGTGGCATGCCTCTTTGATGTGCAAGTATCGATTGTAAAGATACAAGGTTCTCGACTGACCTATAGCATATTGATTCGAGAGAGCTCCCTGCTTTCTAGCCTCATCTCCGACTTGATAAAACTGATTTTGAAATGACCTAGAAAAATAAGTTTCGAGATGAAAATAATTTGCGCGAATGCATGCTTCGACTCCTAATAGTTTCGTCTATAACGGCATTACCTCTGCTGACCTGCTTCCCCCCCACACACACACTCACATGTCTAAAGGCAACCTTTGCCATTCTTTAGAGGGTTTGTGGTGAAATGATGCATTTGGCCTTTTTTTTTTTCCCTGCACATTCAAAGGTCATTAGGTCATTTCAAATCTGCAGGTAATGGAGCTGACAGGGTTCATCTGAGCTTAGTTCTAGCTGCCTAAGGGGCCCCGAGTGAGTTCACGTTATCTACAACCAGCACTCAGATACAACCGCACAGCTCAGTGGTTCAGTGATAAGTAGGAGGACGGCTTGGCGAGTTCAATTGTTTATGCAAATGAGGACGTGAATGTATTCTGGCGTAACGTTTAAAGCTCGAGAAGAATGAGTGTGATTAAAAATCTAATTTAAGAAAAAAAAAAAAAGAAAATCTGATATGTCTAAGTAAACGGGATTTCAAATGAGAAGTTATTTTCTCATGTCCAGATATTTCATTTCAAGTCCAAGTCAGATCTCAAATCTGATGAAGTAAGAAATTCATGAAATCAAAATTCACACCGTGTGTCCAATGGTGACACACGGCAGTACGTCAGCAATTCAGTTTTGCGTTGCGTGTTGTTAGGCCTGTCCAATAAACATTTATCATCCAAAAGCAAAAATACCACCCACTTTATATCAAAAGCTGAAAAAAATGGAACCTTTTCTCTATTGATAATAAAAATGTGGATTATGTCAAATTTCAGAATAAATCAAACAAGTCACTATTAATCTGAGTAATTGCCTCGCTTAAGCCTGCCAGTCGCACCAAAGTATCGAATCACCTGATCATGAGCCGCGCTCGCGACGCCATATCTGACGCTGCTGCACAGCTGATAGTCTGATACAACATAGAAAAGTTTATTTTCTTCTTGACAGAGCTGCAGCAGACTGACGAGTCCCAGTGGATCTGGTGGATGGATGCAGTTCACAGCCTCGGCCAAGGTAACTACACATAAACACGGCAGTTCTCCGGCTGAAAAAACAGCAGCAAACATAACTCTGTTTTGAAAAAGTAGGCTGTTAATATTTGTATGTGTTGCTCTAAGCCAGGGGACTCCAACCCCAGTTCTCAATATCTACTGTCCTTCAGATTTCAGATGCATCCCTGCTCCAACAAGGTTGAATCAATAATCAATAATTACCTCTTCAACATGCCAGCAACTTAGGCAAAAGCCTGGTAAAGAACGATCAGCTGTTTTGCGTCAAGGTTGCATCTGCAATCTGCAGGAAGCAGATCTTGATGACTAGATCTGCTGTCTTGCTCTGCATGACTTACAAAACTTTCAAAAATAAAAAAATAAAAAAGTTAATTCGATTACAATTAATTATCTTACTTATTGTTAAGGGCATTTCACACATTTTTTGTAGCTTTTGGCACATTTGGCTTCCTGACTCATCAAGAGAAACCGTTGGTTATAATATCTGTGCATGAGTGGGTGAAAGATGACTACAAAGGCCGGCGGTGGGAAAGCAGCAAATCAGAGAAATAAATCTGTATTTACTGATTGTTTTTACACCGGTTACATCCTAAGCACAAATAAATAAATGTGTCCAGACCTGCACACGACCTCGCGGGAAGGTTCTGCATCACTGGGTTTAATGCGAAAGTCCACATTGTGTTATGAAAGTCTGCATGCGCGTGCAGCTCGGGCTGTGCCAGACAGAGAGCAAAAAGCTGGGGGAGGAGGCGGAGATAAAAACCTATTGCTCTCGTTTTATAGTTGCTGCGTCCGCATGCAGTCACTGTCTGGTGGCTGCACACCCAGAGGATGCATCCCAAAAGTGTTTTAAAATAAATATCACTCCGACACAGACTTCCTGTGAGTTAAACCGAGTTATTATTTCACTATGATATATACAGCCAATCACAAGATTTATTATCTAAGCAGAACATTGCTAATTTAGCTAACTTTTTTTTTCTTTTTTTTTTTTTTCTCCAGTATATGTTTTTAAACCCACGTTCTTAAACTGTACAGATTCAATTGAAGCTTGTGATCAAACTGTTTAGAGTAACTCGCATGGAAACATCGAGCAACACATTTAACTGATTTTATTCACATTTTATGAATGCCTTCTTGTCGCCTTGACAACCACTGAGAGCGCTGTGCAGTAAAATATATATGCAATATATGAATATAAACCTCCTTCTGGAAGATGAGCATAACTGTATCATATGTTCAGCTGGGCACAAAATGAATTGTTGGGTTGGGTTAGGTTGTTCCAAAATCTCTTCAATATGTGGTTCAGTTTCTATGACTGGAGTGTTTATAGGAATTGTGACCGTTCTCTTCAAGCCATATATGTGAGGTCAGACACTGGTGTTGGACAAGGTAGGACTGAAAGAGTCTCGTTCTCTCAGAATAAGGTCGACACTCTGTGCAGACCATTCAAGTTCTTTCATGCCAAACTTACTAATCCACGACCTTATGGACCTTATGTTGTACTCCGATGCTCAGGCATTTTTCTGGAATCAAAGGGCCGAGCCCAGCTACTGAAAAACAGCCCTGGACCATAATCTGCTTTTTACTCAAATTTACATGTGACAAAATGCAGTTAGGCATCTGCCAAACCCAGACTGGTTTGACTGATCATCAGGAGGTGCAGAAACAAGTTTCTTGACTTTCCAAAAGAAACCAAGACTGTTATGATTTGTGTGTGTGGTTGTGTGTGCGTGTGGGAGTTCTCCCCTCAACAGATGATCTCTGCTGGGGGGCGTGTCCAGGTGTTGCAGTCTCGACACCTGACTGAAACTTTTCCATTGTCTGCGGCGGCTCTTCAGATGCCCAATGAACCACCGTTCCTGCTAAAATCAAGTGAAACTGGACCACTTGACTTTTTTTTTTTTCCTATTTATGCTTCCTTGACCAATCTGCTTTTGAGCTGTTGTCATGTTTTTTTTAAATAGTTTTTAATGTATTTGTATCTACGTATTCTGTGTGTGCTTTACTATCAGTGTACTATCATACTGCTGAAATAAAATAGCACGTTTTAAGGTTTTTTGAACATTTTTACCCAAGGTGCTAATACATGTGGAAGGTTCCTGTCTGTTTTGCTGGCATGGTTCACTTACAGGCATTTTTGGTTATATGCATTCTCCGTATGTGGATAGATATACTTCTTTTTTGATCAGGGAAGTTTTAACCTGAAAAATGCTTGATAAATTTAAAGAAAAAACGTGCTCAACGCCCTGTAGAACAAATAAGAAGACCTTTATTTAAATATGACCTTGCTCATATATCGGTTTTATTTTTTTATCTACGACTGTAATAATCATAAAGATTTTAGCCGACTTCCAACACTTTCAAGTCTGTGGTGCGCAGTAGGGAGTGGGCATTCAAATTAGAACCTGATGAGAGAGTATAATGATGCTGCTCCATGGTTCAGCCTACATCCAGAGGGGCCAAATATCCAATTAGAGCAATCTCTGTCTCGCTCTCTCCCGATCAGTGAGGTAATTACTGGAAACCCTGCATGTAAATTCAATTCAAGGAAATACCTCTGGAGAGACGACTCAAAACAACACGCCAAAATGTCACTGCTGCCCCACTCCTTTTTTTTATATGCATTGGATTTAATCCATCATTTTGGCATTTGATGAAAAAAAAAAAATCAGATTTTTATTTCCTTCGCTCAAAGCATTGCCAGTTTTAGCTAATTGCTGCATATTCGCGTGTGCATCCGCTCAGCTTTGAACAGTGGCTGTGACATGATGCTAATTCCTCCTTTTTGCGCCCTTTTTATGCAGTTCGGAACATGAAAGGTTGTTGCCTCCAAACAGGGCTGGATCTACGGCTGACAGGTGGGAAAGGGCAGCTGTGCACAGCTGATTGGTGCTGCGATAAGAGTGAGAGCTCGACTTTATTTCCTGACCTTTTGCGCCTTGCCTTCGCGGCCTTGCTCTTCAGTCAGTATCGCTGATCGGCCTCACAGCTGCGCACAGGCCCGAACTTGCAGCCGGTCCAAATGGTCTCGGTTCGCAGTTTGTCTCCGTAATACGCCCAACCCCTCCCCCCCCCCCATGACCTGCCTTTTCATCGTCACACTAAGATAACGCATCGGATGCGGCGGAGCAGCCTAGCATCGGGGACTTCCTCGTGAATACAGTAGATTGGGCTGTATGTGCTGCTGCAGCAGAACAGACAAAGACACCCCCTGCTTCTCCCCCCCCCCCGTGTTATGATTACAGACAGGTGTGTCACAGTGCAAGGAACCCGTGGTGCCGGATCCTTTTGAAAGCTCCCGTATTATTTGTCTCAATCTCAGTGTCAGCTATTTCTTATGAGGCGCAGTCACACGTCATTTGCCCTCACACTAATCATTCCTCTCCTCCGGCTCAGTCTCTCCAAACACAGCCTCTAATTGCTTGACCTGAAATAACCACACTCATTGGCTGGGTTAAGATCAGGTTAACCTGTGTTTTACATGCCATAATTATCCTTGACACGGTTGTGTTTGATGATTTGAATCCGGTGCCGCAGCAAAAAGAATTTTTTAAATTAAATTGCAAAGCCCTTCCACTTTAATGACGTATGGCGCCTTCGAGTTGGATGAAACTATCTCCAAGCAGATTTACTTCTGACACGCGAGAAGAACCTGGGAAACGTGAAATGAAAAGAAGCAGCCAAACATAAAGCTGAAAGTGCATACCCAAGCCCTCCCCACCACCCTCCACCAGCTGAAAACGGCACAAAACCACCTGCTGAAAGTCAATTAACATAACCCTGACATAGAGCAACACTACAGAGAGATACAAACATCAAATTTAAATTCGGGGAACCTGCAGGCATTCAGATAAAGCTGGCGCCAGAAACGGCACAATTTACCAGCAAATAGAGAAAATATGGATAAAAAACATCCATGTAAGGCTTTCATATATTTCTTTTTTTACCCAGGCTAAGGAAAAACAGATTGTTATTGAAAAAATATTTGAAATCTAACTTAGGGAGAAACTCCTTAAATACTTTCGTCCAAAACTTTCCTGACGCAGTCCCTTCAAGGTAAGAATTTCAGATATTTCCCCAATTAGCACTCTATATCAACATCTTAATCACGTTTGCTTCGGTTTCTGCCTCCCCTATTCTCTCTGCTGCAGAACATTTGGCTTGTGCGGTAAAAGATAAAAGGCTTTTTGACCACATCACACTTAAATGGCCACCTGGACAGCAGAATAGACTACCTTTCAAGTCCTGATTGCAGCCACACAGGCTCTCACTGTGTTTCCATTGTTTCCAGAACATCACAGTGCTAGTAATAGGGAGCCATTGTGTGCTCTGGAGGCCCCTTTTCAACGCCAATGGAAATGGATTGCTGCAACTCTGCATTGGATTGTGGGTGCCAAAGCGGCGCGTATTGGGTCCCAGAATTAACCGCTGCTTTCTAAATACAATCTGCATTAATTAGCAGATTGTTGGTTTCACAGCTCTCTCTGCTGACTGGGAAATTAACCTGTTTTCTGTGGGTAAATTACAGGTCAGCTAGGATTTACAGTATTTGACTAGTTTTTTCCAGCCTTTCTCATCCTCCGAGATGTGTGGACGGTTCAGAAACTCCCAGATCTAACCACCCTATGCTCATTCTACGTGGGAGGAGAGGCACACAAACAACATTAACCTTTGCGATAGCTTTTGAGATGCATACATAAAGCCTTGCACAAGTGTTCGTGGCTCGTTTTTTTATTCTCTCGTTACAACCACAAATTTCAATATCAAGCACGGCTCTGCAACGCTTAAGCGTACGGAAATGGTTTTTCAAAACACATCTCAAAAGTGAGACATTCATATGTATTCACACGTGCCGCCGCCGAGATCCTTTTTTTTTTTTTTTTTCAGCACGACGTTGGTCAGAAATGGCGAGAAGATGAATGGAGATAAATACAGGGCAACGTCCAAGCTGCTAGACAGGTGTATTTATAGCCAAAATAGCTTTTTTTCTGCTTAAAAAAAAAACAAAAAAAAAAAAGCTAAGAGGTCCCTCTGAACACATGGCTGAGGCTCAGTGGCAAAGGTTATTTGTTCGGCTACAGCTTTCTTCAACATCAACATCTGCCCTTGGGCAAGGCTTTGAGCTGCATGTTGCCTATCTACAGTACCTGCAGATCAATCGGTCAATGTGTGGGTGTTATGGATGCGGCTATGTGAATCAGAATCTAGAGTAAAGGCGCTGTGAGTGATCAGTGTGACCACAGGAGCCCGATGTGATCACAGTGTAAAGAGGTGAGGACTCTCTTTAAGAAGAGTTTTTTTTTCTTTTTTTTTATCTCAACGGGATTTTGCACTTGTTAAAATGAAAAAGAAGAAAGACAAGTGTGGCAGCATCATGCTGCGGGGATCATTCAGCGGGTAATGGGGAGCTGGCCAGAGGGTATCGAAATACAAAGCCATCCGGGACTGATCGAGGTTCCATCTCCTGCAATGGCAACAGTAGGCAAGTACTGAAAGCTTTCATTTCAAATTGGGATTAACAGGATACACATGAACTGAATGAAATTTAACTGAACATGAAAGATGTTCAAATTAGGTTAGAATGTCCTAGTCAAAATTCTGATTTAAATTCAAATGGGAATCCACTAGAGTACTTAAAAACTGCTGTTCACAAGCAATCTCCATGCAATATGATGGAGCTTGAGCTGTTTTGCAAAGAATCTCAGTCTGAAGATGTCCAAAGCTGGTAGAGGCAAATCTCAAAAGGCAGCTCTAACTTCAATATTTCAATCCCAGGTGATTTTTCTTTCTCTTTACAATTATTTGCAGCTGTAGTTGTTTTGATGCATTAAAAAGCCAATAGAAAACAAGATTTGTGGTTGTGACCAAGTGGAATTTAATCTGCTCCTGCTTCTTTAAATGTGGAAATAATAGAATGGATTAAAAAAAAAAACCTTTTCAAGATCCGCTGTCACATGAGTAAGAAACATGAATCTAGGCAAAATAAGACATTCACCTATTCAATCGCCCCTTACAAGGAGAAGACTACAAAACAAAGTGATGGTAATATTATCCTCCGGCCAATTTTCCACAGCTTTGCGGTCACTTTAAAAACACCCATCACTTAAATGGGGCACATTCTCGAAAGGTCACTAAATCATAGGAGCATGGCCTTGCGGGACTAGGATTTCTTGCAATATTCACTTTGACAAGTGTTGTTGTCCCATGAGTAACACTTCATGATAAAGTAACTAAGCAGATCTGCTGTGTGCCTGACTCTCCTGTCCAGCAGGCTGTGTGAAGAGCCTGCATGTGGCATGTGCTCCCTGATGGCTGAGAGGAGAGGCTCTGGATTCACTATAGATTTATGTTCACACACATGATCAGCGTCAGGAACCTATAGCTGCAGATGCTGCATGCTTTCCTCCACCGTCTCAAAACTGTTTATTGTTCATTCTTATTTCCGATGCATTTCCTTTGATGCTGTTAATGTAAAAGGCATATTGGGTCGGATCATTAAAATACATGTGCTCACTCTCACACAGATAAAAAAAAAAAAAAAAAAAAAATCACACTTGGCCCAGAACCTGCAGAGACACTGAACCTGTGAAAACTGCAATGCTACTGGAGTGTGAAGCTTAGGATCTTTTTCTATATCACCAGCTGCAGTGACTGTGAGAGTTTCATCATATCATAATTTTCAAACAAAACAAAAAAAAGTTAATTTTCACTACTTCAACTTGTCCGGAGTTTGCTTTTTAGGAACGGTTCTGGTGCAAATCTACAGTAAGCTTCCCATGTCTGTTCTCATGAATGAGTTGGTAGATAATGAAATGGCCTCTTTTTTTTTTTAAAGAGTTATCTTCTTCCTACAGTGCTGTCAAGACATTTCAGCGAACCATGAAAGAAATTCTGAAATCACCCATCACTGCTGAATGTCAACATTTAGACCTTCACTTGGATACTGCAATTATTCATTCATATTCTCTCACGTTGTTATGGCTAATATACAAACTCTTTCAGCTAGAAATGAATTTATAATCCTTTACCTGCTAAGCTGATGACGAAATAGCAGAGACACAGACCACATGTGTCTGTGCTTTAGCTTCGGTGTTGGGAAAATAAATGTATGCCCTTATATGCTGCTATTTATAAAACTATTATGACCTGTGACAAAACCCACCAGACTGCATGCAGAAATTCGAACTGTCCACCACTTTTCCATCAGTGTCTCTTTAGCTTTATATTTGTGATGTTTCATATACATACCATATATATGTAATATGTATATAATCTATACTGTCCCTTGGTAAATATCGTCAGGAAACTACCATAGCTCAGTTCATTATTATAATGAAGGCAAAGAAAAAAAAGAAGCTGTAAAGCATAACGTTCTGTTTGACCTTTTGATGATATTTAATAATTTGGTTTCTTTTAATTAAATGCACAGTTTGCAAAAATGTACTTACGGATCAGACAGATATCATTAAAAATCTCTAACCGTTTTGACTCTCATTGGGTTATTACCCATCTATCGCAGTGACTGACTTAATGGATTACCCAGTTGGTGGTTTTGAAATGTTTGTGGACTCACAAGATGGCGAAGGAATGGCAACAGGAAACTAGCGGCTGCAGTGTTTTTTGGCAACCATCTTTTAGCCTGACATACTTTTAAGCACCCTGAACACCACTGTCAACGTGTTTCAGTCTAGAGCTGATCACGACATGGACAGAACGAGCTACGTTTCTAAACATAGCAGCATTAATAACGTCTTAGCGTTAGCAGAGCTTTTAGCAGGAGCAGCTGAGATAATAAGAGACACAATTTAGCACATTTAGCAGGACTTCACAGGCATAGCTTGTGAAGGTTAGTGAGAGAGGATGAAGGAAAAACACAGTTACAGTGGAATAAACTCCTGTTGTAGGAGTAAAGTGACTCCTGTTTACCAGTCACCACCTCTGTAATGAAAGTATACGTACATCATGCTGATCGGCCTGTTCGCACTCAGGCAAACACAGAGAAATAACGTAAGTGGTCTTATCGTAAAACAACTTTCTCTGCCCGGACACGACCTCTCACTTGAACCATTCTGGTGAACAGGAAGATGTCCTACGGGGCTAGTGAGATGCAGTGAGGTGGCCGCTCTCGGTCTAGCAGCTAGGGGCAACTGGTTCAGATAGGCATGCGGGACCATGCAGTTCCTATGCCATCTTCTCTCAGAGCAGAGGAGAGGAAACCACTTTGTCTGCATGGTTACAGTCTCTTCTTAGGAGTGTGTAATTCTTCCAGTTGCTTTTCTGCAGGATCTCAGACAAGTCAGGTTCCAGCTGATTAGCCAGGATAGAGTCACCGGATACACAAACGGTAAACTCAAACGCTGGATCTGAGGTTTCTTTGAAGATACAGTCTTTTTCTCGGCCAGCGAGAAAAATAATGTGATGGATGAGTCCCCCAGAGCAGAATGTAGGTTTCAGGGGGAAAAGAGAGTGAATGCTGCTGCACGCCAGGGTTATGTCGTCACGGGGATTCCCGCTGTGACTCCTCCTTCCTGGGAGCTGTGCATGAAAATGGGGTTAATACTGTGGATTTTGGGATTCCTTTTTACCAGTCTCTTTTAATATGCATGTAGTTCGGTCCTTCTTTGTTCCTCCCACGCCTGGGCCTAACAAAATAAGACCGTAATATATTATTAGCTAATTATTTCGCCTATTTAGATCCTAACAGTTTAATGACATAAGAGCTAAATGTGGGTCCGGGTGGAAATTAAAACCAGCTTTCCTCTCATTGTCGTCCTTGTCATTTCCCTTCTCTAAATATTTTTCTTTTAAAGTCATTCTGCACTTACAGGACAAAATATTCACGCGGAATCTCCCCACAATATTAAACGCCACAACATTAAACAGACTTAGGTTCAAAGGAAGCTGCATCACAACCCTGATTATTGCTGATTTTATCCACCGTTTGGCTGCACTGCGTGGAAAAAAGGAGGTTGACTAAAGTGGTGGAAAATCAGCGGCAGCAGAAAGTAAGCAGGGGGAGCAGGTGACCTGAACTTCAACAGGATGGAGCCAATTCCCCCTGAGGAGTAAACATTCAGTAAAAGCCAAGCAACTCCTATCTGTGGAGTAAATGGGCAGCAGAGTGGAGAATGCCCCCCCCACAACCCCCTCAACATGGGCAAGGTAGACCGTCAGAATATCTGAGGCTGTAATTTCCGTTGACTGCTGCTGCACTCATCATGAAGCAACTCTGAGCAAAGAGATGAAACCTCCCCGGTAAGGTTATTCATCAATAACCTAGAACATTTTATTTTATCAAGACATTGACAAAAAAATAAATAAAAATAATACGCAGTGATCAGGAATGGCATCATACTTTCATTCAAATGTTAATATCAGAAAAAGACAATTGGAGTCAATACAAACACCAGGATTTAAATCAGGATGTTCTGTATTAAAGGAAATCACTATATCTAAATTAGTTTGGCTCTATGCAAAAAAGTAATCACCTCCACCTTTTAGTAGGTAATGATAGGAAATTAAGAATTTACTTAAATAGAACCTGTCTGACATCATAAAGTAGACTAAAGGATATCAAAACGCAATTTATCACACCTTGATCTAAGGAAAAGGAGTTAAGAAAACATATCCATTAACGTATCTGTCTGGAAAGGATTTGGGATTCCAGTAAAACACACCGAGAGCCGGTTTTCACAAATGGAGAAAACGTACAACAGTGACATACTTTCCTACGAGGGGTTGGCTTGACAAAATTACTCCAAGAGCTCATCCCAAGAAGATTTAAAAAAAAAAAAAAAAAGAAACCAAAGCATATCTCAATCACGGCATGCTTTAGTTGCCTCACTGAAAGTCAGTGTTCACGATTCAACAAAACGCAACTGGGCAAAAAAAAAAAAAACCCATCCATGTGTGAATCTCCTACAGCAAAACTGAACACTGACCAAAAAGAGGTTGCCTCACATTTGCCAGGAAACATTTGGTGGATCTCCAAGATATTTAAAACTCCTGCACAAGGCAAAATTACAACCTGCCAATTGTTGCTACCAAAGGTGGCACAATGGATTGTAAAGTTTGAGCTCATAGCTCTTCTATCATAAGGACAGTTTAACTTGGATTGCTTTTCCCCTTAATAAATAAAGACACTTGAAAACTGCTTTTTTATTTACTTAGTTTATCCTTGTTTGATTTGTGTATGGTCTGAAGCATTTGAGGCAATTAAGTGTGAGAAAAAGACAGGCAGTTTTACTTCTTGCACCACCAGGCAAAGGCCTCCATGTCAGCTCTACCTTAAATAAAATACTTATCCAAATAAAAATGGCACACAGTGGCAGCTAAAATTTGCTAAAGTTTTTTTTTTTTCTTTTATAAAATGCAATCTAATTTTAAACCCTCTTCTTTAGTTGTTATGGAACAGCCACGTTTTAAGGCTGTTGTTCTCCGACTCTTCAGACCATTGCCTTGTGCTAACTCATCTAAAGCGTGTGAAAATAAAGCTAGACACCTCTTGATAATTGCAATTCTCTCTGGGAAGAGGAGGGCAGCCATCTGTGAATGGCTGAAGAAATAATAGCATGCTTAAGAGCTGCTTGAGGGTACCAAACACATTTATTTGTGTGAAGTGGCAGGTTTCAAAAGTCACAAACGAACCAATGACTTTATGCATTTCGGCTGAACGAGCCGGGTTTGACGCTTCGCGTGTGCAATAACAAAATTGTGCACAGTCTCAGGGTCCAGGGAGGGGGGTTGTATTTTTTTTCCAGGAGGATGAGGACTTCCTCTCGCCTCCAACATGACACTCCAACAGCGCCAATCCCTCTTTCCATTTGCCTCCTCCTGCCCCACTCTTTCCTACACACCTTCCTGTCTCGTTTTAAAACCCTGCTGGGATAAGCATGCTGAATTAGAAAGATTTCTTTTTTTAATTACTTTTCATATTAAGTGCAATCCAAAGTGCATGCATTATATATGTACGTTTCACTCCACATACGGATTAAAATGTTGCACGGGAACCTTGCCTGAGGAAATACCCAAATGCAATTAATTTGATTTTACAAAGGGGGGAAAAAATTCACTGCTTCGGAGAATAAAGAAGAAGGGGAAGGTATTTTTGCAATAAAGGTGGATGTAGGGTTTATTACTTAAATGTTGAGTAAAAAAAAAAAAAAAAAATACATAAATTTTGCCTCAATTATCTTTGCATTTACTGCAAAGAAGCATTGGTTCATCTGGGTTCATGTTTTATCTCATTGCTTTGGTTCCAGAATAGATACTAGAATACTAATTCGTGTTAGTAATAAACGGGGTACCAGGCTGTGTTTTTATTCCTTGAGCGCTCCTTTACCCACTACATTTATGTAGAGGGTTACCGGGTAATTGTTGCATAACCTAGTAACAAGAGCATTTATTTAGCTATTTTTGGCTGAATTGCAAATTGCATTGTCAGTCCTGATAACTCATCTATGTTGTTGCGGCAGAAGCACTTTTTCCTTGTACTGTCTCCACCCAGCACTGACTTACTACAGATTCCAACCACATGGAGACTTTCAGGATTTTAAAAAATATATATTTGACATTTAATATTTCATTCCAACAACAGCTTCTAGTGTTATTTGCATGTGTGCAAATAATTTGGAAGTGAGCGCTCGGTGTTGCGGTGCGATTTAAAACATTTCTTGGACGTGTTACTTTTTTGAATCGACAGAAAAGGTTTTACATGCAAGTCCAGCACATAAGAGAGGAGTTACGTGTGATCACTTTGCTCAGGCATTTTAAAACAAGGTTGCTGCTAGTGAAAACTGACGGTAGCATGTTATTTAAATTCAATACTATTCACTTTAATTACACAGCAGCAATTGACAAAAAAGGTCCTCTCAAAAAAAATAATTTCAGTTCAGTCACATATATATTGATCCTAGCTATCAAACAGTGCTTCAAGTTTACTTCACTATTTCACTTTAAAAAGTTTTCTGTAAACTAACCTGGCAGATTGCATCAAGTGTTGGAGAGAAAAGAGGGGAAAGACATGCAGCAAAGGCCCCCAGGGTCAGGAATCAAATCCTGGATAGCTGCATCGAGGACCAGGGTCTGTACTTTGAGAGTCATTTCTGATTCAAATCTAACTTTTTATTCTAACATCAAATGTGACTCCTGGTCTTGCTACTTCCCATTATGCAAGCATTATAAAACTCCAATTTGTTGTACGGGTGGCTGAACTACAGAAAGCTTTACTGAATCTTGCGCGGTGAGGTTACTAACATGTTCCAGCAAGAGAGCCCTTTTAATCTCCGTCCTCTGTGTGTTTCAATGGCTGTAAGACCATCTTAAAAGTAGTGATCACATACAAACCATTCAGTGTCCAGGGACCAAGGGTAATCCTTGTAGCAAACATTCTTGCTCTCTATGTTTTGAAGAATCAAAACGTGTTGGTTTATCCCAGCACCAGGTCAATAACTAAAGCAGATCAAAGCTTTCAGTGTGGAAAACCCTGCCTCCACAGTCATGTTTGGTTAAATCCACCAGATTCTTTTCATAAACAGTTATAGATCCGAACGGTTAGTCAGCCATTTGCCAAGGGTTTATACTGCCTTCAATGTGATAACGTCGTACGCTTACTTGGTGTTTACATCTTTCCTTTTACAGTTTTAGCATTGTTTTTGATTACTATATTATGTTATATAGGGATTTTGTGTCCATATCTAGTTCATTCATTCAGACTCTAAGACATTGTGGCAAGAAGGTCTTTTTTTTTTTTTTTGCCTGCGTTTTTCCTCCGTTTATATTGAGCAACGTAATGTCATGTCAAACCGCTACCATTATCTTACATGTTCTTTATATCTTTAAAAGCGCCGATCAATAACACATCTTTTCCTGTCAAGAGGCTGGCCAACAAATTGAGAAGAAAATACACGGAACAGAGACCAATTACAACCAGCAGATATCGTGTCTGTCGAGAGGTCAGTAAGCTCAACAACACACACCTGTCACTCCAGACTCAACGCCGCCTCGCCAGAGCTGGAGCTGCACATCAAAAGGTTCTCCACTTGAACTCGAAGACACGAACTGCCCATCCTCAACCCGAGAGACATTTGTGCCTTTTTTCAGAAGCAAAAAAATAAAAAATAAAAAAAATAGGAAGAGAGTCAATCCACACATGAAATCCTTGATGACCCGCAAGGCGTAGCATGAATTTACCCGCGCCCCTCCATCATACTCTGTTAAGGGTGCGGGGGACACAAAGACAACCTGATGTGTATGGATTTTCTTTTAACGATAATAAGGCTGTCAGGGGGAGCCGCGCAAGCTGTGAGAGGATCTGGAGCCACAGACGGCAGTAATTGAAACTGACAACGGGTTGAGCACAATGACTCTGTGGATAACAACAGTCATAACCACCATGCTAATCACGGCAGCGCCGCGTGTCGCAAAGTTTTAGGTAAACAAAATTACCCTCACCACAGTCCCCGCCCTCGTTAATTGTCTGTGCACTCCTAGCTCTGGACCACTGAGCCCCCTCTCCCACCCTCCTGCTAAACATACCCATAGTCCTTTGCCAAAGAAAAAAAAAAAAAAAAAAAGAAAAAGATGCTGCATCACGTGTTTCTGGGGCTTTTTTAACTATCTGCACCTTTTAGGCATCATTCTGGCATCCAGTTTGTTTAAAGACAAAAGTTGCAACAGCAATTTTAGTAAACATCAAGACAATTTACTTTTAACTGAAAGAGGCTTTTCTTCGAGTGAAGAAGTGATTGAAGGTAATCACAGCATCCGTCTGAAGGCTGTATTAGATGTCAAGATGAACGACGCAAATTGCCTTTTATTACAGGCATTTGGAGAAGAGGGAACTAATTATAATATCTGTTTTTTATGTTTGTTTTTTTTAGATGTAAGGAGCACACCTATAAAAGGATTCTTGGTACGATGTGATGTGAATTCTTTTAAAGGAGCATTACGTGTTTTCCAGGCACATACTGCCTTTTTAAACCAGTCAAGTAACTGCGAACTTCAGTTGTTATAAAAATGCTATATACATCATATATGATTGACTTTAAAGAAATTTAAAGATACAAAACGATATTTGCACTGAGAAGTCGGTCATATGACAAGCTCAGCAGATGTGTATTTCTACTAGGTGTTTGCTAATTGTTTCTGGCTAGTCTGAAGGAGTTCAGTTGGGGAATCGCGGGTCAGGGCTGATCTGTGAGGCAAAAGCTTAGAAACTTGGAAACTGCAGCTCTGAGGAAGAGTTGCACCTTGGCCCACCCAGGTGTATGGCAAACCTGGATGGTTGCTATGGAGATTAAAGAATTTCTCAAACATACATGGAAGAATCAAAGTATCACTCCAGGTCTGTTTTTGATGAGGGAATAACATTATTACATGATGTAAAGCCCCAGGCTTTCATTGCAATGGTAGACAAAGACGGTGACAGATTTAATAAATTATTTATCAGTGTCACATGTGATATGACTGAAAAAAATAACTGTGTCCATTAGTGGAAACAGCAGCAGTAGAAAGTATTTCTTTCAACAATATAAAAAATAAGTACTAAGAACTTTTGAAAAACATTTTTGCGAACTTAAGAAATACAGTTTCTGTTTATTGAAAGGACACCAATAAGACATACTTCAAAGAATTTGTGATGCTGGTTTAAATTTTAGATATCATTCATTTGATGACAATAATTTTAAAAAAAAGTCAAAGCTGCGTGACTGCTTACGAGCAAAATCATACAAGAAATATGAAACTACAGCACTGCATTGCTGCTTGCACATTTCTCTAAAATAATGGAAAGGTTTTTCCTTCCATGGCAAATCCTTCAAATGTGTTTCCTTTATCGTCTTCTGAATGCTATATTATATTTGGGTTAAACAACTCAGTTACATACAACAACATCTTAGTAGAAAACTTGCAAAGTATAGATTAAAAAAAAGTGTAAATATTTTTTGTGGGATTCCCCAAGAGATTATCACTAAGTACCTAAGTGTCCTTTCAAGTGTCACAAATTAATGAGCATTTCTGGACTTTTGGAGGGAACTGGAGTACCCACAAAAAGTTGGATATGAGCCCAGATTTAACACAGAGATCTTTAGGGAACCAAACCTTCACAGTGAATTTAAACAACAGTGTAAAATAGTAAATGTACTATCAGCAGATAATATCTGTGCTTCTTCCACTCTTGCTCTGTAAGCAGGTATAAACAATGGATGGATAGCATTTCGGTTCAGGCTGGATTTGTTGTAGCTTTTAAAAAGAAAAGAAAAATTAAATTAATAAATGGGCAATCTAATTTAACGGAAATGATCTCAAGATATTGACCCTTTGCAACTACGTCACTTAATCATTGGAGGCGCCATGATGGAGGTCGGAAGTGAGGATCAGGAGGAGTATTGAACAGAGCGACTGAAATTGTTTTCCACAGTTCTATAAAGTAGCTGCAAGCCAATCAGACTCAGCTGGACACAAACATTAGGATCCCATCACTAAAGAGCTAGTCCAACTGAGACATCTTGATTTATTAATGCAAAAAAAAATCATCATATGAGGAGACTTTTTACACAAAAATAATTAATGGGAAAGATGTACTGTGTTAATAAATCAGTCATGCATGCCAGCAAACAACAAACACACAGACGCTTCTTATAAGAAAAGGAAAATTATACTTTATACTTTTTTTTCTGTATTTCACTTTCAATTAATTTGTAGTTTTGATGAAGTCAAAACCTAATTGCATGTGGATCTGAGCAAACATCTGTCATCATCATTTTCAATAAGTGCAAGCTGTCAGGCGTGTAATCAGAAAATCCCGTGCTGTCAGTCATATTCCACTACAGTCAGCTCAATTTTGTCAAGATGTGGGTTTTGAATGTTTGATGCCCATTTACTTGTGTGAACAGATGAAAAAAAGAAAGAGGAAAAACTTCCTGGCCGTTATGACTCCTATCAACAGCTGGTAATGTCCTTGTTGTGAATAAAAAAACATCCAAATGTTCTTTCACTCGATCACATTGTAAGTGAAGGACCTTGTTTGGGCCTTCTTTTTCATCAGTGCAATGAATGTAATCATTTTCAGCTGGGAATTTATCTGTTTTCATTACCGCGATTGCACATAGGGTTCTGCAAAGGAAAAAGTTAGCAGCCACAGAGCTTGGCGCTGATAGATGAAAGAGGTGGTGAAGTGTTATTATGGTTGGAGTGTACTCAAAGGAATGCAATGGATGGCCACTCAATCGGGTCAACTCTGCTCACTCTGCCTTGGGGGAGAAATCTCCAGCTGAAGTATCACCTGCTTTGATATTGGGATGGCTGTCAAGCCTCTGGCCTTCACTTCACACACACACACACACACGCACACACACGCACACACACACACACACACACACACAAATATGCACAAACCAAATATATGAACAGCTGTGTGGCACGACAGTAAAAAAAAAAAAAAAAAAAAACTGTGCAGTGCATCAGCAGCCATAAAATGATTATACACGTCAGCTTTTAAAATCCTTTGAGATAATAACGTTTTATAATGAATACATGCAGAAGACTGTTTAACAAGCATTAATATTCAACGAGTCTTCAGGTCATGGATTTTATCTAAAAGATTAAAGTAGAGCAGCATAAATATACGAACTATTATTCTGTAGCGTGGCGACAGGTTTTAGCTTCGTGGAGTTAGCGGGTTTGACAACAAAGTTAAAATAAAGCTAGTTATGAGCTGAACTATACCTCACTGCTTGGTGATGCTCTTCCAGCACCCAAACACGACTCCTTGAGTGCTTCCAGGCTCTTATTAGGCAGATCAGTGGTATAGAAAAAAAAATAGTGA
The DNA here is from genome assembly GCF_051168715.1 of Poecilia mexicana. Lineage (NCBI taxonomy): Eukaryota > Metazoa > Chordata > Actinopteri > Cyprinodontiformes > Poeciliidae > Poecilia > Poecilia mexicana. The sequence continues at coordinate 24,191,853 of NW_028263379.1, forward strand.
GAAATGAAATAGATATGCTTTAAAGTCTTAGTAATGGGTTTATGCAATGCCATGAACACGGCTAATTAGGGTCAGGGGAGCTCTCATCTCTGACAGTCCTATGGTTGTGTGTGTTTTTATTGAGGAGAGGGGGCTTTTCACTTCTGACAAGGACTTGGCTGCGTTCACTTCAAGAGAGTGAGAAAAACTTAGGACTTACTCTTAACTCAGAGCAATTATCATCCATGTATAGAATTGCTAAACACAATTCTATACATGGATAGAATTGTGTTTAACAATTCTATCCATGCTGACATATCGGCATATTTATATATCCATGCCGACATATCCATGTCGGCATGGATATATAAAATCCATGCCAACATTTCTCTTAAAGTAAGAGTGCATCTATTCATTAGATCCATTATCTGGATGGACTAAACCTGCGCCAAAATACAAAACATATTTCCTCATGTCATTATTTATCTAGAGAAGTTTAACCAAAATGAAACATCTGTCTGAAGTAATCAGTAATATTTTTGTTGGATATAGAATTGGTTTTAGCAAATATAACTTAAAGCGGCTGTTTTCTGTATGACCTTGTCAATCTCTCACTCCGTTGTGGAGCGATTCTGACAACAGAGCTTTAGTTCATAAAGGTTAGCAGACATTCAAATCTGCACACCTGTTGCACAGTTTCAGTCAGGGTAAGGCCTGGACTTTGACTGAGCCATTGCAACAGCTTAGTTTTGCAAAGAAAATTGTTCCAGAAGTCTTAAAGCATAATGAGATGCAGGCTGGTAGACCATCTGTGCTGTTCTTTTTCAAAGAGAAGAGAGGTTTGCTGCTGGCAATTCTTCAGAACAAGCCAGCTCTACTTTTAATAATTCCAATATTTAACATGCTGAGTAAAGCTGTGGATTTTCTCTGAACATTGCCTGGTGGTGGTTTTTGTAATTAACTTGCTACGAGGTCCAACTCCTGGAAAGATGCTGAGATCTCTTAAATGTTTATCAAGTGTAAAATTATCTTCAGATTTAGTAGTTTGCAAATTGCCTTTTTACCCTTTTCAGATCGGAAGACAGTTGCAGAGGCGTATCTTTTTCTGCCTTGGCATTGTGCTGCGCACCTTAGTGCTCCATAAAACAGCAAAATGTCTGGATTATAGATGATGTGCTGCAAAAGGCATGCTGATGATCAGTTAAGCAAGTTCTTTACTTAACAGCACCTGCCTGCTGCTTCGTCTCTTAGATTCAGTGGAAGCAGCAATTCTATTTTTCTGAACACAGCCTTTCGGTGTTGGCTTTGCTTTTGCTTAATGTGCAATAATAATCCCTAAAGTGTTTCTAATACTGAGCCTGAAAAAAAAAACAGAACATTTTTAGTATTGCCTGACAAATAAAGCAGGTACTTCCCTTCCTAGCCTCTACAAATCTAATAAAGACTAGCAGATATTCACAAATAACCCTTTGAACTCATGTCTAAGATGTGTTGCACAAGATGGAGACTTAATTAATTTGGCAAATGGCACATTGGTAATTTAGAGAAAGGGGGGGGGGGAAAGCTCTCTAAAAAGGCCTCTTAATTCAGGTAGTGACACACACCACCAAGCCACAAGGTCGCTAATTCATCATCTTTGCTCGCCTTAATTTCAGACAGATGTAACTATACAAGCGATGAGGTTACAGTGGAGGCATTTAAAAATTTGGACTCATTTCAGTCTCGGCTTCGTACGATAAAAACAAGAAACAAATTGGGAGCTAAAAACAGCAAAGGTTAATGTCACGACTGTGGATGGTGTCGTTATTTACTTTAACTACTGGGAAGTATTTGAAAAAAAAGAACAAAAGAAAGATAGAAATAAGCATCTGACAGACAGCACAAGCATCACAATAAAAACATAAACAGCAGCTCTAAAAAGTTGCAGCTAATGGTTGTGGTGTCTTCATAAAAAATGCAGTGAGTAAATCACAGCGTGATGTTTCTTTATTAGTTTTTCAGCATAACAGCGCTGGAGCTGAATAATGCAGCAAAGTACAAAATAAAACTATCCAGCACTTACCAGTCCAGCTCACCTAGGCCCCCCTGCAGCTCTCCTCCCCCCCACCCCCCACACACCACCACACAGCCCACATTCAGGTCTGATTACCTGCGATCCATTTCAACCGCCCCGCCCCTTCAGCGCTGACCAGTTATTTCTACAGCATTTGTATCCATTCAAAGGGAAATGAATAATTTAAACCTCACAGGGAGAAAACATAAAATGAGATAGCTGTAGAGAGGGACTAAATAGCAGTCCTCATGTATCCATTGATATGATAGGAAGGGATTTCCTATCAAAAAAAAAAAAAAAAGAATATCTGCAACAACTGGATAACAAATGTTTGACTCATACAGAACAGCTGGACTCCACACTTATTTAAAAATAACAAAAGGACACCATGCTGCATCGTCACTGTCACCAGAAACATGGAAAAATTCAATCTTTTTAAAGTCCCCAGGGTTTCCCTTCAGGCTGCACATTTCATATTTATTTGGTTCATTTTTTTCCCCCTCTATGCTCGCTTGTCACTGGATTTCACATGTGGAACTTTTGATTTGGGATATATATATATATATTTTAGTATCTCAGCATTCATTAAACAGACTGAGCCCTCAGAGATCTTTGGGATTTAAACCGACCCACAGAGTCCACTCCCAACAAAAGCAATGCAGAAACAAACGTGACGAAAATTATTTGTTTTATTTAAAAGACGCAGGTGGGAGTTCAACATTTCCGCCCAGTGTTCATTAGTGGGTGGGGTTCTAATTCATTTGGAGTTATTTTTTCTTCATTTAGTCCATTATGTGTCGCTCAGGAGGGTAACAACTGATTCTCTGGATAGTCCAGCCATGCACTAAGTTTAAAAATCAGCTTTTTGAAGAGGGATAACGAAATAAAACCCCAAACTTTCCTTGATATAATATGGAAATCACTTAATGGTTTACAATGATGTATTTTAATAAAACCTTAAGAAGAAGCCTGATTTTTGTTGAAAAGCAAATGTAAGATAGTTTAGATCTGAAAGTGGTCTTTGCTTTTCTAAATGAAATTTACACCAGTTCCTTTTTTTTGTGTGGAAATATTTTTCAGCATATTATTGGCAACAAGAATGGTTGCAGCTAAACTTCAAATTTAGCCAAGGTTAATAAGTCACTGCACCAAGTTGTGTTGTACCTAACATTTTTATTTTATTTTATTTTTTTTTGCACTAAACACTTTAAATAAATCTCAATCTGCATCACCTGTCTGTGCTCGCAGGCCAGATTTTTGGGATTGTTGAACTGCAGTAGGGGGCCACACAAATTAATTTCAAAGTCCACAGAATATAGTGCAGTTCTACTTATATGGGGGAAATGTAAACAACTGTAATATCCATATATACATCTAATAATGATTTTCTTCCTGCTTGTTAGTGACGGTGTCAGCACAGTTACTCCCAATCCAATGCTCTGCAGGTGACAGCTGCTTTGGTCATCAAACATATTTAACATTGCAAAATATGCAGTTTTACTGACAACTAATAGCATCCATTCACCTACCTATTTTCTCACTTGTTTAAAACAAGGTCAGAAGTCAACTTTTGTTAGACTGAGAGACAAAGATCAAACACTTTCCTGCTCCTCATGGAGATCCCAATAAGTTCTTAGACCAGGGGTGGGCGACTCCAGGCCTCGAGGGCCGGTCTCCTGCAACTTTTAGATAGATGTGTCTCTACTTCAACACACCTGAGTCAAATAATGAGGTCGTTAGCCGGACTCTGGAGAACCTGATTGCACTTAGGAGGTGACTCAGTTGTTAGATTCAAGGGTGTTGGACCAGGGAGACATCTAAGAGTTGCAGGACACCGGCCCTTGAGGACCAGGATTGCCCACCCCTGTCTTAGACCCTCTTGTGATTTCCATGTCTGACCACAGGTTGTCTTTACAGATGGACATGGAAATATTTAAATGGCAGCATCCTCGATTCATCCGACCTGAGGGGAAGAAGCTGCAAGTTCCTTCCTGACCAATGAACTCCTCACACCATCTCTGAGGATGAGTCAGACACAAGAGACTTAAATCTGACACATTTATCCTGTTTTTTTCTGTCTTCATAATTCCTTTCATGTCCCACACCACCCATCCATCCATCCATCCATCCATGACAAGCAGGAACTTTTCTGTTATTTCTTTCCATATGTGTTTCTATGGAGATGAGATTGACTCCTTGGTTGAAGTAAAGTGATTTCTAATAGATGGCATGTTGTGAAAGTGCTGTTACTTCAGATCCTTTGTATTAATTTCAAAAGAGAAAGTGAAGCAGATTTATTTCACTCCCTCCCTCTCTCTCTAGTCTTGTCTCCTTTATTCTTGTAGCTTTTCTTCTTTCAGGTAAAGTGTATGTACATCAGTGTGATGAGGCAATGACTTGGGAGCACATTGTGAATGAGCCCATCAATTTTATATGCTGCAGTTTTCTCTTTAAACTCCTCCTGTCAGACTCCCTGTTGACAAGCTGATGGATGATTGTACCACAGTGGACTGCAGCTCCTGTGAGTCCCAGGAGCCATCAAATGATTCTTGCTGGTTATTCTTCTAACAAGCGTTTTTAGTCCTGATGTCGGCGTAGTCTGAATATGATCAACCGCCTCCGAAAAACAGTCTTCAGTCAACTGGGGGTGTTGTGGAAAACGAAGAATAAAATTACAACTTGGGTTCACGGTAAATGTAAAAAAAATTTACATAGTTGTTTTCCCTCATACAAGCAAGTAAAAAAAAAATATTATATGGGGTTTAAACTTGTATAACAGCAGTTCTTTACACAACATGTCAATTATGATTAAGTGCAGAGAACTACCTTCAACATGTTACCAGAGGATCATGAATTAAATAAGAAATAAAGTAAAAAAATAAAAATAAAAAACTGTGAGGCAAATGAAAAATAAGAAATATAAAGGTAAGGATAAGCGATTATTTATACTTCAGGTTTTCTCATCCAATTATAGTTCATTGTTTTAATTTTGGAACGAGGTATAAAAAAAAAATTCCTGAAATATTAATGCTCAACCTGAATATCTTGTTGGCTGATCATTGTTTGTATTCCGGTTGGAAAATGAATACATCCATCAAACGCTTTGGAGTTAGATTCAATTTTCCCATTAAAAGACAACGTCCTGTCATTTTTTTAATCGCTACAATTTAATCTTGTGATTTTTCCCTTTTTATTGATGGTCATTAGATCAGAGATCTTATTTGGCATTTTGAGGTCATTTCAAAATTTAAACTGATTTAAACTCCTGGGTCATGGCGGTTTCTGCTGAATGTCATGACACAAATGAAAACACACACACTGCTGCATGCCTCCCTTGCAGTGTAATGACATAAACACAGTAAACAGGCAGCTTTAGGCAAATAACACTCTAGCATATGTATAATACAGTATAATAATTTGTGAGCCACTTCACTATGATGAATGTAAACCTTCATGAGTAAAACACTGATTGTGTAGTAAAAAGAGAGAGCCCAATAATATGAACACTGGAGTTGTGAAACGTGGGAGCGCTGAAATGCATCACATTAACAATGCTGGTCAGAACTGGAGCAGAAATTACAACATAGATCTGAATACTGCCAAAATCTAAGAGGTTTGATTTACTATTTTCTGACGCAGGTGGTCACTATCACTTTGGAGAATTGCAGGCAATCTGGGCTTACAGCAGAGTGCTTTTAAATCCCACTAAAGTGAGTTTGGTGGGTCTCCAAGCCACTTCTTGACAGCAACATTTCTCCTGACTTCCTGCTGGATCAGGTGAGCTGAAAATAGCACGTCTGCTTGTCTGTGAGGTAAAAGTGACTGGAAAACGCAAAGAGGTACGGCAAGCATTTTACACCTTACATTTCACTGTAATTGTTTCGGATTCATTCCAGTGTGGTCATTATTTTTTCCAAACGAAGACATGGACTGACGCAAGAATCTGGTGTTTGAAGCCTAGCAAAACAACTCTACCACAACTCTCAACTGCGCTCTCTGCGACCTGAAAGCTAGGGAAGGAAAATGTTGTAAAAAGCAATAAATATGCCCTTCAGTATCTCAAAAACAAAATGTAGCTCAGTGTTCCCTTCCACAGCGGTACGCTTTGTATTTCACATCGTTTATCCATAAACACACATCATATAAAGCAAAGCTTGCGGTGATGTGCCCTTGCTTAGAAACATATGAAAGAACTTCCCAGAAACACAGTTTAGTTTTTCATTTCTTCATGATAAAAACTTACAAATAGAAAACATAAAATGTATTTTTATGAAAGCCAGCACCTGAAACAACAACTGGAGACATCATTAGCATCAAACATTGCCCATCACTATCACGCTAATCTAGTGGATTAGATTATTGCAGCTGGTTCTGCTCAACATGAGGCCTTTATTTTCTTCTATCAAACTAATATCCTTTTATGTGAAGACAACAAACCTATAAAAGATTGATCAAACCACACTCAGATTTGATCTCATATTTCATTTCTGTTATCATGCAGATTATCAAAAACACTTATTTCCACAGGTATTCATTTGTTTTCTGTTTGTGTGAGATTCTCTGACTTTCGGTGATAAGCCTCATAAGGACTAATTTTCATGTTCACAATCAAGAATGGCATTACTGTCTAATCTCAAGCTCTAAGAAGCAAAGCTAGATGTAAATCAGGCAGATTTGCACTTCAAATCAACCATAAAGATCTTTGTCTCTCGTAATCCTTTGAATGTCATTCACTTCTGATTTTTAACTCTAGTCTGTGCACAGCAGTGGTAGCTGGGATTTGTGCAGCGCCTAGAGGAGTTATAGGAGAGGAAATGCTTTATACGCCCATATATCAGGAGGGTTGGTAGACGCTCTGCGGAGGATTTAAGTTGCAGGGGGAAAAAAAACAGGCTTTTTTAATTATGCTGAGTCAATGTTGCATTACAGGTCCAAAAAGTACATATTCCATTATCTTGTTTTTCTACAAAGCAAAACATCTATTTAAGCTTCTTAAATAATAAACATGACAATGTTTGACCCGAATTAACCTTATGACCAATGTATTGTAATGTTCTATGGCATTGTTAAAAAGTCGGTTTTGCATGTTGTCACAAAATACATATTTCTTTTGACTTACTGAGTCGTTTCCTTAGAGGAACAATCATGCTTTAAATCTCACTAGTATGGTAACCAGTTTGTTATTTTTAAAAGTGAAGAAGTTCGGTTTTTTTTAGGTTTTTTTTTTAGTCGTGGTATCACTTAAAAGTTGCAGCATGCTGAGACTGAAACCTCTGGTTTTCTACTGAATGTGGTGCTTGCATGTTTTCTCCTCTCTTTGTAGCTCCTTCAGTGCCCTGCTGTCCTAACCCGTGTACGCTGGTTTAATTGGTGATTCTAAATTTGTCTTGAGGAAGAAAATAAATGGCTGTCTCTTTCTGTCTGTTGGTCCAGTTAAACTCCAGCAGCGGGTCTAGATTGTGTAATCTTTTTCATCTGTACCCAGAGGAAATGAACGGCAGCTCACTGAAACTCTTAAAACAGAGATGGATGGATTTTGCACTGTTCATGCTTCATCCATCTGTTATCTTTACATGCATATTAGTGCGGGGATGGGGGCGGGGGGGCTGAGAGACGAACAGGTTACACCCTGGACAGGTTGCATGTCCTGTGACAGACTGGTTTCCTGACCCTGGGCAGGTCACTGGCATATCGAAGGGCAACACTGACACATACATGACAAACAATGATGCATGCAAACTTTGCACCTGCAGGCGATGTAGGCAGACCACCTGATGTTTTGTCTGTCTCATACTGTTCTCTGTAAAGCTGAGGGAAGGTTGTGCTTGGATCCCAGTAGATCAGCAGCTTCTGAAATGCTCAGATCAGAGCGTTTGGCACCGGCAGCCATGTCGCTTAGAAAGTCTCTTAAATCCCTTTTCTTTCCCATTCTGATGCTGAATTTTAACTTCAGAAAGTTTCTTTCACCTCGTCCAGATGCCTAGATGTTTTGATTCACTATTTTTTCTAACAAGTAATTGAACCTAATAAAGGGGCTGGTGAGTAAATATAAAATTTTCTCAATTGTTTATGTTCGACAGAGCAGAAAGACGGTTATTTGGGCTCTACCATCACTGAGAGTTATAATCAGCCATTACTATTGCTATAATGAATGAGTTCCAACATAAATATTTAACATGCAATTGTGTAATTGTGCAATTTGTGTGCATTTTAGTAATTCTACTAATACAACTACTAATGTATAATTTTGCAGCTGTCATCGATTTAATGTGCATGTTTTCTTAAATATTTGTGTTCTCAATTATGGGTTAGTTGTGTGTTCACAAAGCGTATTGAGGTTTCTGTTCTCATAGTAGTTTACAGACTTTCCTTTTCCAGTAGTTATTTTTTTTAAATGTGTAATTTTCTCTTTTTAGATGTTCACAATGAATTCAGTGAAAGCTTCATCACTAAAGTACAATGACAAACTCCTGTCCTACAGTTGACAGAGATGTTATTTGAACATGTTTAAAAGTCAAACTCAAGCAAATACTGTAGGAGTACAGGCAAACATAATTATGTCTCCTCTTAAATCCAGAACAAATAAAGTAACACATGGTTTGGCCTCTTCTCCTAAAATCATTTTGTGGAGTAAAATCCAAACTTGTAAAAAGAAAGCAGGAAGGGTCAGCAGAGGTAAAGTGCTGGTGGGCAAACAGTTTTCTCAGACGTAGATGAATGTGTGCACAGAGATAAAAGATCATTACAGCCCAGCTCTCAGTTCTCCACATCTTTTAAACAGTGGTTGGTAGCTAATCAAAACAGTAATCATACTTTGGATTTCTAACTATGTTGGTTTTAGGTTTTATCATGATTTGTTTTTTCTGTGCTTCATAATTTAAAAGAAAATTATGTATGTCGGTGTTCTAATTTAGTTTCACATGGATATTAGCCTCTGTGACTAAATGCGGCACATTTACATGATGAAATGCTCATGCTAATTAAGATGCAGTGTTAAAAACAAAACAAGCAAAGTAAAGTGTTCCAGCTTCATATTTCAAAAATGTTCACATATTTATGGTTTTATCTCACAAAACCGAAGACAATTTAAAAGTGCACAGAGTAATTAATACATTTTTTTGTCATCCAGATTAGTCTTGTCAATCAATCAATCAATCAAATTTTATTTGCATAGCACATTTCAGCAGCAAGGCATTTCAAAGTGCTTTACATAATTAAAATAAAAACAGCATGTAGTAAACAGTGAGAAAGAGAAATAAAAGCTGTAGAACTTTAGTTGAGACGCCGTCAACTGGGACTCCAACCCTTTGGACTTTAGTCAAAACGCCGTTTGACAAGGACTCTTAGAAAATAAATGCTTTCCTTTGAATACCATTGTGCCATCCATTTTCTCACACTTATCTAAAACACAGTCAGAAGTCAGCTGGTCTTAGTCTGAAAGACAAAACACCAGTAAACCCAGTGCCACTTTCCTGCTCCTCGTGAAGGTCCCAATAATTTGTCAGACCCTCTTGCGAATCACAGGTCTGACCGAAGGTTATCTTTACAGACGGACACGTCAGAAACATTTAAATGGAGGCATCCTTGACACAGCTAAACCACCTCAACTGAGGGGAAGCAGCTGCAAGTTCCTTCCTGACCAATGAACTCCTCACACCATCTCTAATGATGAGTCAGACACAAGAGGCTTAAGTCTGGCACATTAAAAGTGTTGTTCACTTCACTTCATCCTCTATACTGAATCAAATAAATTGGATCTTTCTGCAAATAAAGTGGTGTTTTTTTTTTTTTGTTTGTTTGTTGTTGGGTTTTTTACATAAAGCATGGAAGAAAATAATAAAAAAATGCAACTGTGGTAAAAGTTGTGGATACAAATGCAGATTAGAATGAAAACTTGCATCATCCGTTTTCAGTGAGTTATCTAACCCGAAGGTGCTAGATTTGTTTTCCCCTAATTAATTTCTTTTTTTTCTATTATTGTTTCTTCTTTTTACTTCCTGAATTCCTTAACAGATAACATATTCTTTAACATAGGTTTACTACAACAAGACCTTAGTTAGCATCCACCTCTGCTAAATCAATCAATACCAGAAGCCAGACAAAAGCTTTGCACTTAATAATACACATAACTGATTTGCCATTTATTTTTATGTGTATTAAATCTTCACCCCTCTGAGGGTGTACTTACTTTTAACACTAAACGTAGGTTCTGGTCCTTCTCCATTCAACAGAAGCTCCCTTTTCTGCATCAACCTGCTTCTAATCTGCTGATATAGCATGACAACAGAACATGAAATGTCCTTGGCTGACCTGGTTATAAATTCTAAATATCATTAATTCATGGAGGTGGTTCATTTTTTTCCCCTTTTCATCACAACCTTTTATCAAAATACTGAGCAGCTTCTCACTTTAAAAAGACTGCTTTGGCAACTGTTTTTGTCATTTCCCTGAACTCATCGTGTCCACAAAGCATTAAAAAACAAAATACAATTATCACCACGGTGTTGTACTGTGTGACAGATTATATTTTTTACTTTAAATCAGTCTGACAAGAATGCTCCTGCTGATTTAAATCAAAAGAGCACAGACTGGGTTTTGCCTCCCCAGTGGGATGCATTCCCCAAACAAATGCACTGTTTGCTCCAGTTTGGGTTAAAAACACATTATGTGACCTTTTATAGAACATTACAGAAAAAAAAATAATAAAAATATCACCTTAGCAGTTTTGGTCTTTTTTGGAGCATTTCTTCGCAATAAGATGGAAAAAAAAAAAAGAAAAACAGAAAGACACTTGGCTGATATCAGAAGAAAATTGATTCAGGGACTTCTGCTGCTTTGTGTTTGTGAGCTGCCACGAGACTATTCTCCCTTCACCTTGGCTTTTTATGCGCACATTTCAGGCTGTTGTGTTGCTGTCAGCTTCTTTTGAATAATCTGATGTGACAATAGAAGGTGGAAGGAGTTTTAGAAGAAATTAGTTGCTGGAATTAGAAAATCTTAGATCTCGGGGCCCCTATAGTGTTAGCTCGTGTTGACAGACAGGCTATTTTTTTTTTTTTTTTACAGTCTCGTGGAGAGAGACCCACACTTTTCCTTCAGGCAACAAAGGTTTGATGTGTTCCTGAGTGTCACTAACATGTCATAATACTCCCACATTCCTCTTTCTACCTTTAAAAACAGAGAGACTCCAAGCTTGAGCATCTTCAGCTGTCTGTCTTGATCATGGGGGAATGTTTTCGGGTTTGCATGAGCGCTTTTTAAACTGTGCTGTAGGTGTGCAGGTGGGACTTCTTTCTCGGGTGTTTGCAACAAGTCGAGAATGTGAGCCTGGAAAAAAAAAAAAACAGTATAAAAAAAGAAAAACAGCTTTAACAAAAGCTGTGCTGACTTGCTATTGCCAGAAAAATGCTCAGCGAGGATGAAAGCATTTGCATGGAATCAGTGCAGGGAAGTTGGAACGATACTATTTCGGAGAGCCTAAGGAAAAAATGTTCCATACATCCTTGACTTATATTTGGACCCAGGCAATCAATAGGAACAGAATTATGAGGCAGTGAAGCGAGTGATTTTAATCTGGGACTAAATATCCAGTAGTGGATTAGTTTCAGACAATTTCATACCTCCAGAGCTCTTCATGAAATATGGATAAGGCAAAAGAGAGATGGGTGGGGTGGCAGTGAGGGAGATTAGGGAAAATAGAGGCATTTTCCTAAACCTCCTCTTTCGATGGAAGCCAGATGAGAAGTTTTGCAGATGGGCAGCTGGAGGATTTCAAGCCACTGCACACAGCAGATGCCCCATCACCCACAGCCTTGGACTGGGCACCAGTTTAATTAGAAAGACCCCCTGGTAGGCTACTTTTCGACACTGACAGCAGAGTGCCTTAGCATGCCCAGATTTTCCCTCGCTGTGGGACGCCTCGTGGTCATTGGTAGTGATGAGCGGGGGCTGTGCAGGAAAAACAAAGTCAAGCGAAGATGTAAAACAGGTCATTTACATAAAGGGATCATTAAAACAAATCCATCCTGTGGTGTAGTCGTTTACTTTGAAGTTTTATTAGCATTGTGATCTGGGGCAGAAGGCACCAATTCCAGTCCACACTTACATGTCTAATTGCCACGCTGGTCCACAAATTGGTTTTACAAGGAAGAAGACTGTACTGCTGCAAGAGACCAGCATTTCCTGTGCATGTTTATGCGGGAGCAACCTAGAAAAATGTGTGAAGGAGGCTCCGTTTTGCTGCAGAACACGAAGAAAGAAAAACAAAAATGTCTGTCCTCGTCTCCAAAGCGTCGCGATTCCTGTTAGGAAATCCTGGTTTCATATGACTGCTCTGTTCTGACAGTTTTTATTTGTTTACGCAAATAAATGTGAACATAGTCAATCATGGAGAAAAAAAAAAAGCTGACTTGAAAATACAAATAGAGGGTGAGTCATGCTTATTATTGTAAGATTGAGTGGAAGGAAAAAGTGTGGTAGATTGTAAAGTAAGTCACATTTAAGAGGGAGAATCACGTGGTATGGACTAGTCAGTGGTGGAGGAGGCATCACACACACATGTATTTAGGACATGCTCTACAGCTAGCTAGCTAGCTTAGCATTCTTGTGCTAAGCTACTCTAGAACCACAGGTAATTTCAGAAGCATTTTACCTGGCCTGTTGGGCTTAAAGACTGGATTTTCTCGGGCTTCATGGTCCTCAAGTCTGTTGGTAAAGTTGAGCGTTAAAGAATCTAAGCTAACTGAAGTCCACTCTGAAGTTTCCACATTCAGTGATGAGTTAAGGAGTTATGTCATCTGCTGCTGGTCGTCAATTGTGTTTTATCAAGACCTGAGTCAGGAAATGGTGGCTGCTCATTTCATTCTCCAGCAAGACTAAAACTGCCAAAATTATCTATGCTGGGGAATAATGAAAACAGACACGGACACGACGTTACTCCTTTCGCTTCCAGTGTTGTAATCATATTTCAAGAACAGTTTAAAACATTACCTTGTCTCATACTGAGTGCTAAACACTGCACACAAACATTGTGGTTATATATCCACACACTCAGTGGCGCAACTACACATTATTCAGGTGGATGCGAAAACATAAATCGGCACCGGCCCCCCATCTTCCTCTCCCCAGAAGGAAGCTTGAAGGAGCGTGGAAAACATACGCTCGCTCTACCCCCCATCATCCGATAATAATATCATCCGATATTATTTGTCGCTCTAAAGTTCTCAGTTAGGCATCTTGGTAATCATTGACCTTGTAAAGTGGACTAACAAACCTGTCAGACATTTTTAACTCAAATGATTCCACTTGTTGAGTCCTGTTTTTTTTTTGTTTTTTTCTTTTTTTTTTTTTACAACCACTGATACAGTGTAGCTCAAACTCCAAGGACAGTTTTTTGTTAAAACAAGCAAAACAAGGTAGCTGCTTGTTTCAAATCAGGTTCAGGTTCAGGTCCCTAGTTTAATTTGCCCATTTGCCCCCATGCACGCTCCAGGTGCTTTGCTGCCCTCCCACAGCCAAAAAAAAGTCGGTGAATCATAGCCAATTATAATAGTGGGTGTGAGTGTGAGCATAAAAGGATACATTTCTGAGTTTCACAGATGAAATGTTCAGATCTCTACTAAAAACCTGTTTTTAGTCTGTTTGTCACCACAGAGATTTTTTTTTAAATAATCATTATGAACAAATCATAAAAGAGGTGAGTATTGTGAGTCTAACACTGTGTTAGTAAACAACTTGGATTATCAAAGATAAGTTAATTATGAAGTGGCACAGTAATAAGATAACCTTCAAACGATTTATACATTTTTAAAGGTATAGTGTAAAGTCCGTTTGCCTGTCAACATATGTAGGATTTTAAGACAATAAAGATTGTTTCTTCACCAGGTTCTACAACAAAACCACAGAAAGGTCCCAAAAATCCTGTATACGTACAAAATATCAAATCCAAAAGAGGTCTACTGTAATAAGAAACTTAAATCTGAACAAGTCATATGTTTCTAGAAACTGGTCCTTTTCGCAGGCAACCAATAGATATACTTGTTTACCAAGTGAACACTACAAGTTGTATTTTTTTTCTTTTTGAGAATAAAAATTGCATAAAATTACATGTGATTATTAAAAGTTAGATCCCTATGTCCTGACACGCAAATTCTTAGAATTAGAAAGGGTGGATGAACAGTTCAGCAAGATTATTCTTGAAAGAAATACTGAAACTGTTCCTCAGCTCAGCAGGCACAGGGCACCAGTGATGCTTAATAATTCCTCTAGCTATAACCTGAAGGTGACAGAGTATAGAGGTGTGAATAATATGATAATTTGAGGTTTTATTTTGCCCGTCAGAACTGTTCAGGCATCCTATCCTGTAAGGATGCCGTTCTTATTGACATGTCACAGAGAAGTGCATGCATCTCTCCTGTAAAACTGGAAGAATTCACAATGTTTGAGATTAACTGCAGAAGGGAGGAGGAGAGTCTTTTTTTTTTTTTTTTTTTTTCAAGGAGAGCTGCAGGGTTGGGGTCTCCTCAGATTTGTGCTGGTGCTGTTTTCCCACAGGGTGCTCTGCAACACACCGTTCCTGACATTCAGCTGTCAGAAAACTAAAGATGGAGATGTGTTGATGCTTGCCTGCCAGAAAATCACAGCCCAACTGTTCGGTGCCAAAAGCCACACAAGCGTGGCAGGTGAGACACTGGATTACACTCATTCTGCAGGAGAAAGAGAAGGGCGAAGGCATCATAAGCGCTGGTGAAGATGAAGCCTGAATTCAGAGCAAGTTCTGAAAAAAAAAGCAGGATTTATTTCTTTAAAAAAAGAAGGAAAAAAACAGGGTCAGTAGGATTTCTTAAAATAATACACGAAGCAAGAGCTGACTACAGTACTCAGTAATATATAAGTCAACAACGAGCTTATCTGCATCCACATGGAATAGCAAAGCACTTCTGGTGCACTTCATTAATTATGTAAATAAGTATTTGTTTTGTTTTATTTGTTTTTATTGTCTCTTTGGTGCAATAATCTGATTTTCAGCAGGTGCTAGCCAGAGAATCATGCCTGGTGTTGAACAAGCATTACTGTCTCTTAAGGTTTTTGTTTGTTTTTTTGTTTTTTTTAGTCTGTGAGGCGTCTGGCATGTAAACAAAAGAACAGGTGGTTGGCTGCAGAGAGGAAAAGGAATAATACCATATCTACAGTACGCGGAGGCCTGTATGTTTACTGCTCTGAGCTCCTCTGAGTCTACGCACGGGCGTGACAGTAGTTCTTAGGCAACTCCACAATGACAAACACAGACGACAGTTTGGTTGATACTGTGCTTATGAAAAGTGAGTGATAGCTAACCCTCCCAATAAAGTATAAAACAGACATAAATTTGCAGCCTTGCTGTCTTTATAGGGTTTATAGTATAGAAATTGACTGTGTGCCCTAAATAGAGAACATAAAAGTTGCTTAATACATTTAAAAGTTGCACACTATCTAGTGAACTCCTTTGTAATAACATTACTTTTAAAAGCTTTAGCCAGGCCAAGGGATTTTGAGGAGTATTAATTTGTAATGGTGTGGAAACAAAACACGTTCTTGAATAACTCGGTGCATTTATTTAACGTAGCACATCAAGCACAGCTAACCGAACGAGCGCAATGCCGTTACTCTCTTGCGTCATCTCTCTTACTCTTCCTACCGTTTCTCATACATTCTTGCCAGCGGCTCCACCAAGTGGCGTGGCGTAGTATTACACAACACAACATAATTGAGCTTCAACAACGTAATCGCTTCAAGTAAAGACTAATTCTGAATTTTCTAACCAGATTATGTAGCGCACAGAAAAACATATCCAAGTATAAATGTTTCTTTTATTATCAGTGAGGTCAAGGGCAGGTAGCTTGTGCATAAAGTCAGACTCAAAACATGAAGAAATGCATTTTCATTCGTAGTAATATGGCGAAGTCATAATTGCTAATTAACAAAACAGGCATGTATTAAAACTCTACAGAAAAACACACACAGATTCAAGTACATCCAGCTGATCCACAGAGCAAATAGTAGCACCCACTTGATTTATGATAATGCACAGTAAATATAAATCATCGCAGATCTAATAAGCACAGAATGCGTTTTTGACGGTGCACATGAAGTCATGTTTTTTAGGAGCTTGACCTTTTTTAGGAGTCAACAAAACCTGGCTGCTGATGCGCAAATATTCCAGAAACTCAGAGCCGCCACAGTACACAACAACAAAGCAAACAACAAAGTCCTATTGGTGAAGAAATCCCAGTAGTTTGCATCCAATAATATAATATAATATAATATAACTCTATATAGAATTAAAATGGCTGTGCCATTTTGCAGCCAGGATGCTGTTCTCCTGTTGATTCCCAGAAGAAGAATATTTTTAATGAACCCCCCGGTGATGACTTCCAGGTTCTCTCCGCCTTTTTTTTTTCTTTCCTGTGTGAAGACCAATCATTTTACCTCGATGCCAGCAACTCCCCAGATGATCACAACCCTACCTGAACCCATACATGGCTGAAAACATTGCACTCTCCATCCTAGCTCAGTTCACTGGGGAAAACTCATCTGAATTTGAAAAACTGTGCCTTGTGCAAAAAAGAATTCCCAGGCGTGACAAACGTGTCCTGGAATTCAGATTTATCGAGCCGTATTTCGCTCAAACGGAGCGTAGATCAAGCTGGAAGAAGCAGGGATCGTTTGGCAAACCGTGAGCAGAAAACAGCGAGGCTAAAATATTTTTTTGCTCAATGGATTGAGTAAAAGACAGAAAATCGATAAAAATAAAACATTTCAGAAGGAGTTCTGGCAGCCACACTAACTATCACTGTAAGTAAATTTTAGCTCCAGTTTTTGTTTTCTCTTGTTTTGTTTTGTTTTTTGAGAAACATCACTTTGATTCGCCCCCCCCCCCCAATTTCCCTTTTTGTTTTGCTTAAGCATTTCCAAACAGCTGATTGTGCTGAGATTATGTTAGTTTTGTGATTGTAGCTGGCAGAAGTATGAGGAGTCGGGCCAAGCTAAAGAAAGCCTGCATGTTACACTGCAACCGTGCAAAGAGTGACTGACTGACAGAAGAGGAGAGAGGACTTTCTGAAATGTTGCTGTGAGCCTCAACGCTTAGCTCGATGCCTACAAACGCCAGCTGCAGGGTTATGTTTTGTATGTCTGAGGGTTATGAAAATCTTTTTTGGCTCATTCATGTCCTGTCAGAGTCCTGCGATCTTTGACTCACTCCAAAAGTTTTAATCCTCGCGTAAACTCTGGGCCAAACGCTGACATCAGTCCATTGTTTGGAAATGCAGCAGCCGAGTGTCCGTTCCAGATATCAGTGTTAGAAACTTTTAAGTCTTTTCCAAGACTTTATTGGCTGCTACTTATCATTACAGGAGGTGACAGAGATTTGGAGTCTGCACAAAAAGCTGATTCTCTGCAAGCTGATCGCACACATGAAATGGTTCAGACTTTGAGACTTTGAATTCACCTTAAATAGATTCTAATTAATCACATTGTACGGAGGGGGTGTAATCAATACATCATTTCCACAGGAGACATTTTAACGTATCGCATTTTGGGACGCACAGGTAAAATTAATGAAGCTGTGATTCCAGTAAGTGCCCAAATATGACACTGACACTTCTCTAAATGAAATGCAACCATTATTAATCCACCTCTGCTTCCCCCTCCGGTGGGAATTCAGAACGTCTGCGGTGAAAAACGGTCTAATCCCTCATTCTTCCAAACTGCCGTGGCAGCGTTTCTCATCAGGGTTTTTTGACAGATTCAGTTCAGGTTTCTGCAGCGGCAAACCTGGAGCACCAATAAGGCGGATGGGTACGAAGATCCACTCGCAGGCACACCCTTTTCCATCAGCGGCACATCAGCTCTGAGTGATGGCTCTGTGCAGGTCCAGTGCTGAGTGGTTGAAAGGTTATAATAAACTCAGAGTGGAACAAACACACCTTAACAACAATGAATTTTGTATGTGTGTGTGTGTGTGTGTGTGTAGGGTTCTGTTAAAAGCAGAAAAGAGCCCTGTTTGCAAAACACAAAATCTGATTTGGCCCCGTTGTGCATATTTTCTCACAGCTATTTATCTTTATATTAGCTTTAATAAGCCATAAAAGGTCTTAATCATACTAAAAATCACATAAAAATTAATGTAGCTTCAACTTAATTAGAACAAAATGCTTTTAAAACTAAAAACAAAAATGTCCTACTGTCCTTTCAGCATCACTGAATTTCTGAATTTGACTTTTTGTAAAAAAAAAAAAAAAAGAAAGAAAGAAAATGGTGGGTTTGTTTGGAATATAACAATGCAATTAGAGTGTCCTTGAGCAGGAACGGCTCCCTTTTTATTTATGTAATTACCTGAAATATTTCAAACTGTCAGTGGTTTTACTGAATTCGTGTTATATTTTTAATGACATTTTCGGATTTGTTGGCACAGATGTTGAAACACTCCATGAGAGCATTTGAATAGCAAAGAAACACCTCGGATTGTCCTTCATGTCAGGGTTTGTGTTCTTGGTTTGGTTGCCGCTACAGGCCCGCCCTACGGTTCTCATTTGAGCTGACACTGTTTCGCCGTCAGTCGAGTTTATTAACGTGGCGTTTCCATGTTCTTCCTGAATATTCCCCCTGTTTCACCGCAGCTTCTTCTCGCAGTCTAAAACATGTGTTACGTTTGACGTTAGTATGTGTGTGCGTAGTTCTGTGACTGTGACGGTTCTGTGACGGACAGGTGACCTTTTCGAGGTAGACCCCACCTCTCACCGGTTGACTGCTGGGATGCACGCCGCTTCCTTCACTGCCGGATTCACTCCTCGTTCCAGGATTAAGCAAGCAAGCACGGAAAACAGCTGAATATGTTTGGCTGCAATTAAAGACACGGCTTTCTGATGAAATTTTGCGAATAAGCTAACTCATGCAGGAGGAATACTTGCAATTCCCACGTGTCTCGAAACAGACGCGTCTCCTGGATTTCAAGGATGTGACGGATGTACAAAACACATGGAAACCGTGCAGTGCAACTCCATTTCTGGCTGTGTTTTCTTCTCTCAGGGAATATTCTTATGTAAACTAGCCATAGATCTGTATTCTACATTCCCCACAGTAAAAATCAGCTCCTGAATGCAAACCGAGATGTTACATATAGTGTCTTGCAAAGCATCCGTACCCTTAAGTCTTTCATCGTGTTACAGGCACACATCTCAGAGGACTTTATCTGATATTCCAACATAAAGCGTTGCAAAATTGCAGAAAAGGAAGAAAAATATGTACATATTTTTCTTTTCTTTTTCAAAGAAACAACGTGAATAGCTTGGCATACATTACGACCCCTAAATAAAACACAAATGTCTTCAGAAACCATCTAATTAGTGGTTTGGGTCTGCTTGTGTTACATTTTAGACAGATAATATTGGTGATCAAACAATCACTGTCGGTTGAGACCAAAATTTCTGGCCCACATGGAAAATATACTGTCTGAGAAGGAAACGCTACTATTGCACATCAGCCTGGTAAAACTATTCATATGATAAAATATGGAAAAAGGGTGCGTCATGCTGTGGGACTGGGTTTTATTAGCTGCTCCGAGTCTGTGGTGAGATGGATGGAGCGAAAACACCAGCATTTCTCACAGGAACTCTTTTAAAGAATCCAAACAATTTGGGACTGGTGTGGAGATTTACCATAAAGTAGAACAGTGACTGAACAGGAAGGCTGAAATGGTTTAATAAATAATGTGTCCAAACTGAACACACAGATCCAACTGTGAGTCAAAGACATGACCTGAAAAGTTATGTTTACAGACACAATCCATCTGACTGAACTCTTTTGCTAAAAAAAACAAAACAAAAGGGAAGTCAGTCTCTGGATCGTGCATGTCTGTAAAATTTTTGCAGCAGTGAATGCAAAAGATTTTTCTCCGCAGTACTGATTAAGTACTAAACACAAATCTTTTTTTTAAATTTTTGGTATGTAGAAATATCCTTTCACTTCCCAAGTATGCACAACTTTGGTCCATCAGATCAAATCCTAAAATATCACATTGCTAAGAGGATACAAAAACACTTTTGGGAGGCAAAAGTGTTTGTATGCACTTTTGCCTTAATGTGTATTAAGGAGGTCAAAAAACAGGAGGCAGTATTTATTTATCTTTTTAACTCGGATAAGATGAGCTCCAGTATTTTAAGGAGCCTGAAACTTATTTTCCTACAAGTGACTGCAGTTGTTCTTGACCTCTGGGCCTCCATCTTGAAGCTCATCTTTGCAGCCTAATGTAGTCAGCAATAAAAAAAATAAATAAAAAAGAAAGTGGTCCACAGTTTTTCCCCAAACAAATTATTCAAGGTTTGTGGCAACAAGCGCCTAACAGCCTGAGGGCAGGTTTCACAAATTGACTCGCAGTCACATGCAGATCACAGCATCCCATGTCATAAATAGTTGTCACAATTTGCTTGTTGTTCAGCCATTTCCTGCGCCTCTGCATGAGTCACCACTATGATACTGCTTTTGATAACATAAAAGCGCCATAACAAAATCAGAGAGGATGATGTCATATTGAAAATCACAGCTTGCGTGTTGCAAATTTCATGAAAATGTTCTGTCTCTGGGCTCCGACTCGCAGGTGTCACAACATTTGCGATTTACACAACAATATAGCTGACATGTTGTGTCGTTTAGTGGCTTTCCAAAGCAGAAAATGTTGTGACACTTGGTCTAAATCTCACTCATGCTCTGTCTCTCAGTCCATATTTATCACTGAGAAAGAGGAGGGGGGGGGTGGGGGGGAGAGAAAAAAACAGCACACTATGCACAGTGTACGGCACTTCTGTGTTTTGTTACTTCGGGAAGAACACAGGATGTGGCGGCTCATGTACCAAGAGTGGAAGTTTGTTTTCCTCGCGAAATGTCGCAGGGAAAACAAATCCAATTGTCAAGTATACAATTATCTGCAAAAGACCAACTATTTTACCATCTTTGTCACCGAGTAAAGCAGCAGGATACGTGAGAACTCAAAAGAACAGAAAAATAAAAATGGCTGCCTCTGGGAGCCTTTAGGGCGGCGAGCATAACAACCAGCTGAACGGAGGCCTGCCTTTCCAGATGGCGTGAGAAAGCCAACCTGGGTTTGTCCTAATGGCACCACGGTCTGATGAGTACACATCCAGTAATAGAATGTGTGTATGTGGGCTTGTGAGCTCACAGGGCTCACATAAAAACCCTCCACGGGGATGGGTTCCAGCAGATTGGGCTGCCGTCAGGGAGAGCAGCACCACCACATCCTACGATTTAGCACTGAGCCTCCATTTCCTCTCGGGGTTTGCAGCGATGTTTGTTTTACTAAATATTGTTTACTTTTGTGGGTTTGTGCGTAGCAGCAGATGTGTATTTACTCGTTTTTGTTGTTTTTTTTCATAGATCTTGGAGAAAACGCTGGATGCCCAGCAGTTATATGAATTAAATCCCTGTTGACTTCCCAGCCATTAAAAATTGATTATCCACACAGTGGCTAAGTGACAAAGTTTGTATCAGGACTTTTTTTTATTATTATTATTATTATTTCAAGCGATGTTTGCAGTGACGCCTCTCAATGTCTCTGCTATAAATAGTATGAACGTCAAGGCCAAAACTCCTACATAATTTACTACTTACAGTGCTGTAAATATAATTTCTCTCAGCAACTTTAGCACAGCCCTCTAACAAGAATTGATGAGAAAGCTAAACTACACATTTGGCTTTATCATTTATTCACTAAAACACATCTATAAAAAAAAAAGGTCATCATTTTAAATAATCTATGACACTCGGATGCGAATGAACTTTTTGTAACATTTTTAATAATTAATGAAATATCCCAAAAAGGACACTTCAGAATGTTTAAAGTGAGGTTTGGTTAAAAGGCTATAAGCAGTCAATATCTTACCACCTCAAGATAAATCTCTCTTCATTCGGTTTACTCTGTTATACTCACTCAAACCAGAGTAAACTGAAGGGACGGGGGGGAAAAATGTATTTTAAAAATAAAATCACACATACATGTCATTTATTTAGGTCAAAACTCCATACAACGAGACAGCACCGCTTCTTTTTTAGTTTTTGTGGACATGTGCCATGTTGTCTTTAATCTAAGGAGCCCAGATGGTGTCTCAGAGTCCTGTAGCCAAATTAAAACAATTTTAACTAAATTACAAAACACAGGGTGACATGCTCGGTGGAGCGCTGTATTATGCATGTCGCTCAGCTCCGCCAAACATACACGAGAATCAGTTTCGAAGCGGTGAGCAGTGTGCAGTCCTTCCTATGTAAAAGCAGCTTTTGCCTAAATTCACATAACTTGGATTTGGAGGTTTGAGCAAACGGCTAGACTGACAGGGGCCAAAACTGAGCCGACGTCCGCCATCTTAATTCAGGTCCAATCTCAAAAATGTCATAGAAGTTAATATGTAAGCAGTTTTGTGGACTTTAAAACCTTTGTTTTGGTATAGGACAAGACACCGTGGAGGCAGTGCACCACAGATTTTTGTCATGTGTGAAACACAGACTGGGACTATTAAATATAAAGCATTCCTAGACAGACTAACTAGTATAAAAGTGAGCAGTATAAAAAGCAAAGTGAATTTTCACCCCGTCATGTTTCCAATTGGGTTATTCTGACAAAAAAACATGTTCAATTGATAATACTTCATCCTCGCAGGAACTCCACCTTCCACCTCCATATTTAGCATATGGAAACTCTCAGACTGCCTGATAGTTTCCACCCTCAAAACCAATTTATTTGAATTTATACATTTTTTTAAAAAATGGCAGGAATGTTATCTATTAGAATTTAACAAATCTGACTTTGAGAAGTTTTGACTTTTCTTTTAAACCTGCAAAATAACATACAGAGCTTCTTGTGTGAGCCATGGCACAGAGAAAGACAAAACCATCTTATTCCTCATACATTTTTTAAGATGTGTCCTGTGATTGTGTCCTGAAATAACTCTCATTGTGGTTTTTTCAAATAAAGAAACCACGATGGGAAACTGATGTTTCCCACCACTGCAATGGGGGGGAAAAAAAGTTAAGAAATGCAACAATGGTGATGTAAACACAGAAACACCCACAGGCAGAACTGTACTCTGCTCTGTTTGGTAAGTTACATTATCCTCTCCATCCACCTCCTGATGTTTCTGTTTATTGGTCTGCAGCCTCTCATCCACCATGGAAACCTTCTTTTGCAAATGCAGCAACAGAAAGAATCTTTTAAAAAGGTCTTATCGAGCCACAGCAGACCTTTACTGCGATGTCTGTTTTCTCTTTCATGCGCTGCAATGCTCCATAAAGGCTATTTTATTTTCCCGTATCACAAACGCATCTGCCATTAACAAATAGCCAGAGCACACAGAGAAGAATGTGAATCTAATCTCGTGCAATCGGTCTTCCACAAATGCAAGTTTGCAAAGTTGAAGCGCTGTTATGATAAATGTCACGCAAAGTGCAGCTCTGTGCATTTTCAGTGTCATCAAAACCAAAACCTAACACTCATGAGAGAATGCAGAGTGCTCTGTTATGTTGACGAGATGTCTGAGCATTTTGGCCTTCTCGTTAAATACTGGAAAGTGACACCAGTGGCTGACTGAGGTTTGATGACAGAGGTAAGCCAAAGTTTTCTGTGTCGCCTGGCTCTTTTATTTTGCTCATTCATGAAAAAAACCAAAAACTTCTCCGGATGGGGTTTTCATTCACATTTTGTGAGGGAATATAACAAATATAGGAAGCTGTGGAACTGTTTCAATGCCTGATTGAAAGCGAAGTGCACAGGCCCTGGTCCCACATGGAAACGATGGGCCGTATACGCGGATTCAACTGAACTCGAATAGCAAGTGCTGATGTTTCCCATCACATCAGCGATAAAAGGAAAACATAAATATCTGATCAAGCTCGGCCTTGATCAGCCGCCAACTCCTCTTTGCACTGCTTGCGCCTCGGCTAATTAACACAAATTAAAAACTGCAGCTTTTATCATAGAGCAAAACTGTTTTCAAATGTTTTTGACTTAAATCTAAACAACTTCAGCACAAAAGTATTCATACACTTTCAGAGACGGTGGCAGTGTCATGATTGTGGTGTTGCTTTTCTTCAGCACAGAAAGGAAGCTGTTTGGAGTAAATGGGAGGTTAAATAAAGGGCCAATCCTGGGGATAAACACCTGCAAAAAAGCTGAGATTGTTTAGGAAATGTATCTTTTAACAGGACGAGAACCCTAAGCATTCCTAAACATTCAGCTGTAGCTACGACTGAATGGCTTATATCAAAGTATAGTCATGTCGGAAATTATTTGAGAATCATAAGCTACATTTAATAAAAAATGATCACAGACATTCTTGATGGAATCTGACCAAAATAGAGCTGTAGTCAGGGAATGGTCAAATATTATTCACCATATTTGTCATATTTACGATGTCCGAAGGTGTCGCATTTGAAGTCTAGGGGTTTTCATGTTAGACATAAACATCGTAGAGCTGAGGGTGCACTGAGTTGGAAAATAATTGCATTTCAGTATTTCTCCACTGGTTTGGCTCATTTACTGCTTCACTCATCACAAGTGCATTGAATGTCTTCAAATAGTGACTCTGTATAGTAACTAAATAAAACATTTCATTCTTGCTTCACAACCCTGACGTTTATGTCTGTAAACTGGACACTGACAGCAGAAAAGAAAAAAATAAAGCTGTTTTGTCTGTGTCCAGAATCTAAACAGTCTGAGGCATCAGTGGCATTAAAAGGTTGAATAGGCTTCAAATAAATAAATCTGTTTCGGAGGCCTTTCGTTAATAGTGGTTGATTACTCGAAGAAAAGGTCTCTAAATGTTTGAATTAAGGCTAAATCATTAAGTGTTAGTTTGGAGAAATGCTGGTGCTCCACATAAAAAAAATGATTTCAGACTCAAATTCAATGAATTGATTGATACGTAAATAAAACTATTCTGTTTTTAACAGTTAAATTACGCATTTCTATCAGAATGTGTTTTAGCTTTTTTTCTTTTTTTTTTTGCTAACATGCACATTTTCTTTCAAGAACCTGAGTTAAGTTAAAATAAAATTGTTTTAAATCTGTTGAGTAGAAAACTGTAGTCCATTTTCTTTGGAAGAATAAATGTTGCCCCAGTGTCTCCAAAAAGGAAAGTCTAAAAACATTAAAAACAACTATTCATTTTTAAATTACAAGTAAATATTAAGCCATCAAAAAATGTATCATCTAATGCTATCGGATCCCTCTCCTTTGGTTTGGGTTTCAACTTTTGTTGAGTGAGACAAATCAAAGAAATTCTGCTTTGTTTAATTTTCAAAATTTCTCATTCCAATTATATTTTGCTTTTCAAAAGTGTCAACCTTAAATTATTAAACCCATAAAGACTTTTGTAGCTGCTTTGGCATGAGAGGAACTAATTCTATTTTTAATATTTTAAGAACATTTTCTCATTTAAAAATATAATTTATATAACCTAACCACAATAATTGTCTGATTCCATGCAATCAGCCGTGGAGGAGCATGTTAGCCCATCAGCTGCAGTTATTTTGGCAAAGGTCAGAAGGCCAATTAAAAGTTATTTATACATGCTGCAGCAAAGTGCGCTGTACCCTCTTCTGTTTATTCACTTTTCCCACTTATTTGTTTAGCAAAATCTCGCCTTCCACCCCGTGCTTAATGCAACTTTCTTCTTCAGCCTGATCAGCAAATATGAAAAAAAGCAGGCCCTCTGGGTATGAAGTAGGTCAAACTGTTAGTGGTTAATTTGGGCTTGGCTTAGATGGGCTTGAAAAACTTACTGAAGCACTTATTTTTTCTGTTCACTTAACTCCCTCTCTCTGGATAATAGATGATGCTGTCCAAAAGCCCTAATCTTGTAACTCTGCCACTTTCAAAACTTTTTTTTTTCTTTCTTCTTTTTCTGTTCAGGGTTGGGGTGTAATTTCATGCTGTTGGGTAATTTGAAGAGCAACTATTTGTACTCTGCTTTCATAAAAACACTTTGTGTGCTGCACCATTAACTCTAGATGGTGCAATCTTGAAAATAAAATGATATGTCAGACACGCATGGCTGACAGCGTTGTCGCTGCCAGCACGCGTTCACTGTTGATGTTGTTTCCAGCCTATCATGCTGTGTCTGCAGCACATGTCACTCACTTGTCATGGAATTTCAGACTCCATATCCAATCACCTCGCATTCGAGCATGCTGCAGTCGCATTGCCCTCACCGACAGCTTCCTCAAGTCTGAGGGAAAACGAAAATGCACAATTGGACTCCTTAACAGCCTCTCACCAAAGATTCATCCTGCTGACCTCTCTGGCCTGCTAACTGAAGATACAATGGCTCATTATAGGACTTTGCAATCTATCACTGTGGCAGCTGATCTGTGTGTGTGAGCGTGTGTGTGTGTGTGTGAAGACAAGATATGTTGTGTGTTGAGTCACATTTTTAATTGATTCGATTTTGTGCTGCAGCAGGAAGCAATTTAAGTGTCAACCACAGTCATGACTGTCACATTAGTTTTTCTTTCCTCTGAAACACATTCTAGATTAAATATAAATAAGATAAAGTTCTGTAAGTAACAAATATTCACCAGTAACATTCACCCAGACTCTGAGGTGAGATGAAGACAAACAAACAAAACTGTCTCAGCCAGAGACGAAGCCTGCAATGATTTGGAGTTTCACAGGCACGTGTTTAATCTGGTGATCACATAATAACCACCAATGGATACTTTAGTGTTTTATAAGATTAATTGATGGTGTTGTCTGTGCTGGAAAGTGTCTGACTGCACAGATTCATGAGTATTTTTAGACCACGTCCAACAGCTGTGGTGGGATGGAGAGGCCTCATACATGTTAGATTAGTGATTATAGCAACTGTTTGACTACTGAATTGTATTTATGTATCTCTATCACTATAATTAAGTCAAATGTTATTTTATCAGTCTAAAATCTATTAAAAAAAATAATGAGAAGGGTAAATTCTCAGTACGCCTCAGCTTATGAAAGAACTGAGATGAATATAGTATGAAAATATATTTAATCTCCGGCTCACAATATGGATGTTATTAAAAAATGAATAATTACATTGTCTTTAGAGACTAAAATAATAATGAAATTACTAATGATCTCAGTAATATAATGATTAACAAGGAATTAACATAAAATCTGACTATTTAAAATTCATTCTGAAAAGAAATTTGAATGCTGAGACGTTTCGCTGATAAACATTTAAAGATGGCATGTGAAGTTGACTTTTTTAAGCTTTATATCATGTTAATGTGTTGCTCTGATTCTTTCATGCATGTTTGAGGAATCCTTCAGTATCCCCTGGCAGCCATTCTGGGCTGCCTAAATGCTTGGTCACACAAAGCGCCACCTAGTTACCTAAAAGAAGAGCACCCCTACCCCACACAGCCCCACCAGACGAGCGACAGCAGTAATAGAATAGGGCGGGTCGGATATTGGGCAGAGATGGACGTCCATTTCCGCCATCAAGCCATTTAAATGGGATAACCCTCTCCAAAATGGTCGGTTTTACTTTAAGCTCAATCTGTCTGTCAGCAGGTCAGCCCACAATTGTCACAAGAATATTACATTTTCACAAACACAATGATTTGCCTTTCACAGGAAGTGTTTCAGCGTGACTTCATAAAGCTCTGCGACCCATAAGAGACTGGAAGTATTCTTAAGTTTATCATCTGCATGTAAGTCTGAAGATTAATGGGGAGATTCATAAAGTGTTTTGTTCAGATAATTATGTACTTTTACATTTATCCCTTTCGGGCGACTTTTACAGTCTGTCCTGGGACTGCAAGTGAAAAATAGCCTTCTGGCTAACTCAGAAATGTTATTAATATGCACTGTCCCTGTAATAAAAAAATAAATTCATATACATATATATGAGGTTCAATGTAACTGGAACACTACAGGTGGACTATATATTAGACATTAAGTGGCATATATTCAGACAGAGCTGTCTGCAATGACAGAAACCTGTGATTTTGACAGGTTTGCTGCCCCAGGTCATATGTCCAGTGCAGTCATTGATGCCGGGGATAAATTAGATTTTCCATCCATCCATTCTTGCCTCCTGTTTCTGTTAAACAATGCTGTTTGTTTGCTGATGTGTCCCTTACTTTTTTTTCTAACAATTTCAAAAAGCATCCAGCATTCAACACATTTAATATTGCATCCCTCCTTCATTACTCCCAGTTTTCCTGCAGCATCGAATTGCTTCAAAGCTGAAGAAATGGAAAGAAAGAAAGAAAGAAAGAAAGAAAGAAAGAAAGAAAGAAAGAAAGAAAGAAAGAAAGAAAGAAAGAAAGAAAGAAAGAAAGAAAGAAAGAAAGAAAGAAAGAAAGAAAGAAAGAAAGAAAGAAAGAAAGAAAGAAAGAAAGAAAGAAAGAAAGAAAGAAAGAAAGAAAGAATCATGTGTCACCGCCCTGGGATGGGCTGTAATCTGGTATGTGACCAGAACAGGATGGTGACAAGCCATTTTGTCCCAAACAATGAGAGAATGTCTCCAAAAACAACCCAAGAACCGCACAAAACAACATTGTCCAACTGAAGCTGGCTCTCGTACAGTACAACACACCAGTGTAGGTTTTGTCCTGACATGTCATCGCCTCGCCCTAAAACCCCCTCTTTCCAAGGGAGTTCAGATCAGAGGCAGTGGGAAGGAAAAATGAACTCCGTCAGGAAGCTGGATACAATTTCTCTGACACACACAACCTTGGTTGAGTAAGAATATCTCTGCATCCTGCTGACATGTGATCTTTTGGATCTATTTGGGACAGCTTGTCTCGCTGAACTCTAAACAAGTCCTTTTAAGCTGCATCATTCATCAATTTCAACTCTGTTTTAGAGCCACAGATGAAACCTCACAAGCTCGATAGCTGGCAGACATTTAGCAATATGTCACACAGGCATCCTGAGACAGCCCACACTTTAGGTTTCCACTAATCCAATGCTTCAGGCGGTGACAACATGAAATGCTTAAGGTGTCGAGCAAAGCCGATCGCATGCTATTGTTACCATGACAGCACTTAATCAACATCCATTGCGGGTGAGCTTTGCAGAATTGTCATTATCGTTTCTGGTGAGTGTGCATCTACCTTAACAGGCAAAGGCACTTTTTTACCCCCCCCCCAGCAAAATCGGTCTTTGTTTGTGATGATGGTACAGTACCAGCAAAGCACTTTCTCCTGATGGAGAGGTTCAGCAGATAAATGATGAAAGGGATTTAAAAAAAAAAAAAACGCTGTTATGGTTCTTTGAACTATTTTTACTGCCTTATTTTCCATGATTGCTGGAAGGCCCAATGCTTCTAAGACAATCTTGCGGAGTCTTTAGAAAAATGTGTGGTCTGTGTAAATGTGCATGTCAGTGTGGTACGATCTCAAAACTGATGGCTGACACAGAAACTCCAAAGTAGTGCATGGTGAAGCTGAATTGTGAAGGAAACTTAATGCATACTTTTCAAATTAATTCCAGTAAAATCTGAAAGGTGTGGTGCACGTTCTTTTTTCAAAGGGGCAGAGTATGTTCATTTTATGAAGTAATTGTGCCACCTTAAGTTTTTCTTTTAAATTATACATAAGAAGAAATTTGACTTTTGTTGAGGGTTTTTCTTCTGCACAAAATGTCTCACACACCCACAAGAATTTCAATTGTGGGTGTGCTGTGGTGGCTCAGGGGTTCAGCACAACCCACATATGGAGGCTTCAGTCCTCAACGTGGCCGTCGCAGGTTCGATTCCCAGCCTGGCAACCTTTGCTGCATGTCTTCCCCTTCTCTCATTACCCTGTTTCCTGTCAATTAACTATCAAATAAAGGCCACTAGAGCTGATAAAACCTTTTTTTTAAAAAATAATTTAAATTGTGACCTGCATACCTCTCTCCATATCTTTGCTATGTCTCCTAAATGGCTTATGGAAAAATGGGACTCTAAATTGATTTTTTTTATTGGTTCGTTTTCTAATGAGTCTTTTTGCCACTCAGATTTGAGTAGGTTATGTTTAATAGACTCTACTTGTGCTGTAAATCTGCAGCTCCTCCAAAGTCACAATGGGCTTCTTAGAATATCTAACTAATACTCTTGACCGTCTTTTAGGAGGTCTGAGACTGTGTCTTACCCCATTTCCAGATGATTGATTGACTATTCTTATATTATATTCGGTATAGTTTCATAATCTGACTGTTCTAACCTTTTCAGTGACCTGATCCCTGACCAGTGTGCTGTATTTCTTACCCTTCATGAAGTTGTTTCTTCACTAATGTTTTCTAAAAAAAAAAAAAAAAAAAAAAACTTTTCAGGTCTAATTTCAATTGCATGTCACAATCTTTCAGGTATGGAACCTTTCCTTCTCTTTTCAGAACATTAAAATTTGTTTTCCAATGTAGTCTATTAACACCCCTTCCTGAAAAATAAAAATTTTTCCCCCCAATTTACATGTTCTACTTGTGCTGGGATGATTTTGTTTCTTTTTTTTTCTCCTCTCTGAATCATAGATGTCTGTGCTCTGAGCCATTTGCAATCAAGATTTAAATTTGAAAAGTAGAAGAAATATCATCCTTCCAGCTTCAGCACAAGCAGTTCAAATGGCTTAACCACAAGAACTCCCATCAATTATCAGTGACATGCACCGGACTCACAGGTTTAACACTTGACGAGACACGCCCCAGGAGAAGACTTGAGGATTTTCTTTAATGAATGAGGCCTGTAACATTGATACCAGCTGACCTGGGTCATCCGATTAAGCTGTTCAGCTCAGGTCAGTGTTTCCAATTTTCATTAATATAATATATGCTGCTTAATGGCTTCGGGGGGGCTGTGTTTAATTTGTAGTAGCCGCAAGAAACTCATTACCCCAGTTAGATGTCCACCAATGTCAATACTGAGAGCTGTCAGATGATTTCACCAGTTGAATGAGCGTAATCTGACCTTGTTCACATTCTGAAATAAAATAATGTTGCATAACAAAATCTTAAAAATAGAAACAGCCATCTAAGAAACGAATGATTGTGTTTGTCAGTGTAAATGCAAATCTGCTGGTGGAAAAGCGAAGAGAAACTCAGGTGTTCTTCCAGTCTTCACACCATCCAGCACCAAATCGGATTAAATTGGCTTCATCTGTAATGCAGCCATCTGTCATCCTGGCAGGTGCAGAGCAGGACATGTGAATGAGCACTCAGAACTAATCTTTGACTGTTTTGCGAAAGATGTTATGCATAAAGAGTTAATAGCACCTTTTATATCGCACATGTGATTAAAAAAAATAATAATAAAAAATCGCCTCATGCCCCTGAAAACATCCCACAAGCTGCTTTGCTTATAGCACTGTAACAATGTTACGGAAACATGTGGTCTGTGTGAAAACAGGAAACAAAAAATGGCTCTAATTTTTGCCACTTCATGAAAATAAAGTAAACCAACAAACTGGATGCAATTTTCTTGATTTAGTGTTTCTTTTTTCTTTGTCAGAGTGTTAGTTTGAATTCAACCCAAGTTCAAATTGTTTTCTTGATGCAAGAGATTATTTTTATACTGTGAAAGCATTTTTAAGTTCCATTTTTCTTCAAGTAGTTTGATCATGCAGAATTTTCCCCCATATGTGCCTGAGCCTTGTTTTCAGTCCAAAAACATGACTTCATACTTTCTCTGAGGTGTTTTCTTTTCGCCAGTAAGGTTATTTGCCATAAATGTCACTTGGGATACAGAGTGACAAAATAATGACAACCTTTTTTGAGGCAAAGCAATTTCCCCAAAATTGAATGAGCAGTATATGTGAGGAATGAACAATATGTTTGCTTGCCTCCCAATTGGTCTCTGTTAGTGCCATTCTAACATCTCTACAAGAATGTTTTCAAACGTGGAATTGGAAACCTCACAAGCAGAAGCCACAAAGCAAATTAAGATTTTAACACAAAGGATTTATTTGCGCACTTGGGTTTTATTCTGAAACTCGTGATGAACGGATGCAGTCAGAGGCCAAAGGGATCACATTAGATTGTTGCTTTAAAAAAGAAAAAGTAAAACAATCTTTCTGAGTAATGCGTTTAGCTGAAACATACTGTAACTGTAAGAAATCTATCTGAGAGTTGGCTTTTACCTGCACGTTTGGAAAATATTAGTTAAAGTGTCACTGAGCCAGCTGGATTGCGTGGCAGAAAAATCCATCTGTTCCATTACCGTAGAAACTGTATCTATTTGCATGTCAAATGTCAAAGCGAGAATCGAGCTCCAATTTGACAAATACATGTCTTAATTACTGTTATGTGAGACTTTTGCCTAAGTGATTTTGTTAGTTGACTTACTGGTTCATCTTTCCTAGAGGATTGAAAGGGGAAAGAAATATTGCATATCTATTTTGATGATATTACTACGAGTTTTTAATACGTATCAAGAATCTTAAATATTGCGCACTGCCAAGAAATTAGATGCTATGCTCATGTCATATCAATGACATTAATATTACAAAATTTTCATCCATCCAGTGTAGTGGTGATAAAACTATTTCCGATAAATAAAAAGTTTAAAAAAAAAAGAAAAAAAAAAGCATTAAGCAAAATTAGATTGTTTCGTATTAGTAGTCTGTGATTGCAGATCTAGTGATCTACGATCAATCACTTTGGTCTAAGTTAAAAACTACAGACCAATACAATAAAGGGACACATAGGTTTAACTAAGTTTAAAATGTATTTCCTTTAATGTTACTTTTATAGTTATGTTTGTGTATAATATTTAGAGAGTTCAACCTTCATAGGTTTTGAGTTTTGACAGTTTGTTTACCGATCGTGTCTCGATTGGTTTGGTCTGAATCGATGTAGTGAAATGCGTTGCTTCTGCTTCTCGATTACAACAATACGAGCTAAAGGAGTAACGTCGTGTCCGTGTCTGTTTTCATTATTCCCCATTACAGGTAAAATTCTGACTTATAAGGTTTATAACAGTATTTAGGTTTATTACGTTTGCCGAATGAGCAGGGAGTGTTAGTGGTGTCTGGGATAGCGAGCTATACTCACATTAGCTTTCTGGCTAGCTGCGTCCTGTGCTACATTTCTTATTACTGTGTGGATATAACCACTATGTTTGTGTGCAATGTTCAGCACTCAGTATGTGGCAATGTAATGTTTAAAACTGTTCTTGAAATATAATTACAACACTGGAAGCTAAAGGAGTATCGTCGTGTCCGTGTCTGTTTTCATTATCCCCCTTTACCGGGGCTGTAACACCTGAGGTATTCTGTCGCCAGTAGTCAGGGCAGAGGAGACCCAAACTTCTCTGTGTCCACATTGCAAATAAATCACACATTCGTAAAGCTGGTTAACACTATGATCAGTGCTTGCTGCATCTACTCTCGCTCTTTCAACACTTTTTAACCGAATGTGGTACTGAGTGACCAAAAACTGGATCACGTGATGTAAAACTGTACCATTCAAACAAATCCAACTCCTTAGCCACTGTTTGAGCTAATGAGGCTAGCACCGACTAGATTTGCACAGAAACTTTAAGGCAGAACCATAAACAACCTACTTAGACGGTTTATTTTTGCTCAGGGTTAGTTACATTTTAATAATAACCTTTCATAAAATGTGCTTAGAAACAAATCATGTTTGGACCCATGTGATAAGAAGTGTGATGACACCTCACATAGGAAGAAGTATTTTCGGGTTGATGGAAAATAAAATAAATGAATGTACATTTTTTCATTTTCTTTTTAGATCTATCTATTTAACAACTAGGAGCCTGAACAGAATAATTTGACAGAGTGATGTAAATAATGTAAATTAATTTATCACTTCTACACACTGCATGCTCTTTTTAATATATTTTAATATTATGCGCTCTAAAACTGTGCAATAAAGCTATTTATTTGGATTTTATTCAAATCTTAAATCAAACAAAATTCTATTTTATTTGCCCAGGTGTCTTAACATTTCGAAAGGATGTGCATCGCCTGATAAGTATGACTGACCTACTCTTGATAAATTTAGATTAGATAAAGTTTCTCATGTTTTGTCAGAACCCAGACTCCGTGAAACAAAAGCAGGCAGTCATAAAACTATCAACATCATTCACAGTCTCCTCTCTTGCATGCCCCCTCAGACAATGTAACATTAAAAACAACAAGAGGCGGCTGGTCCAGGAAGCACGTTTCAGGAAACCCTGTTCTCTTAGCTGTTTTGCTGTTTGAGGTGTGGGATAGGGCATGAAATACTAAAATACATGAGAGGAAAAAACTTGTGAGGGAAAAATGTTCGGTTTGACACTTGTCATTGTCACACATTGTCTTCTGAAATAGTTCCAGTGAAGTCCTACTCATGCTGTGTTTCAGGCTTACAGGAGTTAAAATTAATTAGATGTCATGTAGGTGGAGAAAAGAAGTGAACACCCTGGCTTTCAGACGAGATGATTTTTCTGAAATTATGCAGTTTGGACGTGAGATATCTTTATACTCTGTTGCTAGGTAGTCTTCCAAAATGTAATATTGACAAACTACGGTATGTTTATTCCCTTTATGCAAATGTACAGCTTCAGAATCCGCTTTCGGGAAAAAGTGTCATTGAAAGTGTTAATTTCATTTCTCTCCTGCAGCTCATTGGCTTATGATTTCAGTGCAAATTTGTCAATTTCTTTCTTCTAAGTCAGGGATAGGCAACATGTGACTCATGTTAAAATGTACTGAAATATTTAATAGCGAAGCAGTGAAAGAATTTAAATTTAAGACAAGAAAAACTTAGAAAAAAATGTGAAAAACAATTAATTACTTTAGATCAGTTTAGAAAGGATAAATTGTATAAATCTATTAAGTTTTCACTCTAATAATCTCTATATTGATTTCTACAACCAAATCTTTTCAACGCACAAAGAATCTGCACAAAAAGTGGGTACAGAAGAAAGGAGACCTTTAATTTCTCAAAAATCAACTTTAATTTTAAGAGTGTCTGCTTTTGATTTATAGTCATGGATTAAAATGCTGCCCATCTCATGTGACTTGCTGCTTATCCCATTTTACATTTTCATCAAATCATATTCTGGGGCCATATCTGTAAAATTGAGAAACCATCAGAGCTGAAGAGGTGGGATATTGGAAGTTCGGCTTCATCAGCAGTCTGTGCTGCTGAAATGAGAGACCTTCAGTAGGCTCCTTCATCCTCCATCCCTCTCTTTTACAGCTCTTCCTCTCTGTTTTTTAAACTCTTGTCTGGTTCTCCTGCTCACTTAAGGATGTGCTGAGATCTCTCTGTGACTATTTTATGTGCACTTGTGTGGAATTATTTAATTAAACAAAGCAGCATGCACATATCCAGATCCTCACATCCTTAGTAGGGCAGTAAGAGTTACTATGGCGATAGCCGTTATTGTACTCATGGATAAAATGTACTTTAATTGTGGAGGACTTGTGAATCCATTATCTGCTGTATGTCTTAAAGAGCCACTGGAGATGTTGTGGTATTAAAGTAATACATATTCTTTTACCATCTTTGGGACCCGTTTGGCTTGTAATTAATTTTTCTAACCCCAGATCAATAATATGTAATTAAACTGATTCACTATTGATCATCATACAGTTATTTTGCATGTTATTAATGGCAAAAAGTGCTGCGGTGTGCAAATCTGAACCTCGGTTTCA
This sequence comes from Poecilia mexicana, assembly GCF_051168715.1. Taxonomy (NCBI): domain Eukaryota; kingdom Metazoa; phylum Chordata; class Actinopteri; order Cyprinodontiformes; family Poeciliidae; genus Poecilia; species Poecilia mexicana. Next base: position 24,227,551 of record NW_028263379.1, read on the forward strand.
TCCTCACTGGACTGCATCCTCATAAGTGCTCTGCAATGTAATATGCAATCCGCTGATGGCTTATTAAGATCTTTACAGTCATTTAATCTAAGACTGTGGTCAATTATATCTCTCCGGAGTAGCATTGCAGTTTAATTTGATATAAACAAAACAATAGGCCGTGAAGCTGTGGTCATGATGGAAGCTGATACACCCGGCTCAACGAGCCTTTGCTAGAAAGCAGACAGTCGAGGCCGGGGCTGCCTTGCCCTCCCTCAAGGGACCTCCAGTGTTTTGTTTGTATACAATAAATAATATTAATTTCATGCTGGACACCTCCTTCAGATCGATACATATTGACCAAGAGAATCAGTTATCTTTATAGGCCGGGAGTGTAATTGCGCTAGGACGAGTGCCGAACACAAAACACACAAATGATGCTGTGTGCTTTCTTAACACTTGTCAAGTCATTGAGCACGTCTCTTTGGATCATAGCTGCTGCGGCTCATTCTGGACGCCACAATAGAAATGATGGGTCTGTCTTGGTTCTGTGATTGATTGCAGTGCGTCTTAGGATATTGTAACTCAAGCCGATGACGGGAAGAAAATTAATTACAACACCACAGATCGATGAACAACTGCTTGTGTCAACTCCCAAAAGAGCTGTGATTGTTCACTGCAGCCTGATTGAGGAAGCAGACGAAGACCCAGAAGAGTGTGGAGGAGGTTATGGCCCTGCTTTCACTCAGCAAACACACGCCACAGACAGAAAACACATTCTGATAATTCCTTAAAGCGACTGAAGCACTATTTCTGACCTGAAAGAGGATTGTATAAATGACTATGTATTTATATATACATATTCTCTGATCCTCATTTGAAATGCATGTAGTTTAAATGCTTTTTCAGAGGAAAAATAAATAAAGAAAAGGAACACGCAAGTGACTGCAAGAGACACGCTCCAGCTTGCACAGCCTGATAGGACTCGGAGCAGATTAGTAGAATGAGAGAGATCATTACGAGCAACCTCACAAGTGACCAAGGCTGAGTCACTCTCCTCCATTTGGCCGCCTCGCAACTGCCTCCATACTCCCTCACATTCAGTGTGCCTGTGAGGGTTTGATTGTGGCTGTGCATTTCTGCATGTGTCCGTGCTTGCTGGTGTCATTCTCACTCTGACTTTGACCTTTAGCTGGGGATGCTGGGCAGAGAGAAGGGCTTAATGAGTTTGCAGGCTGTAATAGCTGAGCTCTATCTAAGGAATCATCCATCTACATGAGTCCCATAATTAGCTGGTAAGTCATTGGTCCAGCTATGCGCTTCCACTTATTATTCTGCTGACTATATGTGGGAGTGGAGGAATGGATAAACAAAGACACCTACACCCCTCCTTTAAAGCGGCTGGCCAGACATTTCTGTCAAACACTCATTAGATATGGTTTGTCACCTGTCGAGCGGAACAACTTGTCTTGGTTAGTGCGGCTATTTTATTTCAAACTATTAAACATGATATGATCTGCGCTCCCAGACACAGTTTTCCACTTGTACATACCTCGGGTGACATCACATTAAGCAAAATGCAGCTAATTGGAGTCCTTCAGAGCTCATCTTGTTTTTTTTGTTGTTGTGTTTTTGTCCTTTTTATTCACTGTTTTTATTAGGGACAGTCATATCATTTATCATTATTGGTGTAAAATTATCTTTTATGATAAGTAATTAAATCTATAGAAATGACTATAATCTACCTGATGAGGTTTGATAACCAACAAGAACATAACATGGTTGGGATTGGGATTGTTGATATCTGACCTGTTTTTTCTTCATGAGAACATAAAAAATATATATGTTTAATAGTATGATACAATCATTGTTTGCCAATTGTAGTTTTGTTTGTTACAGTTTGTTGTGCCTCCAATCATGAAGGATTGAATACACTGGAGGCAGGTACCACTATTTGATTCAACAATGCACTACATTTTACCCACTCTGGTTCCAGGAAGAGGAAGAGTTTCAGGGAGGAAAAACTCTGATGTCATAAGGACCTTCAAAACCCCACAACTAAGACAAAGACTCTCTTTTCACCCATTGCTCAGTAGGGCAATGGGTGAAAATGGGGAAAAGCACGTAAACCCCTCACACACATTGCCACGCCTTATCGCACCAGCAGAGAGAAAGGCCACTCACTGTCCTGAGAGCTAAGGATCCAAATACACAGGTTGCTATTAGTGGAGCCAGTACCTAATTTGGCCAAAATAATAAACCTTGATCCTGGTTTATTCAGAATTCTGCAAAAAGGAACCCTTTGAATTACAAGTTCCCAAGATTGGTGCTGGAAACTGACACAGGCTGCCACTTTCACAAGAGAGAAGAGGAAGCAGCCTATCCAGCTCCTCTCCAGAGCTGAGAAGTTTCACTGAGTTTGGCCACCTGCTAGCCAAATGATGCTGATGTTGGGCAAACAAGAACTAAGACGTGTCCTATTTTTCCAAGCTGACCTGTGCTGGCCACAATCAGGTGGTTCCTCATGAACAGCTGCTCAGGTGAGAAGGAGATGTTTTTACCACTAGCCATAGCGAATGCTGATGCTCATAAACAATAATATTGTTTTTCACTGTGCTTTGGACTTGCAATAAATTGCTTCAACAGCAAAATATTTGATTATTTTGGTCTGTTTAAGATGCCATTTTATGAGTGGCAACAAGTGCTCTCTGTCCCTTATTTAGCTATTTTTAATCCTTAAATGATCCATCAATGCAGTAACGGATAGATTAAGAATAAATTCTCCAAAGGTTTCTGATTTCTAATTCAGACAAAAAGACATCAAAGCAATTACTCTATCAAAATGATATTTTGTCTTTTGCAGTTTGAAATGGCTATTTGGAATACATATCAACTTTGTCAATGTTATTGTTTATTATAAGCAATAACTGAGACTGAACAATTTGGCTATTATATGGCTACTATATTCCTGATAATCAGGTGGTGCCTCGACTTGGTAATTTTGATCTAAATTACTAGGTTTATTCATAATTACCCTAAGCAAATATTATAGTTATTCAAACTAGATCCTCGCTGGCACAATAAAGAGAAGGTGCGCTTATAATTATGCTGCATTGTTTCACAGAAAAATGTTATTTTTTATTTTCACAGTAATTACCAAATATTGGAATACAATTTTAAGTCCATACTGCCTGTCCCTGGTTTCTAATAACATTTCTCCATCGGTGGGGTTTACTTGAATTCTGAACGACTATGGCAAACATAGAGAAGAAGCAAAGAAAAATATTTGATTGATAATTAGTCAGAAAGAGTGATGCTGTGTGGGTAAACTCAAGTAGTACGAGTTGAAACAAGCAGCGCCACTGTATTATCACATGTTAAATATGATGAAAGCATAAAACAGATCCTAAGTCAAGTAAAATCAAGATTATTTGCTTAAACACATTAAGCGATAAGGCAGTTCAAAGTGTTTTCCTCTGAATTAAATTATTTAAAAATTTGATATTTCAAAGGGAAGCAGTGCAGGAGAAAATCTAAACAGGAATTTAAACAAATTTACCAAAAGGTCTGAATATGATCGTCGTAATCACAGTTTACTTCAGCTTCGCCTTATACACATCAGTGCCTGTTATGCTTTTGGGGTCATCAGAGCCAAACTCAGTCTCAAATACACTTAAACAAAGCTCAAATGCCTCAGAATTTATATAAAAATTCTGAAAGATGAAACCAAAAGTCCTCATCTTCCACAATGTTTAATATTTAATGCTAGCTGATTTGTTCAATAATTGGGTGGGCATCATTTGTCCCCCAGATATTATATCAGTCCATTGGGTAGGCATGGTTTGCACATCATGTCCATTGGAGCATCAGCCAGGGCATTTCCCTTTAGATCCATTGACTAGAGTGACAGAACATATGACTCATATGCAGAACACAGTTGTCTTGAGGAAGAGTTAAAAATATATAAATAATGAACCAAGTCAATGAATCAATGGAAAGTGATACATTCCTAGCTTTGTGTGTGATATCTAGTGGTTTATAGCTTATAGTACATTTACATGTCATCAGGTAATGACAAAAAAAACAAAAAAAACAAATCCCTCTAAGAGGCCATCTCTGACTTTGTACTACTGACTAATAATGTACTCTTAAATTTCTTGTTTTGTTTTTTTTTTTTTTTAATAAGTTTTTAAATGCTTCTAGTGTACCATTTTTGATGTCATCAAAGGAAACACGCATAAAACAGAACTAGCTCTAATCTTTGTATTTAGTGAAATTTTCTTTGAAAAGCATAATTTTTTGTCCACCCATGTTTGATTGTGTCAAATTATGATCTGGAAAGAAAACTACTGTCCTAAAATCTTCTTGATTTCTGGGTAATGTAGTCAAAGGAAATGGCTGAGCAGTCCAACAATCATTCCTCTGACACCTTTCAATAATAATAAAAAAAATGCTAGAAAGGCTTTCTGGAGTCACATTCAGGTTTGCAGAGTTTGCTGACAGGTGAATGGCTTCTCATGGGAGCGCTAATCCTCAGGTTTCTTCATCTGTGTTTGTCCGTCACTCATGTGCCTCCAGACAAACCAAAGGCGTATTTAACTGAAACTCAATGACATGCAGATGCGATCTGTGCTGAATTTGTATGCAAAGCATCGATGTGATTCCTATCATGCAGGGCTGAATGACATATCCATCATTTTCATGTAAGGCAAAGGATATGAAAAGCACACTCGCAAGAGTACGGGTGCATTAATTTCCATTCTTTCGTGCACAGCCAGTACGTGGTTTGTAGTTATGCTTATTGATGATATGCAAATGTTTTGGTAAGACGCTGGACAGCAGGCGCGATCCATTCCCCCAAACGCAATCCGCTCCTGGTTTTGCTCCTCTTGCCTTCAACGCAGCGTGTGTGTCTGTGTGTATACCTTCCCTGACTCTCAGCACTCCAGCATTGCTGTGCAAGCAGATGTTCTGTCCTCCGATGCCAATTCTTACGATTTTCGCATTTGGAGAAGGTATCCTTGCAGGCGAAGGCTGCAAAGTGACGGGAACAAGCAGAAACTGCAGCCATTCTCCTCCTCCTTCTCCTCCTCTTCGGCTCGGCGACACAGAGAGAGTTGTGAACGGCTTTGGAGAGATACAGTAGAAGCTACAGTAAGAACCGGGGCGAGCACAAGGCAGCAGTTTCCTCCACCACACCTGTGATGCGTTGTTCTGAGCAACGGAGACGCACGAGCTGGATGCTGATGGCCACGGCGCGGCACGAGGATACATACTGAGGCAAAAAAAGACACTTATTAACGAAGAAAGCCCTAAAAGTGCATCAGAGGACACTCTACGGTCTTGAAAAAGATTTTTCTGTCTTTGTTTCTCCGCTGCTCTCTTTTTCATTGAAACTTAAGTGATTAAAACAGCTTAAAGATGCCCTTACCTCCGGGCCCCTTTGTCCGCTGCGGCTTCAGCGCTGCGCTTCTTCTGCTCGGGCTCATGTTTGCTGGCATCACCTCCACTGGTGGTAAGTTACACTTTATCATTTCGTTTATTTATTTAACTATTTGTGTTGTAAAAAAAAAAGGCACACTGGCTGTTATAATATTAAAACATCGCACGTGAGTTGTTTGTTAGCTTGTAGGGTTTTTTTTTTCTGGAAAAGCCTGGGCGCGTGACGGAGCACGTTCTTGGCAGCGGTTATTGTTCAGTAATTTGCTAGCTGTATATCACTCCTCAATTAGCCCGCACCTACAAGGTTACGGCTTTTTCAAGGTTAACACTTGACCTAATCGAGAATTAGTATCCTTCATCTGTCCGATATGTTACAGATATAAGGATTGTTAATCAACACATGGAAGTTTATTGCTTATTATTCGCCTTTAGTGCAAGTTTGAGCAGCACCTGCCTGTAAACCTGCCGCATAATCGAAGATTGCGAAAAAAAAGAAGCTTTGTTCATATGATCACAAAAACCTCACATTCGACTTTATTTATGATAATAAAAGTTGTGGTCTTTGTGTGCGGATATGTTTCCAGCATGTGCTCATCCACTTCAACCTGAATCCTCTGCTGGCTGCAACCGACTAGGATCTTTTAACTCCACGCTCGTCCCGCCGCCAGCACTCATTCCTGCTGTATTCGCAGTATGGTGACAGCTTTACTGAGTTGGTAGACGACCTACTCGCGCTGATGAGTTATATTTTATGATGTAGCCCTGGCCAGACGCTCCAGATTGCATGCAAATGAGCCCTGATGTACAAAAACAATCTCAGTGAGCTGAGCCTGGAGCACAATAAGAGGGACAAGTTTCCCCCAGTAGCAAAATAAAATCCATGAGGACCAAGATGATATTTTTTTATGATAGTTGTAACGCCGGTTAAACTGGACATGATGCATGCTTTCTTATTAGCCTCATGACTGGGTTATGAACTATGTCATGACACCAAGCCGGCCTGAGGAAAAAGCAAACTAAGAAGCAGGTCCAAAGACTAGCAGGGGTCCTCCATGAGCAGCTAATTTATTTTAATCTGAAAATTTCACATTTGAAATCCTTCAAAAACTATCCTATTTTTTTATTCTTATTATTTATTTATTTTTTTTACTGATTTATTTCAGAGTAATTTAAACTTGCTCTTAGGAGTGACTTTGATTGTATGGTTGTCTTTCTTGTGTGTTCCCCTGTGAACTGGAAAGACCACTAAATAAAAGTCGAAGTTTCCAGGGTTGATGAAACCAAACCAGCTAAACTTGCCTGTCCTTCTCTACTCTGCAGAATTTATATTGAAGTGCTGAACACTGGATAAATCTGCCCCACCAAATGAGCTTTTGTACTCTATTTTTTGTTTTTTAACCCAAGTTGGGCTGCACCTATATGACAATTTGGTCAGCTATAGATCTAAAATTGATATCGCTGTTGTTGTATTTTTGCTTATATATAGTTTGTTACCCATTCAACATTGTGAAAAGACCACCACACCGCTGACATTTCTTCTTTGCTTCTGTAGAACTCCACACGATCCTGCACTGCACCGTATCACTATCACTGTCACATATCTAAACAAATGCCACATGGCCTCCACCACCACCATTTGAGCCTGCGTCCTTTTGAAAATAGTTAATAATTTATTTTTATTTTATTATATTCCTGACAGTTGTTCTTCTTGGCTTTTTCATTAGCATAAAATGCTGCCCTAAAATGACTTCAGAACTCTTACAGAATGAAAATATAGCAGTAAAGCTAGTGTCTGGTTAAAAGTTAGTGAAGCAGCCATTTATCCTAACAGAAACCTGAGCATCACAGGAAAAACAAAGGGAGATCTGAAATCCTAACACAATATCCGTTCCTCCTTTCTTATTATGTTCATGGCGAATGTAAAGATAAAGATGGGGGGCTCATGTTATCAAACCCTACTTTGTGCACCTGTAATTCTTTGATTATTTGCACCGCAGCTTTGATTCTACGTCATCCTCACAGCTGTAAACATATGGAAGCAGCTGCTTTGTACCCACAACCTGAGCAGCCCACACAACATTTGCCTTGCAATGTTTCCGTCTGGTTAGCCTTGCTTTGGTCAGGAGGCAAACATGTTTAAGTTGGTGTAGCTGCGCCTCCTGCTTCAGGACACTGAGATGATGATTTCAGAGGGCCCCTTCTCTTGCATTAATTACCACATAGTTAAGAATATATTAAGATTAAACAAACAGACATGCTCAAGGGACTTTGTATAACAAGCAAAAAGAGGAAGCAGATTGTTAGTACTGTTTATAAGTCAGTTTTTAATGATGACAAGTTGAGTCTCTTGCAAGTGCATTTGGGTTAGTTTTAGAGTTTTATGGGTGGTGAAGGTGCTCAGAAGTTTTGCACTGGTTCCTAGCCAAGGGGGCGTAACTTTGTGGATCAGTTTAGTGTGAAGGTTGCATGATCCGTGCCTCAGTTCACGCCCACTCTCTATAAACTTGCAGAAATAGGTCGATTTTTAAGAGTCTGATTTCCCATAGGTTGTTTCTTTTCCCTGAGATGAGGTGAATAACTGGAGTTTGCTGCCTCCTGCTTTTAAGAAAAGGCTCAACAGGCTTCCATGACCCCAAACCGGAAAACACTGAGTGTAGTAATGGAACATTAAGAGTATAGGCTTTAGTTTTGAAATTTGATTAGTGTCTTTTTTTTTTTTTTTTGCCGGTACAAGCATCTTCAAAGCTCCCCTCACAGCTCAGAGGCTACTTTTATTAGAAAAAGTGAGTTCCAGAAATGGATTGGTTAGTAATTTGGGAGCCAATTCTTTCCGCATCAGGATCGGGATGGCCTCAGCTGAGATCAGTCAAGCCATCTTCTGTATTGAGCCAAGCTGCTGACTCGGCACCCGCCGTTATCAAAGCTGGCTTTCCTTTTTTTTTTTTTTTTTTGTTCCAAGGAAACATAACTTAGTCAGTAATAAAAGTACAGCTGTCAATCTTAAGTTTGGGGACTTTCTCTTGCTCGGAGCTGTGAGAGATCTGATCGGTTTAAGGAGTTGGCTTTCAGCTCAGAGTCTCACGAACAACAGCAACAACAAAAACTGTTCTGCTTTGCCTGTCTGCTTGTCTGCACCTCTTGATGTTTTTAGTATGCAAAGTGCATTTGTGTGTGTGGGAGGGTGTTTCCACAAAGATTTGCTTACATGCATGTGTGTGTGGTCATGTGCAAGGTGTAGGTCTGCAGTTTATCTCAACCTCCTGTTGCTTCTGTTGTTTACCGTTTGTTCAGCCTTTGGTTTGTTGTTTTTTTTATTGTGTCTTACCTCCTTCTGAAAAGATCATCAAAGCTGAAATATCAATGTAGAAGAAAGAAAAATCCACACTCTATTTCTTTTTTTGTTTGCTTTTTTCCCCCTCTTCCCAGTGAGAGTGTTGCCAAGCAATTGTTGTCTCGTTCGGCGAGGGAACCTGGGATTTGCTATCAGGCACCTTCTTACTTGTGTGAGCAATTTCCACGGGGTGTAAACCTTGCGATGATGCAAGGGGCTACTCATTAAATGACAACAAGCAGAAATCTCTTGCATAATACAATAATCTGTGAGTTCCCTTTTGTTATTGCTGTTTTATCAAAGAGAGACGTTTTAGCCAGACATGTCTCGTCATTTTCCTGTGAATGACTCTGAGTCATCTCGGAGTTGTCTTTCCCTCTGCCAGCTTTGTCTCTCCTCATTGACTCACTAAAGAATGTGATAAGGAGAGCAAAAACTGAAATTAACATAATTTATTGGGGGGAAATTGCCTTCTGGTCAAAGGAATTTAAAATCACTTCGTTTTTGTCCTGTAGCTAATGCATGGCAAATGATCGTTGTGCATTTGCAGAGATATGGTCTTCTAAAGGGAAATGATAATTTACACACGAAAAGAGTATTTTTTATTTTTTTATGGTCTCCCTAGTCGCTGGAAATAAATTCAAATAACACAGGCAAAAGGACGATTTGAACAGCGTGGTAAGCAAGTTTGACTTCAGACTGTTTAGTTTCCAAACAGTAAATTTGCATCAAGTAAAAATGCAGGACATAAAGCGCAAGAAAGCAATTACACAAAGAAAAATTTAAATGATTTCTCGCCTCGGGTTTACAATCCGCTCGCTGTGAATTTCAAGTTGGAAATGGACAGTATCACAGTGACAGAGCGTAGCTGCTTATTTGCTGGACTCACTTAATCAAATATTGCATTTTTTATTTGCCAGCAGGAAACGAAGAGACCTAATTCAAGTTAATATTTTCCTGTCCGAAGTCTGCAAAGTAATTTCCTCAGTCTGAGCCCGTGGTGATTAATGAAGGCAGAGATAACAGTTCAGAATAAACAAATAAAAGGTAAACAGTGCATGTCAACACAGGTCAGCCTTAAACAGCAGTGGAGCACGCTCGATTACATGACAAATGTCCGGCCGCCTTATCTTTCACGAGGCTGTGTCCCTGCACTTATCATTTACAAATGGCCGTCTTGAAAAGCGAAGAAAGGACGCAGCCTTTACGGAGGACACAGAGAGGATGGACCTTGCAGAGGGGAGGAGTTGGGTGTTATTTTCTGCAGTCTTTGCAGAGGCTCTGCGAAGGCACTACATCTCTGTCAAACTCTGCCCTTTTGTTTCAATTACCCCATTTCTATGATCCAGGTCTGTGTGAGAGTGCTTAGATGGCTTGGAGGAAGCCTCGTTGGCTCTTCAAGTGCAGCACATAGCAGTCACAATTCCTGCTAGTTTGTCTTAGTTGCATAAAACTCTCCTGGTAGGTTTCTTATCAATGGAAGGTCACACTCAGCAATTGCCTCAACTTCTGCTGTTGTGCTTCTGTTGCTGCCAACCGTGCGGTTATGAGCGACCGGCTAAATGACTCCAGTGAGAACTTGGTGTGAACTTGTTGAGCTGAGTCTCAATTTTATGTCGCTGAAGGGGTTTAATTGAATGTTCTCTTCCCTGAATCTCCTTCTAACTTTTGCTGTCACAGAGAAAACAAAAATGCAGGGGGTGACATTTAACCTTGGATGCCACAGCGTTCTCATCCAGAGGAAAAAAAAAATCACCTCAGCAAAAAACACGCAATATGTGAAGGTTGACATTGAGTCCCGAAGGTCAGTCATGGTGAAAAGTACTCATGCTGCCAGAAGGCACAGCTCTGCTGTTTACCTCGCCTCAATCTCCTGGCCTCGACTTAGCTGAGTGTTATTAACCAGTAGACATGAAAAAGTACGAGATCCTAACGGCATGATAACCTTGAGTAAAAATCCTGCTTTATGGCGTCAGGCTATTCATACACAAATTTAAAGCAGGACTATGAATGCAAACAGAATCTAATTGCTTTTGTTTGAAAATAAAAAAAGCAACAATTGTACCTACTGCTTTGGTCATTGTTGTCATTATTGTAATAACAATAATGTTGTCATTATTGTTGAAACTGCTGGGGTTTCTGCACTTTGCAGAAACCTGCTGGTCAGAAGTGTTCAGCAACAGATGGGAGAGAGTTATTACTACTCTTTGCTCAGTACAGGAAAAAAAAAACAAAGTATAATCCCGGCACATTCTTTTTCATCTCATTGAAAAACATTAAATGGTAGAAACTGTGTGATGCAACTATAAAATTTTAAAATTTTAAATCGTCGATATACATTAATACTCGTAGCCGACCTTGCTTGCCTATTAACAAGTGAACTAGAGATTCACCAATAAATCAAAATTGGACATTTTTTTTCTTATTTCCTTCAATCTGCAGAAAATTAAAAATGTTATTGCTTTATTTATTAAATTCACCACAACTAAAATCTCCCACCTCCCATTTCTAGTCTACAATCTATTGACAGCATGTATGTTGATACAATTTTTTTTTTTGAATGAAATAAAAATCAGACAATGGCTAGGAACAAATATTTTCCATAAATGGGGATAATCTTGTAATTCTATAATTTACAGGTTGTTTCAAAACCACTAACTCTATCAAAGAAGTTGCAGAATATTTTATTCTCTTTCATATGTCACAGTCCTTACAAAACCCCAAGTCTGCAATCCAGACCTAAAAATACATGCAAATTGTTATCGGACAGAAAAGAGCTGATAGGTGAAATCATGAGTGGGACATAAGAGCTACTTAAATGCATCAGTTCATAACAGCTGTGACTTTCATTGGGGTACCATCAGAACCAGCTTTGTGGAGAGCAAAGATGCACGACTGAATGGCGTACAGAGCAGAAACGTTTCAGACAAAAACTTTTCATCTAGACTCAGCAGCAAGGACTCAGATATCAGTCATTAGATATCACTAATGTAACAAAGCAATGTCTTGTGCTTATTTTAAATCAATGTCTGTAGGGATTTTATATTTCTAAAACTGAGGGTCGATAAATGCAAGGGGTCAGAAAGAGTCTGTGTGAACTGGCGAGTGGCATTGTGTCAAATAGACTTCTGAGGATTTTGACTGTGGTGTGGTAATTTCTCTGGTGCCGTGAGTACATATATAAAATGTCTTGTCTTGCTGCTCACAATGCATTTCGAGGGTAGGGTTGTATAAGGAAATGTTTTCAGGTTCTTCCTCTTCACCAAGTGATCAATACTTTTCTTCAAACGGTTAATTGGCTATCAGTCACTGTCAGGAGAAGAGCCTAGAAGCCCAGAGGTGTCTTGGAGCAGCTCATAATAAGAGCCTGCCCTGTCCTCTGGGTCCTCTCTTGGCCTTTACTTCAGGCCAGGTGGTGGCTGGGGAAGGTAGATCTGAATGCAATATGGAGAGCCATAGATTAATAGTTCCTTAGTAAGGCCACAAGGGAGCGATGTGAAAGCCATTTCCACTTCATCACACAGTGGTCTGGTTGGAAAGTGTGAAGAGCATGGAAAGAGACGGGAGCTAAAAAACTGTCTGAAGGTTATTCAATTGATAGTTTATTGCAGCTGTTGTTTGTGGATGCTAAGTATAGTTCTGCACTAAAGTTGTAGTTTCTTCCTGCGAAATACATTAAATGTGTAGCTTTTTTCAAATGTATACATGAATTTAGGAAAATGTTTAAACATGAACTACATTGTTTCTTTATGCAATCATTATAAAAATCCTTCCACACTTAAGTTAATCGACTGTTGCGTGATAAAGCATGTTAAGGGACACTTTGCAACATTTGTCTTAGTTTAAGTGATTATCTTCAAATGCTCATGTGATTTTCTAATGTAAGAAACAACTGTAAACTAATTCCTAAGAATTATTTTAAATAGAGACATAATTTGCACATTTGCTCATGATTAAGATAGATATACTTCTTTTCAAATCATGATGGTTCACCTATGTTTTATATTTAAAAGTTGGGGTTTTGCAGAAAAAGAAATTTATTAAATGATCTCAAGTAACATTTTTCCAACATCTAGTTAAGTTGACTGTGTTCATTCCATAATATTTGGAGCTTTTGATGATTTATTTGAGCCATTCTTTTTCCAGCAATGATTCTTCAAATTCAGACAAAGTCAACATTATACAAGTTATAATTTATTTATGCTGCTGCACTAATACCTGGTTAAATTTGCCATAGCAAGACCTACGTCAACTATATGCTTTTAATCTTTTATTCAGCAAACGTCTTATATAACCATGGATATTTGACCTTTCTTTTGAGTTAGTAGATTTCATTGGAACTATTTGGCTTCTTATCACTAAATTAACTTTTAAAAAGTAGTTCACAAATCTTCAACTGGGTCCAGGTTCTATTTTTAGAAAGTCCATTCCACGAACTTAATGTCAAGCTGCTTTATCCTTTTCAGAATCAGCTTTGCTGTGTTTGGGGTCATTGTCCCAGTTGTGTCCGTCCAGCTATTCATTTGAGTGGATGCTGAAGAATTTGACGATGACTCATCCACTGTTAAAGAGCCCCACTGCATGATAGTTGAAGCACTATCATGCTTGATAGTGCTTTGACAGTTTATACTTTTTTTAGGCTTAGGGTTAGGCTTTAACTTGACTTTTCCAAACATACAGTGGAGCTTTTCAGTGATCTTTGTGCCTCAGTCCTTTTTCCCTAAGGCAGCTCGTTTGGCTATGCGGACAGCTGGGAATCTCAGTCCATTTTGAACATATAGTCTCATTCTTGACTGGCATCCTATCAGTCTATAGCAATGTACGACTTGTTTCACTAACTTTCCTGCTAACTGTGTAAAATAAAGGAAAACAACCTTGTGCAAATTCAGACTTGTGCAAGTTATTTTTTTAATTGGTATTATGTGCGGTATAATTTTTTCATGTTCAAAAAATAACTTGAAGGTTAAATAATTTGGTTCAAATAAATATTTAATATCCCAAAATTGAATTTTATCAATATTATATAAAAGATGCCAATCATGAGTATGTAAAGTACTTTTTAAAAAGTTGTCTGGAGTGGATGACAACAGTAAAGAGGAAAAAAAATATTTAAAAAACTTCTTTTAAAGTAGAGAAACTTCCAGCAGAACTAGCCATTCTCTGGCCAATTGGGAAAAGGTAGAAATACAAATAAGCACAAAAACAGTCGGCCTGAGCTCCCTACAAAGACAAACACAAAGTTAATGACTCCAACAATGGAAAATACATTCAAGGGGAGGAGAGACATCAGAACAAAGAGAGGGTCTTCGACCCCGGTGGGATGTCCCCCAGCAGCGTAGGCCAAGGGTATGGCTGAAAGGACAACGGCTCAGTTTCAGTCCTGCTGGCATGACTTAATGGTTGCCAAGCTGTCTCAGTCTCCAAGAGATTAGACTGAATACAAATCAAGGCATCTGGTTTATTTTGTAGTCATCTCCAATCTCTGCTTTATGTCAAGCGTGCAATAACACGACTGCTCTGCAGAACGCTCAGACAGTTAAGAAATGTTTGCTGTGGGGAGAAATAGTAAAAAACTTTTTCTTGTATTGTCTATAGTTTGGTTCTTAAATGAGGTGGCTGAAACTGAAGGGCGTAGTTTGAAACAACAGATCTCTCTCCGAGTGTCCACCCTGGATTTTCTTATTTTCTAATAGCTTGGACAGATGCCCCAACAAAAAGGATGCCACTCTTCCTTATCATAAACCTTCCTCATGGTAGCCCACACAGTTTTCCAACCCCACCTGTCACTGTGGAGGAGTTGTGGGATGATTTAGCTGACACAGGAGAGGCACAGTTCTGACACTCATACGGCGTCAGCGTTGAAGAGTCATTAAAAAGCTGCTGTGCTCTGATACGGTTGAAGTTGAACATAATCGTCAAAGGTATGTTTGAGGAAAAAGCAAACATGTCATGAAAAGAATTGATTTTCTTCGAGTCCCTTTATAATTAAAAACAAGACACAGAACTCCCCAGATGTCTTCATACAGCTCTAAAAAATTTAGTTTAGGAGAAATTCATTGTGGAGTCTGTCAGTTTTCTTCAACTTTGTCGTTCACTAATTACCACTATATACCCTATATTCCACCCAAATGTTTGGCTCATTGTTATGCTCTCGTCTATTTAGCATAACATGCAAAAGCCATAATTATAAATCACCTGAGGCTAGATACCCCTGCTGGTGCTTGATTGGCAAGGATATCTAAGGGAGAGCCTGCTCAGCTGGAGCTAAATTTTGTCATTTTGAAGTGATTCTGTTGACAAGACAGGAGGAACGGTGACCTTTTCTAATTATGTGTATGTGTCCAGGCAGGCACCAGAGCCTTCGGCAAGCAATTCAACTGAGTCAACAGAGCTCAGCATTTTGGAGCACATTTAACCCTACACAGATGGTTGTACTGTGTAATATTAGATTAGAAAGGCGTAAGCGACTAAACATTTTTCCTGGTTTTAATGAAGCTTTCATGTTCTTTTACTGATTTTATTTTATTTTGATTTCTCTTTAAAACCTCCAGGTAAAAAATTAGACTGACAGTATGTTTTTAGCTGCAGTGCCTTATTTATTAGTTATTTATATTAGGAGCCAAGGCAAGGAGAGCAGTACTGGCAAAGTTGTTTTTAAAATGCAACTATCCCCCGGATTAACTTTTTTATTCCTAATAAACTATCTGAATAGATTATTTAGGGCTCTATCTTTATGCTTACGTGCAAATTTTGACATTTTCATGCAAACTTATTTCCACATTATTTTGCCTAAGCTCATCTAAGTGAGCATGAGACAGATCATCTCCGCAGCGAGCACTGATGAATGGTGTTGCTCAGCTTTACAAGTGATTTATTTGCAGTGTGGACACAGATTGGAATGGGTCTCGTCTGTTCTGACTACTGGCGACGGCATACTGCAGGACGGGAAGGGCTCAGCTCAGCATTCGCTGCTTGCTCAGGAAACAGTAGGGTTGCAGTGGTGCTGCAGAACGTTATAATCATAAATATCTCTATCAGCACAGAAAAAAAGTTGCTATACTTGTCACTTGTTGGTTCTTGGATAACAAAGTTGCTGGAGTTGTCTGGAAAGTGGCTGAATATAGTGACAAAGTTAACAAGTTAACAACATTGCTTCGGTCGTCCTTGTCACAGCTGCGCTTATCCCCTTTGCTCATCTTCGCTCTTGGCCATGCCCATCAGTGTCTTTATCGAAAGGGCCAACTTTGAGGGTTCTTCCTATGTTAAATACATCTGCACTGTGTTCTAGTGAGCTGGTAGCACGTATGCGTGATCCTTTCAAAGATTCAAAAAAGATTGGATTAAACAGTCAGTGTGAACAAACATGCATATAATACTTTTCCTATTTTCTTATAAACGCAGAAACTGAGGGATAAAGTCAGACCGTTTACTGCCCTTTTAAAAAAAAAAAGAAATCATCTTTGAAAATCAATCTCATGTTACACTGCACAAGCTGATTCCTTCAAAACATCAGCCATTTATTACCCACCATGAATGTGTAGCAGAGAGAGAACAGCCTCCCTGATCTATGTAGGTTCAGTTATTGTTTTCCCCAAACAAACCATTTCCCAAGTGAAATGAGCTCTGAACATTACAGATTCAAAGCTTAAAGCTAAGCAGCAGATTTTCTTGGCAAGACCATCAGGAACACCATGCTCACAGGAAAAAAAAAATCTCAAGTCCTTACTCCCATCGAATTAATCATGACAACACAACTACCACCGAGACTCGATGCCATTTTTTCTCGTCTTTACAGCTTGCCTTGCACTTGATTACGGCGACTATGGATTCAAATGCTGTCTGACAATGCATTCATGTTGAATCAAAGAGCGTTTTCGTACCTGCAGTTTCTTGTCACCAGCGCTTGAATTTCAAAAAGATGATAACTACAGAGCAGCTTTGCTCTGGTACCATTTGTTAATTATCACACTGTTCTTATGTTTCAGATAATACTTAATTTGATATTAGATAAATACTGTAGAATATACAAAGGATTAATTAGATAATGTAAAAGAGTGAGACTTGTTTGGGGATATGAGGGATTGTAAATTATGGTCTGTGTGGATCATTCTGTTTGTTTTACTCCCTAAAATGAAAAGTGACTAATTAATTTGACTTCCTTTTGCTTAAGTCACTGTTGATCTAGAGCACTCATGCACACAAGTGATTGTAGTAATAAATATATGTAATTTTACATAATTTGGAATCCAAATATATGCAAATATAAATTGTAAGCCCTGCCAAATTTAACTTTCTAGTTCAGTTAAAGAACTTTGTTTAGAATCTATACATCTGTCATGTTCATGCAGCTACGTTCAAAAATTTGTTGCATGATTTAAATAACACCTTGTTTTTTTACATTTATAGTAATTCATTCTAGAAGCTTTATTTACCGTCAGTTTTCATATTTTCCTTTAACATGTAGGACATTGCAATAGTTGATGGTGAAATAAGCCTAAGTGGAAAATGTGGTTTTAATATTATAAATTAAGTTATATTCTGTATATCACTAGTTGTTTCCAGGTGCTATTTGTAAATAAATCATAATTAAATCTTAAAACCATAGTTGTGTTGCCAGGCCACATTAAAAAGCAAAGCTGACATGCTGTAACAAGACATGCATCCTTCTAATTTCTGTGACTTTTGATTTATTCAGACGGAGCCTTTAGGGTTTTATTTGCAGATCTCTAATTAGTGTCCACATTTAGCATTTTAGGGCTTTCACCTCCGCCCCACCGACAGATATGGTATTTGGGCAAGAAGAGGCTAACCTTTTTCACACGTCTAATGTATATTTAATTAACTGCTTCAGGCTTGTATATAGTAAGTTGATATGCCAGTCAGTAAGCCTGTGGGTCATGGGTTATGAGAGCCGAGTGCAGCCTACTTGGAACATATATTTTGATGACAGACTGAAACTTTGTGTGGGTGGAGTGAAGATACATTGCAGCTGGTCCTCAAGCCTTTCCTGTCAAAAAAAAAAAGAAAAAAAATGCCTTTTCTCTAGCTTCAACAGACGCTACTTGAATTTAATTGGGCACCAAATAATGTTTTTTTGTTTTTGTTTTTTTTGGTGCTTTCTTTAAAGACTTAAAATGCTTTCACAGAATATTGATTTTAATCTTCCAATTTCATGTTTCAGGAGCTGGTTATGTTATTCACATAAAAAAAAACAACAAAACTCAGTCCAGTTTATTCATTTAATTAATGTGCCTAACACGTTGCTGGGGCAGGCAGACATTTAGTGTCCAATAAGCATGAATATAAGGAGGTATTTATCCTATGTGGCTGCCTTTTAATGGATGTCAGTTGGTGTCCAATTTCAAGCAGTGACTGAAAGCCTGCTGGCCTCCGACCAAGCCCAGTTTATACGATATTGTTAACAGCTCCTTTTAATGACTTCCTTCATCCTTTATTTTTGAATAACTTTCACAAATTGGTGCTCCTTGTTCAGAACGTCTCATCACTCATAAGCAGAAGACACAGAGGAGTCGGATTCATCTCCGTAATTCCACATTTGACAGTATAATTGGAGATGAAAAGTCAGGTGGGACACACTTGGTCTGACTGAAATTGAAATATTATGAATCGTTAGATTGAAGGGCTTGGTAAAGAGTTTGTATTTAATGCTTTAGGTTTTTTCAAGTAAACACAGATATATCAAACAGAAAAAATAGGGGTTTTTGTTAGCTGTTTTGAGGTTTATTATTTTGTGTTCCTTGGTCTCCTTGAACAGTCTTGTTTTAGTTCAGTTCTTAGTGATTCTAGTTTATTTCTTGTCTCTAGTAATTCTTTGTTACTCTAATTTAACTACGTTTCTTAGATCTAGCTAGTCTTTAGATTTATTTGATTAGATTTATCTATGCTCACAGCTCCTGCCTGCATTTTGGTTCATCCACAAACTCTCCATTCATGACAGCGTGGTCACAAAATATCACCAAATGTCCATTTTTGGGTTGTCTGATATCATTGTATACAGTGTATCTACTGAATGCTGATTCTCACTTTTATGTTCCTTCAAAATGATGAAACAGTATGTGACTACAACGATTTTTAAAAAGAAAACTTGGCTACACAACTTTTAATTTATTAGGAATTTCATAGAAAATAAAAAAAATGGTTTAGCTAAATGCATACATTGGCACTAATATTTATTGATCTTCACCACACACATGTTGCAGCCATCAACAAAACTTTGTCTGAATATTTGACCACGATTTTTATTAGAAATGGTAACGTTAATTTGTTTTGGTTGGTTTTCTGGCTTGTAAGCATAGTTCAATATACTTAATAAGATTCCTGTTGTGGGTTTGGGAAGATCATCCCAGAGGCTTTTTCTTAACTTGCTGTATTTATTCAAACAGCAGCTTTCATGTATGTTTGATGCCGTCCCCCTGATGTAACATCGACTTCTGTTCCAGTTTCAAGCCTTCGGCTACTTAGTAAATTTTAAGAACTCTTTGGTTTTTTAAAAAATGCTTTTTGTGTCAGTTTTTGTCTCATCTGACCATAAAGTTTGACTCAAGAAGACATTTAGCAGGTACATGTGTGCAACCGCAAAGTTCAATCAAGCTCAGAGGTGTAGTTTTGGACTAGAGGCATTTTTTTGGTTTTGTTTTGTTTTTATTATTAGCAGAATCTTATTTCATGGTAACGTATTGTAAGGTATTTGTGTCAGCCCAGTCTCCCCTGGGTTAAAGTGCAGGTTCCCTTGCTCTCCTCCAGTTGTGGCAGCCGTATAAAGGTGAATTAATCCACGTAGGGTAGAGTCTCCCTGGAGAGTTTTAAGATGAACACTGAGCAGCACCCTTCTGAGGGTCTTATTACCGCTCGGTGCTCCTATTAGTGTCTAGTAGAGAACCGGTAGGAGATAATGAATTACAGTGTAAAGGAAAAAGCTAACGAGAGAAGAAAAAGAGAAAGTAAAGTTATTTATTAGCCTTCACTCGCTTCTTGCTGGGTTTGTTTAATGTACCACCATGGCCTCACCTGGCATTAACTTTTTTTAGGCTGCCACATCTTGACGTAAACCCAAACAGCAGAGAAAAACATTGTGTCAGCTGTAATTCTGCTTGTTTAGCGAACTGGTTGGGTGAAGCTTGACGTTTATGTTTGCATAATTACTGTGTTGTAACATTTTGAGCTTTTTATGATTCACATGTATTATTATTTATTACAATGTGCCATCGATAGAGCAGTTTTACACAGAATCCATATTTGTTACCTAAAACAATAGAAAAAGATGTTACCTTATGTTGAACTTCTCACTCGTATCTACTGTCCTTATTAGAAGTTTCAGTCTTCATATTTTTATATTTAATTACCTTCCTGAGCTGCACTCCGTTCACTTCCTTTCTGTGTAAAGGAAGAACCGTGAGGAGAACTTCGGGGTCCATACTCAAATATTTAAATTCATATTTCCGGGTTTTAAATTAAACAACTGGAAACCCAGACGGATTAGCTTAATACTGAACTGTTGAGAAGCCAAATGCAATTTGACTTAATTTCTAATTTCTTGCAACATATACTGCGCATAGCTTTGAAAGCGTATTTCCACCCATGTAATGGCTGCATAACTTTTCTGGCTCTACCAAGTTGTTGTCAGATTATTATTCTACTTTTTCTTTACTTGTTTTTAACCTTTATGTCTTCTGAAAACTGTAGATTTCACCTCAAAAGGCAGAGGAATTATTTGAAGATAAGTTGCTGCAATGTAATCTTTGTGAACTACTCTACTCGCCTGTCCAGATTATTTTTTTAAATGATTTGTCCCCTCATAATCAAAGGATCAAGATTAGCTTGTAAAACAAACCGACTAGAAAGTTAAAAATCTCTCCTTTTGTAGGGTAACATGTCTAACACCTCATAAAGGTGCTTTTTTCTTCCCTTAGACACGTTCAGCTTTGATTTTTATAAAATTCTTTCAGTTTAGTTTTTCTTAATCATTGGCATATTTTAGCTCTGTTCACTCATGAAACAGAGTTGAAAAGATAAAGTCCATCATTTACAGTGTGTTTTTCTTTTTCTCATCAGAAACATAATATATACACCCCTCTCTCACTGCTCAAAAAAATAAAGGGAACACTCAAATAACACATCCTAGATCTGAATGAATGAAATATTCTCATTGAATACGTTGTTCTGTACAAAGTTGAATGTGCTGACAACAAAATCACACAAAAATCATCAGTGGAAATCAAATTTATTAACCAATGCAGGCCTGGATTTGGAGCCACACACAAAATTAAAGTGAAATGTTCCCTTTATTTTTTTTGAGCAGTATATATATAGACATATATCTATATATCATCTGTTTTTCCAGTATTATTCCGTCGTGTTGTTTTCATTTTTTGTCTGTAACAGACTGCCATTTTGTAGTAAGCCAGCAGCGGTGCTGAGAGCTTTCCCCAGTCTGCTGGTTATTGCCAACGCCTAAAGCAAACAGCAGGACCGGAGGTCCCACAAGTCTGAAGCAGCCATA
The DNA here is from genome assembly GCF_051168715.1 of Poecilia mexicana. Taxonomy (NCBI): domain Eukaryota; kingdom Metazoa; phylum Chordata; class Actinopteri; order Cyprinodontiformes; family Poeciliidae; genus Poecilia; species Poecilia mexicana. The sequence continues at coordinate 24,248,823 of NW_028263379.1, forward strand.
CAAGCCATTACCTGCTATAGAGTGCTTTATGGTACTGTAAGCACAAGTTAGTAACAGTCTATATGGAACTCGAGTAAAAATAACACAATTTAATGCTATTTAAGTAACAATAATAACTAAAGTAAGCAACATATATCAGGATCTATTGTGTTTTATTTAAAACACAACAACAATTATTTCTACTGCTGCTAGTTATAACTTTCCATCTATGACCTTAACTTGTGTTATCATTTTGGTATATAAATCATTTTGATGTATAAACTTTAGCAATAAAAATTAGTACATCTTTTTAATTTGACCAAATGTAACTGTGTTGTTGTTTTTTTATGTTTTTATGTCTCTAGGGCGTAACGCAAATGTAATAAACTGACATCTAGCTGGAGAGTCTGGCTTTTTTATCTGGTAGTCAGCCTGCAAATGATTGCTTAACATGCAATCTAACCATAGTTTTAAAACAAAGTTATCTTAACAAGAATGACAGGTGATGCTCCTTTATACCATAACTTTTGTTTTGCTACCTAGATTTTTTTCTGAAGAGTCAAATTTGTCTCTAATTTAGATTTTTTTTTACTCTTTTCTTCACACTTCTGGAAACAGTAAATGACCGGCATTTTATCAAGTCAAGAGGACCCCAGAGCGCTTCACACTACATTCAGCCATTCACCCATTCACTCACACATTCACCCGCTGATGTTGGGACGCTACTGCACCTTAAAATGCAGAAACCGTACAGGCTTGAAATAACTTTTTAAAACATTGGTACGCCTTGATGTATGGAATGACTCCATGACTAAACAACTAACTTAAATTTACAAAGAGCTATTTTAACAGTTTTATTACAAATAGTCAAGAGAGAGCCTCCGTTATTAATAGTTTCAGACAGGGTTGTAATGAGATCTTGTGATATAACAATATTGGAATGACAGCGTTTCAGATCGAGGTAAAATCTGTCTCAGGAAGAAATAATAGAGACAGCTAGCTCCAAATTGAGAACTCTACTGTCTTGCAGCATTTCAATATATTCCTGCTCCAGCACACCTGAATCTAGGTATTACATTACCTCTTCTGCATGTCATCAAGTTTGGCAAAGGTCTGGTAAAAAGCCTTTCATTTGACTCAAGTGTGTTGGAACAGGGATGTGTCTAAAAGGTGCAGGGAAGTGGGTCTGCAGGACTGGAATTGGAGACTCAAACTCTGGTTACCTGTTTAGCTGCTAACAGTCCTCAGGATAGGATTTGCTGCAGATCTTCGTATCGGTGCTAAATAAACATAGCTGTTTCACACTTTCTATAGAATAATTGATTCAAGATGTTTAAAGTATGCAAACATAAAACTGATTATTTTACACTTAGTGAGTTGCAGGGCGATTGTGGATATTGGGTAGATTGGTAATCTGGCAATTGGAAAGTTTGATTTAATTTCAGCTTGCTCCTGTCACATGTTGATTTGCCCCTGGGCTTTGCACTTAACCCCAAGTTACCCCTCAGTGTGTGTCTGTGATCTAGTCAGTATAACTAGAAGAGTGCCACATTTTCATAAGAAATCATAAGAAAATAATATTTTAAAATCATTTTGGTGTTAGAACCTGCTTAGAATTAGACAATCCAAACTCAAACCTGGAATAAAGTCCTTCAATCTCAGTTTGTGACATTTTGATTCTCAGTTTTTCTGAAATAATATTTTTTATGAGCTGCATGTACAGTCACATCCCTACGTTTAGATTAAATTAAATTAGCTGAAATCTGTCAGAGGGGATTTGGTAGTTTATGGTGCAAAAGTGCTGTGTTGTGTACAGCAATGCTGGAGACTTTACAGCATAAGCATTTCACTTGGAAGATATAATTTGACAAGTGTGCAGTATTTCATTTCTGGGCACTGAGGCATGATACTTTTTTACAGTAAATTCCTCTGTCCTTTCTTAGCATATGATGCCCCACTGTACAAATTATTTGAACCGCCAGAAGGTGTTTGATTTATGCTGAGTCTGAGTTATCAGCTCCAAACAGGCCATGTAGCTTCTCTCTTATCATCTTACCCAGCCCCTTGCAGAATTTCACCATGTTTTGAGCTCAGCCCTAAATGTGATGACAATAGTCATGAACTGAGCACAAAGACAAAAACTGCCACTTGCAGCAAAACCAGAACCTCCCCCACTCGCCTAATTTTTCTCTTTTTTTTTCTTTTTTTTTGACTCTCCTACAATGTTTTTGACAAGATTGTCTGGCAGTGTCGTGCAGTAGCACAACCCAGGCTGTTGTGGGTCCTGCCTGCTGTGACCCTGTCATACAATTAGCTCCCTTCTTTTCTGATGGCGAGAACAAAGGTGAACTTGGGGAACAGGGGCTGTGTTCAGTCAGAGCGGAGGAGTGTGTGTGACACACCAATGACTCCGGGGCACTTTCTTGACCAGAGGAGTCGTTGACTGTCACTAAACATCACTGTCTTCCTCCCCACTAATGGCATCTCCAGATTGTGCTTTGAGGAACAAAGGCTGGTTGTACGAGATACCGAGGAAGGAACAAAGCGACCCCATTAATGCTGCCGAATGTGGTTTGTTACAGTGGCTGCGGACTTGTTGAAGTGTCGTGACAGATATGAACCAAGGAACAATTATGGGGCATTGGGTTTGATGCTTACACGTCAGTTTCTCCCACATGCTGGCCAGATAACACGTGCTTACAAAAGAAAGAGACAGAGAAACCCGCGGTAACAAATTCGAGCAGACGTAACTGTAATCCTCAAGGTTTGAGGCTGGTAACTAAATCAAGCTGTAATGGGGACGAAATTGTATGTTTTATTCATGAGGGTAAATTCAAAAGGTGAACATGTTATCAAAACAAAGCCATATGCAGATTAACAATGAAATGAAATGTTCTAAAAAAATAATTTGTAATTTTCCTGTGGCTTTGGGGAAATAGAAGCTGAATATCTTTTCAATTAATTGCTTTCCACTGAGTGAAATTATATCCTATGCAAATTTGTATTATCCTTTTAATAATCAGTGCAAAATAGCAGTTGATTTAATTTTCAACTAATAGCATTATTTATTCAACCTTAGTGATACTGGGTTAGTCATTGGGAGGTAAAGTTAATTTGTTTGACCAAATAAAATATAATTTTCATACTTGCGTTGGTGAAAAACAGCAATAGGGAGTACTTTTTGGCATACGATATCAAATGTGTCCACTCATGTTTGTCTGATTCGGAGCAACTGGTTTAAAAAAGAAACTTGTTGGCCCAATTCATCTAATTGACTTTTCGTTTTTGTAATGTAAAATGACATACATAGCCCCAAACTACAGGGAAACAAGTGAGTGACAACATTCCAGTGCTGAAGCTGTCAATCTCTGCAGGAAATACTCAGATTGGGGATTTTACCGTTTCAGGTGCAGAGTCGCTGTTCCTCTGCAGAGCTGATTGATAAAACCAAACAGGATCTCTGGTGTAGGTCCAGTTTGAAAGCACAGATCTATTTTTGAACATGCCGCACAATAGCCTTTAAGACTTGTGTAAAAGTGAGAATGTTGATGAGCATGTTTCTGCAGTACATTGTGGGAGGACAACACTTGGCATCAGCATTGTCACAGTAAATTTCTGTCTTCATGACATTTGGAGTCAAAACAACAGCCTGGGAATACATGCCCTTCAAACTGACATGATATGGAGCAGCTCTGTTTTCAGCTAATGGCCTTGTTAGAATTACTGTTCAAGAAAGTTAGTTAATAACCCGAAATTTTAAAAAAAGGACATCAGAGTGTTTCTTGGAGTACGCGGTATTGTCTGTCACTCTTCCTGTTCCTTAGGTTGCCTGTATGCTAGCATTTGTGTCAGTTTCATCAGGAAAGCTGCACAGCCTGACATATTTTTGAAATAATACCCCATTTAATTTCCCTGCATGTCAGGTAATTGCCGTCAAAGCCTCCTGCAATGTTTCATCATCATATTCTGGCCTTTTAATTTACTGATGACTTTATTTCTCTGGATTACTTGGAACAAGGCACCAGAATGAGAATGTGCAATTTGTTTCTCATCATCTTCTCACACATACATGCTCATGGGAGTCTGTGTTAGTTATTATTTAAGCATTGCATATGTCCATAAATATTCAAATGTTCTCCCAATTACAGTGAACGTGCGTCTGTATTTGTTAGTTCAGTCCTGATATGCTTGTAGAAACAGCATATCAGGACTCCACCCACTCATATTGTTGTTCTCCATGAACAGTTGGTGGCACAGTGGTAGACAATGAAATTTGTGAGAGATTTTTTTTTCCTACCTCAGTTGTAGGGATGTTTGTGGGTTTAGAAATCAGCTCATGCTTTGTTAACAAAGTCTTCATTCATTCTGGAAGTCAACAATTTTTCTTTTTAAATATCTTTAATGATTGATATGCAATACAACACATCTTCAAGCACTTCTTAGTTTTGTTTTTCAATTTCTAATAGACCAAATATTGACTGTCACATCTGCTCTGTTAGCCTTTTTAAGACCCGAACCTTTAATCCAGCCATCCAACTGCAGTGTTGCGTTTAAGTTTGTCTCTCAGTGGCAGCCATAATTGTGTTAAAACTTGAAATTACAAGGTGCAGGAACAATTCCTTAACTGCTACACATGTTGAATTATTTTGTGTTGTTTAGAAATATTCTTTATGAATTATACTGCCTTTTGTTTCACAGAGTAAACAGGTTCTTTACTTAAACTTTTTCTAATTAGAAGCTATTTTTATATGAGCCTTTCTGCAATGCACCAGCCTTTGTGAATGCATTGAAGTTCTTTAGGTTTTGTTTTCTAAATAGCATGACTTTCATTTATTTTTTTCTTTACTTGTTTACACAAAAACATTTCTGAGTTAAATACCTAAAACATAATCTTCAATGACATTTTTTGGCAATTGTTATTAAAAAAATTGTAACGGATGATTTTCTTTTTCTTTTTCAAGATATCCAGGATGTTTTAATTAGTAATACATAAATTGAATTAAATTTTAAATTTAAAAGTTGCAAAAAAAAAAAAAGCCTTGATCTTTTGTTGTGACAATAGAAGATACATAATCAAAGAAGTCTTTGTTGAAGGAAAGCTAATATTGAACTTCAACACCATCCTCCGAATAGAAACAGCACCTGATAACAGAAGCTGCAGAAATCACTGATACGACTTCATTAAATAAACCCTTGACCCCAAAGATGCGAGGATGATCTATTTCCCTCAAGTCCCTTTACTTCGCTGGTGTATGGAGATCCCATGCAGAGATTACCACTGCACTATCTCCCTATCTTTAATTTAGGAATGCAGGAGGACTCCTCATGGGTAAGATGGTTATCCACACTCTGTCTGTCTTATTTCTTCATGCATGTTAGCTCCGAGAAAGCCTCCTTTGGGACCACATAACAGGCTTTGTGATAGTACACGAAAATGGTTTTCTTTGTCTTCTCTTTCCCCTGCGACTTCTGGCAGGAGCCATGGAGCCAGAAAATTTCTAAAAATTTCCGTCTTGATGCTTCTGAGAGCTACGATATAAGACACCAGAGGGCTAACTAACCAGTTCACTGACATGAGCAGTACATCTTTGGAATTTGCTTATTTTTGCTTTGTCCTTTGGGACGTTCATGTTTGCGTTTCTGCAGAAGGTTGAACACACAGGGCCAGTGGGAAGCGGCTTCCATATACTTGCATCTCAAGGACTTCTTTGCAGGAATGTTGGTGAAATCAAAGCAGTGATAATCTTCCTACCTCTGCCTTCACAATTATCCCAGTAGATCTGGACTGAAAGTAATTTTTTTCTTCACCTTTCAGTTTATGATTCAAAGCTGAGCAATAAAAGCGGGAACAAAAAATATTTTTTTTTGATACACTTCTAGTTTGACCTACCTGTTTTCTCACTGAATACAGTAATTTGTTAGATTATAAAAGTGTTGAGTGCCTGAAAAAAGGAAGAAGAAAAACAATCCTAGAGGCTTTTATGTGTAGCTAAAACTGATCTGAGGTCTGCCTGTCATGATGGAGCGCTGACGATGATGTCCCGAGAGCTTTCATCTTTGCTCCTTACATTTGCCTTCTAAACACTGAAAGGCTGAGAAAACAGGGCAATTTGTCTGAAAGGAAGCGACTCCGATCGATAGGATTTTCATTACAGTTATGTTTTCATGCTGCAGCAGAGGCAGGGTGTGGAGCTCTGATGAATGAAGCATTAACGTTCACGTCCTCTCTCTCCTTCTTCCTCTCAGTGCTGTCACTGTGATGATGCGGGTGTGCCAGGATGAGTTTGTGTGCTGGATTTTATCCTCCTCTGTGCCATGTTCCCAGTCAACAGCTGTCTATTTTGTCACTGGAGATTTCAGGCGGTGTCCGGGGTTTGCAGTGAGGGAAACATATGAGAAAGCATTGTCTTTCTGAGAGTGGCACTTTATTGAGTTATCCCTCACTAGGTCCACTTTGTGGCGTTGAGCTAAGCAGCTTGCTTGTGGCCTTACAAATGTGCAGCATGGTCCAGCAAGTAGTCAAGTTACTCTGCTGACAATTCTAATGTTTATCTCCATTTTCCACTTTGGAAAAAATGGAAAATGTGTGGAAAATTGAACTACACACCATGTCAACAAATGTCTTGCAGGCTCTGGGTCAGTTTCATTCCCAAGTTTCAAACTGTCATAGTGCTTTTTTATTGACTCCCTGTTGTGTTTTAAACCCATGTAGCTTATTAATCGTTGCATTCCTCTAAACAACCTCCTGCTGGTAGATATTAATAACTATAATCATAGAACCACATGTCCTTACAGCAGACTGAGTAGATTACAGAAGAATATTAATTGTTAAAGTGGGTATGAATGTTCCTTTGGCAAGCAAGCAGATCTGAAGATACAAAACAGACAGCTTGAAAACACCTGCTGGGTACGAAGTGACCAAAACCACAAAGGAACAAAATGGTGTTTTATCGACATGACCATACACCATTTTGCACCACAAAGTTTTAGCTTTGTTTTCTGTGACTTTTTTTTCTGTGATGTTGTAAGGATTAAATGTTTAGCAAACATTTTATTATAAACATGTCACACTCCAGTCCTTGTGGCTTACCTCACAAACACCAGTAATTACAAATTTGTATGGAAAGTCGCTTAAAAAAATATAAAAGCAGTATCGTATACTCACTGCATAGCAAAACAAACTCACTGATTTGTCAAAAATAAACACATTAATTAACAAAACTCTTTAGCTATGTAAAGACAGGACTAAAGTTGATAGTTTTAACACAATCTGCTTCATTGTAAGCATTTTATTAATTTGTTTTTGCTGATTTCCTTTGTGATCAAATCTCAAAATACCTCTATCAAAGCAAAATACAAGTGAAATATTACATATCCTCTTTATTTGACATTTATTGAGTGCTCCTCATTTTTGCTAACCACCTCCACACACACAGAGAGCTATAAACTAACAATTCAGCATGTTTACGTAAAGTTTTGAAATGAGATGAAAAAAGTTTGATCAGTGTTAGATAAATTGGGTCACTGGAATCTTGTCTTATTATAAACTCATTATATTCTTTGGTCTGCAAATAGCAACAGGTTTTAAATTGAGAGACTACACAGAGGATTAGTGTGTCTCACACAGCACATAGGAAAATGCTAATCAGCACCTTTGTACAAACCACAACAGCCCACTCCCTAATGATCCTCCTTATGATACAGCTGTGGCAGGTCAGGCGCATAAACCAGCTCACAGGGTCGTCCAAAACCGAGCTCACTCACACAGAGGGCCTATCGCATTATACCATTTTACAATTACTAAACAAATGGCCAGAGGCTTACAGGTGGGACCGGTTCACTCTCTTGCATGCAGTGATCATCATTCATCACATGTGGAGTGGCAGCCTAATATATTGGTTAGTGTTTGGTTTGTCTGTAATATATGCATATCTCAAAACAAGAGAAAATTGCTCTCAATCTCATTTCTCGGTTAATAGACGACTACACTGGCTGTGTCAGTGTGGCTGTCAGTTCTAGCAGGCAGCAGCTGTGAGGAACTGTCTAGCACAGAGTTTACTCTTTAGTCTTCCTGCTCTTTGGTGCCTTGCATCTGTGCACTACTTGTGCCTTAGCTTTTTTTTTTTCTCTCCCCCTCTCTCTGCAGCTGCATGTGTTTAGCTGTTTTCCCTGTGATTAACGAGCGAGCTTTGAAATTATACTTATTGGACTTGTTCACATAAAAACCGAAGTGGGCTAATTAGGTTGTATTTTCACAAAGAACCAGTAGGCTGACAATTTTACCGCAAAAATACTTGCAAAAGTTATTTCTCTATTTTTATTTCAGAGACAGCGGACTTAATGACTCATCCACTATACTGCCTAGCTAAAACAAATGAGAATGCTAGTCGATCATGATTTAGCAACCATAATGATGCGTGAAAAATACTGTGGGATGTAAAAAATGGAAACTGCAAAAAGCAGGATTAGCTAAACATGTTTTAAATTGGAAGAAGTCGCAAAGACAGTTCTCTCTGTTCTTGTTATTAATTTCAGAAAGTTAATTTTGACCCCACAGAGCTCCATCTACATCACCAATGTGTTACTCAACACTTTGTTTTTCAAAGGTTTTTAAAATATGGTCCATTTTCCCATTTTCGTTGTGCCACTGGAGCAATTAATGGGTTTATTTTTTTTCCATAATTGCATTCAGTAGATGAAATTACAATCAAATTTACTGAAAAATGTCAATTATATCAAACTTTACCAGTTACTTTATGCAAAATAACACTGTTTCATATCTGCTTTGCATTTCAGTGGCATACAAAGATAGGAAAATAATACTCCAGCATTGCTTTGCTAAAAATCTGAATGCTGCAGGTTTTTATAGACATGCTGAACACACATGTGCAACTATAGAATTTATGCAAGTCCTCCTTAAATGTTGCACTACTCACACAATAATAATGTCATTTGATATGAAGTCCAACTGGACTAATAATGTTTCATTCATCTCAGCATGCTGAATGCTCGAAGTGGCTCAGATTGACAGTGATCCGACATAAACTCTGAACAATTTGGCTAAATTTTATTTGGTAAATTTGGGTTAAGGTCAGACAAACACACTCTCAGTATGCAAGCCAGGGACATGTCAAAAGTTACTTACGTTCTTTAAAGACACCACAGGACTGAAAGTTTCAAAAGATGCACTTCACTGTTTTACTTTTAAAGACATATGTAAACTGTAAACAGTGTGAAAGCACTAAAGCCTCAACGGGACCCCTGCGAAGAGTTCAAATGACACATTTGCAAGGTTAATTAGAAAGATAGCTTTTGAAGGCTGGCTGTAAATATTTAGCACTTAATGTCATCATATCATTGAGATTCAGAAAGTCTAAACTTAGAAACTCAGAGTTTTAGTAAAGGAGCATAAAAATGGATGTACTTTCCCTGCAACAATGCCTATTATGGTTTTGCAATTGTGACATTTATTTCTTGCCAAAGGCCAAAGTTTGTTCACACTCATGTGTAAACCATGCTATTCTTGCTTCAGGGGATGTTATGCTGTGACATTCCTTTTTTTTTTTCATGCAGCAGAAGCTGTAACTTACGGTTTTAACTTTAGTGATGTTAGAATAACTTGGCCAATAATAGCTTGTGGAGTAGTGACTACAAGATGTGGGATTTATTGAATGTGTGCTTTATAATGCCAAAATAAATAATGCTCTCAATGTTTTCGTTTTGGTTCTGAAGTGAGTGTCTGCTTGCAACACAATAGATAGTTGTTCACTTATTTTTCTTAGTTACTTAAGATTAATTGGTCTTATTAGCTAAAATGTGCCCATCAATTGACCAGAGTTAGGAAACTTTGAATTTGTCTGATTTTTAATTTTTTTTATTTTATTTTGTAGCTTTATCTTTGATGAGCTTGTTAAAAAGGTTAAAAGGTTATGAGGATACACTCAGAGTACGGCATTGTTGGGTATTGTGGTTCAGGAATTGGACCAAAACACAGACAGGAACTTGAGATGTTAATAGAATTCATCTGTAACAATAGTAATATATAAACTTACAGCTCTCGAGAACAGCACAGGGGAGAAACGAGACATATCACTGACTGAGCCAGTGGGGAACAATGAAACTAGAGGACTATATATACACAGGAGAGGCGGATAATGACATGGACGACAGGTGAGGCAATCAGGTGAAAAGTAACAGCTGTTGCTGGCAGACTGAAGGAAATATAAGAAGGGAAACAACTGAACACTAATGGAGATAAAACTGATATAAACCGGTGAGGAGAACCCTGATTGGTCCATATTTGTATTATATTATCAATAGCATTATGAAACAATCTGGGACATGCCTTGAACATTGGAAAAACTCCTGCACTTAAACTTGAGAAGCTCAGATTTGGAGGATCTAATGCAGGCATGTCATGGCTGACCAATCAGGAAAGCTGTGGGTCTTTCAGCTGATTCTTCTGAATCAGCCAAGAGGAGTTTTATGCCAGAGCTGGAGAAATGAGACCCTAAACAGAATTTCATTGGAGGCTCACCAATCAACCATCACAAAGGGTTTGACCTGCTTTTTATTTTGCTCTGTCTTTATTTTGGTTTTGTATATTACTTTTTTCTCCATTTAATAGACCAAACAGACTCAAGAAGAGGCCAAGTTCAATGTTGCTTTCACATGAAAAGAGAAAAAAATGCCTCACTAATCTATTTATAAATAGATACAACATGCATAGAATATTATGTCAGCAAGCAGGAGTTATTATTGAATTAGCTTAAAATTTTAACTTGGTTAACATAAATGCCGTTAGCAGTCGAAAAGTTTGCTCATACCTCTACTCTGTTTTATGTAATTGTGCATCAGTTGTTTGTTTTTCTGTGCAAAAATGCAACTGGATAACGTTGGATTTGTGTACTTCTTTGTTTGATAAATATTGTTAGTTATTACACAAGCATTTCACTCATAAATCTCCATGGGCTTTCTTACATCATTTGGAAATTTTATGGCTTGATCCAGAAAGAGAATGTTTTTTAAAAAAAAAGATTTTGTCTGGTTGTTTGATGTGCTGGTTAAACTCCAGTTACCCTCTCCTCTTTATATTTTCCTTTCCCAATAACTCAGGCAGCTGTCATCTTCAGAGACTGATCTGAAATGAGGAAGTGTGCTGGGAAAGTGTTGCGATCCACGTTTGTCTTCAGAGAGGAATCCTGCTCTGATGGGCTGCGGTTCATAAGTGATAGACAGTTCGCTTACTGCAATCTTTCATTTCTTTTCTTCATCTGAAGACAGGTGAAGCAGTAAGCTGATGGAAACGCTTTTTTTCATTACCGTCTCATTTTGCAGTTCCTGTGCTGCGCCTCATTGCTGCGAGGACATGAAAAGAACATCTATAAGACCTGAGACATTTAGTTTATATGTTCTTGCACTTTTTGTCCTTTTCCAGACATCATTTATCAAGTAGTTTGATGAATTCTCAACTTTTAGACTTAATGTTTGTGGAACTGTATCTTACACTTTAGCCGATTGAGCATTGATATGCAACCTGAAGGTGATTCAAAGTAGTTTTCCCTGTTCTTCTCTAAACTCACTCCTGCCATAAGCATGATAGATCCTGAGAGCAACATTCACTGGCGGTGGAGGAGATTACGCAGGAGAAGCGTATGCTAACATTTAATCTGGGATGATTTATGGGGTCTGTTTATTGTTTCCATTGAGGTCCGGTTTTCTTATCGGGCTTGATGTGCTAGACAAATTTGGCTGTTGTTTTTTTTTCTGATAAGCAAAACTTCTGCATTTGCTTTTTCACCTCATTCATCAGCGGTTTATTTGGATTTATTGTGGCGAGTCATGTCCTCGGTGGAGGTAAATGGCAATAAAAGGCATAAGCACATCTGTAAGGATCCAAAGCGTAAGTCGCTTCCACAGAGGTTACAGGGTTTGTTTTGCTTTTCCACTGTGATCTTATCACTGGCTGTGGCACTTTTCTCTTTTGACCTTATTTGAATTCTGAGATAAGCATCCCTCTGGCAAAATTGAACCAAATTAGTCTTTTATCTGCTGCGTTTAAAGGGAATGCTTTGTCACTGTGCTTGTCTGCTGAACACAAGCTTGTGCAATGCAGATGTGCTCCATTGCTGGCCTGTCTTATTTGCCCAAATTCGTTTTAGTGGCAGTCGGTGCTTATTAACGTCACCCGAGAGAACTGACCTCCGTCTGAATGCCTTTAATGCTTTATCAGACCTAGCAAAGACCTGCCAAGAAATCTATTTAGAGGGTAAAAGATTCCTACTTACTCCATGCTGTGAAAACAAACGGTTAGATCCGAGTAAAAGGTTTGTATACACCGACATAACACGATCTCGTTCATGCTCATCTGAGGAAATTTGATGAAATATTCAGACTTAAAGTGTGCTGAAATTATAAGTTGATGCTAAGTAGGACTGACTTCAGTGTGTGTTTTTAATAATTGTTTTAGATCCATAAAAGGATGTAGCATAGCAATTATTCACTTATTCAGAATATATTTTGACATTCAATGTCTTAGTGTAAGGGTGGTAATTAGAGTAATTCAGATGAAATAATTATTTGCCCTAAAGAGCTGAAAATATTTTGACATGCTTATGTTGCCACGTAGAATCTTTCCCATTATTTCCTAATCAACATTGATCTTGCTCGTGCATTATTGCCATCTGTTGTCTCTGATGAAACAAAGGCGGATTTCTCCAAATATTAAAATGTTTCGTTGTTTCATTCACTTTATAATGAAATGAATTAATCTGAATTAATTTACCTTGCTGTTGTTTATCTTAAAGAAAAAAAAAGATGTCGTTATTTTCAAGTATTTTGACCTTTTGTCTACACGTTATTATCAATTATGAGCATGTGGGTTTCCGCTTCTGATAAAACTGATGCAAAAGCAAACAGCCATTAAATTACAACAATGCAGCACAATTTTCCACTTAAATACTGAAATTAGCTGCCTGACATGGTAGAAAAGTGTTCCCTTTGTTGTGAGCAGCAGAGAAATGGCCTGCTGGTTCCTGTCACACTTCAGTTTCAGGAAGCCCGGTTGTTTTTATTACTTTTCTCTATTCTCCATTTCTCATTGATTGTTTGGTTTAACTCATTGTTGGGCTCTGATTTTTATAAACACGCCCATAAGATGGCAATAAAGTTAGCTGGTATTTCAGCCTTCAGATAAATTAAGCATTAAATGACATGGTATCATTTCACCCTAAACAGATTAGAGAAATCCAACTTTCAACTTCTCTGCATTTATTTTGTTTAAAAGAAAAATCCTACTTTAAAAAATAAGTGCTTTTAAACAAAATTGCTAGGGCCACACCCTTTAATACTCCAAACAATTTTATTAGATAAATCTGACTCACATTTTTTTTATTTTAGCTTTTACAAGATGCTCTTAACTGGAGCATCTTGTAGCTTTGACTTACTTATAAATGATTTCCTGATTACCTGGGATGTAAATATAACCATTTGTTCTTTCTGGACTCATCATGGTCTCATGCACAGTAGTAGTGGTAAAAAAAAAAACAAAATCCAAAGCTCACTGTTAAGATCTGCACCAGAGAGTGGCATATTGGGGTCACCAAGACTCCAACGCAACCATTAGATGCCATTTCCTGCAAACAAGCAAAAACTGTTTTATGTAAAACCATCACAAGCTTCGGTATGCAGAGTTTGCTATTCTCTGCTGCGAGTTTAGTTGTGCTTCAGTGAGATTAGGCTAAGATTGAGCTGTTTTAGCCATAAGCTTTAAAATGTCAAAGCAACAAAAACTCTTCAAAATGCCAGAGCATATTAAGTACAAATCTTATGCCTCCTGCATAAAACAGAAAATGTTACCATTTGTCTTTCAGCAGGACAGTGATGCAAAGTATAAGGGAAAATCAACATGGAAATGCTTTACTAGAACCAAGGTAAACTCTCTCACATGGGCAGCTCAGTTCTCAGATCAAACTTCTATAGAAACATGTCAGGTGAACTGAAAAGCAAAGTGCTTGAGACAGGACCCACAACTGTGAGTGATTGAGACATTGTTCAAAGAGCACCATATTTTCTGAACTGGAGGCTGCTCCACAATATAAGTCACGTCCATCAAAAAATGCATAATGAAGTGGGAAAAAAAATAATAAGTCGCATTTATTTAGAAACTGTCAAGTGTGAGGGGGACCTCGTCTTTGTTAATGATGTGATCCACTGACATGTTGTGTTCAGTTGCTTTTCAAACTCACACAAACCGTCTTTGGCTTGGAAGTCTGCTGACAGTTTCTGACACACGGACGCCCTTGCTCTATATCAGGGTAGTCAGGAACGACTCCACCAACGAAATACGCTGCAGAGACGGAAGCTGGAAATCCGTCACACTTGACTAAAAGTCACAGGACCAGCTAAAGTATGAAAAAAGTACTTTTTGAACGGGAAGTACAGTAATTACTTCTGTACGTCTCAATCTTTTGTGTGATTGGGGTTGGCTTACAGACATATTTAGGATTTCTTTAAACAGTTTGCGAAATACGTGGGACAGTAAATTAAGTTTTTCATTGGACAACACTGAAGTATTAACAACGGGAGTATGGATAGCTGTGTCACGTGGGATTTCCTTAACCCTCCCGCTGTCGAAGCGTGATGCTCAGGAGGAGCGCAGCAAATGTCATGGTCAGTCCCAGTCCGCAGGGATGCAGGGGTGGGAGGAGGCTGTTTCGTCATTTTCCAAAACCACACACAAAAAAAACTTGCTAAAGCACACATGGGGTCAGAATGACCTTGCTGTAACAAACTTGACCCCATCGGTTAAGACGTCTTTAAAGGGTTAAAATGAGTGTTTCTTAATGTGAAATTTTTTTCCCCCACTGACAAAATGTCTTAAGATTAAAGTGTTCAGTGTACAGTTGTGCTTCTGCAACAAAGCATGAGCTGATTTTAAGGTGTTTTAAAGTGTCTTTAAAAACACATGCGAGTCCTTAGCCTCAAGAGAGATAACCACTTTCTGGCAGGCTTTTCCTTTAACTAGTCACTACTCATTTCTAACAGCTACCTGATGTGACACACAGTAATAATGTATGTTTGGAAGGTGTGTGCTTTTATTGGTTATTTGTACCCAGTATGGTGTAAGACTAAGCTTTTTGCAGCTGCTCTCCTGTAACAGTGATGTTAGACAGGCACGAGGTGAGCAGTCACCTTGCGAGGAGCTTTTTGAGTTATCTGCTACCGAGGCATGGGATGAGCAGATAAAACAATTGTAAAAGGGAAATAATTCTGTTCATAATCAGATTTCTGTACGCAGCCCACTGAGTAAGATTGATGTCTTATCTGCGCTGTGGATTTCAATTCTCTTTGCTGCGCTGCAGATAAACAGATCGGCCTGCCATCTCTGGAGCCTTTTTTAATTGTCTGCGTGCGTTCGTTTGCGTCCCCGTTTGCATGTTTTCTATATCGGCTTCGTTTCTGACAGCGGAGACACCGTGGAGTAAAAGTCACGGTGTCTATAAGCCAGGCTCTTCCGTGACTGTTTTTCATGGCTGTTAAATGCCAGACATGTGCTCTCACATCTCGGCGACTGGCAACAGAGAAGTGGAGCTCAAGCAGAGATCAAAC
This sequence comes from Poecilia mexicana, assembly GCF_051168715.1. Taxonomy (NCBI): domain Eukaryota; kingdom Metazoa; phylum Chordata; class Actinopteri; order Cyprinodontiformes; family Poeciliidae; genus Poecilia; species Poecilia mexicana. The sequence goes on from NW_028263379.1 coordinate 24,264,411, forward strand.
CAGCGTTGTTGCTCCTGTCTTGCTGTGAGAAAGCTTTCTACTTTCTTCTGAGAGTAAGGCTCCATTTAGACTAAGAATACTGAATGTAGGAGCCCATGTTGCAGTTTTTCTTACAGTTGGTTAATTACCATACCAAGCAAGGGAGGATGTGTTTGTGTAAATTATTAGAATACACCCAGAGTCTGTACAGTGAGGAAATGATCTCCTAATTTAGTTTGTCAGTGAACAACAGTGGAGCACGGTATTTCGGTTCACTCAGGTAGGAAGAACTCATTCCTCGTGTGTGGGCCTAACATTTACATGCTAAATTATGTTAATAACCCAACAGACCATGTTACTGTTCTTCCTATCATTTGGTTTGGAGCTTCATGAACACTGAATTTTAGCGTTGCTTCCATAGTCGCCTCCTTATTTGAGACAGCGATATTCATTAGGACTTAGGTTATATGGGGAACCTTGAGGGGAAAGCTCTTCAAATCTTAAAACATGCTGCATAAAGAAGGTGTGAAAGCAGAAGCTTTTGCATAAACCGCTGAAGGTTTTTGCAAAGTTTAACAAATTGCTGCTATTTCTCTCTCCTGCTGACGGAAAAAGTGTTGATAGACAGCTCGTACTTTTCCCCGGAATGAAAGATTTTGTGACTTGTTATCAAGTCAACTGCTTATTCCCGAGGAATGAGCTACGACAGAGCACTAAGTAAGATCTGAGAGAGTCTGCTCCCCCTTCCACATGATCCGCACTTTAAAAACTCATCTTATTATCTCCCAAGATGACAAGGTTACCGCACCTACGGGTGCAGAGCAAGGTGAGTCTGTTAGTTTTTTATCTGTAAGCCAACCAGTCCTAACAGGGAAGTACAGCCGCAGAAGTCTCAACAGACTATGCAAGGAGTAAACAGTCTCTTATGCACAAGTTTTGCAATTCAGCCGAGCTACTTAGATGGGGAAATGACAGAGCGTTGCGGTTTATTAGATGTGTTTAATGGACCAGGAGAAATACTGTGGAATAACAACCTTGGTTACCTCTGGCATTAATATAAAATTTATGAGCAGGATTTAGGCCGATCTCCAGCAAAGCCTTAAGAAGATGTTGCTTTGTCAGTCAGCACACGTTTAGCATAAAACTCTCATAGCCGCCTTGAATCTCCTGTTTACTTACATTGTACTACACATCAACTGTTTTCGACTCAAAACAGGGTTATATTCATGTAAGTTAGCTGGATATATTTTTTTTAATAATATCCACTTTAGATGACAGTTCATTGCACAAACATAATTTGTAAATCTTGGAAATAGAATGAGCACAGTAACATTAACAATTATGCTAATTATTATCATGTTTATGTCCTTAGTCATTTCTTGCACCGCATTAACGTTGGATCTGTTGCCGACTGACTTGTCGGGATTGTAATGTGTTGACTGAGTCTCATCAAAGGTGCCAATAAATTGAGCTGCACCTACAACAGTTACATTTTAATAGAAAGGACCTTTTCACAGGTTATCCGACTGTCATCTGTCTTAATGATTTATGAACCTCGTGAATGAATAAGCAGCATATTTCAATCTGTTTGAGGATCAGGAGAAGGAAGCCGGGTTGCTCTCCTCCCCTCTGCTGCTTCTGATGCGAATGAAAATTATCAAGCAAATGTTGAGATATTCTGTCCTTCTTAAAGTTCACAAAGTCGTGTAATTAAGAAAGGATTTTTCTATATAGACTACAAATAAGATTTGGAAAATAACCTTCATGTGTGCTATGGGTATTTAGATGACTTTTATTGTATTATAATTACAGTGCAAATTCAGAAGATGGTTTATGTTTATGAGAGCTTTTAATGACCTTGTAAGCAAATCTTTTATGCCACTGAAGCTTTTTACAACTATTAGGTGAGTTTCTTACTTGCTCTAGGCCTTCTGGGCTCCAGAGAGCAGATGAGAAATCCTTAAAGTTGTAAAACAACAAAATTATATTCCTGTGGTTCAAACGTTTTTCAGTGAAATGGCAGAAATTTTGTAATTTCTTCTCCAGCCACATGCAACTAACTACTAGTTGCTGTGTGCTATTCAGCTGTGTACAATCTCAGAACAAGTTGCACCCACCAAAGCTCGTTAAAAAAAAGTCAGAGACAGTCCTTTTTTTGTCAGTAGTGAGAAGCAAGCATTGTTAACTAGCAGAGGGATGCAGCCGTGTGATTTTTTTTTTTTGTAAGAACAAATATTTGGAAAAAATATAGTGTCTATCAGTCAAATAAACAGCCCTCGGCAGCCTCGCTCAACAAGCAGAGAATAAGGCTAATTCTCCAAATTATACATATCGTCTTGTTAGGCTTCTAATTTTACTCTTCAAAAAGCACAACAGCATGTTTTGAAATGCTGTTGCTGTGCAATAGATTTACTCGAGTTAAATTTAGCAAAGGCATTTTGCTATATTTTCTTTTGACTCTTAACTACTGTTAACATCTGTTTTTTTTTTTATGCTGGTTTCTTTTAATCACAGTGTTATTTGAGATGACTCTCCGGCTCTCTGGTGTTTGAGCTGAAGTGGAGTTTTATATTAACTTGAGATTAAAGCAAGATTTCAGAACATCCATCACATTAACACAGATTTTTTTTAACAGTGCAAATCAACACTTCTTCTGTTAATCTTCCTACGTCTATCTTTGCATCAAATTAATAGCGGTGATGATAGCAATTTCTTTGCTATCATCAATATTTTAGCACCAGTAATCAGGGTAGTGAGTTTCTCTTTTGAAATAAAAACATCCTGATGAAATTAAAGATTTTTATGAGAGTCTTGAGTCAATACAGTGAGACCATCAAACTGTTGTAATTGAGGATTATCATACCATCAGAATCTCATACGAGGCCATGACTATTCAAAACACACAAACTTTGAACATAACAGCAGCATAAAAAGAAGAAGCTGCGCTGGAGCAGATGTGCTGATGTAACTCCAGGATGTTGTTAAAGGCAGGAATCATTTAATTGTTCTGCAAATACGCCTTAAATGACAATGAAATCCAGCAAAGCGTGTCACATTGAGAGCCATTTACTGCATTGATGCAATATATTCAAGCAGTAAAATAAAAGGAGACTGAATGACTTTGATGTTTAAAAACTTGCATCGCACATAATTTTTTTTATCTTTACCCTATGCGCAACACAAGTTTATACTCATGCAATTCATTTTCTGTTGTAGCTGCAAGCACTTGCAAAGTCTATTTCGTGCCCTGGGCACTTTACTTAAATCAAAACATTGTTAATTTTAATGGCATGTCATATACATTAAAGAACATTCCCTATGCACTAATCAAAATATCATCTTACAGCAGTCACAATTCCTTCCAGATAAATCCACAGTTTTACAAATGTGTTCACATGACTTTAAGAAGCACTTTTCCACCACATGAGAGAAACAGCATCTACATCAGTGCTATAGCACTTCATATATAGTAATATATTGATGTACTGACTCATCATGGCCGACTCAAGCCTCCTGTGGTTATGCAAGATTTTTAAAGGGCAAATCAGAGACGCAGCAGTGAGAATAAGACAGTAAAACCCCACAGTATACACCTCAGGTCTGCGAACTGTGTATTCATTTATTCTGACATTTGTGTATTTACAAGCCCTTTTACTCCTCAGTGGTCACACATTTACCTTCCTACTCAATTTGTCACTGCTGGTTCATATTTTTCCTTGCATGTTACCTGCGCCTTTTGAAACTGAGCTCAACGGGGAGGAAATGCAACGTCGTAAATCAGAGGCATCTCCAGTGCTATGTATATGCCCCAAGTCGGCCTCTGTGCATAAATGTTTACCCAGGTCTAGCATAGCATGGTGGTGCCGCCCCACAGAGACAACTGGGGGGATCAGGACCCTCGGTGGGGTGGCGCCAAGCTGCTGGATCTTGTTCAAGCATTCGTATTGAAAGCTTTTATGAGGTTGAATATGCTTTTACTCACTTTCCAAATGACCTTTCATTCTAATCCCTTTGTTTTTTCTTACTTACTTAGCCTAAAATTAATTAGAAAAAGAGAGGTTATGCACAGTCTCTTTCGTCTATTCATAACCCTGAAAAACAAATCTGTTTTCCGGGGTTATAATTTTTATGACCTGCAACGCCGCAACCCACACTTTGGATGTATTTACTCTCATTACATCTTTTTATTTATTTTATTTTAGTCGTATAAAACATTGCCACCACTATCTCATGGCATTCACCAGCTTCTATAATTTGTTGATATTTAATCAGAGAAATTGCACCCGTTCAGTCAGAGAAAACAAACGGACTAAAACAGGCGTAAAGTTAATTGCTTTAAAATAAAGTCAGGTATTTTAATTAACCTCCCAACAAAGGCAATCGCGTAAGGGTTCAAATAGATACTTGTGAAGAGCAAATCAGCTACTTTAAAACAATTTCAAAGAAATTATTTATTTGCTTTGCAATTTAAAAAAAAAAGACATTCAGTCACATTTCCTGAATAACGGCGCCATTCAATCGGAGCGTCAAGCGAAGATCTTAGAAATGCAGCCGTGATTCACAGGCATCCGCGATAGAGGCGAAGAACCAACCACACAAGAACGCTCTTATTGCACTGAGGAGTTGTTTTCTAAGGCCTTATAATGCACATACTGCAGTTCCAATGTGAGGAAAAAAAGCCCTCATAAATCAAAATTGCTCGTCTATGACTTTTATTCAGGTCATGCATCATAATCCTCTCACAGTTGCACTTACGCCTGCAGTTTCCGTCCTGCAGAGGTCATATTAAAACCTGCTTTATAGTTTTGCGTTGGGATTTATAATTGCTGATTAACAGGTGACTTTTTAAAATCACATCAACATATAACATGCGTTTGGAGAAGGCTCAGCGGCTTAAAAATAAATGTCACCTTATAATATAAATCCCAGTGCTAATTCTGAACTAAAGGTAATCTTATTCATCATTTAATTATTTTTAGATGGGTAATGCGATGCTTGCATTCTCTGATTAATTAATTTGATCAATAAAAGGTTAGAAAAGATCAGCACAAGGTCATCCCAGATCTCCAAAGGCCGAAGCGATGTTATCTCATAATGTTATTTGTCAGTCTACTAATTGAATAATCATTTCCTGCCCGCTGTGAGGTGCTTCCTGTTTCGTCAAAGTGCTGGAGGTTAATTCCTCAAAAAGACCCTCTTGTCCAAACTCACTCTGGGGGATGAATCCAGAGATTCTTCTGATTTAATTTAGATCAACCGATTACAATCAGAGAAGCTTTTAAAGATCCTGCACACTGCGCCGCTTCCAGACATGTTCTGTTTGTCTTTGTGTTCTTGGTCACTCTTTAAAATCACACTGCAAAATTCTAGAAAGACCAAAAAAGGGTTGGTTTTTTTTCCATAAATGTTGCAAAATGACATCAATTCTTAGAAATGATGTGTAATCACAAAGCAGGCATTCATAACCCTTTAACATATTTTTATATTTGCACTGGAACCTCATAATGTTTGGACCTTGAGTTGTTTCTTAGTTTGTCTCTGAGATCAGCCTTGTTTCTGTTTTACTTTATTTCAGTCATCAGTTAGTGGTTCTAGCTTTTTTATTTATTGTGTCTAGTTATTTCTTTTGCTGTAGTTTAACTATGTTCCTCATGTCTACTCATTCTTTAGAGCTAGATTTATTTCCTAGTCCCCTTTGTAATCTCCCTCAGCCTCTATGCTGCTCTTTCTCTCCCTCTCCTCACACCTGCAACCCGTTAACTCATCAGCCCAGGTCTTTTGTTCAACATTCAATCTTTCTTCCGTTACCTCCCCGCTCTTCCCCGTGGTTTCTTCTTGTCTCCTTGCTGATTTTTTCCCCCCCCTGGATTTATGGTTTGCGTTCTGTTCCCTGTGATTTTTTTGTACGTTTTTTTTGTCCATCATTTCCATAAAGTCATCTACAAGCTGCCTTTGTCTCTCTGCATCTGGGCCTGCCATTCACCAACCTGCAACATGACACAAACTTTATTTACTCTTACACTAAACATTATGTTAAAGTGGAAAGAAAATGCCTTTTTTTTAAATTAGGAAAAAAATGCATTTGTGTTCACTCTGTACCTGATAGGACAACATATCTCTGCAATTCCAGATTCAAGTCTTTTGGGGTATGTTGCTACCAGCCTTTCACATGCGTAAACTGAAATTGTTACTGATTTATCTTGGCCTCTTTCAAATTGAGTGGGAAGTGGATTATTCAAGCCCAACTTAAATTTTCTATTGGATTTAGGTCAATAAAGGGTATTTCTTATTTCCTCCTATTCTTTGATTGTATCATTCTAACAAATAAAAGTTGTTCTGATCTAAAACCTTTGTTTGTAATTAACTGTATGTTTTGGGTCTTCTTGGTGGGAGAATTTCTGAGCCACACATTTTAGGTTTAAAAATCATGTAAAATTTTCTTCCACTTTATAATTATAGACTTGTTTGTCTTGTTCTGACACAGAAAATACAGTGGAGCCGCTAAACACGAATGTGTTTGTGTACGAGTTCTTCCAAACGCAATAGCATAGGAATCCCGCAGTTACCTTTTCTTTTCTTGGATTAGGCCTATATAATAATGATAGAATGCAAATATATTTATATCCATCATGTTAAACAGACTGTGTTAGTTGTCTTTGTTAGTTTTGCAGGTGTGGATGGAAGGTTGGAAATCATTTTAATTCTCATTATTTTCATTGGAGGATTGTGTTTTCAAACACAAACTTTCAGCAAATGGAACAAATTAATTTTTTATTCAGAGCCTCTGCTCTATAATAAGGTCATGTTTTCACAATGACCTCTCTAGAAACCTGCTGAAAATGTAACACTAACTAGTTGGCGAGATGGAACTTGGCTCGACTATTTTAAGTGTTTTGGCACTTTGAAGGTTTACAAACTGCATCCATCTTTCTGCACGAATCCCACCGACTTCTGCAGAGACCGAGAAGTCTGAGGAGAGGGGTAAAAATAAATGCATCCGAAGGTAGAATGCTAAGTCCACAGTGGGCACAGAAATCTCTTGACCAAGAGCATATTTGCTTTGTTCATCACATTTACTCTCACACACTAGGACCCAATCCTATCCCTCCCCTCCGCCCTCCAGATGGTTTGTGCGGCGGTTTGCCTGGGTAAATGGGTGCACACACCAGGTGGATTTGCTCTAGCCATCTAATGGAATGTAAATCTGAGAGGTGCACCGACCCAGAGATCGCTTCCTGCATTTAGCCATGCCTTTCACATGGGATCTACTTGAAGGTACATGTCAGATGACACCCAGGCAAAAAGAGAGGAAGGGAGCGATTACCTGCATGCTGAAAAGAACATTCAAGCAGAGAAACTAGAGAAAGGTGAGAGCACAGTCAGGGTCATTTAATTGTATGTTGTGGCGTATTAAAAAAAAAAAAGGCTTCTCTGAACAGCGCTTTCTTTTACTTTCTGCTCAGTGAGGTGAGGTGTAATTGCACAGAAGTAATGCGTATGTGGAAGCAAGCCAGCTTGATGGAAATCAGTCACATCTGCCCCAAGGAGACCTGTACTGATCTTAGCCCTTCTATGCTGCTGAATATATCTCTAGCCACTTCAGTACCCCAGGCTTGTGTCTGTTTATCCTGCAGTGCTGATACCAGAGCACTGGATGGAGGAAGTGCAGAGGCAGAATGGTCGCCCCTCCGATGTTAAAATCTCTTCTCTGAAATGCCCACATTTAAGAAGGTGTATGTGTGGCGCAGAGCACCTAATGCGGCACCGGATGGTGTGCTTCGCCGCGTGGCGTAGCACAGATATTGAGCGGGGTTAGAGGGAGAAGCTGAGCCTGCAAGACGTTTACATGATAAATATTACATCCAAGACACGAATTTTGCATTCCTAAGATGTAGGTGGCACACAGTGTTTTCATAGTGGCATTTCTGTCAGAAAAAATGCTGGAGCTGTTGTGCATCTCCACAACCACACTGACGTTCTGACTATCTCTGAGTAGTCATGAGCTGATGGAGAGACATCCTGTGACATGTCTTTATATGTGTTTGCTTCTTCGGTTGCACATCATTTCAGTGTTTTTTTTTCTCTCTCCCTGCATTTAGCATGCAGACTGCTTACATTTAATGATAAACAGTAAAAGCCATGTTGTGTATGTGAGCTTTAAAGATTAAGCGTGCCACTTATTTGCCTGCAACAGAAGGTGAAAATAAAAATGACGGCACTGAGAGGAGCGCTGTTATGTAATGGTGGAGTTAAAATTGGCTTTACGGGAGTAAAATCAAAGCTTTATATTGAACTGGGTAAACAAGAAAAGGCTATTTTCACACCACTGTCAGTTCAGAGTGAATTCCTCAGCCAGCCATTTGTCTGAAGGCTGAATTTCAAGGATTCAAAGGCTGTTTGGTATGCTTATCCCACAAAACCTCCCATTTGAACTTGGTTTAATTTTCTGTCTCTCTGCATATCTGACAGGATACATAGTCGCATATTTCTTCTCTTCCGTCCTGTTATGTTGATAATCTAGCTACAGACAGCGCTTGTTACTTAAGATATCTTGTAAAATGTCTTCATCTCATTAAATTATTCTAACTTATTAAATGTGAGTCTATTTTTTTTATTCCAAATTTGTTTTATATAAATTTGTGAGAGATTAGTAGTTGTACGTTTTAGCACATCTTTGGTAAAGACTTATTTATTGCCCTTAGTTCAACTTCGGCTCACTAAGATAAGATGTATGTTCAGAGAAAACAATTTGTGCGCTTCACAATAAGACTAATTTGTTAGTTTTATTCCTAATTTAAATTTTATTTCTCCTCGCACATATATCACATCATTACAATGGCGATTTTATTTTGAGTGTAGTGGGAAATGAAGAACTTTTGCACTGATGTTGACATTTGATTTTTAAATATAGGCAAAATCATGATATCTCTTTGAAATACGTCTGTCACAACAAAAGTAAAGTTTTCACATTTTATTTGCACCAATTATCACAATTTTCTGCTGCCACCTACATAAAACTGGCCGATGCAGCAAGCTAACCTGACATGTTTGGTTTTTTCCGCAGAGGTCAAGTTTATGTTCTCGTTTGCAATTCTGTCTCTAGCTGTGGACAGGACATGCATGTTTTCATTTTGACAAGAGCGAAGATTTTTTTGTGTGTGTTTGTGTAGTTATATCTAAATGAAGTAACGAACATCAAAAGGATTTGGTGAAATATTAAATTACAGTGAGGCAACAATAAAGAGAAAGATGTACTTATCACATATGATTAATAATTGCTTAAACTTTAAAGCCTATCCTTACACTGCAGCGTCATACCAATCTTAATGTTTTCAACTTGATTAACATATATAACAAGTTATTTGCTGTTTTTATTTGTCGAGAAAGCTCATTGAAAATAGTCGTCAGTGTCCACACCTTTGACCAACTCAAGCATGTCTAGCTGTAAGAACGGCAGCTTTGTTTTGTCCCCTTTTTTGACATGGTTGATGACATCCTTGTTAATTTAAAGCTTGCAAAGGCTAAAGTAACAGCTCTGACTCATCAAGCTGAATCTTCTAAACCAAAAAAAAAAAAAAAAGGAAGAACAAGATTAAGCAAGCTGTCAGTCTTTTCGGCATGTCAGTTAACTAAAGTTTCTACAAATGACCTTGGCCGTCATCCAGCCTCAGCTGTCCGGTGAAAGCTGGAGCCCTGCCAGCGCTGGGAGCTTGTTGTCCAACCAGAACCCTGCACAGCATTAGGTAGACCTGTCCCAGCGCTCGGTCTGAGGGACAGCAGGCTGCCGACAGCCTATGCTAATGTCCATATGTTCACGATTGCACTGAGGTCTGGATCCCCAGGATACCCAGCAGCTACTCACTCACATGTCATTCAATATCCATCAAAACTTTAACAGGTGCCACTGAGACCGAGACAGCACCCTGCAGGATGTGCCTGTCTGTCCTTTAAGGTGCTTAGATTCACGTTTAGCTTTTTATGTTTGGTGTTGTGTCTTAAATCAGTCTGATTTAGGTGTTTCTCCAGCGGCTGAGGGAGGTATTCTTTGTTTTACTATCAAACTTCAACTCTCCTATTTTTGCTTGCTTACCGTCCGGAACTCATCAAGCCCTCGGTTTTCACTCAGGGTGCTAATTTTAGCAAAGATAATTGCATGAGTGTAGCAGTCTATGTAAAATGCATTCTGAAGACTGGGAGGGAGATTAGATTCAGAGAAAATGCTTCGTGTAATTGGAAGTTTATTTACTGTGCCGTGAAAAAGTATGGTTATGTAAAGCGTGAATGTCAAGTCTCACCGTCTCCTCAGTCATTCTGATCATCTTTTACTCTGCATAAATTTCTGCTGCAGCATATGTTTTGTAATTGTGAATTTCCATGTCATATTGTTGGACTGTATCGCTAAAGAGTGAGAATTGCAGACTCTCAGCTTATTCACACTTTGATGTCAGTTTTGATACAGCTACAAAAGGAACAGCAGCCAATTCTTGTTGTTGGATAGATTGCTATTTGGCTAATTTTAGAGCTATTATGATCGGATACATTTCAGTGTTGCATGTTTCATTTTATTTAATTGAATGCTTCCCTGTGATTGCTAGCTTGGTTTGATGCAGAATTTATGACTACGTTTTAACTAAGAAACATGAAAGTGCTTTGCGGTTGTATGGAGTGATGGGTTTTATGAGAAAGCTTTGATAAAGTATTCACACCTCAAAGTTTTTCACATTACAGTCACTAAATTCAGTGTGGCTTTAGGTGTTAGACCAAGAGGAAGCAGGGCATGAATATGGAAACGGTGGATGGATAATGGTGGATGCAAATTTGTTGTATTTTAAACCTACTTTACCCCGATCTCCCTAAATAAAATCCAGTGCCTTCACAAATCCCGTTAGTAGTAAACAAGGTCCACCTGTTTAGGGTTAGGTTATAAAGTAGAGGAACATTTGTTCTGTGGAGGCTTGTTGGACAACAACAGTGAACAAATGTTAGATTGATGAAGGACAAAGTTGAGGAGCGGCTTAAGGCAGGGTTATAAATGACGATAGAGCAGAGTTAAATACGTCACTCACACACAGAAACAACATGGAACAGCTGCAAATAAACCAAGACATGGCTGTCTGTAAGGAGAGTGTTAACCAGAGAGGTATCCAGGAGGTGCATGGTAACTCTGACTGAGCTGCAAAGTGCCAGAGCTCAGGTGAGAGGAGCTGCTGATGAGGCAAATGCTAGCTCTGCACACCACAAACCTAATACTTTTGAAAGAAAACCTTAATAAGACAAGGTTCACAAGAAGCAATGTAGGAGAAACGGGAAATGTTTGGAGGAAGCTCTTTATATGGAGCTAATATTTAGCCTAAATGCAAAATGCTCTCTAAAAAAAGAGCATTTGGTGGTGGAAAACTAAAAACAACTCAACACCTATAGTATACCGTAAACCATGGTGGTGGCAGGATCATGCTGTGCGGTTCATTTTCTTAAGGTGGAGCAAAGAAGCTGGTCAGTTTATAAGAAGTTGGATAGACCTAAGTAAGGGGTAGTCCTATTAGAAACTATAAAGACTTAAAACTGGGGAGGAGGTTCATGTTCGATTAAGATAAAAACCCTAAGCACAGCCTGAGTAACAATTAATAATTGAGATCAAAACCTAGCTATATGTTAGGATGGTCTAGTCAAAGGCCAGATCTAAAACATACTGCAGAAAGTGCTCCAGCAATGTGTTTACCTTAAGGTGTTCCATATGAATGCACACCCCACTATTCAGATTGTTTGGAAGGAAATTTTAAAACCATATTTTAAACTCGTTCTAAATCACAGTTATTCTACTATTGCCCTATCATATTAAGCAGCCATAAAACCTAATCAGTTATCATTACAGTTGCAATGGTGAGCTTCTTCCACTTGGGTTTGTGTGTGTTGCAAACTCTCATTTGTGCGTCCTGCCATGGGTTGGGTGTTAGCGAATCGTCCTCCAGGGGAAGGTTTTCATTTCTTGGGAAAAGAGCCACATTCCTCTTCTCACATTATGGCTTCTCTCTACATATTACTCCCACTGGCCTAATCATCTTAGGTTTGCACATTCAAACAGCTTCACAGTGTTGCTCCCTGCACTTAAATACAAACCATGAATAGACTTTTTTTCCCTCACAGATTAAGCGTATTCCTCCTACTCTGTGCTCAGTTGTAAACCCGCTTCCAGAAAGTTCAAAACCAAACCCATGCAAGCATCCTTCCGCGGGTGATAAATGCCCGTCTTTGATCTCCATCTTTTTAACCCTTGAAGCTGACCACTTACTGTTTTTCTTGCGTTGGTGGCCAGATGGTTGAAAACTGAACCTTGGCAGATTCATCCTCGGCAAGAGCAGAAAATTCATGATGCTTCCTGACAGATTTAATGGACGTCCTCTGATTCTGAGGCCAGATGTTTTACCACATGAGGGCTTCAGCTGGAACAGAAGGCTTTCACTAATAGAATTAAGTGTGCAGCCAAAAAAAGAGTTTTCTGAGTAACTCTTTTGAACATTTGTGTTTAATTAACTTTTGGGCCTTAATAATCCATTGCATGCCACTCGATCCATGTGAAGCAAGCAATAGTTATGCCCTTCATGTGCAAAGCACTTAAAAGAGTGTCATGCTCGTTGGTGCGTCAGCTTCTGAGAACAGAGATGCACAGATTAGAGGTTTGTGGCTAATTTCCTGTCGATGTCAGTTTTGGAATTTTCCAATTTCTCGTTGAAAAGAGTATTTAACAGCATTTAAAATATTTATCTCTCTCTCTTCCTGCTCTGAGCGGTCATTATTGGTCATTGATTATTCTTAGGAGCAGTGGCAGATGGACAGTGACGGTTTGAGACGAGACACAGCAAAATAGAAGAGGGTAAGTTAGGATGTTACATAGATATTGTCAACATTATATGTGCCAAAAAACAGAGAAAAAAGATAGAGCAGCTTTGTTGGAAGACATTTCTGAAGTTTTCTCTGTGTCTGTCGATACCTTCAGCAGATCGACAGAAGATTCCTAAGGTCGACAGGAATCAGCTTCTTATGTTAGACAGCTTCTGTTAGAAGCTAGAAAAAGTTGAGTAGGAAATGGTTTAAAGTGTATAAGTGTATAAGTGTACAAAATGGTAAAGGAGCAAAATAATCAACGCCTGCAGATATCGAGATCGCTGCTGCAGCATCCAGACACAACATACCAACTTAAAACGTTCAGTTTCTCTTTGTTTGGCTTCTCTGAAAACGGCTAACTTCGAGTTTTCTCCCTGCTGAAACAACTTCCTCACTGAACAGTGTTGATAACACGACCTGTTTGGTCGAGCCTGGATGGGCACCCTCTAATCTCACAACTTCCTGGTCACTGATTTTCTCGCTCATCTCCATCAGAGAATATGCTTTTTATCCAAGTGCCATCTAGTAAAAATAAATTGATCTCTTGTCTTTGCATATTAAACATTCACCAATAGTGGCATATTCCTATTTCTTGAGTTTAAAAAAGTCTCACCAGGGTTCTAAATATTTATTGACGGTATCTTCCTAACTTCCATTGAGTCCACAAAGTCTGTTATCAGGCTCGGTTGTCTTTAAAATAAGAGTTTGTCTCCTTATTTTCTGACTGCATTAGAAGCTCCGACTGGCAGCGCGTCTCGAACTGTGAGCTGAATCAATACAGGAGGCAGCGAGCTGTCAGTCAAAAGACAATATCGCTTGTGATGCATTAGTTTGTGTCAGCTTCTTTATTGGTTATCAGCATCATATTGACAAATCACATCTGAAAAGACAATAGGGAATGTCAAATCAAAGACGCTTTCTTTTCACAAACGGCCTCTGGTGAGCGCGCAGGGTGGGTTCCTCATCAGGTAGAAATGTTACTGCAGTAACAATATAATAAAGGCAGCGACTGCAGAGCATCCCCTCCCCCCCCCCTCTTTTTATTTCTAATAAATTGTAATTTCAATATTTAATAGGCATCTCTGGAATCCTTTGGCTGCAGATGTGCGCCGCACAGGACAAAGCTCGATAGTCTGCTGTATAATGAGCAGATTCCTGGCCTTCCTAATTGCTTACAGGGCCTGTGCATGGCTCATCAGCGAGAAGCCTAATTGGCCATCACTACCCAGGCAAGCATGAGGCTAAGGCTAGCTCTGTTTCTTCCTGCTCGCTTTCACCAAGATGCTTGCAGCATAAGTAAGCAGCTTCCATTCATTCTGCACTACTGCCACTAATGAACACTGTTTAGCCCGGAGGTCTTGATCATCGTGTCGCACTCCATCTTGGTCCTATGTTTGCAAGCGCAGCTTGCTGGTGTTGTTCCAGTGTTTGGTCTTTTCGCTTACTGTTAAGTATCAATGTAATGAAGTGCTTCCTGGTTGTGTATTGAGGTCTCTAAATGCAACGCCGACTCGTGGGGAGATAAGTATCTTCAGCTGCTGGCAATCAATTTATTTGCCCTCTGATGTTGAATATGTGTGTGGAGTGAATCCGAAAAGACGTGGAAACATGGGAAAAGGAAGGAAACTTGAGATGGCTGTGTATGTCCCTGCTTTAATTAAGAAGTGGGCCTTCGAGGGGAACTACACAACTCTGCATGGATCATTACACTACCCTTAATAATACAATCAAACAAGTATGGAGCTCATTCCAGTAGACACTATTTAATTTTAAGACATTCACAAAAGGAATGTAATGATATTCTTGCACTTTTACACTTGAGCGGTTTTACATTATTTTCGTTTCACTGTTCCTGGTGTGATTGGAGAGCTGATGGAGCCAATCAATGGATAGGTTCTCCAAACCCTGAACAAAACAGAAAAAAAGCCACACGTAATGCACTATTGATTGGTGCTTAAATCAGCTTGATAACAGCTTTGTCAAATCAGCTCTTTTAACAATCAGATTAGAGCTTTTAGCACAATCGATCAGGAAGGGATTTCAAATCTACCAGATGACAGTGAAAGAGAAGCACAAAGCTTAAGCCTCACCACTGATGAAAAAGATCTGCAATTGCTGTCCTCAAGGCACTACAACAGGTTCAGACCATGGTTAAAATCTATTCAGTTTGGTTTGTTTATACTCACACTGGCCACGATTAGGTGCAACTTGCCTTGCTAACCTTTTTTGACTTCAGAACAGCTTTAATTCTTCTCCACATCTGTGATGCCAATCACCCATTCCACCGCTTCCCAAAGGTGCTCTTTTAGAGTCAGATCTAGTAGCTGAAACCAGTCTGAGTAGATATGAGCTTTGTGACATCACGGCACATTATCCTGCTGGAAGTAGTCATCAGAAAGTGGGTAGAGTGTGGCCATAAAGGAGTGGACATGGTCATTGACAATCCTCAGGTGGGCTGTGGCATTTTAAATAACACTTAATTGCACAAAAGGGTCTAAAGTGTGCCACTAAAATCTCCTTCCCACCATTATGCCACCTCCAGCAGCAGCAGCAGCAGCATGAACAGCTTATTTAAAGCATTGAGTTGCTGTTATGTGATTGGCTGATTTACTATTTGTGCTGGCAAGCAATTGAACACAGTAACTGTTTGGCACCAATTCAGAGCAAGTGCCTCCTCAAGGCACTTTACAACTTCTGTGTAAAAATAGAATCAAATAAAACCAATAAAGTTCAGTTATATAGATAGACTTGAATTCAGTTACTCTTGCACATTGTTGTTTGACCCTGGTTCTGATACAAAACAGTTTCCTGAAACCCAAGAAATAAAATCTTGCCATTACAGTTTGACAGTAGCTGCTGTCATGAACTTCTAGTAACCTCTAGTTAATGCATCAAGCAGATGTTGCAGATGACGGAGGATGTGCAGCAGAGATCAGCTTCAGCGCATGTCACCCAGAAGATATTACTGTACCAAACGTCGTTATTGAATAAGAATTAATGTCACGCGGTGTGACATCCAGCAGAAAACAAACGCCACCTCCTGAACAGTAGAAACCTCAGCAGTGGCTCCACTATTGCAAAATAAAACACTCCTTTGTGGTTTGCAGCATTAATACCTAAACGCTAGGTGTTAGGCTGAGGCATCAATTATTTCATGAGGGTGGGCTTGCATGAATTTAAAATGGCTTTAGCTCATCAGTAAGAGAGTTGCAGGATGAAGGTATTGAATGGTAATTGCTGGTATTCTCAATATTTGATGTTGAAAGGTACTCTCCCGAGTCATAACTCTGGTTGCCAAGTCAGCGAGCGGCGACTGTGAGACTGTGCTAGCTTCTCTCTTGGGCTTTTTAATTGGCTTTGTTATTGCAGACCTGTGTCGGGTGAAGACAGCAAAAAAAAAAAAAAAAGAAGCCAGGCTTTTGGTGCCGAAGATACAAAGCTTTTTGACTGTAACCCCTCCCCCCCACTGCTATTTCTTTCCAGGGACACACTATTCACAGCTGCTCTCTATGGAGAAGGTGACCTGGCTTTGGATCCCTGTGAGGTTTTTCCCAAAGGGGCCCACCCACACACGCTCTCTGCCCCCCACCCCCATCTCTCTCTCTTCTTTTTGCTGTGGTTATTTTCTTCACCATAATGGAGTTTTCTGTTCCCTCCCTTTATCCCTGCATCCCTTCGATTGGCTCAGCGGGGAGTTGCTAATTCGCTCCACTCTGCAAATTTCCACACTTTTTTCCGGCACAGGAGGCCAACATCTCTTTGGTGGCGTCACGAGCCAACCCTCCATCTTACACATACGCATGTTCGGCTCATTTTTCCACACTGACTCAACCCTGCAATCACTGGGCTTTTAGCAAAACAGAGGTGGCAAAACAGAAGGAGCACACTTACTAAGGCATAAGAATAAAGATGTATTAGCAGCCAACTTGGAACAAATATATAAAGTCCTCCACATTTTTCACCCTGAATGAGCTTTAAAGTAAATTCATCTTTTTTTACAAGAAATAGTCATATTTTTAAAGTATCTATCTGTTTATCTTCAAAATGTCCTGAAAAAACTGTCAGAAAGCACAGGAGGAGGGTGGGTATTAAAATATTTTTGATTTTAAATACAAAATCCAGTGGCTTCAGTCAGAAAACTGAAAATGGATTTGACCAGAAGAAGCTCATTTTTTGTTGCAATACATAAACTTGCACCTTTAATTTAATCATCCTCATGCAGTGTGTAAAAATCCTATTAGGAAATAGTTATTTGATGTAAAGTTACTAGTATTGGATTTTTTTATTTACTTATTGTGCCAAGATTCACTCAGGATGAACATATGGAAAATAACCTCATGCCTCCCCATCAAACATAGTAAAACATCTGTACAGTTGTGTGCCTTTGAGAAAACAAACTAATAAGTTCTATTACTGGTAAGTGTCCTCTTTGACATACCAGGGCACTTGAAATAAAAAAGGAAGTGAAACTGAATCAAGCATTAGTTGAACAAACTACCGACTGCGTGAGGGTTTATAAGTTAGACAATTTATAAATTTGTAGTAAAAAAAAATCTTTCTTAATATGGGTTTAGTGTTTTCCTCCGAATAAATGTACTTCAATTAATTAATTAATATCATAACACCATACACTGAAGCAAGGTTCCCAGTGAAAAACCAGGCCTATCACTGAGCATCACGGCTCCCCACTACACTCAGCAAGAAATATTTCCCAAATGCACCTCCTCTACTTCATCTGCATTGTTTTTGCCTATATGTGTAAGACGAAGGATTTAGTTTTAACAGATAAATCTGTAATGAATAAAACTAAAGGTTGCAAGTCTCTATATTTTCTCTATAGTTTTATTATATATATATATATATATATATATATATATATATATATATATATATATATATATATAGAGGTATTCTTAGATTATGCTACTGCAGTAAAGATTTTATTAATCCCAGATTATCTATACATTTGTTATAACGGTGCCAATGAATGTGGAGAGATATGAATGTCTTTTGTGTTAGCTGGTAAGGCGTTTAAGGTTAAAGGAAGAAACAGCAGTTTATCATAGCAGGACAACGAAATGACATGTTGCATCAGCTTCTTAATGCGTTTCCTTATTCATTTCCTATTACAATATAATATTATTTACATCTAAGACACTTTGATTTCCTGCTTGCGTCTCCGAGCTTCTGTCCAAATTACAACTACGTCATATGTCGGCTTAAAGAAAAAGAAAAGGAAAACATGAGTTTCTTTTCTAATATAGCTCTACATCTACATGGACTTCTGAGAAGCTTTCAAGCAGACAGTAATGTACATGTGACTTGATTATGCAGCATTAGTGTATTTATTACGAGGAAACAGCTTTTGAGCTGTCACTGCTAAGGCTGTCTCGTTCCCTTTAAACACTTTTGGAGTCCATTTGTGGAATTAAAGTTGCAAATGAACGCTCCTAGAACAGACTAAGAGTGGGCTGTCGGGTAATCATTTCACCCAATGTTAATGCTTCATGTTGCAAGTATTGCAGTAGCTTGGACTTTTGATTTTGGCTGTGCTTTGCAAAATTATACAGTTCATAAACAGAACAGTAGTGTCCTTTTTTTTCTCTCTCTAAATGAAGTCTTGGTTTTGTGTGCATTTTTTCTGCAGGCTTGAAATAAGAATATATTGTGTTAATTAGTGTCTGTAGAGGTGCCGGCTTTAAAATCCTGATGAAGTCTGGAGGTTTAGCTCTTGTTTCATTCTTTATGTTTAACAAAACTAATCAGCTCCTTGCTGTGCCTCAGTTCATCTACATATAGAGCCTGCGTAGGCCATCAATCCTCTTACGCAACTCTTGACACACACACACACACACACAGGCAGACACACACATACACAAAAAAGTAAAATGTCAAACTATCCCACAATCCTGAAGTAAATGAGATGAATAAAAGATTTTGGCTCTGCTGAGAAAAACGGAAAGAAAAGACTCAGATTACTGAGGTTGCAAGTCACAAGTGGTATAAGCTGTAATTACTGTAAACGCTCGTGACAATAAACTGGGAGTAATTGGCACAGGGCGTATGGATGCAAATAGATGTCATGCATTGATATCCTGCTTCTGGTGAATGCTGCTGATGTGCATCAACGGTCCCATCTGCAGAGGCTGAATGCAGCTAGATTTTGACTGAAAGGCATAGCTGAATGTTTAGCTTCTCAGCTGTGTTGGTCTCTTGTTGCTGCCTGGTAAGAATAAGGATCTATTTAACAACGAGTTGGTTGTCTAAGTGAGCAAGCAAGCAGGGGAAATTAGGAGGAGTGGACACATGCCAGGGACATTTAGAAAAGTTGTTGTAGTGATATTTTTTTGTTTTTTTTAATGTTTAGGTTGAAACCTGTATAGCACAGAATTACTTATCATTTTTAAGTACATCTCAGTTTTCTTCTTATTTTTTCATTTCATAAGTGACTGATACACTCTGTGTATATAATTTCAAGCAAATCCTTTTGTAATTAGGTTCCTCTGAAAACGTTCCCTTTTTGTGCTCCGGGCCTCTGCTGTGGCTTCCTGCTGCCACACCGGCGAAACAAACCACAAAGGTGAAAGTGATAATCCGAAAAGGCACTCAGTGAGGCCAGGAGCTTGATCATGTTTCAGCTAGGACACATTCATTACAAATGCAACATAAGCATTCATTAATGAGCTGGAAAATGGCAAGTAATCAAATTTCTGCAACATATGGGAAGAGGAGCCGAGGAACGACAGTTAAGAAAAGGGGAGGCGGGGTGGACCAGTTTAAACCCTCGGAGCCTCCGTCTCGCGGAAATCGTGACCTCACATTAGCACGTCCTTGTTCCTTTTTTCCGTGTTTGCAAGACAGGATGGGCTCGTCCGTTATGGGTGTACACAACTGGACGGGCAACAATAGGCGTGCTGAAAAGCTTTTCAGATTCACATGAAAAATTCCTTTAAATTTCTGGGGCAGCGCTCCTGTTCCTACGCAGCTATCTCATCCAGAGAAAAGCCTTTATGCCCACTCTATTGTAGAAGTGCGATATTTAGAGCAAAGCGGTCCAAAAATCAATATCCACTATCAGCAGAAGAATGACATGTCTTTACTAAATATGGCGGATGGAGCGGGGAAAGATTACAAGTCGAAGCAAGTTGTTCTGTTAAGAGGGCTAATCGATGTTCCCCTGCAAAGGATTTTGTGTCTTCAGACACCAACATTGTGCTATGTGTGGTTAAACTTGCAAGTTGGTGTTTCTTTGTGGCAACTTCTTAAACTGGATATGTTAAGTAAGTTTATTCCAATACATTTGATTTAAAATGTAACCAAGATATATTTCAGGAATAGTTTTGGTAGACTGTATTAAGGCTTTATATAATTGGAGAAATCCAACACCTGCTTACATTATTGGCAACCCTAATAAAGATGAATAAATGTATCTTTAATGCACCACCATGCACTGGGTGCAGAATTGTTAAGTCTTATTTTTGATCATAATTCTTATTAATTACCAATTACAGTGCTCTCAGCTAATCTAAAACATTAAAGGGGGGATTATGTAAATTTGATATCGATACGTGCACAAATATTAGGCAACTATTTTTGTGCAACTACATTTTCCAATCTCACATTCTTTCTTTATGTTTTGTATGTATGAGTGGGAATTATAAAAAACAGCAAATAAGTGAGCAATTTTGCTAAAAATCATTGTTTTTCTGAAAGATGCAGACTTGTTCCTGTTCCACTGCTTGAAGAAAGTATTTTCTAAAACCTGGCAGTAGCTTTGAGAGTTGATTTTAAGTCCGTCTTCAGCTTGAAAAGGTCCAACCAGCTCATCTTTAATAATACCAGCCCATACTAGTACCCCACCTCCACCTTGCTGACATCTGACTTGAAGTGGAGCTCTGTGCGTGTTACTCATGCAGCCCAGGGCTCATCCATATGGCGTCACTCTCATTTCATCAGTCCATAAAAACCTCTAAAAAAATCTGTCTTGCCTTCTTGCCCCAGTTTAGATGCTTTTCTGCTTGTTCAGAGGTGACCGGGTTTCAGCCTTCCTTGCCTTGGCCGTGTCTCTGAGCTCCGAACATCTTGCACTAATAGGTCCTCCAGGGAGGTTACAGGTATGGGATATGACAGAGCTGGAAGATAAGGGGTTAACGGTACCTTCACGCTTGATTCTCCTCAAATCCTTGGCAGTTCATTTGCATCTTCTTTTTCTCAACACATTTCTTGTGACCCTGTTGACTATTTGCAACAAAATGGCTCTGTGATCACACCCCAATATCTTAGCAATTTAAAGAGTGATGCATCCCTCTGACTTTTCAGAGGTAGTTAAATCTTTTTTTTTTTTTTTTTTTTTTTTTGGCCCATTTTAAAACTACCTAATAATTATGCATACTGCTTTGATACAGGGTGTTGACCTCCTTGGGCCACACCTTTCCTCATAGTACAGATACACATCAGTTTTTAAGCAACATGAACTGCAGCAGCCAGGACTGTATAAAGACCCAAATCTTTCTTTCCACCACACAGTTATGAGAAAAATTAACATCTCATTGTCAGATTATACAACAAAAATGTTTTCCACACATTGTTCTCATAGGCTGCAATATAGTAACATACCGTGTTTCCCCGAAAGTAAGACAGTGTCTTACTTTCTTTTTATCCCCAAAAGCCCCACTATGTCTTACTTTTGGGGTATGTCTTATATTGGAAAAAAATTGTCAAATTTTTTGTTTTAACCATAAAATTAACGGCAGTGACAAGTGCAGGGGACGGCGCGGTGACGTATGGAGAGGGGGACGGTGCGGACGTGGGCAGGAGGCGGCGCGCAGCTAGATGAGAGGTGTTTCCCCGAAAAGTAAGACATATGTCTTACTTTCGGGGTACGGCTTATATTAGCCGACCCCCCTGAAACCCCCGATACGTCTTACAATCGGGGGTGTCTTACTATCGGGGAAACACGGTAGTTCTGTTTGTGAACTATGTTACGCAGTATATGAGTTACAAGCAGGGAAAATTGGCCTTGTGATTGTGATGGTCAGATGATCTCCAAACTGTAGCTCATATGTGCAATAGTGAGTATTTATGGTCTGATCTAACAGATGAGCTACTGTAGCTCATATTGCTCAAGAAGTGTTTGCTGGTTCTAGTAGAAGATGTTAAAATACACAGTAGATCACTTTTTGTTGCATAAAGGGTTTGTAGCTCCCGGTGAGTCAAATTGCCCATGCTGACCCAAATCCACAACTGGAAGCACCAACAATGGCCATGTGTGCATCAAAACTGGACCATGGAGCAATGAAAGCACCTATCTTTCAATGATAAGAGCTGCACTGTTTGTGTGCAGTTGCTACCTTGCACCATGATGCAATGTCTGAAAGCGACTCGTTTGAATATGCAGTGTGTTGATCGAGGCAAAGTTTTTCTGGGAAACCGTGAGTCCTGGCATTCAGATGGATATTACTTTGACACATATAACCCACATTAGCGTTGTTGCAGACCATGAACACCCGTTCATAGAAACAGGATTCCGTGACGACTGTGGTGCTTTCAGCAGAAAAATGCTTCCTGCTACGAATCAGAGATTCAGGAATACTTCCAGTGCAAGTCTGAGTTGCTGACCTGGCCTCCAATTTCCAGATTTCAATCCAAATTTGTACCTGTAGGTTGAGTTTGACAAACTAGTTTGAACAGTAGAGGCCCCTCCTTAGACCTGACAGAAGTTAACATCTTGCTAGCAATTACACCTCTGCCATTACAAAAGGAAGACAAACACACTATGAGGCAGCTGGTCTTAATGTTACATCTGATTGGTGTGTATAATCTTATTATTTTTAGATTGTTCAACTTTTCCACAGCCCATAAACAAAGACAAGGTCAAATTTATTGAAACTAAATCTTATTTCGAAATGTTTACAGTCTCAGTTGGTCAATTCAGCGTGACCAACGTAATATTTCATTTTATTTGAGTTTTTCATCCACATCCTAAAAGTAAATAGGTGTGCACCTCCCAGCTGGACCGTGTCTACATTTCTACTCAAAATCCCAGAAGAACATCTGGATGGCATCGGGGTACGGATGTGATCTGCGACCTTGTGCATGCTGACGCATTGATGTCTGCCCTACTTTTTTCAGCGAAACAGTGGCAACAACAGAGTCAGACTTAGCTTTTTGCAAAACAACTCAGGATGATAACAAAGACTCTGGATCTTTAGGAAATATTCACTTTTAACATCATGGCATTAGAATACTATTTTCATTTTTCTTAATGCTGCATAGAGTCAGCGCGGCCACTCCAGCCGGCAGTAATTACGTCTGTTGGGAAGGTTAGTATGCAGATCATGTGAAGACTTATTGTATTCTTATGCAGAGAAGCACATTAGACAACCTTTGCCTTTCCCTTGGAAACCCCTGATACGCTTGTTTTGTTGTTAAATTCATGTCAGTGTTTTTGTTTTCTCATTCCTTTTTTCCAAGTTGAGACTATTTACACTCAATAATATTCTGTTTTTCGAATGATTTGTGCAGCTCAGAAGGCCTCGAAGTCCCGAGGCGTCACTGCTGCCTCCTACATTGGACACTTGTGGGCATATCAAGCATTTTCTCAGTCTAATTTAGATTTATTCCTGCTTCAGATTTTCTGCTGTTACGGCTGCTTAACAATTTAGGGCTGTGATTTATCCTCAAGACATACCACTGTTAGGATATTTAGGCTGATTAAATGTTCTGTATGAATCAGTTGGTGAACAGTCTGAATAAAGACTCTTTTTGACACTAATCAGTAATGAAATAATTGCTCATATTTAGCCATAAAAAAAACAAGATCACAGTTCTTAGTCTTGACTTTGTTCTGTCATTTTCCCCCTTTCATATACATGGTATTATTGTACAGAGAAAGTGGAGCAGAGGAGGCTCTCTTTTGAAGAACTAATTATCTTTTTCTCTGACACCACAATCATTGTTCTTAATAAGCTTTAGTGTGCCAAGGAGCTTGTTGGCTGTTATGGTGTGCCTAAAGTAAACATTGACAAATCTTTTTCATCTTCTGTTGGGGCCATTAGTAAGTATGAATTATTTTGTGGTGTAAAACAGTCCTAAAGTAGGTGCAGTCGACTTTGTTAGGATTTCATCACACATTCACATAAATGACCTATCTTTATAGGTTAGCCAAATGTGGAAAAAGGAATTACTTTTGTCCTACTTTTAGTTCTCCTGCAAGAATAATCTCCAAAGTCTTTGACGAACATGTCTATAAATGTCTCGCTTGATGAGAGTTGAGCCAGCACCTCAGCTCCAGAAGCTGACGTCAGTCACTGTCGAACACTGACCATTACTTTGATGCCGTTTCCCACAACCTTTCCGAGCTCATCGATTCCAGTTTTTGTTTTTTTTTTTCTTTTTCCTGACGTGCTTCCCACACGTCTGCCTTATCCCCGCCAGGAGCAATCCCATCATTTCACGTGCAACACTTCACACCTCTTAATAGAAAATTAAATGTCAGCGAGGCAATGCGGCTGCACTGAAACGGAGGTACGCCGTTGTTACTTTTGTCGCTTTTATGCTGCGGTCGCTTGTTTAGCTTTTTACAGGTTCTAAATGATGACAGTATTAAAGATTGCATCAAAGTGCATGATTTATCTGAAGCTATGCCGGCTTCTATTTTATCTGCAGCATTGACTTTTTAAGCAATGAAAGATTGTAACATGAAAGCGCAGTCCCTCTGAGTGATCGCACCAATACAAAGATGCTCTTAGTTCTGGCCTGTCGATACCTCTGCGCTGAAAGATAAGTTCCCCGTCTGCTCTGTGCAGCTCTGCTCTCTGGGCGGTGAGGCTGTTTCAGGACCCAGTCTGTGTGAGTAATACTGCTCGCTGCCTCCCATTGCAGTCGATTACTTATCTATTGATTGAAACCAGCGTTGTGCAGATGGATGCCTCTGGAGTGTGACAAGTGCTTTAACAATCCCGGAATCTAATGCTCCTTAATGTCACTTAGGGTCCTTGTTAAATAATGTCCCTTCTCTAAGTCACAAGGATTCACTCACGGTCAATCCCAGCAGCAGGAAAAAGGAATCCATCTCGATTCGTCTTCTACCAAAAAGATCCACGGCTGCAATTACACGTGGGGACTCCTTGCAGCAGCTGGTGAGAAGTAATAAATACCATTAGGGACTGTGAAAATCCTTTAAATGCACGTTGGTCATCTTCCTTCTGCCTGACAGTAAGAGCGATGAATTCTTGACCGTCACTGGAAGCAGCTTGTGAGCCGTAGTGCCTGGTTTCTGCTGCTTTTCAGTTTTGATTAGGCTGCTCGGAAGACGCGGTCACAAATGCACTCAGATTTTTTGCACTCACAAGACATGGGCTTTGTTGTGAGTGTACAGAAGTCTTCCAAAAGAGATCCCACAGAAAGGGTCGGATTGCGGCTTTTTTGTGCATGTTTGAGGCCTAGAATAGCAAGCATTGCCCCACAGATGTTGCTGCTTTCTCATCAGCAGTCTAAAATAAAGCTCCTACACCTCCTTTTCACTTATGAGATACATTTGGGTGCTTAAACATGATTCCATATATGAAAAATACAATAATTAAGTGACAACTTAAAGGGGCAGTATTGTGTATTTTATAGCAGGTATTGCTAGGTTACCATCAGTTGTTATAAAAATGCTGTATATATCAAACATGACTAAAAAGAAATTTGACTTTACAATCTGATACCTTGAAATTGGGCTTCTGTCTCTTTAAGAAGCTCCTGCTCTTTCTGACACATCATCACAGCAATGCTGCTCTATTATTTACAACCATTCTCAGGGACATCGGACTGAGAAGTAGGTTGTATAATGAGCTCAATAAATTCAGAGTTATATCAGGTGTTTGCTAATTGCTGCTGCCACTAGTCTGAAGGAGCTGAGTGGGGCATTTGCTTGGGAGGGTTGCTCTCTGAGGCAGAAGCTCGATTGGAGACGGCAGCTCTAAGGAGGAGCTTTGTGAGAGCGAGTGCTTAGGCACCTCAGAATGGCTGCCATTGGTCTCAAACATGCATTAAAGAATCAAAGGTGTATTTTTAATGGGCAAATTGAGCGAATGCATCATACTAAGGACTACTAGGTGGTGCTTACTACAACACTCTTACCTATAGGCACTGTTACTAAGTGAAGACTCAAAGCTAGTAATTGTCAGTAGCAGAGGATGCACAAAAACGTAAAAAACTCTGATATTAGAGAGAGCCAAGCTTTAAAATGATAACAGGTATCAAGATTGATTTGGAAATGCTTTCTGGCTTTTTAATTTAACCGAGTTAAAGACTATATATTATGTGGGGATACAGGCAGGAACTATTTCTTTTCTTTTTTTTATTTTTGGTTACTTGTCTCTTCTTTTTTTTGCTCAAATATCAATTTCCTGGTCTGGCTGATGGCTGATCAGGACATTAGGGCTAAAATAATGTTTGTTGTCTTGTCCTTTAATTCTTTATGAGAGATCTGATTCATCTCAGCTTGACCAAAACAGGAGCTCAGATACCGACTACTTAGTTATGACTGGTTGGTAGTTGTCTGTAGTAATACTTATGTCATTTTGAATATTTAATACTTAAGGTTACTTTAATTGCATAGCAGTTGCAATGACGTTTGCTTTTCTGTTTCAAATTAAGATTTGGTACCATGACCTACATTTTCTTTCAATGAAAACATCAAATCTAAATTTCTCAGTACTGTGAACTTGTAGTACTTTTTCTCAATGTGAATCTGACTCATGCTCTTGCCTCCTCGTAATACAAAGTATCGCATGATCTGGCTGTTTTTCACAGTGATACGCCCTTTCATATCAAAATGTCCACTATAACTGACAATCATCTTTGGTCAGTAAATCAATCAGTCGTGGTACTTCTGAATTTTACAGGCAGACCCAGAGAGTTAATGTTCAAAATGAATCAGTATTCGTCTGAGATGTCAGACTTCATTACCAAACGGTCTGCAATAAAAAGCAGCGGGAACTTTTCTTTCTAAGTTTTTTCTCTGATGGTCATCGTTTTTGCCAGCAGTGCTTTCATGGAGCCTCCTTCAAAGATATTCTAAATTTGAAACACAATCATCAAAGACTTGGGAGCCCTGCTCTGTGTATCATATATGTCACATGCGTTTCATCCTATAAGCCTCTAAGGTGACCTTTTCCCGGCCTCAGAGTGTGCTTTACATAGATAAATGGAAACAGACGCAGCGACAAAAGCAGAAGCCGACATTCCAACATTTCTTTGGAGAAAAGTGGCCCAACACCAGATATCATCTCGGATTCTTTAGCCACAGAATGATTTCCATACCAAGGACATCCGCTCTGAGAACAAGGAGTTTTTTGTTTTGTTTTGTTGTTGTTTTTTTTTATTTTTTTTTATCCCTCAATTTTTATCTCCGTCTGTTGCAGCACTGCAGCCAGACACCTCATTGTGAAGATTGCCGCTTCTGTCACTTTGGACTCCTTGAATTTTGGCTGTTTCACAATTTTATTTTCTCAAGTCATTATTTGAAATAAAAAGGAAACGACGTGTTGCCTCTGTGAAGTTGATTTTGAAAGGTTTTTGAAGGTCGACATCTTTACATTACAATCAAAGAGGCTGTTTCTGTCATGGAGTGGAAAAACAAATAACTTTTATTTTTATTGAACTCTAACTACTTTATTGAACTTTTTTTATTGAGCTAAACATGTTTTGTTCAGTCTCCTAATTTGAGCATAAGTAATTTTCAAACATTTCTTGCAGGGATTTAAAAGGAGAATATTTTTAATCAAACAACAAAGTGCCTCATTTCCATACAGCAGCCCTTTGGCAAAAAACCTGCAATAAGATTTGTGTTTGTTCAGGAACATTTTTTTTTGTCTTTTTTTGGGGGGGGGGGGTTTGTCTTGTTTTATTATGTTTAGCAGGATAACAATTCCTTTCAAACTCCTTCTCAGAAAATTCAGCTCGCTTGAGGGGACTTTCCATTTTCACCTGCACAACAAGCGAGAACAAACACCCTCTGAGAGTGACCAGACTTTACTTAACCACAAGCCCGAAAATAGCTGGACACCGGTGGCCCCGTCTCAAGGAGAATACGGTGATAACTGAATATCCTGCTGAACTCAACCGTTTGCCATCTCGGCTCTCTCATTTACCATAGATTTGTCTTGATGATTTCCTGCTGGAAATCAATGATTCACTCACTTTCAGAATAGCAGTTCCTCCGAGGGTGTTGGCTCCGTTCTCCCAGCGGCAATGATTTCAATCAAGAGGCATGTGAATTCTCCAGCCTCTCTCCATAGAATGAAACAGCCTATAATAAATTGGACAAATAAGTAATTTCTCTGTGGAGGGCAGGTTTAAATAGATTCACGTGGAGACCTTTCTCAGACACATGCAAGCGTGAACACAGACATACACATCTGTAAATGCACATATGTTTACTCTGTGGCTCTGAAGGTGCAGTTTTTTCTTCATCTGTTATGGATTTCGGCATCTGAGTGTGTGGTGCAATAACAAAGGCTACCCCTGCATGTATACACACGCCTAACAATGGTGACCTTTATCAGTCTCCATTTGCAGTACTTGCAGCTTAAAGGATGAATTAAAGTAGGCAAGAGATTCAGCAACATTTTTAGAGATGACAACAGACCCGGGCATTTGAAGGTTTGTGGGCCACATCTGGTGCAAATGTCCCAGATTGCAAAAAAATATGAAATCAAATGTACTTGAAGTGTTATTCCCACATGCAAATCTGAATCTGCCACTTTTATTTTGAAAGTTGGCATTGATTTTGAAGGCTGTTATCTCCAGAGTTTGCTGCTGCTCTGTCTTCTCCTTGAAAAACAAACAAAAAAAATCAAGATAAAGTTGGAAAAAGTCAGTGTTCAACCTATTGTGAAAATTACAAGAAAGTGAAATTTAACAAATATGTCCCTTTGAAGAACCACTTTAAAAACAGAACAAACCCAAAACAAAAGGTTGCTATGATACATAGCATTATGTTAGTTTTAACAAAGCTGTCAGGTGTTCTTCAACTTTTTAAGTGAGATTTAAATAAGCTGCGTAGTTTAATAAAAGTCACTGGAATGAAGCGCCAGGCAAGTCTTTATAAACACTTCAGACTAATCAAAAGATATTTTCCTCAAAGGAAAAAAGAAAATATGCTAACAAACACACTTGGTGAAGGACAAATGTGATTATAAAAAAAAGTTGATGTATAAGAAAAAAATTGTCCTCAGGTTTTCTCCTCTCAATATATTTTTCAGTTATTGGACAATGGGGAAACATTTACAGTTTGCTTACCATAAACACATTTAACACTGAAGTAGTTAGACTGACTTATGACCTGGTGGTAAAGTCATAAATATGTGAGAGAATCATAGATTGGATACAAATCCTAGCTGCTGCTATTGCTTGTAAATTATGAATCTAAAATTTGAGCTAAAGTGAAAACTGTTCCAGAACTTTGTCAGAAACCCCAATCTAGATTAGGCATTTTGTACCTTATAGATACGCACACATATAAAATGCCAAGGATATATGGAGTATATATGGCATGTTTATAGGATGGGCATTTATTGTGTTGTTTATTGTGACTTTTTTTATTGTAAGAATAAAAAAAGTTGGATTAATGGTGTTTGAAAACTCCCAAAACTCTCTGTATTATCAGAATTGTTACTTTTGCTATTTTCTCCACTGTTTGTTTCAAAAGAGCATCAACAAATTAATTATTAAATGGCGTGTTTATGTGCAGTTTGATAAAAAGAAAAAAAAAAAGATCTCAATTCTTGTATCTGATGTCCTGAAGAAATCTTTTTTCAAGAGAAGCTTTTGTCTCTGTGGGGTTGAGATTGGTG
This sequence comes from Poecilia mexicana, assembly GCF_051168715.1. Classification (NCBI taxonomy): domain Eukaryota; kingdom Metazoa; phylum Chordata; class Actinopteri; order Cyprinodontiformes; family Poeciliidae; genus Poecilia; species Poecilia mexicana. Next base: position 24,294,116 of record NW_028263379.1, read on the forward strand.
TGCAGTCACAACCATACTGTTAAAGACACTCCACAGTGATAAATAGTTGATCATCACTTATTGTTATCATTGTAGTGCCCCATGAACATGCCTGCATTTGAACGTTTCCAGTAAGTATTTACAGGTGGAAAATTGTGACGTGCAGCATCAAGAACAATGATTCAAGGACAATGATGCTTGTGGTGCTGCAGACAGCTTCACAGCAGTAAACAGACTGAGTTGCAAACTACTTGAAGAAATGTCATATCATGCTGAAAAGTAAAAGATTAAGAGACTGGATGTTTTCTTAGAAAAAGAAAAAAAAAGTGTTTGTCCATATGGAGAATACAGCAGATTAGAGCTGTACGATATCTGGAAAATATCTAATGGGGATAATGCTGCTGGAAATTGTGAATATAATATTGACTGGATTAACCCAGAGTCTTTTGCTTTTATCTTTCAATATGCCAGTCAGTTAAAATACATTCTGTCGTGTGGCTTTGCATCAGACTGTCGACACATGGAGAACATAATCAGTTCTTGCTGGAAATTCCTGGAGCTCCATCAGCATCAATATTGGCCTCCTGGGAAGCTCTTGGTCAAGTATCAAATATTTGTGATGGCGTTGTTGTCATGCTCTCCATTGTACTTGTTTCCTGATTGCTGCCTTTATTAGATTAGTTAGATCCTTTTTATTTCACTTTGGTCCAATTCAACATAAGTCATGTAACCATCAACTCAAGAAGAGCTGAAAATCAATCAAAGAGCATTTACCTTTTTTAACCAAGTTATTGGACAATTTTATTTTTTATTCCCTAACATATTTGTTTGCTTTCCAGTTGAATTTTAAAGCATACATGTCACATTATATCTGTAAAAAAAATTATATTATTTAAATAGAATATCTAATTTGTCAGAATAATGGCTCATGCTTTATTTTTTTTAGTTGCAAAATCTGCAGTCAACTGCTAAAAAGATGTTTTCACACTTCTATCACCAAATCCTTATTTGGAAACTATAGGATTCAGTCAACAGTCTGACAACACTCACGGTTATTTATGTTGCCACCTTGGGAAAATGAACATCAACCCCCGATTTAACGAGAAGCTTTACAAGCCGCTGTATGACGCAAAGAGGTGCTCTATTTGCTGGGTGTTGCTTTAAATTGATAGTGCCTGTTAAAAAGTAATCTCTTCACTTTCCGTCTTTTTGTCTAGTTTTTGATCCTTCGCTGAAAAGTCATAACAGTAATTAGCGAGACTTAGCGTTGCTGCGACATCAGACTTCCCGTTTCGGAGTTAATCAGCTCATTGTCATCTACTCCTTTGCTCCTGCATGAAGCTGAACAGTTTAAATGTGCCTTGTCTCTTTAAGACTCCTTTTTATAGCCATGTCACCCAGATGTCAGAAACTTCAGGCATTGTTTATAACTTTCTTCTGTGTGTGACGTGTTTGTGAGGCAGACTTTTGCTCTCTCTCGGTTTGGAGCTAAAGGATGACGTGTAATGGTGCTTTAATCCTGTAATACCACTGCTTGCTCTATTAATCCCATATTAACATTTAAATAAGAATGTGTTATCCTGCACAGCTAATCTTTGAATGTTATGAGCAATATATATATATATATATATATATGTGTGTGTGTGTGTGTGTGTGTGTGTGTGTGTGTGTGTGTGTGTGTGTGTGCGTGTGTGTGTGTGTGTGTGTGTGAACTAACTAAAGCTGGTTGTGTTTTGGACTGGTACCAGATTGTGAAATGAATAACCAGCAAAGGTACCAGCAGTGCAGCCTGCCCGGAGCTGCTTTAGATTCAGGTTGGTGGAAACAAAGAGAAGTGTATATCATGCTTCGTTTCAGGGAAAATGTCTTAATGACTCTTAATTTCTTCCAATTAGGTCACACAGTTTTAATAGTGGATCTAAGCCTGCAGTTACAGTGGGGTTGTGGAGAAATCTCGTAGCAGTCGGATTTTTTTTCCTTTTTTTTTTTTTTCATTTTATTTTATTTTATTAATGGAGGACTTGCCGCTCCCAGCCAGGTGGAAGCGAAGGAGTAATAAATGTAGCCCAATACATCATCCGCAGCACATTACAGGGGAGCTGGGGGGGTGATTATTCATGCCGGCAGGGGCATGAACAGACCTTTCAGGGGTTCATGGGCTCAAACTTTGAAAAGGGCGTCTCCGTCATCCTTCTCAACAGGGTAGGTAGATTCTCCCCATGGCTCCCATCTTGTTGACTTATCCGTTAGCTTGTATTTAAATAGCAGGAAACGTGTGATTTTCTCGTTTGCTTTTTTTTTTTTTTTTTTTTTTTTGCTTCCGACTGATTATTTGATGAGTTTGAATTGCTTGTGCGTGTATTTACAGTGACCTTTTGTTTATTTTCATGCACTTAAAGTAATCACCATTGAATTCTTTTTACTCCAATCATCAATCGGTATCAAACAAAGCAGCATGCAATTTGTGGTGCTTAAGAGTAGATTGTTAACTCCTCTGAATGCAGTTGTATAAACCATTCTATCAAGTCCCACTGAATCTTAAATCCTAGAATTAGCTTCTCAGATGTAATCAAGTCTTAAATTACCGCACTTTCCGGGAGTCAACTTTTCTCGCCATCAGCAGCTTTTCCCGAGTCAATTAAATGCTCTTATGCTGATTTAGTTAGAGGCCGGGGATTATAGTGTTGCAGGACGCTCAGTGAAGGTGGTGCACCATGCCTTAATACAAGTATTGCCACGTTGCAATCATAAACTTTATTGTAACTTATTGGGATTTTATATTATTGACAAAAAAGACTAGAATTTTTAAAGCAAAGGTAAAAGAATGTTGATTTGTTTACGGCTTCCTCTGACTCACCACATTGTAAAACGACCTTTCACTGCAGTGTCACTCTCTCATGGTCCGTCTCTGCCAGCTTTACTACACTGGCTTCTTTTCCAAATAGTTCAAGCGCGGTCAGATTGAATGGTAAGCATCGGGAAAGCATTTTCAAGTCTTACATCCACGGATTTTCATCTGGATTTATGTCTGGACTTTAACCCTTCCAGACTGAACGGATCGGCGACCACTCAGCCAAATTTGCAGTACCGCAATTCCGCCACACGTAGCGCTGTCTGAAAAATTCCAACGGTTTCCGAAACGGGAGACGTTGTGTTTTCCAGTCAATGTTGGGTTATCATGGTAATTTCTTCCCTGCCACAGCAGGGAGGGAAATTAATTGGAGGGGTGCTCTTTTAATAAATGGTAAATTGTGAAAATAACTTGCTAGATATTGAAAGTTCCAGTTGTTATGGATAAATGGGCAAATATATTTACTCACAGGACATTTAAAGAACTGCGTACAAATAAAATAAGCAAAAATATCCACGCGGAGACTTGAAACGTAGCTATGAAAGGGTTAACTGTGCCATTTTAGCACATAAATAATATTTTCCCTAAACTTTTCCGTTGTAGTTCTGTCTGTACATTTAAGATTATTGACCTGCTTATAGGTGACAGTCTCACGCCTGTCGCAGGAACGTTGGTTTATTGCCACACATGGTGTTTTGTGTGTAAGCCAGAAAGTTTCACTCTGCTATCTCCTAACCAGAGCACGTTCTTCCACATGGCTTCCGGAAAACTGAAATTGGGACTTGTTATGACTTCCCCCCCCAGTCACTACACATCAGCGGACCAGAATGTGACAGGGAGAGAACTTAAACCACAGTCGCCTCGCAGATGTCATGGGCCCGAGCCTCTAGAAGAGGTGATGGGGGGAGGAAATGCAATCTGTCTTTCCTCTGCAAAGGAATGTGGGCAGGAGTTGTTGGGATTGCCACTGGACATACTGCTCCGATCCTTCACCGCATAGAAGAAAGTTGGCGTTTTGCACAGTGACAACCATTTATAACTGCTGAACAGAAGCAGTTTCCTCAACTCATTGATTCAGGAAGGTTGTGTCATTTATTACCAGCTCTCATGGTACATTTGTTGTTTTCAGATTCACTCTGCAGATCTGCTGCTCTAGAGGCGAAGAGTCTCACTGAAGCTTTGTTAGGGTGAGAAGGTAAACCTTCGGCGTAAAAATGTCATGCTAGTATTCTTGCTGCAAGAAATGTGACCTAAATTCTATTTAAATGTATTTCTTCCTTTTCATGTGCTAATTTTTTATTACATTTTTTATTTTTCGGTCAATAATACCACATAATCAGTAAATCATAATCACCACCTGGAAACTAAATATATGCAGAGCAGACTTGACTACAATCAGAGCATTATTACTAATCTGACTTTAATTACAGAATTTCATGCGCTGCCACTGTTCATTTTTCTTCATGAGATTTAGAGAGAAGAGGGAAAAAAACAAAAAAACTCCTGATTGCAAAGATGTGAGCTGGATACAGCTAGCTTTTATATACGGGGCTGCTTTGACAATCGTGTCTTTTTTGTTACAGAAGATCTTAGAATTTACAAAAATAACATGACAGTGCTATCTGTTCAACATAATTCTGCCTGAAATATCTTTCTTCTGTGCTCCGTGCTTTTCTGCCGCTGCTTCTATTTTGTTATAATAAAGTGTTGGTTCGTATTTAGAAGCAGAAGACTGGAAATGTGATGGTTTAATGTGCAGAATGCACACTTTGATATGCATTAAATTAAGCAACACGGGCTGTTTGTTTCAGGGTCTAACCTAACAAGTATTGTAGGGACACAATGTACTCTTAATGCACAATCGCTATGTCTTTTTAGTGACCACTTTCAAATAATTTCATCCACTCTGTACGAGTTAATTTGCACTCGCTGTAGACTGGCAGCACCTCTGCTCCTCTGAGGTACAGTCTCAGCTTGTCTCTGTTTCAGATCTCGCTGTTTTTCAACCTTTATAAAATAGTGTTTTTTGTAGCCCTTATTTGCTTTAGTAGCTTGTTTTTCTGGCTTGATTTGTTGATTGTTTTCATTGTCTCATTTGAAATTTGTTTGTGTCTCACAGGGCAGCGCCGAAATGAAGTTATTACTTGAGAGAGCTTGGCTATTAGATTCTCCCTAATTGATTCTTTCACCTGCGAAGGCTGAGCAACATCTCTGTTATTTAATTTAGGGAGCTGGAGAGGAAAGACATTTACATTTTTGAATTGAAGCTCGATAACAGATAGTTTTAAAAAATCCAAATTTATTGTCCAGTTCACATTTGGATTCAGAACTTGCTGCAGGATTATTAATATGTATTTTCTAATTCCTAGGTGTTTCGGAGCCTGTCTTTTCTCCTGTTCTTTTGAAAATGACCAGCGGTGCTCAGCTCTCATTCACCTGAAAGTTAAACCATATCCTGCCGTCTTGGAGGAATTGGCTCGTCATTTAAAGAAAGGAAATGTTCGAGTGAAATCAGGCCTGTCGTGCTAGATTTACTATGACTAACATTTCCCCTTCTCGGAAACTGAATTGTCATTAAAACCAAATTGACAGGATGGTTCGTTCAAACGTGGCCTTTCTGTGCCAACACCTGCCTTGCATTCAAAGCATCACCTCAAAGAAACCCTGAATACGGATCCATTATCCAAATGACATTCAAATGCTCTCGGAGTGAGCCTATAGTTTAAGACTTCCATTTTCCAGGTACTTTTACAGTCAAACAAGAAAAGCCCTAATTGCAGTAAGTCTCCAGGACTCTATTTTCTGCTCCACTCTCAAGAAAAGAACAAGCCGACATGCAGACTCGATTTAAAAAAAAAAAAAAAAAAAGGGGTTCTTATTAATTTTGATAATGATCTGTCTTGCAATTGCAGCACTTTACGCCATTTTTCAGTTTTATGAGCGCCGCTCGACAACCCTGATAAGATTAGTCCACTATCTTCATAGGTTGAAATCTATTGGTATATTTTCCAGGAGCAAAGTGCCTCTTTTCAGATATTTATTGCCAGTCACCTAATGCTTTGCTATTGTTCATGCACATTATTGGGTTGGATGTGGAGGCAATTTCTGTCTCTGTAATGTAGAGCGTGGCCATCAAGGCTCTTTATGGATTTGGAGAAAGCAGAGAAGGAAGAAAAAAGCTCTAGCAGCTGCTGTTGTACCTGCGGTGGGAACTGGGGGGGAAAAAAGGTTGAGTTTGCTGAGCACAAACACGATAATAACAAAGCAGACTTGTTGGTTTTTCCCTTTTATTGCATTCGCAATGTGAATATGACAGATTGAAAGGCACTAGTCTCTAAAAGATGACCTTAAAGGGGACAGTTTATAGAGTTTGCGAAATGTGTTTGTGTGTCTTCGTAAATGTGAGTGAGAGGAGAAAAACAAAGCTGTGATCTTAAATTCACTTTGCTTCTGCGTCAGCTGACTCAACCTTTGTGTTACGATGATGAACAGAAGGGTTTGTCATGTTGACCATGACTTAAATACAATATAACAGATTTGGTTGTTTTGGACTGAAAAGGAATACAACATTCACTTTACTGACTGCAGAGAAATGGACTTTCTCTTTGAGCAAATCTTCCCCTTTTTACCCCCCAAGAGACACTTGTTTGTTTATTTTTGCTTTGCAGGCTAAACTGTAGAAACGTTATTACATCTTGTCTTTTTTGCACACTGAACAGCAAATGATTTTTGGATTTTGGTGTTGGAAAACAAGCAGTTCACAGGCTCAGCAAGATTACATTTTCAAAGGTCATTCGAGTTTTCTGCACAAATAATGACAGAGCTTTAAATATCTTTATCTGGCACACTCCAAGTAAACATGCCGGCAACACGTAGTACACTTTCTGCACACCCGTTACTCATACACTGCTTATCAACACAGACTTTAAACATTAGATAAACTTTAGTTTGAACACAGAAAAACTAAAATAACAAATCTCAGAAGTCTGAGATCAGCTCTTGAATCGAACCTTCGAAACAGGTGATGAACGTTTTTCTTTACAGCTCTGAAAGACATTTCATACTTCGCAGAACATCCACTTCATATTTCTCAGAAATTAAAAGCTATATGCATCAAGAGCAAGTTGCGAGAGCTCCCTAATCAGAGCTATAAAAACAGAATTGTGGAGAATGCATAGGCCGAAAGTCGGCAATTCTTCATTTTCTGTATGTATCTATATAGTGAGCCACCTGAATATGTGTTTAATTAAATCAGTTCATCTGTATTTTGAAAATTAGTCTTTGGATCAAATTTTGTCCCCACTAAATAAAACAAATAATAACAATAAAGTTTCCCAATCCCGCTTGAAATGAGCACAACACTCACGATTGTAATCATTTTTAATAACCCATGATTTCAATTTAAAAACGTTGCTAGAAGCGTTGTACGGTGAAAAATGTATGGAACAATAAATAATTAAGACAACTTGTGTCGTTTTTGCAGTGCCTGCATCGTACCTGCACTTCAAAATGTCACACAAATGTGTGAAGCCAGCCGGTCAAAACAAAGCCAGGGTTTTCTAAAAGAGGGCGGCTAGTTGTGGCCTTTCCGCACCTCCCAGTTTAGAACCAGTTCAGATTCAGAGGGTTGACGACACATGTCCACAAAACACAAACTATCGCAGCTACCAAGGTCAGAAAGCTCAGGCAGAGTGAAAGGGTCATGTTGCACGGAGAGAAATGGAGTAGCAAATAAATTCTGTGTTTATTAACTATAATTTCATTAGAATAGGCCCTAATACCATAGTTTTAGGGTTTTTCTATATAATGTAGTACAATACTCATGTAATTACTTTTCTATGTATTCTAGATCAATATTGTCCAGTAATGGCGGTGCCCCTTAAATCTATCAGCTGAAGCTCCTTTCATTCCCTTTGCACGACATGCCATGAACATTACATCACATTTTAATTTAAGAAAAATGTCAAATCAGTGTAAGCCAAAACTCTCTGAGGCAGGACACAGTAAGGCGAAATGAAAGATTTTAGCTGGAGTGAAGAAGTCCTGCAGCAAAGCAGAGAGCATGAGACAAAAAAAAAGAAATGATAAAACCTTTGAGTTGTGCTTAGTAAGACATTACGTCAGTACTCTAAACATGCGCCGTTCATTTTAGAATGGGATTCACACCGTATATTCCTAAAGGTTAAACTTAGATTAACTTTCCAATTCATCATTCCTGGGTTTGAAAAACTGCATAATTTCGAGGCACTAAGACATGTGCCAGGCTCTGGTTGTGCCGGCTCCCACGCGTAGGGTGCTGCGTGTCTTTATGTGTTAAAGGCGAGTTGACGAGTTAAAATAATCCGTTTTTTAATAAGACAAATGGTTGCGTAGCACTGGGTGTAGGAAATTAAATTGCGCAGACATCAGCAGTCCAGACCTGAAGTAGCTTAAATCCCATTACATCACGTCTGATCTGCGGGGTTAAAGCAGAGCAAGCGCCGTGCTCAGCTGGGTTACCTTCTCTTTAGCTCTGCTTTATACAGGCTCCACTGCTGCTAATGCAGAGGAAATTAAAGTCTGATGGGAAAACAAGTAAACAATTTTAGGAACAGGATCTAATGCTCAGTCCCTGTTTCTAATTTACCATTTCTTACCCGTTTGTCTTGTTTCTGTGATTTTCTCCTTGTTGACGTCTTCAGTGACTGCACATCAGCCTCCATCATTATTAGTATTATGCAGATGTCGGTGGGCAGAGCACGTCCCCAAAGTTGGCGTACATCGTTCTTAATGCACATGGCTGTCAATGGAGTCGTGTGCATATTATAAGTGTGATTATCAAAGCACAGATGAAGTCCAAATGACATGAGTCATTCTTATTTAGGACGACATTCGTTAAAGTGAGAAGGTTAAGCTGTCTGATTTTGACCGCGGTTCATCTGGATCTGTGTTTTTCCCACTTGCTGGTGTGAACGTGGCATGTGGCACGTTCACACGCGCGGGGCACTCACACACTCACGGATTCATTTCAGTCACCAAAGTTAGCCAATTAAACGAGGTTTGCTTTGATTTGAAATACTGAGAAAATGTATTCATTTTGTAAAGGTAGCTTAATCTGAGATGTAGGAGACGATGTGATTTGTGCGTTGAAAGCGACGCTTCCTCCAAAACCGATTTGTATTCATGCGTTGCTGAGCCAGAGCCACTGGTGTGTCTTTGCTTGTGGTTTTTATGTTAAGAGGACTGGAAAGAGGTAGAGGAAGAAAGAGAGAGATGAGGGGGGAGGGGGAAACTTGAAAAATAATCAAAAAGCTGTTCAGGTTGAAATGAGTTTCCCACTCTTCATGCTTGTGCTGCCTAGGACTGATACCCTAAACACGCGTGGAGTTGAGATGTGCTTTGGTTATGCTTTGGAGGGAAAGTCACATCAGATAACCAGCTCTGCCTTTCATTTCTAGACAGGTTCACACTTATCTACATAATTCTCAGTCATATTTCTCTTTCAGGTCCACAGCCTCCGAATTGAAGGCTTTGCATCTTATGCACACATGTCGCTGTGGAACAAACATTTGTCTTTGGATCGTGCTCTCCCTACACTTCTGCATGTCTTTCTCTTACAACATTCATTATTCTTTTAAAACCTCGTGGCTTACAGAGGCGGGGATGTCGTTGGACTTTGCCTCTAACATTAGCAACATACCTGTGTGGTCACAGTGCAAAAGGCTTATTGTTGCATCAACTGCGTGGATAAAAGGATCATACTGGCTGTCTCGTTTATGCTTCAGATAAAACATTTCAGTTTTATTGGGCAGTATTGAGTTCAGGTATTCGTGATACCAAATCAGTTATTCCTGTTGACTTTACAGTATTTTTTTTTAATGTAGCTGTATCTGATGCCTAAAAAAAAATCACTGTTTATTACATGTCTGACAATACATCCACATAAAAAGATAAAGAGAGAAGAAATAATTAAAGTTGGATTAAGCAAAAAATACTACGCTTTCTGACTTTATTAATATGTAAAAGCGGTTACTTGTAGGCGTACAACTAAAAAAAGCTTTGAATATTAAAGGGAAATATCATGATAGGAAATTAGATATGGCTCGATAAAGACATTCAAAGAAGTTCTTATTGATTGAGAGCTTTTAAATTAAATACTTTATGTTGACCAGACCGTAGGTGATTCATGCTGTTTTTCCTGTCCTGCGTTTAGGGTTTATTGCTAAAATTATCACACAAAGCACAGCTTTACAGTGAAGGCAGCCTTTCAATAAAAAACTCTTCTTTTTTTTTTTTTTTTTACTTAACACAAATGAGAATTTTAAAATAATACAGAAACATGATTTTAGGCTTTCCAAATGGCACCTTCATTTGGCCTGCTGTTCATAAAAACAGCTGATGAAACTCCCTAAACTAGTTGGAAAAGTTTCAAAATGAGCCACAAAATGAAACTGTATTTCAGGAAGCAACTTTTGGCTTGATCAGTCCTGATATTTTAGAGTCTAAACGAGAAATGATCAATTGCACTTGAAACTCCCTAAAGTACCACAGCTGAGGATCGAAAGTCAGGGGAGAGCATTCCCCCCGAGTTTTGTTTTTTAAATCTTTTTCATGAGACTAAGAGTAGATTTTGGTTTGAGAACCTGGGGGCTGAAGTGGAAGTATGAGGCTTTAATAATTCAGTAATATGAGAAGCTTGACCATGAAGGACCCTAAAAGTTCAAGTCAGAAATTTTAAATTAATGCTAAAATAAGCAGGGAACAACTATAAGAGATATTAAAGCATGACTGATATGACTTATTCAGTTTCTCATTTTGTTGTGCAAGTGCCACAACAAAATGAGAATAACAAGCAGAAAAAAGGGGAGAACATGCAGTAGAAGTCTGAAGGAGTAAAGAGACACGGAAATCCTAGATTCCTTAGGCTGTGCTTAATAGCTGAGTTTAAAAGGCAAATCTATTGCTTTCTAATTTCTTTCTCGGTCAATGATCAGACACTTGGCTTTTTCTCAGCTTCTGTGGAGGAAGTTCATTTTTGGAGTTTATTTTAGGGACTCCAATAATTTAGACAGTTTATGGGATCTGGGTGTGGTATGCGTAAAATGGATCAGAAGCATTTCTAAATCTATTATTGATTTGTCCAAGCAGGCAAATATGTAGTAAAACCAAAAGTGGGCCCACTACAGAGCCCTGAGGTGCCCAAAGTATTAGATGAGTAGAATCCTGCGTGTTGTGGTTTATCAAATACTAAAGCTTCTTTTTGAAATTGTAGACTGTTTATCTACAATTGTAGCTTCTGTTGAAAGTGTTGTACAAAAATCAGATTGATGGTCATCAAAACTTTGTGTTGTTGTTCTTCACTTATAAATGTTGTGGTATTTTAATATCCTGTGTTACAAAATAATGACCTGAGGTCTCATTATGCTTAATTTAAGCATGCTTTAAACTTGTTGAAAATGAAACGTTCACGGTTTTTCCACCAAATGTCGATTTCTGAACTATTAACTTGAGTTAAAACATTAGTGCTGTTGTTCCTAAACGAATGTGAACTTGTTTCCTTTGCATTATTTGAGGTCTGAAAGCACTTATTTTGACCATTTCTCATTTTCTGCAAATAAATACGAAATCTTTTGCTTGGAATTTCGGAGGCACGTTTTCAGTAGCTTGTAGGATAAAAGAACAATGCAAATTTTACCCAAACATATAAAAAGTAAAATCAGAGAAACTGGTCACTTTAAGTGGTCTCTTAATATTTTTTTCCACAGCTGTACATACTTACCCGAGAGCCAGTGGCAGCAAGGATAGGCGAACTAAATACTGCTTGTACAGTGAGAGCAATACTTCTTTAAGTAGAAAATCCTTTCAATTGCAAGTTTAAATTCATTTCTCAGTTGCTCTCTCTCTCATTAAAATAATCCTTTAAATGTCTTTCTTTTTTTTTTTTGGAGGGGGGCGACTGAAACACGTGTCTGATATTTTAATGGTGGGCTGTAAGTTAAGTCTTATTGGGAGTCCCTTCTAAGAACTACTAGCCTGGTGAATTACCTGCAGAAACTTGGCGCTGGCTTTTCTTTCCGGTTATTAGAGTTGAACAGGTGATGCCTTCTCCCAGCCTTGTTATGCATCATACCTCTGTGTTGTGTTCTAACTCTCTGTCATACGCTGCAAAGCCTCTGAGCTCTGTCACACTAATTAGATAGTTCAAGTCATCCTCCATTTGTTTCTACCCAGATCCTTGCGAGGAGGATGGTACACACTGACACGAGGAGGAGGAGGAGAAGGAACAGGCAGTTAGAGGTGGCTGATGAGTGTCACTGGGCTCAGTAACAATGGTTCGTGTCAGAAACCCTTTGAGAAGGAGGGATTTTTTTAAAGGGGTTTCTGCAGACACAGGCAGTTGGGTCCTTTGCATTTGTTGTGTCGTTTCCCAGCGCTCGGGGGAACACATGGCACGTCGAGTTGATGCAAACCTTAAAAATAAGGCTTTTTGTAAAATTAGAGTAAATTTCACTTTAGCGTAAGTAAAGTTATAGCGAAAGGAAGGATTTACAATTATTAGTGATTTATTTTTATCTTTTGTAGAGAAACACAGTCATTTTAAAAAAAATCTTATATTGACTGTTTCTCATCCATTTCTATAATCATTATTCCATCATAAACTCCCATAAAGACCTGATTATATCATATCCTGATGCATTTAACCTAATTAACTGGAATTCTGTTCTTTCGTTGGATCAATTTTTCCTCCTCATTAGACTATTCCAGCAGCCAAGTCTTCTACAGTATTGGTGCAAATTTATTGTACTTCTATGCACATCTGTTATTAATCAAAGGATTAATTTGCTAATCTAAATTGGATCTTTACCTCTTTCTCCTTCTATTATGAGTTTTAAACTTCTTCTTTAAAAATGTAAGGATTTTTCCTTATTTCTGTCCACGTTACTGACTGCTACTGTTTCCTCCTCTGCCTGCTGTGAGCTCCATAATCAACTTGTGTATGGATAACCTTGTTTCAGGCTAGCCGTAAAGGGACAACAAATCCAGAAGTGTGTGCATGCCTCGGATAGCAGCGTCTGAGCCTGCGCCTGTCCGGCTCGGCTCTGTATGTCTGCAGCTCCTTTGAGGCTTGCTTGCAGTTATTAAGTCAGATGTGTTTAAATCTCTGTTACTCTCTTGGAAAAAAAAAAAAAAAAAAAAAAAAAAACATTCACCACTGAAGTCGACCAGGTGATCTTCTGAAGATTTCTACTGAAATGCTAGCAACAGCACAATCTTTTACGTTTTATGTGTAAACTACATAATGTGCTTCTTGTGTCTGGAAATATTTGCGAAGGTTTGTTTTTCTTTTTTTTTCTATTTTCTAGAACATTCTGCAGCCATGTTTCGTTCAAAAAGTGTCATCAGTTTGAACAGTTTTGTTTTGTCGAGGATATTGAATATATTCTGTCTGTTGAAGTATAAATATGCTTTGAGCTTTTTCATATTTTCAGGACACTGGAAATAGATGGATGCACAGTCACAGAGGGTTTTAGAAATCTTTGCATTTAGCCACCTTTACTCCGACGTCCCTAAATAAAATCTAGTGCAGCCGATTCCCTTCAGAAGTAACCTAATTAGAAAAGGCAGCCCACCTGTGTCTAATTTAATCTCCTCGTAAATCCAGCTGTTCTGTGAAGGCCACTTCTATCATAATTATGTGAATTAATGCAGTCAATGCTAGTTGGTGAAGAATAATGCATCCAAGGAAGCCCAGTTGTTTTACCTTGAGTTGCTGACTTTGCAGAAATCTCTCGTCCTGAACAAGCATGTTTGCTGAATACTCCACAGACTGCAGCATAAACATATCTGCCTGGTAACGACACACATTATATTTTTAATTGGTCCATCCAATCCCACACAAACAGACTGCTGTAAGTGCTCTGACAGGAAATGTGTGGTCAACTCTGAGATGCAAACTTTCTGAATATTTTCCTCAGTAAACTACATAATAGTGATTCAAATTTTATATATTTTTTGTTTTTCTGAAAGGCACTGATGAATCACCGCTGACATTTTTACCCTTAGATGCTCACATTTATTCTTTGTAGGTTGAAAACATTGCTCTATAGGTCTCGGCTTTACACATTCTTCCCTAAACTTTGTTATAAAAGAGCAAATATACAGTATGTAGTCTGGCTAATGACTGAATTTATAGAGCAGCCTAATGAGTTTATTTGAAAGTCACAGCCGGCGATTAAGCCCCCTATGCACAGAACTAATTGTTGAAAACGCTGGTTTAGCCCCAAAGCTTGACTGTCTGCAGAAACATCTGGGGCTGAGAGGGGGGACAAAGTGTCAGCTGTAGCACTTGAGTGATGAATATGAATATTTCTTCCAATTTAGACTCGTAGTCAACACTGCTAACGACTCCTCCAAGAATAGGACCGTTGCTTCAGAATCACACGTTTGACCACGCAGCCATTAAGAGAACACAATGATAAATTTGTCTCGCACTCTTGGTTGTTGGCCACAGATTTAGGTTCTCAGCTGTTCATCTGGAAGCGTCACTCTGAGCTGTGTGTTCACACAAACACTTTGCCCACACAAATATGCATCTCACTTGCGCTCCCAAAATGTCAGCTCTTTTGCACTGACAGGGACTTAAAATGGTCTCGTAGGGTTCAAGGCAAACGCGTCTTTCAACACCGCACCGACTTGAAAGCGAGCTGAAAGCTAAGGTGTCGCAGAGAGTCGTCCCGGCACCGGCGGTAAACGGCGACTCGTGTTCCCCCCCACCACCCAACCCTCTTCCCGCCACTGAGGCGGATCTTCAAACAGATGACAGGAAAAATTAATAAACAGGAATCAACAAACCGGAAAAAAGCAAACGTGTAAGCTCCTGTTCGAAGGTGCAAGGCTCATTAATTGTGTTGATGTTTGCCGTATTTGCGCAAGCTGACTCTCAACTTTTTTTGTTTTCTTTGACACACTGATTAGTGACATCATGTGAAAAACCGCTTATATATTTTTTTTTCTTTTTTTTTTAAAGCCCTAACCGTTTGGTGAAGTGGCATCTGAACATTTTCACAAAGGTTCATGAGTGCATCCAACGGATCTCAGGAATGCTTTTGGAGTTTTGCCAAGAAGTAATAAATGCAAACAGATGCACTCTCCTGCAGTAAGACAGCAGCCAGTTTTGTACTCAATTAAATAGGAGAGGGTAGCAATAAAGTTATTTAGCATGCGAGACCGATTTACATATTCACCAATATTCTCCAAGGCCCTGCTTCTCCTTCTGTCCTTGAATCAATAGATTTTTCTTCTTTTTTTTTTTTTAAAGTGTCTACGTCCATCAGATGCAAATATGACCTGATGCGTTTCGCGTCGCCATTGCCGCCAGTTCTCCCACATGTTTATGAAATGCAGTGCGTTCTACGTGTAGCTATGAACGCAGCCGGTGACAGTAACTGATCGTTTTCTAGTTCGGTATTAATGACCCGTGATGTTCGCAGATTGTCTTTGCTCGCGTAACTCCCTGGCTTCCTTTAACTGAAAATATAACAAATCTGTTTCTGAGCAGTTTTCCTCATTTGCATTCTTGCATTTTTTTTTTGTTGTTATTTTTATCGTGTTTTGTAAATGTGTGTGCTCGTGTTTTTAGATTCTACATATGTGTGTGTGTGTGTGTGTGTATGTTTGACACAGAACTAGTGTCTGTGGCCTGTGAAGGAGTGCTTGCTGAAGCATGGTTGTCTCAATGAAAAATGTACTCTGAACTGCAGACATTCGGAGGGGTAAATATTTGTCATCTTGGGGACAAACATAAATCAGTTAGCCACTCTTCAGTTTATATATGAAGGTGGATGGAGCTTTTTCTCCCTCTTGCACATCCAATTCCACTTCATTTTGTGTGTTTGATAACTCCCTGTATAAATGTTGTCACTGGTTTATGGATGGTTTTTCCAAGAATGTTTGAAAATTGCTGCCGTTCCTGGAACCATTATGCACAAACATCAGACTTGGATTGATTACTGAATAAAGACAGTGAGTGCTTTAAAATCAAGCATGAAAACCACTCGAACAAAGCGAAGGATTTAGAGGAAAAACATCAACATCAGCGGATGAGAAATCTCTGCCCGTTAATGGCCGCTAAACTTGAAATTGTTTAATACTCTGGCTGGTAACTTTAATTGAATTAATTTCGGGGAACATCGTAAGGACTGATGGTGTCATAAAGCACTTGTTACAGCTGCCGTTCATCATTGTGATGTAAATTACGCCCAGTGATTGCTCAATGATGCCTTCCTTCAGGGACATGATGTTGTTTAAAAAAAAAATTGTAATTGGCTCCAAAGGGCACATGATGTGTTGATGCCGTGAGGGAGAAACACAAAAGAGAGTTATATTTCCTCGCCGGCTAAGATTTTCTACCCTGCTGATATGCCCGTGCTGTAACAGCAGTGCAGTTTGCAATTTTGTTTTACAAGCAGATAGGGGTGAAATTAAAATAAATAAATAAATAAATAAAATACATGCATGTTTTACAGATGGTGATAAGACATGTTGACAGCAAGCAGCAGTGGAGGATAAAAGAGCATATCTATGTGGAATGTGGTTTTAAAGTGAGACTTGAGATTGGTGTGTATAAAACAAAAAAAATCAGTTGGAGATAATACAGCTCAAAAATATGAAAGATGAAGTGCAAAAACACTTCTTAAAATAAATTATTTTTTAAAATACTTCATGGTTTAGGCATGGTAATGTTTAGTCATTTGGATAACACTTAGTTATCCTTAAATGGAAAAAGTAATTGGCTTGTTACTGACGCTGTTTATGGTATTTTCCCCCTGACACATTCAATAAATTGATCATGTGTTATGTTTTGAAATAATGACCAATGGGATTGTTGCTACCACATCTCTAATTTTGATTAATGTACTCAAAATTACAGATGCAGGTCAGTTTAGGTGTGGTCTACTAACTTTGGACAGAGACCATCTTTCACATCCAGAGACCAGGGGTGCAACCGCATGCTTTCTGAGGTGTATGCGAACATGTCATCACATTTCAGCAGCAAGGCATTTCAAAGTGCTTTACATAATTAAAATAAAAACAGCATGTGACATTGAATAAACAGTGAGAAAGAGAAAGACATTTTGAAAAAGATTAAAAAAGATAAAAACATTAAAACCCGCACCCCTTTTAGGACTTCAGTTAAATGTCGTTTAACTGGGGCTCTAACCCTCTGGGACTTTAGTCAAAAACACCGTTTGACAAGGACTCCAACCTCTAGGTTTTTAGTTGAAACGCCATCAACTGGGACTCTAAACCCCGTAGGACTTTAGTTAAACGTCATTTAACAAGGATTCTCACACCCCTAGATATAGATTCGTTGACCTGGGACGTTTTCCGGGAGGGGGTGAGGGGGGCTTTACATAGACAGTGTGAAAGAGAAATAAAAAGTTAATAACTAGATGAAAAGTAAAGATAAAAACATTAAAAACATCAAAGACATCAAAACCCACACTCTAATCTTAATTTAGCCATAAGAAACTCTAAACAGGTGGGTTTTAAGTTGAGATTCAAAGGTTCTCAGTGTTTCAGCTGTTTTACAGTTTTCTGGAAGTTTGTTCCAAATTTGTGGTGCAATTTGACGGCCGCAGATGCTTAATAACTGAGGTCAGTTCATCTAAAGAAACTGGCTAAAAATGCTCAAGAATAGCTATGCATTGTGGCATTTCATGGGAATCTGAATCTATCGGGGTATTCGAGCCTCTAAGAGCTACAATTTTTTCTGTGAAAACCTTAGAGAAAGCCTCACAAAGTTCAAGAGGATAGATGTTTTAACAGTCCTTTCCAGGGCATTATTAAGGACTTCTGGGCCTCCCTGCCCCAAAGTCTGGCAGCGGCAGCAAAGGTATGTTGCCATATCTGAATTCGCTATCGGGTGTTTGTGTTGCCGACGACTCAACTTCAGTTGGGAGATGTAATGACTTCATAAGCTCTGCGGCCGACAATGGGACTCCTGTGCAGAATCTGCTGGTTTTCTTCACCAGATCCAGTTTGGGGCAGAAGGAGGACAGTATCCCAGTTTTTTGCAGAGTTCTGTTGTCTCTGAAGGTCTCTATCTTATAGCTTTTTCTCAAGACTTGTCTATTAAGATCATGGAGTCCCAATCCAGCTCCGATCCAGGTGGTAACTCTTTGTAAAAAACTCATTCTGTTAATTTTTCCTCAAAAAATGTCTGAAACGTACCAGAGGCTCGCACTTGGTGAAGGAAGCTGAACGAAAACAACAGAGATCTTACATACCCCTCTGTGACGTCATAGGACAGTTTACTTATCTAGCCACGCCACTGCGTATGTTGCGTAGGCCCAAGGCAGCTGACGTCAGCAAGGTGAATCACATGACAGGCTGAAGCTCGAACGCCATGTCACGTGAGTTGGAGCGACTGCAGATAAGAGCAGGAGGCGGAAATGGGCTTTTCAACTACAGACGTATTTCTTCTTCTTTTGAGCTCTTCTTTTTTTCTTCTTTATGGCCTGATTGTGATTTTTCTGAGACTTCAAGAAAATGCGCGGTGGGAGGAAAAGCTGCGATTGTGGTGGTGAGGAGCTGATCTCCGCCTTGCAGCGGGAGGAAAGCAGGTGGCTCTGATGAGCTAACGACGATTTCTGTATTAAATTATTATAAAACTTGTAATAGTGCCGAATACGTGACCTTTCAACCACTTTGAAAATATTTTCTTCGTCTCTCCAACATCTTTATTCTCCCCCTCTTCCTTTTTCTGTTTTATGCCCCGGAGTTTTTTGTGCCGCCCCATCTTTAGCTCCCTGTTGTCGAGTGCGCTACAATTCAAATTTAAAAGAAAGAAAACGGAAGAGCTTGGTCCTCGAAGGGAGAACCAGGCTACCTGTATGGGAGGGCAGAGCGGCTGGCAGGAGGGGAGCGGCGCCTAGTCGGTGCTGTTCCTCTGTTATCGATCATTTCATACACAAACTGCTGTTAAGTACCTAAAATGCTGATGAGAAAAAAAATCCCCCTCATTGTTTTTGCGCCTCCTCTAGTGCAGCGCCCCTTTGCGTTGCATACCGCGCATACCCACTTTTTGCGCCACTGCCAGAGACTTTTGCACATCCTGAGAGATTTTTTTTTTAACCTTTTCTTTATTGCAAAAAAGCTCAAACATATCAGTTTGAATTGATCTGCATCAGTTGAATCAGATCAGAGATTATCAATTTGCTTTGAAATCTTGCAGACTTTTAATCGGGTTAAACAGTAGAAACCAGATGTTTACATACACCAAATTAAAAAAAACAAACCACAATTTTTTCTCACTGTCTGAAGTTAAATCAGTCCAAACTTTAGGTTAGTTAAAATTACCAAAACAATATTCTATTTACTAAATGCCAGGGAGAACATTTCTAGAGGGTTCTGGCCCATTCCTTCTGACAGAACTGGTAGAACCGAGTCAGGTTTGTAGCCTGGCTCACACACGCCTTGTCAGATCTACCTACAGCTTCTCCACAGAGTCGAGGACTTTGTGATTGCCATGTCAAAACAATGAGTTTGTTGTCTTTATAAGTAAGACAGACAGAAGATCCTAGCTGATTCCTTAAGAAGTTTGCTCCAATTTTTCTATAAAATGTTCTTTCCTCATGGTGCCATCTATTTCATAAAGTGTATCAGTTCCCACAACATTATGCTGCCACTCCCATGCTACACAGTTAGGAAAATACAAGCATTTTCTTTAAGTAGCCTGGTAATTTGTATACCATAGCGCTAGAGTAACATTTGTGCTTGTGGGAGATTCATAGCTAAAATTGTTTGTACTGTGAACAACTTTGTAATAGCATTTTGTCTCCGTATCGCCCAGCTCCACTGCGGTTACATTATTCTATTTTTGGGTTTTAGAAGCATATCCAGCTGTCTCTTTCCCTGCATCGCAAACACTTCATCACGTCCTCCTCATGCTCCTCCTGTAGATGTGCCCCTGACTCCGGGAGTTGACATGGTCAGCTGGACAGATGAGACATGGAGTCTGTTTGCAGCAGGAAATCTGCCCTGGACATCATGGCTCAGCACACTGACAGCTGGTGCATCCGTGTTCTGTGTGTTTAGCGATACGTGCGTGTGCGTTTGTGTATTTTGCCAGCTGAATTGTCTCTGAAGAAGCAGCTGCAGCCAAATATGAGTTCAAAACCTTCCGCGTTTCCTTCAAACATCACGGTTTACAGCCTTCCTGCATCACATCCGGCATATTGCACTGAATAAATCATTTTCATTGGCTGCCTGATTAGGCAGGGAGACATTTAGCCTCTAGTGTTTGTTGTTTATGCACGTATGCAATGACCTGTCGATGACCTTGCATGTTTTTGACACATAATGTTGGCCTAAGCCAATCCCACTCGGAGAGGAATGTAATGCAGAGCCTATGGAGCGACAGTATGTTTATTTAGTATGTGCATTGACCTGCGAGAAGTCTGCTAAGTGGCTTATACTCCCCGTGTGTGTTTGTGTGCCGGATGACTTTGAAGTATGTTGTGCCGTGACAATAATCTAAGCCAATTTAGTCACCATCAGCCCTTCATTATGAGTTTGACATAAAGTAGTGCGTGACTGGAATGTCCTCCCATAAAATGATAATTTACTTCTCCAAAGAAATTACGTATTTAACCTCATTAACCTAAAGAACATGCAATAAAATGGAAGGCTTACCCCCCACCTCCTTTGAAGTGCACTGCCATGCACCCACACACAAATACAAATTGGAAACATCATCAAAAGTTAGGAGTTCATGCCAATTGTGACCCCTGCAAATGAGAAGCAGTGGCATGTTAACAACATCAAACCTTACTTGCAACTCGTTGGGCTTCTTGTTGGGGATTTTCTCTCTCTCTTTCTCTTTCTCTCTCTCTCTTTCTTTGCTTGAATATCATCTGTCTTTTAAGAAACGATTAACCCGGCAGGTGTGAGGCAGGTCTCACCCACAGTCTTCATCAGCCCACCTTTTTTAGCGCACAGGGAGTTTTTTTTTTGGAGGGGATGTGTGAGGGAAGGTCAGCTCAGCCAACTAATAGTCGTGGTCACAAAGCTGAAAGTCACGCATTAGAAGAAGCCGCCATCATTAGGACCAACACGTTTTCAAACAGCCTGACCTGCTGCTCCCCCGCTGTTTATTAGCAAAGTTTTTGGCTTCGCTTTAGAGCAATTATAGTCACTATTCATGATAAACCGTGGCCTTTTCCGTGACACCACGAGACAGGAGACACGCTTGCATACAGAGTAAATAATGTCAGGCGGTTGTGTTGTAACGCGCAGAAGAGCTGCCATGTTTTTCTCTGCAAACGCGTGCAATACGGGAAATGTGCTGGGGAAAAACAGGGAAAATGGCAACGTGTCAGCGAGTGATGTATGTCGTTCATTGGACACAGAACATTTAGTTTTCATTAAGAGTTAAACACGTACACGAAACATTAATGGGGTTCAGCGACAGCAGCGCCGGCGCGCCTCTCTGAATCTCATCCTGATGAATTAGCAACTCAGCACAAGGGTGAAGCGAAGGGAAAAAAAAAAAAAGAAACATGCAAGGAAAGAAAGACATTTATGTGATGTGTAGAGGGGAAGCAACTGTCAGATAACATATTTATCTAGATTGGTATTTATAACACAACTTCATGTAATCCCCAACGAAAGCTTCAACGTGCTCTTAGGAGGAACAAAAGGCTCGGTGGGGGAGGGACCATGGGAGGAACAGCGGAGAGAAAGGTCAGGATGAGTGCTGTCGTTTCATTATGAGAGATGTGGACTCCTTTTCCTCTCCTGCTGCACGGGGAGTGATGGAGAAGGTTGTTAATGTCTGGCCTGTCAGCCATATTGGATTCAGGGCAGTAAATTAATATTACGCTCCTTTTAAAGGGGTTTTATTTTGGGATTTACTGATCTCCCCTGTGTGTCGGCAGCGTAAAGAGGTTATTTCCCTTCTTTCTGCTCTGTTCTGTGTCCGCTTGCTATCTCTCAAGCAGGGCTAATATGTTTAGAGAAAGAGAAAGCGTGTTCATAGAGGAAGGATCTGTGCGCTGTAGGCACGTTTGTGTCATCATGTGTTTGTTTTAAACATTTTTTAGGAAGCACAGAAGTCTGGCGTAGACTGTAGCGAATTTTCCAAGCAAATACAGCTCAGAAGGTGTAGAGACGACTTACAGAGCTTTGCAAACTTATTTAGATGTATGGAGTAAAAAAAATAAGTAGCAGTAAATACATATGGAAAAAAAAAGCATGTTTTTCTGTTTAAATACAAAACTCTAATGGGGTAGGCGACATAAAATTCACAGCAGATGTCAAAAGCCCAAGTAATCCACACTTACGAATAAATCAAAGCAAATAATAAATTATGTGTAAAGATTAAGTGAAGAATACATGAAGTAAGCGAGGTGCTAAAGGAATAGAAACTATTTAAAAGGGACTCCTTTCACTTTCCAATTAATTATCAATTTGTGTTGGTTTGTCACATAAAATCCCAGTAACATACATTTATGTTTGTGGCTTCAACACAACAAATCATGAGAACTTCCGGGGGTTTCAGTTCTGTCCCACATCGCTGTATTGTCCCCTTTCTTCCTCCATGTGCCGAGTTTATCATACAGGAGAGTTAAGTAATTAGAAACACGTGGAGACAAGTGATTTTAAGTCAGTGGGCTGTTTTAACTGTGACTTATCTTGAGACTCTGTCCTTTCTGTTGTGCGGCGCTTAATGTAGGCCAGGTTAGAGTCCTGGCAGAAAAGCACTATAACACAGTGTGAAGTAGTCTTGTCACTAAGGCAGGATTTATGGCTGCTCGTCCATCTGCGCTGATGTTAAAAGGGCTGTGATTAAGAGCCGAAGTGAAGACACGGACTGCGTTGCCCCTGTGACCCAGCCAGGAGCGCACAAGGCTGAGCGCTGTCACTGCTAACGCCACACCATACAAATCTGTCTTCCTCCTTCTCTTTGTCTGTCCATCTTCTACTGCCTTGTCCCGCATGCGTGCGCATGAGCCGAAACTTACCAAGGACGCCGAATCTCTGCATTTGATCTTCGCTCAGCAGTTACAACAAGGAGGCAGGGAATAGGCTCGGTGTCTGCCTTGCAGACACAACTTCAAAAGCTTGGAAATATATTTCATTCTCTGTCTCTCTTCTTTTATTCTCCAAGGTTCAGAGCATCCGGCCACGGCAGCGCTTCCCGCCGCGTTCTCGGACCTCCTGCCTCACTTCCTGGTGGAGCCTGAGGACGAATACATCGTGAAGAACAAGCCCGTGACCCTGTCCTGCCGCTCGACCCCGGCCACACAGATCTACTTCAAGTGCAACGGAGAATGGGTTCACCAGGACGACCACTTGATTGAGCGAACTGTTGACCCAGCCACAGGTACACAGAACCCGTCGCTACTCGCATGCTGTGTATTTCTGCTTAGTTTGAACCAGTATCAGCATACTTTGTTTGACCATTTGTTCCAGTCGACAGCTACGGACCGACATCTATCAGATGCATTATATAAAGTGTTTGTGTGCTGAAGCTAAGGTCGGCAAATTGCCATTGGAGATTACTGTGCTCCTACAGACTCCTGGCTCATCCTCCATCCTATTTAGCCTGCCACTCTCATAATAAGCACATTGGTTTCATTCTCAGAAATCTCCACAATCACCTTGGAGACCTGTTTTGTTTTTCCCTTTGTTGTGCTGCAGTCTCCCCTCTCCGCCTCTGCCATTGGTGTCACAAGCATGTATGACACTGCAGTGGAGTGATTCAGAAGTGACCTGCAAATTCAAACCACCCATTCACCGCCTGACGAGTGATTGGGCGCATACACAGATATGCAAATATGAACTGTGGCGACATAATAATTGTAACTGGGATTTCCTCTTGACGCAGCTGAAGTTTATATCTTCTCCAAGCTTATTTAAAACAATTAATGTTGAATGAAAGGTGGGATGAATGTGAAAACTAAATTATTAAAATTTTATGTGCAACATTATTCGGCACCCCTACTAAAGTAAAGATGTGTAAAACAAGACTTTAAATTAATCCAGTGTAATCTCACACTGATAAATATGAGTAGATTTATTCTGTGGAGACAAAATAATTGTTTTAATAAAAGCACCGGTGGCACAATTAGCGGTGTGAATGCCTCGTATTGCCCTTTGGCAAAAAGACGCTGCTTAGTTTTCTTCTATTAGATTTCATAACCTTGAAGCATACATAGTCAGAAAGTTTCAACCAGACCCTTTTGCACAATATCTGCTTTTTGGATTTATACCACAACATCCTGTTCCACAATCCTTACTTTCTGGGACCTCATAGTTGTCCAGATTTGTGACTGATGTGGGTCAGAGGCATATCGGTGGGTCGAGTTCAAACCTTTAACTTGTAAATAGTGGAGCCGAATGTTGGTTTGTTTTTTTTTGTCCTCCCCTCAAATAAATGAATGGCATCTAAATAGAATCAAAGGCGTCTCAAACTCCAATCTTTGGAGCCAGTGTACTGCTACCTTCAGAAATGTATCTGCATCAACACACCTGATCCAAATAATTGAGTCATTATCAGGTCTGTGTAGAACCCGACCACGTGCTGTGATGGCAATTCTGCTTTTTTCTTCAGCTCTGTTGAGCCAAGGACACATTTAAAAGTGACAGAATATCACCTCTCTAGAAGTGGAGTTTAAGACCCCTGATCTGAGCGTTGTCATGGTGATGTAGGGACCACTCTTTGATGCAGTTCTCCAACATTGAGCTTTGAAGTATTGTTTCTTTTTCTTTTCTTTTATTTAAATCTCCCTTAGCATTTCCTTCACTGCGATGGGGAGCAAGACAAATATGGTTTCTCTTCCATTCTTCTAACCAGTGGATTACAGAATTTTTTTGCTTTGTAATACAAAATACTTGACCACCAGGGAAGCAGAAAATCGTTAATTAAAAAGTTCATAGAAACTCTGTATGAAAAACTTTTTTTTTTTAGGACTGGTTAAGGAATTCCCATAACTTTATCTCTGGTGATTTTGATGGAACTAAATACACTGCTCAAAAAAATAAAGGGAACACTCAAATAACACATCCTAGATCTGAATGAATGAAATATTCTCATTGAATACTTTGTTCTGTACAAAGTTGAATGTGCTGACAACAAAATCACACAAAAATCATCAATGGAAATCAAATTTATTAACCAATGGAGGCCTGGATTTGGAGCCACACACAAAATTAAAGTGAAATGTTCCCTTTATTTTTTTGAGCAGTATATTTCTCAGATTGGATTTTTCAATTATTTTCTGTGTGAATTTGTGCTGCTGCAATATTTGACTAATTTAAGGTATTTTTTGCACTTTTACAATGGTTGCCAATAAATGTACCCAACACTTTATAAGCAAAAATAAACAAAAGGAGAAAAAAAACATAATCTATTATGCATACAGTGATACATCAGGTGCATTTTGAACTGCAGCTAAGCTTGCTGATGCTGCCAAAGACAGACAGCAATGGGATGCAGTTTCACCAGGGTTTAGTTTCTGTAACTTTTTGCGTAGGCACATCGACTGTGGGTGAAAGATAAGCTGGGTACACCTTCCATCTTTTTAATAACCTCTGTTGTCAAGCCCCAGACCCCTGCTACCATTCACCAACTCTTTTGCTTGATCTCTTTACTTTTTGTGTGAGAAGTCTTGGTTTGATTCAGTTGTTGTTTTGGAGTCATCCTCCTGTAAATAAAAATGAAAACAGAGTACGTGGAGTTGACAGTGACACACATAAGGCCGTTTATGAGTTTGCATGGTCATGGTGAAATGTCACAGCGTCTGAGTCAATTCTAATAAAAATGAATCATCGAAGTTTTTATTAAGCATTCCACCACCCTGTCACTGTTATTGATATAAATGAAGTTGTTAAAAAATCTTTTGGGTTTTCGTGAGCTACAGTTTTAAAGCTCCAACAAGCAATAACGTATGGTGAGTAATTGACTGTTTTGTTTTCTATGAGAATATCAGTTCTTGAGTGAAGAAACAAAAGGAAACTTTCCCTTGGAGATGTACGCTAATGCAGATCTTCAGCAACGTGAATGGACAGCGGGCTTTTAGTTTCATGTGCAGACGAAAGAAAACAAAAGTGTAATACTGAAGACAGGAAGGAGAGATAATTAATATAAAAGCATCTCGGAATGAAACTAATACAAGCACTCTAGAAACTTTAAAGTGGCCCCTTGAAGTCTTAAAAGGCCAGCTGAGCTTCAGATTAATTTTTAAAATTCACACTCATCGAAGTGCTAAAAAGAAGGCTTTGCTCTCTCTGCCCGTCTTGTTTGGGGATTTGTGGTGTGTCCAAACGGCGTGGTGAAGAGTCGATACTCCTCACTCCCTCCTGACTCCCCACCGCTCTCTGTCGCTCACAATCTGTAACTTTCAAATCATCTCACCAGACATCCGATGCAGATTGGGGATTGAAATCGTGATGGCGACATCGAGACACGCGCGTCAATTAAGACGCACTTGAGTCTTTGACATCAGAAATCTGAAGATCAACACGCTGAAGACAGTGATGTAAATAGCAGAAAATGGAGCTGCACGATTTATAAAATCTTAACCACCATCGCAGTGTGAAAGGACTGCTTTGATGCAATATTTGGTACAGTGTGCAGACACCAAACGTGCATAATGAGCATTGATGCACACAGTGGATTATATATATATATTTCTGCAATATTTTAGGTAATTTTTTCAGCAGTACTTCTGATATCAGCTCTGTCACTGTCCATGTTTAACTGAAAATATGCAGCTGCCACAATTTCTCTTTACTATATCTCATATCTACAGACTTTTTCATTACGACCAAATAAGGAGGCAAGTTATGTGCAAGACCAGGTTTTATGCTGCTATCAGTCGGGTGACATCCTGGAGACTCCTCTTTTACTTTGACATGGAGATTGTGAATTGTTTTATCCCTATAAAAGAAGACATGATGCAGGCTGTAAACTGCAGAGTTTATGGGAAAACCAGATTACAAACCCAGCATCGCCCTGCCAGCATTTAATGATGATGCCCCATTTGCCGTGTGTGTGTGAACTGTTGCAGTTTGCATTTATTTGTCTATGAAACAAATCTGGCATGCTGGCTGCCACAGACCCCCGCAGCAGTGAGGGACTCCATGTTTAGAAACCCTGTGAAGTTCAAGGCTTCCTCACAGCTCCCGCCTTCACTCTGTGGTTCCAAGGCCTTTGATGCCGAATGTTTCATATGTAGACCTGCACAGCTTTACAGAAAACGGGGTGCGCCAAAAATTGTGGCTGCACCTGCATCGATCTCTCAGACACTCGTGCTGTTTAATGTCACTCATGCCCCAAGGAGTTTGCCGACAGCTCGGTGCCAATCCCCGATCCTAAAAGCAACATGTATGTGTGTGCTACAGGCTTGTCGAGTCTGTCCTCTCGCCCTGGTCATCACCGCCATGCAGGACTCTAAACTTGTACCTGTTACCAAGCAACCAGTGCTTCTATCGCTCCAGAATGTGGCCGAGGGCAACGCCGTCCCCTAAGAAAGAGGGATTTTAAAGGATGGAGACTGGGGCTGTAAGGATACATCCAGTTCACAAGATGAAATGATGCGTGATTTAAAGCTCTGTTTTGGAGAGAAAAATTAAATTTTATTGTTTGTTTAGAAAACGGAGTGAAGAGGTTTCAGAAATAATAATAATAAAAAAATGTTTTAAAATTCATTAGTGTAGAGTATTCCAGTTTTGACTTGGCTTCTCGTTTAGGCTTGTTAAATTGTAAATGTTTCCTAATGTCAAGCAGATATTTAAAGCATTGCCATGCAGTTAGCCAATTCAGAGTTTATTATGTAAGTATGTTAGTTTTTGAACTGGAAAGGATCGGTTGCAGTTCAGATTGATTGATTTGATACTGGTTATGAAGTGATGGATCCATCCTAACAATGCAGATTAGGACAAATAAGTAACAAATGGCACATTAATCTTTATTGCACCTGGTATATGATTATACTCTATTTAATATACTGGTATTAAATAAATCCCCAAAGTCTGAACCTTTTACAGAGCTGTGATTTCTGTTTACATTTATACTTCAATAAACATCAAAATTAATGAATGTGACAACAAATAGTGTTTAATATCAAGAGGTTTATGAACAGAAAAAAAATCATATCCCTTTGCAATCTATTTGTAATAGGTAATCAGATTTTATGAAAATGAAACAAGAACACCCACTAAAGTCTTAAATAGAACTTGGAAAATTGAAGATATCCAAGCAGCTCTGAGCTTAATATCTAATGTGGCTGCCATGGAAATAAACTGTAACCCAGGCAGGTTTGAAGTATTTATGTTGAGATTATTAATAGGAAACTCTGACAGTACATCTCTGATTAAAAAGCAGCACAGATAAAATTGTACAATTTTTTTTGTTGTGAGCATGTTCCCTCATAGTTTGAAGGGTTAAAATGGACATTTACATTGTTATTGGCCTGTTTTGCTATTGCTAGCCTAGCACCACAACTTTTACTAAACCTTACTGATTCTCTTATCCTCTTTTTTTGTGGTCTGTTAATAGAAAAAGTCATATTCTGGCAGCACAAGAAGGAAAACTACGACAAAAATAACTCAAACTTTCCTGGTTTCATTTGTGTGCCATTGGCATTAGTTGTTTTGAGACCAGAATTCAAATTTTGAATTACAGCCGTAGCTTTGAATGGCTGCTGAGTCTGAAAATATCAATGATCTTAATGATTGTTAATAAGGATTATTAGACTCAAATAAATTCAGCTGTAAGTCATGTTGCAGAGCAAAGCTGAAGGAATATCAGATGTGTTTCTGTTGCAAGTGTGAGCCCAGCAAAGCACAGGCAGGATTTGGCAAACTCCATCCATGCTCAGTAGCAGCAGACTCTGTCAAATGTCAAAGCGACTGTGAAGCTTTAAATTAATAACAGACCCAGGACTGAAGTGCAGGCGTGTTTCATCGGTGCTGCTCAGTCCTCAAAGTTCAGCCAGTAAAAAACATGACATGTGGATAAGACTCTATTTCAGACATGACCTCGCTATCATCAGACAGTCTGCTTTATTGAACCTGATTCACAGCAGCAAAGACAAAAGAGGAGCTCTTGCTGGCTGTGTCTACAATTCAGTTACAGTTTACATCCCTTCGTATTGCCCAATCGCTGTGGACACCACACATACAGACAAGAGATTTTTATTATTTTTTTACAAACTCCTCAGAGAAGACAAACGGAAAAATATGTCACAATTTGTCCTTCCCCTCCCGGTTCCAGTGTCTCATATTGATCTGTCCTCGAGTCTATCGGTTCTCATTACCTGTCTGCAGTAACTTATCTCAATTGGTATGGCTGTGACTGCTTCTGAGGGAGCTAGCTAACTCCGTGTCTTTCCCAGGTCGACGAGAGAAGACGTTTGGCGAGTCTTAATAAAGAAATATCCCCCCCCTGAACAAATCAATACTGACAGTGTGTTTGCATAGATTAGGAGATTCTCCCACTCTATGATTTCTCATCAGACACATGATGAGGGGAAGCGAGATTGGCATTTGAGCGTGGGCTCGATGTATTGGCCAGACTGATTTGATTGTGTTTGCATTTCATCTGCCAGCATTGATGGAAACGATTTTGATCCACGCTTCGGATTGTCACCCCGGCAGCAAACCCTCTCAGGTGGAAAATGCATGCATTTCACATTCTTATTTCAATAAACCTTTGCATCCGCCTTTATAAAGACAGGAGATTATATTTTTTTTCTTTGTTGATTGAAACGGATGTCAACAAGGCGTCTTCGGTGAAAACAGAAGATGACGGAGGCGCACTTGCGTTGTGCTTTATGAAATCGTTTACAGTGGGACCACACATACCACATACATAAAGCAATACTCCTTTTTGTGATTGGTGAAATCATTTAAAACTACATAAAGGAAAAAAATATAACCACTTCCTATAACATTTAGTTTAGTTTTTTTTTTTCTTTTTTTTGTGTCAGCTCCTGTCCTCTGTCAATCCTCTGAAGTTCAAATATCACCTATGACGTCAATAGTAATTCTTTTAAAGCCAGACCTTTAAAAAAAATAAATAAAATAACGTTGCTTTTCTGCCATATCTGACATCTGCAGGCTTCATTTGTAGAAAATATGTTTTTTTTGATTAACCGGATCCTGGATCGTAATGTGATGACATATTTAATTTCAGATCTAAGAGGGAGATAAGCCAGGCTTAGCCTAAATGATCTGTAACCTTTGTTTTAATACCACAGTACTCATCCCTGGTATTATAGCAGCCAATCGCCTCCCTTACTCCAACTTCCACCCAAACCGCTTTTCTCCCTCTCCACTTGTTTTTCTCCATTTTCTCAGCTCTGTAGGTCACAACATGGATGCATTTACCTTTACAGGAACGTCGCACGGATGACATTTACCTGCTCACTGTCACTTTTTCTGAGACCGGAGGAATTTCAGCTGGATTCCTCCAAAGCCGCCTCATAGTAATTCAACGAAATCTTTAACAGAATATTGAAGAAAAAGTTCTGCAGCAATTTAGGCCAAACCTGATTGGTCTGAGTGCCAGGACCAAATGAGCAGAATGAAATAAGGGAATCATAGCAATATAGCCCTAAGTGAAGGAAATGGCCGCGTACCACCTGCTGAGCATTGATCAGTTGCCAAAGGGACTAATTGATAATGCATTGTTAGCTGCCTCCACATAATGGGACTTGTATTTTATCCCTTCCTTGATTGCTGGAGGGGAGGAAGGATTTGGCAAAGAAGCAGTGAAAAACAGATGGGAAGGTGAATTGTTCCTGTGACACATCTGCCAGCTCTTACTATTAGACCTCTCAGGGCGGTCAGGTGAGAGTGTGCATCTATGTTTGTGGAAAAAAATAAATAAATACTGTCTTCAAAGCACAACACACTTTAAATATGTCAGGGAAGTCAAAGTGGATTTAATGGAAGCTTGTGTTTGTCTGGCTGCAAGATGACTGAGAGCTACAGCAATGCATCCAAGCTTAGTAAACCAGACAATGCAGTATGTTGGGTTCTTGAGAATAAGTTAAAACATAGTTTCATCAATATGCTTTGAAAGCAATTGAGACATTTTCTCTTAGGTTACAAACCATGCCTCATTTTCTGCAAATCTGAAGGATGGATGAGCATTTTTTTCCCCAGGTATTAAAGATGGAATATGCTCTGCAGAGGACATTTAGAGTGTTTTAGATTTCTACGATCCAACCTCAGAAAACCGATCAAATATTTCAACACAAACCTTGTGGGACGGCCTTCCTAGAAGTGTTGAAGCTTATATAGCACAGGGTTCTCATGCAGTCTTGAAAAATGGAATCTGATTTAAATATTTTCCTTGAGTTGGACAAAGAAAGCTGGACAACGAAGTAGAGAAAAAGTTCTTACAGTTGCATCAGTCCATCCATCCCATTGGTTTTGCCATTGCATGGCCGTCCATCTCTTTTCTTTTCCTCTCTCCAGCTCACATTTAAATCTTGATCAGCAACTGACACTTGCTGTACATTTGGCTGCATTTCATATATTATATGCTAAAGTTTGTTTTCACACTTTGGAAATGTGCTAAAAAAAAAATGCAACTTTTCGCACAAGAAACACAGAAGCAGGAACAATTAAACAATTAAGACGCAACCAGCTGACACAAGAGCCACATGTCTTGGCGTTCCAAATTCTGCTTAAGATGTGCTTATATTTGGTAATTTATTTGGCTTATGTTCCTGTGAAGTTGGTCTTGACAAGCAGGAATAAAAAATTTTCAAAATTAACTGCAATTAGTGGAACAAAAGTGGGAGAAAAAAAGATAATTACCATTTGTCAAACAACAACGCTGCCGTTCTACTCTCCCACACGCGCAGCCTTTGTCCTCCCACCAAAACATACCCCACGTCAGCCTCGCGCTTCGCTTTCTCCCAGCTAATTTCACATTCGTCAGCCTCACAAAAGCTGCGCCCTTGCCTGGAAGTCGGAATACATTCGGCAGTTTTAGCAGTTCGTTCGTTCTTTCTTTTTTCCTTTCTTTCTTTCTTTCTTTCACAACAGCATTCATTTATTACCCTCATCCAGAAGAGACAGACATGTTATCAATACAGTCCTTGGAGCTTTCGTTTGTCGTGTGGGTGTGTGTGTTCAAGGGGGGCAACAAAAGTGTTTCAAAGTCTTCCAGATCATGATGAATGGTTTTCTCAACACAAAAAGCTTTAGTTTTGCAGCAGAGATTATTCTCATAAATGTGCTTAACAATAAGGAATGCATCAAGGTTGTCAAATGCAAAGTTTCCAAAGCTCTAACCGAGACACGTGAATGAAATGAGGCCTTTCTGCAGCAGCACAGACACTTTCTATTATTGAAACCACTTATGCTTCACAAATCGAAACAGTTTCTCAGGTTCACCAATGTTCCTTAAACTTTGCTATCTTAAAAAAAACTCTGAGTGGAGCGGAAAGGAGCAGGTGAACTTCCTTCCTGCTTTGGTATTTTATCAGCAACGATCTCTGATGCTTTTCCTCGGTCTATTTTTTGCTTTTACTGTAATGTAATGTTATCTTTCTACTTACCTCCACATCCCTGGGAAATGAAAGAAGCGAGTGTTTATGCTGACAGTGGGAGGCAAAGTGGGAGTTTGTGGTGTCAATCAACACCTGCTCTGCTCAAATTCGTTTAAAAATAGTGGGGCTGGGAGGTGTACTTAGGTGGCTGACAGCTAAATAGTCCTTGGAGATTGTTTTTGATAGACAGAGGAACTTGGTGGCTGACAGTTAATGCTTTGTGTGTTTGGCCCCAAGGAGACTTCCAGTGTGGGGATTTTACACAGTCCTCAAACAAACATAAACTCGCTGTTCTCTTCTTTTTAAAAATAAAAAATCTGAAAGCTGCAGGGTGTCCTGACTATGGGATATTTGGTGTTGCAGTAAAAGGACTATTTTATGCATTTATGGAGGAAGAATAGCTTCAATTTCCTCATGAAGTGCTGAATGAAACATAAAAAAGGAGCTGAGAATTTCTTCTCTGGAAGTCTCTCAAACGATGTGGGTGCATGTGCAACCACAGGCATCCAGACATGCAAGTCCTTATTATGCATTCAGAGCTCGCATCAATGTACAGCGGATGGACAGCGTACCTCAAATAGAGTCTGAATTAGGGTCAGGTGGGTGATGGAGTGGAAAAACGGGCAGAAAATAAAAAAAGTCCAGTTGTTTTTTTATAACATTTTTCAATTTTGTCGACGTGTGTGTGATCTGGAAGAATCATTTTGTGATGATTCTGTTTGCTGCTTACACACTTAAAAGAAAATTTAAAGGACAAAGCTCACATGTTTTAGTGCTTGTTCAATGAGGCAAGAACAAAAGAAAAGGGCCTGGTCAGGACTGCGTCCTGAAGCCATTCTTAGTATTTTATGATTCAGCTGAATAATTTATCTCTGTTGTTTTAGACCAAGAGTTTGTTTTCCGAGAATGTTTGTTCTGCGTCTCAGGTCCTTTAGAAATCTCAACGCAGCTGGTATTGACTAAGAAATCAATTGGTAGAAGGGTATTGTTTTAAAGTTGGATCAACTTAAACTAACGGGAAGCAGCTGATGCATATTTAGCTCGAGCAACATATTATGGAAAAACGTCCATGCATCCTTCGATCCATCCGTCTCGCTGATCTCTTTGGTAGCATACGTGGTGAATTCACAGCAATCAAACCAAATATTTACTGTGTAAAAAAACTTTTTATTCTCATTGTTTGACATTAATGAGAAGTGTTACTCTCATGTCAGAATTACCAACATTATTTCTATTTCCTGTGGAGTGTGAGAGGGAATTTTCTTAGAAAACTCCCTCTCACAAACTTTCTTCAAATTTAGATTTACATACTTTCATATGACCATGCCTTTGAACAAACACACTCCCCTGTTTTTTGTGTGGGTAGAGTAGAGTAGATATATGAACCACCACAAATCTACTCCGTTCTTGGGTGTAATTTCTAAATGCCACGTTCAAGTGTTCAAACTATTATGCGCAACTGAAAACACCATGAGAATGCCCAGCCATCATACAGAAGAGAGACGGAAACTGGGTCCCATTAATTAACTTGCTTTACTGTGAAATAGGAACATCAACCCAAGAACAAAAGCCAAAGGCCAATTTAAGAAGAGAAAGACTTATTTTGACATAATGTCAGAGAAGATATTGTCTTTTTATCCAGCATGATCACTGCACTTCACATTCTCCACTTTTAGAGCCTTACTATACATTTTATTAAAAGAAATTAAGAAATCACGTTTACGTTACATATTTACCTCCTTTACTTAAGACTCTGTTGATGCACCTTTGGCAGCAGCCTCAAGTCTTTTGAAGCATGAAGCCACCAGCTTAGTTCACCAATCTTTATGGAGTTTCATCCGTTCTTCTTTGCATTTCTTCTCAGACTGAAAGGTTGTTAATACTTACATATGTGTGAAATGTTGGTTTTCTGTTTTTAGTAAATCTGCAAAACTTTGTCATAGTGGATTATTTTTGTGTCGATTTGTGAGGAAGATGCTTAAAATATTGCAGTTTGGAATAAGTGGAAATGTGGAAAAAGTGAATATCTGAATACTTTAAAAGTTTATTATCTGTTTTAACCTTTACATTAATAATTTTGCATTTGAAACTACAATGGACTGTCCAGGGTGTGCCCCGCCTCTCGCCTGTTGTAAGGGTGTTAGAAAGTGGATGGATACATTTAAATATAAAAATAATTAGACAATTATTTTTAAAAAAACGTTTACATATTCAAATAAGCAATAATCTAAAATATCCAAGCGGTACATCTGCACTATAATCCAAAATGCCCTCCAAGATCCTCCTTTGAGTTCAGGGGTCCAGTCTGTACTTTCACCCCTTCTTCTCAATTTTCAGCATAAGGTTATTTATAAAGTGCACACTGTCTGTCTTGCATCTGCTGTGTTAATATTTAATACAGTCACATCTGAACAAAGAAATAAATATTTAAAAGCTCAATCCGTGCTTCGTCTGCTGCACTTCAGTTTCCTGCGTCGCATTATAGTTGAGGCTGGAGTCGACAACATGACTCGATCTCGATCAGGGACCTCGTAAAATCTGCTTCATGTGACCGCCTGTGTAGGTGGCGATTTAAGCAGATTATGTTCTGAGACTGTGAACAGTTTCCAGTAGTAATTTTCTCTGTAAAATCGTCTCTTATCTTTCTCTAATTGGCAATATTAAGTTGGTTTTAATGGGCTTTGAGAAAACTTTCCAATCACTCACCCAAAATTTCATTTTTAGACTTAAACAAATCCTGATTCTAGTTTTTCTGACAAGAAAGCTGTAATAGTTGTTTCATAATTTCCATTGCTTCACCCCATTTGTAGAAACTGTCCAGAAGTCTTCTGGTATGCTTTGTTATGACAGATAGCTAACCCTAACCCCATAAATAGTGTTTCCATAAATCCTAAGGTTATTTGTTTGTTCCTTCTGATCAGCACAGAAGTGTCGCCAATTAGCATCTCTCCTGGTGATGTCAGGTTTGCATCTTTCCTGGAAGAGGAAATCGAGGATTGCAAGCCGAATATGCGTCTATGTTTCATCTTCTGCAAATACCATGACAATAAAATCCAGCTGTGGCTGTTCACAGCTTTTCAACTTGTGCTGAATTCACTTTGTCACAAGTTTTCACACAATCAATAATTGCAGTCTGAAAGTGTCTCAAAGCCAAAAAGGTTCATTTGTTTTGTCACAACTTAGTTAAAACGTTGAACTCACACTCAAAGTGCACATTAAGAGTGCTTAGTGCATTTTGAAAGAATAATTGAGAAATAATAGGAAAGGAAAACGAGGCATGTGGCAGAGACCAGTGACAGGTACTGCACCAAAGAGGGAATCTGAATCACATTTGACGCGCAGAATCAAAAAATGTCAGCCTTGACTTAATCCCACGCTCCAAAGACTTGAGATCTAGACCTGGGACTGGAGTCTGATTAAACAATCTTTATCTCGTGTAATCAGGGGTAAAATGTGTTGGTAGGTGTAGGTAACATGAGCAAATGATTGAAGTTGTCCTTTCTGAATCACCGCAGTTTGCAGGCAGCTTCCATATTGGTCTGTTGTCGTTAAATGCTTTCCTTGAGCGAGCAGGTCGAGCAATCAAGCAGGAGACTACAACTTTGTTAGAGCTCTACTTTTTCCTTTGAACATAAATGTGTATTTTTATTTACACTGCTGTAAGTGGGATTTTAGAAAATAACTTCTGCTTCTTTGCTTGTAAAACCCAAAAAGGTGTTTACTTTACCTCTTCCACTTGTAGCTAGATTTATGTGAGCCTTGTTGTACTTTCTCCCCTCTGAAACTCACCACATAAGATAAGGATGAAACTCCTCTACGTTCAAGGTCGTGACTTCCCAAATAAGAGCTACAACGCTGAGGCAGAAATGTTGGTTCCCAGACTTCCTGTGAGAAACTTTGTGAAAACGCAAGTATAATAAAATAGAGACTCTCCGTCTAGTGAGAGCAGACCAGACTGAACAGACACTGGGCACGTCGGCTTGCTGTTATCATTCCTGCAAAAACAATTAAAGTGCTGTTTTGAGTTAAAATCACAGATCTCTGTTTGGTAACTAAAACTGACAGCTGTTCATTTTATTATTATTTTTTACATTATCAACTTATTTATTAAAGTTGTTAAACAAGATCTGATAATAATCTTCATTTATAACCTACAAATATGCAGCGATAAAGACAAGCCAGAGGAGATGCATCCTGTTCATTTCATTCATTACAAACTATGTTTGGACTTGAAAAATACGGAGCCATTGAATAAATTGCAATGTTATTGAAATGTTTATTTATTTCAGGAACTTTATCGCTAAGTGAATCACAATGTATAGATTAAATCAGTGGTTCCCAAACTTTTTCTCCTGGGCCTCTCCAGTGGTTTCCACACTATTTCTGTTTAACAAGCTTAAGGTGCTGTGTTGATATTAGCTAGTCATCTTTTAGCTAACATTACCTGCATCCAGCAGTTTTACTCCACAGTCTGTTAGTTTGGGGAGAAAAACTGTGAAAAGTTCTTTACGTTTTTGCTGGTTTGGTGCCATGACTCTAACACACCTGAGCAGCAGCAGCAGGTCTCCTTCACAGGTGTAAACCCAGCGCAAGCGTCGTAGCGCTCATGTTGCGTTTAAAGGCGGCTCGGAAAAACGGGTTACGACACGTTAACAACGGATTACACAGTTTTAACTGCTGATAAAAGTGACAGAGGACACAGATATGGGAAGTGCGGAAGCCCCTACTGTATCAAATTAGCAGAGAGTTGGTAAAAACCGAGCTTATCGGGTTTATCAACTGTGGTAGCAATTTGGCTCCAACTCCTCCCCTTGTCATTTCTATATTCTTTGCACGAAATGTTGAATAAACATCAGGGAAAACCCCTGATTTAGATCGGAGCGGCCACGACGATCTACATCACACTGCAGGACGATCGGTTACGAAATCACCAGCGACAATCTTAGATCGGCCAACGATCTAAGATTATCATAAGGGGAAAATAGGGGCAAAAAATCGTGTAGTGTGAACTATTGCATTAGGTAGTCGGATATGCCCGTCTTATCTATTTAAATCTAGTGATTACTGAAGGGCAATATAGTATACAGACTTTATAATCTGTACTCTTTTGGTTGAATGCAGTATTTATTTCCACTTTGGCTTTATGTTTAGTTTTTATTCAAGTACGTTTTTTGTTAATGGAGACTGAGAATCCATTTTATTTTTCTTTTTGGTTGTTTTGTTTATTTAGATTATTGGTTCCAGTGTTATGTGTTCTTTTGAAAATAAAGTGTATCTATCTATGGAAGGAAATCGCATGCATTTAGTCATTTCCATTAAATCAGTGTCAAAAGGTCTTGAAACAATATTATCGTTTATCGGAATAATTTTTTAGACAATTAATCGCTCAGCAAAATTTGTTATCGTAACAGGCCTAGTTGTAACTTACCTTTTCCAATTAAGGAGTGTTTGTTCTTCCCTGCATATTTTCTGAAACAACTCAAAATCTTTCCATAAAAACAAAAAAGAAAAACATCCAAGTGCATCCATCGACCACACACAATTATACTTTGAACTCCCTTGATGAGAGCAGATAATGCTTAGTTGTCGTTAAGCGGTTTTTATATTGAAGCTGTTGTGTTAAGCATAATGTGTTCAATAAATAGAGAAAGGCATAAAAAAAAACACAGAGAAGTTTTGTATTTAATGTATCAGTCTTC
The DNA here is from genome assembly GCF_051168715.1 of Poecilia mexicana. NCBI lineage: Eukaryota > Metazoa > Chordata > Actinopteri > Cyprinodontiformes > Poeciliidae > Poecilia > Poecilia mexicana. The sequence continues at coordinate 24,332,200 of NW_028263379.1, forward strand.
ATCCACATTTCTGTTGGCTATGTTAGGGACAAAAACAAGCTGAAGAAAGAATGCAAGATGTTTGAGAGGAAGGCCTTCATAGTGGTTGTTCGCCCCCAGGGCTGCTTACTGAATGCTGTTTGTTGTGTTCGGTATTTTCATTCGCCTACACACCTTCATTGGATTACCAAAAAAGCTCTGCTCTTCAAGTCAGACAACACTGCCGGCCAAAGGCACAAGAGGGCCCGAGCGATTGAGGGAAGGGAGGGGAGAACCGTAATGCAATTTGTTTGGTACAGATCAGCCACCCGCAACCAGACTGGAGCCAGACTGGTTTACCTTCTCCAGCTTCCCTTATTTATTTACCTCAGCACCCAAAGGCCGTGGCAGACAGGGGAGGAGGGAAACGTGTTAGTCTGGGCAAATTATCATGGCTTTCATGTGGGTAACGTTCTATCAGATCCTCCCACTCCGCAAAGTGTAATGGAAGCAGAAGCAAAGTGCTCAAGGCCCTCGCCTCTGACGTGCTCTCATTCTCGCCAGGACAACGTGTGTGTGGGAGATAAAGGAGCAGGTCCCAGACACTTCCTGCCCGAAGACTGTGGCTTCTAGAACATTCTGCTCTTGCCAATCATCAGGGTCAGGATATTGGATGGAGAGTAATTACAACAAGGGCACTTTGGTAAGGGCGCAGTGGTAAATCACAGACTTACCTCTGCGATCGTGCATGCACACACATGTGTGTGTGTGTAACGTTTCGGAAAAGGTTAGGCAAACTAATTATGGAGGGACAGTGTAAATAGAAAAATCCATGGCTTTGAATCAATGTCCATTTGATGTAATCACTTGTGACCTTTGTGCGTTAGCAAGCAACCAAACATGATTATGAAATATGCAGGTGGAGACTTGATTTTAACGTCTGTCGTGTGATGTCTTTGCTCTGTGACACAGAAAGTCTATTTTGATGTTTTTCAATTCAAATCATTATCACATTTCAAACCTGTGAACACCTGTGCAGGTAGAAACACAACGCCATCCTGAGCTGCTGAGAGATTCGGCGTGCTGTTGTCTCATACAGACGTGGCACGGATTTTCTTTCTTTTCTTTTTTTTTTTTAAGTGATCATCTCACTCTTCTGAGTAGAAGCGGTTCAACAATCTCGCCGTGGAATAATCTCAAGTAAAACTGCCTTGATTTCTAAAAAAACAAAAATGTAGAAGGTGTAAAAATGTTCCTTATTATATCCATTATATATATTCTGATACTTATCCTTATTTCAAAGATATTATATAAACTACACTTTTCAATTTTTTCAATCTGATGAAAAAAAAATAGGTTACCGAGTCACAACAAATGTGTCTTTATGTCCTTTACAAGACAAACTAATCCAGACCATGAACAGAAACATTAGTCTATCCTATCAATTCAACTTGAACAACTGCTTATTGTACAGAATATTTTGGCTCAATGAGAAATTCAACTTAAAAAAACATTATTAACTCTTGGGTTGATGAGAATGAGGTTATAAAAGATTTTTATAAAATGAAAAATCCTACTTTTTGTTTTGTTTAAATGACTCAAATTGTGTTTAAACAATCTACTATCTGTGTAAAGTATTGCAGTCTCGTTTATGCTTCTTTGATTCTGGCGTATGGAGATAAGCCTTTTCTTTATCTTACGCATACAAAAGACAAGATTTTTGGAAAATGCGAGCTTTCTCATTTCGTGCTTTCATAATTTTAAAACAAAGTCTCAAATTCTGACCTGTGACTTTTACATCCAGTCCTTTTGGTCGACGGTTGAAAATTGAGGCAATTCAACCGTTTTCTTCAACCATGAATAAAATGGCTAAACTGCCTCCTGAGCATGCAATTTCTACAGAGTCCAGTTAAGCCTCACTTGTTACCTGATTCAGGCATGTTGAAGCAGAGACACATCTAATGTACGAAGGACAATCGGCCCTGAGGACCAGGATGTCGAGCAACCGTTACGCGGCTCATGTTGCTCACAGATCATTTGAATCTTATCTGTCACTGTGTCACAGATTCTGTTACAAAAACCCAAAATGCTGCCACACAAATAATGTAAACATGGTGGAATCTTCTTCTGTGCTTTTGTATCCATCTGTCAGTTTCATCAGTGAAAAGTCTTTACTATTTTTCTCCATCAGAACAAACGGGCAACTCAAAAACTATTTGGAAGCAGTTTAATAGCATATCATATTATAGTCACTTTGATTGCAAAGAATATTGATTCTGCTACAGCATTAAACCGCATGCTCTCTCAAAGTGTCACAGTTTTGTTCAGGGAACATTTTATTTCTTCAAATACTGCTGAGGAAAGACTTCATTGTGTCTGTTTCATCTCTTCTTGATAATTATATGTTTGAAGTCGAAACGTTTTTTGGAAACTTCTTGTTCTTGAAACTTTATGGCATAGCTAACATTCTGTAGTTATGATATTATACATAAATTTTCTGACTCTGTAAAGCATTTGCAGAGTAAGACCATTCAAAAGCCTAAACAGTAAAGTACAAGTGGTTAGCAGAAGATTATAATAAGGAAAATCAAGCAGTTGGATATCAATAGATACATGCAAAGTTTAAGGTTATTTGTTTTAATTTCGCTCATTCTAAAAAGCTGTTTTCTGTATTTTTGTTGTTGTTTTTTTATCTGAAAACATGAACAAGAAGTAGAAGGCGCAGGTTCATGTTTATACTTCATTCATTTAGGATCTGAAAATTAATTACCTCATCTGCAAAAATGAAATATTTTCTACTCTTGCTAAAAAGAATAAAGCAACTCAGGATTTACGGCTTGCTTTGCAACAATTTCTTCTTTCACGATGTGCCAAACATTTTCAATGGGTGACATTTCTGGATTTCTGCTTGGACAGTTGAGCACTCAAACTCTTTTTCCACACTGCCAAGTCTTGAATATGCACATAAAGAAAGCACAAAAAGTGCAGTTCATGCTTAGACTTATAATATGAGCAAACTCAGTCACACAAACATGGGGGAAAAAAAGCATGAATGAAAGAACAGTCAATAGGGCTGTGTGCCATCTTTTATATTTGAACATGAGTCAGATTACGTCTGTTTGTGTGATGATAAATAATTGGTTTGTTTACCTGACTGTTCTAAAGACATCTGCTCACAAATATGAGCTTAGCAGAGAAAATATTCAGAGGCTTGATACACATGGAAAAATTACACACAGATGAGTTTAATTCAACCCGTCATATAAATCAGACACAAAATACGGTAAGGGAGCACAGGACTGCAGGAACAGACTGTAGCTTGCAAAAGTATCCGCACCGCTTGAACTTATTCATAGTTTTTACATTATCACCATCAACTTAAATGTGTTTTTTGGGGGGATTCTTGTGTGAAAAACAACATAAAGTAGCACATATGGTGAAGAAAGTGGGAGAAATGCCATAGTTGGCTTTTAGAAACATAAAATCTTTGGTCTTAACCCTCGTTAACTCATATACCCCTAAATAAAATCCAGCACACAAGGCCAAAATGCACTGAGCCAGCTTCTCCTTCAAGTTTATAGATAAAAATCATTTTTTAGATTTTTTTTTTTTTAACTCAGCATTAAATCCAATTGAGAATATGTGACAAGACTTGAAATTTGATGTTTCGCTCTAAATGGACTTTAGCCATTTTACAAAGAAAAATGAGGAAAATTTCAGCCTCTAGATGTGCAAGCTGATGAGACGTACACCAAAATGACTCCTGCTATTATTACATTGATAGGTGGTTCTATAAAGCATCGAATTGGGGTTGCCTAACAAAGACGTATGCCACATTTTTTGAAATTTTATTTGTGGGGGAAAAAATGTTTGAAATTATGAATGATTACCCTTTCATTTCAGAACAGATGGATGCACATTCTTGTCCATCCATTTGTAGGTCTGAAGTGAATTGATGCTTGTGGGTGTAATGAGACAAAATGTGAAAAAAAGAAAACATCAAGGAGTATAAATACTTTTACAAGTATAATATCTGTCTGTCTCCAAGCTGCTGTAAAACATGGTAAAAGTGCTTCGGCATTTGCCTTTTTAAAATTAAAGTAATTCCTCTGTTCTGAGAAAGACAATTTCCAGATAACATATCTTAAACCAAAAAAAAAGTTTGTATTTATTTTTTTCTTTAGCATTAACAGTTCCTTCACACATGAACAAATTACCCACACTACATTCATTAACGCTCCCAGATGAATTTCAGAGGCTGGCTTTCAAACTTTGTGCTGATAACAAGCTAAACTTTTCTTCTTTTTTTTTTTTTTTTTTGCACAAATAAGTTGTTAGACTAAAAGGCAGTTTTTCATTTTCACTTTTCCTAAACCCATCCTAGAAGAACTCCAGATTATGATTTCTCCAAATAATTTTTTCCTTAGACATGGCTTATATTACATCGTTTATTTTTTAAAACCATTTCTATCTCTTTATGGACCATGAGGAGTTATCATTCTTTATGCATCCTATGGCCATATTACAAGTTGCCTGATCATTTGTGAGATATTTTAGGCATTATGTTGCTCGTATCTTCTCCATGTGCAGAATTTTTTGGAGACTGTTCACATTTGACTCAATGTTTTCATGAGAAATCATCCACCTCATAGGTCCAACTCTAGCGCCACATTTGAAACCAAAACTAATATTAATTACTCTGTGAAATTTCAGAAAATAACACTTCAGTCTGATTTCCTAACTGATATATTCACTAATACAAAAAAAAGCTTCACTTTTTGTATTAATTTAATTAATTCTGATTTACTTAAAATTTATATCCATGTTGTCTGGATAAAAATGATCTTTCATGTTTCTGAGATCCTCCTGGAGACCTGTCAGATTATCTGAGGAGGTATTTCATACTGTAGCCTCCATTAGAGTTTCTCCTAGCCAACACTATTTATTCTTTTCAGTTTGCAATCGATGCTCGTCGGTCTCCTTGGAGTGGCATTGGACTGAACCTCTCCGGATTGATTGGAGCACTACCTGCGCTCATGTTTGTCAGCCATGAATAATCTGTAACGACATTCAGTCCATCAGCAGGGGCCTTGCAGTGTGCATTCATTGTGGAAAATGGACAGCTCAATCAAAAGAAGCTCTTGAAAAGCCGGTCATAACCGGAGGCAGAGCCTTGACCCAGAACACTGTCCTGCCGGCAGCCCTGAACGGAAGGTCCGGGTGTGTTCCCGGTGAACCCGGTGCGTGTTTTGGCCCCGCCCATTCCGCTCCTTCCTCTCTTAGCTGTTTAATAGAGCCATGCTTCACTCAGAAGGCCGTGCTATCCTTGTTAGGAGACAGACACTTATGGCAGCACCTGCCATTGTGAGCTCCTTGGAGTCAGCTAGCATAGGCCACCCATCATTGTGCTACTTTACATGGTAATGGAAGTTTGAAGACTTGATCAAAAGGCAGTAATACCCTTGGCTCTGTGACCCAAGGTTACCTTTTGAATACTCACACAAGGTTCCTGCACAGTCTTCAAAACTAGTTTGCTTAAGTAAGTTTGCTTCCTTAAAATAAATACATAAATTCTTAAGGAGTAAACCTCTAATTCAACACAAAGGGAAGCTCAGTGTCAGTCTCTAGGTGTTCATTGAGGATCCCACGGTGTATTTATTTTACTATTATTGGAGTCTTGCAAAGAGATTTTGCTCAATATGGACATTTTAAATGTACAGTTAAAAGACAATAAAGCCTGTTTATGTTTATGTCTAATCTATCCAGCAAGTTCTGGATCTCGCTCAGGTTTTCTGCATACAGAGAAACTTGAATGTAAATCAGATACGGGACGTTTCCTTTCAGTGCAATGAAGCAATGGCTCTTCTCCCAGCATCCCAAACATAACTCAGATCATGTGCCATTACTAAGACTTAATCGACTAACCCTTCAGAGGAAGCTCGTTTCAGCTACATTTATCCAGGAGCTTGTTCTTTTAATCATGATAATCATGAGAAAAGTTTGCGATGTAAATTAAGAACTTCAGCTCAGCTCCTTTTTCACCATGACAAAGAGCTTTGTGCTCAAAAAATGGGACCTCGAAAAACATTCCAAGGTCACATCTCAGAAACTCAATAGACTTCAGGCATCTCATATGGTAAAGACGATTTTCTGAATTGGAGCATCGGAGTGAGAAAGAAAGGGGATCTTAAGCAACTTGATAGTAACTTTGTTCTTGGGGCCAGAGTTGCTGGTGTGAGTCTTTCAGAAACCTCTGACCTATTCAGAACTTCACCCAGATTCATCTTTTGACAGAGAAAAGAGAAAATATCCAGCGAGCAGCAGTTGCGTGGATGAATGTCAGATTAGTCTTAATGTCAGCTGCAACATTAATCTGGAAAGGTCAGAGTTTGACCTAAATGGCATGAACGCATGGGTCCCTCCTGCCTCGTACCAATTGTTCAAACTGGTGGTGATGGTTATAATGGTGACAGAGATTTCTTGGCCCATTCTGGGCCTTTCAGTGACAATTGAGCATTATTTAAATAGCATAGCTTAGCTAAGTATTGTTATAAACTGTGTTCCTCATGAACACAGTTCAGCCATCTTCTGATGGCTGCCTGCTGCAGGATTTAACGGGATTGTTTCTCGAACAATTCTCTGGATGAAATGTTACTGTACTTCGGTGCGCTAGTAACCATACCTCAAGACAAAAAAATACAAGTAAGAGACGTGTTTGATCCCATCTTGTCCACTTATAAGACCATTTCTGGTCAAGGTTTCTGATGATTTCTTGAATGTTTGCCATGAAGAATTAAGGCACTTCTGAATGAAAATGGTAACCAGTCATTCCTCATTTGCCATCATCTTCATCTTGAAGGCACAAAGTTCATCTGGAGACGTGAATAAAAAAGGCCCATTATTGGCTGAAAAGTTTCACCCTGAAAAAATATTAAGAATTTTAAAATGGAAATAGCACACAAACCCTCAGTTTTACACATTACAAATACAGCACAAGCTGGTGTGTATCTGTGCTTTTTTGTTGTCATTTTAGCTCCAAACTTGTTTCTGACGCTTTGACCTGGTGTCTGGGCGTCTTACCTCTATCAGAGCTAAATTTTGCAGATAATTGCATTGTTAGTGACTTTGAAAGCAAGCTCTGGGAACCTGAGGTGACGGCGATGACACCGATACCATCTGTTTGAAAGAAGATCCAAGAGAGGAAATAGCACACTTCCAGTTTACTTTTGACTTGTTGCCAGGATGTGCAGACAGTTCATTCGTAAAAGCGTTCGCCTGTGATGTCTCGCCTTAACCATTGTGAACTCTTTTCCTTGAAAACGGTGCACGGCCCTGATGTAGACTCACCCAGCCCTAATCCTCCTATATCCACTGATGAGTCCTACCCTCACACACAGAAGGGGGCATCGCCTAATTGAATTTCCTTGCTCACAATGAACACACACTCAGGACCTGTAAGTTCCAGTCCTTGCCTTTGATAAGCAAATGACCCCTATGGAATTGAGGTCAGAGCCAGCAAAAACAAGAGTGAGGGGGAGAAAAATAAAGTCCTGCACTCAGACAAGCCCAATATCGACTCACCCAGGATTGAGTCCAGGGATGTTTACCCCGTGTGTGTTGAGCCCCTGTTGGCTCAGGGGAAGATTCCTCCTGCCCACACACACACACACACACACACATCCGGAGAAAGGCGTCCGAGCGCTGACAGCATGACCTCCTTCCTTTTGTTAACTCCTCACACATTTGAATGGGGTGCATGTGTAAATAATGTCGCTGCCTTCGCTGTCTGAACACAATAAAACGAACGCAGACGCGTCTTTTGTGTGTGTGCAAGTCGATCTAGTGTTAGATTGAATTCTGTTGCTGGACAACTTTGCAAAAAAAAAAAAGCGGCATCATACAAATGTGAGGTCAGGTTATTCATGAACTCAGCCGCTCTGCATCTACTCTGGTCTTCTTACAACTGCGGCTGTCTGGAGGAAAAACAGAGTGTTTTAACCCGACCCCGTGGCCCAAAAGCTTTTACTGACGCTCCTTTTTTGCAAGTTTTCTTTCTCTCTTTCGAGACAACCTGGATTTGAGATGTGATTCTCTCACTAACTCTTAAACACTGTCTAAAATTTCCTGGTTGTTACTACATGTCTTCAGCAGTCAAACTTAAGGTGTCACTCACATTTCCATCGACATGTCTACAGGGCCACAGTAGGAAAGCCCTGTGGATTTGAAGTTGGGAAAAAGTCATTACACAAGTGAAATTTATCCTCACTTTTTCAGGAAAGAGCTGATATGTAGTTTGGCAGATGGAAATACCTGTTGTGAATCAGTTCTGATGGAAATGTTGCTCTTGACTGGTCATATGAACGATCGTTTGTGTCTGCAGAGCATGAACAGCCAGTGCCTGCTCACATAAAGGACAAAGAACAACACAGTCAGTTCACGTCTTTCTCCCCGTTCATATTGCTTATATTCATATTTCTGGTTGGGTATTAGAGACTGCAAGCTGTATTTTGGTCCTGATATTTATACTGCAAACCCTTCACATTGGTTTTATAATAAATGTGAATTGTATGTAGGCACATACAATGGCATGCTCTGCTCTGCTCTGCTCTGCTCTGCTGAGTGAAGAAAAACAAGTTGTTGCAACGTTGAGAGATATAAAGTGTGTCTTGCATGTTTACTACACAAAATGCTACATCCTTTTATTTTGCATGTGATATGCTGACAAAGTCATTAAAGAGCCAACAAGGAGGAGAAATTATAAGCAAGCCTGCAGGACACCATGTTGCTGACAAACACAGAACAAAGGGGGGACTGTTGCTTCTGGTGCCAGGGTGACAGAAAATGTAAAGATTATCGGTGGATTTTAGGGTCTCGTTTAAAACAAGAACACACTAAGAAGTCAATGAACCATCCAGTGTTGTTTTTTTTTTTTTATTTGGTATTTCTATCTCATAAAGACGGAGTTTAAAGCAGATTCTGATGTATATGTTGTTTTACCTCCAGTATATGAGCTCTTGCTTTGTAGGGAAAACAACATCTCCATAGTAGATGCTCTGTGTTGGCAAAAAAAACAAAAAAACACTGTATACCAGCTAAAATCAAAGATATTTTAAAATCTTTAAAAGCATTTATTCTTGAAAAAAAAGTATTTTCAGTAGCATTTAAAACTTTCTAACAGTGGAAGCAGATGTTTACTTTTAATATTGCTGTAAACAGATGGAAAACAATTTCAAAGCTTATTTTTAACCTCAGGTAAGAATGGCTAGTCTGATGTTATAACTTAGCAAACTTAAATTTTCTTATTTTCATTTAGCCAGAACATACATTTGAAACAAATATCTTAACATATGTCTCTGAAGATTGTTGGTAATGTGTCAGAAGATTATGTCTTTTTAGTCGTTTTGGTTTTTGTAAAATATTATTTGGAATCTAACAAGTTGATACTAGCTTGTAAAATTAACCGTGCATCCCGTAGTGTTTACTATTATTATTATTATTATTATTATTATTATTAGTAGTAGTAGTAATAGTAAGTAGGTCCTTCCTTAAGAAGTTGTTCATATAGGACTGGAGGAAACTGTATAGGCTCTTTCATCTCAATAAAAAAAATTTAAACCTTACCCTTATACATTTATAAAATGTAAACTATAAAAATTGGTTTGCACCTTAGGAGGAAAACATTCAGCTACAAAACAGTTTGGAATATTGCAGTGGCAATAATTATGACCATTAATCCGAACTTTTCAAACCTTCGTTCATATCATCATCTTATCTCCTCTGCTCTCCATGAATGTTGCGTCGCTGTCACTAAAATCTGCACCACATTATATCATTAAGGTCTAGTGAAAGTTTATCAAATTGGCCAAAGATAGTTTTAAGACTTTTAATGCATGAAACTGAAATACAAAATATTCTACCAAATACTGGATCCAAGCACTTATATGCATGTTGCAAAGATGACTGAAAGTTAGTATACTGTACATTTCTCGTTGATCTTAGCATTGTCACCTTTGGTCTCTTCATTGTCAGCTGTTTGACCGAGCGACACAACAACGCTTTAATAAAACCAGGAAATTTCAGACGAGTTCACTGGAACACAGAAATGTCAAGGGCGAAAAGCTGAATCTGAATTTAGTGGTTTTGTTAACAGTCTGTGAGGACGTTGCCAGAGAAGCTCATTCTCATGCTTTAGATATTGGATTCAAGCTGTTTTGTTTCCTGTTTGTCAGCCTCTTCTAAATTTCCTTGCAGCGCTACAGAGGCAAACATATCATGGCTGAGCACAGCCCACTAAGTTGCCCCTTGCGCTCCAATAAAAATTAACTCACCGGGGTTCCAGCTGTAAGCCCAGGATTCCTGTGGTGTCAATCACATAATCACCCTTTAAATTTTTCACTGTAATTTTACTGAGGTTTGGGATTTGAGCTCATTTATAAATGGGCCGCAGATCAAACTGAAGGCTGAGGGAATCGTGTCATGTTTTAATTATCATTTAACAAGAATGTTAAGTGCAGGAGAAAACGTGTAAAATTTCGCTTCCCTTTTTTTAAAAACACTGAAACATCAGAGGCTGCTTAGCAGATTATTATAAGTTTGTATTAACCATAGTTGTGAGGATAATTTATTTATTTATTTATTTATTTATTTTTATTTATTTTTTTTTATTATTATTTTTTTTATAAAGTAGTTTCTGAACTGGCCTTCTTTCAGTAACTATCAAAAAGTTTGTATCTTTCATCTTCAAAAGAGGTAAACTTAAAAAAAAAAGATGCATAAAATATACCCCATCCAACTATTATTAAGTGGCTTTTTTTTTCTATAAGTGATGAGGTTGTTTTGTCCCTCTTATTAATTGGAGTGAAATTGGACAGAGTGACTCAGAGGGGTGTTACTGGAAGGTGTCAGACACAGAAAGCAGGTAATTATAGAGACAGGAAGAGATAAGGAAACAGAATGCAATTAGCCTGGCAAGCAGAGCTTCAAATTGCTCTTCTTAGGATTTCTCACCTCAGCTTGCTATTGTTCATGCTATCCATGTCCAAACGGATCTGTGGTCCCTTTGCCCTCCAGCTCGGAGCGAATAAGAAGGTTTGCATTAATCAAATGGTATATGCAGAGCTCAGAATGGCAGTCAGGGCCAGATTTTAAATGTATGTATTCAGGTATGGCTCTCTGTTTTGCACACATAAGCTGCTGAGAGCTCGGTGTAAATCAGAGCCATCAGATGTTTTTCTCTACTTAACATCCAAGGCTGAGAGGATTTCTAAGAAGTTAATTTGAAATGTAGATTTAAGGCCTTGCTTTACATCAGCAGTTTTTTTTTTCTCTTGTATCATGTAAGAAGTTTATGAGTCGTGTCAATAACTAATTTATAATGGCAGCTATTGTATTTGGAGCAAGAAAGCCAATTCATTTTCCGCTCAGGTTGGGAATTTTTAAAAAGCCGAGCAATGACTCAGTGTACTCCTAATGCTAGACCTGGTTTCAGGATTTTCAGATTCATTTTTTTTATTATGCGTAATTTGCAAAATGATACGGAATTATCAAGTGGCAAACATAAAAGTTGTTCCGCTTGTTAGTTTTTATATTCAGCATGGAAAGCTGGATGCAGGTGTAATGCTGATTTGCAGAAAAGAGAAAGCTGGATTTCTTCTGCTCCATTTGTTCATTCTCTGTAGTGCCCATTTTGTTACTTTAGCCATTTGTTTTAGCTTTTAGGCGCTCTCTCAGCCTGTGTCAAACTCTCCGGCTGCAGACTCGTGTCAGCACACAAACACTCTCCTCCAAAAAGCTCGACTTCAAAGAGACAAAAAGAGAGTAAATGGAGGCTCTAAATAATGCATTTGTTTTGTTTTTGTTTTGTTTCTTAAATGAATCTCAATTTCTGACACTTATCGGCAGCATTAAGAGAAGAAATAAATATGCAAAAATAACCCTCTACTCTGTTTGTCAAATTAGCTGTTGCTGGTGAACAAAGTTGGTGAAATCCGACGGACAGCATGGGTTGTTGTTGACGCTCCTAGTGGTGCTTCAGGGCTGGATTCACAGCACATGTAGTCACATTCACTGTGATCACATATAGAAAAATCTACTGCACTTAGATAGGAATACATGGCCGTCTGCCAGTGACCCTCACAGCTACTTATCACTGAGTCGGCGACAGAGCCACCGCTTTTTCTGCAACAGAAACCAAAAGTCACCATATTATTATTATTTTTTTTTTTTTGTTGTTGTGTTGCAGATTTTAAAATAGGCCGAACGTATGTGTTTGTTATTGTGGCAGGTGCCACTTCCTCCCGCATCAGATTGGAGCAGCAAATGATCAGTTCAGACACATCAGGAGTGTGAGGGGCGTGGAGGAGTCTCAAAGTGCTTTTATGCAAATGGCCATCAAAGAGAGGTCCCCCACTGAATCTGAATGTAATTGTCTGAGTCATTCCCTTCGGTCGGCCTCCGGTTTCCATTGCAACTGTCAGATGAACGACTGTCTCCCAAACAGAAAATAGAAGACGGAGCGAAAGCGGAAAGCTCAAGAAAAACATTGCAATCTCCCGTCTTATTCTATCGAGGTAAAGAGACATGGGTGAAAATGGGAGTGGGGGCAAGGTCGCAGCTCATATAGAGGATATATATATATAACATCGGACGACAATGAAATGAAAGATTTCTAAACTCAGATAAGCTTGTGACAACGTTATAGTGTTTTGTCAGTTTGGCAGGATGGTTTTTGTCCCAATTTTGCTCTATTTAGAGAAGACTTGTCAGTCCGTTCTGGCAGAAAAGCAATAAAGCTATTTTTACCTTGTGTTACAGCTGCATCTCTTACTTCTGCGCTGTTGTAGAAATGCTCCACAAATTGAACTCTTCCTCCCGTCTTAGATTTGATGATAGAGGGAGGCGGGCGACGCTGGATATATTTTTGTTTCCAGCGTTTGTTTGGCGCTCCGGTGTTCCTTCCCAACTGTTGCCATTTTAACGCCCTCCAGATTTACAGCAGGGTAGCTGTGAGGCTGTCGTCTCATTTTCCTCCGTTAACAAGCCCTCTGTTTATATAGGATTATGCTTGTCTGCTTGTTTATTCTGCCTCGCTTTATTGTCTAATTACTCAAAGTACAAAACCCAGCCGTTTAACTTTTTGCTGCTCTCACGACAAGCTGATGTGGGTGATTCATGATGCTGTTATGTCTGTCCCTGCTTTGCAGCGTTGCCGGTCATGCAGGTGACGATTGAGATCACCAGGCAGCAGGTGGAGAAGATCTTCGGCCTCGATGAGTACTGGTGTCAGTGTGTCGCCTGGAGCACCACTGGAACGCAGAAGAGCCAGAAAGCGTACATCAGGATTGCTTGTGAGTGCACTTAAAGCGATCTCACTGTCATTACGAATGCATGGGTTTCTTAACAAGGTGCTCACATTTGCATGCCTAGGTGTAATAAGAGCTTAGGATCAGAACAGGGACAGACATGGACTGACTCTTATTTAACAATTAGTTTGAAAAATCATTGCGACCTCAATCGTAGAGTTGTTAAAATTAAGCTATAGTGCCCCCTGTAAAAGTGTTAATACTCACTTTTTTGTGTTTTAGCCTCAAATTAAAACTTATTCTGTTGGGATTTCAGGTGACAGGGCAGGTGACTTTCTGCAGATCCTATTTAGTTCAATTCAGTCTATTTATGTGGCACATGAAAACATTTTAGCGTACATATAGGAAAATAGAAACGCTGAATTTATCTGATCTGACTTTGACTCTGTCCTTCTGGACGACCAGGATGCTTTCATCTAAAACTTTCCACTGTAACTTTGGATGTTTGTTCAGGATCGTATTGCTGCTGTAGGAGGTGAACCTCCAACCCAGTTTCAACTATTTCACAGCGTCGGACCGCCTGGATGGCCCTGTTCTCATCCCATCCATTTTCCATCGATGGCATTTTTAGGGTTATGTGTGGTTTTAATTTTCTGCTACACAGAACAGTGTAAACATAGTTTAGTGTTGGTCTTATTTAACCAAGTCTTTCACATGTTTGATGTATCCTCTACATGATTTGTGTGAAATTGAAGAGAAAACTTCTCGTGACTTTTTTTTTTTTTTTCATAAGGACCAGATTTGTGGCATGTATGACTGATTGATGCTCTGCTTGCTCTGCCTCTCAGTTTAGGTTCTGTTTGATTATTGATTAAAATAAAGTTTTAGAGATTTCTTTAATGCTGGATGTATTCATTTATTAAAACCTGATTTTTAAATCTCAAAAAGACTCATCTGCTGCGTCCTTAATGACGACATTGGGAGAAAACTTATTGCATTGAGTTATATTTAGGAGTACAAGAAGGCCAGAAAACATGCAAAGAAAACTATTAATGTTTTTCAACCTCAATATTATGTAATATTTTCAAGTGGTCTAGCTAAAAAAAAAAAAATCTAAATAATCCATTAGAAGTTGTGGCTGTATTGGACAAAAATGTGAAGAAGTTTTAGGGATAGCAGAATGTTTGTTCCTGTGATTCTGATTATTGAATGAACATTTCTGAATACTGCAGGAAGAAAGGCAAAAAATGGGGGGTAAAAGGGGAAAAAGTGGAACACTAGATTTAAGTATTCATGAGCATATTTCTCACGAGCTACAGTATATCAGCAATGATCCCTGTGAAAGTAACTTGAATAAAAACAGAATTGAAATTTATTGCTGTGCAGCAATCATAAATCTGCCTGGGGAACACAGGCGCATCCCTCGCCGCCGCCTCAAAAGCTTTATTAGAAGGAGCCATTTTACATTTGAGCATTTTACAGCATTCTGCCTATTAATTCCCACATAAATATGTATTATTCCAGACACAGGCAAATGCAGCGCAGGCTCCAAACCACAAGGCTTTTTCGAAAACACACATTCATTATCTACCCTTGTTGGGGATCTTAACAAAGTCAGATAGATGTAAGATAAGGACATACACACGCCTTAATAGCCATGCATCAGGACACATTTCCAATATTTATCCGCACCCCACTTACACTCGCATACTTTAGAGCTTTCTAGAGCTGTTACGTCTCGAGTGTCCTCCAGTCCCCTTTTATCTGCTTTAATTAAATTAAATGTCATGAAACTCTCCGCTTGTCTCAACGTTTCCTCCAGTGTGATCGGTCAGGACAGGCTGAACATCCCGTTTAAAGGAATTCACCCTCAGCCCCTCGCAAACACGATAACACATTGCTTTGCTCTGAGTCAAAACACGGGGTTGAACACATCAAATTTGCACCGAGCCGCCAGCTATCGGCAGCCTGCCTGTCTCATCCGGTCCAAACAGACCTGCGTTTATTCCCTCTCCCGCCTCCTGCAAGACGAAAAAAGCCGAGCCACTTCTACCTGTGCAACTCACAGCTGGGGTTTACAGACAAATATATTGCAGGGCTTGATGCAACTGTAAGATTGCTCAATGAGACATAAAGTGAAGCCCCCGCGCAGCCGGGCGGGCTTTGCAGGAGCTCTTGTCCAGGCGCCTTGGGGCATTGTTTTCGTGCGGCTGCTCCAAGCCGACACACAGATGGGGGCCGGAGGCTGCCTGAGGCTGGGGGGTGGCGAGGGGGGAGGCTGGGTGGGAGGAAGGGGTAATGCAATTGCTTTTGCTCAGCGCAGGTCCCTCTGGCAGCAGACAAACATCTCCGAACCAGCCAGGCAGCCTGTAATAAGCAACATGGTTGGTGCCACTGATTCCACTGTGGCTTAGAGGCCAACTGGAGTGCGACACGAGGCCACGGTTGAACATTTCAGGGGCTGGAATTTAAAAAACATCACCAGACCCAGTTTGTTTTTGGGCTTTTTTGTTTTTTTCAAAGGATTTCTTTCAAATGTCATGAGCTCTAACAAACATCCTAATTGGTTGTGTTTCCTCTCCCCGTCTTTCTTTGTGCAAGACCTGAGAAAAAACTTTGAGGAGGAGCCGCAGGGTAAAGAGGTGGCATTGGACCAGGAGGTGTTACTGCACTGCCATCCCCCCGAGGGAGTGCCACAAGCCGAGGTGAGACACAGATACAGAAGATATTTATAGGCTCACATCCAGCATCGTTTTACTCTTTCCTCTCCTAGAAGGCGGGTGGGGGAGAAGGGAGGGGGCAAAGAGCAAAAAGTGACTTTGCTGCATCTCCGAGGGAACAACCATCCCTGTATGGATAAATTACACCTCTAATTATTCCCTGTTATTGATTTATGATCGCTTCCACATCTCTGAGAAGCCATACATCACATCATCTCGTCACATCACTCAGGATGGGCTCGGAGGCTTCACTCCCCATTTGGCATCTCTAAAGGCCCGTCCATAATGAATGGCTCTATTTGTCTCACTCTCTCCTTATCTCGTTCTGTCTCTCTCCTCTCTTGTTCTGCTTGCGTCGCTTTCTCTCCCCTCTCATATTTTGCCGGTGTGTGTTTAGAGGGCCAGAGTGGTGCCAGCTGTTTCACCTCATGTGCTGCATCCTCCCCGGTCCCAGATAGGCACTAACTGCTCTAATAACAACACAACAGGAGCCTCGGCTGCTAGCTCAGACAGCCCAGAGACGAGAGCCAGCAGACAAGCCAATCACAGCTCGACAGTGCAGGGACTGTTTGGAGAGAAATGGGAAGGAAGGTGCCAACCGCGGTTCAACAGAAAAGAACATCAGAGCAGAAGTCACCGCGGGAGAAAGCAGAGATAGCGCGCGCAAGAGGAAGAAAGCCCAATTATACGGCGTATCGCAACTGGCAGTAATACCAGCAACAATGCTGCCATACCATCGCTTCTCTGGAGACGGCACGGGGTCAAGTGAGAGCAGCAAAACAAGCGAGCCTGTCCGTGAATACACCAGGACGGGAATAACTTCAATTTTGTCTTCTGAAAGAGAAGCGAAGGCACTCCAGAGCATGATTGGCTTTGCTCACAGGCCACCAGCAGCTGCAAAATAAAAGCGGCTCTCTTCACAGTATAAAGTAATACATTTTCCAATCAGTTGGCTATACGAGTAAAATTTGTTCCCAGCACCAAACCGGCCTTCGTGTCCTTGTTTTGCATGTCGTAGACTGTCCTCTACATGATATCTGCTCGCCGCAGAGCGCGTTTCTGTTGATCTGAGCCGAGTTCTGACCGTGGAAATATGTTTTTCAGGTGGAGTGGCAGAGGAACGAGGACGTGCTCGACCCGTTGAGTGACCCCAATTTTTTCATCACACCTGACAACAATCTTGTCATCAAAAAAGCCCGCCTTTTGGACACGGGCAACTACACGTGCGTGGCCAAAAACATCGTTGCTCGCCGCAAAAGCAACTCCGCCACGGTCCTGGTCTATGGTAGGTCACGATATCTTCTTTTAGCAGATGTTAAATCTTCTGGGTGCAATTTTTTTTTTCAAATTATGCAAACCGAGAAACTGCCCAAAGGAATCATTTCATGTTTACTTTCTTCTTGTATTCCACATTTCCACATTAACCTCTGTGTGCTCCCATGGATGAAACATACCGGGTTGCAGGTTTTTTGTCCATTGCGCAGTTGCAGAGCCCACTAAAGGATGCATATCCCTTGAACTTATTCTCATTTTGTTGTGTTACAACCACAAACGTCAGTGTATTTTATTGGTACCTTATCGGATAGAACGACACAAACTAGCACAGCATCGATGAAGGAAAGTGATCCATGACTTTATAATCTTTATTCAAATGAAAATAGGAGAAGTCTGGCAGTGTTTGCATTCAATCCCCCCGAGTCACATTGTGTAGAACCGCCTTTCTATGCGACTGCAGCTGAAAGTCATTTGGGGTTTGTTTCTACCAGTTTTTTTTTTTTTTTCTTTCAATTCTGCTTTGCAAATTAGCTGAAGCTCAGTTAAACAGCATCTTTGAACATCGTTTTTTGAGTCTCTCTGTAGATTCTCAACTGGGTTTCAGTCTGGACTTTGACTAGGTCATTCTAGCACATGAGCATACTTTAATTTAAATGTAGCTCTGGTTGTATGTTTTGGGTCGTTGTCCTGCTGGAGAGTGAATCTCGATGCCAGTCGCTCTAACATTTCTGGACATTGTCTCCAACTTGATCGCTCAATCTCTGCGTATTCTAGAGTTACCATGGGCTTATACTCATTAAGACTCTCATCGCTTCGGCCTGTCAGTTTAGTCTGGTGTTTAAGCATTCGCTATTGCTTTTTTAACCTAACACTGGTTAAAATGTCAGCGACTTTCAACACCAGTTTGCTGTGTTTATTGGTCTTTTGATGCTTTTGGTTCCCTAACAAGCCCCTGAGGCCAGAACTGAACAGCTGCATTTATAATGAAGTCAAATCACACACAGGTAGAGACTATGTACTAATTAGAAATCATCTGAAGACAAAATATATGGGGTTTTATTGAGCAGAATCAGAGAACAGGGGGCATGAATACAAATGTAGAGCACACACATGACATTTGAAATATGTGCCATTTATTAAACTCATTAATGTTTCTGGTTATAGCGTGACAAACTGGGGCAAAGTTCAAGGAGTACAAATATTTTTTTTTGCGAGGCACTGTGTCCATATTTTATGCTGTGATAACTACAAAGCAGAGCATTACAAATGAGTGACATATGGTGGCAGCTTGCACCGTCAGCTCCACATTTCTCACCAAGCAGTACATTTTGCTAGTATAGCTGGACGTTAATTACACCAACTTAAATGTGTCTGGCAGTCATTCTTATAAAAGCTGGCAATGTTGGATGCCATGACTGCCATCTTCCTCCCTCTTTGTTGTGGATCCAGTAAGAGAAAAGAAATTGAATTAACAGCAAAGTGTAAATAATGACTAGGCCTGATAAGCCAAGTGACCTTTATTAAAATGCAGAGAAACCCCATATTTGTTATCGCAGATGGTTCCAAGTCTAGCACACAATGGAAGCATCCATACATTACAGACCGCCTTTATACTCCGCTGGATACAAACGGGACACTAAAGTCTCTTGGGGATTTCTCACAAAACCACTTTATGAGAGAAAAATGAATATTCAGAAACAATGTCTTAGTCATAGGCTGTTCCTGTTGCGGCTTCCTAAACAGTACAGCCTGGGGTTGCAGTAAAGTTAGAAAACTCTGAATTTTAGCTAAAAACTGATGATAACCCAAAAAATATAAAACACTGTTGCATGTACAGAAAAGAAAGCACGCTTCCCTTCTAGTTTAGGGTTTAAGATTATTAGATATATCCCCAGATGTCAAAGACAAACTACGAATTCATGAAATAAACAAACCTCAACTACAAAATCTTAAAGCAGTGTTGTTGTTTTTTTTTCTTCTGTATGACTTGATTAATCATTCTCGGTGCTGTGGAGAAAAATGTTCTTAGTCTCTACAATGTTGCTTCGACTAAAATACTTTAATTTAGCCGAAGTTTAGCCTTTCAATGTTGCTGTGGCAACTCCTCAGTTTGTTTCTTTTTCAGACATTTTCTTGAAAACTTTCAGCTGCTTTAGCACATTTGGCCTCAACTTTCACTCTAGGAAACGTTGAAATACAAAGATATTTTTGGTTGATTTAATGAACCCAATGTGCCTAGATCTTGTGGCTGCAAAACAATCCCAAATCATAACTCCTCCACCACTGTGGTCAACAGTTGGTCTGATGTATGGGTGCTTATTCAGTGTATTTGGCTTGAGCCAAACATGGTGCTTTATTTTTTCATGGAAACTGATCAATAATTTGGGCTCACTCTCTTGTCATTCAGATGCAAACTTTGAAGAAAATACATTTTCCTGGACACTTTTTCAAACAGCTTAGACTTACAGATTTTTCTATCTATTTGTCAGAAACTCCTACCTATTAGATGCATTTTTACAGTTTTTCCATTTTGTGTTTATTTTTTGTCAAATAAGGATAACATGGAGTCTCATTTGCACAACTGAGGTCAAATTTGCTTAACTTTCTTATCTAGTAAAAATCCTGTTAAATAGAAACAAAAGAATAGAAGGGGGACCATTTTTATTTTTTATTTTCTGCAACTTTTTTTAAGATGTATTCATTATAGCTTCTCCAGATGCAAATAGACACATTTTAAATGTGGATTGTTAATTCAAATTGCAGTTGAAAAACTGTGTTAAAAGAAGAAAGTTTTAAAAAAGTTCGTGTGAGCAGATGTTCAGAGAATTAAAAGACACTCCAGGTGTGGCATAAAACACAATTTTACCAAATAATTCTCAGGAGTCGCATTTCCAAAGGACAAATAAACACATCCGCACCTTAGTGAAGGTGTTACTTTGGCAGATTTTAAGTGAAAAGTCCACATTCTGCAGACAGGGTGTGAAAGTTTGTGTGTGTTAGCATGTGTGTGCGTGTGTGTGTGTGTGTGTGTGTGTGTGTGTGTGTGTGTGTGTGTGTGTGTGTGTGTCTTTGAAGCAAAAATGCCAACACGAAAACAGGTGACAGCAATTTGAGGTGAGCTGTGTTTTTATAGTTCACACATATGTGTGCTGCCGTGGGCAGGTACGTACACAACACCAGTTCAACAAAGGGATGCATTTCTGCTGTGAAAAACAGCAATACATGCTGCACTACAGGCGTTCCATAAGAAAATATCTGGATATTTGTTTCCCATTTACACACTTTTTTCTGCATGAACATGCTTTTATTATATCATTATTTTCCACTTTTGCTCAGAAAAATCAAAGGGTTTGATTTTGTCCTGCTCCCACTCAAACTATTTATAATGAGACTATTACAAGAAACAGGGGGAAAAAAACATGTTTATTACAAAAGATTAAGATCAAACCTATTCAATTAAAAAGCAGGTTAAATTGCACAGGTCTCAGATTAACGTTCCTCTAAAAGATTCACGGCCCTTTTTTCTTTTCAGTCCGCTAAAGCTCACAGTGAAATCTCAGCAGATTTAGGGGGGAATGATGCTTAAAGAGTGAAGATATTCTATAGAAGTAGCCTTGATAGATAAATTAAAACATTTAGTAAAGCACTTTGTCTAATCTCTAAAACACTATGAACTATCTTAAGAAAAGCAGCAGATAGAGCAATGTTATCTGACATTTGTAGCTTTGTTTAAAATATTTTTTCTTAATTTTTCCTCCTATATCGTTACGTTTATATGATGTGCATCAGTTAGAGACCCGCTACTTGACGAGATAGATGATTGGCAATCACAGTGCGACTCAACACCACGTGAAACTCAATACCCAACCGAATATTGCATCAAAGCAGTTCTTCGCAACTCTTGTGTTGTAAACATCGATTGTGTTATGATCATTTCATTCCATATATTGTGTCCAGGTTGAGTCCTACTCAGCTTGTTGGAGGCATGAAAGTCTAACACTCATCTCACATTATTTCCAAGTGGCAACTTTTTTGGGAAAATGATTAAATAATAGTTATTTCAGTACCTGTCAGGTAAAATGTAATTGAGAGGAACTTTTTCAAGGTTTCCACTTTTTATTCAGTCAAAACTGTGCAAACTCTAAAGTTGGTAAGAAATGTTGAGGAAATCATTTTCACTCTGAATGGTTTCAAAAGAAACGTGTTAATTTAGAGCAGGTGGTCAAACCACACATTATCATATGCCTCATCGAGCCACAGGCATTAAAACGTTACAAAAAGCGCAATTATGACTGGTGTTGATTATAATTGATTAGGTTGTTGTTAAAGGGAATATAGAGCTTAATTTACTGTGGAGGCAAGAGCATTCACGCTCCTATTGTTCGCCTCTATAGTGGGTTCAAGCAGTCCCTTTCATTCGTTGCTCCAATAAATTATGAAAGACTGATGCAGGAGGCCATTTGTGCAACATCCCTCTCATCTCAATATGCGCTTGATAAAATGAGTCATATTAGCTGAGGATAAATCAGAACAGAGGAAATTGTTCCTCTATCTGCAGACCTGGTTCTGATGTTCCTGTATCTTTACCTTGCAGCGAACCGTTTATCGTGCAGCATCTCTGTCTACCATTTTAGTTAATCTACCTAGCGGTAGCAACTGATAATAACTTCTACTTTTCCAAGGCGGCTCAACAGGGGGCCCAGAGATGCATTTTAACAAGACCCGGCTGGTGTGTGACTGCACTCGGTGCTAAGAGGTAATCAGAGGCCGAGTTGCCTGGCAATTTACCTCGCTGTGGCGAGCAATCAATTGCATAGAGAGGGCAAGGAAATGATTCAGCCCCGACAAGCGCAGAGAGTTAAGGGGAAATTACGAAGGGAGTATGTACAGAGAGGCAATGACAGTGCCGCTCAGGTCAATAAATCAGGAATCTGTGTAGCTCATAGGCTGGAGGAAACACGGTAGATGCTGGGAAAGAAGCTGCATGATTTGATGTAATCACCTGCCATGATTGAGAGGCGCTTCAACAGTATCAGTTACATGATAATTGACACTTAAAGTTTAGAACAGGAGCAATGGCTCAGCAAATAGCTGCAGTAATAGGAATTCGCTGTTTAAAGTTCATGAAATGCCCGAACTCTAGGCTTTGTTTGAATACTGTCGTCAAATCGGTGTGTGAAGGGTGGTTTAAAGTATCTGGCAAAAAAAAGTATTCATGCCCCTTAGACACTGTAGTACAACCACACGTCTTTACGTATTTCACTGGGCTTTTATGTAATAGATCAACACAAAGGAGTGCATGATTGTGAGGTAGAACAAAAATCCTTATAGCCTCATTTAAACTGATACCCCTAAGCGAAATCAAGTGCAACTAATTGCCTTTAGAAATGACCTAAATAGTAAACAGAGGGCGCAGAAGCCCATAGTGTCTCTGGAGGAGCTGCTGACATCCACAACTGAGACAGGAGACTTTGTCAAAATGACAATTAGTCACGTGTGGCAAACACCTTTGTTTTACAAAGCGTGGACAGAAAAAGATTGTCGAGAGAGATAAATCGAAGGTGTATCTCACCTTTCACGAAGCACTTCATTACAATGTTTTTTTTCGCTCTGTTTATCCTGTGAAAAGACCAAGTAACAGGGGGCGTCGCTGACTTGTCAAGAAAAAGAGTCAGAACCTGGTATCAGCTGACTTGTGAAGGGGTAAAACGACGGTGCTGCTCGACTGTGTGATACAGCAATTACAGGCAATCTGGACGGCCAGCTGGCTGGGAGAATTAAGGCAAAACACAGAGACTACCACTGTGTGTATTTGACTTGCATGGCCAGTAAATGCATGTTGAACAAGTTGAGCTGACTTTCACAAAAAACAACAGATCACTGGATCTTAGTTTGGTACAGATTCATAAAAGCTGGTTTCTGTTGCGCTCGTAAATAAAACCCAAAAGCTGTAACACGCCGCAAACGTGTTTAATGTTTTAGGAGTTTTCTGACTCTCATTTTGTGCTCAACGCTTTATATTGACCCTGAGAAACTCAGCTCCATGCCTCTTTAAGTTCAGCAATAAGTTTGATTCATAATTTATGAATGACCAGAGGGAGATCATTGAGGGACTCATCTGTACAAGTTTATTGCAAAACTGTTTTAAAAGAGATGGCGTTTTTAGTTGTTTTTTTTCTGTCTGCTTCGAGCCGCAAGCCACATGTGATACAAGGCACTCTGGGCAAAAGAGGGGAAAAATGTAACGTTTTGGCCTATTTAGTTGTCATGTGTGACAGAAAAGCCTGAAGCGTCGACCGGCCCCACTGTGGCTCCTGGTGGTGGCAGCTTCATGACGTAGGGATGAATTTCTTCACTAGACGACGAAATGCTACTCAGAGTTAATAAATACATGTACATGATAGACTTTCCAGACTTTAAGTTGTATAATTCCTTCCTCATTTAGTTTAATTTAGTTTCTAGTCTATTTAAAAAAATAATAATAATACGTAAGAATGAACATTTAAATACAGGTGATTATAGCCAAATGGCTAGTTTCCATCTGTTGTTGTAACAGAGGTGGAGCAGAGCCATGATGTATTTTATAAACCAAGACAGAATCGTGCTATTCCAACTTTGTTTATGTTTTTGGAGAATGTGAGATTATCTACACCATTAGATTTATTATCTAACACATTTAATGCTTGTTGATGCACAATTTAAAGTGATTTACAACAACTTGTGGTACAAGTCATATGAATGAAAGTCACCAAAGTATAACTTGGTCTGCTCTAAGTTTATTAATTATTTATATTGGGAAAAAATGTTAGATATATATAAACTTAATTGTTTTCATCTCTGAGTCGTAACCTCCTTTGTTTGTTTAACATAAAATCCCAATCATTGAAGTTTGTGGATGTGACATGACCAAATGTGGAAAAAGAAAAAAAAAACATTCAAAGTTTTTGGGGGACACTGTAATTTAAAGTGATATTTCACTAATGGTTTGGTTTTCCAAATAGAAAAACCATGGCCAAGAGCTTTAGAAATGATGACTTTATGACAACGCTCAAATATAATATTAGTTTTAACATCACCCAGCTGCAGCAACTGTGTTAGTCTGGTCTGGCAAGTTGCTTGGTTATACTCCGCTTCCTGTTGAGTCATTTTGTTTTCACTGCGTTTGGCTGTAATTCCAGCACACATGCAGGAAGCAGCCAACTCTGCTCCTGCTCCTCCATGTGTTCACCTTTCTGTGTGGAGCCCAGCAGTGTACAGGCAGTCACGATTTTTCAAATGTAGCACACCTCTTTTTATTTCTGCATGTCGGGTAAACCTGGCTGCTCTGTTCCTTCATCCATCCATCCCTTCCTCCCTCCTTCCATTCAACCTTCCCCTCTTCCTTACTGCTCCCCCGCCCCCATCCCCAACATCCCCCCACCTTCCTCCTCCTCCTCCTCCTCCTCCTCTCGGCACCGGTCTGACAGTCAACGGTGGCTGGTCCACATGGACCACCTGGTCGTCCTGCAGCGCTGTGTGCGGGCGTGGCTGGCAGAAGAGGAGCCGGAGCTGCACCAATCCCACGCCACTGAACGGAGGCACATCCTGTGAGGGGCAGAACGTCCAGAAAAGTGCCTGCGTGGCCACCTGTCCAGGTAACTCCCAGGCAGCCCTGTTTGTCCTGTGGCATTGGCTTCTTGTGGCTTCCTTTATTTGCATTTTCTTTTTTTTTCTGCATCTAGAAGTCATCAATTCATTCTTTTCCCTGCCCTTTTGCACCGTAGCTCCAACTCCAAGTAGCATTTTTTTTTTTTTTTTTTTTAGGTGCCAAGCTTTTGTTGCCTTCTGCAATTAGAGCGCTTGCACAGCAATCCTGCAAGGGATTTAATACTATCACATGTTGTTTGCATCATCAGCTGCGCTGTGAATAGGCTTAATTTTTATTTCAGCTCCCACCCCATACACATAGACACAGCCTTGGCTTTGTGTCGCGCTCACCAGAGCAATTGTTGTTGTTTCCTGTTCAAGCTGCTGCTTAAAATGTGTGGTTAAAAAAAAAAAATCTGAATTATGGGAGCTTGCGTGCTATGTTTATGTGAGAGGAGTTAAGGGGAATTTCATTTGCTGGCTCAGTCTCCCCTGTGAGAGCGTCTGAGAGGCAGAGAGCGTCGTGGCTGATAGTGAGCAACACTTATTGATCTCTGGGAGCCTGAGATGGAAGTCAAGCTGCCTCATTTGCTGGTTCGCATTAGAAACCCCTGACAGGGGAGAGACCTGGACAGGAAAATGAAGGAGGAAGGTGGAAGCAGGGATAGAAACAGGTGGAATCAGATATAACGTCGGAAAGAAAAGGAGAGAGAGACGCAGGCAGGGAATGGAGCCGGGTGTTTGGCTCTGACAGGGAGCTGGGGCCACGCTGACCGCAGGAGAAATCTCCCTCAATCTGTAAATATCAGAGAAGGAAATACGACACCTTTGACAAAGGGGGGCAGGGGGAGGTACGAGCTTCGTCTTGCTGCCTAAAACTGAGGCTATCTTGCTCAGCGATCAAGGCGTTCTGTTACACATCTCCCATGTAAAGACATTACTAGATGTCAAGGATGAGTGTAAGTAACATGGCCCACTGGAATAAAGCGGGAGGAGGAAACACAAATGCACGACGCAGCGCCAGGATGTGAACAGAGTCTGAATTATTAGAGCCGGAGAAACTAGTAATGGAATTAGAATTAGAGCGGTGCCCAGGGATGCTTGACATTCCTCCACAGCAAAGCAGGCTACTGACCTCCATGAGCTTAAAGAGATTAATGTCAGTCCAAGCTGCTATTGTTAGACCAAACCGCTTCCTCCTTCATCTTTCCCCTGCTCCTCAAGGAGAAAGAGTGTAATTCCCACCAAAAGGGAGCTATGGCAAAAAAAAAAAAAAAAACTGCATTGTGTCCGGCAAATACGTTTTTACAGAGACTTTTGGGAGAGAAAGAAGTCATTTTTTTCCCCCCTTGTTGATGAGAGATGCTAGGGCAACATGACCCCACTTACACCTGTCAGTCCCGGTGTTTGGCAACAGAGCGTGGTCTCCGGCTGCGATTCTCACATTTATTCGTCTGAGCCGGTGGCATCAGTGGCACTGACAGGCCCAGCTGTCTGCAGCTGGCCACAGTCGGCAGCACCAGCGGCTGTGGATGCTGGCCTGCCGTTTCCCAAGGAGCGCCGAAAGCCTTCGTGTAAGCAGAGGCATTAACGGAATCAGATCTCCCACATTAAACCCCTTTTTGTTTCATCAGCCAAATGATTTACAAACGGATGAATCATGAGCTTGAACGCATGACCAGACACTCGCATATGCAAGAGTCGCACTCAGCAAGAAGCAGCCGTCCAGCCTTCTTGCGGTGTGTGAGGGAGAGAGAGAGAGAGAGAGAGAGAGAGAGAGAGAGCATCGCCACTTACTGCAGAACAACTTCAATTATCGCCGTGCGTATAGCCTTCACAGGTCTAGATAGTGATTTAAGTCCATCTCTGAAAGAGACTTGAGAAGAGCGGATCGCACGGAGAGCTGTAACGCCGCAGATAGACATCGTGTTATTTATTCAGACACTGCTGACATTTGGATTCAGAAGTAGTGCTCTTTATTTTTTTATGCCAGCCTTGAGAGGCGGCGGGGCGGGGGTTTCCTCCGCAGCTGCTTTGTTTTTGAGTTGCGTTGTTAAAAATTACATGATTTAAAGCTGGTCTGGTTTCAAGCCCTCATCAATTATCTAAACTTGGAATTTGCTGTTGATTATTAGATCTCTGGTGTGCTTAACTTCACGCAAAAGTGTTCAATCACACCCCTCGCGCTTCTTCACGTATTCTCTCTCACTGCAACCACAAACCTTAGTGTATTAAACTGGGATGTTCTGTGATGAACTAGCACAAAGTAGGGCATGTTTGTGAAGGCTAGGGAGAATTATGTTCTTCTTTTTCCAGTGCGCATTTGTATTAAGAGTCCACTGTAAACAACTGACTTCAGATGTCACCTTATTAGTAAATTCTTGTAGGAGGCTGCAAAAGATTTGAGACTGCGCTAGACGTTCACTATTCAGTGGGACAGTATCCCTCTGCACTCAGAGAGCTACAATGGGCAGGCTTAAATCACAGCATATTCTTGCACCTTACACCTTCTTTTCATAAGCTTAATGTGTTTTGAAAAGAATATTGGGTCCTGGGCTATGTGTTGACTAGGCATAAATTATGGAGCGCACTTTTTTATATTTAAAAGAAATATATTTGATTTATATTCATGAAAACATTTGGAAACTATGTTTTCTTTTCTGATCTCTTCATAATACTTTGTTTTGGTTTGCCACAAAAAGCAATCAGACATATATAAAAACTTTTGCAATACACTTTAGTTTGGTTTTATTTTAGCAGCTTGCACCCTAGCCGTCCCAGTTTCACTGTAGCCATTCTTTTAAATTCTTTTATGTCGTTAAAAACCCATGCGGGGATGGGCATCGCAAATTAGCTGAGGCTGTAGATGTTTACGGTGTTCTGTTTGTGTTTCTACCTAACTCTTTGTCCCCATGCAAATAAACAATAAAGAAAGAAACAATCCTATTGTTCAGCCAAGTCTTCATGTGCACCTCTGGTTGATGTGCTCCTTCTGAAAGTAACGTGGTTTCTTCTGAGCAGGTCAGCCGCTCAGGCATATTTTTACACCCATACATTATGGATCATCTTCCACAGCCTGGCACCATCAATAACAAAACTCTCCACACGTCTGTTCACGATGACTCTTGTGTCTAAATGCGAGCTCCCACCTCTCTTTGGAAACGTGCGAAGCCATGGAGGCTCATCTGTATTTTTGTCTGAGTCTCCAAAGTGTTTAATGAGAGTTGGCGGAGGCCTGCGTGGCGGATCAGATGGGCTCCTTGCTGGGAGAGACGCGGGGAGCTGTGGAGGAGGCTGAGGCTAAAGCCTGAGGCTGAGAGCAGAGCAGATCAACACTTGAGACAGCGAGTAGCCAAACCATGCCAGAGCTCGTCTCATTTGTGCCCCCCCCCCTTCTTTCCTCTCCACCTTTTTTTTCTCTTCTCTTGTCTCCATCCCAGCATATCCCGCTGAAATATCCCACATAATACAGCAGTCCATCCCTCACCCTCTTATTGACTGTGCCCCTGCACCGACTTGCGGTCAGAGCCAACAGTAGTGGCAAAATGTCAGATCATGCCAACATTTCCAACAAAGACTCACATCCCCGCAGCCAATAGCTAACAGTTAGTCACCAGTTTTTGGAAGGCAACACGATGAACTGAGCCGCCGCCTGAGATGAGAGCAAACACCAAACAACCTGAAGAGGTTTCTAACTTGAGTGAATTATTTAAAAATGGTAACGATCCCTCTGGCTTGCCAGCGGAGTCGGGAGAATTCCAGCAAGATGGAAAATAAATAGACTCGGAGCCGGTGTGCGCGCGCACGCCCGCCTTCATGTCTGCGTCTGTGCGCGAGTCCTGCACATGTCCCCATATGTCTTGTTTCTGCACCGCAGGCGAAAGTCTAATTGTACTTTTGGAAGTGCGTCCTCGCGCGTTTGTAAAAAATCATCCTAGATTGTTCTGCAGATTGCACGTTTTATCCATAGAATAAATGAAGGCTGTGGGTAATAAATGTGGCAGCCGAGCACATTAATTTGATGCAAAAAGACGGTGGCCATCTGGTGACAGACTTGCATCATTTTTAATCATTTGGCGCCTTTCGTTTTGAGCCCACCCTCCTTCATATCTCACCCTGTCTCACTTTGGTTTATATCTCTGCTTCAAGCGGCACAAAAGAGTGAGCTCAGCTTTTTGTGTGTTTTGATCAGCAAAGAAATAATATGAAAGTAGTCGGGATTGCACATCAACATTATGTTGCTAACCATCACATCGGTTTTTATTTCAGAAGTAAAAAAAGCCTTTATTCCTTTTTTTTTTCAATCGGCCTTTTGATGCCTGGGATCAGCGGCGGGACGTGTGCACACATGTGCGCTGACAGGACAGTGGGAGCGGAGGGACAACCTGCTGGTCTCAGTGGTACTTGTCCACCTCCCCATGTTTCCTTCAAGGACACAGAAACCATAGGCGTTCAGCGATCTCGAGCTGCGTCCGTCAGCAGCCATTGTCATTTTGAACAGCGGAGTCTCAACCAGGCCCTCCCACTGACCTGTGGAGAATGGTCGGATTCTTTTTTGCTTCTACACTTGGCAACGTGTCCAAATGTTCGGGGGGGGCTGAAGAGAGGGGGTGCCACTGGGTTATTGTATTACTGTACCTCCTCAGAGACCCGCCTGACCTGAAACCTGCGGCGCTGCGAGATTGAAAATCAGCTAAGGTGCCTTTTGCTGTGGAAGTAACAATCTCCTTCTGGGGATTTAAATTGGAAAACCATGGCTTTGGATTAGTTTTCTCATGGAGCTTGACAGATTAAAAGGAGAAGATCTGTTAGTTGGTTTTCTCATATCTGTAATTGCTGCGTCTTTACTGTAGCTTTATGCTTTCCGTACGCTGCTTGCTTTCATGCTCAGCCTCGTGGCACGCATTCATAGTCGAGGCTCATCCGTGCATCTCTTCTCTTTACGTTTGACTCTCGTCAGGTTTGGGTGGCGGGTGCTCGTCTCGTGTCCTGCAACGCCTAGCATCACTTTTTACGTCCACGTTGCTCTCCTTGTTTGAAAATGTCATTTGCATGGTCATTAGTTTTGCTTTGTGCTGGAGGAGGGAGAAGAAGAATTCCATCATCTCATCAGGGCAGATGTTGATCTCATCTCTTTATTTCACAGCCATGTGGATAAACTGAGGGGCAACATAATATATTCATTAGGATGTAATTTGCTATTCAATCATTTTCATTCCCAGCCTGGACAATGAGCCCACTGGCCCACGGATGGGTCCACTCAATGCCAAACAAGGACAATTATCTGATTGGTTCTGCTCTTGCTGCCAAATTGATCTGACTGCAAAAAGAATCCAGGCTGTGTCAGCATCCCACCACACACACAAAGCAAGCAGGGTAGTGCTAAAGTTTTTCTTGTAGCCATTTGGAAAAAAAAAACAAAAAACATACCTACATAAATATACCGTATTTTCATTCTCTATTTTTACTTACAAACTAAGCCTAATTTGCTTTTCACCTGGTTTTCCAAGTTAAGATTTATGCAAATTTGAAAAATTTTGGCATCTCACTTATGTTTGATCAACCAAAGACTCGTGAACCGCCAGGGGAATGATCGGCTTTCTGGGAATTGTTCCCCTTGTTCTCTTTATTACCAAGATTAATGAACACGAGGGTTCTCCAAGCCTCTGGTCAGCCGGGGGTGGGGTCACCACTGTCACAGATATGTGCTTCAACTTTGTGTCTGCGTGTGTGTGTGTGTGTGCTCATGTGTGTGCGTGTGTGTGTGTGCAGGAGAACGTCATCGGGTCCCCTTCACCCTGGCGTTTGGGAAAGAGAGCGAGACAGAGGTGTTTTTCCCCCCCATGAGAGCTCATTACTGCTCTTTTTCCCATTAGCCGAACGGTAACCTTCTCCCGGCCCAGCGCTGTGTCACTCTCAATATCACTCTCAGCCACCACCTCCACTGGCCACAATGCCAAATTACCCCCTCCTTTGTGAAATGGCCTCCTTCTCTGTGTGAAGAAAAGGCCGGCTGATATTTCTTACAGTCGGCCGTGCACACAACTATTACCGGCCCATTTTCATTTGTCTCATTTTGCTTGTGCTGATGATGGGCTGTTTGAAGTTGTGACTGGCCTGCAGCTGTAATGTACTCTCTCCTCAGCTCATAATAACACCACCTGTATTGTGTTTTGCATCCAGTTGCGCTGCGGGCGGCATCACAGTTGCTACAGTAACGTCTTGTTTGACTAAGTAATCAAGCCAAAGCAGGTTTGTTTCTTCCACAAATGTCCCTTTACTAAAGAAACTTGGATTAAGGCTGTAGTGCCTTAGAGAAGCATTCGTCTCGTTAAAACCACTGTTTCTCATATTTAGTCGAATTTCAGTGTGATAGACCGACACAAAGTAGTACATAATTGTTTAATTGAAGGGAAAATGATAGAAGTGAGAAATGCAATTGTAAGCCCTGTTTTAGTCTGATACCCCTAATCACATTCAGTGCAAATGATTTCATTCATAAGTCAACCAAAGAGAGTATGACACAACTGCAGTCCTACCAAATCATTGCTCTTCATTAAAACTGAGAAGCTCATGGCATCTCTAAAGGAGATTAAATAATCCAGATTATGTTTATGGAAAAATTGCATTTAAAAAAAAAGAAGCTCTAAAAGGTTTGGGTAGGAAGTAGCATGAGAGAGAAAGGCGCTCCTGTCAGATGAGAGCAGGATTGAACTTTTTGGTCCAGATGTGTCTTTTTTTTTCCCTTTCCGCTTTTCAACAATGTAATATGTTATGATGAAATAGCGCATAAAGTCCTTATTAAAAACGTTGAAGCTCGTGGTTCTAATCTGACAAAATGCTGAAAAGTTATGGGGCGGGAATACTTTTGCAAAACACCGTATGTGTGCATATCTATTTATGTTTGCAAAGCAGTTGTTTTTTGTTTTTGTTTTTTTTTTCTCTGTGCATATCTGGTTTGCCGACCAGGTCACAGCACATTCACACCACCCGGGTTTATATGCTGCATCTGCTTTACATGTTAAAAATAAACAAAGACCGTAGAATAGAAACAACATGGCTCTCCTCTGCAGTTTTTACATGCAGTGGTTTCCCCTGTGCCTCTGGTGGATTTGAAAAGTATGCACGAGCGTATTTGCATGACTGTAAAATATCAATGCTGGGGTTGCACGAGTGGTTTTGCACACGACGCAAGCGGACCATTCTGATCTATGTGTTCTCAAATTACACGAATCCGCCGCCGCGTTGTTAATAAACTTTACTGTGTGTTCGAATTCTGTCACCTTGCTTTCCAGTCAATCATTTTATTCCCCGTAAACTGGAGTGCAGGTGTAAACTGGGGCTGTTTGTTGCCATGTGTGCATGTTTATCCTCAGCCATGTTTTTATATGTGTGTTCTCATAGTGGACGGGGGCTGGAGCGAGTGGAGCAAGTGGTCAGCGTGCGGGGCAGATTGTTCGATGTGGAGGAGCAGGGAGTGCTCCCAGCCCTCGCCCGGCACCGGGGGCAAAGACTGCCAGGGGCTCGACCTCCAGTCTATGAACTGTACCAGCGAGCAGTGCCCACAGAGTGAGTGCAGAAACCACCCACACACTGCAAAACTATCGCCGTTCGACTCTGCTGCAACAGTGCAAGACATGACGTCTGAGATTTATTCGTAGCCATTGGCAATGGGATCGAGTGATCTCAGGAGCAAGTATGGATTTTAAAATAAATTCAAGAATAATTGAATTTTATAACTAAAGTTAGCAAGAGTCGGTTATACAGAACAGGTGGTTCATCAGGCAGCTCCAATAAGGAGGAGGGATCCTGGGAAAGTTTGGAAAAATGTTTGTGTTTTCATGTTATTCCCAGTCCGCTTGTCTTAATGTGCTTGATTGTTCATTTTCTTCTTTTTTTTCTTTACTTCCTTTTTCATTTTTCTTTCCTTACCGTGCAGTTTTTATCCTTCCTTTCTGCTTTTCATTCCTTACTTGCCCTCTCTTCATCTTCCTTGTTCTTAATTATTTCCCTTCCTGTCATCCTTCTCTCTTTCCTCCTTTCATCCCTTCCTTTGTTTCTTCCTTCTTTCCTTTCCTCTTTTCCTTCCTTCCTATCCTTTAAATTGTTTCTTTTTCCTTCTTTTGTTTTTATTTTCTATCTTATTTCCTGCGTTGCTTTCTTTTTCCGCCTGGTGCTTTTGCTGTATTAATGACCTGACCTCGATAAAAGCGTGATATATTCACAGTGAACTTTTGTATCTGTATGTGAAAATTGCCCAAAGTGGGCTTTCTTTTGCACGAAAAGTTTGGAATTTAGACATGAAAAATATGCAGCTAGCAACCCTGAAGGAGGCTAAGACGAAGAATAAGAAAGCATTTTTCCTTATTTATGAAGCTTTTCTACTGTAGAACAAGGAGGAACCCTCCTCCTTTCACTACGTAAATTAAACATTTAACCCCTTCTCTTGACACTGGCGTCAAGCGATAAATGACGAGTTCATCTCGCTCAGGCGTCAGCAAGGAAAAGCTGCTTTTCCCTTGAGGTACGTTTTCACACATAAGGTTCATCTGTGGCCCACCGTTAGCTCATCCCCACCTGGGTGACCTTTTCAGGTGATCATTTCTAATTAACACTGGAGTGACACTTGCTGCTAGCATAATGCACTGTATTACCTCGTGGATCAGCTCTCTGTTGCTCCCTGACCTATTAATAGAGGTGAGAATTGAAGCATCTCTCCACTGATTAAAACACAACCTGCCAGATAAATGACCACGAGCCAAATGGGCTGTGAAAACGCACATGGCTGGCTCGTACCGGTTTGGCAGGACACTTCTCGGGGTGAGAAAGCATCCATGTTGGACTCGGCTAGCTCAAAAGCCAGCACGACTTAACTTTTATGTATTCATTTTACATCCCCTGCGAATTATAAGAAGGCACGTTTATTCTGTCAGGATTAAAAACCGGAGAGTGCAAAGGGGCAGAGTCAGCAGTCGCCTAGAAAGGGGCTCCACGGGGTCCAGCTCTGACCAGATGGACATGAAGAGAGAGCTCCATCATTCCCTACAGATATCAAAGACTGAAACATATTGCAGCCTTCCGTCCGGAGACAATGAGGGCGGCATCTCGAATAGAAGCGGCTATAAATAGTGTGCTCTTTGGCTGATCCTCATGGTAAACACCGCGAGTCTTTAATGGGGATTCATCTGACATGAGCCGATGAATTAATAAACTGAAATCTGGTATCGGGCACTGATTGATGTGATCAGATGGACTGAAGGAGGATATCTGCTGAGATCTACAGTATGCGAGGCGCTGCATTATGTATAGCGCGCTGCGGGCATGTGCTTGCTTTTGTCGAGCAGCGGGCGAGTTTGGCAGGGTGCAGTGATCCCAGGCAGCTCAGTCGGCCAATCATCAAAGGTCAGCAGCTCCTCCTCAGAGAGGCAGGAAATATACACAAAGATGCCCGTCATTGTTCCCGTCTTTCTCTCACAGTCGCACGCAGAGTCGCGGAGTATTTATCCTGACAGCGTGGAGCAGAGCGCCGGCCTCTGAAGAATGCCCCCATCCCAATCTGTTCCTAGCAGATGCGAATCCATAGACAATTGCTGTGTGAAGTATTAAAATAAGCGCAGAGGCGAGATGGTTTTGGTTCGTCAGCATCTGGCCAACTTCAACCGTATCTCCAGGCTATTAGCAATGATGGAGAACTTGCCCCTGAAACAAAAGGCAGCCTTTCTCTTCCGATGTAGATTCAGAATAGCAAGTAAATCAGCGTCACAGTGTAACAAAAGCTCTCCTCTGTCTGAGGTTCTGATCTCCCTTGTCATGTTAAAAGTGACACTTTAGAAGAGGATATTGGTTTGGGCAACGCGCATGAAAACTAACCCTCGGTCCTGGATTCGAGTTACAGCTGGAAAACAAACAGATATGAGCCGTGCGGGATCGTTTTCATAAAGAAAACAAGTCAAGCCCAAGATGTTGCTTATGCAAAACCAGCGCATGGAAACGGCGAATGTGCTGGCGTGGAGCCACAGCCTAAATGGCAGACAGGTGTTGGAGGGCACGCAAAGGGTAGAGAGGAAAAACAATGGTTCCCTTTTTTCCCGGCTCAGGAAATTAGAACAAAATACAACAATTATTTCACCTAACATGTGTGATAAGGATAATGGACTTGATTTTGAGCAGCGTCCAATTCTGGTGTGTTACAACAAATGGTGGAAGGTATTAGTTTCTCTTTAGCTTGCTTTTGGATTTGAGGCTAATTTGGCAGCAAACTGGCTGCCATTTTTTTTCTTTATGAGTTTGTTTGCCAGAGCAGGGTCACGGTGCTGTGTGAAAAATAGCTGAGCATTTATTTTGGACTATATTTCACCAGGACCCCGCTGAGGGATGGGACGACTGTATTGTGGAGATAGTAATGGTCACGTTCACTTTGAGAGTTTTAGTAGCCATATTTCCCTGACCTTAAGAAGTCGGGGGTAATTCATCTTCGGGCAAGCGACTAGGATTGGCCATGGGATGAAATATATTCGCTCGTCTCCTGATAAATGCCCTGGGGAGGAAGCACGGGAGGCTCTAAAGCTCTTATTTATCAATGCAGCTGAGAGAAAGGAGCAGGTAGAGACAGGTTTCCTGTGCAGTCTGGGAAAGTTTGGAATTCAAGAGTTTTCAAGGTTCAGAAAAGATCGAAAAAAAAGAAAATAGAGGGACGTAGTTGAGGTATTATCATTCACTCATTCATTCATTCATCTACTCATCCATCCATCCATCCATCCATCCATCCATCCATGTATTCATCCATCCATCCATCTACCCACTCATTCATTCATCCATCCACATCCATCCACATCCATCCATCTATCTATTAACTCATCCATCTGTCCATTCACTCATTCATCCATCCATCCATCCATCCATCCATTAACTCATCCATCCACCCACTCATCCATCCATCCATTCACTCATTCATCCATCCATCCATCCATCCATCCATTAACTCATCCATCCACCCACTCATCCATCCATCCATTCACTCATTCATCCATCCATCCATCCATCTATCTATTAACTCATCCATCCGTCCATTCACTCATTCATCCATCCATCCATCCATCCATCCATCCATTAACTCATCCATCCACCCACTCATCCATCCATCCATTCACTCATTCATCCATCCATCCAACCATCCTTCCATCCATCCATCCATCCATCCATCCATCCATCCATCCATCGTTTTCTGTTTTTTTTTTGTAAGTTTCACATTAAACTTCTGTAATTATGTCCTTTCAAACCGTGTAGGAACCCGATGAGAGCCGGGAACATTATTCCGCCTGTCAGTACAGTAAGAACCCAAACATTGCCAGAACCCAGATTCACAGCTTCAGAGGAGATGAGTTATGCGGGTCCATCTCAATTCAGAAACTGATCCTTAACCAGCCAGCCCTGGAGCAAGTCTGACGAACTGAAGTGAAAGCTCACAGAGCAAAACAGACATTGCCCTGCGGTCATTTCTGCAAGAAAAAAAAAAGCTCATCACATCTACAGATTATCCACAGGCAGGTGTCAATCATGATGAGAGGTCACACACAAAGAGAATCAAAAGTTGTGCAATTAAGTCAAGTAGAAGTGGAGGATGCAGTGACGGATGACAGAGAGGGGAAGGCGGACGATGCGCAAATTGGTATGGAGTGCATGGAAAGAGAGGGCACTTTGGAGAGGGACTAAAGTAGAACCCATCCAATTATAAAAGCTGATTAGCTGTGTCAATTAAAAGTGTGATGGATGTCCTTTCAATTATTGGCTGGCATCATGAGAATCAATGACTGCAGGCCAGGAGGAGCTGCAGTGAGCAGTGGGATCGTTTGGCTGTGACACCTGGTGGGTCAGATAAAACTTCACTCAGTGATGCTCTGATAAGCCACCAGAGATTACAGTCTGGGCAGAGGATGAGAGAGGTGGACAGAGCGGGAGAAAGGGAGGAGGGGGTAGTCTGATTGACTGACTTCATTGTTTGGATGCAAGAGCGGTGTGGTTGAAGAGGAAAAGGAAGTGGAGAGATACCGGATCTCTTTGGCTCCACCAGGTGTCTTTGGCGTGTCCTCGGAAAGTAAGCTAATCTAAATCAGTAGAAAGCAGGTGGCTGCTCTCCTATCTGATGGGTGTTGTTTTGTCTTTTGTGAGACCAAGTATCCCTCAACAGCCTGGAAAACTACCTGTCCAAATATCACGGCGTCATCTGACCTTTGACTCGCCGAAAGCAATTGGATTTGAGAAACTTAATGAGAGGTGCAGCACGTCTCCCCTTCCTGCTTCTGGAGCTCACTGTGAAGAGCGGAGGGTTCATCCAGGCTGCTCAGAGTTAAGCACCTCTGTGCTAGCCTGAGGAAACGTATGGAAAAACACGGGGAGTCGAGTCAGAGATAGAGAGGAGCACATAGGTAAATGGACTATAAGAAAAGCGGAGAGGATGGGAGTGCGTCCCAGAAGACGCTTCAAGCCAGAAGTGTGTTCTGCAGATATCTGCTTAGAACAAAAAAAAAAAAAAGCACAATCTCGTGTTTATCTTTAGCCAGTCATTCACGATTGATTACTTGTCAAGAGATCTCTGGCTGAACGAGGAGCTGCCATAGAGGTTAGTTGCTTATAATCCCTCTACTTAAAGTATCAGATTGCACTGAGATAATCACCCATGAAATAGATTCTGGCATTTCATTTTTAACTTTTGGGGAAGCTTTGTCCAAGGAAATTGAGATTTGGAAGCACGAGAGGCAGGAGAGATGGACTAAGAAATACACAAAATTGAATAAATATGAGACTCCTGTTTTTATTTTTTATTTGACTGCTATTTTAATTTTCCATCACATGCCTCAGATTCACCAACACCGTTTTAAAATGTCAAACGGTTGTTTGTAAAGGTTAATGCAGCTCTTTGTTGTTGCTCGTTGCTTCAAAATCATCACAAATGCCTGCAAATTTTAATGACAAAAATGATGAATTGGCTCCTAATCCGGTTTATTTCTGGATTTGTTATTGATAAAAATGCTAATTTCCTACAAGCTGTCAGTCAAAGGCACATTACTCAGCCCTCCCATTTGCCTTTTAATTGTAATTTTCCTTCTGCTACATTTGTTCCTGTCTCCTCTCTTCCACCCTGTCCTCCTCCTTTTGTTGTCAACTCAGCACACGCGCAGCCTGCAGCACTTTAACCTTTTCTGTTGTTCCCCATCCCTCAATGCTGCACCGCTCGTTGTGTCCCCTCCTTGGCTGTGTTCGCTTGACAGCACTACGCCCCAGTGGCTTCTGGGCACAATGGTGCTCCACAAAGGCCTTGGGAGAATCCTCCGCCACCAAATTCTAGCAGCACAGGGAGACAGCTGTAGCGAATCCCATTCTCCTGCAAAAAAGCATAAAAACTCAACTGCACACACACGTAGTTAAGAAAAATAAGAAAATAAACTTTTTCGGAGGAGAATGCTCTTATGCTGTCAGTAGCAGTCAATAAAGACCATATCTCTTGGATTTTTTTTCCCCCTTAACATTTGACATGCGAGTGTTACAAAAAGTAAGAGAGAGAAAAGACGAGCAACATGGTGGCCTAAGACATCCAGCCACATAGAGAAAGTCAATGCACTTACTTTTGGTTTTAAACTTTAGCAAGTCATACTTCATATAAACTAAGTAGGTAGTCTTAGAGAATATTAGCAGGAGCCAAGTTCTGTGTTTCAGATAACATGTAACATTTATAAAAGCAGGAGTTTTTCCTGGAGCAACTAGATGTGTGTTAGCGTAACGCCAACAGGGAAAGACATCAGCAGTTATCCTGAGGAACTCATAGTTCATAAATAAGACATGGGGTCATATGTAGTCAAGTATCATTAGGGTATTTTTTTTCAAGTTTGTACGAGTTTGAAGAAAGAAATTAAAGTATTGAATAATATTTGTTTTTCCAGATGTGGTTATTTGAGATGTTAAGATTAGCCGAGACGTACCGATATGGAAGAGTCACTCAGACACCTTTTATTTTCTCCAAAGTGAATCACATTGTTGGCTGTGTACCCAGATGGGACAGTTGTTTGGCACAAACCAGAGACGCACAACCCCAGTGGTTATATTTACAAATAAGAGTGCATCTAAATAAAAATTATTATTGTGAACAAGTGCAAAAGTAATCTCAAAAGGTGGAAGTCATACACCTTTTGAGAAGGTCATCACACGTGACATTTTATAACCATGGAGCATTTATTGGTTACCATGCAACAAACTCCCAAGATGTTGCTTCTTTTAGCACATTAAATAAAAAGAAATCATAGTTTTACATGTTGAAACAAACTCAAGGACTCGGTTAAGATACTCTGCTTAGACAAAGCCAGATTTCAAACGTTTTCATTCATAACACTTGGCTTGTCTTCCACCTTCATGGCATAGGAACGTTTGCAATGAGCCGGCAACACATCTGTTTACCTCTGCAGTTTGGGAGTCAGATGTGAAGCCATCTGTCACAAAGACATTAGGGGCTTGGCTTTAACTGAGCCATACAACACGACGATAATCCAAAGTACAGCAGGGAATCTTCAAACGATTTGAAAAACAAAGAGACACATTGTTACTGTAGGTCATAATTAATATGCTTTAATGGGACCTGAAGAGAGTTGTAGGAATGCTTGCAGATTTCACTTACATAAGAAAACTTGAGCAGGCCACAGCTCTTTGACAGTGAGGAGTACAGAAAAATGGCTCCTCTAGGCTTTTACAGTGTTGTACTTACTTATTTGTGTGTTTTGTATTTATGGTGCACAAAATTCAAACAGAAAACTCAGCAACACAAACTCTCAGGCTATCCAGACTTCATAAATCTTGGGTTATCTAATATCAGATTAAAGTTTTCTAGATTAAGAAACCACCACGCAAGATAAAGTACCACCGACCTAAATGTGACACTGACCCCACGTAGCTAAAGAAGTCCTCAAGAAAACTTTTTCCATTGAACAAAACAACAAGAAGCCTCACGCAGCCGGAGCGTCTCGATTAATAATCTCTCTGCTTGCAGCCGTGAGCGGCGCCGAGGACGTGGCGCTGTACGTGGGCATGGTGGCCGTGGCCCTCTGTCTGACCCTGCTGCTCATCGTGGTCGTCCTGGTCTACCGGCGCAAGAAGGAGGGCCTGGACGCTGACGTGGCGGACTCCTCCATACTCACCACTGGCTTCCAGCCTATGGGCATTAAGCCCAGCAAGCCAGGT
Organism: Poecilia mexicana; assembly: GCF_051168715.1. NCBI lineage: Eukaryota > Metazoa > Chordata > Actinopteri > Cyprinodontiformes > Poeciliidae > Poecilia > Poecilia mexicana. Next base: position 24,372,305 of record NW_028263379.1, read on the forward strand.
GTGTGGGCGCCACGGCCACGAAGGCCTCCCCACAGCAGTAGGACACTGTTTTTTTGTTTTACCCTCGTCTGTCCATCTTCCCACTGTGACCATGAAGCATTCGTCCACATGTCGCTCTGAACCTGTTGGGAACTGTGGTCGTGGAGGTGGTGTGAGTGCACTTACAAGTGGGTCTGTGGTCCAAGGAAGAGTTATGTGTGTGCATGTGCGTGTGTGTGTGTGTGTGTGCGCGGTTCATGAGCTCTTTATTTGCCTGCTTGGCACATTATGTTTCGCCACCACCTCATTGTCAGGAAACGTACCCACTCTGTTTACTGCCTGTGTGGAGCCTCTGAGGTTTAACAGCGAGTAATAGAAATACAACTGTCTGTGGCGGATGGAGACGGGGGAACTGGGTTGCAGTGGCTGTGATTCACCGTGAAAATAAAAAGCCTTTATGCATTCTGGATGCTAAGCTGCATCTGAGTTCTGTTTGGGATTGATTGTGTGGCTGCTAAAAAGACAGGCAGTGATAGAGCAGGAGAGGGTGGGGGGGTGGAAATTGAGTGGCTTTGGGTGGAATTTGTGTTTATGTGTTGTAGAGCATTTGCGTGTGTGTGTGTGTGTGTGTGTGAATGCTCTGTTTTCTGAACCATGTGTCTCTTTCAGTGTTTGTTTCAGTTTTTCTGTGCGTGATGCAAACAGCTTTAGAGTGTGAGGTCTGCCTGTGTGATGTTGAATCCCTCCACTCTCCCCCCTCCCTCTCCCTCCCCCCGCCACTCATTGAGATTCACATATCTCCCTTTTTCCTTTCCTCTCTCTGTTTTCATTATTCGAACAGAGAACTCCCATTTGCTCACCATCCAGCCTGATCTGACGACCACCACCACCAGCTACCAGGGTACGCTGCGCTCTCGCCACGACACGGCTGGGAAGTTCTCCATGACCAACGGGCCTCTGCTGGACCCGCTTCCCAACGGATCGCACACGCTCCACAACGGGAAGCTAAACTCGGACACCACAGAGTTTGTGAGCAGGCTGTCCACTCAGACCTACTTTAAAACTCTCCCCCGCGACGTGGCCAACACCTCCTATGGGACTTTCAACTTCCTGGGTGGGAGATTAACAATCCCCAACACAGGTGGGTTCTTCACTCATTTAATCTGTCTTCTCTGTTGTACAGATGATTTAATACAATTATGGAACCATAGTCTGACTTATAAGTGTTTTGGGAGGAACAGTTAATGGTCTGAAGAGCGTCCGTTGGTAATTTTTTACTTTTTGTGACATAAACTAGAGGCTACAAACTCATTAAGACATCAATGTGAAGCACATTGCTATTACATGACATGACATCTCAATGTTCTCTGTCCTCCAAAAGATTGAAATGCCACAACCAGCCACGATTAAAGCTGATGAAGTTGATAACGTAGAATGAGATTTTAATAGGTCCATATTTAAAAAGAAGAAGAAAAAAAACGTAACACTTTTAATATGTCCAGATGAAGGCTTTGGAATCCTAATGAACAAAATGGTAAATGTAAGTGTAGTTTTCAGATTACTTTCTAATCAGCTGTTAGGAAAGCCTGTTTGTGTTTTACAGCATCTAATAAATGTAGAAGCTGACCGTCCTCTTTGAGTCGTTTTATTCTGGTTGCTTTGGCTTTTAATGTTTACAGTCATTTGCCCTTTATCACTCTTGAACTTTTTGATATTCTGTCATGAGCTGCAAACTTCAAAGTGTTTTATTCGGATTTTATCTGGGGAAAAATAAAAAAAGACAGAGAAAAAACAGGATTCTATGCGATTGACCAATACACTGTAGTTTTTAATTGTGAATTTGAAAGATGCAATGGTTCTCAAGAAGTGTACCATGCCAAGTAATTAAAGGCACCTTAATAAAACCAAGTGTAACCAAGTGCATTCAAAAGTCACCTCAACAGGAATAATGTGCTAGTAAACAAATACCATCAGAACATTGTGTTTGTAATATATTAGATATTAATTTCTCATATAAAATATTAGAAATATTTAATATTTCTAATGTAAATTAATATGAATATCTCATGGAGCGCTGCTCCCTCCATCATGTTAAAAAGTGTGGTAAAACTGAAAGTCTACGGACCTGAAGACATTCACTTCCACCTAAACTTACAGGCTCAGCAATAAGGGCAACCCTGAGCTCTGGAGATCTGCAGCTTACATCGTAGCCCCAGTTCGGCCTTTTATATGAGTGGCAGGAAAAAATAATGTTGAGGCAAAGCCATAAGAAGTCCTGTTTAAATTTATATTTTTAAATAGAGGACAGAGTAAATGTTTGGCAGCTATGCTAGGTGTGGTGGAAAGCTAACACTGAACATCATCCCTACATGGTGGGGGCAGCATCAGCTGGTCTGTTAGTGAGTCACCTTCCAGCAGGACAACGACCAGCAGCTGCAAAATGAAAATGTTTAGATCAAAACACATTCTCAGTCACAGTCAGGACCTAAATTCAGATCCATTGGCAAGACATCAAAAATTGATGATCTCCATAAAAATCTGATGGCAGAGATTTGAACTTGCAATTGCAGCAAAATCTGACAGTGTAAAATTTTGCAAATTTCTACTGACCAGATTGTATTTTTTAAAAGAAATTAAAAGCTATGCAGCCTTTTCATTCCAGTCCATAATACTGTGTTATTATTTAAAATGGAAATAAAGCACTTTGAAGTTGGTTGTAACGCGACAAAACATGAAATAATTTAAGAGGGAAGAATGCTTTATTTGGTCTGACAAAAGCTGATGTGATCCGCACATCATCATTCAGATAGGTAAATAAATATATTGTTTTCATTGGTTTATTTTAAGCTCATAAAAGAAAGCTACTACACTGTATAAACAACATGCACCGCAGACCAACATTTTAGTCCAAGGAGTTAAATGTTTAGGCTTCGGGTCCATGTAGCACGTTCTGTTCAGCGTGTTCATTCAACAGTTTCACCATCATGCAGAATCAGACAGTACAAACAGCAATGTTTTATTCACTCACTGTCTCTTCATGTCTGGCAAGGAGATCTAAGTAATCTCCTCTAATGCTGCTAAACTTTAAGCAAACAATACATAAATTATCCAAATAATTCAACATCTGCTGCTACAGTTTATGAAGAAGTGCTCTGAGAGAAAGGCCATTCTGTTGCTTTATTACACCTGCTTTAATGTGTCCGACTGGATGTTAACAAGGAGAGTTTATTAGGAACAGCTGAATCCTATAAACACCTCGGTGTCTTCCTTCATATGGGCTCCTCTAATAGGTTTGTACCAGGATAACACACATGCAAATGTGTTTGAGGACTTAATGCAAGGCAAGAAACAAGCAGTCATTACGTTCACAGGGACAAGATGAGGCCCCAAAAGTACAATAAAAGCCTTGTTTTAGCCAGTGATCAACCCATTTGGACCGGAGACACCTGCTAAACTGTAACTGGCGGAGAAATATATTACATCATGTTCAAATGGGTTAAAAATATTCTCCAGCGCAGTAAAAAAAAAAAAAAAAAGTGCATTGAGTAAAACAAATCAGACATTTTCCTTTGTGTGTGTTTGGGGCGATGACGACAAAGAGGCAGAAGAATTGAGCTTATCAACGACGATGATTGGTTTTAACTTTTTTCTCAGACTCATAATGTTTTTTTTTTTTTTAAAGGATTTCAACACAGATTGTGAAGCTTTAAGAGTTTTAGTCATACAGTTTGACTCTGCTGATAAAACAAACCATGTTAGAGACTCCCAAGGAATGTTTAGGTGAACTAAACAGGGATGATAAAAATACTCAAAACATTCGCATTTATTTAAAGTCCACTTTGGATTTTTCTGATTGGCTAAATGCATATCTGCACACAATGTTCTTACATATAGCACAAATATTTGGTTGCAACTGTGCACTGTAAAAAAAAAAAAAAACATCTCTAATTTACGACAAGATATCAGCAGCTGTGGTTGAATTTTACCACATAAATACGGTAAAATTCTGGCAACCACCACAGTATTTTCTTGTAACTTTTATGGATTTTTTTTACAGTGTACAGAATACGAGTAAATATTTTTGAAAGATGAATTTGATTAAAAACAAAAGGATCTGACCCTTATATGATGTCACCGGAGACTTTTTCACATGGAAGCTATATATCAGTGGGTTGATTTTTTTTTATTAAATAATTTATAATAAAAACAAAAATACCAAAAACAATATAAAACCTGAATATGAAGTACTGTGTGTGTGATAAACTACAGTAATTATGATTGATATTTTTGAAAAGTCTGCATGGAAGCTTTAAAAATTAAAGTGAGAAAGCAAGGATTTTGCCTCTAGCAGAATCTAGAGTGAATAATTTGGTCCAGTGCCTTGTCAGTAACCTACATCTCAACAGCACAGCATGAATAGTTAAAAGCAAATGTTCTGAGATGAAATCAATTTGTGGCAAAAACATTGTACTTGACAAGAGTCCTGGAGTAAAACGTCAAACAAATTATTCCAATCCAGCTTCTGACTAATGCCGGAACAGGTTGAAATTGTAGTCCATGTCCACAAATGTCATCCATGGTCTAAGTGGCTGGATGGAGAAGTAAAGACAGTTAAAGTGATGCAATTTCTGACAAAAAAAAAAAGTCCACCATGATTATTCTGCTGGGGTTTTTTTCTCCTTACAGCAGCAGAGTACAGAGCTTATATAATTATACTGGGAGACAGTTTTTCCACTTGGCTCTTTGTAGACTGTCCAGATTAGCTGATGCCAGCATGACAATATCTTCTAGAAGAAAAGGGTCTTTTTTCCTGTTTTTCTTCACCACTGCTCTCTCCCTGGGTGTGTGTGTGTGTGTGAGTGTGTTGCCCGTCTCTTACAGATATTTTATGCATGGATTAACTCAAAGCCATGTTGACTATACCACGCATTGGCACCTGTCTTCTCATAGGGACACAAGAAGGAAAGAAATCTTACACTCGCATGCATTCACTCAAAGGAGTTATTCTGTCATTCATCACGGCTTCAGAGCGAGCGGGAGCGCTCTTTACAGATCCAGGCGCGGATGCCAACGTTCAGGCACCTTCGCCCGACTCAATCCGACGCAGCCTCATGACGAACAGACCCGGTTTAAAACTGAGAGATTGTTAAAATAGTGTCACATTCACTGTTTGGCCCACATTTTTAAATGCCATTCAGAGTGGGTAATTTTAGCAGAAGAATCACAACATGAATGCCGCAGCACTCAAACCGCTTCAGTGTCTCTCTGTGTTCTCCGACGTGCATTTTCTAACACTCTCCTGGGGAAGTGCAATTTTCCTGAAGTAGTCTGTTCCATGGTCTCAATTATCTACTTTGTGGCAGACGGAGGACATTTAAACCGCGCCGCCGCGCGCGCCTTTTGTCTTGGCTAATTGTTGACACCGGGGACGTGTGCCGCCACGGCTGCCGGCGCACAGATTTTGCATCCGCTGCACCTGAAGGAGGCTGCCTCTGACCTTCAGAATAGATTTGGATTTTTGTTTAGTTTTGGGGGGGGTTCACGCGTACAGTTTGTCGAGTGGGCTGGCTTCCTTTGTGAGATGACAAAAGCACTGTTCAGTCAGAACAAATGAGCCTGTCCCCCACTCGCTCACACGCCTCCTCCCCCCTCCACCTCACTTCTCTCCCTTTTGTTGTTATTTGCATTAGGAATCAGCCTGCTCATTCCTCCCGAGGCCATCCCCAGAGGAAAGATCTATGAGATTTATCTCACTGTTCAGCGGAAGGAAGATTTAAGGTGGGTCTCTTTAGCGCTGTCTAACTGGCAGTCTTCCCTGAATGCCACTAGGCTGTTTGTTTTGATGCTCTACTGTTCCATTAGGAACGGCTTAAGAGGCTCTGCCAGTGCTGTGGAGGAGGGATGTAAATAAATAACATAGCCTTTTACAAGGATGTGCGCTGTTTAAGTTAAATGAATTGTTTGGAAAGCAGCGTCTATCTGGCTTGCCGCACTCATCCTCTGGAAGCGGAGCCGTTGCATTCTGTAATGTTTCTTCGGTCCTCTCACGTTGGCCCGCCTCGTCTCAGAGTCCAGCAGCGGGCTTTAATTATTCCGTGTTACAGCTGCTGGATAATTTGCAGAGGTGACAGTATCATATCCTGCCTCAAAGAGAGCTGTAAATTCTCTCTAATATCGAAATAATTGCAACCACTTCATCTTAATGCGTCCACCTCTTCCCCACTCCCGCCGTAGGTTACCGCTGGCCGGCTGCCAGACCCTCCTGAGCCCCATTGTGAGCTGCGGCCCTCCGGGGGTGGTCCTGAGCCGGCCAGTTATCCTCAGCATGGACCACTGCTTTGATGCGTGCCTGGATAACTGGGCCGTCCGCCTCAAGAAGCAGAACTACGAGGGCGCTTGGGAGGTGAGAGTCTAACTGCAGCTCCAGCACAAATCCTTTTTGTAGGAAGACAAAGCCGCTAGTCAGTGCAACTGTGAAGTATTACTGAACTTATTGATTGTTTCTGTGTGAAAAGTACAAACTTTTCCTGCTCGTGACTTGAAATGCACACCACAACACACCCGGCTGCCTAACGTACTCCTCACTACTCCTCCACAGGGTTTAAATTAAAGGGCCTGGAAAAAGTATATATGTATTTATACATCCTACATGTTTTTTTTTTTGTTTTTTTTTTCACATTTTGTCATCTTTATACCATATCTCAAAATGTACGTTACTGAAATTTATCTGACTGAATAGTAAAAAGTACTGTATAATTCTATCAAAGTATTTGCAATTGAAAACCTGAAAAGTGTGAAATATGTTTCTATTTAGCCTCTGATAATGATTTATAGAACAACCTTTTGCTGCAGCTAAAGCTTCATGTGTTTTGGAGTAAATCTGTTTAATCTGCACATTCACACTGAGATTTTCGGCCAGTCTTTCCAAAATTGTTTAAGCCAAACACTGACTTGGGTAATTTATCACTTGATGATGCTTTGATCTGAACCACAGCTTTGTAGCTTGGGTTGCATGTTTGTTGTGCTCTTGTTAGCAGGTGAAACTCTGCCATATCCTGGCAGGTTTTCTTCCAGGATTTCTCTGCATTTCGCTTCCTCCCATTATCCACCCCCCTCCCCCCATTCTCTGAGCAGCTTCCCTGTCCCACAGCATGATACAGCCACCTCCATGTTTCACTGTGGGAACTGGGTGTTCAGAAGGATCATTGTGTTCCACACGTGCATGTTTAATTTTGTCGCATTGAATCACAGCTCCATCTTCCACATATTCACCACGCTTCTTACATAGCTCGTGGCAAACAGAACATATTGATTTCTTTTTCTTAACTCTCTTCAGTATAGACCGGATTTGTCTAGTGCAAGACTAACATTTATCGTGTCGACAGATTCCCCTATGTGAGCTGTGGAATGGATCCCTGCAGCTCCTCCAGGTTCCCAATTTGGGCTGCTTATCTGATTATTTGTGTCCTTGCCCGGCCTGTCAGTGTATGTGAATTGTCGTGTCTTAGTAGGTTTACAGCTGTGCCAGGCTTTTTCCATTTTCAGATGATGGATTGAATAGAGCTCTGTGTTACATTGTTTTATAACCTAACCATGCTTTAAACTTTCTCCCTGACCTGTCTGCTGTGTTTCTCGGTCTTTATGAAGCTGTTTGCTCACTAATGTTCTCTAACAAACCTCTGAGGTCTTCACAGAGCAGCTGGATTTACACTGAGATTGATGACACAGATATGAATCCCAATAAAGGGAGGATGAAAACAAACGCATGCACCTTCACGTAGTGTGCTCAAAAGTAGATTTATCAGAATAATGCTCATTTTTGCGTCGGTCCGCCACATAAACTCCCAAGAAAGCAAAAAAAGTTTGTAGTTTTAAAGCGACAGAAGGAAGGTGAAGGAAGTGGGAATACTTTTTGCAAGTCGCTGCACGCTGTCCATCGGCTGCTTCGCTCCAGCTAAAGGTTTGCTTGGCAATATGATTGTGAAAATAGAAATTCTCTAAGCAAATTACTCATCCTCAAAGTGCTCTTCTGAGTGCTCCTTGACCGTTGTCGACTGCTGCTTCCAATTTGCAGAGTTTTCTCCCTGTTTTTCTACCCATGAAATTCGAACGTTGCCCATGTTGCAAATGAATCTAGCCGAGAACAGCCCCTGGTGTGCAACACAGCCTCACACAAAACAAACGCCGGTTCGAGGCAGTCTACTCATCTCAACAACCCAGAGAGATTGGAAAGGGTGCTGGTGGGCTTTGGAGTGTTACTAGGTCTTCTTTCATGTTCGATATTGTGCATAAATTATTCAGCCTCTCCCCACCGTCCGTGTGGCAGCGGTGGGGTGTCTGTGGGATGGATTGGCCTGTCTGAGGCTGAGGTTAGACCAGCACTTTTAATCATCGGACGGGCCAAATATAGCCCGACTGCGTTGGCCACTAAGGTAAAGAAGCGCCAGGTGGACGAGAGAATGAGAGTGGAAGGAGGCACGGGTGTGTGTCAGAAACTAAGAGCAGAAAGAAAGAGGAAGCAGATGGATGCAAATGAGCAGGTAATGCAGATCTATTGGAGAGAAACCACAAAAATGTAGCGCAATAGGAGAGATGTGGAAAACACAAAGCATACAGATGGAGAAATTAACCTTTCTGCTGCAAAACTGAGCTTCTGTTTCACCACGGAAATATTAAGACGATAAAGAAATAAGACTCCATTGTGGTTGCATAGAAAATGAATCGTGTCGATACTAATTCTATTGATGTAGATGGTGTCTGTGTGAATCGATCCTAGAGGGGCTCGCTGCGCATTTGGCAGGCACAATTCTCTCTTTAGCATGGTGGGCTAATGGGAAGAGTCAGTCAACAGGCATGATGTGATTTTAGAGAAAATGTTGTCACCTCGGGCCCAGTTCGTTTCCATCAAATTAGCCGAGAGAGCATTGGAATTATCTCATAAAAGCTGTGCGGTGCCGCGGCTGAAACGGGATATTTTCACAGGTGTCCCGTCCTCATCAGGTTTCAGAACTTCACCTTTGTGGCGAAGCCAGGAAATTCAAGGCGTCGCCTTGCTGGTCTAGTTTTTATCAGAAATCAGCAATGTTTGGAAGATCTCATTCTAACACCCTTGTCCCTTAGTGGGGTTGGGAGGGCTGCTGGTGCCTATCTGCAGCGAGACATTTTGGGCGAGAGGCGGGGTCACCCTGGACAGGTCGCCAGTCCATTGCAGGGCAACACAGAGAAAGACAGGACAAACAGCCATGCACACACACTCACACGTAAGGAGAATTTGGAGAGGCCAATGTTTTTGGACTGTGGGAGGAAGCCGGAGAGAACCCATGCATGCACAAACTCCATGCAGAAAGACCCCAGGCCAGGAATCGAACCCAGAACCTTCTTACTGCAAGGCGACATTGCTGCCAACTGTACCACTGTGCAGCCCAGCAATGTTTGTTTTACAGACAAATGAGCAAGTATCGACTCTCCAAACAAGTAGAAGCAAATTTCCAAACTCCCAATAATCCCCGTACCTCTGCGACCTTTTCCTCCTCCAGAACCATCTGTTCTCGCCAGGAATCCGTTTGGGTCTTCTTTCATGTCAGTGGAAGATCTCGTTCATGCATTATTGAGTAAACTGAGGGTATTCTATAGGACGTGTGAGGAAGGATGCGGCTTCACGTCGGCGTGTTGTAAGCGGCTTTGCGGTGAGAAGGAAATCTGAAGCAAGAACAAAGTATTTGCTCTTTTCCTCTGATCCGAACTGTTGCCTAGAACTTTATGTAACATTACCCCGAAGACCTTTCGCTTTGATGCCACACCGCAGGAACAATGTAGTTTGGGTCCTTTCTGCGGCGCCACTTTGCTAACGAGCCCTTTGCAAACACACTCCTACGCGTACATCAGGCAACACATTACCCTTCCCTCCTACATAAATTGGGTGCTTGACCTTCCGTCCACATCTTGTTTTCTTTTTCTCCTGTCCTCCAGGACGTCCTGCTGATGGGGGAGGAGCTGGTGTCCGAGCCTTATTACTGCCAGCTTGAGGCCGAGACGTGCCGCCTGTTCACAGAGCAGCTGGGCACCTTCGCCCTGGTGGGAGAGTCGCTGCACATGGGCGCAGCCAAGCGCCTGCGGCTCGTCCTCTTCTCCGACGCCTACTGCTCCACGCTGGAGTACAACATCAGGGTGTACTGCATGGACGACACGCAGGACGTCTTCAAGGTAAGCTGCCGCTCACGCCGCCTTCAGCGAGTGTTTACCCGTTTGTTTAATTCGAGCACATCCTGTAATAACATTCGTCCGCAGACACTCGGAAAAAACCGAGCGCAAAGTGAAATTTAAAAACCACCTTCAGGTACGTTTATTTTAAAGAAATTATTTGGACTACCAACAATCGTGCCTCTGGTGACTTGGCTTAAAAGCAATTTTCTTCCCCCCCCCCAACTGAATAAATGCACTAAAACGAAACTTTGATTTATTCAGCTGCTTTCAGTGTGAGAATTTATTTACTTCTTAAACAGTTTTTTTTTTTTTTGTTGCCAGGATTGCCGACAGATTTATACGATCTGAGATCAAATTAGAAATGCTGTTCATGTGGTGTGATTATTGGTGTTGATTTATATTTTGTTTGGATGTTTACTTGTTTTTTGTTTTTTTCGTTCTTCTCAAGGATGTCCTCAACTCTGCCCATTTGCTGAAAGCCAATAAGTTTTCCAACACTTTATGCACTGACATATTTTACTTCCCATTTTCCCTCTCCACATGGACAGAGTATAATCAAGCGCTAATGCCTTTGCTCCCTCCCTGGAGGACTGCCTCTGAGTAGCCTGTTAAGATTTCATTTGCATGGTTAATTAGTAAATTAAAAGGAGAGTCTGTCCCAATCTTTCCCCACCAAACCCCCAGTGCTCCCTTTAGTCTCTCTCCACACCTCTCAGTCACTCTGAAAAGCTGTTCCTCTCCTCCACTGTCACCACCCACAGCCACAAGTGGCTCTTCCACTAGAATCCACTTCGGCTGCTCTGTAATGGCTGACCCGCGCATGTAAAGGTGCAACACCATCACGATGCCTGCAGGACATAAACAGTGGAAGTCACTCAGAGTTCACGCTGAAATTAGCACACAAGTCAGGAAGATGATGATAAGGTGAAGGCTGCAAATGCCTCTGCTGGCGCACAGCGGCCAAAGTGTTTCTCACTCATTTTGTCACCTTACAACCACAAACTTTAATGTATTTTAGTGGCATTTTAGCAAAGAAAAGCTGATGAATTATTAACATTAGTCTCTTCTTTGATAAGCAGTCAGGCTCAATAGGGGTGCATCATATTAGAAGTTCTTGCGATGGAGATAATGATGGTAAACATTGCAAAGGTGATACCAAGTGCAGTGCATGCCTATTTTCTCCTGTTTCTAATCTGTTCTCCTCATACTCTGCAACTTTTCGTATTTTGGGGAGTGTTTTTGTCAGATTTGAGCATCTGCTGCAAATGACAATCACTTGTTTAGATGCTACAGTAGCATGCAAGATGCAAGTTCGTAGCACCTGAATGATACTAACTCAGTTCGATTGGATGGAGAGCATCTGTGAGCAACAAGTTCTCAAAGAGATCTTAATTTTTTCCATTCACATTTTAACATGGGAATGTGCTTCGTTCTGAAGAATCCCACTGCAATGGAGGCTGTATGCTCAGGGTCATTTGTGTTTCATTTGAGGGCATCAGAGTGAAGGGGACTGAACACAAATGGTTGCATGTGATATAATTTTCACATGTGACAAATGAAGACAAGATGTTCTGTTGAGTGGCCTCTCAGAAAGCCAGTTGAAAACATATTTTTTAAATTATTCATTTGTCTTGTTTTCTTTCTATGCGATTTTGGTTCTTGTGAAATTCTCTGATTTTGTATTAAAAGGTGCTACATAAATAAAGTTTTACTTACTAATCTGTAAAAACTTTTGAAAACCACGCATCTCTTAAACTTCACCATTCTGTACTATTTCGAGATGCTTTACCACTAAAAATTCCAATAAATTACACCAGAAAGAGCATGGTTGCAATATAACAAAATGTGAAGAAGTGCATTCTTGCAAGGCATCATATCTCTCTTTCTTCACTTTTAAATCCATTTAAAGCCTTTACAGTTCTTCTAATGCAACGTGTGAGAAATTTGGCACATTTAAGAAAAAATAAAAAAATCCAACAACTATTTGTTTGATGGATGTCAAGCTATACGCTCGCCGGCAGTCAGATCATCAGTTAACGTGGTGGCAGTTTGCTCGAGCATTACTGCTGCAGTGACCTTGTGTGTTCAGCACTGGATGCAGGAAGGCTTTCAGAGGCCAAAAAAAACCCCTCTTTCTCGCCGCCCTTTCCTCTAGTTAGCTCTCGTTCTGCCTCTCTCAGCCAGGAAAAGGACATCTGAGCTTGTTGACTTCAGCACTCGCCATATTCCGCGTCTCCCCCGACGCCCTTGAGTGCATTAGCTGCCCGTCTCTCACACCAACCTGGTTCTGTGGTAAGCCACGGCGTCTCCGGGGCTTTGTAGTTTTTAGTGAGTGATTTAAAGCGCGGCCCTCACTGTTTAGTAATCTCGACTCCACGCTGCTCTTGGTGCTATTACAAAGGGAGCAGCTCATTTGGCGAGTACATTCACCACTTTGAGTGGAGATTAAACTTCCCCGGAGAGGTCGGGCCTAATCACTAATCACTATCTTTAAAATGCACCTTTTATGATTAGTCCCTCACTCGGGCTGCCATTAGAGTTAAGTGTAGCATGCAACAGTAGGTGGCACAGTGGAGTAGCTGTGGATGTACTAGTCTGTAGTACATCTTCACTATATGTGAATGTTCTGACAGGACTACAGCACCTTGTTTTTCAGGCAGGTTTCCAAGAATTAAGCAAGCTGTACTTCTAAAGGGAGTTCAGTGGGCAGTGGGAGGGGGGAAAAAAAGCTGTTCTGAAGCAAGAAAACTGCAGAGACTAAAAAGAAGGCTGAGCTGTTCCCTCCATCGCTGGCTGTCAGTCTGCTCTGACAAGCCTCCATCAGGGAGGATGACACACACACACACATGCATCCCACACTTAAGCCTGCCTCACTCTTATCTCACTATTACAGCAGATTAGAACCAATGGTATTGTCTTTGATCCTAAGTGTACGGGAGCTCTGGGGAAACGGTGACATTTCCGTCTGATGCTTGCCATATGTTAGCAGGGCTCTGCGGGGACCAATTAAGTTAATATTTAATGTGTGTCCCACACTTGATGGGCCCAGCCAAGGCTGGCACAGCAGCAGAGGCGACATGACCGCCGTTTGGTTGTGCCCTCACTGTGCACTCGGGTTGTTCCCAGCTAGACCGGTGGGAGAGCCTCACTGATGTTTCGCCATGTCGCGACTGACAGAAAAGCACCTGCGGTGAACCGAGCCTTCAGCCCGGCACACAGACAGCTATCAGCAACGTCTAATTAACCGGAAAGGTGCAAACGAAGGTGTCTCTTCAGGAAGGGAAAATTTACCCGAGATGCTCTGAATTTCACACGCAGACTTGTGTACAAAGGATAGAAAAACCGAGGATGTTTTTCACAGAACAGCAGAGCGATGACAAAATTATCTTTGGGTTTGTCGATACCTAGGCGTTATTCCCGAACGCCCACATGTCTGCGTTTTGGGAGTCAAGTGTTGTGCTTTAGAACAAAAAAACCCAAACATGAACAATGGTTTAGAAGCCACCCACATTCTGTTGGATTTATTTTTCAGAGGTTGAAGCAAAATAAGATTTTTTTTTTTTTTTTTTTGTAAGGAGGGGAAATGTGTTTGGACTTTTGAGGGATCATCGTGAGCTTTTAATTCAACAATTTTTTTTTTTCGTATTTCTTCACTCATGCGGCTTAACTTTAGCAAACTGTCTGCTTTTATATGAACTGCTAAGATATTTTCTCTTTACATTGTGTAGACGCTCCTCTTAGTTAACACATTTTAGTTTTTCCAGAACTTTATTACTAAATTTCTATAAACCTCATACTCCCACCTGGTTTAGCTACAATGAATTTGCTAATTAGCTAATACTTTATTTATTGCTTTGTTTTGTTCTGCTTTTTTAAAAAACATAATTAGTAGTCCCTTTTAGCATCTTGCATGGAACATATTAGAGTTTTTACATTAATTCTGCAGTGCCATGTTCAAAATTATCTTCTAAAGGACCAAAATCTGACATATTCTGAACTTTCACATGGATTTTTATGCAAATAAATAAATAAAATAAATAGTATAATCACATGACTTCAAATTCATATTCATGCATCATAATATGTTCCTAGTTTAATATTTTCATATTTAAGGTCATGTGTGTTCTCTGCTTCTTGGTCAAATAGTAATGGTAAAATGAAAGAACATCCCTGTGGTCAATTTTTAATTGCATCCTCATAAAACTTGGTGCATATAAACATTTTAAAATCCTAGAGTTTAAAGGGATTTTTTTTTGTTTTCATTTGTTTTACACTTGTATAATGTACATAAATGACATAAATGTACATGCTGAGCTTTAGTAATCGTGATTAAAACATTAACGCATATGAAAAGACTAGGTTAAAGTGGAAAACAAGTATTTTAATCTTAGTTTTTATTCACATAATGAAGGAGTAGCTCAGAGTTTGTGAAGTGAGGTTCTGTTAGAAGCTAATATCTTCCCTGCAGCTAATATACAATTGTAGTTTTTAGACTTATAGGGTGTTTCTTTTTTTTTTTTAAAGTGGGATTCTGTGCAGGAGTTACCACTTGTCAGTGTCTTATCTGTTGTAGACAGGAGTCCAAACATCCTCAGTTTGCAGAAAGAGACTAAAGTTCTCAGTAGAGTTTATCTAACAGAAAGTCCCGGTGGAGGCGGCTCCACAGCAGATTATAACAACTTTATCTTGAATGCCACTTTATTTACTTGAACGCTGCTTTACGAACTTGACGCCACATTATTTTTGCATGTGCAGAAAGCTCAACCAGTGTTAGTATCCGAAGCGAATGTAATGCAGCGAAACAAAGTGAACTTTATAGCGGTTCAAGCGGATGTCCTTTATTCACTTTATGGGTGGAACATGTTCTGTTATGCAACACCTGTCTCACATGGAAGATAATTAGTGACACCCTGTGGATCCACACACTTCTCCAACCTAATAACCACAGACTTTTTGTCAGTAAGTGTCTTATGCAAATGTGGCAGCACTGCAGAAATGTATCAAATAGCTTGTGCATGGCTCAGTGGCTCTAGGATGGCAGAAATCTGCTTTTGAACTGAGTCTCCTCTGGATAGTGTCACGGATTAATAAAAATGATTATGTTTTCTGATACAGTCTGTCAGTGAAACTGTGACAGGACAGGATCTGTGTGTTTATGGTCTTGGTTCCCTTTTAAGCCAATCCTGGACCACAAAGGTTCTGCTGCAGAGCAGGACTCAGCCCTCGTTATTTTTACTGTCCATTTTCCCCACCTTTGAATTAAATACTCAAAATCAACCAGGCTGAAGTTTCATATCTTGTTACCGACTCCCTGATTCCTACAGTTGATGTAAACTAAGACCACTATCCCTGCAGGTGAAACACTGACCGCGCACAAGTTGACTTCAATAAAAATCCCAAATTTGTCATTTTTAAATTCTTTAATTATGTTTTGTCTGGAATTGATCCGTTCCCCATGCTAAATTCTTGATGTATGAGGTTGAAGAAGAGTCAGTGAGTTGAATTCATGAATTCTGTTTATTAATCAGTGATTCTTGAGAATAGGGACAAAATGGGTTTTAATTTTCCCATATTTTTTTAAAATTATTTCTCAACCTTATGTATGCAAATATGACAAATAATGTTTAGAAAATATGAAGATGCTAAGGTACAGGCTCCCAGTTGCGAATTTTTTTTAAAAAATTACATTTTTAATTGACCTGACCCAAAACTTTGTCATCACCATCTGACAAAAATAAATCTAAAATGATTTTTAAAATACCCCATTAGTGATATTTTTACTCAATTTACTACGGAGCCCCCCAGGGGACATGGGGAATTTTTTTTCTTTTGCGTTCCCTCGCAATACTTTTGCGTTCCCTCGCAAAACTTTTGCGTTCCCTCGCAAAAGGTTTTGCGTTCCCTCGCAATACTTTTGCGTTCCCTCGCAAAACTTTTGCGTTCCCTCGCAATAATCTACTGATCAGTTCATGCGGCATAATTGATACTATAAGCCTTTTTTACGGTGGAAGCCGTACTTTCTGCTTTAATACAAGCTTATAAGGTTTTTCCACGGACTATTGAGTTATTATCGGGGGGTAATAAGTCATCTGATTGTGTCTCTATTGTGTTCGTGTCTGAATGGTTTAAGGGGCTGCTTTCTGTGCCGTTCCATCTGAGCCTTAACAGACATAAACATGCAGTAAATAAATCGATTTTCAATCAGTTTTTTGCACCAAAGCGTTAATAATAATAAACACGTTTTATTATTATAAAACACAGCAAACTAATGGTGGCAGACGGCCGCACTGGATTAACTCGGGGAATCTCATCTGTCCGTGTATCAATCAACTCCTAACCTCTTCTTTGTTCTGTCACAATTATCGATTTTTTAAATTTTTATTATGCTCCAAACTTTGCGAGGACTGACCCCCCAGCTCACCCGCTGCCTCACACACCGAGCCAGCAGCGTCACCTTCCCATTCATACTTCATGACAGTCACTCCCACATCGACACGCCCACCACCAGGTGTCAAAGCCGCTGCTCCTGTCATATCAATAATTACTTATTTCATTCATATTGCTCTTATAGAGCCTCAGTGAAAACGTGTTTATTATTATTAACGCTTTGGTGCAAAAAACTGATTGAAAATCGATTTATTTACTGCATGTTTATGTCTGTTAAGGCTCAGATGGAACGGCACAGAAAGCAGCCCTTTAAACCATTCAGACACGAACACAATAGAGACACAATCAGATGACTTATTACCCCGCGATAATAACTCAATAGTCCATTGAAAAACCTTAAAAGCTTGTATTAAAGCAGAAAGTACGGCTTCCACCGTAAAAAAGGCTTATAGTATCAATTATGCCGCATGAACTTATCAGTAGATTATTGCGAGGGAACGCAAAACCTTTTGCGAGGGAACGCAAAAGTATTGCGAGGGAACGCAAAACCTTTTGCGAGGGAACGCAAAAGTATTGCGAGGGAACGCAAAACCTTTTGTGAGGGAACGCAAAAGTATTGCGAGGGAACGCAAAAGTTTTGCGAGGGAACGCAAAAGAAAAAAAATTCCCCATGTCCCCTGGGGGGCTCCGTAATTTACAGACAAATGTTTCTCAAGAAATAAAATAAATATTATTTAAAACAAAAAACAAGAAAAAGTCCATCTGATGGAGTTGACAGTGCATGACGGAGTTGACACAGAACTGAAGGTGGTGACAAACTAGTGAGTAAAATGAAAAACTTGGTACATGTGAAGTAATGCAATTCATGTAAAATACATTAAAATGAATTAGTTGCACATTTAAGTGAGATTTGACAACAATTTCACTGAAAGAGTCAGAAAAACTCTGACGGAGTTGACATCTGACGGAGTTGACGAAATGCCAAACTACCTCAATTTATATGATGTTATTCTGAAGGAGGCCATATTGTAGCTCGTCAGGTCCATGAAATCTTTACAGTTTACCAAAATTAAGCTTTTATTTCGCAAAATTTCATCAAAGTTTTGTAAATTGTCAGTTATGGAGTTGACACATCATGGTTGTGACAAACAATTTAGGAATAAAACAGAAGAAAAAACTAAAGAATAACTTAAGCTAACCGGAGCTAACTAGCCCTCCTAGCAAAGGAAGAGAAAAGACAACGTCATGGGGTCCTCAGAAGTTCTGGTGCCCCCCAATAATGCCTGATTTTTTTACATTCTTTTCATTTCTGACGGTGTTGACAAAAACTAAGGACAAATTTCAACGGAGTTGGAAAATATCTAAAAATTATTTTTAATTCAATTTATCGATACTTTTATAATTATTTATATGACTACTTATACTTAATTGTCATAATATATAATTTTAGTATTTCTTTAATTGTTTTAAACTATAAGAATGTATTGAGTTCTGCTCCTGGACAAGGGCTTTTACAGGCATCATCCACCGACTACAATGTTTAAAATAAAAAAATATTCAGCAAAAAAAAGAAAAATATACATTGTTGTGCTCACATGACCCAGGTTAGTTTAGTTAGATATTTGAAAAAAATATATTTTGTGTATATTTTATTCAAATTTCATGCTTTATCCATAGGACCTGTTTTGTCCCTATTCTCAAGAATCACTGTAATACCAAAATACAGCTGGTCCATAGATCATGCTGTCTGCAGAACAAAATGGCACCCAAGAACACTTTGTGATCTCCTTTGTTAACCTCGATATAAGCTATGCGATAAAGCCGGCATTCCCTAGTGTGTCATATCCTCTAATCTTAGCTTTGAAGGGGTTTCCCAACATGTCGTTTCCTTTAGCTTTAGCTTTAGCTTTGCAGCTAGCTAAAAGAGATAGAAGGAAAACACAGAATCATTTAATCCCAACAGTTTATAAAATGCTTCAGTGCACAATGAAACGCTACAAGAATGTAACCTGCAGAAACTCTTAACATTTAACTCCGTGTCGTCCCCACATATCTAAAATGTTTGACCCTAAAAACATGTCACTATTATCCATGCAGTGATTGTAAAATGTATATAAATTGGATGTTTATTTGCGTGTCACACTGGTTAGATAATTGCCCGCAGATTCCCACGTGCGCCGTTTGACCTCTGGAGATTATTGTGATTTTCGTTTTCATAGGCTTGTAAACTGTTTATGTGCTCCCACTATGACTTTCTTTGCTACCACTAGAGCAGCCAAGTACATCTGAGGAGGAGACTTCTGCTTTCATGTGTCAGAGATGGAGAGGAAGCATGTGCAGAGTGTAATACAAACAGGTTTTTTTTATCCATCTGTCAGAAAAGTCACAGATATTCTAGCAAAAATAAATAAATAAATTATACATATAGATAAGACAGAGAGATGGAGAGACGAGACAGAAGAGCACATGCGAGTAATTGGTGGCATTAAGTAAAACAAGGCAGTCAGCTTTATTGCCGAGCCAAGCTGAGAAATTGTTCCTACATTATATTTCTGTGCTCCCGTCTTGCCGTTCTCTTTCATCCTCCTCTGTGATTTATCAGGCAGAAGTGTGCATCTTTTCCCAAGCAAATACAGTCCCCATTTATTTCTGAGCAGACAAGTCCCTTCTATTTGTAGTTATTAATCAGAGTTGACTGTAGCGGGCACGGCCACTGGAGCTCAGACTGATAGACTCTCAGTCAGAGAGGAAAAGCCTGTCACATCCTGCTGACAAATACACAGATTTATGGAGCCCACATAGCCAGCCTACTCTCTATAAACAAATACATTTGCCTGAAAAGAGCTGCTCTGGAAATGGATAGGCCCCGCAAAGGCACATTTTTAGACACGAGGGCACAGTGTTGCTATTAGTAGAGGGTTGGGTGAGAGTTTATAAGGGTATTACAGCTTCTGCGTCTCAGACAGCATGTAGCTTGACTAATTAACTGATCAAACGCAGCTCGTAATCCCCATCAGAGCTGGTTAAGTTAATCAGTTTATTATACACAAAGCCAGTACAAGAGAAGACCACAACCAAGAGCTTGACCTTTCCAATGAGAAGGAAAAAGCTGCAGCTTTGTGCAAGTCTCAAATTATAGGGCTTTGCTAATACTTTTGATTTGTTTAGCTTGAGTTATTTATTTATTTATTTATTTATTTATTTATTTATTTTTCCTGACAGTTGACTGTTTTGTTTAGTTTTTTTCATTGCAAGAGAAAATTTGGTGCAGCCACTAACCTCTTTCTGTCAGCACCAGGCTGAGGAGATTAGCTGTACGAGTGTCTCTTGTTTCCCAGTGGAGCCCGGCCCCAGTCCATCACAGTTCCAGCTCCGGTCTATGCCAGCAGGACGGGGGGGCGGGAGAGGGGGGAACGGAGCGAGGAGGAGTGGTGAAGGGAGTGGGAATGAAAAGGGTTGAAGTCATAGAAAACTTTGGCCGTGATTGCAGTAATCCTGTTATCTCTCCTGCTAAAGCTGGCCACTTTAGTGACCTGGAGACACAAATGTTAAGCTCCCTCTGTCTCTCGTGCTCTTTTCACTCCATCTTCGCTCCATCCTGCTCTCTTTAGCCAGGCTCGTTGAATGCCGGGGTGGTCTTGGCTCTATTGGACTCTGAATTCACAGTCTTCACACACACACACACACACACACACACACACACACACACACACACACCGAGAGCTTTTTTTTTTCTTCTTTTTTTTTATTCCCTCAGAACAAAAGGGAGCTTCTCTCTTGAATTTCTCGCTCGTCTCATGCATCTTAATGCGTCCGTTGCTCCACGTGTTTATAGTTGAAGAGAATGCGAATGAACTCAAAATCAGCTCCAAGGTGATTAATGTGTGATTGGATAAGCATATTCGAAAGCGTGCATTGTTTTTGCTCAGAAGGAGTAAATAGCGTGGTCAATTTTAGCTCCTCATGTATTAGCCAGTTCACACTGTCATTTGTTATCAGGATAATGGGGCGTAAAGAGGGCTATTAGTCCACAACATATGTTGAAATCCTGTACAGATACACACACACACACAGACACACACTCACAGGCCCCTAATACACATAAGCAGCCTGAAGTTTGAACAGGTGCTGATTGTTTTGTCCATGTTTTAAAAATCCTGTTTGAAAAAGAAGCCATCTTCTCCAGGCTATTTGGTTTAGAAATAAACTAATACACAAATTCTAACAAACCTGACGAGCGTTTTTGTGCCTTTAAAAAAAGTCTGAGCTTAAACTTGAGCAACGTTTTTAATCCTGCAAACGAATCCAAATTTTATTCAGATGGACTTTTTTTTTTTTTTTTTCCAAAAACAGGGAGCCTCAAAGCAAGAGTTGCACAATATATCATCATCATCATCATCATCATCCAAATGTTAGCTAGAGACTGTTTGGAATGCAGCATTTGTTCGACGTTATTTCCTAGTTATGAATATTGCAATGCCAATAATGTATTCAGCCCGTTGGATGAAGTCTCACACACACACCTGACACAATCAATCCAATTTCCAAGTAACCTGCAGCCTTGCTCTTAATTATTTATTCACTGAAGTCAAAGGTAAATTGGCCCCGGTTGTTTAAAAAAACCCCTGAAATACAAGAACTTATTTTAAATACTTTTCTTTCCTCCTGATATGATTATCTAAAGCTCAAGTTCTCAGAGTGATGTGTCACGTTTTATTTTTCACTGGACTCCAGCTGCCAACAGGAGATACAACACGTATTCATTTATTATCAACTCGTTTTTGGAATAACCGAGTTCTGCCAATAATCTGTCCCTCCCTTGGATTACAGTAGGAAGGGGAAAATGGCGACATGTGGGTTGACTGAGAATAGAGGAATGAACTGACCTACAGCTAAGTGGGAGGCCACACCTAAAAGGCGGAGGAGGTGCGTCACGCCGTGCTGTGTGTTACTGCAGAGTCCCGTTTTGATTGTAGTTCCTGCATGTCAGCGCTTAAACTGACAAACTGCTCCAATTTCGACTTAGTATTCACTGCTGCAGTGAGATGTTGGTAATAAGATAATTGGCATTCTGCGCTCTTTCTCCTGCAAGCGGACCTATAGATCGGTGCCTATAGGTCAAAACCCGATCAAAGCCCTACAGCTAATCTGCAATGCTAATCTTCCCCCCACCAACAAATAATCGTGCTTAAGAACTGTTTAAATGAACCTCTTTGGAAGCCTGCATAATGTGCCTTTTGTATGTTTAAGAGACATAATAGCAGGGGGGCTTTTCAGTGGAGAAAGCACTGCCCTCTGTTATTAACTCATTAGACCTCAATGCTTTCATTCAGAGCCAATGTCCGACCTCCCCTCTCTGCGAGAATGAGCTCGGTAGCATCACAAAGGCAGCGCATTCCAGCTAAATAATCGTGCATTAAAATTTAAAGCAAATAATTAGGATGACTCAAAGCAAGCGGCGCAACGTAGAGAAGATAAGACGGAAACTAACAACGCGTTGAGTAAACATGAATGCTCGGGTCCCCTGCTTGAACCCGGAGTTGCCCATTCGGTGAAGGACGTCGAGTTTAGCAGGTAGAGATTCCAACTGGATAATTAACAGATTCCTTCCCATTATAATTGGAATCAGTCTGGCTTATTCCTGAGGAAAGGGGCAGAAAATTGAATCAGTGTTGTGAGCACAGAAATTACAGCCATTCTCCTCCTTAATTAGATGTCTTTGCTGAAATCACAACCACGGGCAACCATTCTGGCATGTCGCACTCAGCATATGGCCGCCGTCTATACGCGCGTCTCTCGTTCGGTGCCGTCGTCTTTCAGATGCGTCTATCTGTGAGACTCTGAGGCTCATTCTGGCTGCTTTCCCTCCTGCTGCCATCTTGTTCGCCAATCAGACAGATTCAAATAACACATCTTCTTTGGAAACGCTGCTCACATCGCTAATTTCAGAGGCCTGTTTTTTTTTTTATTTTTTTTTTTTTTATTGCTGTTTTAATCAAAGTTACTTCACTGTCTGGAAATGACGAGGGATTCGTGGAATCTGTTTTTACGTTTAAGAAATGGAGGGGGGAAAAGAAAATTGGGTAGTCTGAAAATATTAGTATTTTCAGACTTTATTCCTGTTACCGCTGTCTAAAAGATCCATTTATCCTGACAGGGTTAAAAATGCAGTCATTTCATGGTGATTCTGTGAATTTATGCAAAACTAAACAAAATGGACTGGGAGCTGAAAGTCTTGTAAACTATTATATTTACACAGAAGAAAATATGCAAAGCCCTAATTTAATAAGTAGTACCACAGAATATTTGGGGGGGAAAAAAATCAGTTTTAGGGATTCATACAGCATCCAGCTAAAATCGAATAAAATTAAATCTGAGGAAGATGTTGCGGATATTATCATGTCATTCCAGATGGTCATTTGGATGGCGACAAATGGTCCACTGAGCAAGTCCCACTGAGATTAAAATATTAAGCATGCATCTACAAATCTCTCCTGGCACAAAAACAAAAATGAAATTAAGGAGTTTCACCATGCGAGAACAATGAGCGGTTGACTAATGGCTCGATCACTTACTTAATCACAGCCCAGGTAGCCGGCCGACTGGGGGGTGCAGCGGCTGCATGCAAATGCTGTAGCCGGAAGCCGGCCGTGCAAACTGTGAGGCACGGCTTAAGCCTTGTTGGGGGGACACAAAAGCTCGGCGGAGACACGCTGGTCCAATCTTCGGGGCCGCATACAGGAACACAATATCCCGAGCCTAAGACGTTCCACACCCCTGCCTCAGGCTGGTGCTGTGTGTGTGTCAGGCTCTGTGTGTGTGTCTGTACGAGTCCAAGTTTTCAATAGGCTTGATGTGATGTCCTTTTTATCTCTGCCAGCGTGTGAGTGGATAAACTCTTCTTTCCAACGGAACGGTTCTGCATGCGAGTGAGAAACAAAGTGCAAGTTGTTATGGGTTATAGATTGTTTTTACACGTTTCCACTGCACCTGCATGATTATTGACGGCGAATGTTGCCCCCCCCGTCCCCCTATCGGTTCTGATAACTCTCTCTCTGCCACTTTCTCTCCCGTCAGGAGGTGATGCAGATGGAGAGGCAGCTCGGGGGTCGGCTGATTGACGAGCCCCACGTCCTGCTTTTCAAAGACAGCTACCACAACCTGCGCCTTTCCATCCACGACATGCCCCAGGCGCACTGGAGGAGCAAGCTGCTAGCCGGCTACCAGGTGTGTTGGGCGGGGGTCGCTCTGGACGGGCAGCGGGGAACAGGAAATGTAATTCTGGTGCCTGACTAAATCTGTCAAATTAGTGAATCAGCTTTTAGAGCAGGGGTGTCCAACTCTTTCTTTATGGGGCGTAACGAGATCACGAATGTGCTCATGGGCCGGTTTGTGCCAGGATGTTTTGATGAAACCCAAACTGTTCAAATGTTATTGGAGATCTGACTCTGCATTCGTAAAATTAAACAATGTTGAGTTTTACAATATTTGTGCTTTTGTATAAATGCAGCTTGTTACTCGCACAAAATAAGTAAAAAAGTAAGGAATACTGCCACCTGCAGGTGGGAGTTAAATCCAACGTTTTTGGCCATTTTTGCATAAAATTCGCAACAATGTCCGTAAAACAATGCCGGCGTCTGTTGATTTTGCGTGAATTTTTACAATTGTGGAGTTGCGAGAAACTGGAGGGACCGATTTATGTAACTTGGACTCTGGAGTCTATACAGGGCAACATTCAAAACTACCAAAGGCCAGATTTGACCCCCGGGCCTTGAGTTTGACACGTGTTTTAGAAGATTTCTTTACTTTTGCTTTTGAATTAGATTATTACATTATTTAGAAGCAACTTGTTATCACTAATTAATTTTAATGGCCTGTTATTCTCTGTGGAAACGTGTTTTTATTTTAGCTCAAATTTTTAATTAGGCCTGTTCTAGACCAACTTGTATTCAGTATCCACTCAAAGCGAGGGGCTTATTTGTGTCTATTTTTTCCTAAATCTTCCCAAGTAGTTCACTAATTTATGGTATTATATTGTGTGCATGTTTTAATAGCGTGTATATGAGAGCTTTGTGTGTGAGTGTGTGTGTGTGTGTGTGTGTGCTCTAACCCAGAGGTGCAATCTTATTGATTAAACTAGCTGCTGCTCTCAAAGGGAGCTCGGATGAAATATGGAGCAGAATGTAAATAGTTTGCAGGCTGAATTTTTTTTGGAAGCCCTCTCTCCTCCTCCACTGCTCTCTTTACCTGCACAGCCAGCAACCTTGCAGTCCTGCGATGGCAACACAAGGGCTATTCAAAGGGGGCGGGGGGGGGTTAGAAAATGTTCTGGCTGTAACTATGTAAGCACTGAGCACCGGGTCCCTAAAGAGCGCGCAGGCTGTGCCAAGCAAGCAGGGGCTGCAACAATGCACCCAGAGCAGAGGCTTATTTCTCTGGACTGCGCCTGTTCATTTGGAAGTGTTGTTCCCCGCTCAGCAGCACAGTCAGAAAGACCTTTGCTCTCCCCGGAGCCGCTTGAAGACGTTTGCGTGCTTCGCCCACCGCCCTCCGATGGTCCGACTGTGTAACAGTGCCCCCATTTGGTTGGCGTCGTGCACTGCAGGCCCACTTGACTCTCCAAGTGAGGTCTTGTTAGCAGTTGAACTCGGAGGAAAGTGGGAAGGGCTTTTTTTTTTTTTTCTTTTAAACTTTCTCTTTTTTTCCCCCCAGCATTACTACCCTGCTTCTCCTGGGTTATGCAAATGAGGCATGAATATGGAGCAACAGAAATAAAAATGTTGAAATTGTCAGTCTTGATAAAGTCGGCGAAACGCTGTACCGTAGCTCTATCAGAGCACATACACTCCAAGCTGTTATGCATACATGTGTACGTATCCATGCCCCTTGGCGTATTTCAAGCGTATTTCATGTTTAGCATCATTTACAGCTCTGTAGTTGCAGGAAATTAAAAAAAATGGATAAAGAGGAAACCGTGATCCAGACATAGCATTTAAGCTCCAAGTTTGACACTTTCTGTAATCCTCAGCCAGTCATCTTTTAACTGCTGCTCAAGATGCTATTTGTCAGCAACTGCAAATGTGTTCCCTTTCACTCCTGTAGCCATTTTCACCTAATGACCGCAGTTTATGTCAGCGTAATTAATGATAATCTTGGCGTGTTACAGGTGGGCGGCCCTGTTTCAGACACGCAGCCCTGACTGTGCCGCTGCGATGTTTTTTCCGCAGGAGATCCCGTTCTACCACATCTGGAACGGTTCCCAGCGGTACCTGCACTGCACGTTCACTCTGGAGCGGCTCAGCCTCAGCACCTGCGAGCTCACCTGCCAGCTGTGCGTGTGGCAGGTGGAGGGGGAGGGCCAGAGCTTTGCCCTCGACTTTAACATTGCCAAGGTAACAGTCGGAGCACGCAACTGCTGCGATCTCGCGTTTCGATTACTCACACACACACACAGGCCGTTTTTGGTGCTGAGCTTAGAAAGGTGTGTATCTTGTGTCTTTCGGCCGCTCTCACCAGGACACGCGAGGTCTGGACTCCGAGTTCCTGCTAATGGACAGTAATGCGACGGCTCTGGCCGGGCCCAGCGCCTTTCAGATCCCGTATCTCATCAGACAGAAGATCTGCGGCAGCCTGGATGCGCCCTGTCCCAACGGAGCAGACTGGAGAATGCTAGCACAAAGACTTAAACTTGAAAGGTAAATGCAAACTTTGTAATGATCTAAAACGTGATCCGATCACCCGATCTGAGCATCAGAGAACGTGCAAAGAGTCATCTTAAACTATAAAGCGCGTCCCCAGATATGCAGACTTCTTCTGTGGAAATGTTAGACATCAGTGTAAAAAGGAGTAACCTTTAAAGGTAGTAGAAGATTTTAAATTTTAAACTGTCCTCACGGTGAAACATGGCCGGGGTAGCTTCATGGTTTGGGGATGCTTTTCTTCATGAGTGTTTGGAGTCATCTGGAGTTTGTTGCAATGAAAGGTATTTAACTCAGAAAGGCTGCAGAATCAAATGACTGCCATGCTTTTAAAATTCATATTTGTAAAAAAGGAAAAAAAAATGTGAAACCAACTTTCCTCTTTCATTTTAGGTCATAATCATGCACTCAGTTGTACATAAAATCCAGAAAAAAATATTTGTATATTTTTATGTGACACAATGTCGAAAAGCCCAGCACTGCGTTTAGAAAACAGAACCGGAGTTTCATGTTTTTTTTGTTTTTTTTCTCTGTATTTGTAAAACTCTTCACCATCAATGAACGTGAAGTGCATCCATGTTCGCTCTAAAGTTCAGGTAAACAAGGTAATGCCTTAGCAAACTAATCCTCTTTCGACTCAGCTAACATTATGGGATTAATGCGGACTTGATGGATACAGCTATCATTCCTCCAAGAAAACATGACCCCTGTCTTCCCTTTTCCCTCAGAAACAGGTAAGCAGCTTAAAGTCTGCCGCTAAACTTCTGGCTGCGACATCCTGCTTAACAGCTGTAATTGGAAAGGCTGCAAGCTAGCTGCCCATCAGCGACCGAAAAGAAAAGGAAAAAAAAAAAAAAAACACAGAGAGATGGAATAGTTTTGGATCTGTGCCGACCTCAGTCCAATTTGTTCTCCCGGTTACTGTACTTTATCACCCAAGCATCTGTAACAGAGTCAGGCCAGACATTGATCCCCTATCCGCCAATTTAATTTCTACCTCGTAATGAAATCAAATAGGAGCACCTAATTTGTCCAATCAACTTTATTTACCCCAATTAATTCCAGCCTGGAATTGATGTGCTGCAGGTTTAATTAGCGACGTTCAGCTCAACATAATCAATTCTCATTTAGGTCCTAAGGAAGGAACAACTTCTTTGTTGTTTGATCTGTCCTTAACAACATGTTTTCCTGAAAAGGCGGCAGCTGCTTGGCATTCTGTCATGCTGTATTTCAGTGTTTGTCTCTGACTGCGTAAAGCGTTCAGACCAAGCGGAACAGGACCGATCAATAAAACTTAAAATGCCAAGAACCTTTTATTTGATCTTTCTCTCTCCCAAGACTGAGCTAACGTCTGTGTCTGAGCTGCACAAGATAAGCCGGGGTTTCACACAGCGAGGTGAATAAGCACGGCTGACGCGTTGGACGCCAGGCTGCTTTTCTTTTTTTTCCCTTCTTCTTTTTAAATCTGGTTAATGACACAGAAGCTCATCTCTAGATATTTTTTTTTTTTTGATGACCAACACTTGCCTTTGTTGTTCTCAGGAAGTCGTTTGCGCTATAAAATCCAGCTGGCCCGAAATGACACAGTGTTGTCGGCACTGCGTGTACAGCCAAAGCAGTCGCATGTTCGTAGCCGTCAACGAAACGCTCCAGCAGGCAGACGCGAGGAAACAACAGACTCTCTGGCTTTTCTAAAACGCATCTCATTGTCTGTCTCTTCCCTTACAAAAAAAATAAATAAAACACTCCAGAGTGTGTGTTGCTCTTCTAATGTCATACGTGCAAGACCCTGGACATTTGGAGAGCAGAAAAAGGCTTTTAAATCAAACAAGCGTCTTCAGCTACTGCGGGGATCAGGTCCCGCACGACATCAAAACTGCAGCCGGCCGGGGCCACCGCTTTGTTGTCATTGATTGGGTTTGATCGAGGAAGGTGACGAAAAAGGTCACATCCGACTTAACTGTCAAAAGTTCATATAGGATTTGCCGTATGAGATTTGGGGGCCAATTGCAGCATCAAATAAAACTCGGTGAAGGCTACGCAGTTAACACACGTGGACAAATTCGCTATTGTTAAAGTTGTTTTTAAAAAAAGAAAAAAAAAGTCTTAAAACTAGTTATTTTTTTCTTGGAAGAGTAGCAACATAAGGGAGAAAGCAATCTTTAACATGCGTTACATTTATTCAGTCAAGAAGAAAAATCCTGATTAGGTGACATCATTGTTGGTAGTCTTACTCTGCCGAAGCCTCTTCTGTCAATATCTCAGCAGTTTTATCCTAATGTGACTTCTCACAGACTAGGAGTACAATCTCTCCCTCTCATTTAGAGCGAGAGACATCTCTCTTATTCAACTCACATCACAGGATTTATTAGGCCTGTGGACTGAAATGGAAAGAGGCTGGTTTCATGTCTGATGTCTAGTAGCGTGTTGATTGGGCCGTACAGTTTGGATCAATCTCAAAGCTGGAAGACCCGATGGCCCGCCAGAATTTTATTTAAAAGCACATAGGGACATTTTATAGCACACTCAAGTAACTATTTTACCTTCAGCTGTTATGAAAATGCTGCATGTATCAAATCGTCACCTCACTAAAATAACGGCCTAAGTCATCTTAATGACTGAAACCCTTATTTTTTGGGAAGGTGACAAAATATCATAAGAAATCTGACTTCACAATTGGCTTTCGTCTCTTTAAGAAGCTCCGTCTCTTTCCCACAATGCCTTTCCATTAAGGTGTTTACTAGCGTGTTTAGCAGATGAGATGTAGTTTGTACAATTAGCTCAGCAGGTGTGCAGTTCCACCAGGTGTTTGCTAACTGCTGCTGCCGCTAGTCTGATGGAGCTGTGCGGGGAGAAAATCAGCAAAGGGACTCAAGCTCCAAAGAGGAGCGGTGATTTGTGAGTGAATGGCTGCCACGCTGTGCAAAGCTAGGAAAAAATCAATTTGACATAATACTCCTTATTTAAGGTTTTCATTTCAGAGATTTCACAATGCCATGCACTCTAACAAGGCAGTCTGTGGAGCAGAAACACCCAAATGAAATCATACAGTGTCACAGCTCCTCCTGTCACAATAAGATGGTTCAAGTGTTCATTATTTGCTTCAAGCTAACTCAACCTGGAGTGTTTATTGGTGGATCTCAAGGCAAGTTTGGACTATTGCACCAAGAATTTTCATTTATCCTGGTTGTTTCTACCATGATTTCCTCTGACTGTGTCCTTTAAAAAAAAAAAAAATGAATTTACTGCTTCATTTGTAGCCATGTGTTAGTGATTTAAAACTGACAGCTAAAGATAAAATATGAACTGAGGATATTTACTCATGTGAAATTCCACATCCTTAGCACTCCCTCTCCAAAACTCCACCCAAAGGTTCCCGTCTACCCCGGTCATTTATTTATTTTTTCCTTGTAAATGTAGAGTAGAAGCAGTGAGGAAATAAATGGTGCTGGAAAACTACTGTGTGGAAAAGGTTCCTGCTGTTGATCCCACCTGGTCAAAGCAGTTAAAGTCGCAGAAGTGATTAGGAAACTCCCGGCGCGTGTTTGCTATGGTAGGACAGAAAATTGGCAAAAATTAGCATTCTCTGTGTTTGTGACGCACGTTGCAGTTTTTATCTGTGAAAGATGCTATTTGACTGAAAAGTACTTGGATTACTATGTAGAGGTTTGTTGAAACTTTATTTTAAAAGAGGGCTAGGAGGACCAGAAATCGTGCCAATGGGGATTTTATTTATTTATAATAATTTTGTGCTGACTGAATACATGTACTCAAAGGTTGGGCTTTTCAAAAATCTTTTCAGTTTGAGATGCGGCATTGAAGGCCAACACATTGGTCCACATTTACTATTTTGGATTTGGTTTCAGCTTCAAGAGGCAGAACTGGTTGGGATGTAGTGCCGTGGTGCAGAACAAAAGCTGACATTGACAGAGCTACAAAAACCGCAGAAGCGCCACAAAATATCAGCTGAAAAGGTTTTTCTCTCTCTCTTCCTCTCTCTCTCTCTCTCTCTCTTCCTCTCTCTCTCTCACTACCACTTCTCCAAAGGAGAGAAAATGCAAAGCTGCCTTTTCTGATCTCTCATTATCCTCTGCCTCTCGTCTCCTTTGCTCCGCAGACACATGAGTTTCTTTGCATCCAAAGCGAGCCCGACCTCTGTGATCCTGGACCTGTGGGAGGCGCAGCACTTCCACAGCGGCAACATCAACCAGCTGGCTACGGTCATGGCTGACATCGGCAAACAGGAGGCCATGATTTTCCTAGTCTCTGACGGCGAATGCTAACCCAGAAACGGAGAGAGAAGAGAGGGAGGAAGAAGAAGGAGAGAGAGAGAGAAAGAGAGAGAGAGGCTGGTGCAGAACACAGCAACATGCAGACATAACACTAAGAGCAGCTGGAAACAAAGAGCAGCGCTGTCCCAATGTGTCTCTTCTTTATTTTTAGGAAATAGCGGAAAGTTTATCTAGGATCGTGTCCTTTTACTCACACCCCCAAAACAGTAAGAGACGTCTGTAAACGACGGATTTCATTAGGGCGAAGGCTGAGTCGTGCTTCTCCGTCAGAAGGTTTTACGATATTTTAAACATGACATCACTTTCACTTTTTGTTCAGCGAGCTAAGAAGGAGCAATATGCAAATGCAATGTTCTAACTTACAGCCGATGTTGCAAATTCCTCTCAATCTTTTATGAACTTGGTTCGGAAAAACCTGCGTTACGCCCGGAATAACAAGGAGGGCCGGTCAGTCAGTTCAGGTGAAATATGCAATTGGCAGGTGACCATGACATTATCTCAGACACGTTGTCCTGCGTGTGAGCGACCACGACGGCGCGTAGCACCGCCTGCACGCTGCAGGTTTGAAAGCAGATTGTATGCCCCAGAAGTCCCGTCTCATCATGGTCTGTGCTTTTTCTTTTTTTTTTTTCCGTTTCTTTGTGTTAGTCCAGCCGGTATCACTACTGTGAATGTAACATCTAGACATCTTGATTCAGCGAGACGCTTCGCAGCTTTTTCTGCTTCGAAATCAATACGTGTGTGTGGTTGGAACCTTTCTTCTTTAGGAGAGCAGATAGTGCATCTCCACTCTGAGAATGAAGTCCTTTGATTTTGTTTCATCTCGTGCAGTACGTTACTCTGATCGTTCATCGTGTTAAGCTTTTTTTTTTTAGGCTGTTGTTTTTGTGCGTTTTAGATTTCTCAGCTAATGAAGGAGCCATAAGCGCTAAGAGGCGTTCTCACTGCATTTATGCGAACAGCGAATGTCGTCAAAAGTGACATTTTTCACCTCCTTGATTACATTCATTCTCCAGCACGCGAACATTGGCCAAAAAAGAAAAAGGGTTATTAAACTACATGAATAATGTAGCGCACTTTGCCACAGAAAAATCTGAAAACAAATTCTTCAAAATTGTCACGAGATTAGTCACGTCGAAAGGGATGACTGTGCAGCTTTGTTTATGTTGTTTATAAAGCAATTTTGGTGGGAATTCAATATTTGCCGCGCGGCAAACAGTATTTCCACATCAGAGACGAGCCGTCTCTCAGTCAAAAATTCCCACAGTCTTTTTGTTTGTCCAAAGCAACGCTGGAAAGTGTGTGTTTTCTCTCCCTTTTTTTTTTTTTAGCATTAATTTCCACAGTAATTTCTTAGTAATGGATGTGTCAAGTCATGAACAGAGCTCGATGAAAACCCCACAGGTTGAGCAGTGCACTTCACAGACGGTGTGAGCAATCCCAAACTAGCCATAGTTCTGTCTGCCTCAGGGTTGCATGTGAAGCTGTCTGTTTAAAGCTGGAAGGAAAGGCCCTTTCTCCATCCCGCCATCCGTGTCTCAGCCTTTAAACTTCAACGGATTCCTTTTGCGATTGTCAGATATCTGGAATGTACCTTTACGTTTTTCTTTCGTAAACAAAAAAAGGGGGGGGGAGAAGCAAAAAAAGCACCTGTTTTTCTTTCACCGGGTTTAAAACTTGTTTCCCATGGCAACTCAGATCTTTCCACCCCTTTATAAACACTTTCAACCCCTTTTTATATGAAGATGCCATAAAAATCCAATGTTACCTTTTTGAGAACCCTTGGATTATTCCCTCAAAGAAAAAAAAAAAAAAAGATGATTACGCCCAATCATCGCCACATTGTAATATGTAAATAGTTTTTCTATACCAGCCACGTGCTGTCACTTTGCATACTGTATATCAGCAGAGTTGGTAACCAAAGTTTTAGGAATATCATTTGAGTCCACCACATCCTCATATTGTATCCATCAGAACCGTTTTGACACCGTTTGTACTCACAGAATCAGTCAGTTTACCATCGTTTAGCTTTTTGTTTTTTTCTTTTCCTTCTGAAAGTCGATGCATAATTTGATCACTTTGTAAACAAATGTAAATTATATTTTAATATGAAGCCAAAAAAAAAAAAAGAAAAAAAAAGAAGAACGCAACACTTAACTGGCGCAACATTTGTCAAGTCTAAAAACCGTGACGTGTTTGCCTATATCCTGTTCTTTGGCGATCTAGCAGTGATTTGCAGTGTTAAGGGTTTAGAGGCCGTTTTCGCAGGACGTTTCTGTTTGCTCTCATCCTGGGTCTTTTCATTCCCGCCACTTGTTGGAAAGCATTTAAACACAAAGGTGGAAGCAGTCGCCGACGCTCTCGGTGAGTCAGCGAGGCTAATCGCCGGAGGACGTCAGTCCTCGGACGCCGTCGAGGCAGCAGCATGTTCAGGGGGAGGAAATGAGCCGCGGTAGTTGTACAGTCAGACTGTAGCTCGGGAAGTTTTAGCACCCTCGTCGTCGTCTTGGATGTGTTGCCTAAGCACATTTTCAGTGATGTTGCACAGCATCTGTCTTCACATCTGAGTCACGCAGCACATCTGCAGTTACTGTGTGATGAACACCGGCTACTTCATGATAAAATCTCAGACTGATAGCTCTGTGGAAGACCCGTCGTGTCTGTAACACAAATGCTTTGTTCGAGGGTTTATGCTGTCAGTTCACCCTGTGATGCATCTCAGCACTGTATTCTTTGTCACTCATTACTATTCGGTGTGGAGGACGTGCGCATATTTAAGTATGTGTGTGTGTTGTGTGTGTGTGTGTGTGTGTGCGTGTGTGTGTGCAGACCTCCCTGTCACTGACTGAACTGTTTTCTTTTTTGAACTAAGAACAATAGACTTCTGTACTTGTGAA
Organism: Poecilia mexicana; assembly: GCF_051168715.1. Taxonomy (NCBI): domain Eukaryota; kingdom Metazoa; phylum Chordata; class Actinopteri; order Cyprinodontiformes; family Poeciliidae; genus Poecilia; species Poecilia mexicana. The sequence continues at coordinate 24,405,761 of NW_028263379.1, forward strand.
TGGTTTTCTATTTAGTTCCTTGGTTCAATGTCCCTTGCCTTTCTGCAAGTCAAAAATGCTGTATTTATTACATGCCACAGCGCTTATGCAATTGTATAATCCTTCTATTGTTTTCTTTGTTTGGAGTTTTTCTTTTTTTAACAAAAAAAAAAACCTTTTGTGTTCCTTATCGTCAATGTAAACTGTTGTCAAAACTTTTGTGGCAGTGGAAAAACTTCTGCTAAGGGAGATTTTCTGTACTTTTGGACAATGTTATGGATTTGTGGGTAGAATTTTGGAAATTCGTTTCTAAGTGCTTTCAAGTATTTACTTGGCCTTATGTATATATATCTATCTATGACATTTCAAAAACCTATGTATAGTAATTCAATCGGAAATTGTTGTAAATAAATTATATATTGTTACATCAAGGACTGGATTCTTTACATTAAAACGGGTAATAATAAAAAAAGATCACGTGTAAAGGGCGTCTTAAAACAACTATTAAGACTTTCATTATGTTATTTTGCTTAATTTCTCCAAGTCCAGCAAAAACATTCAGTCCCAGTTAAAGCAGAAACAGAAACAAATCCATGTTCACCCACGTCAGCAATTTCTGCAAAGTCAGCAGCAGTTTCTACTGGCAGAAAATGAAATTATAATATTACGCATAGGCAGTCAACATATTCATCCAAGATTTTTTTTAAAGGATAATTCATTCATTTTCATCAGATAATTTGTCTCCATCCCAAAACATCCATGCCACTATTTTAACGATGGGTTGAAATTAGTGACATTTAAGCTGAAAGGTTCAGCCAATTAAAAAAAAACAAAAAAACACCTCAGCATCTGATGGTTTAACTTTGCCATCATGTCTAAAACAATAGCTTGATGCAGAAGCAGTAAAACTGAGAAGTCAGAGCAAAGCAAAGCTCACATAGATGACTGTTAGACAAGAAGGCAGCCGGTCACAATCAGGGATACGTCTGTAACCGAGAAGCAAATGATGACATCTTTTACTTTTCAGCAAACCTCCAACATAAACGGTGTTATATTTTGGAGGAAAAAAAAAAAGTTACTTTTGAGTAAAGAACACTTGTGCAACAAATGTGCAAGGTCAGCACAAAATTTCCACTTCAGAACGGACCGCCGAGTTTAAACTCGGTTCTCGTTGCAGAGACGCTGCGCAGTTCTCTGACTTAGTGATTCTATTTGTTATTTTGGATGTTTCAGCTATTTGTCGTTTGGAAAATCTCTCGTTTTAAGTAACCGACTTCAAAGGGCCCTCAGCGTTTTCTGCCTTCCACATTTTGTACTTTTCCATTCTGTGATTATTGTTGCACAATAAAAGTCTCCAGGCAACAATTGATATCAACCATAGGTCAAATCGCATCTCCCATACACAGAGAGAACGTGGTTAATAATCCAGCAGGAGGTTGCTCACATTCAGGGATCAGATCTATAGTCAAGCCTAATATGGTGCAAAATTCTTAGAATGTAATGCAGTATTATTATTATTATTATTATTATTATTATCTTCAATATTCATCAAAATACCAAACAGAGAAATAAACTGATTCACAAGAGAACAATAAATGTATTCAAGATAGTTGGTATGAAATGCAGAGATGATTTGGTTAAAAAATAAACCCGAAGCTCTTTGAAGGCAAAAGTTAGGACTGCAAGATATTTGGAAAATATTTTATGCTGAACAATAAATACTAAAGCTGAAGCAACCCACTGTTGGAGATTTAAAGATAATTATCCATCAAGGCCATGTGACAAAGAAACAAATGTTTTTTAACTCATCAAGACCTACTGAAAAAGTTTGGGTTTAACATTTTAATAATAATAAAAAAAACACACAACAAAAAGAAGCGCCTCAGTCTTTTCTGTGGGTTACGTAAATAGTTTTATTTGAAAATGTAAGCTATAAACACATGCAGCCCAGATCTGAAGCAGTTTAAATACATGCTATGGAGCTAAAGCAATGAGGTGTCGTGATATTATGTCACGATGAAAAGAAAAAATTAGAGTTTGATTCCCTTTTCGGCTTGGAAATGTGAAAAGGGGAATTTCTTTACATTATGGAGGTTCTCCATTAAACACATCTGTGACATTTTAAAATGGGACCAATTAAGGATTTCACCATCAAACATTCTCATCTATTGGCTCCGACTTGTCAGCACTGAGGTGGAACCTGCAGCACTTCATGCTTCTTGAGGAGGAAGAGGAGGAGGGGTTGGTGGTTCGGTCCAATCAGGCAGAAAGCAGCACCCCCCCCCCACCCCCCCTTTTGCTGCCTGACTGCTTCCCATCACATTAAAGGGCACTGCAGGTGTGTGATTACTACAGGCTCACTGACTCCTTTAGACCACCGATGTCACTTCACAAAGGATTGAGGATGATTGCAATGAATCTCGATAAAAAAACAAGAGCGACTTTTTTTCATTTTTAGATAAAAATCAAGTAGGCACAGAGTTGAAATAATTCCTTGCTTGCATCCAGTTTTGCAGCGCAGCTTTCGTCTTTGCGGGCAGCGAGGTGGACTGTGTGTGTGAAGCTAGCGTTGAGCTCGGCGTATAAAAACAAAGTCTGCGGGATAGAAAAGAAGCCTGCGCTCAACTCCGTGTGTGTGTGTGGCTGGCAAAGGACGGGATGTGGAGTTTGTCAGAGGGCGGGGTGGGATAAAGAGGAGGTGGAGGGAGATGCGTTGCTTCCTCTGAAGGTGTAGCCGGCTGTCTTACACCGGAGCAAAAGCGTGGCCTTTGCACAGAGGCTTATCCTTTTTCGAGTAGAACGTCTTCCCCTCCAGGTTGATTTGGCAGAGCTTTAAAAGATGAAAGGAGACAGACAGAGAGACAGATTGAGAAACCAGGGCAGAGGAGACAGACTTCACCAGTGCACCGTTTTCAACAGGGCAGAGATTGTAGATGTTATTTACTCGACTCGGGAGTTTTCCCCTCACAGAAATGAGCAGGAGCCGGAGATCGCGAGACAGAAAGCAGGTGACAAGTTAAAGGACAAAAACCGAGGGAAGAGGCAGATTGTTCAGGTGCGGCTGGACGGGGACAGATGGGAGATGTGGGCCGAAGAGAGGAGCCGAATCAATCAAAATGACTTACAGCACAGACGAAGCACGTGTCATGCCAGCTGTAGCCCAAGGCCTCCAGAAAGCGATCGCCGGCATCAATCTTGAAGTCACAGCCGTGGCATTTGGTACCGAACATCTTCTCATAGTCTGGAGAGAGAGAAAGAAAAACATGAAAGAATGAGAGAGGGGGATAAAAAATGAACTGTTCTCATCTATGAGATCAGATCAGGACACCTCCATGACCTCCTCTCTTACATCACTTCACCTGAAAGGGGAGTTCAGAAACACAGATTGTAAAAGCCTTTTATGTTTAATAAAACCGGAGGTCTCGGCTGTTTACGATGATATCTCCCACCAAACAGCCACTTAAAGGGATTGAACCGCGGCGGGAACAGCGCGCCGATGCCAGGTGATGGCTCCTCTCCTCATCGCCGTGGAAGTTTTGTGGCATTTTGTGCAGCAGTCGGGGATTTTTCTGCACAGTTTAAGGAAGGATTAGGATGGGGGGGGAGCGGAAGTATTACTCTGGATACTTGACCGGTCTCTGCCGGTCTCTTTCATCACAAGGACTCTGGGGGAAGCGTCGGGTTATAATGCTGCTTCTCAGGAGCGAGAGGCTGAGAGCTGCTCAATCCCTGCAAGATGCTGAGGCAGCAGAATGTTTATCAGAGCTAAAGGCGTTATTCAGAAGATGAGCACTTGGCTTCCTGGCTCCTGCTCTGATAAAGCCGTCGTGCAACGTCGGGAGCGTCAGCGGTGAGCAAGGAGCCCGCCGCCCCGCTAAATCATTTATGGCATAATGGAAGCGTACACACCATTCATAAAAGCCAACAGAGAAATGCATGGCAAACTGGAGCTAAATAGATTAAAGCAGATGAAAACATCACACTTTATGATTGACTGCTGCGCGCCGCCTAATTCTACGACACAAAAGCTCGGAGCGATGCTGCACCCGCGTTTTACAAAACTCTCTGACAAATGGCCTGATAAGGGGAGGGGGGGGGAATAAAACATCTTTGAGAAAGAAACTGGGGAAGGGATGCGCTGCGGTGAGTTTCTGTTACAAAGGAGGCAGTTTTTAAGAAAAACAAACAGTGAGAAAGTCCTTTGTTCCACCCAGTGGCTGCGTTTCTTCTGTTCTGTGGCCTGAACTGCTTCCTCCATCTGAAGGGAAAAGATCAAACATCCATCACAAAGTCAACGCTGTGTGATGGCATGTCAGCCCTCCTCACTTCACCCGTGGATTTCTCACCAGTAAGCATTTATAATAAATATGTAGGACCGGATCCGGGCGTGAAGTTACACGGGTTGAGATGTTTCTCAGTTGGCAGTGGAACTAATCAATCTGTGCATGCAGATTTTCAGCACTTTTTTTCTTCTCCTTTTTTGCCAAAGCTTTGTATTATGTCGCTGTTAAATGGAGTCTGACTTTATCTCTGATTTGAAAATAAGCTTCCTGTTACATTTTTTTTTTCTTTCTGAATGTCACTGTCTGTTCAGCTTATCCTTTCCACCCCCCAACAGATCCACCAAAACCCACATGCGGTGCTTTGAAAAAGTATTTATACCCTTTGAACTATTGCACATTTTGTCATGTTAGAAAGATGAGAAAACATTTGCATCCCACGTGTGTTTGTTCATTCTACTGAGAAAAAAAAACAAAACAAAAAAAACACTTGAAGCTTAGTCACACCGGATGACGAGCATCACTAATCATATCCTGCTGTAGATCCTCAAAAGGATTTCAATCTGAACTTTGACTGGGCCATTTCAACACACAAATAGGCTTTTATATAAACCATTCCATTGTAGCTCTGGCTAAAAGTCGAGAGTCCGTTTAGCACATCCAGAAGTTTTAGACGCCAGTCAAAAAATCCAGAGAAGATAAACACCTCATAACATAAACTAGAGTTTTACGTGTGACATACCTTGAGCTAGCTGCTGGAAGCAACATTAAAGGAGCAACATGTGGCTGCAGAAAGCAACTGGACGTCACATCAGAGCAGAAGACTCCGTGTCCTACATAAATGGAGCCAAAACGGAAAGTAAACTTTCCTCGGAGCCCTTCAGCGGTGATCGAGCAGAGCTGAGGCAGAGCAGCTGCAGCCAGACTGTGCTGATTTGCATACCCACACGTTAAATGAGGTAACGCTGGAGAGTCATTCAACATCTGAGCCATTTTAAGCCGTAAAAGGATAATTTTTTGTAAAAGAAGAAAAAAAGAAAAAAAACGCAACTTTGATAAATGGAGACCCGCTAAATAACCCCAACACTTGAGTAACAAACATATTTAAACATGCCATTAACCAAGCATTCCCGTTGCAACGTTCCTAAAAGGATTTCACATTTTTTATATCCGCGATAGACGCGTTAACGTTTTATTTTCTCACCCTGTTTTGTGGAGATGGTTACGTTGCGTATTGAGAGAGGACATGCATCATAGGGATCACTTTACCGAGGCATGAAAGCAGCAGATGTGGCTGTGCTTCTATTCACCATGTAATCGCACAAATTGGAATTAAGAAAATAAATCGGCAAAATTGGAAACACTGATTTTGAAAAAAAAAAAAAAAAAAGTCACATTTTTCGCTAAAAAGTTTCTGCGCCAAGATGAGATTTTTCCGCCGTCTCAAAATCAGTGTGATCAACAACCGAGTGTCATTACTGGTGGAAATAACCCTCGGTTAGGAGGACGATGGCGTGGCATGTTTTTTTAACGGTTCACGTATGGTTTCAATTGCATTTTTTTATTTAATTGTAAAATTGTGCTTTTTTGACATTAGCAGAATATCGCACGTTTGCAGTAGAAGCCCAGCTTGTGAGAGTGAAGATGTTTGTGTGTGTGCGTCTCAGATGGACTGCTGTCGTTGCCACAGCTGGACGCTGAACCCGGGCAGCGCGTTATGTGTTGTCCGGCGCCTCACCTCTCTCACAGTAAGGCTCGCCCTCCTCCATGTAGAAGGCCTGGTTCCTGATGGGATTCTTACAGGCTGCACACTTGAAACACTGAACGTGGTAGGTCATCTTCAGGGCGTGCATGATTTCCTACAAGCGGATGAAAGATTTGCATCAGGCCAGCCGTGGGGAACATAATCTCCTCGCAGAGCAGCAACTATCATTTTTCCACATTCGATACATCTCCCGTGTATTAACGGATTTCGAGCGGATTTTGCTGGCTTTACCCCTGTTATTATCTTCTTGCACTTGGCACAGTTGGGCGCATAGCGGTTATCGTGGCACTTTGTGCAGTAGACGGAGCCCCTTTCCTCGAAGAAGCCGCCCTCCTCCAGGACCGCCTTACACTGGGAGCACGTGAACTCCTCTGGGTGCCAGGAACGCCCCAAGGCCACCAGGTACCGACCCCTGGAAAACATCCACATCGCATCAAAGTTCACTCCAGAATCCACTGCAAATCAGAGATGCACTAACAATAGCAGCCAGCAGAAGCCCAGTGATCTCTGTAAACAAAAACTAGGCATGTTTTCAGCTCTGCTAAGCGCTCTGTGTCTTTGCATGTTAAAGAACAGCTCCTCTGTTTGCTTGCAGAATAAGAACTAAGGTCTCTCACAGAGATGACAGGATAATCCTTGTCCTCTGTGATAAAAGATGTCTCCAGACGCTGTGAATTATGCTGACGGCCTTAATTTGCAGCAGACACGCAACCCGTCGTTGTGCATATTAACCACCTTAAATTATTCATCATCTCAAACAGGACTCTGGAAGGAGCAAACGGCGACATTATTCCACGGCGCAGATGCCGCGGGCACGGAGTTACCTGATGATTTTGTTGCAGGCGCCACACACCGGGGTCCTCCCGCCGTCTTCGGGCGCCTGCTGCGCTGCCTGCAGGATGGAGCTGCGGTTCTGCATGGGCGTTGGCTGGACCGGCTGCTGGTGCTGGGTCACCACGGTGCTGGTTTTGTCCGGCCGGTAGCGATCAGCAAAGTTCGGGTCCGTGACCCACGGCGGTCTGCAGGAGGGGCCGGAAGTCCCCGCCGCCGCCGCTGCCGCCGTTTTTGAACCTGGGGCCGGATACACGGGCGATTTTAGCGAGGGGTGGGCATTTATCGCTTATCAGGATAAACTTCTCGTTATGATAAGATTTGATTTATCATTATGATAAATTCTATTTAATGATGTTAAAAAAAAAAACTGTCTGCACTGCTGGGATTGTTACTTTTACCATTTCCTCCACTGTTTGATCAATGAGAGTATCAATGAATATAAATACATTTGAAAATGTGATTAAATGCAGTTACTGTGAGCAGTTTAATGATAAAAAAAAATCACACTTCTTTATGTGACTGGTGTCTCAAAGAAGCAAATGGGAATGTTTTTCAAAAGCAGTATTTGTGTTTGTGGGGCTACAATTGCTGTGACACACAGTGCCAGCTACCTAAAAAAGAAAAAAAAAAAAAAAAAGACGTAATAACTAGTTCTTATTGTCACTTTTATCATTACAGCAATATTGCCACAGAAAATTGTGATAAAACTTTAAAGTCCATATCGCCCAAACCTAGTTTTAGCTTTGATAAAGCGCTCTCTTTTCAAACGGCAGTCGGCTCTTGAGCACCTATTAACACTTAAGAATAATAATCTATTAGTGTAACCTCCCCCAGATGCTGCTGGGGTTCGTTTTATGCATCAGTGGGAGCAGAAACTCACCATCTGGTTTATCTGCGGCTCGGGTCTTGGCAGAGGAAGGAGTTGGCTCGAGGCTGCGGAGAGAAAATGACTAATTAGGAAAAAATACAACACACTATGCGCAGTAACCAAGACACCTTCTGATTGAATGTCATGTCAGAATATCAGCATTCATGTCCATCTGTATTGGCTTCTGCATGGTGCAGTTGGAGCACCAGTCTCAATAAGGAGAGCTGGGAATCACTGGTTTGCATCAAAGCATCACTGGACAACTGATTTATTTCTGTAAGAAATCAAAAAGTGGAAAATCTGGTATAGATTCGTGACAAACGGAGTGACTGAGCGGCTTACAGCTGGTAAAAAGCTGAAATCCAGTTTCTCGAGCAATTAGAATATTAAATAAGACGATTAAAAATGTATATATTTTTAATAGGGAAATATCAGCTTAGTTTGTGCCCAGGAATATAAATATGTCCAGGCATATATATATATATACAGTGTATAATCTCAATACTTGGTTGGAGTTGTTTTGGGACAAACGACTGCATCAATGTAGCGTAGCACGGAGGGAATCAACTCGTGACTCTGCCAAACTAAGACTTGAGTCTGGTGCTTCTCTTGACAACTCCTCCAAATAAGGTGACGGGAATTAAACTTTACGATCCAAAAAAAGCATTTTTACTCTTGCTCCTACTAAACACAGCGTCTAGATCAGTAAAACTGACTGTGCTTGACTTCATAATCCTCTCATGGTTGTGTTATTACTTTTGCTTGCACATCTTTTTCTCTACTTTGTGCTTCCACCCAGACTTTCTTTTATATGCCTGAACAACCAGCTTCTTTCACAATGACCTTAAGTGATTTACCCTTCATGTGAGGGAAGGTCAGCTCTCTTACTGCACAAAAGCGAGATTCATCTATTGAAATTTAATTTTTCAATAAAGTTGCTGCCTTGTGCAATCTGATTTTTCAAAGAAAAATCTCATCAAGTCATAACAATCTCATTTAAATGCTTAAAATACAACAAATAAACAAGCGTCTTGCTTTTTGAACCGAAATACTGAGATTAACGTTTTGATGATATTCCAGCTCATTAAGATGAATCTGCACATGGAGTTTAAAGTTGAAGAAAACACACCACAATAGAGGTTTCTCCAGTGGTGATGAAATAAAGTGAGAGGCTTACGTTCAGTCGTCGTGTCTGCAGAACATTTTCCATGATTATCCAAAGCTTTCGAGAGACAGAATCGCATCATTTAATGTGCTTCAAAAACCAAGGCTGCCCAGCAGATGTACATTCAGTAAACACTTACGACTCGAGTTAATAAGAGACGTTCAAAAGTTTCTACTCAAATGAGGGTAATAAGCGGCCCCCGTAAAACTAAAAAAATAAAAATCAGCTGAGTGACTGACGGAGATTCACAGGCAGAAGCGCTGAAACGTATCCTTGGCAGATCTGGATGCAGAGAAGCTCGTTTCAAGCCTGCATGTGAAGGAAATAAAGAGCTTCCCTCATTTCAAAGTTCTGTTACCCGCAGCAAGAAGCGCAACTATATATTTCCGGCAATCTTCAAACCACGACTGAAGAAAGAAAAAAAAAAAAAAACAACTTCTGAGCCAACACACTGAGCTCTGGAGAGGTTTTATTGTGAGAAAGCAGAAGGAGGGGGAAAATGTCACCCTGCCTTAGGCATCACTCATGTTTACATCATCAACTGTGCCATCCACCATCCACTAATGAAACATCACGAAATTGTGTCTCATTAGTTAAAAGGAAGCTGCGAACTCAATCACCCTCCATCAAACTCATCCTGTAGCATATCAATCCATGTATTGATTGTTCTGCTTATGAATCCAAAACAACAACAAAAAAACAACAACACGAACTTCAGACAAAGACGTTTGTGGAGGTGGGAGAAGCTGCAAGATTTCTTACTAGTTTTAAGGCCGGAAAGAGAGACGACATAAATGCTCTGGTTGGAAGGAAAAACCTTCTCCAAATGGTGTGTTTTTAATAATAAAGGAAGTTGAATCTCAGGTGTCTGGAGAAATAAGATGGCTGACAGTGGAGAGCTTCAGGAAGGTAAAGACCTTCTAGCTGAGAAAAATACAGGCGAACAAAGCAAAAGGAAGGCAGAACGAGAGGGATCTCTGGTGGCCAGGTTAAATGAAGGGCAGCGCCTCTTACAGCGCGTTTGGCACGCAGACCCTGGGTCAGCCGGCCTCGACTCCGCACACTGATGGACTGTGCCTTCTGGGACCCAACCTAACAACTCACAAAGCCAGGTCCTGGTCAAACCGCGCTGACCTTGGTTTACTCTCCCCCCTGTCTGGCTGCCCTACATGGCAACAGGCCAGTTTCACACAACTTTAGGAGGTTTTGTTAGTTGCGCGTCTCTAAGTGAAGGTCAGAGGTGCAAATTGCTCAACATCCTTGATGGCAGGTTTCTCCCACCTTGAGCGACCTGGATTGTGTTTTCTTGACATTTCCGCGGCCTTCGAAATCCCCCACGATTCTCCTCCTGTCAGCAAAAAGGCGCGATGTGAAGCAGGTGCCTTTTCACTGCGTCGGAGATCTTTTTCCCCTCCAATGTGCAACGTTTCCTTTCACACGTCGTTCTGCCTCTTACACCTGGGATATGACATTCACCTCCGTTGTCTAGCTTGCTCTCCTCTGGGATTTAACCGACCAGATCGATGTGGAAAAAAATATATATAAATTACTGGAGTTTGTTGGCAGCTCAGCATCTGGCAGCAAAAGATGACTTTTTGATCTTTTTTGAGGAGCTATATAGACCCCGACGAGTTTTTCATTTTGTAATGGAGAACTACAATATTATGAGTTTAGGAAAGACAAGCAGGGCAGAGAGGAGAAGCAAAAGATCATGAAATATTTGCAAAAATGTTTCGTTTTTCTACAATTTCTCCTTCGTAAGGCACTTAATCTCAGAAGACCAACATTTTTTTTTTTTTTTAATAATGGAGTTTATCATGTGTAGGTCTGGTGTTTTTGGTCAAATGTCTTCACTTTAACATTTATTCATTACAAACAAAGATTAAAGAAATTTCTAAATGTGGTCATGCATATGTTAGAATGACCTAGTTCAAGTCCAGACCTACAATCTAACTGAGACTCTAGTAATAAGTTGAAGGAAAGTAAGCAAACCCAACAGCCATAAACAACTATTTTCAGGCGATTTCTGGATGCATAAAAAAGTGCCTAACCAAGTTAATCACTGATAATTGTTAAACGACTTGCAAAAATTATTGAAGACTTCAGAAATATTGGGGTTCAGAACCAAACTATCCAAGTTAAATAAGGCATGGAGATATTTACAGCTTGTTTTAATATCTGACAGCTTCTCTTTTTAACACATACACATAACGAAATGACTGTGGGACATGGCAGGATCGTTTCATGTTTATAGTTTCATTTGTCATCACACGCAGTTATGATGCTGTGTTTTAGACACTGGAAAAACTTGCATGTTTTTCCTCAACTTGGTTGCTGGTTTTAGGCTCCAACAACCAAGTTTCTCTAACATGTTTACAGATACTAACCAGAGGTAAACATTAGGGCCTTACCGAGATAAAAGCGGTTTACTACATATAATAAAAAAAAAAACCTGTTTATTTAGCTTCTGTATTCACAAGGGCTTCTTTTGAACTATGACAATTAACACATCTTTACAATTGAGCTAAATAAGGAGAGGATTGAGGTGTTTGTATGCGAGTGCTGCAAGAACACTAAAGCACAGAGTTAACTTTGATGTAAATAGTCCTGTTCTTGGTTTATTACTACGTTCTGAATGCCTGTAAGTGTTTATTTCGAGGAACAGCAGAGGAGAAGAAGCTGAATTTCCTCACAGCTCACCTCTGACCCGAACGAGTCTTTATCATTTCATGTGTGTGCCCATTTGTTGCTTTTTATGCCTGAATGCACAACAATTTTCTCTTGCGGGAAATAAAAGTAAGCTGTGAAAAAAAACACCACCCATTAAATCAGGAACACAAAAAAAACAACTTCTACATAATTCTGTCAGCCAGGGAAAAACAGAGAGAGAAAAAAGTGATGTATCCCGAGTTCAAACAATAAGGACAAGATGGGGAAAAAAGGACAGAGAAACAGAAGGTCGTTTTTTTATATATATATTTTTTATGTTTTAGTTATTAGTGATAACAGCAGGAGGAAAAAAACAAAGAACAATTTTTTTTCTTTCGCTTTTCTTTCTTGAAGCTTGATGAGAAGATGAGATGGGCAATGAAAACGTATAGATGACTGTAAACATGCAAAGAAAGAGACGCATCTAAACCCCAGACATGTAATACGAGTCCCATCTTCGCACCAGTTTACTCCCAGCAATGCAGTGAAATAGCAACTCGTCAAGTCGAAAATTCAAAGATAGACTTTCCCACTAAGGCTCAGAATGCAAGGCTCCACTTTGGACTTTATCATCTAAACTTTGTTTCTTTTTTTTTTGTTTTTTTTGTTTTTTTTGTTCTGTTTCCACAAACTTCCTTATTTGTTTTTTCGCCCCATGCGCATGTGAAAGGTGAATTTGCAAACCACCAATTTGACAGTTGGATTAATCTTCGCCGTCTTTGTGGTGCGGCTGTCGTGAGCAGGTTCCGTCTCCGGGGGACTTTCCGGCGCGTCGTCGCTCAGACTTTGATATTGAGGGCGCGAGCGGACCTGTCGTGGTGCCAGTCTCTCAGACGGGCGTAACGAGGACTCTGAATCTCAGTGAGGAACTTTTCCCTGACCGGAGGCAAACACAGATACGAAAAACGGAGAGACAGACAAGGAGGAAATGGAGTGAAAGGAGAGAAAATGAATAAAACACAATAGCAGAAAGTGGAGTAAAGTGAACGAATTGACAAGATGACAGATTAGAGGAAAAGTAACAGGTAAGACAGGCTACACTGCAAAATAATATACAAGATTTGCAGAGCAAATATTGTGTCATAATGTGTTTGAAATGTTCTTTTGAGATGCCAAATATTCAGATAAAGCTTTATTAAACTAAACTGTCTGGATTTTACATATTAAGTTATATAGTCCCCACCAGAAAGCAATATTTTTAGGTCAAAACTTTACATTTTTAATTAAATACATTACGTCCTGTAATCAAACTGAGGGAAAACCTCTGCAAAAAACAAAACAAAAACAAAAAAAAACATAATTTTGCATACTTCTGATTACTTTCCCCAATATGATGCCAGTTACCCTGTGGATACCAAGAGCCTCTCCCTTTGTAAACTTCTCCAAATGCATGCATGACATGATGCAGAACAATTATTTAGCTATTTAGGAGTTCCCCACAACACTGGGCAGCCTTTACAATATGAAGAGTCATTTTTGGCCCCAAGTCCAGCAACATAAAATATGCTTGAGGTCACAAAATCACATGGTCCTCCAACAAAAGATAAATCTCTACCAAAACAAATTAGTTCCAATTTTTATGCTAAAGACTTGTTACTTTTCCTCTTTGCTTCAGTTTTTCCTGACCCAGTGGGACTAAAAAGCTAAAATCAACATTTTTTTCCCCTCATTAGTTTGATATTTTAAGACGTTACTCACTCAGACATTTTCATTTTTGGCCAGAGCCATTAAGAGCCACTGTGGAGGCCCCTGAGAGCCACTTGCAGCTCAGCGTCAGGTTGCAGAGCCCTGCCTTAGAGCCTCTTTAGGATCATTACAGACATCGACATTTGTTATTGAAGCATTACTGCCAAGAGTGCAGAATCCCCTGAAACTACATCAACTTTTGAGACATTCTGCAGCTCGAGTACCATCAACATTCCCAAATGTTTCATAAATAAGTTTGGTTTTACACCACAATACAAGCTGATAAATGTTATAATCAAATGGAGTTTATAACATTTTATTATTACCCCCACTGATGATCCTACTTCACTTTCAAATTATGTTTCTACTTCAACCACAGATGTTTAATACTGGATCATTTCAATCAATCAAAACAACTAAATTACTATTTTCAGGTTTTTCCACTGTTTATGAAAAGCAATATTCCAGGAAGAGTTTTTTAAAAAGTGCCATCTCTTCCTATTTGCAGTCTGCATGCAGCTGAAAAGGCTTTTAATTCTAATAATGTTACAATTTGCTAAGACTTGAAAATGTAAAATATGCCAATGAACAATTTACTTGCAAAAACAAACGTTTTGAGTCTACATTCAGCAACATACCAGACTCTGTTCTGAACAGCACACATTTTTCAAATGTCAAAGGATAATGCATGCACAACGCTCATGCCACTTTAAGCAGCCAAATCACAACGAGCTACTAATGGCAGATTTAAAAGTAGAGATGCGTTTAAAGCAAAACGCCTGAATTAAAGCTTTTGCAAAACAAACCGGTGCACAAACACAAATAGCCGTGACTGCGATCAGGAGTTTACCTTGACCTCTTCATATTCTCATCATCTGGGTCCTGCACTGAGAGATCCAGGAAAGATAAGGATATCAGACAGTGCTCTTCTACCCTTTGTTTTATTCAAAGTAGTCATAAAGATGAATAAGACACTATAATTCTACTGTTTTCTCCCATTTTTCTAGCCGACATGTCAGGGAACTGACAGATGTAAGGAAATAAGTTCATAGCTGCCACTGTAGACATCTGGAAATCGGTTAAAAAAAAAATGGACAAAGCTGCCATCTGTCTTCCTGTGTCACTCACTCATCTGTCACCCTCACCGAGAGCTTCTACGCTCAGATCACATCAAATCGGCAGCAACCTCCCTCCTACATGCGATCTCTGCTTCCCCTTCACACCCCGACCTGTCCCGACTGTCCTGTCCGCCCGGCTCAGGCTGTGACTTACTGAAGTCGGTGCCTGTGAGCTGGGCCAGGATGCGGAAGGAGCGAGACTGGGTGGTGCCGGTGCGGGGCTGCCAGTCCTCGGTGTCCTCGATCAGCCTCTTCTTGCTGCGGTCGTTGGGGATAAAACAGGGCATGTTCTCCACCCTGAGGCCGTGCCTGCACACACAGGCAGCGGGAGCAGCAGGAGCAAACAGCAGGCATGGTTATCACCACGCCGTCTGAACAGACCCACACCATGCAGCCATTTATGCAAAAGATGTGCTTTGCACGCCAGGGCTCACATTGATTCAAAAAGCAGATAGAAAAAAATATATAATATACTAAGGGTTTTATTTTTGATAAACAACTTCAAAAGCTGCATAAGAAGCTTTTTTTTCCCCTTTCAATCATCTTTCTAACATGGCTCTAGGTCAACTGTAGCGTGCATTCATCAACAAGCAAGACGAGGAGAGAGGATGAATGCTCACTAATGAATTGCAATCTCCATCCTGTAAACCAATGCACCAAAGAGCATCTGCTGCTCGCTATCTTTTCATAAACAACCTGATCATAATAAGCTACTGAGCTGACAAACCAGCCTGCATGCAGCTGCCTCTTACTTGGACTGTTGGTATATATCATCATAATAAGTGGCTTCGCCCCTGTGGAACAGACCAGAAAACAAATAAAGACACGAAACGAGAGGAGAGTAAATGGTATGTGATTTTGATAGAGCAAGAGCCGAAGCTAAAATGAAGATCGTTTCCCCCTTTCTGCTAAAAACAACAGAAATAAAGGAAGAAATTATTCATATTTACAACGTCTGTGTTTTCAGAGGGAATAATCCCGTACCGATCAGTTAGTGAACGTGACGACTCAACACTCTCACTTCCGATGTTTGTCATGGAGCTTCGCGTGGTTAAGTGGCGCAGTTGATGAGGGTCATGACCCTTTGATTGCAACGTCATAATCATGGGCATAAATGCCAGATTAATTTAGGTCTTTTAAAGGTTTATATTAAATGTTTTTGAGCCAGGGTTGAATGATGATGCAAAAACAAGCTCAGTTAATTTAAAACAAAAAACAGAATCCAGTTTTAATCCACTGTGGATTGAAATGTTACACAAACATTCTAAAAATGATACAGACTTTTATTGTAATTGTCTGACAGCAGGTTGTTACTGGATGCTTTTTGTGGCCAAGTTAGAGGACATTTATTCAATTATTAGTGAGGGTGCTCAAATATTTGAACATGTATGAATAGTACTGACCCTATGTGGTTTAGAGAAATTTTATTTTAAGTAATCAGACCATCAAAAACTCAAAAAAATCTCACAATGTTTGTATCTTCTAAATAAAATGAACAGCTAAAGATGCCAATCAAAATACACAAGGAAGCTTAAGATCAATTTAAACAAAACTTTAGAAGCTATTCTTTAAATTGGTCATTCAAACTTTCTTGAAGTACAGGACTGTAAAAATCCAAAGAAGCATACTAACTTGTCAAGGACTTCCATCTGTGAAGTTAAAAGAAAGGAGGAAAACACAAAGTGAGAGAAAGAGGTCAGAGCTCGGCTTGAGGGAGAGGGAAGGAAAAGAAACGGAACATGTCAATATGTGACGAAGGCCAAACACAGCAGAAGATATGCAGATAGCATGCGAGAAGTGACACAAGACATGCTGTTATTGTCAACAAGCTCAGAGAGAGAAGGACACCATTGTTTGTCAAATCATCTGCTGTCACTCTGACCCAGAATGAGTCAGAAGACTGGCACAAAACCTTTGGCTGCGTCGCTCTTCTTGTCCCCTTTTGCTTTTCATGGGGATGCAAATTGATGTTTCTGCCAAGGAAAAAAAACAAAAACAAAAAAAAAAAAACCCTCCTCTGCCTAATTTCCGTGCCGCCGGAGTTAGTCAAATCTTTGTTGTACTCCGAAACCCCGTGAATAATGATAAATGCCACAGCGGTGACACATGATGTTGGTGTAATCTCCACAGAGGGAAATAAATCACAAAATCTGTCTTTGCGCTCCTAACCTGAGTACATTACACATCCCATTTGCACTCATCCAGTTTCTGTGGAGAACATCTTAAGAAAAATTATCACTAGTTACTGCAGTTACACATAATTTTCAAACTCTGTATTCAGTCTGTTTAGAGCAGGGGTGCCCAAAGTCGGTCCTCGAGGGCCGGCATCCTGCATGTTTTAGTTCTCTCCCTGGTTTAACACACCTGGATCAAATGATGGCTCGTTAGAAGGTCTAAAAGGAACATTGACAAGCTGAAAAGGTTGTTACTACCACCAGGGAGAAAACTAAAACATGCAGGATGCCGGGCCTTTGGACACCCCTTGTTTAGAGTGTGCAAATAAAGCTGTGTGAGAAGTCAGAGTTTACGAGTGGGGCTAAATAAAGAGACGGACCATATTTCAATAGCAGCTACAAGCAGAGCACCACCATTACCCAAATTACGAGAAGCGGCCAATCCTTTCCTTGAAGACTCTTCAATGCCACGCAGCCACTTTTAGAATTGGTTAGGATTTGAGTTTATTCTTCTAAGTATCCTTGAAAGATATTCAGGAGAGAGTAAATGTAGGTGAACAGGAAAAAATGCTTCAAAGAATTTAGTTTCTTTGAAAAGGAGAACAGATATGACGTTGAAGGACAGACTGTTTCAGCGTCTTTATCTTCTTGGTATGTCCTTTTGTTTGACAAGTACTTCAACTTGTTCTGGAAGTCTGCCTGCCTGAATACGTATGTACACGCAGTCTTATGAACAAGAACATGCATCAGTCTCAGCATTAACACAGATTCTGCAACTGAATGAGTTTATAATAAAGGGTGGAGTATGATGTAAAATCTACATTTTTGATCTTTGTATCATTTTATAGTGTTAATCCATCATCAAAAGCATTCCTGGAGTGTTGCTTGGATTTTTTTTTTTGATGCATGTGTGAGAAACGGACTAAAAAACAGCAGCAATTAATTGGAGTTGCGAGTCTGCTGAGCTCATCATACAAACTCCTAAGAATGGATGTAAACAGCATCATGGAGAAGCACCGTTGTGATGTTGTACTGAAGGTAGGAAAGAGAAGAAGCTTCTTAAAGAAACAGAGGCCGAATTTCAAGGCGACAGAGGTGACATCACATTTTTTTTAAGTCATGTTGGATGTATACAGTACTTTCAAGTGAAGGTAACATAGTTACTTGATTGTGCACCACGTGCCTGGAAAATACATAAATACATGAAGGCTTTGTGCACGTCTTTGCCAATAAATATAGATAGTTCTTCCAATAGACCACTGATTCAATTTCTGGTGGGTTTTGTAAAGTTTTGCCATTAATCAACAATAAGAAAGCCAAAGTATATGCAATAATTTGCAGTGAATGTAAAGGAGACTACACAGTCATACAATGATGACTCATGGCCTCCATCCACATTTTAGGTTAAATTAGCTTTTTGTCTTCGCTGTAAGGATGTATTAAATGGAGCATATTCCAGCTCAGTGCGGCAAGTGGCACTAAAACTCCAAGGCTATCAATCTAAAGCACATTCAATGTTTGCCATCTGGTGGCAAACTTATTACGTTGAGTTGAGCAGTGAGTCAGCATACATTAGCTGTGTTTATCTACTCTATAATGTTTTTTACATGGTGACATAATTTTGGCAGTACACAGCAGCAGTGACTGAACTACAGTCTCCTCGATACTGAAGGAGTTACTTTCTCTTTTTAATGAGACGCCAGAATAATGAGACTTCAAGAACATCGTAAAAAAAAAAAAAAAAAAAAAAAAAAAAAAACACAGATTGCAGCTCTGAAGGTAACTGCGCTCGTTTTTTTCCCACCTACCCATTCTGAGGCTGCTGCGTGCTGGCGAGGCCCGGCGAGTGCGCGGTGTTAAGCTTAGGTGTGTAGGCCACAGGTTTAATAACAGGTCCTGAGTTAGTGCTAGCACCACCTGCTGTAAATGGCCTCGCCATCTTGTTAATGGTTGTGCTTGGGGCAAAGGAGTACTTTGGTGGAGCAGAAGCCGAGGAAAGCGAGTCCTGCGTGGGTGTGGGAGAGGGAGACAGTGCAGCACAGGGCACAACATGCAGTTAGACATTTGACACACACACAAAATAAAAACAACAACAAAAAAGGTCTGCTCTTGCACAATCCCATCAAGTTTTTTTTTTTTTCAGCCTCTCAGCAAATGATTAGAGTGTACTCCAGCTGCAGCAGCAGCAGCTCTGTCAGAGCCTGCAGGCTTTTCTCCACACAGACAGAAGGAGCGCTTAAGAAGTGCGGACACTGCTATTTTATTTGTGTTGGCTGTCAGCCAGGAACTGGCCAAAGTAATCTGCTGCTGCAGTTGAAATGAAAACGCTCAAAGTGAGAATGTGTCATGTATAACCATCATCTCTCACTAATGAGATTTCTAACCGAACATTATGTGTGGAGTGCTGAACGCCTACTAAAACGGAACATTGACTTTGAGTTTGTATGTGCCAGCTGCTTTACCAACACAGAGCGGTTCATGACTCCATTGTGCTATGAAAAGTGCAATCAGTTGGTCAAAGTAGCTGCCAAAAGGCCTCACAAAGAGACCGAATGAATCAATACTTAGTCAGGTGTTGGGGATTGTGCAAGGTGTGACAATTGAAACTACAGTCACTTCCGCAAGCGCTTGATCCTCACTCGCTGGTGTTTGGCTAATGCACCGTGCATGGACAATGCAGGTGATTCAGATTTTTTTTTAAACACAAAGTGGCATAATACAGCCTTTAATCCAAGAGCGAGTAAAGATTACAGGAAGTTTCCCCATTTAAAAACGATCCATGCCATTACAAACCATCCAGGTGTTCACAAAGACGTCAGCTCACTGTTAAAGATAAACATGTTCTTACCTTCCTCTCTTCACCTCCTTTAAGAGCTCTAAGGAAAAAAGAAAAAAATCAAGATGTCAGTCTTTCTTCGTTGATCAGCATCAACATGAACTGCACTGAAAACAGACATGAATATCATAATGAAATCAAAAGTAAATAAAACTTTAAGGTGTTCACTGAAAAGTTGTTGTAGTTAGAAATGCTATGACAGGATCACAGTAGGAGATCAGGATCCATATGAATCATTTAACTGCTCAAATTAAATTACACAGACGACAAAATCTGAACAAAGTTAAGCCATGAAAATGTGAAACATTAAAATATAAGTCCTGCTGGAGGAACTTTTGATAATGACATTCAGGAAATAGGAATTATACATTTGCCTTAGTGTTTTATCATTTTTACTAAAGCTTAATATCATATTTAAATTACAATTGGAGGTGAAGATTTAAAAAAAGTCTTAATCTCAAATGGAAGTGGAAAATCTGGTTGATTAACAAAACTGATTGAAAGGTTTCTCCTTGTCCCAATTAGTTTGACAAGAAAAGCCCACAAACTGTTTAATCCTCTGGAGTCTGTGCTGCTCGAGTCAATCTAAACCAGAAATGTCACAACATTAACAACATGCTTCAGTAGAGAAGTTGTTACTGAAATTAACTACTTAATTTCAGAAAGGTGTTAATGAATGAAGATAAAACAAAGCAGCTGTGAAAAGCCAACCAGTTTATTCAAGCCCTGATGTCAGGCTATTTACTCCTGAATTGCTGGCAGACTTTTGGAAAGAAGGGAGTTGATACAAACGAGGTTAATCATGAATCAAGATTCTTAAGATCACTTAAGCTGTTATCTTCTGATACTTTGCTATAAAACAGTAAAACCTGGTTGAACAATGATTGCTCTCTCGTTCAGTGACATTCCCTCTATATATCTAATAACCACTCATGGCACAAAGGCTTAAAAACAATACTGATAAGTTTTAGTTCTTATAGAGAAATCAAGAGTGGTTCAAATCAGCATCGGCAAGTCAAATGTTTTCAAACACAAAGATCGGAAAGTTGCCGTAAATGTCACCGGGATGATATAAGTCATGATTAGGATTATAAAAACTTGCAAGGAAAATTCAAACTAAAGTCCTTCAGAAAATGCTATTTAATGCCAATTTAACACCGAAAATAAATAAAAAAATTAAAGGGGATTTATTCCTAATCTAATGTATGTATTAACGTTTCTTTCCACATTAAACTCTGAGCCACAGATTGCACCTAGTTCTGCAACAAAACTATCATCCAAATTTAAATGCAACACAAAGCTGTAACCAAGTTAAACCGCCCCTTATTGTTTCTGACTGGAGTGTCTCAGCAACCTACAAATGACACTTCCTGCGACAATAAGGAATGACTAACAGTTCCTGTCATTACCGGCTCAACCACTAAGGGCACAGAGTTACAGAGGATGACAACAGAGCTGAAAAGGACAGAGAGGCGGAGGAAAGCATAGGTCTATATTTATGGAAGCCACAATCTGATGAGTCAAATGTTATGAGGAATATCAGGAATGTGTGCGATTGCTGTCCTGTGGCTGTGTTTATTCTGGCTCAGAGATATGTGCGTGATTAAATCACTGTTTCTCGGAAGAAATTAGTTTTCCCCCAGCTGACTCTGACCTGCGCTGGATCTGAATGTGAAAACGGCATGAGATCATTCTCCAACTCATTTCACGGATCACTAATTTCAGTTGATGCATACTTGGCTTTCAGGCTGATGTTAGATAAAGTCAGAAATTTCACCGCAAAGAACTCCCCAACGACGCCGTAATCATCCCTGCAACACATCACAAACAATTCAACCACATCCCGACGGGCCAGTCGCAGACGCCTAAAAGTATGACCCTAATGTGTTCCTGGAGATGCTGCGTGATCCAATTTCTCTGCACCAAAGAACCTATAGTTTAAACCATAACCACGAAATGATTATTGGCACGGAAGAAAATGAGTTACTAAACTAAAACAGAGCATCTCTCATCGCCATGCAGCTGTTCTCCCATCTCGACATAAAACAGTGGACGTGAGCCAAGATGCAAATAAATAGAAAAACTGACAACAGTTCCTCTCTGAAAACAGCATTTGTTTTGCTTTCAGCATGACAACAACAATAGGTCGGGGTGAGATAAACAGGAAACCTGGGATTTATAGGAGACGATTCACTGGTGCAAAAAAGACAGGAGGAAGACTGTGAAATGTTTACAAAAACTTGACTCTGTGAGGAGATGAGAAATGGAGGAGGCAAACCACAGAGTGGAGCAAAAATATAGCTGGTGTGAAGAAAGCTTATTAAGGTCAATCAAAACCATTTCACCATAAAGTGAAGATTAAAAAGAAGACATAAATTAAACAAGGAGAGTTTCCTTTAACCTTCCAGGAGTGGGATAAAAGAGGCATTTATTTAAGAAAAAAAAAATTCAAGGGCTTTTAAAGTTTTATGATCACTCATATTTTATTTAACTACAAAAATTAAACCAATTTCCCTCTTACTCGTTTAAAGGAGTTTGGCTGGTTAAGGCTGGAGACACAAGAAGAAGCCAATTGGTGACTGGAATTGGCCAATTTACAACTTGGTCTACTTATTGTAGATCTATGTATGCATTGTGTATTACCATGGTAACATTATTATTATAGAAAAATCAGGATAGTATAGCACAGTGTAGTGCAGATTCCTCAGACTGTACTGTAGCATCGTTTACATACCCCAATTTTAAAATTGTACAAGATTACAGCAAAACTTGAATTATTGTATAGATAAAAATTAAGAAAAGGTAAATTTGCCTTATATTAACATCCTCTGTGTGCTCTTTAGTTGAACTTTAAAGATAAATCGTATAAAATTGCTAGTTGCCTCAAATGCTGTAAATGATACCCTACAAACCAGAACAGCCAAATCTCAAACTTCTCTATAAGGTTTGGGCTCTGCTGTCTGGAAAGACTTGAAATACCCTGCAGCTGTTCTCTCAAACTAAGTGAATAAAAAAAAGAAAAAAAAAGACATGTAACAATTTAAAAGCAGAGTCTCCTGGCAGGCAACAATGAGGTGAACGAGATAACAAAGCTTTACTCCTATTACTTATAAAGGATCAAAAAAAAGAAAGAAAATCAAAACGAGTCCCGCGGCAGCAGCAAGCTCTGTTTTATTACTTCGAAAGTCGATATCTTCTTTTATATTGAAGGTGCTTGGGCCTTGAATGATTACATTTCATCTTTCTCTGAGACTAAAATCTTTTTTCCCCCCTATAATTAAGCTACTGATTAAACATTTTTGTATTCCTGACACTTTTGTCAGAATTTCTGGCAAGACTTATGTGAGCAGGTGTAAGTGCTGCCCGTAGGAGACCTATTCAGTACTGATTAAAAGATTTCATTGTTTTAGTCCGAGGAAAGTTTTCTTTCTTCTGACAGTTTGAAGTTCAGGCAACGCAAAGAACCCAGAGACTCCTTTGAGAAGTTATTTCCATTAGAAAAAGGCGACTGGAGTACATCCATCCAAATCCGTATACACTTGCTGTATTTGCTACCTACAGACTTGTAGCTGTTTTTGTCTTTTTTGCAGTTTTTTTTGTGTCACATTTAAATATTTTACAGTATAAGATATATTAAGAAAAGAGTATGAAAACCTGCGTAAATACAAAATGCAATGCTCAAATGATTTAACTGGAAAAAGCTATTCAAACCAGTCCAGGCTTGGGTGAAAAACTTTCCCTTTCCCTTGTTAAATCAAGAATAATAATATTAAAAAAATATATCACTTAATATAACCTGTATGAATCATGTATTAAATGTAATTAGGTAACATATTTTTGATTCAGTTTCATCCAAGCCTGATTACTGGCTGACCTGTACAATCAGGAAATCTCTTTAATCAGCGGTGTCCAGCTCCAGTCCTCAAAGGTCGGTTTCCTGCAGGGTTTGGATGCGTCTCTGCTCCAACACAGCTCAATCAAACAGCCAAATTATTTCCTTTGCATATTACCTAGCTCTGCATAGACCTACTAATGAGTCATTCATTCGATTCAGGTTTGTTTCATCAGGGCAGCATTTAAGACATGAAGGTCACCAGCCCTTGAGGACAGACTCTGGACACCGCTGTCTTAAATAGAAGTGATACAGCATATTTAATATGCCTTGATCTAAAGAAATTCAAGAACAGATGAGAAACAAAGTCTCTGACATCTGGATACAAAGTTATTTCTCAGACTTAACTACTGAAGCAAACTAGAGTGATGAACTAATCTACCAAAACTAATCAAAGAGATCATCAGTGGCTGATTCTGGAGGTCACAACACAAACCAGAACATTTAAACTGCTTAATTTGTCTTAAAGTCAATCTTCCTGATTCAACAATAAGACTGAGATTGGGTAAAGATGGCAACCACTGAAGAGTCCTAGAGAGAAAAGCACAGCTGGCCAAAAACGAACAGGAAGACCCGTCTCACAGTTGCCAAAAACATCTTATGATCATCAAGACTCTGAAGAAAATAATATGTGGACTGATGAGACAAACATGGAACATTATGGAATCACCTCACATCTGGTAAAAAGAAGAGAATTTCAGAAAAAGAGCCAATGGTCAAACATGGTGGTGGCAGTGTGATGCTCTGGGGCTGCTTCAGCACACAGACAATTTGCTGCAATTGATGGAACCCGTTTTCTAGCAGAAATCCTGAAGGACAATTATCCAGCCATCATTTTGTGACCTTAAGTCCTACTGCACTTCAGTTATGCAGTGGGACAAAAACCCAAAACACACCAGCAAGTCCACCTCCAAATGCCTAAAAAAGAAAAAAGCATGATGCTTTGTCTGGACTTGAATACAACTGAGCTTTGGTGGGATGACTTTAAAACAGGCCGTTAATAGTCGAAAACCCTCCAATTAAATTTTTATGTAGGGGTTGTTGGTTTGGAAAGCTTTTTCCAGCTAATTTATGAACCTCGAAAACAGATTTTCTATGAATTAAAGGTTATGTGCGTATGAAAATAATTTTTTTTAATCATCTGAAGCTCTTAAGAGCAACTCAAAAGTGAAAACATCACATTAGTAAAAAGGAAAATCATTTGTCACAGCAATGTTTTAAAAGTTACAGAAAAATCTTTGAAAAAAAAAAAATTTGCTCATTTGGCCAGTAGTTGTAAAGTAAGAAAACTTCAAAAAAAACATCAAAAGTTAAAAGCACCTCAGGCAAGAACTTGTTTCATCAAGACTGGCCTGGAAATTAAAGAAAAACCGCACTGTTGAAATAAAACTAAAGCTGTACCTAAACCTTGGAGAAATGGATAGTGGACTGAAATGACAATGTGTCTTGCAAACAGTCTGGGAACAATTTCAAAGGTCTTGATGGGATCTAATTTTGTCTAAATGAAAACGAAGGAGGCCATACGCTCTGTGGCGGTTTCTGCTGCTGTGTGCATGAGATAAAATTAGCACTTTGTTGCATCATGAGCTGCCAGAAGACCTACCTGCTGAGGGTGAGGGTGAGGGAGTCTGTTGCTGCTCTAATCTTGTTTTGCGCTTCCACGTGGGTCATCTCCTCGGCATTGGCGTCACAGATGGAGACCACCCAGTCGCCCACCCCGACTCCGGCCTGAGCTGCCTTTCCACCCGGTGTAAGCTGGAGGAAAACAACAATTCAGTTCGAGGGGGTTATCAGAGCAGGTATAACAGGAAATTACAGTGATCACTCAGGGGAATAAAAACAAAACCAAAAAAAAAACCCTGCTTGGAGAAAGGTGGAGCTTTTGTGGCTGCAAAGATCACGCTGTTGATTACAATATAATTAACTTGTAAAATGAACATAATGTACAACAGAAAAAAATAACTTAAAATGAAAGTCATACTACATTTAAAAAAAATTTAATGTTTCCTTTAATATTTCAGAACTGGTGAGACACAGATTATAGCTTTGACAGGACCATCCAGCTGAGAACAGCTTGTTAAAGGTTTTCTTTCCTTCAACTGCAGATGAACTAACTACTTAAAACATTCCCACAGGATTCCTCTTCAAAATGTCTAAACTTTCACTTTAACGCAGCTCATCATTGCAACAACATTCTACACTATAATGAAAATAAAAATGTTTGGGTTATTGTACAATTAATATGTATTAACTTAGACTTTAATTTAAAAAAATTAAAGTACAAAATGAATTATATTAATAATATTAGCAGGTGAAATTCCCTAAAGTAATGACAATACATGCCAACATCTTTAATATTTCTTCAGCAGTGAATTAAGGACGGAAAGTCTTTAATTCTTTCAGGAGAAAGAAATATGGCAAGAATTGTGATTTATGTTGTAATAGTTTGCTTTAAATGACGATGTTTGAAAACATTAAAAAGCAGAATAATTTTTCTTTTGTAATTTGAAATGCAACAATCCTTCCCCCAGGCGAACATCAATTGATGTCAATGTTTGTGATTAAATGCAGTTATTTGTGGTAAAATTGTACTACTTAGTGTAATTGTTTCACTGAAGCAGCTGATTTAATAGAAAGCTTTTATTGGTGAAACGGTATTTATGTTTGTGAAGCTCCAACTAATGGCAGATGTATTGCCTCTGTCCACAAATATTAATAAACTGCAAGTCATAAGGTACAGTTTTCAAGCCAAATCTTTAGACAGTGTGAAACTAATAGGAGCATTTCTGACCAAGAACATCTCTCATAAACACATCTGCTGCCATAATGGAGCAAAATAGCATGTGTTTAACATTCTAAGCTGTCAAACAAACCTTGAAACAACCTTAGTAATTTAGAGAAGAGTTGCGTGTCTCTAATGTTTTCATCCATCATACTGAGTAATCAGCGGCAGAAATGCATGTTTTGAGGTTGGAAAAATGTTAAGCATTCCTCTGGCTTCATCGGGTCTAAACAACAGAAACTGTTCATCCAAACCACAGTGTAGGAAGTCTCTAACATTTCCTATAGCAACATTATACCACTGTACCCCTAACCTCATACCTGAACACACAAACAATCGTTCTCCGTTGACACCGTTGTAATGTCTGACACCTACTAATTAACTCGAGGAGCCTGTTTGTCTGTTACACTCAGCACTACCAGGAACAGCCATTATAAGGTCACCATGATGTCATTAGTGGACAGCTTGTGATTTACTGCAGATGTAACTGGTGACTGTAGGATAAATGTTTGACAGCTGCAGACGAGGCCCAGATGTTGCCATTAGTCATACCATTAGGCGGAACGATCTGTCCACCTTTTCTCAGTCTGACAGGTAAGCTGCTGACTGACACAGCAATGACATCATCCTCTCCCTCCGTCACTGAGGCTGTGAGAGCATTAGTCAGCGCTGAAGTCAAGCATAGAGTTATGTTACAACAAGACACAAAGCAGTGAACACTACAACCCGGCCTCCCATGTCCTCTAAAACACAGATCAGAGATGCTACGCTGTGAATAGCAAGGGCTTAGTCCGCTTACCCATGCAGCTTAATGAAATCTGAGACCTGTGTCAAATACTAAGATAACCAGAGGAAAAGCGTGCAGCATCAGATAAGTAAGCAGGAGCCAGGATTTCTGGCAAACAGAACCCCCATTAGGATTACTCGCAAATGCCACGGATCCCTGCAAATGTTAGTTCATCAAAAGCTCAGAGGACTCAGCTGTTCGATCAATAGTTTCCTGTCATGTTTGGCTCAGCTAATCACACTTGCTGCTTTGATTGGGAACATGAATCATGAACGGTTGCACAAGAGCAGAGAAGACATCATAAAAACGATAACGTCTCTGCTCATAAAAAAAAGGTACATAAATAAATACTTGGCTCTCGACAGATAAAAACAAAACTGCAGCTGGGCTTAAAACACAGAGCAAGACTTAAATGTAGAAATGTCTTGGCCCATGTTCACACAGCAGGCAAATGCAATCCTTATAGTATTTTTCACATCAGTCTGAACGGCATGATTCTGATCTTTTCAACCAAAAGAAATAATTATAACAACACATGCCACTGCCATGTGGTTCCAAGTCAGATTTGTATCCGATTGATTTCAAAGTGTCTTAAGTTGCATTTTATCTGACTTTTATGTCGTTGATTTGAGGTGTGCATCATAATTCTTCCCCAGAACAAGCCAGGCATGGCAAATGACGTAAACAATGGTGGAAAACGACAGAAGTCTCTGTCAGCATTGCATCACAATCCCACCATTCCTGCTCTGACTACACATCCAAACAGATTTTGCTACAGAAGTTGCAGTCAATATTCACAGAGGCCATAGCTACTAGTTGAGCTTTTATGTTAGCTTCCCTTGTGTTATGGTTTTGTGACAATAACGTCGGCTCTGAATAACTGATCCGTAGACGGTGGCATCTATTATTTCTTCTGTAAACAGTGTGCTGCTGTGTGACGTCTATGTTCTTGTTCTGTCCATGCGGGTCGCTTTGAGGCTAAAAAACCAGGATTCTGGTTTCATAGATCACTTTAATTCTCATGGATTTGCATTTGCTGGAAGGAATTATAGGCACTTTTGTTTCAATTTTACAAATGAGTTTAACATTTCAAGCATTTTTTTAAGGAGAAAAATAACCGGAGACCCAAATACATGACTTGTAGCCTCGCCTTCACATGGCAGGCTATTCACTCAGGATTCCCACAGAGATAAATGCAGCCCTGCCTCCATTATTCATACTTTACTTGACACCGTTTGGACACGCTTCTCAAAGCCGTTTTTCATTGTGCATTTTAGAAAAGCTTTTTGTGGGTTATAGATCCATACTCAAAATTATGATCAAAAAAATATTAAACTTCTTACGTCTATAACCAAGAATGTCTCAATCACAAGCAGTGCTGCTGACAAGCAGCTTTTACCACAGATACTAAAAGGAAGTGACTTAAAGGTCACAGATGATGCAAAATTGGAGTAAAGGATCAGCAAACTCAGCACAGGAGATCTACACAGTAATGAAGAAGAAGAAGAAATCTTCAATTTGGGAGGAAATTTCTGTCCAAATTGTCCCATTAAGTAGGTTTTTAAAAAGCTCTCTAAAAAGTCATGACTGCAGAACCACTAAGACTTCCCATCATACTGAATATTACTTATAGTTAAGCATAACCAGTAAAATAAATCCTCTTCTCAATGGTCACATATATTAAATCATATTTTTCAACAAGTATTCAGGAGAAAAACATTTTACATTAGTATCCGATTGCAATCCCAATTAGTTCACGTTTGTTAGACTGGTGACCCCTGTAGTTCGCCTAATGTCTGATTTTAAATGAAATGTTTTATGACTTACATACAGTAAAAAAATATATATTATGGAAAATATAGAATGAAATAAGGCAACATGTTAAAATAGACAAGAGAAACTCAGAAGCCACATGCAACTCTTATAATTGAGTTCTCTCTCAAGGCAGCAGTGATGGAGCCAAATTCACCACCACTACATTATTCAGACACACAATCCAAGACGGATACAAGGACTTCATCATATTTTTACACCTTGTTCATTTAAAACGTTCTTAGGGGAACTGCATGAACTTAACTTTTATTGACTGCTCTGTGGCTCTACTGACTTGTCAAGCATCTATGAGATGTAATAACTTTTATATACATTCAAAATATCTATGGCTGACACAGATTTAAACTTTGGAAAGAAGTATAACAGTGGTGTTTTACTCCAGTTTATTATACCCATACCATCACAATTTCACAATTTATTATGTTAACCATCTGTACAAAGTTTATTTTATGCATTTAGGAGACCACTGCGTTAGATACCTCCAGCTGGCTCTCCTTCAGGAGTATCAACTCACTAACATATTGAGGTAAATGAAAAAAGTAAATGCACTACATAAAAGCACCCATTACTACCATCCAAATGTACAGTAAAAAAATGAAAAAAACTTTTACGGCCGTTAGATTGTGCATTCAATTAATTTGTATGGATTTAGTTGTCGTGTTGATGGACGCAGACACCTGTGTTTCTGGCTCAGGTTCAGAGTGCAGCTGCTCCCTCACTTCAGAAGCCAGCAGTCAAAGTTGCTGCGTTCAGACCTTTCGGTTGGTAAGGGGCGGACAGAAACCCAACACCTGCCTCGTCCTCCGTGTAGGAGTCAATACAGGGAAGGACACTGGAAAACACGCACTTGCTATTGCAACACACTCTACTGCACCTCACAAAACCAGGGATTTCTCGTGGTCGTTAAGATACGATTGCAAAGATGACGTCTACACAGACTTTTCATTCAGCCACTGTGAACCTTGCTTGGACTGGAGGGAATATTACTTTAGTTGTTTAACGTCGGCGAAGCTTATAGAGTTGGTGAATCCGCGTCTCAGTGGATCTAAATGGTTCGACTAACAGTTCACGGCCAGTTTCAAAGCCGTCTGGCAGAGTGCAGCAGCAGAACCATTTTGGTGTACTATCAAATTTCAAAGCTTGAGCCAACCTTTCAGGATGCATCACGCTAAATTCATCTTTGAAGTACATTCCTTGCGGCGAGCCAAAGCCTCACACGTATTCTCAGCTCGTTTTGGTTAATAATGCACCAAGGTTTATCAAACAGCTGGTGATATACAGGCTAGGTAGCTATGTACCATCGCAATTTTATTCTTTCCATGGCTATTTGGGGGCTAAGAGACCGTCTGTCCTTACATCACTCGCAGCACAGCTGATGCAAAGCCATAAATATCACTCTGAGAAATGGAAAACCAAACCTGCAAGTATGCAATCTCCCCCGCTGCCCCCATAATGACTGCAGAGGAACACCTCCCACCAACTCACCTTAAAACACAACACGTATGTCGGACATATCCGACAACAACAAAGGCCTCAGAGACCAATGCATGTTACAAAATGAATTATTAATGCCCTCTAACAAGGCCTCCTTTCTCACAGCTTTTGCAAGTGTGAGAAAAAGAGCACGCTGATAATGAAGCAACAGATGGTCTTCAAGTTAAGACAGAAACCCAGGGAAACAGAATCATAAGACTTAATGACAGCTGTAGACGTGGACTGGGGAGGCATTTTTAACATCTCTCTGCCCGTTTATTGCTGTGACATCATTGGCAATTTTCTCCAAAACTTTGAAGTCAGCGGGGTGGCATGTGTTTGTTGATAGAAACCAGATGGTGCTCACAAGTTATGTGGGGTTATCATAATGTTTACTGAATTGCGATGGCATGGGATCTGGAGCAGAAATGTGGTAAAACTTCTCTAATCAGAAGGAACAGACTCAACCAAAGCAGCTTCGCTTTCTACACCTTCATATGGAATATTCCAACAAATGTGATGAGGGATAAAGCAATGCAAATGTCTTCATATGTAAAGTCACAAAAGTTTCTGGAAAATTGCAAGGAAAAAAAGGAAGAGGAAAAAAAATGGATAAGGGGGAAAAGATTACTCGAGGAGTGGATTAAATTGGGTGCATTAAAATCCCCGCATCACAAGAGCGTTTCAGAAACAATCCAAGATAGCATCATTTTCAGTACGAGTTGAAAATTATGTTATTAATAAGTAATGAAGTTAATTTTCAAACAATGCCATAAGCTAAACTTATATATCGTGGGACATTATGGACTGCAACTAAACAAGAAAGAAAGACTCAAACACAAAATCTTCAAACCCCATTTGCAGAACTGTTTAGAAGTGCAAAGATGTTTCAGCAGAAATGTAATCTTCTCCTTCTTGTGAAAATGCCTTAATAATGGAGACTGCTCAAACTGCTTGATAGGCCACGTGTTTGTCTCCCTTGCTGAATCTAAAAGCTTCTCCCCATCATTATTTCTATTGATCAATAAAACATTATAACTGTTTGACTACAATGCCTCTGTTCCTCCTAACATAACCATAACTTTTTAATTTTAGCATAGAATAAATTATATTTACTGTAATTATAATAAAGTTTTGCTAATTGTTAGTTAATATACTTTAGGTCTATAAATTATGAATGCATACTTTTAGTCACAAAATAGAATAAAGAAGGAGTTGTATTGCTTTATGATTATTTTTATAGTTCAATACAGACCTAAACACCAGACTGGTTGGCAGTATAACTGGTCAGATAGACACACACACACTCTCTCTCACACACACACACACACGTACGTACACGACAAGTGTGTATATAAACACACACACACCTCAGGGCAATTATAGGGCCAAATTTGTAATGGTGGATCAGTGGTTAGCACTGCTGCCTTACAGCCAGAAGGTCCCAGGTTTGAACCCTGACTGGGGGGTTTTCTGAAAACAACCTGGTGAACAGAATATGTGGATATAGACATTTGATGGCATTAACTTCCAGAAAAATGCAGAGGCACATTGCCAGTGAATTCCTGTGAATCCTAAGCAATACTTAATTTTCCATTCTTATTAAAAACAAACCCCTGATGAACAACATCCAGCCTGACTATCAAGAAAATAACTTGTTGTCTGTTACTGGTGCCGCGAGGTGTTCTTAAAGAGCTTTTTGTGTTATGTTTGGGACCAGAATTAAACAAAACCTTATTGCTTAGCAATAAAGTCCAGGACAGGGATTGCTCATACACATCTGGAGAAGACAGTTTGCAGTTTAACAGAAATAAAACCTTCTTTCTGCTTTCATTGGAAAAGCTGTCACTCCAGTCAGTCAAACGTGGTGTACGTTTTTACAGCTGATGGATGAGAACCCATCCTGCTAAGCTCAAAATCTCAGCTTTCCTTTTCCATTCGCATCCACTTAAAAATTATGGTCTTCATTCCTCTGATCTCACTTGGAGACAATTCCTTTGAGACTGGGGGAGTTCGTCATATGGATGGGAGAAGTGAGTGGTGAAGACAGACGCAGAAGGGAGACAACAGGATTGCCTGTTGGCAGCGGCAGGGTGGATATGAGAAAAATGTCTGGAATGCTGAGAAAGCACAAGCTCGGTCGGCACAGAGACCAAGGAAAGAAATACAAGCAATTGAAGAGCTCAGAAACTCCTGAACCCACTCACAATTGAGAGGTGACAAGTTAGAAATACACAAACTTTCCAGATCAATGAAAAGTTAATCAGAGGTTCAATTTGCGGCGCATCAATTGGAGTCTAAATGATAAAATAAAAAGTGATACTCCGTTTTTTAATCTTCCATCTTTTATATCCAGTCTCAAGCAGAGCAAATCATCTTCTAATATGCACAAAAAACATACAAACATTGATCTTTCAGGAGTTATTGCCTGCAATCTCATTGCCTCACTGAGAAACGAAAAGTCTTTTGTCATTTCCCTCCACATGTTCATCGTTTTCCACAGTCTTGCTTTAGATTGTTATCAGCAACAAGCTGTGAGGAAAAGAAATGGACCACCCACTGGATTTATCTAATGGAAACTCTTCAAGTAAAAGCTAGATCTTTTCCTGTTACGGAGAAATCCTGTGTAGCTGAGCTTCACTCCCTCTTGACCAAGACTTCATTGTTTGTTCTTTCTTGAAAGCCAAGATGAGAGTCAAAAGTCCGTAAGTCAGGAAAAGGAGGCGTGCATGCTGGATGTTCACAGGCTGCCTTAATAAAAGTATTCTTTCCTCTTTCAGAGCTTCTGAGTCAGTATTTTGGAGAAACTAGTTTTACTGCAAGCATTTTGGAGAATCTCCATACCACCTTAGTGAATCTATAACTTGTAAATAGCACCACCAGGTTCCCAGCTAAGGAAAAGTCTCTGCACAGTGCAACCTGGCCTCCACCGTGTGTCACTGTGAGGATAGGAGGATAGTTCAATGTTGTGTTAGTATTCTGTCACACATTTTGGACAGAAAATTCAACCTGAGTCTTTTCTCAGCAAAGATAACTCAGGTTTCTTCCGCATATTTGTTGTGTCCTGATTGATCTTTTCTCGCCCAGCTCAACAGTCAGTTAGCAGGCTTGCAGTCGTGCCGGACACTTGCCGTCGTCTAATCAGATAATGGATTGAAACTTCATGAGGTGCTCTGAGTTTTTTTTTTTTTTTTTACATTTTATAACCTTCCTTTTATCTATTGTTTATCCCCGATCTGCCTTGGTTCCTTGGTTTTCGTGTTTTTTCCCATCCTAATCTTCACTGAACAGTTGGCTTTATGTAGAGATTAGACTGTTTACAAATCAGGTAAGCTCTGACTGCAATTAGTGGCACTGGATTTTATTTTGAATAGCAAGGTTAGTTTATCTAGGAATTTTCAAAACCATCTTTATTAAATGACACTTTGTGTTGACCCATAATACAAATTACAATAAAACGGGTCAAGTTTTTAAAGTGACAAATGTGAAAAGGTTAGAGATATACGGACATTTTTTGCGGTGGACCATAGCGCCTAAACAAGCACGGCATTGAAGGAATAAGAATATCAGAACTCCAAGTTTAGGAATACAGCTTTCTCTTTGTGCAATAACCATGAACAGTGGAAAACTAGCCTCCAGACATACGTTAGCCGCGTTTGACGGTGTTTAACAGACAACCTCATTGATATTCACCCCAGAAGTAAACCCCGCTTGTCTAGACTGAAATTCCCCTAAGCAATCATCTATAATCTGCTAGAAAAATGCATCTTTTGTGTAAAGCCATTCCTCCAACTGCTTGTGCTTATAGAAGAAACTCTGTTGTCTGAAACCAACAGAAGAACATGAGGTTTCTAATCAAGATGAGCTGAGAAAATACAGGACATGTGCTGACAGGAAGGGTGATACCTGCTGCCATCATCAAGGGATTACATCACCCTAAACGCACCCGCCTCGGTGAGATTCTACCCGTAAGGCGATGCAGACTATTCTGCAAAATATAAACATTAACTGCATTTGACCACTCTGCCTTTAATTGGTGTTCTGTTTGGACTAAGAGAGGCAAAGCTTCCGCATATGATGTGCCTTCAAATTATCTTTGTAAAAGGAAAAACCACATCCTGAACGAAGCTGATAAAGTAATAAACGTCAGTCAGCCGTGATATTTATGCATTATCTTAACTTTTAAGGGAACAATGTAACAATCCCAGTGTGCTAAGGAGAGCCAGATCTGTGTATGAACTAGTTGGCTGCAACTGTGGAATTATTTTATGTGAGTGCATTCATGCGTGACTGCAAGATCGAGCCTGTACCTTTGTCAGACAAAGCAGCAGTGCACTTATAAGGCCTGGAAAGCGGTTGCTGCTCTCATCAGCATAAGCATAGTTCATCTGAAACTTAATTCTGAAGAATGGTTGTGTCCTAACATGGAGTGTACAAAGCATTTTGGGACAAATGACAGCACGTTTGTGTGATCAGCACATACCAGTCGTGCAAAAGCTCATAAAACTGAAGTACCGTCTGCAGACAATACCCATTGTGAGAGTGAGACAGGATATTCCTGTGCTCTCTGTATACCAGGAAGGTGTTTCTCACTGAAAGTTTTTTGTTATTTAGCCACAAATTCAAACTGGAGCTCAGGGAAAACCATAAAAGGCTGACTAGAGCAATCCTCAATGCAAAACATCAAGCAAATTCCCGAGACCTTAATGAACACAAACACAGAGAAGAGCTTGTTTCTTACCCTTGACACAGTGAGTGGCATGCTGAAGTCTTTGCCTCCCTGCAGCCTGAAGCCCCACGGCGCTGGGCCGCTGAGGGTAACAGAGTACATGTTCATAGCCTTGAGAAAGAGAGGAGAGGAAATGCTGAAATTAGCAAGAAAACCAGGAAAAGCTTTACAAGGTCGCACATCCTTTCCTGCTTTCTCCAAATGTCTTTGCTGCTGACTGTGGGAGTTTTCTTTCTAAAACTAATATTTCAGGCAAAGAAGGAGAGAACAGGAAAAAAAAAAATTACATAACTTTTTTTTTTCACATAAACTGTCACAACTTTTGAATGGCTAACTATAGGGGGGAAAATGTCTGACAATAAAGAACAGATACAACATTCTCTCTACTAAATCGAACGCACGATGAAGTTTTTGGCTTTTCCAGTTTCCATTGTACTTTTAGCTCTGACCTGATTCTTTGACAGAGAAACTCGTTTTAACAGAAAACAAAGGCATTACAAGATGAACCCCATCAATGCATCACATCATTCATTCATTTAAGCTCCAAATTATTTCTTTACATGCATGATCTTTACTTAACCAAGAAATTTGTTTATGATGGATAATGAGACAAGCAAAGCTAGATAATACAGTAATATATTGGGAGGGGGTGGCGGGGCTATGCCTTTTATGTTTTTTTATATAAATGTCTCAAATTATCAATAATCAGTGATAAGCTCCAAGTCTTTGAGATTGGAAGGTCTTCTTAACTAACATTTAGCTCTCTCCATTGATTATCTGTCAAAGTCTGGGTCACTCCAAAAAGAACCATGCTGGTAAAATTAAAAGATAACTAAACCTATCTCTGCAAAAAATGTGCATTTTTATAAATAAAGTAAAAGAAAAACTGTTGTTGGTTGAATTCATAAAATTATAGAGATTCTTAGTTTTGATCAATTTTGTGAAATGAAATAAAAGAAACTGATCTTTCACACATGAACTGACAAAGGGAAAATTGGTCAATTCCAATTTCTGGTCTTTCTGTCTTTAACAGAAATATGGCAGATTTAATTATTTATTTGAGTTTCTAAAATGAGGAGAAAAACTATTTAGATGTGTGCTGGTTGACATGGTCAGTAACTTCAAAGCTGAGTAACTTACACTGGTTTTCTAACTTTCAACTACAACTTGTCTCAACTCTTACACACCAAGATGCTCAAAACGTTGTTCCAACTTTTAGGAAAATTCCCATACACGTATGAGTTATTCTGTCAGAAAGCCATACCATGTGCCCGAGCTTTCACATGGAAAACTTTCATGTGAAATATCACTCTGGAATTTGAAAAGGCTTTTACTGCAACATAAAAACCACTGGCATAACTTATTTCATGGAGAATAAAATTCGGCTTTTCCTGTCCAATAAGGCTCTGTGACATCATATCCTCACAATTTTTAACAAGTTTCAGTCTATAGCAAACAAGAGAAATATGTTCTGTACAGGTTATTTGTTAAAGGTGATCATTTTGAGTCCAACAAAAAAATCCAGGAATTAAAATAAAGTCTTTATATATCAATTAATATATCCTAAACCTTTAGAGGATCTTTTATTAAAGTCAAAATGTGCATCAAAGTACATGCTAATGACTAATTAGCTTTGATGTGTTGAATGAATTTTCCAACCAAAGAAAGATTGTCCTGTTTCGCTCTTCAGCTAATCAATTTGTGAACCTTTGGCCAACACATCAATCAACCCTCATTTTCGGGATGAAACTAGGCAACTCGTAAATGTCACGAAACGTCATCAAACACTGGCTGCTCATCTTTAACATCTGAACCTGCTAAGCCATTTAAGCTTACCGGTACTTTTGTACATTAACATGTAAAAATGAAGATCTTACTTCTAAAATGCAACAAAAATAAACCCAAGAAGACAGACATTTTAAGAATTAAAGCCAGCTTTCAGACATTGGCTCCCTCTGTGACCTCTGAGCAGGCACCCCTACGCCTCCATTTAGTCCTCTTCCTTCCGCAGTCTTACCAGGTGTGATCATTCTTCCTGACACATGTCTATCCAGCCAAGAGAGCGCCATGGCAACTTACCTTATCCGTGAGGGGCCAGCTGGTAGCCCAAACCTGAGAGAAAAGCTGGGGAGTCAGTGATCTGGGGCGAGGAGACTGTGCCTACCCCTGATGCTGCGTGTGACACAGACGAGCCTTAGCCTCTGCTCAATCCTCAGAGGCTATATAAGGAATGTAAAACTACACCAAACTATTTCAGCCCAACACCCACATGAGTCACAGGGAGAAGGAGGGTGAGGAGGGTTGCTGAAGGAGGACCGTGAGAGGTAACGTCAACTGCCTTGAAATTTTGGCCAAGGGCCTCTACGTAGACTTCTTCTCCGCCTTTCTTCTGAAACTACACTTGAAAACCGGCAGACAGCCACGAGTTAAATAAAACTAATGAGAGAGTGCATTCTTCTCCAAAGGAACGAGATGTATTACAAACAAACCCGCAATTACATTTCAACTTCTTAAAGGAACAGGGTCAGCGTGGTACGATTGAGAAGTGAAGCAACTGTCTGCTCGCAGATAACTTAACAATAATAATAAAAACAGATCATTTAACACGAGTCCTTGTAGTGTAAATAGAAAGCTGGAGGCTTAATACAAGTAAAACATGCAAGCAGCAATAATTTCAGGTAGAAATGCACCGATCAGACTTTTCACGTGAATAAAAAAGAAAAACGTCTTGAAGACTGATAGAGGTAGTAATTCTGATTTAAAAAGAATATAAACAAAATACAAGATTATCTCCATTAATGCATTACAGTACAATGAACTTATTGTGTTATAAAGTGTCCTGTTGGGGCACTTTATAACACAAGTCAATGTAATTCATCTACAGACATACATAAGCAGTCCAATCCAATTTATTAAACTCTAAATAGTGCATAATGGCACTTTTACAAACCAAAACTTAAATGAGAGTTGTTAGTTTTGATGCAGATGGTTTCAAAAAAAGTTTGGATTTTGTCGTTTGGGTTTAGTTTGAATTTGTTATGCTGATCACCGATCAAGAGAAGAATGGCTCATGTACATCTCTGGCCTATTTGTTTGGTGCATCTCTAACTTGTGCATGATTAAATTCTAGATTGCATCAGCATACGTTTTAGTTGCAAAAACTTGAGGTTGGCATTTCGAGACAATGTGTGTCAGCAGCACAGATGGCTTCAACAGCAACATCCTGGTAACAGAGGTCACATTTCGCTTGTGAGGCCATCACATAGCAAAAATGATCATTCGGTTGTTAATCACTGTTTAAAGCTTCAATCTTCATTAAATGCAACCTTGTGAAGGCAAATCTGGGAAATTAATCATCCAGCTAATGTTGAAATACTGAAAATCATAACCTAATATTTGCAACATATTATCCTAAAACAAAATGTTACATTATGTGGGGAACTTGTTTTGTTTGGGGGTTTTTTTTCTCCTATACAGGGAGTTTATATAGCTACGTTTCAAATGGTTTTAAGAGAAGTGCTAATTAAAGATCATGCTGTGCAGACTCAGAAGTTTACACTCACAAAAGTACAGGAAGTTGTACTTAAAAAAATAAAAAATCCAAAAAGCTACAAAACGTCTTGAAGAACAACCAGGCAAAGCCATAAAAGCTCATTAGACAGCACAACACACCCCGCACAGTTACTAACGCTGCGACAAAAAGTTAGTTTAAAAGTAACGTCGCACACAAGATACCAAATACAGAGACCTTTGAATTAGCTTACCTCTTGTGCCTCCTTCTGTTCGCCGGACATAGCGAGTTATAAGAGTTGCGAGCGATAAAGAGCAAAGTCAGTCCTAACTTTGTAGTTTTCCTCAGAGCGGAGGTCAAGAAGCCGCAGCGAGTCTCCCTCCTGTTGAGGCACAAATTTATTCCCTCAAAGTCTTTCCAGCAGGACCAGTCTGTGACGTCACATGTCACGTGGTTTGGGCTCGCTGGGCGCGCGCATGTCAGCTCGTTCACCGTCCAGAGGCTGTCGCAGTTCCCACTGTAAAACCAGATATGTCTTGTGACGAAAAAAATTATATCAACACATAAAGCTGGCTTTAATTATTGACCAAATGTGTGGAGGGAGAAAGCCGGAAATAAATTCAGAGGCCAGCAATGTCACGAGCACAAACTTCAGTCTATTTGCGCATACTAATTAAAACAAAAGATAGTTTTCAACATCTTTTAGAATCAAACTTTGACAAGCATCTGTTTCGAACTCCGTCATCACGTTGTCCCTGAATAAGATCCATTGCAGCCAGTTGCTTTAATAGATCCCTTCTAAAGATTACTAAATAGAGTGCATGTGTATGATTTAATAAAATTTTTATACAGAGGCCTCAGAGATTTGGCAGAAAGAAAGCATTAGTGAAAAATCAAACTATCATCTAAAAATTAAAACCGTATGGTATAACTGCGAACCATCTAGGAAATGGCTGAGTTAGGAGGGCATTAGTCAGAGAAGTAGCCAAGAAGCTTGTGGGAACTGTGGAGGAGCTGTAGAGATCTGCTCAGCCAGTTAAACTTTATGTATTAAATTGATTAACATGAGAGCAGCAAGGGGTATGTAAGTAATTCAGTGAGCAAGAAGATTAAAAGTCCAGAATACGCTTCACAGTTCCTATGTGGTTGTGTGATGTCAGTTATGTCAATTATTATGAACAACTCTCTTCGTGAGATTGTTTTGCAACGATATTGTTTTCAATTGGAGGCTTCGAAGAACCTGAGATAATATAAGTTACAAAATACTTTATTTCCCCTTTTGAACTAATGAAGTATTTTCTGAATTTGAATGCTCAGAGTCCGACTCAGTGCTTGCACCGAGACCTCACCAGCAATATCCTTCTACTGTGAGCTTCACTATCTATTTAGTAATGCTATTTTGTGACATTTTCACCACCCTCTCTGGGTGCTTTTCTTGTGAGTCCACTGTGTCGTATATTTTCAGCTAGTGGTACATAATAAACTGTATTAAAGAGCACTCAGTGTCATTATGTGTAACCTCATTTACATATTAAGAACAATCTTGAGATTCTTATTTAAGTTACATTTATCTTTAGCTATATTTCAAAGGGAGTGCTGTATAATCTAACTTTGTTGCAGAGAGTTAAGGGAAGTGACTATTTAACAAGGTCTTAAACAGTAACACATTGTTACATATTAAACATTTGCCAGATCATGTGTGGTCTCCAATTTCCAGAGTGGTTAAGGTAGCTATAAAATAAAAAAAAATAAATAAAATAAAAACTTTTAGGTTTCTAGAATAAGTCCAGTTCTCTGAAGAAAGAAGCAAGCCAACAGCATGATGCTGCCACCACTGTGTTTCACTGTGGAAGTAGTGTTCTTTGTGGTGAAGTTGAGTGTTTTATACCAAATTTACCTAAGAGGGGGCAACATGGTGGCACAGTGTTTCCATATTTTCTCCTATTGTTGAAGTTAGTACCGTCCCTTGGTGTGTGTGTAAGTGTAAAGAAATACCAAACACGACAAGTTAAGTTTAATATTTTTTTTTTTTTTATCTGATATCGAACCCTCGTCCTGCAGTTCCTAGTTCAGCCAGCAGATGCAGACAAAGGCTAACAAAACAGCAGTGGTACCCTCGGGGTGCTGCCCTTCTTCCATCATCACAGTGGACGAACAAGTGGAGAAATCATGAATCACCAGTGAGGGCCTTACATTGAAGCCTTTATTGTTGGTTGTAGATAGCTTAGTTGCTGTCTCCATTAGCTCCTGTAGCGTTTTTGAAACGGAAGCTAGGGCAACGAGTTATATATATATTTTTAATACAACAGAACTGTTCATTTATTTTTTTTTTGTGTGTGTGGCTTCAGCGTCAGCTAGCTAAACCAACTAGCCTCAGTTAAACTTGCACTTTTTTGTGTACTATGGCCGACAACGGGGCGCATCTGGCCGAGGAGGATCCTGCGGCGGCTTTCCTGGCCCAACAGGAAAGTGAGATTGCGGGGATCGAGAATGACGGAGAAGGGTTCGGGGCGCTGGAAGGAGCGGACGACATGCAGCCTTCTCAGACTGCAAACTATGGTAAGTCTGGAGTTGAACTAACGTCCGCTTGATGCTAGCAGGCTAAAGAGCAAACTGGCTAATCTGCTTTATGGCAGCTGTTACGAAATGATGTAAGTTTAAGATAAAATGCCACACCTACATAGGTGCGTAGTAACACAACTGGCTAATGTAGTAAGGAGGTGTAAATGATTTTAGATTACGAAGAAGATACAACTATTGATAAAACAACTGACAAAGCGTTAGCTTTTTAGCATAGTACATAGCCAGGAGTATGTTTGTTTAGCTCACCTGCTCCGCGCGGTTTATATTTGAATAAGCTTTATTCTGAGGGTTTTAGGGCGACCCACAAACACGGCGAAACATACAATCATAAAATTATCAATTGGTAAAAAATTGTAATTAATACATAAATATAACACGCAGTTTTGTAACCTGTGATAACATGACAAAAAAATGCCACGTTATCTAAACTCAATTGAAAGTAAAATCTAAAAATGATCGACGCACAAATGTTAGGAGTGATCATTATAATGTTTTATTTTGTTGTTGGATATAAGCTGAAGTGAAAGTTAAATAAGTAGCTAAGAGAGTTCCTTTAAAAATGGTCCTGCATTTAAAAGCCATTTTTACATGTCTGAAAAAGCCTTTTTTGGATTATTGGCTGAGATCTTGTAAATAAAATCGTCGTTTCTGACGTCTTGTTTTCAACTTCAATTTAAAATAAAACCTTTTAAACTTCCATTATGTTTGTGTATTTAAATGTCAGCAATGTGAACGTGATGTTAAAAAAACAATTCAAATTTCATAATTTAATGCAGCAGCACTGAGTACTCCCACGTTTGCATTTCAGTCTGTAAATGCATAAAAACAAGTTCTCTTTTCACTTTGTTTAGACTTCAAAGAAATCAGATAAAACCATTATGCATGAATGGGTTCAATCACAAGACAATCTCCTTCTCTTTTTTTTCCCAGGCATGAAAACATAAGTCTCAGAATTAGACACGTCACAGATCTCGATTCTTTTTTTTTTCTTCTTTTTTTTTTTTTTTTTAATGTATATATACCTGAAAATCCTGTCTCGTTTGCCAGCAAAGCAACAGAGACGACAGCAGCGCCCAAACAGGTGTGGCAGCATTTCTAAGATCTTAACAGTTTCAAGACCAAGAGCCGGTGACGGTTAAGAACATTCAGTCGGTGAAGTTACAGCAGAGGAGACGACGGGATTACTGGGAAAAACTCCTAGAAACTGTGTTTAACTTTAAATGTGTGTGTGTGTCTCTAATCGTTATGCTTGACGACTTTGAAGAGGAGCCTGCGACGGTGAACGGAGACCTGTTCCAGGTGAGGTTCTTCCTGTTTGTGAGCGTGTGATTTACCTGAACCCTATCTAAATAGCAACATTGGAAGCGGTAATGGATTTATGATTGTTTGTTATTTGATCGAAAGGAGTCTAATGGCCCAACAGACAGCTATGCAGCCATCGCCCAGGTGGACATTCAGAGGCAGGAACCAGAAAGTTTGCGCAAGTGGAAGGAGGAGCAGAAGGCTCGCCTCGAAGCATTAGGTAGCAAAAGATGATTACTTTTGGTTCTCAGTATTATGACATTTTTTTGAACTCGTGCATAAAACATGACGCTTTTCTTCTTTTTTTGGTGGGGGGTTGTTTCACCCTGTAATAAGACTCGGCTTCCAAGGCAGCAGAGGCAGAGTGGAGAGAGAAGGCCAAGAAGGAGCTGGAGGACTGGCATGTCCACCAAAACGAGCAGATGGAGAAGAATAAGGCCAACAACAGGTGAGAAAGAGCAACACTTAACCCGTTTGCATACAGAGATGTTCTTGTAGACAAGTGTTCGCCGATCTCTACAGTAAATATGGTTGATTCAGATTTAATAGTCCATTTTTGAGGGGAGATTATTAGAAGAAAATGTTGAATATGTCAAATCAGTAGAACGTTTAAATATTTTATTAATGGCCTTATTTTACTTTTCTTTTTTTTTTAAGAACTGTTTTGCTACTGCCAAAACAAAACTCTTGGTTTCTATGTTTTCACATGTGTTGTAGCCTTTCCTTTTCTCGTTCAGGCTAACTAGATCTTTTCTCACCACTTTCCAACAGACTCTGTCCAAGTCTGGCACGGTATCACTCTACATCTGTTAGCTGTAGTGGTTTTTTTTTTTGGTTTTTTTCCCCAGAGCCCTGAGAAATAATCCTCTGATGAGAAATTAATCCGGAACTGTCCCGTTAAGTTTAAAAAAAAAAAAAAAAAACTGCCTGGAACCAAAACAAAATTCCAGGAAGTAAATTTTTCTTTCAGATCCCAAGGAGCAGAGAGCCCATTTTTCATCCAAAATACCACCCAAAGGGCGGTTGAATCTTCTCAGCTTGTTGTCTCCAGGCAGATTTGTTTTGGACCTTTTTAAACTCTCCTCCATCCTTTCCCCCCCCACTCATCAGAACTTTCTCTCAGCGCTTATAAATCGCAGCCTAACATTGCTCTGCTTGTTGTTGTTTTTTTTTTATACTAAAACTGTTCTCCTCTCTCCTTCTTTTTCCTGCTTTCTGGGCCTTGCCTGTGCACTAGGATTGCTGACAAGGCTTTCTACAAACAGCCCAACTCTGATGTTATAGGCTTTGTGTACGTTTAGAGTTCTTGTGCTTTTTAATGTTGTACGCTCTGCCGCCCTTTTACCTGATGCATGCCTCCCCGCAACCTTTAGCTTGTAGTCAGATTTCTGTAGATGTTTTTATTATTTTTACGTTCAGATCTTTGCAGTGCATCTCAAAACAAAAAGGGAAAAGTAAAGTGTACGATGC
Organism: Poecilia mexicana; assembly: GCF_051168715.1. Lineage (NCBI taxonomy): Eukaryota > Metazoa > Chordata > Actinopteri > Cyprinodontiformes > Poeciliidae > Poecilia > Poecilia mexicana. The sequence continues at coordinate 24,449,537 of NW_028263379.1, forward strand.
ACGTTAAGTGAGTAGCAAAAAGTATTCACACTCTTTACACTTCACATTTTGTCACATTGCAACCTTAAACTTTTTTTGTTGTTGTTTTGGGGGCGGGGGTTAAGTGTGGCTTGCCTTCGTATTCAGTCAGAACTATATTTTGCTTTTGTTACAGCTGCTTTTTGGAGTAAAATCAAAACGTTACATCTAAAGCACATTTAAAACAGCTGAACAGAGGAGTGTACAATCATAAAAAAGAATATTAAAGGAAAAACAGTTACGAGACAAATAAAAATAAAAGAACATATTTTAAAAATACTTAAAATTTGATATGTGAAGTAAGACGAGGAAATTAACCAAATCCAGGAAGAAACAACTTAGTTGCCTGTCAACAGATTGTGAATCTCTGCTGCTCCTCCAGAGCAGATTGGACTTATTGTTTGTTTCCATGATTAAAGCTCTTCTTGGACAGCCAAGTTTTTGTGAGTTTAACAGCGCCGTTTGTTTGTCCAAAAGCTTGGGAGGTTATCATTATCTCTAGCCAATTTTAAACAACTTCATCTGTGACTCGACTGCTGTGTGTGTTGGTCCTCATGGGGGTGTTTGTCTGTCCCAAAGGGAAATTAAATGTTGCATCTCATCTTCAAAAGAGTTGTCGTGCATGGCGATGCTGCAGGCAGGAAGAACCGTGGGTAGCAGTCAGTCTTGCAATTAATCTGAAGAAACCTCTGACTGAACACTGTCGCTGTCATTACAGTTTGGTATTCAACAAAGTATTTCACAGTAACATGCCCTAGATGACACCATCAGTGCTTGCCACGCACTGCTAATCCACCTTGTTTTTGCTGCTCCGACTTTAAATTTCTGTCTGTCCGTACGATTAGAGCGCCAGGCAGAGACGTTCAAGTCATCTCTTCCATCGATCAAAACGTCCTTCTTCTGCTCTCTAGTAATTATCTGAGCTTTCGAGGTGCTAATCGGCTGGTCCCAGTGGTTAAAGACGATGCTCTGTCGCCATGGTTACACATAACATCCGTCCGAAAGTTAAAAAGTAAGAGCAGAAATTCTTCCTGCTACAGAGCATCTAAAAACGACTCAGTCAAAACAAAAATTTTGAACAGAAGTCTACAAAAAAGAACAAATCAGAACTTGCCTAACAAAATGCTGCCACCATGTAATTCTAGATTTATAATAAAACACTATATTAAAATTGTTACACTGATGTTTTTTACTAATTGGGTGACTCGGGGGTGCGGGGGGGCAAAGAGATTTAATCCAAATATGCCACACTATTCAGATATTTGCTGGCAAAACATTTCAATAACCTTTGCATCCTTCTCCTTTAAAATCCAAGTAAAGTACTTTAATACTTGTAGTTGCAATGTGATGAAATATGAAAAATTCAAGCGCTACGAATACTTCTGGAAGGCTCCGTATGTAGAGACGTCAGTGGTTGTAGCTTGCATCGTGTGACAAAGCTCAGTAGGTGAGCCGGTTTTCACCCTCTTCCCCCCCACACACCATCTCATTTTGTCTCCCTCTGGCTGCGTCCCGCAGAGCGTCCGAGGAGGCCTTCCTGGCGGAGACCGACGGCGACAGCCCGGGATCCGAGTGGGAACGAGTGGCGCGCCTGTGCGACTTCAATCCCAAAACCAGCAAGCAGGCGAAGGATGTCTCCCGAATGCGCTCCGTTCTCATCTCTCTAAAACAGACACCTTTAGTCCGCTAGCCGGAGCGCTTCGGAGAATGTACTCGGCAACATCGCCTTTTCGGTTTTAGCGACATGTTGTATCCGAATGATTTTAGTTCCTTTTCCAAAAGAATTCCCTGACATGTTAAAAACCTTTTAAAACTTCCTGCCTTTCTTGATGCCTATATATTGATATACTTAACCTGAGGCTGCTGTGAGAAGACGGACTGCTCTGTTACACCTTTCTATTGTCTCTGCTTTAATGTCACTATACTGAAGAAAATACTGTTACTGTAAGTAAATGGTCACCCCCCCCCCCTTTAACTTATAATTTTTAGGTCAACTTTGTTTCTACCAATATTTTTGAATGCCTAGTTTTTATTCATTCTTTAAATTAACATTTTGGTCAGACACTTACTAAATGCAAACTAGATTGTATCCATTTATGCCTCTCATCAATTTATAACCATGAGTCACAAATGTTCACATTTTATTTGGCATGAAATCACTAATTACTTTGGTTCTAGGTAGCAAACATGTTTTGTTTTATTTCACAGACATACGCTTGTGGCCTTTCTGATCTCGCTTAGAGTATTAAGCCAGATAGTTTTCTCACTAATGAGGCAATTTTTTTTTTTTATTGCAAAAAAAAAAAAAAAAAAAAGGTTAGACTCACAACCAAAGACATCTGCTACAGTCTGAATTTAGAAATTAAAATTTGCACTTTTTTTGTTTCACTTATCTTTCTCTCCATCTTTGTGTTACACCAGCACACAAAACTTTAAATACAGGTATTCATTTCAACAGTGACGTCTGCACATTGTTCACATGTTGCCTATTTGGAAATGAACAAAACGGCGAATGTTTAAAGGGACGCGGAAAATTAACAACGGGTGGAATCTGCAGATCACTTAATTTAACTTCAAATATTCCCCTGCTGAGCTTGTTGCCATTTCATAAACCTTGGAGATGATCACTTGAATAAAGTCGTGTGTAGCCCAGAATCCCTTGCATATTGTCACACCTTTCTTTTGGGGTGTTTGTGGATTTATTTAGAGCGTAAGGCATAAAGATGAAGGTAAAATCTCCAACCGTACAGAAAGGTTTCAGATCCATTTCTGAATGTTAAAGTGCCTTTGCATTCTCAATGTGCTGTGAAAAAGTACTTGCCTCCTTGCCTTAGCAATTCCCTGTTTTTGCTTCCTCCCCCTGACCCCCCCCCCCCCCCCGCCCCGCCCCGCCCCAATATCTGAATGTTTTAAGTAAAATTCAAACATTTACATCAGGGTTGCCAACATCCATTTGTAGAGCTGCTTTCCTCTAACATACCCAAATCAAATGGCTGAAATCCTTTGTCAGCAATCAGTCAGGCTTGGTAACAAGCTACTTGTTTGATTTTGCAAAAGGGCGAATATTTTCTCACAGCACTTATAACTCCAGATGTGGTTTCCGGTAAAAGTCCAGAGAAGACTTTGACGGCATCATTTTAAAAATCCTCCCAGAAAGACGCTTTTTCCACGCAGCATAATCAAAAACAACACAAATATGGCTAATTTTATCAACAGAAGAAACATTTAATGCAAAGTTGAAAAGTCTTAGCGCCATTAAACCAATTTCCAATTTGCTTACTTGAGCCGACACCACTTTGCTGTTCCGCACAGCCAATTCTTAACAAATGGGCAGTTCAATGTTTTCTTTAAAAAAAAAAAAAAACCAACAAACTATAAATAGGCTGTGTAACTGAACAACATTGGCTATATTACACATCATTCAGTTATTCAGAGGCCAATTCAACAATGGATCTGGTCTGAGTCCAGAGTGAATGGATACTTTCAGGAAGCGCGAGATTCGTTCGTTTTCACTGCTTGGGTTTCAACGATGTGGCAAAGATGCCAACAATGATGGCGACTACGGTGAAGCCTTGAGCGAAAATACGACCCCTCATCAGCAGCTGGGACTGTCTGGTTTTTCCTTGGTGGAAGGCACGAAGACCATATATCAGCGCTCCGGCTGTTGCCGCACAACCTGAAGAACATAAAGGACAGGAGAAATTAAATATATAAATATAAAATATCTGTATTCACAATGCCAGAATCATGTTTCACTGCAGGTCTTTCCACCACTATGTTGGTCCATCAAATAGAATTCCAAAGAAATGCACAAAGATTACACCTTCACAATATTAGAAAATCTTCCATAGGCAATAATACTGATCAATCCTCCAATCAGTTATGATAAATATCCATTTCCTGCTTTCTTGTTCTCATCTGTGCTTTCATGACTCTGTGACCTTCAGTATTTTTAAGCAATGTCATTTGTGTTCAGTGTGAGCATCTAGCCAACTAGCTAAACATTACGTTAGCATGGAAAATGCAAGTTCATAACACTGGGAATACAGCAGCCAACAGATATACCACACAGAAATACTGCTATTATGACATATTGTGCAGCTAGAGATATGTTTGTACCTCCTCAAGACTTAGTTCAAGGGAAAAATAAAAATTTTGTATGTTTGGGAAAACAAAATAGGAAAGGCAAAAAAAAAACTACATATAAAAATGGCTTAGCAAAACATTAAAATAGTGTCTTAATAGTGCAACTTAGCTTCAGGAAGAATAAAAAGCAATCATCATTTTCGAATAAATATATCACTTCAAATACATGTAAGGTTCAAGGTACAGTCATGTCTTTTTATCTCTGATTAGTATTCCTTACAAATCATCCAACCATTACCGTGTCTTAGCACAAAAGTTGTTTTATGGGAGTAAAGAGTGGCCCTGCTAACAGTATCAGTACCAAAACGTTGCACTGAAATGTTAAGTTATAGTTTTCTAAGTTTTGTGACTTACTGGGGTTTCCTTGTTTCAACTACCGCACTTTACACAGCAAAGTTGCACTGTCATATTAATGTATGTAATGGGAAATAATTTCACCAAGCGATAATAGAGGACATAGCGTAGTACACTTGTGTAACTTCCGTCTGCAGTGTCTTGTTTGTATAACTCACCTATCGGAACGAAAGGATTTTCCTTGGTTTTCCTCATGAACTTTTCCTTAAAGCTCTCATTTTTGGCCAGCGTTATTGGGGTAAAGCCTTCGATAACCGGGGCCTGAGACGGGTCAAACGGAACATGCCCTGGTGCCTGCATTTTAGGCGCTTGATCGGAAACCGCTGGAGTTGCTGCCGCCGCCATGACAGTGCTGGATCGCTGACTAAATAAAAGCACTTCCGGCTGCACTTTCACAATAAAACTGGTTGTTTATCAAGAAGGAAAACAAGGGAAGGTCATCGATAGTAACATGTCTTCCTTGCCCCTTCCAAGTACCAAACCCATACATTGGCTTGCAAATAAAGTTATTTTTAAGCGGACATTCATTTTTATGGTAAATAAGTCGTAGCGTTAAGTAGCTCCCACGTCCCGAGTCATTGTCGTGGCCATGATTTTTTTTTTTTTTCTTCGATGCTACCAGACGGGCTGCGGATTAAAAATTATAATAATCACACTTTTTTTTTCCTAAACTACCTACAAAAAACATGTAGAAACATGTTATGGCTAAATTTACACCAACACCCGCCGCCAGATGGCAGTATCGTACAACTCCAATCCTGTTTACCACTGGAAGTCAATAAACGCAACAGACATGAATGTTTGGGGCCTGCCAATGCAAGGCATGGCAGGAACCTATTGTTCTACACCTAATAAGCGATCTCTTTATTATTATTGGGGCCTGCCCATGAACAAAGACTTGGACGTCCTCGCCCAAGTCTTTGTTCAGTTTCTTGGAGTTGTCCCAAATTATAATTTTCCTCCCTTGCCTCCAAACCTTCCCCTAAACACGTCATCATTTAAGCTTTCCGGCCCACCTCATCATCCTTTTCCCCTTTTTCAACACCAATCCCATCAATCTCTACTTCAGACACGCTGGCCGATCAAAAGATGTGTCGCCCCCATCATAACGTAGAAATGAGATCAATTGGCCAAAGCGTATTTAAAACTATGACATCTGTTGAGTGGGGGAATGTGAAGGAGGAAGAGACAAATAATGAAAAATGAAGAACTTAAAAGAGAAGCACAATCTAAATGTCTGCGGTGGAATTTTGAGAGCAAGTCTGAACAATGGCGCATCATGCTTCATTCTGCGTGTCATGCATAATTGCTTTTAGATCCGTTCCTATGGAAACTGTGATGTTCTTTCGGCCTGGCAAAAAGGGATGTTTCATCACCTTTGCCTCTTCAGGTTTTGGCTCACCATTATGGAGTTTGGATGCAGTGAGAGGCCCACAGGGGACCCAGTTGCTTGGGCTTCACAGACAAACCACACAGCTCAGGAGAAATGGGGACTGCAGGACCTTCATTTTATGAAAATGTTGAAAGTAAAGCTCTCACAGAAAAAGAGAATGAACAGGCATTGGCTTGTATGTGTGGATCAAAGTGTCATGAAAGACAAATTCACCTTGTCTGATGAAAAACAATAACTTTTATCCAGCTGCTTGGATAAAAAGAATATTTATGTCAATAGCAAACTTTTATTATAGATGTCATACAGCAACAAAACAACATTAATACCATAATAAAACAGTGTGCTTTGCTGCAGTCACACAATATTACTTTGTTGCTGTAATTGGTGGCTTCATGTACTATTACCTGTATGAATACACCTCCTTCTATATATGTAAAATTCCTTTCTCACCCTCTGCGGGTGATCTCTCTCTCTCTCTCTCTCTGTCTCTCTCTCTGTCTCTCTCTCTCTCTCTCTCTCTCTCTCTCTCTCTCTCTCTCTCTCTCTCTCTCTCTCTCTCTCTCTCTCTCTCTCTCATCCTCTGAGCTCGGTCCTCTACCAGAGGCCTGGGAGCTTGAGGTTCTGCACAGTATCTTGGTTGTGCCTAGAACACTCTAAAAGGCAATACCTATTCTTACTTAAATTAGGTTTGTATGCTTTACTCAAGTCTCAGTAAATTGTTTATTCAACTCCAGTAATGAAGCAGAGCTTCATTAAAGGTGAGTTATTCGTCTTCAGTATATTTTCATGTGTCATGTATGCCTTTACTACTCGCATATATGGTTACAGGTTGATTTTTTTTTAAAAAGATGATGCATAAAAGTCTTTGCAGGCTAATATGCTAATGTTAGCATGGGCTCATGGGTCCAACATTAGCTAAAACTGGCACGTCTTTTACTTGAGAGCCTTTAATGTTTTTGTCCATTGTTGTGGAAAAAAACTATTACCAAACACTGTTCAGGTAAAATCACTCAATCAGGTTTATTTATGAATTGTGCACAACTCACAGGACAATCAATCATGAAGCAGTTCTGGATGGAAAGCTCTGCCAGGCAGAGACAACACATGATTCTTATATAAAGGGATATTTCTACCATTTTTATGGTGAGAAGTGAAAAATTATCCCATAGATTATCTAAACTAGCTGTTGCTCTGGACATCATCCTCTTTGGTGTCAAATGTTGAAGTTCTTGATAGAGTGAAGTTTTGCTGCTCACTCTGTTGCTGTTTCAGATTTAAAGTCGTGATCTAGATGGACATGACAGACAGGTCATCCTTCACAGTGGTTGATGTGGATCCAGGTTGTTCCTTCCTTCTCGCCCCTCTCCCCCACTCGGTCTCGGCGTTGCTGCAGCCAAATCCTCCCCCGTCTCTCTCCTCCGGCTTCCTGTCAGTCCAACTGGTTTTGGCGTTGGATCTTTGAGTTGTCCAGATTGTCCCTCAGGAAATGTCCATGTTGTCCACAGATGAAATAAGCGTCAACAGTTCAGAGTCGTCTTCTCTCACAGCTCTGAAGCACGTTTAGCTTTTCTTCTCCTACGCTGATACTGGACAGCAGACCAGCCGAGGTTGTTAAAGCTCAGCCTCACACAGTTTTCAGTCCAAATGCCCAACAGGAGACTGACAGTTGTCCCCTGGAGGTGATGGAGGTCTTTTTTGTCGTCTTGATCCTCCAGATCTTCTCCATCATTTTCATCAGCTGGATTTGTAGGAGGGGCATCATTTGGTCCATGGGAGGACAGATGGGAGGAGTTGAGGTCAGAGGTCAGATGCACCGCGTGAGGCTCAGACAGAGGGAAGGAGAAAAAGCAAATAGAAATCGATTAGGGTTTGTTTTGTCATTTTCCTTGTTGTTTTCTATACATATACATTTATATTTATGAATCTTATTTAACCTATTACGTGATCATATAGTTTTAGTCATTTTTTATCCATCCAGTATTATGGCTCCTGTTTGTGGAACAGTTTGTCAGAGAAACCTGAGGGCTAATTGTTGGTACAGCTCTTAGAGCTGCTTTTAGTATGAAAGGGTCCTTTATAAATAACATCTATTAATTGATTGATCCTTTTAAAAATAATTTTTTAAAATTTATTTATTCAAACACACAAAGGAAAAATTAAATATATTAAGGCCTGTAATTTATAAAAAAAAAAAATATGTTCAGCATTTTATTCCAAGCAATTCACCCTGAGGAGGAGATTGTGTGCTGGGACCACTTAGACCCATTCTTCTTGAATTGGGTGGGATTTCCTCTTCAGACTGCAAACGTCTTTACAGAATCCAACAAGTCAGCTTTGTGGTCGATCTGCCTCTTAATCCTCTAACAGGGGCCTTTATTTCTGATAAAGGTCTTTACGATTCTCTAAAGGTTTGGTTCCCTCAATTTAGAAAACCAAAACTCAAGGAATCACCTGCCTTAGTTACCTTTCTTGCGGCTCATGTTTAGTCAGGGTGCTGGATTTGGGGTGGAACCCTCCATACATGGTTAGTAGTTTCCGAGTCTTAACATCCGTGGTATTTATCTCCTCCATTGGCCAGCTAGTTATTCCTGCAGAGTCTCTGATTTCTGGTAAGGTGTAGCTGTTTATCGCACGGATCTTGTTCTTGCCATTGAGCTGGCTTCTCAGGACTTGTCTTATTCGTTGGAGGTATTTGGCTGTGGCTCCTTTCCTTGTGACCTCATTCAGGTTGCCATTTGCTTGTGGTATTCCCAGGTACTTGTAACTGTCCTCTATGTCTGCTATTGTTCCTTCTGGGAGTGAGACCCCTTCTGTGTGGACGACCTTCCCTCTCTCTGTAACCATCCGCCACACTTCTCTAGTCCGAATGACATCCCAATATCAGTGCCGTAGATCCTGGTGCTGCGGATCAGTGAGTCGATGTCTCACTCGCTCTTGGCGTACAGCTTGATGCCATCCAGGTAGAGGAGGAGACTTATGGTGGCTGCATTCTTGAGTCGGTATCCGTAGCTTGTTGAAGTTTGGAGCCATCCCGTTCTTCCAAACAGCGATGGTGCTCAGAGGGGCTTTCCTCCCCCATTGCTCCTTCCCACCTGCCTCACCCGGAGAGCCAGGCCGCTGCTGCTGGGACCTCTGTCCGTGGAGCGCCGGCTCCTTCGTCCAAAGAGGCACAGGCGATTCTTCTTTGTGGCTGTGTCCTTGGCGTGCCACCTTTTTTTTTTTTTTTTTTTTTTTTTTGCCACCATTCGGATCACAGCCACGGGGGGGCATCTGCCTGCGCCTGCTTACCAGCAAGTTTCTGGAGGTCCATGTGGGGTCTTTTATGGTGGCAAGGGTGAGCCACATCTTTGTGAAGTCTTTTTTTTTAATTTTCCGGTGGCTCACCCCTTGCAGCACTAGCTGCATGTCGAGGACCTCCCTTGCTGGCAAGTATGGGAATTGCAAGGAGCCGGCCTTTGTCCACAGGTCCACAGCAGCTCTGCACTCCCACAGAAGGTGCCTCACCGACTCCGGGTCAGGGGCAAATGTCGCGGGAGTGCATGGCGGCTTTGACCGGGAGGATCCCATGAGCCACCATCCTGGAGTCTGTTTGGAAGGACGGGATGACTCTTGATGATTTGGCTGAGGGGGTTCAGACCTATGCAGAACAGCAGTGGGGGCAGAGAGTTTCCTGGAAAGAATTATGATTCTTTCCAGAGTTTTTGATCTCTGCCCCATTTGATTGACACTTGTGCAAGTGGTTTGCAGATGCAGTTTTTTTTTTTTTTTTTTTAATATTTACTGCAAACTGCAAACCACTTGCACAAGTGTTCACTGCTGTTCTGCATCTGAACCCCCTCAGCCAAACCATCAACAAGACTGGCTACGGATACCGACTCAAGAATGGGGCCACCATTCATGTTACCCTAACCCTCCTCTACATGGATGGCATCAAGCTGTACGCCAAGAGCGAGCGAGACATCAACTCACTGATCCACACCACCAGGATCTACAACACTGACATTGGGATGTCATTCGGACTAGAGAAGTGTGGTCAGATGGTTACAAAGAGAGGGAAGGTCATCCGCACTGAAGGGGTCTCACTCCCAGAAGGAACAATAGCAGACATAGAGGACAGTTACAAGTACCTGGGAATACCACAAGCAAATGGCAACCTGAATGAGGTCACAAGGAAAGGAGCCACAGCCAAATACCTCCAACGAATAAGGCAAGTCCTGAAAAGCCAGCTCAATGGCAAGAACAAGATCCGTGCAATAAGCAGCTATGCCTTACCAGTAATCATATACCCTGCAGGAATAACCAGTGGCGCAACTGCACATTATTCAGGTGGATGCGAAAACATAAATCGGCGACCCCCCCCAAAAAAGGAAGGAACGTCAGCGTAGAAAACATACACTCGCTCCCCCCCCCCCCCCCCCCCCACCCCCCGAGGCGAGGATACGTTAAGGGTGAAACTCGCGCTAGATTTACCTCATTATGTGCGTGAGGTGAAGGAGCGTAAGGCGCGCTGAAGTGTATGGGAAAACATAATCGGCACCCTCCAGACGGGTTTTGGCGCCCCCTATGGTGCTGCGCCCCTATGCGTTGCATGCGCTGCATACCCACTTTTTGCGCCACTGGGAATAACTAGCTGGCCAAAGGAGGAGATAAAGGCCACTGATGTTAAGACTCGGAAACTACTAACCAGGCATGGGGGGTTCCACCTCAAATCCAGCACCCTGACTAAACACGAGCCGCAAGGAAGATCAATAAGGCAGGTGTTTCCTTGAGTTTTGGTTTTCTAAATTGAGGGAACCAAACCTTTAGAGAATCCTAAAGACCTTTATCGGAAATAAAGGCCCGTCTTTAAAAAGCTGGACTCAAGGACAGTACAGAGGCCCTCATCCTGGCCGCCCAGGAACAGGCCCTAAACACCAGAGCAATAGAGGCTCAGATCTACCACACCAGACAAGACCCAAGGTGTAGGTTGTGCAAGGAGGCCCCTGAGACAGTCCAGCACATAACAGCAGCGTGCAAGATGCTGGCAGGGAAAGCATACACGGAACGACACAACCAAGTGGCAGGCATAGTGTACAGAAACATCTGTGCAGAATATGGACTGGAAGATCGAAGTGGGGAACACCCCCAAAGGTGGTGGAGAATGACCGAGCTAAGATCCTGTGGGACTTCCAGATCCAGACAGACAAGATGGTAATGGAAAAACAACCGGACATTGTGGTGGTGGATAAAGAACAGAGGAAAGCCGTTGTGGTGGATGTAGCAATACCAAGTGACCACAACATCAGGAAAAAGGAGCACGAGAAACTGGAGAAATACCAGGGCCTCAGAGAGGAACTGGAGAAGGCCTGGAAGGTGAAGACCACAGTACCATACCATACCATACCAACTTTATTTATGAAGCACTTTATACACCAATAAATTGATTAAAAACAGAAGAAAACTGACCAGCAGTAGAAGGGTTTAGAACATGACAGAACCGAGCTGCAGCACGTGCTTTAGCTTTAGTTTTAGCACAGGACAGCGTTATCTCAAATAAAACAGGAATAAGGTCTGAAAATAATAAGTCACCAATCACTAAATTACAAACTGGTAGACCATAAGATAAAACCAGATCAAGACTGTGACCATGCTCATGGTCACAGTCAAAATTAAAAGAATCGATAGCATTAAGAAATGACTGAGCCTAGGTGAAGTAGGACAACAGACATGAATATTAAAATCACCAACAATGAGAACTCGGTCAGACCTTGGCATGATATCAGCCAAGAAATCAGAAAAGTCATTTATAAAGTTTTTGTTGTACTTTGGTGGCTGATAGACCACCGCACACAGCACAGTGTGAGAGCTGCTGAGTTCAAATAGGCTAATCTCAAAGCTAATCCCATAGTAGTTGTTTTACTGTTTACAAGTAAAACAACTTTTAAAAACTGTCACTATTCCTCCACCGGACCCCGAAATCCTTGGAGCATTAAAATAGCCGCAGTTCCGCGGTTCAAGTTCTTTAAAAATGCTGGAGTCACCCAAACCACTTGTCCATGATTCTGTTATAAATAAAACATCCAATCAATGAGAGGAAAAGAAATCCCTAATGACCAAAGTTTTATTTGTCAGCGACCTGGCATTTACCAAACCGATCCTGGCAGAAATCGGCGGGTCTACACCATCAGCTGGCATCCAGTACTCCCGGCAAAGAGGTCGCAGGTTGCTAGGATTCACTCTGCGTCTACAGAGCCGAGGAGCGCAGGGGCCCTTGGGGCAGTCACCCCCAAACTGGAGCAGTGGCTAAAACAGGATCCCAGGAACAGCATCAGACATCTCAGTCCGGAAATGTGCAGTTCTAGGCACAGCCAAGATACTGCGGCTCCCAGGCTTCTGGTAGAGGACCTGAGCTCAGAGGATGAAAGAGTCCACCTGTGGAAGAGTGAGAAGGGATTTCTTAATAAATATAAATATATATATACACTTTGTCTGAGTATCTTCAAGTAGGTTTGATTTTAACTAGTGTTTCACCTTGCAGTAAACTACATTATTTTTTTCTTATGTGCACAACTATCAAACGTTTCCCAAATACAATGTGACCCCAACACTGAAACTGTGAGTTTCTGTAACAGTATCTGTTGAGTAACTGAGGGAAATAACATGAACATGCAATATTTAGGGCTCTCTAACAAGCACCATGATGTCCATTAGTGCTCACATCCCATAACTATTTCTAGCATTTGCAATGCTGCAGCCACAAATTCCAAGATATTTTACAGCAAAGATGATTACTACAGATCAACACAAAAACTCCTGCATAACTGTAAAGTATAAGGAAAATAATTTGCAAACTTTCTACCTTTCTGATAACGTTTTAAAACGTAGAAATCTGACTCCCCCGTCAGAGAACTTGGGAACAGGAAATTTAACAAGGCAAGTGATATCAGATCTGAACCTGTCCGAACAATATCAGATGATACATGGGGTGCTCACTGAAAGGGACATTTTAAGGCTGCTTTTAAAGCAGGTGTTTCTGCTTTTTAACATAATTCCTTTAACTCAAGAGAGTTAAAGCCAGTTCTTAGGAGTTTAAGATAAATAGTGTTTCTCATTTCTGCCTTTGGAATGATTCTGCTTAAACATCTCTTTCTGTAAATATTTCTGTCTTTGTTCTGTAGCCTATACTCAACACAAAACATTAGGCAATATCAAGAACAGTTAGTTATAACTACAAAATTTCTGAAGAAAAGTAACCAGGCCAAAGTGTGCCCGTCAGTTGGAACCCAGCATTCTGATGCTAAAAATTAGCCTCAATGCTAAAGTAAGCTACAATGTACTCAATAGCATGTGGAGAGTCACAAGCATGTAGCGTAAGATGGATTTACTCCATTCAGTATGTTAAAATTAGTGTACAAGCTGAAATTAGCCAAAATGGTGATATTAGCCTAATTGCAGCCAGTGGCATGTGGGCTATAACTAGCATGTTTTCTGTGCTAAACATGGTTAATAAGTAAAAAAATTATTTTAGGAAAAAGGCTACTGTTAATGTGAGCAGTAGTTACATTAGCAATGTTTGTGATAATGTTTGTGCACTGCTTTCTGATTTTTACTTTTGCAAAAATAAAAATTAATTGTTTACTTCATGGCACTTGGTTACCAGTAAACACACTCATCCCTTAGCAACAGGTTAGCAAGAAAAATTGTTTAAAAAATATAAGATTTCTTCTGCTCTTTTGAAATACTACTTATCTTACACTACTTAACAAGAATTGTCCAGTTGGTGAATTTTGCAGAAAATATTTTTTTTTCTTCTTTTTTTTTTCTTTTTGTCATTTGTAGCAAATGTAATATAAAACACACATTCAACACAAAAGTAAAAATCTCGATTTATACTTCGTGGCAGTTTGTTAGCAGTAGAAAACGCTCATCTCTTAACACCAAATTAATAATAAGTAATATTATTTATAAAACATAAGCTCTTTCAAAATACTGCTTATCTACTTGGACACAAGAAATTTACAGTTGTTGCAAAAGTGAAAATCAGATGTTTACTTTTTGGAACTTTGTGGAACTTGGTTACCAGAAAACGCGATCATCTCTTAGCAACAGATTAACAGGTTAGCAACAAAAATTCTTACTGTTTAAAAAATATAAGATTTCTTCTGTTCTTTTGAAATACTACTTATTTTATACTTAAGATATGTGTAGATGGTGAATTTTGCAGAAAAGTTGATTCTTTTTGTCATTCGTGGTAAATATTTTATAAAACACACATTCAACGCAAAAGTAAAAGTCTCGATTTATACTTCGTGGCAGTTCGTTAGCAGTAGAAAACGCTTATCTCCTAAAACCAACTTAATAACAAGTTATATAGCTTATAAAACATAAACTAGTTCGAAATAATGCTTACCTGATTAGATACAAGACATTTACCGTTGGTACATTTTGCAAAAGTAAAAATCTGAAGTTTATTTCGTGGCACTTAGTTACCAGTAAACACACCCATATCTTAGCAACAGGTTAGCAACAAATATTGTTATTGTTCAAAAACCTTAAGATTTCTTCTGCTCTTTTGAAATACTACTTATCTTACACTACTTAACAAGAATTGTCCAGTTGGTGAATTTTGCAGAAAATATTTTTTTTTCTTCTTTTTTTTTTCTTTTTGTCATTTGTAGCAAATGTAATATAAAACACACATTCAACACAAAAGTAAAAATCTCGATTTATACTTCGTGGCAGTTTGTTAGCAGTAGAAAACGCTCATCTCTTAACACCAAATTAATAATAAGTAATATTATTTATAAAACATAAGCTCTTTCAAAATACTGCTTATCAACTTGGACACAAGAAAGTTACAGTTGTTGCAAAAGTGAAAATCAGATGTTTACTTTTTGGAACTTTGTGGAACTTGGTTACCAGAAAACGCGATCATCTCTTAGCAACAGATTAACAGGTTAGCAACAAAAATTCTTACTGTTTAAAAAATATAAGATTTCTTCTGTTCTTTTGAAAAACTACTTATTTTATACTTAAGATATGTGTAGATGGTGAATTTTGCAGAAAAGTTGATTCTTTTTGTCATTCGTGGTAAATATTTTATAAAACACACATTCAACGCAAAAGTAAAAGTCTCGATTTATACTTCGTGGCAGTTCGTTAGCAGTAGAAAACGCTTATCTCCTAAAACCAACTTAATAACAAGTTATATAGCTTATAAAACATAAACTAGTTCGAAATAATGCTTACCTGATTAGATACAAGACATTTACCGTTGGTACATTTTGCAAAAGTAAAAATCTGAAGTTTATTTCGTGGCACTTAGTTACCAGTAAACACACCCATATCTTAGCAACAGGTTAGCAACAAATATTGTTATTGTTCAAAAACCTTAAAATTTCTTCTGCTCTTTTGAAATACTACTTATCTTACACTACTTAACAAGAATTGTCCAGTTGGTGAATTTTGCAGAAAAGTGTTTTTTTTGACTGTCATTAGTGATAAATATATTGTAAAACACACATTCAACACAAAAGTATAAATCTGATTCATTCTTCGTGGCAGTTCGTTACCAGTAGAAAACGCTAATCTCTTAACACCAAATTAATTATTCTGTGTTTTTTTTAGGTGTAGAGTATTAGGTGCCTTACATGCATTGCATGGAAGCATTGAAAATAGTGTTAACATTGGAGTTAATGCTATGACAAAGATGGACTTTGTTTATTACAGGTTAGTACTGAAAGTGCTTAATTTGAACTCTATTTTATTTTGGGGTATCCGAGTAATAAAAACTCTACTCAAATGCACCCAGATTTTTCAATTAAAAATAAGTAAAATTATAAGACTAGTTTGATTCCCTAATAAAATATCAGGCTGCAGTGATTTGATCTACCAATTAAACTATAATATGTAGCCAATAAGTCAAACATGACAAAGGGTGTAAATAACAGTATTTTGTTGACTACTCTATTGCAGTGATGGAGAAAGACTTTATAACTGCATATTACATCAATAGGCATAACAAATTCAGGGTATAAGGGATAATTCCTATTCACTTACACTTGGTGGATAACTGAACTCTGCTCCCTGACATTGTGGATCAACTTAAGAGAAGCAGCTTCCTGAATTTGGAGAAGGTCGCTTTTCTGTTCTCTGTTGCCATTTCCTCTTTAGAGAGGCCAGCAGGACACCTTGTGTGTATTTATATTACTATTTGTTTGAGATTTTAGATTCAGAAGACTGCTTATAACGTATAATAGCAGGTAAAAAAAAAATTAATGAACTCAATCAAGAGGTGGAGTTTTTAATCATGACTTCACTTTAACAGACAAATAGCAGATTTTAGCATAATGCCAATTTACAATGCAGATTTGATTTATCTATGCTTTTGTGTCTCAGTTAAATATTTCAGTAAAACTTTGTAAGACACACATACACAAGGATTCCCCCCTCCCATTTCTCAAGGGAAAAGTGGAGATCCAAAGCAACTTACCTTTCTTTAAATTAAAAAATAGTTACCCCATAAACCTAATGAGGCATTTTGCTAACACTGGAAAAAACTACTGATAATACATGGTCAGTTATTTTTTAAACTGTTAGGGAGACATTTTGGCAGGCTCTTTTATAGTATTGTTTTAATCTAGTTTATACTTGTAATGCTGCATTTAAGCATTTCTATTTAGAAAGAATGATCACATAACTTGAGAAACAACCAAAATATGGTGCTAAAGTTTTGAAGTTGTGGCCAAAACATTTGCATACCTCTTCATTTGGTTAAATGTTCATGGTTAAGTTTCAAATAATTCCCATATGTTACGTCAACCGGCTTCTGGCTAGATATAGTTACACATTTCTGAAACGGCAGAAATAATTTCCTTTAATGCTTCTTGGAACAAACCGGACAGAAAAAAAAAAATCTCATCTTTTTAAACATTCACACGGTCCAGGTCAGTGGGAAGGCGGTCAGGAAGCTTATTATAAGTGGAGTTTATCACTATCAATGCATGTTCTGCAATCATAAGAAATGTTTTAGGGTGAGTCAAGAAATTCTGAGACTTAAGAGACCATTAGAACCCATGCATCCAGCTTTTCTTTTTCAATGTGGTATTATCAAGACCACGACAAATATGGAATGTAAAACCTGCCGGAAACCACAGAAATTAATTCAGATGTGAACGGGTGATAAAGGTGTAAAATGTTTTGTACAAGTTTGCTTTAGCTACATTTTCACCTAAATTAAAACATGTTGTGTTTGTTCAAAAAGAAGATTTCAACAAGCGCTGCATCTTAGTGGACAGCTTAGCTTTAGGCCAAGAAATAATTATATATAAAAATTAAACACATCCTTTCTATACCCAGGAGTTTCATGTTCAGTTAAATAATTATTCATCAAAGAGCACACATACTTTTCAATCTTTTTATTGAATATTAAGGTAAATATTTCACATTAATACAGGCTACATAAAGTAGAGCCACTATACGACATGAAATTTACTCTCATTTTAACCCTTTTTAGTATGTAAACAATTATACATGTATTTACCACTCTAAAAGGTTCTGATTTCTCTTTAGGTAATCATCATCATCATCATCATCTAGTTCTGGGCCAAGTTTAAATAGCTACTTCATGTTGAGCCCCCTGCAGCCCAAGAACGGTGTATGTGGGGTTTAAGTCAAAATCACTAAACTACGCAGAGAATAGATCCTGTTGAACAGGTGAACGCGCATGTTTGTGTTCGCGTCATCACGACAGTGATGACTGCCGTCGCCGGATTTCCTCTCTTCCATGTTTGAGATAGGCACATCAAAGAATGGCGTCGAGAGAACTTCCCAATTCTTCAACCCCTGCTCCGCACCTTCAGGCCTCTAAAGTTAACCATGTTGGGGCTTTTTTGTTTTTTCTTCGTCTCATTCCGTCTTATGGTATCACATGTTTGCACTGTGGGTCATGCTGTGTGCGTTTGTGTGGATGCCGCCTAGTTGACGTGGTTCAGGTGCACGTTGCCCACATGGGGGGCCCAGGTACCAGGCCAAACCTGAAGAAGAAGAAGAAGAAAAAAAGGACACTGTGTTTTAATTGCTGTAAACTTTAACCTGTAATGGTTGAATCAGCATCACAAACCTGCTGCTGTGGGTCAGAGCTGTCTGCATTGTTGGGGACCACTTTTATGATGGAATTCCATGCGGGGTCACCTGCATGCAAACCATTGTACATTGGACCCCCCGGGCCTTCTGCCATGGGAGGGTGGGGGGTCAGCATGGTTCCTCCGTACAATGACACAGGCATCCCCTGAACAGATGAAACAGGTGATTGGTATAACACACAGGGAGAGGGGGGGAAGTCAGAAAAAAAGGGGCAAATTCTCAGTTGTGCGCCACCTTTTGAAAGTCCATGTAACTGTTGGGCAAATGCTGAGGCTGGTGGTAGCCGTTAGCCGGGTTAGCAATCCCCGTGTCGTCCTGCTCCATGGGCTGGTGCTGGGAGAAGGCCGACTGCTCTGCCTGCAGCTGAGGGTGCATCATGTGGCTGCTAATCAGCGGCTGGGACCAACCAGACATGGCTTCTGCACCAAAACACAAAGTTAAGCTATCTGTTTTGGTGGATAGCACCCACGCCACACTGAAGTCTGTGGTATGGGTTCGCAGAATTCCAGGAGCAATTCTCACCCGAGGCGCTCCCGACTCCAAACGACCAAATGCCACCCTGTCCAACAGAAGCTGTGTAGCTGGTGGTGAGTAGAGGTGGGTTGACGGAACCCGTCTGCCGGATCCTGGCCAGCCGCTCCGTGCCGATGGGAGGCGGGACCTTCCTGTCCTGCTGAGAGGAACTGCCTGGTTTAGGCTGGGGAGGAGGAGCCACGGCTGAGGTGGACAGGGCAGACGAGGACACTGTTGGAGGAGGTGGGACCGGGGATTCACCTGGTAGAGGAAAGACACAAGAGACCGCGACAACAGGTTTATATGTTAATGTATTTCTACAGGAGCACGGCTGCTACTTTTAAACACTGAGGAAAATGATAGCAACTGCAGAAAGCAGATCATAATATTAGCCTAAAGCTGCTCCGCAATATCCGTTTGAAGAGTCTAATTCAATCCGTTACAGCACAACTTAGACTAGGAAATGTTGGCCATCTTTTGGAAATCTCACGATTAAACGCTCCATAGTTACAACTTGTAACGTTACCCATCCTGATTGTACTAAAAGGTCACATGACTGAAGACGGATAAAAACATCAACTCTAATCAGTCTGTTTTTGCTTTGAAATGCTGCTCAACAGCAAAACTGTGTAACAGACTGCTCACTCTCTCACACACACGCACACAGGAAGACTGTAAAGAACTATGAAAGTAATGAGATGTGCTGCAATTATTTTTAGTTGGGTTTATTTGACACGGTTGCCATAAACTGAAGGATTTTTACTACACAGCAGGGCTGTTTAAAAAAAACATTTTATTGTTAAGACCATTAAGTTTCCAAGTTAGTGAAAACGACATAAAACTCTTCTTGAAGAGAGGTCAGAGTCTGCAACGGTACCTTCTTCTACCTAAAGATAAAATGTTCAAAATGCTCGATGCTTAATATTTAACCAGTTCTACGAGGACTCTACCTGATGTAGATGCGCTCCATGGGTGAGGGGAAAAGTGCTGTCGGCTGAACGAGGGCGTGCCAACCCCTGTGTGACCATGCAGATACACCGGGCTGCCAGAGATACTGGTGGGATAGCTGGTCAACGCTGCAGAGAAAAAAGCAATAATTAAAGCAAAACTGTTGCTCAGATTATATTACTCATTAAATAAAAGAAAGACTCCTACCGATTGGGCTGTTGACCATCCTCTGAGAGGCTGACCGGTAGCCAGGGGCTTTGGAGCTCTCTGGAGGAGGCGGGGGCATCATGTTCTCCATCTGACCGATGTTCATGTAGGCTGGCGGGGCTGAATACGACTGCTCTGGAGGTGACCGGGCAGGCAGGTGGCACGCGCCCCACACCTGATTGTTTCCCACCTGCTGGTCATCCAAATATTAAACATCAACACCTTCACACCTGAATTTTAGCACTTGAAATATGATGGGGACAAAATGTATATTTGTACAAGCAGTTCAAGAAAGTCAGAGGGGACGCTCGTGAAAGGCAAAAATGAAATAAAATAAGTGGATTGTGAAATCACAAATAAGCTGTAAAATTCTTACAGGAGTTTTTTCTTTGCATGGTGACAGTAAATATTGAAGCATTGGCTAATATATCCCAACTCCTGATGTCCATTGGGATGGACAGTCAACTTTGAAAAATAAATCCTACAAATTAATGATGGTATTTGAAGTTATTTTGAAAGTATTTTCTATCGCTGCCAATAGTGACAGTGATTTATTATTCATTTTATATTTTTGATGGAAAATAGACACTCCTTCCGTTCTCTAGTTACAGAGCAATGCTCATCTTGTCTGATGCTTGAAGCTCACTCATATCAAGTTAAGATTTAGGACTTCAATGTCATTTGTCAAAAATAAACTAGTCAGTAACAAGAATCATCCTAATCACAAAATCCCTATTTTCATTTAAACCCATAAATGTATCATGTCCATTCCAGTGGACGTTGGGTCTGATGACTGTCAACATCTGTAAGATTAAAAACAAAAGATGCTATCTGTGGTTAATGCTAACAGTGTAGAGGACTTCCAACTCACCTGGTTGTTGTTATCGAAGATGGTGCTGAAATTGAAGAGACCTGCAGGACCGAAGTTGGCAGATATCTGCTGCGGCTTGCCTGTGCTGGCGATGTGCTGCATCTGGGATCCGTTCATTATCCCCAAATTAGCAGAGACCTGAAGGGAGCCCGGCGCTTGGCCTTGGGCCTGGGGTTGAGGGGGAAGGTTTGCAGGCTGGGACGTCTGGCTTTGGGATTGTTTTGGTAGCTCCTGCTGAGCGCTGAAGGGTACAAACACAGACTGCTGCTGCGACTGCTGCTGCTGCTCAGGATGGGAGTAGTAAGGCCCCGGTGGCTGCATACGATGGGAGACTCTGGGTGCGGGAGCTGAGAAGTGGGGAACGGTGTTGTTTGGATGTGCAACATTGTGTGAGTGAGCCGGAGAGGTTCCTGGGGGAAGGCCGGAGCCGGGCTGCAAGTTGTGGAGCGGGGGATGAGCCTCTGTGGATGGTCCAGAGGAAGCAGGAGGTCGAGGTTCTGGCTTGGTGCCTAAAGCTAGAGCAGGGGAAGTGAAGCTCTCGCTGACGGATGCAGGCTGACTCTCGGGTGCAGACGGCTTGTCCTTTCCGGCTGGGGCGACAGGAGCAGCCTCCGTTTTGGTGGGCTGGATCGGAGGCTGGGAGATGGGTCCCACCTGCTGCTGGGGAGCGTTCGCTGTTGTTGTAGTGGACGTGGGATGTGCAGGAGAACCCGTTCCTCTTACGGCATTGCTGACGCCAGTGGCAGCCGAGTTAGACACAGGCGTGACGCCTGCCGGCTTGGGGTCGGGAGCAAACAGCTGCTTCCTGACTGATGACGGGGTGGGGATGCTCGGTTGGAGGTTGTAAGGAGGCGGATTTGGGGTGTGGGGTGAGGATGCGGACGTGTTGGGCACGCTGGTGGTCATGGTGTTGGTTGTCGTGACAGCAGTTCCTGAGCTGGCGGTGCTGTTGTGCTCGCCGTGGGCAGAGCTGGGCTTAGCTTGAGGGTTGTTGGCTCCTCCGTTGTGTTTCGGTGAGCCGTTAGCGCTGCCGGGACTCACAGGACGCACGGGGAAGGGACCCCAGGTGCTGGCCGCTGGAGAGAAGGTGCCCCCGAACTGCGCCATGGGCAAACGAGGGTGTCTGATCTGGTGCATGGTCTGAGCAGCCAGTAAAGCCAGCTGAGGGTGAGCGTACGCCAGGGGCAGAGACACCGGGAACGGCTGCCGGACGTTCGAGGGAAGCCCCTTCCCGATTTTCCCCCCGGGCTGAGAGGAGGACGAAGACGTGGATGACGAGGGTTGGAACGAGACCCCTGAAGAGGCGACCAATGAGCTGAGAGGCTTTGGGCCTGTAGCTGAGCCACTGGTGGTCCCCGTGGTGTTGGGGAAAGAGGCCGAGGCCGCCTTGGAGCCCGGAGCTCTGATGTGATTCCGGGGGATCAAATCCTCGAGCTCCTTGGCAGGGTCCTGGATCAGAGAGTTGATCAACTGGACCGCATACCGTGTCGACTCCGTGCCTCCTCTGAAACAAAACGCATTTCAATCAGAACTAGTTCCAATGTGTGAATTTTACACACACACACTTTACACAACTATGACCTTCCTTTTTCTTTTTTGAAAACGTTGCTGCAAAATCAATAATTTTAGACCTCAGCAATCACAAAGAAAAAAACAAAACCCATCCTGGACGAACTGGTACAGTCCCAGTGCAACGTTTTAGTTCACCGTATTTGTAGTTTTTTGTTTCCATTATCTCAACAGTGTGTAGCCTTGAATCCCAATCAAATCACTTAATTAAACATTTTGATCCTTTAGTTCAAGTTTGACGTGAGCCTAGCAGATTGATCCACTTTGTGTATGTCACAGTTGCAGTGGAGTCCACAGGGTGGTATTTTTATTTTTTTTTACCTGATTGTGATCATTCTCTCTCCGTTTTTGTCCTTCTGTTTGTCCACATCTATGTGAGCGCCAGTCACGTCCTGGATGGCCGTGATGTTGCAGCCTCCCCGACCCATGATCCGGGACACAACTGAGGCTGGTACAGAGAGCTTCTTTGATCTAGAAAAGAAGTTGCTTCCAATCAGATTGCATCTCGTAAGACAGTGAATACAGGCTGAAAACATGTAGCTGCACTTGAAATACAACAGAGATTTAGAGAAAAAAAAACAAACAAAAACAAAACAACAACCTGAAAACTGACCTTCTGACCACCTCTTTCCAGCCTTCTTCTCTTTTCTGGCCTCTCTTCGGACTCGTGAGGCTTAGTTTACTGTTGGGGGAGTTCACCGGAAGAGCCATGGTCTTGAACGGGGAAGGCAGGGAGTTGGAGGAGGAGTCGCCGCTTGTATCTGGAGCTCTGTGACAAAAACAACGCTCACATTTAGTTTCCGTCAACAACGAAGCAATACGATGAAGACATGACCTGGTATGAGTGGCGGACGTAGAGTGCTTAATAGTTTGTGACACCGAGAGGCGGAGCTTGAGTTAGGCTCACTTTTGCATTGGCTTTGAGATGGAAACTGTGACCTTATTGTCCACTTTGGGATCTGTTGGTGGCTGAGGACAGTGTCTCTTCTCTGGGCCAGGCATGAGAGCCTGCGATTGGGTTGCTCCTGAGGAGGGGGCTGAGGAGGAGGAAGAAGAGGAGGAAGAAGAGGAGGAGGAGGAGGCGGATGAGGTGAGGTCAGGGAGGTAGTTGAGCTCCTGACTCTTCCCCCCACTGCTGCTGCTCTCACTGGCGCAGTCGGTGCTGTCCAGGGGGTCTGAATCACTGTTGCCACCAGTCACTCCTCCGCCCCCACCCCGTGGCTCACCGTGGATCTTGTTCTTGTCAGCCTTGTGCTGCGCAAGTGCAACCTTTAAAACAAACCCGCAAGCGTTAAGATTTTATGCAGAAATCCATAGGCAAATATGTCACCGTAATAAAGGTGGGTTCAAATTTTAATCTGTTTTAATCTGACGACTGTTTTGTGGTGCAGGTAATTTACGCTTCTTTAGGACAACAGCCACATCAAGATCTGTGATTTGCATCGTTAAGCTGGGCACAGTAACTACTTTTAATCATATTTTCAAATTCATTAGCATTGATTGATATTATTGAAAAAAAAAACAGGGGAGAAAATAGGAAAAACAATTCAGACAATAAAGAGTTTAATTCATAACAATAAATCAAGACCCATCAATATTCTTATTCACTTTCTTGTTTTATTCCCTTCTTGGTGTTTTATCCATTTTTAATCGGCACTGTTTTATTTTGTCTTTCGCTTCCTTGCAACTGTTCAGCACTTTGTACGGAAATGCTTCATAAATGAAGATATTATTATGTTAAGAATTTATTGTGATAAATGATTAACGGTACAATAAATGCCTGCCCCTATTGAATAAATGAGAATGCCACATAATATTTTGAATGAATCAATTCAAAAGAGAATCTCATTCCTAGATTACGCAAGTGATTTATTTCAAGGGTTCATTTTGTGTTAATATTAATTAATATGGATTACAGTTTATGAAACCCCACAATCCAGTTTCTCCAAAAAAAAAATAAAAAAATATATATATATATATATTCCATGCAATATTAAGCGTAATGTAAACTTTGCACTTTTTCCTTCCACTGAACTTTCACTTAATATACTCAGATGCAGCAATTTTAACCAGCTGTGTTAGCAACAACCTTTTGTGGCTTAGAGGGTGTTAATGTTTGTCTACTAAAGTAATGTCAAATCAGCAATAGTTAGCTTAACATTGCTGTTACAAATCCTGCAAAAAACTGTTTTTGATTTTTCATCACATGTGATCCACAATCATAAAGAAAGATAGAGAAACAAAATCTAAATATCACTAAATATCGCTATATTGCATCTATAGTTTTTAAGTTTCAACCTATTTACTGAAATACTTTTTTTTGATTACATTTTTTCCCCAGAAATTAAAATATCAATTTCAATTTGATATTTCAATATTTTAAACTGAAGTGTCAATTTGAAATTGAATCCTGGCTGAAGGAAAAACCAGAGAAGTGCTCACCTGTGGATCTTGCAATATGATTGGTTCATTAGGTGCAGAATCCTTGGTCTTGTTCTTTTTGTTCTTCCGATTGGTGTTTGGGGTAGTGGCCACACTTGCTCGCTTCTTACCGAACGCTGTAGTGAAAGTGGTGGAGGTGGCAGATATGCCGATGGTGGTGGTGGTGGTCGCACTGGGAGGCTCGATGGGAACCTCTTTTTCTGAGAGACAACAGGGATCGAGGTTAGACGGAAACTAAATATCAACCAAGTGATCAACACCAACCCGATCCAGAAAGTCTCTTCTAGTGAAGGAACAAAGGTTACCTTCGGCTGAATCCTCTTTCTGCTCCTGCATCTCAGAGGACTCCTCCTTGGTTTTCTGCCCTTCCTCTTCCTCCTGCTTCCTCTTTTGCTCCTCCTTCTTCTTCTTGCGCTTCTCCTTCCTCTTCTCCCTCTTGGCAGCCAGCGCCTGCTTCTTGCTCTCCTCCCGAGACTGTTGGACACAACAGAGTTACTTAAAACCTGCTTCCTGCTGTTCCTTGATGGTTTTCTGGATGCTCAGAAATGACAAGACGGCGACGATAAGACTACCTTCTCCAAGTCCAATTCCTTTAGGAGGATGCTAGCGTTCTTGTTGGCCTCTGCCGCCTGCTGGTCTTTTGCTTTGACAATGGTTTCCATGCACTGGTGACACTTCTTCAACAGCTCCTGCAGGAGAAAACTCTGGTAAACAACTCTTTCCCACTCACCACATCCAGCATGAAGATAAACTCTGAAATGTTTTCCCACTAGATCTTAAATTCCTGAAGCTTTCATGTTATCCTACTTCTGTTTCCACTGTGGGGACCAAAACCACGTCTGTTTATGTAAACAGACCAGAGGGTCAATCCAACAGCAGCGCCTATTCACCACTTTGGAAATGTAATAAAACCGAGTTGAAATACAGCCATCATCGTATATTAATCTGTTGAGATCTAGTTTTAATAGCAGGAATATTTCTTCTTTGTTTTCAAATGCAGTTGATAGATGCTGTTATAAAAAAGGATGAACTACCAGTTGCGACAGCAAGGTTCAGAATGCGGTAAAAAAACAAAAAAAGAAGTGAAATCTGACCAAAACGACATTAATCTCTGACTGTTTCACACTGTTTATGATTCAAATGCTGAGTAAAATCAGTCCCCACTTTGTTCTAAGGTCTACCTGTAATCGGTTTGAGGTATGTTCAGTTCCCCGAGGCTCAAAAAAAAAAACAAAGAAAAATTCACCTTTCAGCTACGACTTGTAATTATTTTACAGTTATTCCATCGTGAAACAAAAATAAAACCACAGCACTCCAAATCAAAGAATGTCTGTATTGTTCATACAGACATCGTAACAAATACAGCCTCCTTCCATGTCTCTCAAAGGGCCATAAATCACACGCAGCAAGCATTACCTCCTTACTCTCCAACATAAAAAATGATCGGTTGCCACAAGTGAACGAGAGAGAAATGTTTCGCCATCACAAAAATCCCACACATAATTTATACTAGACATCAGAAGTATGATGTCCCTCCAAGTGTTATTTTGTACTATAATCGTCTACCATGGTGGTCTGATTTTAAGGATTAAAATCAGTTTCAAATTTAATGCTTTTTAAGACAATTGTGAAAGAAATTTAAGACCTGTATCACATCAGAAAGGTACAAAAGAAAATTGCACAGAATGTTTTATATATATATATATATGCGAGACTGATGTGAGTCCTTTTAATCTTTGTCCCCATTTGTCTTCATACCAATATACATAGCAAGGTTATAGTTGCAGCTGCTAGTTAGCAGTAGCCTCAACCACATCAAATCGTCTTCCTCTCCAATGACAAACTTTTCCCTGACAGAAGTCCCACAAGAAAATAAAACCTACAACATTAAATAATCCTGTCACGACAAAATCTAAGACCGATGATTAACTTATTGCAATGACTTTAAGATGTTTTAAGACCTTAATTTTAGATACAGGAAACAAACAACTTTTAAGGATGCGCAGGCAATCTGTATTTGGTTCTCAGAAAAGTTTCCGCTGGCAGAAATAAAACTTTAATGTCCAAAAGGAATTCAACAGCTACCTTGTCAGCGATGGTGGCAATGTATCTCATGCACTCAATGTCGGATGGAAACTGGTTGACTTCCTTCACAAGATACTGCACCACCTTCACATGACCCTACAGATTGCAGGAAAGACTGTTACTGGAGGGTTTGTTAAAGTGACGCAGGATGCCACTGAATGTAGAATAAAGCTCGCACCTTGCGAAAAGCAGCCATGAGTGGGGTGATTTTACGGTTGTCCGCAGCGTCCACGTCGGCACTTGCATGCACAAGGAGCTGAACCACGTCAAAGTGACCACCGTTCGCTGCCAGCCAAAGGGGAGTGTTCCCTTTCTTGTTTCGCACATCAATATGAGCCCCCCTACAAACAGAGCAGTAAGTGTAATAATATTAATTAAAAATTTTTTTTTAAAAAGCTGCAGCACTGCTGCAGAGAAAGAAAAAATTATAGATACTTTTAAAAAGTACGTTGATGAGAGGAAGTCTTGCCTGTTAATGAGCAGCTCACAGAACTTGTAGTGGCCTTTGTCGGCAGCGATGGTGAGGGCGGTGTCTCGGGAGGAAGGAACGGGAGGAGCGTTGACATCAGCACCTTTATCCAGCAGAACTCGGCCCACCTCGGCATAACCCCCAGAGGCTGCCTCCATCAATGGAGTGAGACCGGTCTGCGTGAACAAAGGATGGTCAATGGATGCAAACAAAAGTAGAGGCGAGACAATGATTTCATTCATTTAAAGAGATGGACGCCCAACGAAAAAAAAAAACAAAAACAAAAAGAGGATTAAACGACACTAATGTCCTGTACCTTAGCGCGGTGCTCTACGTTGGCTTTGCGATCTAGCAGCAGACTGACGACCTCTGCTCGCCCCTGGAAGCAGGCCAAGGTCAGAGCGGTGTTTCTGTTGGTCTCGATCTGGGCGTTGATGTCCGAGCCCATATCCAACAAGAGCTTCACTGCCGGAACGTGGCCGTTCATCGCTGCCAGCATCAGAGGAGAGATCCCCAGCTTACTGCCAGTCCTGTGGAAAAAGGACAAACATTTACAGAATGGAACTTTTTCTAAGAAAACATCAGTGTATGGTTGTGGTAGACAGTTTAAGAATGATCAGTATTTAAACATGAACTCTCCAAATATCACAGTGGATAAAAAGTGAAAAGACGGTAAAATCTTTTAACAAGACGGGAATAAACTTCAGAAGTGCATACACTCACCTGGAGTTGATCTCAGCGCCAGCGTTGAGGAGAATCTTGATGATGTTGACGTAACCCCCTGAAGCAGCCAAGCTGAGAGGCGTGTAGTCGGAAACGTTGCGGTGTTCCTTGTTGGCTCCCCGCAGCAGCAGCAACTCCACAACCTGTTGAATAAAAAAAGAAGAAAAGAAAAAAACTCAGTTATGGATTATAGCTGGAGGAAGGAAAACAATATGAACTATAACGTCAATACGCTGTGAGCAGATCTTAAAGGCGGTTTCACCTCCTGTCGGCCCCCTGAACACGCCAAGGAGAGGGGTGTGTCTTTGGTTCTCTCTGACTGAGCCTCGATGTCTCCACCTTTGTCCAGGAGCACCTCGACCACTCCCACATGGCCAGCAGTGGCAGCCAGAATCAAAGGAGTAAAACCTGCGGAGCGCAGAATGAATGCGTTTATTTTCCAATTCATCTCCTCAGCAGAGATTCTCGCCCCCCTTTCTTTGTTCCTCTGTACCTTTTTTATCTCGGTGCTCAATGTTGGCTTGCCGTGCGATCAGGACTGACACGAGCTCCTCATGTCCTCCTGCACACGCCAGCGTCAGCGCTGTGTCGTGGTTGCTCTCCGTCTGCGAGGAGGACGCAGCAAATGTTTCGATAGGATAAATTACATTTCATGCATGTACATGTTACAGTTCCCTTTGAAAAGCACGGCTCTGAGGCTTACGTGTGCGTCAATGTCAACTGAAGGGTAGAGGGGCAAGACGGATGGGGGAGAGGCGATGTTTGGGTTCGTCTGCGTGGGCGGCTGGGACAGGGGCGTGGGTGACGTTGTAGTGGTTAGCATGGGCACGCGGCTGCTCACAGCTGCGATACAGAAACGGGGCGAAACATCCATATAATGCAGGTGTGGTCCAGTCGGAAACTGTAAAATTTAAGTTTTTCTGCCGTAAGCAAATGTCCTCACCTGCCATGATGTCATCCAGTGTGTCTGTGAGCGTCTGCGCAGGTGTAGCCACCATGAGCCCGTCTGGGGCTGGTTGAGGTATCATTCCCGGCCCCAAACCGGCCAGCTGTTGACCCTGACTTTGAGGTTGCTGCCCCAGCATCTGCTGGCCCAACATCTGCTGCCCTACCAGCACCCTCTGCAGCTCTGGGCTGGTGCTTCCTGGGTAGTCGGCGGGGTTGTAGTCTGGCAGCGGCTGGATGGGGACGAAGGCGGCCTGGAGGGGCGGAGGCGGCGGCTGGGGTTGGGTCTGGGGCGAGGGAGGAAGAGGAGGCTGCTGTGGCAGCTGAGGGCCATCCCGGTACAGGATTGTGCCGACCTGAGGGAGTTTGGGGTAGTCGTCCTCTTCTCCATCGGCGTCATCTTCCGACCCCTCATCGTCATCGTCGTCCT
This sequence comes from Poecilia mexicana, assembly GCF_051168715.1. NCBI lineage: Eukaryota > Metazoa > Chordata > Actinopteri > Cyprinodontiformes > Poeciliidae > Poecilia > Poecilia mexicana. Next base: position 24,478,773 of record NW_028263379.1, read on the forward strand.
CCTCATCCTGAAAGTACAGAGAAAACACCTTAGAATAATTTAAAGTGGTATTAAGAGGAGAGACTCACAGACAAATCGGTCGGCGGGTGGAATCCAACCAGCAGACGCAATGAGCACCTGCTTCGGGTGAAGTGATCAAGATTAACTTTTTTTTTTTAGGGGGATGTTTAAGATGAAGTCAGAGGAAGCACATAAGTTACATAAGAGGTAATAAGCATTTTGTAAACGCACAGAAACGTCTGCAGTTCATTTGGGTTTGTGAGAAACAGACATCCCAGACCACTCAGGTCTTCTGGTTCTGGTTTACTCTCCATCAGAACCAGAACTGAACATGGAGAAGCATCATTAAGTTTTTCACACACCACAAATCTGGAATGAACTTCCAGAAAACTGCAAAAATGTTGCCTCACCAGCAGCTCTGGGCTCGTGCTTCCCGGGTAGTCGGCAGCGACTGGACGGGGCCGGCCCCGGCTATGTAACCGGTTTCATGAATGGTTCTTGTGTTATGTTTTCATGGTGTAAAGCACTTTTAACTGTTTTGTTGCTAAAATGTGCTACACAAATAAATGTGACTAGATGTGTGTGTGTGCTCTGCTCTGCTCTGAGCCTTTAGCCTGGGTTCGTCTTGGAACATGTATAGATCAGAGGTGTCGGAAGCCTATCGGAAATCTCAAAGTTAACCTTAAAGGTCAACATTATGTTAAATACAGACACAGAAACTGCTATTTTGTGATGCTGTCCATGATGATCGATGTTGTAGAATGGCTTGATCCATTTTAAAACGTCTAATTTTGGCTTTGTTTACATCAACTGCTTGCTTGCACACGACCTTTGCTCCCAATGCAAGTAATTAATAACAGCCCCAAGGCATGAAGGCAGGAACATTGTATTTTCAATGTGTCTTATACCAACTCTTGTGTCACAGCTTTTAAAGAGAAACTGGAGTCAGTTGAAGTTTCTGTGCATAAAGGGAGACACCCTGATTGGTCCGGTTTTTAGGTTGTGGCAAAGTGAGTGAGAATTTTACCTCTTCCCCCTCCTCCCCTGGCGGCTGCTCCTGCTCCCCCTCTTTGTTGGCCTCCTCGTCGGTGTCGGAGCCAACCGGTAGCTGACCACCTGTTGGGGTAGGAAGGGGCCCCGGAGCAGTAGCCATACACCCAGGCCCCGGGCCCGGACCCTGATTCTGTCCTGCCTCCTGGTCTTCTTTTAAGCCCTTTGCCTCCATGTACTCTTTGGTGAACTGTTGCTGTGTTTTTAGCTGCAGCTGACGCTCCACCTTCTGAAGCTCCTTCAAGATCTTCTTCTTCTTCTGCACCTGAGTACAAAACAGCCATGTCTATAATTGACAGGCTTCCTTTTGACGGCTTCACTTAAGATTAATGACAGTTTTAGCCGGGACTGTACCTGTTCTTCTCTGCTTTTCTTCAGCTCCTCAATCTTGTCTTTGGTGAGCGGCTCGCCCTGAATGAGCTCCAGCGACTGGAGCTGAGCTTTCTCGATGGCGCTTATTCTCTGGCCCAGTTCGTTCAGCTTTCCCTCCGTTTCCTCCACTATGCATTCCAACGGCGGACACAAGTGGAACGGCGGCAAGGGCTCTGCTTCAGGACCACGACCGACTGCACTGGGGACGCCGGGCTGAAGGGCTGCTTGTCTCTGTTTGGACACCGCTGATTTGAAAAACAGAACAACAGAGATCAAGATTAAAATTACGAAGAAGGGTAAAAGTGAACGAGCACAGCTTAATAAAACCCAGGATTTTCAGCCAACAATTTTCAAACTTTACAGGACTCTATTATTCAAATATCTCAGATTGGTTTTAAGATGCAACATTTCTTTGTTTTTGTTTTTGTTTTTTATTGTATGGTGTTTAGTATGATACACTCTTAGCTTCAAAAATGTACTGTAAATGTTTTTTATGCAAAACTTCATAAGATATGAAGCTGCACTCATTACATCTAAATGGATTGGGACACGTCATTGTGTTTACAGTCAGTTATTCAAACACCCAGGTGTTTATGGCTGGTTTATGGAAAGCAGGTCCACTTAAGTAAATATTATTACTAATGAATAACTAATACTCAAATGTCGGCATGACAAAAACAACAGAATATTCAAGATGGCGTTTCATTTGGTGACAGTTTTTGTAAAGCTTCTTTGCTTATTTCAGGGACTTATTTTTTAGTTTTTTTTCTATTTCAGGCTCTTTAAATTTTATGTTCTTCCAAGAGAAATCCTTTCCTCTGTGAGGCGAGTCGGATTCTCTGTAGAATTTTTTCTTAAAGTATCAGATTTTAGCAGCTTCTCTCCCACAAAAATACAACCAAACAAAAAAACAGATGCTCTTATCAGACATTTTAGATCGGTTTAAAAAATGAGACTAAGTCGGCCAAAAATGTCCTTTCTTTCCAATAAAAGTAAATCTTCTATTCTATCTATATATTTTGTTTTTATTTCATGCTGATTTTTATTTATTCATCTTGTATTAATAACCATATTTTATTTAGAATGAAACAGCTCTCATAGGCGTTATGTATTTTATTGATTTTTTAAAAAAAGTTTTTCTACTATCTCAGTAAGCTTAAAGGGTCTTATAAAATTAAACTGAATTATTAAATTAATTTGAACATTTTAAGGTGCATCATCTCAAGTTTGTCTTCTTGTGATTACTATGCATCTCAAACTGTCAAAACATTAATATGTGCATGATATGATGCTGGTTAAAGAACATTTATCTCAATAAAAAGAGATTCAAACTCAACTGCTTGGTTTTGTTTATTAATTTATTTAAAAAGTGATTGTGTTTTTGTAATATTAATATTGAGAAAATAATAATAATATTGAGAAAAATCTCTTCAAAATGAATCAGAGCAGGCAGAGCCATTCCATAAACCTCTTAAGGGATCGTTTACCTTTGCTCGAGACGGGTGGGGGCGTAGCAATGTTTGATGGGGCTCTGTCGGGTTCTTGAGGGGGCACGACCATAGCGAGAGCTTGGAATGGGACACGAGGAACCTGATGGGACAAAATTATGTCACATTTAGATAGAGGAACATGAATGTGTCGAAAAAGAAGCAAAAAAAATTTTTTTATGGAAAACTTCATAAGATATGAAGCTGTTTATACCTGAGAAGCATCTTGTGATGGGGGCGTGAGCTGGGAGAGATCCGGCGCTGGGACAGACAGAATGTTGTTGGGGTAGTCCAACAGGTAGGACACCACGTTAGTGTGGCCACCTTTAGCAGCTTCTATCAACATGGTTGAGCCATCCTAGAGGCAAACAACATTAACATTAAGAGGTTTTCATTACACTTGGAATCAGAGGAGCAGAGCGAGCCTCGATCAACTACATGTTCAGGAACGAGAGCCTCACTTTGAGCCTGTGTGTGGGATCGGCTCCGTGCGCCAGCAGCAACTCCACCACAGCCAGATGGCCCCCAGCACAGGCCAGGGACACCACGGTGTGATCGTTGTTGGCAGTAGCTCTGTTCACATTAGCACCTGAACAGGAGAAAAAAAACAACAACACAGAATTTATTGGGAAGCCTTGGACTTCTTACACTAAAAATTCAAGAAACACGGTAAATCTGACCAGCGGATAAAAAACAACACACCTTTGCTGATAAGAAACTGCACTGTGCACAGATGTCCTGCCCTCGCCGCCTTCATCAGAGGTGTCCGCCCCCCTTCAGACTCGTGTTCCTGAGGATCAGAGGAATTATTTCAGGTTTGAGGGTGCCTTTACAAAGTAAGGTTTGTTCTTTTCAACTGCACTTGTAGTTTTAAAATCCCAGGATCCCTAAATAACATCATTAAGACTGAATAGGAGTATTGTGAGCGTACCAAATTGGCTCCAGCCTGAAGCAACACATCTGCCACATCAGTGTGTCCATTCTCGCACGCGTACGTCAATGCCGTGTCTCCTGTTGCTGTTGTGGCGTGAACGTTCGCTCCTTAATGGCCGACAAACAAGACGTATTTGTAATTAAAGAGGTGCAGTTGGATTCTTAAAGCAAGATACCAGTTTGTGGCATATGTTTTCTCCAGAGAACGTTATTGCTCTAGCTTTTTATTGCTCACCGGCAGCCAGCAGGTATTTCACCAGCTCCAGATGGCCCTCCTGCGCAGCCTCCATTAGAGGAGTGGAGCAGCCCAGCTCAATGTCGGCTCCTGCTTTGATAAGGAAGTCGGCCACTTCCAGAAAGCCTCCGCAGCAGGCCAGAGTCAGCGCCGTCTCCTGGGTCTCCTCCGTCTGGGCATTGATGTTAGCACCTGGAAAACACGTGGAAATGGTTGTTTAAAGAGAGAAAGAATGAGCTGGGCCTTGAACGATAAATCGGATTAATTGATTATTGAAATGATCAACTAATTTAGTGACCAATTAATCATTAGCTAGAGTATACAGACTCAAAAAAGGACATTTGGTGTCAATTTTGGATGCCTTTAATAACTATTTCTGTATTGTAATTAAGCCAAAACTATACAAAAAAATATATTCACTTTTTTTTTACCCAAAACTCCTCAAGCACTCGGTTCAGATTTACCAAAGGAATGCTACGTTAACGTGTTTGTTTTAGGTCTTAAAATGTTTATTTTCTTACTTAAAAAAGGGAATTTAATAATTTATCTGCATTTTTTATGTATTTCTAACATTGTATAAAAAAGGCATAGGTGGTTAAACGAAAAGTCTGATAAATGTGCCACTTTTTAATCCAATTAATGGTCAGAATAATCGATCACTAGAACAATCGCTAATATCAATCAATCAATTTTATTTATAAAGCGCAGCTCAAAGTGCTGTAGAGAGCAATAAAAACAAACCCACATAAGCAAACAATTACCCATCCCACATGGAAAAACACACAACTGCATGGGAAATGCACAAACTACATATAAACAATCCGACCCTCTTTCTTTAGAATTCATCACTGATCTGATTTTCTGTTTCAAAGTATAACACCTGCCTAATATGACACAAAGTGGGGCCTGGATGTCAAAGCTCCATTAAACAGATATTAGAGGAAGTGTCCCACCTTGAGCCAGCAGCAGTGCTACCATCTCCTCATGGCCTTCTCTTGCTGCCTCCATCAGGGGAGTGTAGCCCTCATCATTCACCTGGAGACAAGCCGAGGATGAGGATGGACATTATGATTGGACTGATTTTGAAACTGGCAGTAAGATGAAATACTCCACACTCCAAAATAAGATGCAATTCTTCCAACAATTTCAGAGATTCTCACTCGCATTATTTTTTAGATAATTTTTTTTTGTTCAACTCTAGTACTAGGTTATTTCATCATAAATACATTTAAAAAAAATCCAACTTATGTAAGGAGTTGCACCATCAAAGAATTAAAATGTACAACTTTTTTTGTTTTAGGATTATTTCCTTGTACCTCCTCCAGGTTGGCGCCTCGTTCTATGAGCAGCGCTGCGAGCTCCACGTGTCCTCCACAAGCCGCGAGGGTGAGAGGTGACTCGAAGGAGTCAGCTGGCATGTTGACCTGCGCACCGCTGTCCAACAGCAGCCGCGCCACCTCCACATGGCCGTCCTGGGACAGCGAGACACAGAGGATGTAGAGATAAGCACCTGAATAAATATGTACGAGCATGTTCCAGCTCGGCTGAATCTGGCCAATTTCCACGGCGAAAATGTCACTGTGGACGTTTGAAACAAGGTTAGATAACCTAAATTACAGTTTCTGTTTAGTTTTATCATTTGTGTTGTTGCAGCTACGAAAACATGGGAGATGCTGTCAACGTTTTAAATATTCGATTTTATTATGGTGTCCAATTCTATCAGAAAGAAAAAAAAATGTTTCCAAGTCAAAATAATGACCTTTTAAGACTATATACATTTAATTTAAAGACCAGAGTAAAAAAACTATCCATATTATATCCATAGTTTGAGCTGGTTGACTACATATTTGCCGTTTTAGCTAAATTTAAAGTACATGTTGAGGATTTTGACTTCTGCTGCTGGATTTTCTGAACTGACCAACTACAGGACTTTTGCTGTTCCTTCGCATCCTTCTTGACTAGTAACAGCCTTGACAAATCTCCTGATGGGCCAGTGAGCTCTCGGAAGTGATGGGTCAATGATTAGCGCAACAGAGTCCACAGTGATGTTCTTCGACGATGTTTGCCACTTCGGACGGGTCTGGAGGTTCGGCAAATAGTTTGTGGTGAATTGGATAACAGTATACATGCATTATACACTCAGCTTTATGTTTGAAAATCCTGCATGCACATTAGGAGGTAGTTGTGGTAGAAGCAATAACATAAACTGAAGCTTGAGACATTTTAAATTCTGGATTTAGATTAATTAACAGCTTTTTAAGACCCGACAGAATCACTGAATAAAACTCAATGAAAAAAATAGTAAACAACCTACGTTTTACTAAACATTTAACCCGTTTTAGTGTCTGGTTGAGGTTTGGGTCAGATGCTCACCATGCAAGCCTCCATGAGCGCCGTGTGCATCTCGTCTGTTTTATGCTCCTGGTCTGCTCCAGCCTCCAAAAGAAAGCGAACCATGTCCAGATGACCTGGAATTTAAAACAAAGTCATCAATTCAAAGCATTAGGTAGCAAAGTTTTACAAGCAGTGACTAACAGGACGCTCATTAACGATACAGAGACATATTTGGGTCCTGACCTTTGTAGCAGGCGAGTGTGAGAGCACTCTCCTTGAACTCATTGGAGTGTGTGTTGATGCCGGCGCCATACTCCAGGAGCACCCTGGCCACCTCCACGTGGCCCGCGCTGGCTGCCTCCATGAGAGGCGTGTGTCCGTTCTCGTTGTGGTCCTCGATGTTCGCATCCTCTTTCAGCAGCACCTTCACCACGTCCACGAAGCCACCGGCGCACGCGTACGTCAACGCTGTGTTGCCTGGAAGCCAAAAACAGCGTGAATCCTCAAGAAAAATGGGAACTAAAGCTTTTCTTGGGGGGGATGGGGGGGTCAGACAGTTTTACCTGTGGAGGACTGAGCGTTCACATCTGCCCCGTGGACCAAAAGCAGTTTGACGATGTCCACGTAACCTCCGCTGGCAGCAGCCATCAACGGTGTTATGTCCCCCTTGATGCCCCGGTCCTCTACGTTGGCGTGCATTGCCAATAAGACCTGTTGACGAAACGTGAAATCATGAGGTGAAGAAACTCTGACTGAAGGCTGTCGGAGACACAAAACCCGTTTCATACCTGCGCGAGTTCGTAGTAGCCAGCTGAGCAGGCGAGGCACAGGAGGCTCTCCCCCTCTTCCGTGTGCTCGTTGACGCTTCGTCCCTCGTCCAACAACTTGCGCACAGCGTTGACGTCCCCATCTGAACACGCTTCTGCTAAACTACGGCTGAAAATAACCAGACTGCTACAATTACTGCCACGGTGACAGGTGGACACACATACGCCTCAAAGAAAAGAAAAGAAGAAAAAAAACAACAAAAAAAAAACACCTGCATTTGAAGTGTACGGTCTGTGAAAAAATGGCCGAGATACATACTTGTCGGCTTGGCCGGCGTTGAGTGTGTTTTCAGCTCTCATTCGGGTCAGGGCGGCGGCTGCCTCGTCCAGCGCACAGCTCACGGACGATGTTAGTCGCCGTAGCACCTCGGGGTCTGCAAAAGCTTTACCATCGGCAGTGGACAGTTTACCGATGCCTGCCGAACACCAAGAAGGCAGAGGTGCATAGGGCAATGCAAACCACAGGGGGAGCAGAACCACACCAGACCAGATGAAGAAGCAAGTCCAGTCCAGCCAATCCAATCCAGAGTTAGTAGCAGCATACACAAACAAGATGGAGAGAAACCCACACATAGAAAACACAAACAAGCACTTGTTAATTTGGCTCAACATATCCTGTCACTACTTTCAATGCAGTATCATGTATGAATACTTTTTTCCCCCCACAATCTAAAGCATAAACAATCTTCATTTACAGACAACTGTGTAATGAGCTTAAAAATGTGCCAAAACTACAAGGAAGGCAGTGAAGGAAGAAGATGGGCAGTTTTTTTTTTTATCATTTCTTTTTCTCAAAAACTCAGGTTAAAGCCATTAATGGTTGAAGAGAAAAAAACATCTTGTGTATGAATTTTAGATGGATGAGAGGAAGAACGTAAGGGGGGAAAAAAGGAGGAACTAGAAGTGAAGGTAAAAAGTCAAAGGAATATTAAGAATTCAAATTACCATGAGACAAAAATGCGCTTGTGACTGTTTGTTATGAAAAGATGGAAAAAGCCAAAGAGGGAGAATAAGAGGCAAAAACACAAGAGAACAGAACTAATTTGATAACTTAAAAAAAAAAAAAGTCTCTTTCTCTTTGACAATGACATGTTTGAGTTTAGGTTTAACAGGCAAGTTTTACAATGAAAAGAAAATGTATTTCTCATAAGAAGCATCTTCATTTGTCGATCGGATCTGAGCTTTCCGTCCTGGAAGTTGAAAACACGGCAGGACAATATCTGGGAAATTGATCGTTATCGCAATAACTGTGTGTGCAAGACGCATAACATAAGGAACTGCTAGGACTGCAATAAATATTAGCTAATTAAGCATCATGCATTCAGGCTCTCTGCCAGTAGTTTATTTGATTACATTTATTGTTCATTGCATCATAATTGGATTTTTTTTTTTTTTTTTTTGCAAAGAAGTGATAGGTGGTAAAGTAATTATGAACCAACACCAAGTTGTTTCAATACCAAAATGACTGTCTGCCATGCAGCGAATGCTAAAATATGTTAGTGGAATTTTATCATTTGTTTACTCATGACAAATTGAGCCATGATTGCAACATTCACCGGTATTGTTGCATATTGGATCCTTACCTGAAAACCTAGCCTCGGTTTGAAGTGTTTGTGACTAAAAGCAGAGTTTATATAGTTCTGAACCCAAGACTTTCCCAGCAGCAAAAGGGAAGCATCTCCTGGTAATTATAGTAATTAGAGAATTGTTTCTATGAAAAGCTCCGATGAAAACTTACATTTGATTTCGTTTCTTTTTATTCCCAACTACCTGTAACTGGGCTTGTAAAAGCGTATACATTAATATTATAAAGCTAAGTTTTTTGTAAAAAAAAAAAGAAAAAAAAAAAAAGAAAAAAGATGAGACCATGATAAATCATTTACAAGCATTTTTCCAAGGTAATTTTGTTTATCTAACACATTTGTTAAATATATACCGTTAAAAAAATAAGCAATAACTTGCCTGTTCAGCCTTTAGCTAATCCTTTGACAAAACACCCTTTGATGCGAGAACACTCTTCTTGAATACATAACTATCAATTATAGCGAAACTGACTGCCAGAAAAGATTTCACCAGTTTGACCAGAATATTCCAGACACATTCTCAGTCTGTAGAAAGGTAAAACGGTATCAAAATTATCTCATTGTGCATATGGGAATCAGTCTGAAAAATCCACAGCATCACATTTATGCTATGGCACAGGGAAGACAGTCACTTTTAATTTGATAAAAAAAATTATAGGATATTAGTGACACTTCAGAAACTGGAGGCTTCCACAAAATGATGTTAAAGACAACACCAAAACTTGTTAGGGAGGCTGCCAAGTAAACATGACTGAATGAGCAGGGCTGTAGACGGACATTTCCTTTCAACTTTGGCTTAAATTTTCCAACACCTTGTGGGAATCTGTGTTATAGGCTGAAGAAACCAAATTTAAACTTTTGGTCCATTATTTCCCAATCCAAGTTTGAAACACAGACAAACACACACACACAAAAAAAATTCACCATTTTAAATTACCATGAGAGCATCACACTTACAGTGAAACATAATTGTACCAGAATGGTTAGTTTTCTTCACATGGAACTGTAGATTTTTGTCTGGGTAGATGAAATCATCATCAGCTAAAGTACCAGGTCATTTTGACAAAACCTTTAAATGTCTGCTATGAAAAAACAATAACTCCATTGGACAAAAGCTTTGGAAAGGTTAAGCCAGAGTTTAGATCAAATTGGACAGAAAAAAAGTGTAGAAACACCCAAGAAGGGCTGTATCTTCATATTTGGCAAGGTAGAGAGGGCAATTGATGTCAAAATGTGAAATTTTGAGACTGAATGCTGAAATTCAAAGGTTCTTCAATAAGGTGTAAAATTTAACGGTGTGCAACTGGCTGACTGAATGTTTCAAAATTCCCAGAGGTTAGTTTTTCCCCCCCCCCCTCTGTTTATTATGTGACACATGAGGAAAATAATTTAAATGATTCATTAGGAGTCCATTTTCCTGTTACATACAACAGGACATTTAAGCAGGGCTGTGCAGACTTGAGAGTTGCTTTATGTTTGCCAACTAAACTTTACTTGTTTATGCTTCACTATTTTTAGTAGAGCAAAATACAGCCTGAGCTCTCACAGAAGACAGCACTCGAGTGCTGCAGAGATTTTCGGTAAGCTTTGACTTGCTACTGGCAGCAGCTGTGAAGTAAAAAAACAACTTGAATAACAATGCATGTGCTGGCAGGTTACTAAAATGACGGCATTTGAGGTAAACCAACCGAGATACCAACAATGAAACTCAATCAGCCTTTAACAGAGGTCATTAAAAAAAAAAAACATCTGCATTTAACCTTTTAATGAAAAGCTAAGAATGTAAGATGATTATTTGAACTAGTGCTTTTTAAAAACATCAAGTCACCATTTTATTTATTTCATGGAAATCCATTATTAAAAATACACATTTACGCAGTGTCTTCAAAAGCCATTTACATGCAAAGCGTCCCCAGGTCCCACATCTTAGCTTTAGTTTAACAGCAAGGACACTGAAACATCTGTTTTAGCTTTAAAAGCCCTATTCAGTGAGTGTTTACCCATAAGCAACCTCTACACCCATAACTGTCATATTTACATTGACAACACGAGCTTTGCACTGGGGGAAAAAAAAAAAAAAAAAATGCCAGGATGCGAGTATATAATGCAATTCAAAGAACAAACCGACATCTACAGCAGTAAAATAAGACATTTTTGCACTTTTAAGTTTGGAATGCTCATAAAGCTGTCAAACTAGATACTATGGTAATGATAAAAAAAGATTCAATTTAACCCCATGTTAAACAATTAGGTCTGAAAGTTCAAGTTCTACTAGGCATTTGCGATCAGACTGTTGAGCCAATGAATTGTATTTTTTCTTCTGCTTTTGGGACAAAAAGTAAAAGTACTGCGTTTTAAAGATCCATTTTATTCTGACTGGTAGAAATGGTCTGCTGTGTGCCGTCTAGTCACCTCTTAGAGAAAATCTGACCTTAATTGTGTGAAATCAAACTGAGGTTTAATAGAAGCGTCATGAAAGGCAGATAATGGCAGGAAAAAAAAAAAAAGCGCAAGCCTAGAGACTAAACCTTGGGGTCATAGGTTAGTGGTGCTCGTCATTACATAAGCCCATATTAACTGATACCTTGCATGAGCTGCGGTTAAGCCAAGCTGTATTATATGGAGATTTGAAAACACTGCAGACTCCTGACTGGTAAAGGGGTCAGGGTCCAGCCAGCTAAATATGAAATTCACATGTAAAGAGTGTATATAATATAATAGCTCATAAATATTACACATTTCAAACAGTCCATTGCAACATTTAGAGTGTCCACAAAACGACTGCAAGTAATGATTAAATTAATACATGATTATTCTAGAGATTAATTGGATACAAACACTGGCAGAATTTGAACTAAGCCACTTAAGCCTTTTTAATACAATATTAAAAATACATAAATATGTAGATGAATAATAAGTTTATTTTAATAAATAAAAACATTTTATTGCAATAACATAGCATTCTTTAGTTTAAGTGAATTTTAACCAGGTGAATAAAAAAAACAAAACAATCCCACTTGAGGAGTTATGGGTAGAACATATTCACAGATAACTTTTTTTTTATCTTAAATGTACGTTTTGTACACTGTTGGCTTAATTACTGCTCTGAATATGTTGGGATTTTTTTTTTGTCAATAAATCACCTTTTTTTTTAATCTATTCCAGTTAATTAATCGATTACTAAATTAGTTGACAACTATTTCAATCGTCCGTTCCAACTAATTGTTTCAACATTTCTTTTCTCCCCAAATATCTGCCCCCCATTCTTCTCAGCATACGTGGTTCATAACGAGATGCGTCTATAAGTGGCGCGGTATTGCTGTGGCTGAAGAGACTGTCAAAGTGTAAAATATGTGACACTACAGCCTCGTGCCAGTCCACACAGCTGAAGGCAGATCCCAGAGGAGTCAGTGGGACACCAATCTGTGTGCCGCTGCCTTAATGTCCAGCCTTCGATCAGCTGCAGCTTAGTGAGCAATGAGCTCTGACCAGCAGTGGGTCTGGAAGCAAGAAGCTCCATTATCGTCTATACTGGTGAATCGCTCCCCTTCCCAGACTGTGCCTGCCGTGAGGCAAAGCAGATCTGGAAGAGCCATCCACACCGTTCCTATCGTCAGAGCTATAAAGGCGCAGAGAAGAAGCTACAGCTTCAGCCCGGTTATTTTAAGTCACCTGCACATAAATGTGTTTGTGGAAATACGCAAGTTGACCAAATAAATATGAAATTTCTATCGGCCATATAAAACCGACGAGTCAAAGTCGATTCAAACATGAAATCCGATCCGGTAAACGTGTGGCTCAACTTATATATTCACTGCTATATTTAAATGTAAACGTCATTTCTCTTGAATGCATTTCGGTTTACCGTCTCGCGTTCATGTCAGACTGCGGCGGCGCTTGCTTAAGACACTGTGGTCTAATTTAATTCGACATGGTGATAGAGACAGCTGATGGTTGTCAGGAGCGCAACAAGGCACGGCAACGCTGTAGAGCCGCAGTGTGTGCACACAGGGAAGCAGGGTTGTGTTCCTGCAGCTTCACACATCCTGCAATAAACAGCTGATCCGCCCAGGTCAAGGGAGAACTGGAGTAAAATTAAAGGGTAAACCCACATCAGCCTGAAGCATATCCTAGCTTAGCCTCGATACAAAAAAAACCTAATAATCTACCACAGACGGATCCTTTCCAAATAATTAAATTTCAAGGCGTAATGAGTAATAAACAATTTTCCAGCTAATTTAGGCCTTATGATATTAAAATTTATCTCTAATTCTTTATTAGTACCAGCTGTCTATTTTTATTATTAATACAACACTTCATCTCAATGACTGAAACAAAATCTGGAAAGGAATTTGGACTAGTGCACACTTCCCCTCCTTGTTCCCGCATGCATGTGTGGCCATATGCTAGTCAACTGGAAGTGTAATCAAATTTATCAGAATGAATGCAACTTTTTAGGCTCAACAAGACTTGCCTCAAGGAAATATAATATTTGCAGTAGATTTCCAAAGATCTGCTGCTGTGGCCACAGAGTTGGAACAGGCAGAACGACTTGACTCAAACTCGTCGCTCTCAAAGCATCGCGGTGCAAAATACGCAGAAAAAGTGAAGTATTCACTGGACTTCTGTAGGGCTAAACAAGAAAAGAAAAATTGGTATCTGCCAAAATTGGACTTTTTAAAGATTGGTAATGAGCTAGAAAACTGCAATCTGTTCATCCCTCAATAATCAGTATTGTAAGTTTCTTGATTTCAGGTGATAAGAAAATGCAGCAGCAGGTTACCAGCGTAACTTCAGCTTATAGCTACAATACAGGGGTGATGAACACCAGTCAGACGTTTCCCTACTCCAACAGTTTATTTAAATGCTTGAATTACCTCCTCAGAGTGCTATTATGTTCAGCAGGGATCTGGTAGTGAACCATCCTTTGATTCAGGTGAACCTGGGAAAGGTCTGAAACATTCAGAATACTAGCCATGAAGGACTTGGTGTGGACACCACCGGTGTAATGTTTCCACTGGATGCTTAAAGCAGCAGGTCGCCGAATGCTAACGTGTAGCTTTGGCAACGCCGCTGGCTCGAGCCAGCTCGTCTCTTGTGCAATTCAAATTAAATGCCTCCATTTATAGATAATATTTCTAATAGTTTAGTCAACAACTGTTTGCGGTTTGGCACGTTTAGAATATGCGATACAAACTGTTCCTCTGACGGTTAGGCAAGAATTGGCAATATTTCTTAAAGAATTAGAATAATGTCTATACTACAAAATTAGAAGATTTTTATTATGTTCCGGGGAAATATGTGAGCCTCGAGTCCAGCAAAATAAACATATCCAAAGCTCATGATCCATTGTTTTGTGAAAGCACAAAACATTTTTTTCACATGACATATTTTGCACAGCCTAGCTTATAATATTTCATCTTGGAGTGGGAAACAGACAGAGTAGATGACACTTAGGTCCAAAAAAGTAAAATTTGTTAAGAGAGACTGACATCATCAGTAAGAGTAATCTCTAAGTGCTAATTAGAACCTACTTTGAATTACTTCACAAAAAATTAAACAAACCCTTTAAAACAAACGGCTATAATCCAATTAGGTCCAACTTTCCTCTGATAAACAGTTTTACATAATAGTAGAAAACCCGAACGAGTTGAGACACCTGATGAATTGAATCCTCTAATAACAGCTCTAATTTAGTCGCGTACCCATATGGAATGTGAACTTATGTCAAGAAAGCTCGCGTTAACTTTGTTAATATGTAAAAAAAAATAAAAATAAATATATATATATATATATATATATATATTAAAAAAAAACTATAAAACTTGTGACTAAACTTTTGAAGTAATAAAGGACCAAAAACAATTTACATGGCATTTACAAAATTGCCTTGGCACATCTCTAGTGTTCACCTCACCCAATATAATAAAGTGAATGTAACAATATGAAAGTTTTGATATGGAAGAAAAAGTTGATTGTATTGTATGAGCATTTGAAATGGAGTCCCTGAAATGATGCGAATGGGGGAAAAAATGGTAAAATACACCTGACATTTAAGAACAGCTCATTAAAAATAACGCATTCGGTATGTTAACTTTACAGAACATATTTTAGCATGCGTTTTGGCTTAATCATTTTCAAGTGGAAGTGACATCATAGTTAGTAAGCTATTGTGAAGTGTGCTAAAGTTTGACGGTCAGCGCTGAGGCCAAAAACAAAACTTAACTCCATACAGAGGAAAAGGGGGGAGGAGGAAAAGACAAAAATATTTAAACAACTTCACAAAAACAAGACTGGTTTATTTGTCGTCATGGTATCACAATATATCTCATATGAGATGTGATATTACCTCATACAAGATAATTAGTTAAATTACCACAATTTGGGGGCATTTACACACTTTGTTTTTTAATCTTTATTTAAATAGTAAAAATTTCTCCTGCTGCTTTAAAACTAATCATATTAGTTAGTTACAAGCTTATAAAACAAATACATGCTGATAGTAGTTATTGTTAAGTAAGCTGGCTCTATGGACACAGTATTATATACTTTTTTTTTACTGGAGTTTCAAAACAGTAATATGTGACTCTTTAGTTACTCAAGACTTGAAAGATTTTCAAACAGGCAGGTTTTTCTGTGTTCTCACGGATGGAAAAATCCAGTAACCTTCTGAGTGGTAGTGTGCAGCAGTACGTGCGGGAGGGGCAGTGCTGCATTATAACATCCTCCATAAGGCTGGACACAAATCTTACTAAAAAGAAAGCCATAAAAAAACAAAATATATGTATGTGTATATATATATATATATATATATATATATTTTTTTTTTTTTTTTTTTTTTTTGGCTTTAAACCATAGAAATAAAAAATAAAATTTTAGCAGCTCACTGGAAACATAACCAGTAAATATGACTTTGTCAAAGGCAAAGTAATATTAAGTGAGCATTTACCTTCTCAGACGTAATCCTACATATGTCATGATGATTCATTTTGATTTCGCCACCATTCTGACACAATTTCCTTCAGATTGCGTTCATTTAAGCAACTACAAAGAAACATAGCTAATAGTCAAGGTCATCTTTTATTGCTACTGGTAACAGAAGCCTTCATTAATAATCCATGCTTGACTTGTCTTACAGCTTGTGTTTGTTGTAATTAAGTCTGCAGGGCACTGGTAATCATTTAGCAAAATATGTTTAAAGTCCCACATGGAATTGGAAAAAAAAAAAAAGTTTTTCCGAGAACTGTGGAAAAGTATTACAATTTATTTTATGAAGCAAGACGAACAGACTTTAAATTAGCTTATATTCACCAGCCTACATGAGATAACTGGTCAGTAGAATTAATTTTACATATATATATATATATATATATATATATATATATATATATATATATATATATATATATATATATAAAACCTCAAATTAAATGCTATAAATCCAATAATTGCTAAATGTCTTGGCAGGAGACCAGCAAAGAGCACGACATGGGGTTAGCTTTCGTTTTTAGCCTCAGCATTGACCATCAACCTTTAGCACACTTCACACTTGCTCACTAATGATGATGTCATCTCCACTTGTCACCACTGACAGGTGACAGACGGGACTGAACGACTTCAGACTAAAACAACTTCCACAAACTGCACCTTTAGTGTTTATCTGAATAACTTAGACTACCAGATCAAGAAACCTCACGTTCTGGTCTATTGTTATTGTTAAACCACTAAAAGGAAGAAGAAGAAACATTTGTATTTTAGTTCAGCTGTGTAGTTAGACTGTAGTTACAGGTGGGTAATGAAGTTAAACATTTAGCATCCATAAGACACCCTATAAACGATTGCTGCTGTGTCCACCTCAAATTTAGAGGATGAAAGCATTTGCTTATTTCACAAAAGCACCTGGTTTTAGTTGTGCCATGTTAACTGACAGAACTTGAGAATGTGGAAAACCCATCATATGAACTTATTTGGTGGTTAACAAGCACTTGCCAACTACCCTATGTTGATGAATCTGTGTGCAGATCACGAGATTAATAAAAACTGTCTTGGCAACCGGCTGAACAATCTAGCTTTTGGCTATTTTATTTATGCTCTGTACCTACATACATTACACATTTATCCTTTTTCTGATAAATTAGAAAAAAAAAAAAAAAAAAGAAGAAAAGTTAAGTATCCTGTCACAGGTGGAAGTGATCAAAATGTATTGAGGTTTCTTTACAAAACAAAACAAAACAAAAAAAAAAAAAAAAACGCAGGCAGATTATGTAAGGACTAGTCCAGGAGAAAGGAGACTAGGGTGAGATTAGCCATTAGCTGCTGAACGCAAACCCCACGCACGCGGTGGAGGCTCAAGCGTGTTCCAGCGCTAATCTGCATCGTAATGTTCACAAGCCCAAATGAGGCCAGGACACCCAGCCCGACTGGATTAATACATACAGGCCTTCTTAAACGGAGATTACAAGTTCTAATGAAAAATAAAATTCCCAAACCACGTCAATTAAACTTTTTATTGTAATACATGCTCCCTCCATCTAATTTGTTACTTGGCCTGTATTTGTGCCAGTCTGCTAATATAAAATATGATACAATATGCCGCCACAATAACTTGGTTGGATATCACACCACTTTTTCTTTTCTTTTTAAACTATAAATATAGTTAGTAGAGAGAAAGCTGGCTCAAATTCCTTGGTTGTCAAAATAGGTACGAAACGTCCTCCTGAATTAATACATTGTCGGTACAAAATGTGCCGCAGCAGACAACTCCATTTCATACCTGAATATTTTGGGTGCAGCACGACTGAAAAATACTATAGGCACAACATGACTTGGGGTGAAATGATCAGAACTCATGTAGAACCAGGGAACAAAGTTCTACTAGGCTGGGACACAAATGGAAACGAGAAAACTGGATTTTTGTGACGATACTGCAGGAGGGTGGATGTGCATTTGGGTATTGATAAAAAGGTAATTACTTTTCAGGTTTGTATATGGTTGTTTGAGCCTTTAACTCACTTACTGTAGGTTCAATAATAATGATTATATCATAACATTACCCAAATTATGAATGCTGCAAATGCAATGTTGATTTACTTATCCCCCCATTTTAAACACTTTCCCTTTCTTCTCCATCAGAATAAAAACCCACCTATCTCCCTGAATTTTAGCATCTCGCTCACCAAGGCCTAAAACTGGTGAAAGACACCAAGTATATCCAATTGGCACTATTATTTATTGTGTTGGACTTGAACTACAAAAGCCTGACAACTAATTCGTCCAAGCAGTTCTTTACGTTTGTGACACTGCACACACTGATTTTTAAGAGTACAACCCAAAGCAGACGGGGCCGGTAGCAAAGTAGGAAAAGCGTAGACGAGAGGGTTACTCCGTTCCTATAACCTTCCGTCTTAAAAATAAGTGTCGGTTGAAAAAAGAAGCGCTATGGTCTCGCTGTAGTAATCTGACAAATGTTTCTGTGACCTCAAGAAATGAAGTCACCTCAGGGAATTTTTTTTTTTTTTAAGTTAGAAAGAGTCTCTTTAGAACAATGTAAGGCCTCCACCTTTCTAGGGATTAAGAGGGGAAAAAAAAGGTGCGGTCCTCCTTACTGAATGTTAGTGTATGTTAAAAGAATGACTTCAGACAAGTTGTATTAAAAATGGGTGTGACCATTAATGCAGTGTTTAACGGCACAGTCTCATGTGTTGCGTCTGCGGGTGAAATTAATTCAGATGAAAGCCGTCGTACCTGCAGCTTCCAGTAAAGCCTCGAGTCGAGCTTGCGTCTCTGGATCTACAGTCCTCAAATCGACTCCGTCTGTGGCGCTGGACAAAAGCAGCTCTGAGGCTGTCTTCATAATGGGGTTATCCAGGTCGTCCTGGTCCAAAATGAATGACTCCACCTGGGAGAGACAGGAAAAGGTGGGTGATTAATTCAAGTTTGCTCGACTGCTTTGATTTTCAAGTTAGCCCTTAATGTCATCCTAAATCTGATTCGTAAGCCATCGCTTAAAGGCAGCCATCACTACATCTGGATCGGGGACTGAAAAGTAGAACAAATCGGGCAAGGGAAATAAAGTAAATCAAAGTATCCCATTACTGTAACTACTGTTTACATTGCATCGTATAAAAGAGGTCCCACACCCTCCACATAAGTCCGCCATCTATAAAAAGACCGGGCATGTGGCTCTTGTTTATTTACAGTTTCTCCGAACAGAGGGAAAGCA
The DNA here is from genome assembly GCF_051168715.1 of Poecilia mexicana. NCBI lineage: Eukaryota > Metazoa > Chordata > Actinopteri > Cyprinodontiformes > Poeciliidae > Poecilia > Poecilia mexicana. Next base: position 24,497,816 of record NW_028263379.1, read on the forward strand.
AAAGAAGGAGCACAGGGACGACGGCGTCAAAGTGCGGAGAGCGTTATTATGGTGAGGCGTTATAACCTCTGTACACAGTCAGATTCAGCTGAGAGTCGGCTGCCCAAATTCACCACTAGAGTCTCATACCTGAGCTTCGGCACACTTTGTTGTCATGTTTTGCATTGCAGATGATCTATTCATGCACAGAAGTCTAAGGAGTACATGCATTAAGGAAACTTTTAAGAAAAAAAAATTATTTACAGATATGCTTGGGGGCGGGGGGATTATATCTGCGTAAATAAAATATCGTTGAAATTTTCCGGTTTAATGTTCCCCTCCGTCTCGTCCATTTCTTTGCTCTTTATAAATATTTTAACATTTGTGACCTATGCAGAAAGAAGTAGTGGTAATGGAGAACATATCAGGACAACTTGTATATATACTTACCGTCAGCTTACCAGCTAAATATTTAAAATTCTAACAAAACCTCAGAATAAAAAGGATTCCTATGAAGCTAAATTATAAGATTAACCAAAGAAGGAAAAAAAATCATTAGAACTTAAAATAACCGCTATTTTATGCAAGTATTAATAAATCCTTCTGCAAACACAAACATTTTCCTTTTTTCTCTATTCAGTAATTACATCAATGATAGACTGAAACATTGTTTTTTTTTTTTTTATAAAATATCTTCAACAAAATATTTCACTTGGATGGATCTCAAATCAATGTCACAGAGGAGTTAAAAAAACAACACTGTTTCCAAAATGTTTAATAAAATTAAAGCAGGCTTTCAGTCTCTAGAGCTAATATGGGAAAAGCGTCAACATTCAGTATTTAGGAGGAATTTAGTTATATTATAAAGCGCAACGGAGCATGGGAGATGTAGTTTTGAAAGGCCTTCATGATAAACAATGGATATCAGTCTTCCCTATTAAATGAACTACAGCTCCCAGCGTGTTGGTATCCAGAGAGTTGGAAAGGCCTAGAATGGCATCTGCTTAATCCCGGGGCTCAGATTTTAGCTACTGCCCAGAGTAGCAAGCTCTCCACTGGACTACAACACAACAACAAATGTCCTATTTCTGCTCGAAACATAGCAAAGATGCTATATATTAGCAGCCTGATTCAACTGTCTGAATCAGGTGCAAGTGGCAAACTTGTCATCATCTTCTCCCACTATTGCAAAGCAGATGTTCGGACAAAAACAGCCAGATCATATTGACAGTGCTGTCAGCTGATATCCTTACTTGACTGTCATGACTTTAGGTTTTCAGACAGATAATCCTTGGGTCAAATGTTAGAAAAGTATAATGGAGGCACCTCGACGAGAACAATGTCCAAGGGTCTGTGGTGTCAAATCTCTCCACATCCCAATAACAACCTGCCAGCAGGCTTTCTGACAGTAAACTTGAAGGTAGGGTGCAAATGACAAAAATAAATAACTTTGCCAGTTTGTGCAAGTGAAGTGTTTAACATCAACCAATCTAAAAATGAGCATGTCTGCTTTCGTCAAAAACCCCATTTAATGCTCACAAAAAAAACATGCAGAGCAGTTCTAAAAATATTGCATTTCATTTGTTGAAATGCTACAGACATTACAAAATCTACCAAAAGTTGGGGTGCTACCCATTTGTTTACAATTACAGATCGAACATGTACATGTGGTGTGACTATGAACTCTACCACAGATGCAATCACACCTGTCTGTCTGCATGAGACGTGGAAAGTCACATCACAACATGTATCCAAGCTGTTCTCATATATGGCGAGACAAATCAAGCTGACACTCGTGGTGGTCAGAGGAGTAGATGAGGTTTACAAAAAAAAAAAATTTGCTTATTTATCAGAACCAAATGTGGACCACCAGAGTTGTTGGGCTTAAACGTTATTACCTAAACGTGTTGGAAAAGTTCGCAGAGGTAAGATCCCGGTTAATTTACATGATTTTGAAAAGTGACGTAATTGCACCACAACTACGAAATGGCTGGCATTTAGCTGGCCCTGTGCGTCCGAGGCTTTCTGGGCATCTAGCATAAGCTGGGGCTGGAAAGCTGCTGAGAGACAGCAAACTTGTGATGGGTGTTGCGAGACGACAGCACCGAACGAGGCCGTAGTCGCTTCCACCCGAACTAGGCCGTGGCCACAGCCTGCGCTGCATAAATAAAACATTTCAGCCTGTTGGCATGAATAACTGCCCCCGTCTTACCAAACACTGTCGACATCGAGCTGTTCATAAACTTCTGGACTGAGGGGAGATACTACTTCTCCACTGTGTTTGTTAACTATACGTAATTTAAGCGGCCTGGGAGGGGGTGGTTGCCAACGGTTAAGCTTAAGCTAACTAGCTTAGCGTTGCTACCTCGGAAACCTCGTCTTCGTCGCTGCCGGATCCCGGACCCGAGGAGAGGACGGCCGCGGCCGCTAGTTTGAAATCCAGTCTTTCTGCGGCAGGTCCACCGGGTTCGCCGTACAAACGCACTTTCTTTCCACCAACACCAATCCCAATGCTTCCAAGTCCGACTCCTCCTGGTGTCGCTCCTACCCCCATCCCTGCCACTGGGGAGCGAGGAGTCACCGAGTCAATCTCGTCCTCGAAGCCGTCCGTCAGCATTGCCGTCCCGGCTACTGCATCCTGCATACTTCTGTTCACGATACGCGTGTTAACGGGCTATTTGTTAACTTAAACGTCCGCCCAGGCGCTTTCTTGGAAGATATTTGCTTGATTTTACTTCAGGGAATCCAGAAACTCTCCCGAAGCGAGGGTTGAGGAGGTTCTCTTTCCCCCAGCCATTAACTTTCTAACAACCTAACCCGATACGCACTGTTTCTCAGAAACACCGCCTCTGTGGAGAATCCTTTTCACCTTATTGGCTGAGCAAGATAGACCTCTGTTTCACATTGGGCCACATTTCTGCTTGTCAAACATGAGACCGCAACGTCATGTTAGGTTTACCAATATCACGAGGCTGTGGAACGAACAAGACATGGTAGGCCAACTTAACTAGTTACTAGTTTTATTAGTTTACCTAAATTCACTGGGGAATTTTAAATTCATGGAAGAACAATTTGTAATTATACTAGCTGCTGCCTTTCTTTATTGACTTGCTAAGCGTGAATTTACATGACAAACAAGTAATGCTGTTTGTCATGTAAGTGTATTGTTATTAATATGCCTATGTCACATTTTTTCTGTTTTTATGTTTCTTTATATTTTTCAGAACTCCTGACAGTTTTGCAAGCATTTTGCTGGAGGTATGTGCAATATTTGCACAGACACAAAAAGGCACTTTTTAGACTCAAAGTACATAATTAGAGTTAACAATTAATTGCTTTTGGAGTATGTCTATAAGGTAATCTGTCAAATTTTCCTAAACTGATGTGTATATGTTTGCTTGTTTGTTTATTTGAGTTCTGTAAAATATATGTACCAGTACATTTTTTTTCCTTGACTGTGGAATATTTTCAGAATAAATAAAATAATGTATGAACTTGAAATAAAATATTCTAAACGCTCCTTTTTTAATAAAGTTTATAATATACCTTTGACTTTTACAAAAAATATATTACATATATGGTATATGATCAATAATCAAAAACTTTCTGTTGCAATAGGTAAACTTCTAAAAATGTAAGCAAAGTTGAAAGTGTCTAGAAATATTAAACATTTATTATCTGAAAACATTTTAATAGTATTAAATTGTGTTCAAGAAATGACTATATGGCTAAAAAATGTCACTATACTAGAAAAAGAAACAAGTACCTCAGATAATATGTAAAAAGTTTCCTCCTACTTACAGAAATACACAACCGTTTTAGAGTCATTTTTGATTGACTACTAAACAGCTTAAATAAGAAAAGAAAACATAAAAAGGCCTTAAGTGATTACAAGAGTTTTATTCTTTGGAGACATCCTGTGTCATCTGTCTTGGCCACTCTGGTTTGACAGTATCTTGGATTTAAAATTTCATAGATTAATATGTAGCAACATGCTAACAAAAATAATGTCCCTCTATTTCCACTAATGCCAACATTTGCATATTGTAATCAGCCAGGTTTACAGCTTCAATATAATGCAATTGTACCTGGATTACTGCAACACCTTTTTATCACAACATTGTAAATATCTTCTATAACTTTTTGGTGTAAAACAGTAAAAAAAAATGTGTGTTATAATTATTGTGTTGTTTTGAATTCACTTACATAGGCAGGTGTTGTAAACTGCGAGGTGTTAAACAACCTCTACATTAAAATAATACTAAAAAAGCAATAATGATCGCTGTAAACCATTTTTTTCGGATTTGTAGGCCAGAAGATGCTGAAGGCCAGGCCAGACTGGGCCTCGGGCAGCAACGTCATCCTGCCGGGGATTGCCAGGTGCAAAACGAAACCCACATTTTGGGCGATTTTATTATATTTCTGAAGATTTGACAAATGTTAAAGTCTTGTGCCGTTATTTGATTTAAGTCTCATTTATAAAAGTATATTTGGTAGAAATGTATCTAAAACTTGACAGTTGAGTTGTAGTTAAGACCCGTACTCCTTCTGTAATGTCTTGAAAGTTCGCCCTGAAAGGGGGATAGCTGGAGCATTCTGGCAACACAGCGCGAGGTTTCAGCCGCATCACGCAGCGGGTCCTACCATACATCTCCGGCGTGTTGCATCTTCGGCTGAACAGGTAAATGTTTAAATGTGTTTGGTGTTTTGCTTATTGGTTTCATTCCTAAACAGCGTTTATTTTACTCATTATGGTAACAGAATATACTCTGTAAAGTAAAGTTAGCAGTTACACCGTAGCCTCAGTTAAAATGTTAGCCGTTGAAGCTAAGAACATGGCGCTGGTTGAAAGGGCCGCTATTGTTCTTGTATCCGGGTGCGGCGCGAGCGTGCTGTAGGCCACACACTTTTTATTTAAAAACAAATGAAGGTGTAGATAATTGCATGTACACATTTGGAGTTAATAAAGTATCAGGCATTAATTGTAAGGAATCAATTGTACACTAAATGTCGATTGAATGTTTTCAGTTAGCTACGGATTTTTTGTTGCCACAGAATTTACTACTGCTAATTCGCGCTGTTGAATGATTGAGATATAGTTCAAATATTTTAATGATTCTTGTGTGTGGATTATTATTTTTTTGGTTGTTTCTTGTGAGGATATTTTGCACTACATAAACGGGTCATTTATAATTTGATACATAATGACAAGTGTTTAAAAATATAGGCGCGAGAGGGCGCTGTTACAGATCAGTCATAGTCCTCCATTCTGTAAAACGTAATATTTTTCAGTCAAATAGTGTTTTGAAGCAACATTTAAACATTCGGCTATCTAAAGTAGATGGCAGTTAAATTGGCCAAGGGTATGAACACAACCAATGAAGGTTGCTTTGCATATGTGTCTTTCTATTAACAGAAACACACATCATCTGCTGTAGAGTTATGTATAAGAATGTTTTTAACATTTTTTTTTTCTAACAGACATGTAGATTAAACATGCTAACTTGTGTTTTTTTCCTATTAGGAATTGGGACAAGACATGGCTGATGAGGGATATGTTGTGCGAATCAGGGGTCTACCTTGGTCTTGTTCAGTAGATGAAGTTCAGAGATTTTTCTCAGGTATGTATGCCGAAGGGAGGAACATGACATTTAACTTGTAAATATAACCTGTTCATCATCTTATCTCTAACAAAAAGACTGCTCTTCTAATGTACATGCTCTACATTTAAAAGCTTTTGTCAAATTACAAAGACACAACACAGTCATGTGAAATAATATTGTAAACAAATTGCAGTCACAGGATACAATAGTATCACTTCTAGACAAAAATGTATCACATTTGAGAACAGATGATGAGTCAAATTCAATACACATCTGGTACTTAAAACTAGAATTCAGCACAGATATAAATATCTTGAAAGTATCCTGGGAAAACCACAATCACTGTGTTGACTTAAGTATTTTTATGACCTACCATGCAGATGGTTCTGAATGAATTTGGTACAGAGTTACTTAAACCAGAGATTGTCCAACCTGACCCTAGGCTTATAGCTTGTGGAATTACAACATTTAGTTGTTTCTGTAAGAAATTTTACAGCGTGGACATAATTTCTCCCATAAAACATCTTTCTAGGCTGCAAAATTCTGAACAATGGAAGTGGAATACACTTCACCTATACAAGAGAGGGCCGCCCTAGCGGAGAAGCATTTGTGGAACTGGAGACGGAAGAAGACCTGAAGATGGCCGTGAAGAAGGATAGAGAAACTATGGGTCACAGATACGTTGAGGGTGCGTACGACAGTCCTTCTTTTGACAGATGTTGTATTTTTCTGTGACACTGCCTTAACAAATTGTTTTTTCTTTCATGCAAAACAGTGTTTAAATCCAACAATGTTGAGATGGATTGGGTCATGAAGCACACTGGCCCAAATTGCCCAGAGACGGCAGGAGATGGGCTTGTGCGCCTCCGGGGCCTTCCCTTTGGCTGCAGCAAGGAGGAGATTGTGCAGTTTTTTTCAGGTAAAAATTTCTGTTGTTTGTTTGTTTGTAACTCCCTTTCGGGTTAGGAATAAAAGATTATTGCCCCGTCTTCCTTTCTTTGTTTCTTTCTTTTACAGCACCGATTCTTGCTGCTTCTGTGCAAGAAGTGCTCTTTAGGTTAATGAACATAGAATCATAAAATGAATTAGTTTATGGTAATGAGCAAAGAAATGACACAAGGAAAAAGAAGGCAGTTGAAAGTTTGAACTTAGGTTTTTTTTTTATTTAAGTATTTGATTATTTATTAGGGATCTGGAGTGTGTATGTAAATACCCATTTTCATCTTCACACCATTGTCCATAGAGAGCAATCACACATCAATTATTTTTCTTAAGCCGAGTCTGATTCCATTATATTCCACTAGAGATGCACCGATCGAGGATTTGTGACTGATTTCTTTTGTGACCATCGTTGACGCATCGCACTGAGAAAGAGTTCACTGTAATACAGGGTTTCACTAATTTAAAACAAAGATGAAAGTTTAGGGTTTATATTTTAAATTGCATTTAACATCCTCTTAGTTATTTACGTCTAATGCAGACCTTTACCTAAGAGATTTCTAAAAGGCTGTCAGAATTTTTTAATTGTGCACGTTATATAAGAGACAAAGGTTGAAAGCTCAAAGCTTTTTGCAATAAAAAGACGTTATCAGCTCTAATCTTTTTCAATAGCCTGACCTCCATCGCCTTTTTGAAAAAAACAACCAGAGTGCGGGTAAAAACGGGTGGTTCCTTTTTTGTACCCGGCAAAGTCCAGTACAGCGACTAATACCCAGCACTCTTTCTGTTGTTGTATCCTGAGTGAACAGTTGACATATCTCTGCAGAAAGTAGTTCCTTTTTTAAATGGCTTCTCTGCTTCCTCTGCCTTCATATTTAAACACCCCACATACACTGAAAATAGCTTATTTACGGGGTTTTTTCTCTCTTAGAAGCTACAGTGTTGAAGAGCTGTTGTGAGTTAGTTTGAGTTTCCAACCAGCAGGTTTTACTGAAAATCGCCCGACGAATTCTCGGTGCATCTCTACTTTTCACTGATGAAACCTCTCTCATATTTTAGTTTCATTTTGTTCACATTTCTCCCTGCTTTCGTCTCCTAAAACCGTTTTCTTAACTTGCAGTTTAAGACTTGTATAGTATCTCGCAGGTAAACCGTAATTTTACTCATGTCACCCACCAAACTCCTGTTCTCTTTTCACCCACACTCAAATACTACCCCGGTTTTCACCACACAAATCCCCCCCTACCCCCTCTCTTTTTCATATGCTTACTCTATCCTGTCATTTCTACTTTACCCCCAGAGTATAATAAATGTGACTCCTTTAAATGGCCAGTTGAAACTGAACTGGTGTATGTGTGATGTAAAATTTTCTATCTCTCTTTAGAGAAAGTTCTCTGTTATTGGGCATGTGATTTAATATGTCCCCTGCTGGGGTTATCTGTCCTTGGGTTGAAGGGTTGGAAATCGTGCCAAATGGGATAACATTGCCGGTGGACATCCAGGGGAGGAGTACGGGGGAGGCCTTCGTGCAGTTTGCTTCACAGGATATAGCTGAAAAGGCTCTAAAGAAACACAAGGAAAGAATAGGGCACAGGTGGGGATGGTTGGTTGGCTGGCTGGATAAGTTGCTTTTCTTATGGTGTGCACATTCAACATCTGAACCAAATGCTAAACTGACACTACATCTAGAATATGAATAATAATTAGAACACACCCACAAAAAAAAACCCTGCTATACTGGATCAAACTCTGCATACATTCAATATTTTCAGTGGGATAATAAGTGCTAGGGCTTCATAAAAAAATAGTTGAGAGCTTGATTGGAAAATGTTACAAATTTTAAGATAAAGACTGAGTCCAGGTTTTAAATGGTCAGGAGTCTCCCTGGTGGTAAAATCAGAGGGAGAATACACACTTGGCTCTAGAGCCCACTGCTATAGGCAATGCTTAGAGGTCAGCTCAGTAGGGCTGGAGTTCTCTCTGACTCTCCTAAACCAGGACGCTGGCTGTCATGGTAACGACCAAGAGTTTACTGAAGTATGCAACAGATTTCTAAATTACCTCAGATAACCATAAGAAAAGTTTAAAGTTACCAAGGCCCTTGTTAATTTGGAAAATATCTCTTTCTTAAACTCAATTACCTTTTATTGTTTTTTTGTTTTGTTTTTAATTAACAACTGTTAGGTACTCATAGGCTTTACTACCAATGGAATACATCATAACAGCATCTGCATAGCCCAGAATTAAGCAAATGCAGTTTCATCCACTCCCCCCCGTGCCTGAAGGGTTTTCTCTCTATACTCTTAGGTACATTGAGATATTCAAGAGCAGCCGCGCTGAGGTGCGGACCCACTACGAACCCCAGAGGAAGCCGATGGGGATGCAGAGACCAGGTCCCTACGACCGGCCCTCAGGTGGACGCGGTTACAACATGATGGGCCGAGGAGGCTCCTATGACAGAATGCGTCGAGGTGGCTACGGTGGAGGTGGGTGCAGTTAGACACAAAGTTACACCTGCTACCGAATCAGAATCTCACTTTGTAAATTATCTGGCATTTACTATTTTAAACTAACATTAAGTGTAGGAAGCCAACCTGGCTATCCTGTTGTTTTTTTGTTTGTTTGTTTTATTGAAAAAGATGAAACCAAAACTGAGACGTCTTAAGGGTGTGGACTTTGTTTTTACCGTTTGTGTGTAACTTGTATATCTCTGTGTGCCAGTGCTGCACACTAATGAGATTAAGCTGTAAAGTCCATGTAAGACCATGTGTTAATCTGACTGTGTTTTCAGGTGTGTCTGATGGGCGGTATGGCGATGGCGGCTCTTCCTTTCAAAGCACAACAGGTCACTGCGTCCACATGAGGGGGCTGCCATACAGAGCCACAGAGACGGACATCTACAATGTAAGAGACACCTCACTGTCTCACCTACATGCCATACTTTCTGTGGAATGTATCACGAATCTCCTCGGCACACGCTTGGGTTTTCTTACCTTTTCTTTTTTAGTTCTTCTCTCCGTTGAATCCTGTGCGGGTCCACATTGAGATCGGCCCAGATGGGAGAGTTACCGGGGAGGCAGATGTAGAGTTTGCAACGCATGAAGATGCTGTTGCAGCAATGTCCAAAGATAAAGCCAACATGCGTGAGTTTGTTATGGTTCACTTTAAAATAACTGCATTTAACAAACCTCTCTTTTAAGTCTGCACAATCATAATGACTTGTTTCCTCTACAGAGCATCGCTATGTGGAGCTGTTCTTGAACTCCACAGCAGGGGGCAGTAATGGAGCCTACGGTAGTCAGATGATGGGTGGCATGAGTAAGTGTTGGGGTTAAGAAAACCCAAGATTCAGTAAAACCTTTTTACTTAAAAATTGTATGACTTTAATTTATTTCTTTTAGTAAATGAATCTATTCAAAGGTTCCCAGCTATTATAACATTTATCATTTTTAAATATTGTTTTATAGCAAAAAAATTCATAAAGAGATGCTTGTTGAGAACGGAACTTTTACCAGAGACTGAAATGCACTTTTCTTTTTTACATTATTTTATTTGTAGTTGATTTTAATTGGGCTATTAGATATTGAAATGACTGACTGGTTATGGATCGGACTGTGATTAAAATGGTTTAGCATAAGAATGGACTGAAGTGAATAGGAGCTCACCCTCACCTATAGACACCCTTCTCCTGACAGGTATTTAAAACCATCCCAGGTCCAACATATTCATCCTTTGTTTTTTTTGTTTTTCCACAAAATATACCAGGAAAGTCCCAGTAGAGTTTATTGGAATACACATTTTATGTTTAAACGTCTTAATTTTTGCTCTTCCCCTTAAGATCAACACATTTTGCATTATATAAATGGCATTTTTTCTTGTTTCCAAATTTTAAGTGACTAAGAAAAATGGGTATGATGTACTTGGATATGACTAAGATGTTGAGTTAACCTAAACAGAGTAGAGCAGTTTCTTAAATGATGGTTTTATGTAAAAAAAAAAAAAGTATTGCGTGTCCTCTCAGGCCCGTCATGGTTTGTCCTCCACAGGTAACCAGTCGTCTTACAGTGGTGGGCAGCTCAGCTCAGGGTACTCTGGTGGGTACAGCAGCCAAGGAAACATGGGTGGCTACAGTGAATATAGTGAGTGTCAGCTCTTAACTTTTTTTTCTACCTTTGCTTTGACTTTAATTTCTAGGAGCTTTAGTAAATCACAATTAAAAATGTCTATAAAAAGCAAAAGAAAAAAATAGTAAAAAGCTCTGCAGCTGCTCACTGATAAACTTGATCCTCACTTTGTTTCTCATTTTTGCTTTTCTTGTCTTGAAAGGTTATTTTCTTCTTGTACAGTTTTATGTTTAGTGAGAACTGCTTGTCTTAAAAATGATTGTAACAGCCTGCATTTAGGCCACAGCATCATGGTACTTTTTCTGCCACGTACTGTAAAACCTTGAAATAAACTGAAGTTCTGTTATAAGAACAATGAAATATTTGACAAACAAAAGGAAATCAAGCATTGTTATCCTGAAAAAGATTAAAGCAACTATGTTTTCTTAGAGTTGCTTTTTTTAACACTCATTTAATAAAACCTTTTCATAGCTGAGACACTACCTCTGGTAGGTTTTAAAAAAAAATTCCTAGAAGGAACAGCATGTGCTGCTACTTGGACTAGAAATAAAACCCCACAGTTCATGTTATATTGGTTTTCTATTCAGTGACCAGTCCTGTTCCTTTAACAATCAGCATTTTAACAGATGTATAACATGATTTGTTGTGCATTACTACATGAATGAACTCTTGGGTCCTATGGTGTTTATTCTCTCTCTTGTTAGGTAACCAGGGCGGAATGGGAAGCAGTTACTACGGCGGTGGTGGAGGTGGAAGCAGAGGCTCAATGAATGGACTCGGTGGAGGATGGGGAATGTAGTTTTTCTGTTTTTTTTTTTGTTTGTTTTTCTCACTCTCAATCCTTAATTTCATGTTTTTAAACTCAGCATTTTGCTGGAAGGACTGGAAATGTCTCACTTTGTTAAACATAGGATGATGAGGTGAGGTTGTCTTTTGAAAAGTATCGAGGGGTGGGATTTGTATTTTTTTTAAGTGCGTGATTTACAAAGAGAAGTGTGATCATTTGTCGTCACAAGAAGTGTAACTGAAGTGTTGTCTTCCCCATTCCTCCCAGACCTGACTCATTACAAAAACCACATTAATGTCCCGTCATCCAGAAGTGACATTTTGTTCTCCAAACACTTGCCTGCTTCTGTAGGCTAACTTCCCATACTGGTGGACTTTACATGACTCAAGGAATGCATGAACAGAAAATCTGTCTGATATTTTGGATGTTTGACCTCATTTTGCTACTTAAGTGTTTCAGTTAAAAATGTAAATCTGACTTCATGGTGTGCAGGTGTTTTGTCTCCTAATGTTATGACTGTTCATTGGACATTTTTTTGTGATGAGGGCTACGTGAATGGCAAATCTAAAATCTGCTACCATGGAGGTTTTTACAGCTTTGAATGCTATTTGTATTTTCTGTGCACAAAGTGAATAAACTAGTCTGGAATACCTTAATGAAAGTAAGGCTGGAAAAACTGGTTTTATTGGTTTATCAAATAGATTTATAAAAGTCAATCATTTGCAGATTATATAAATGGTTTTTGCAGAAATTGACAATCTACAAAGCTTCAATTTCATACATTCTTACGTTTGATTATTTAAGATTATACAGTTGTTTACACACACTTTCATCCAGTACTGAGGCAGCTGAAGTTAAATGAACTACCAAACAGAAATCCAAGCAAAACTCATCAGTTTTACATAGTATACATCCAGTTTTCCGTTATAAAAGACTAGTTACTAGAGATGCAACAATCAGGCTTTGTTTGTAGCCAATACATTTAGCAAAAATATCTACAAATTGAGAGATTTTTCATAAGTTTTACTTAGATATAGTTTAATTATTATCCCCATTTATGCACCAAAACATATGCATTTGAGCTGCCGATCAGTGCAACTCGAGGGAAAACTGATTTAGACTGATTGGTGCGTCTCTAATCTTGTGCAGTACTCAGTATTTTTCCTACAGCTAATTAAACATTTAAAACCTTTTTAGTCAACAGTCATTGCAATCTAGTTCATCCTATGAGTGTTTTTTTTTTTAAATGTCGCCCATTGTTTAATACAGACAAGTAAATGCACCTGAATTTCAAGTTGACAATGAAACGCCAAACCTGGTTGTAATTAGTATCGTACGCTCCCAACTTCAGTGGTTGGGTTTCTCCAGTGTTAGGAAGTCTCTGTAGAAACTTGTAAAGTTCTAAATGTTTCTGTCAGGAAGCTGTGGAGGAACTTCTCTGCAGCAAGAGCGAGTGACACACGTCGCACACTCTCACGGGCCGAGGGTAGGACGGTAAGGCTAGCTCGTTACTTGAACAAGTGTTGCAGTAGATGTCGCCGCAGTTTCTGCAGTGGTGCTGCAAGCAGAGACCTTAGATTGAAATCTCTGTCATGCTACGTATGAGGAAAAAAAAAAAAAAAAAAAAGACGTGTGGAAAAGCCAACCTTTCTACGCGAGATGGAGAACTCCTTCTGGCATTGCTTGCACTGTGTGGCTTCATCGTCTTTCATCCACGCGTGGCCCTGTGGAGGTGGGTTTAAAAGTTAGCATCTTCCCTCTTCCAGCACCGTTATTTGCTCATCGATACGTTACCTTCAGAGCTTTGTTAACCTCCTTAAAGTCCTCCATCTTGAGTTTAGACCTTTGACAGGGATGAGGGTAGAATCAAATGTTTTGTGAAGAAATATGACTTGGATTAACATAAGAACGGGGGGTGGGGGGGAGGATTCACTATATTTACAGGTAGGTACTAACTGGCTTAGATGCAGGCCCATTTCCTGTAGTGTCTGCTCCTGCTGTTCACACCTCTGCTGCAGCTGCTTTTTCTCTGTCTTCAAATCCTGCAGCTCCTGCACCAGGAACACAAATGAATTGTTAACACTGTATTCCTGGAATAAATTGACCTCAAGCAAATATACTAATTTCTAGAGATGAACCCTGTGTTTGTATTGCGAACTGACCGTGTGAAGGCCCTGCAGCTGCTGCAGCTGGGTGCAGAGTTCGGTGCTGTTGTCTTGTTCCCGTTGCAGAGCTTTCTGCAAACTTTGTCTCTGTTCTCTCTCTGCACGCAGCTCATTCTCTAACCCCGTTCTGTGTAAGAAAAGAGTCGCACATGAATTATGCACTTCATATCAGCATTTAAATTAATTCCATTGACCTCCTATAAGGTTTCAGTCTGCAAAACCTTAACAGCACTCTGCACACGTTAAGCGCTCTGCATGTGTGCTAACCTTAACGTGTCCAGGTCTGTCAGCTGTTTCTGGAAAGCGTCGACTTTTGCTTCCAGCTCCACCCTCATGTCTTTGTCCGACTGGTCGGTTTGTCGACTCTGCTGCTCCGATTTCTGCAGCCTGAAATGCCAAGCAGGCAAAATTAACCAACCTAGAGCGTTTTAGCAAGCAACACAAGCAAAACCCACCGGGCACATACCGCTCCTCCAGTTCCACCGTGGCTTTCTCCATCTCGTTTATCCTCTGCTCCAGCTGCACCGCCTCCGCCTGCTTTTTCTCCGCTTGTCGCCCCGAGTCCTAGGAGACCAACCGGCTCGTTCAAAAGCGTGCACCGTGTGGTGGGTGGGGTGAAACGCAGCACACGCGACCATTCTCACCTCTGCTTTGTGGAACATCTGCAGGTTAAGAGTCTTGACCTGGTCGAGCTGGAGCCGTAAGGCTGCCAGAGTGTCCTGCTTCTCGTGGATGTCCTTCTCCAGTAGCTTCATGGCCACCTCCATCTCCTTCTTTAGGCCCACCTGGAGCTCCAGCTCACGCTCCAACTCCTGGCGTTTGCGCATTTAAACCCAAGACAGCAGGAGTCAAATATAGTTTTAAGACTAAAAATATTAAGAATGAATGTATGTAGCAAAAAGACCCAGAGAGCCAAGCAGACGAGACAAATATTAGTCGTGCATTTGGCCAATCTGGCCTTTTTGTTTGCCAAGAGCCATGTAGCGGACTCATCAAACATGTGGAAGAAAGTGTTCTGTTCAAATAAGACGAAATCTGACATGTTCCTTTATTCCTAGGAGTGGCAGCAAACTTAACACTGCAGATTAACCTGGTAAGGACAGTACCCCAACCCAAAAAACAAACAAAAAAAAACTATTGAAGTCCAGATTACAGTCACAATGGAATGGCTATCAAAGCATATTCATGTGTTCAAATTCATTGCATTCATCCATTCATTGCAATAATGCTGTAACAAACCTGGCGAATTCGCTTTTCTTCTTTGTATTGCTTCCACACCACATTGTACATCTCATCCAAACCTTGTCGAGTCTGTTTGTATGTCTCTAGCTCCACCTGACTGTCCTGGAGCGCTGCCTGAGAACAACAACAACAACAAAAACAGGGTTATATTCCATAGATTTGTTTAATTTTTAAGAAGCTTTCAGTCTCTTCCTGCAAAAACGGTTTCAAACCTCTTCCTTCTTCTGGCTCGTCATCAGGATGGAGTCGTTCTCCTGCCTGAGCTGTTCCTGTTCCCCCTGCAGAGAGTTGATTCTGTCTGTTGCTGCTGTCAGCTAAGAAGAGCAAAAGTGTTTATTGCACTTGGAGTCACGTAAATACACAGAGATCTTTACAGTGACGTTAAAATGCCAGTAACCTCCTCCAGGAGTTTGCTGTTGGTCTTTTCCAGAGAGTCCATCTTCGCCTGCAGGTCGGTGACGGTGCCGCTCAGGTGCCGATTCAGCTCTTCGATGTAGTGCTTCTGGTCTAGAATGGCCGTCATCTTTCCGTCACTGAGAGGAAAAGAAACGTCGGAACGCAATCAACTTTTGAGCACGCTGCGACGCTTTCGTTGGCTTTACAGTTGAAGTCGCATTGACCAAGCAAAACCCACTCACTCCTTTGGCGTCTCGCTGCTGGTGGCATCTTTCAGGTAGAGGGAGAAGTCAATGACCGCCACCTTAAAGCGAAGGAGAGATAACGTCAAATTGTTCAGATGCAAACTGGAGTCTGAACAGCTGCAGCCTTTTACTGGGTACTGACCTGAGAGTCGAGGTCCTCCCCTTTAATGCACAGGTTAGCGTCAATGACGTTCAGGCCAACGAGCAGCCCTCCCATCACCGCGCCTTCCTCCTCCAGCATTAAAGCGCCGGCGTCGTAGAACTCACTAGGGCGATTGAAGTTTGCACAAAATGACACTTTTGTACTCGCTTTTCGTCCTGCAACGTAAATTCCTCATTTGCTCGACTTTACAAACCTCAGGAGGTCCTTGCGGTCCAACAGGGTCTTCAGGTAGTCGGCTACTTTCTTCTGCATGAGTGCCAAATGCAGCCAGGCCCGAGCCCGCCCTAAACCCGTTCTGGGGAAGAGCACCAGAACATGAACACGACTATACAGGCGAAAACGGTTCTTGACTTTTTTGTAGCTACCAGTGTTTCTACTAGAGATAAACCAAAACGATATTAATATCTGTACCAATATTGATGTTGAAAAAAATAATAAAATCTAGATCTGGTAATGGTGACATTATGGTTGATCCATAAGGGCAGATCTATTCAGTCTAACTCTACGCTTTGTGCTCTGAGCAACATCAAGCTCTATTATTTATTTCACATTGTATTCAGAATTGAGCTGTCTGAACCATTTGAAAGAAGATTTGATACTTCTGTATCGGAAACATCTGATAGTAAGCCTCGGATATCTGTATCGATATGAGAAGTTGATAAAAGTATATCGGTTCATCAATAGTTTCTACATATTGATGAAAATTCACAACTACTCCAGAGTCAGATTCCAGATTAATCAATTGACAGCAGTGATTAATGGACGAGTGAGTAGAGGAAAGGCTAGAGACTGCTGGTTTGATGGAAAGAAAAACTGAAACACAGATGGATAGATGGACCAATAGTAGAATAGATAGATGGTTAGAAAGACAAAACAGATATATATACACTTTGACAATGGTATATCTTTTCTAAATTCATGTTCCTTTTCCAGGATATTCCATACTTTTCCAGGCTGTGAAGGGAGCAGGAACCCTGCACAACATACCTAATGCCAGGCAGGTCTCTGGCACTTGTGGCGATGTTGGCAGACTCTGGACACAACTTCTCAACAAGCTCCAGAGGCCCCCATATGGACTTGTTCTGACCAATAAAGGACTTCTTGGCTGAAAGAACACGGAGCGCAAAAGTCACTTATGCCAACCTGAACTCTGTCCTCACAGAAAGTGACGCTTGCTGCCGTTGACCAGACAGCTCACCTTTAAGGCCGTGTTTGAGGCAGTGTTCAAGGACCAGGAAAAACTGCTGAAGAGGAGGGTACTCGGAGTCGAGAGTCCTGCCCAGGCTCAGAGAGGACTGGATCAAAACTTTGATGCTTAACTTCATCATGCTGAGGAGGTTGGATCTCTCTATGGCCATCGGGTCTTTAGTGGGTGCAACTGTAAAATAAAAAAAAGAAAAAACTTTGCATCAGTAAGACAGGCGTGACTTCACCTTAACAAGCACAAACTTCTAGATAGAAGTGCATATCATCAAATCTCAAGCTACATTTCATGCCCACAGAGTCATGTGTTGTGACAGCTGACAGATACTGACAGAAACTAAAGAGGAAGTATCAACTTGGAAGAAAGTAGTCCATAGTTTGATTGAATAAAGTGTGAAATAGTTGCAACCTACCGGGAAGCTTTTCTGAAGTGCTGTTCAGATCATTTTCTGCCTCCTTCTCGCTTGCAGAAGCCACAGCGGAATCCTGGGAGGCTTTTCTTGGGGCGGCTGCGTAGCTCATCCCGCTGCTGATCGTCTCCGTGGCCTTCCGAGCCAGAGAGAGGATCGGAGCCGACCAGCTGCCCCCCGCCGCGACCGGGTGAATATTCTCAGGTGGGTCCCGACACTCACTACCGGTGGGTTCATCGTTGGTCGTCGGACCCGAAACTCCCTGTTCGCCTGGCTCTGGTTTTTCTACGTGATCCTCAACAGCTGTGTTTACCTCCAATGTTTGGTCGGCCATGTTTGTTCCCCCCTCCTCCCCCTTTTCCACGTGAACTCACGTGACCAGTTCAGCTCAATCACGCGCGCTTTAAGAAATGATCTCTTCTTCTATTTATTCATTGGCGAGGAACGAATAATTCTTGATTATCTATTACCGCCACCTCCTGGACAAAGAAAATCCCCAATTTACACAGATAGATTTCTATCCGACTCCAGAGCTGGTGGCAATGTGTTGCAATATTTTAAAGTTTCAAAACCGCATAAAAATATGCTCCAAAAAACAGTTTAATTGTATGAAAACAATATAAACACCTCCCATCACTGTTGCAAAAATACTTTGCAACAGTATTTTGTTGCAATATATATATATATATATATATATATATATATATATATATATATATATATATATATATATATACTGCTCAAAAAAATAAAGGGAACATTTCACTTTAATTTTGTGTGTGGCTCCAAATCCAGGCCTGCATTGGTTAATACATTTGATTTCCATTGATGATTTTTGTGTGATTTTGTTGTCAGCACATTCAACTTTGTACAGAACAAAGTATTCAATGAGAATATTTCATTCATTCAGATCTAGGATGTGTTATTTGAGTGTTGACTTTATTTTTTTGAGCAAAATATGTAGGCCATCCATAGAGGCAATCTAGGATTTGATCTCCTCTAATATCTGTATAAACTACTCGGAATGTGTTGTTTTAAGCAGTGTAATCTACTCGTGGAAATGTACACTGAGGAAACAGGTAATTCAATGGCACTTCACTTCTGTTTCAGAACAAGTTTGGTGCAGTTCAAAGATTTACCAAAAAGCGGCGCCACCAAGCTGTCTTTTCCCCCCTCTTTCTTTACTTGTAGTTTTTTTTACAAGATACTTGTGTTATCAGTGTTATCAACATTACAATTATGAAAGATAGGCTAGTTTTACAAACATAACCCCGAACCCCTTACCCCACCCCTATTGCTAAACACTTTTTTTCTTTTTCTTTTTTTTTTGTTGTTATATCTATCATATATGGCAAAGTATTACTAACGTCCGGGTCTACCAGGACACCCATGTCCACGCCCTGGGGTCTGCGCTAAATCACTAGGGGTGTGTGTTGACTGCATCATGAGGAGGAGGGTAGGAGGAGGAGCACTACAGCAGCCCTTATTACCACCGTGCCTCAGTCCTGCCCTGGACAGCCGAGCAACTCCGACCTCCAAATCACATCTAGAGCTCCTGAACAGGCGGAATTAACCTCAAAAGACTAAAAAAAATAAAAGAAGTAAAAAATAAAAATCAAACAAAGACATCCAGGGGGGTAAAGTTGGAGAACAAAGGATATTTACTGGAATACGACAAATCTGAACGCGGCGCTAATTTTCATTTTGTTGGAATATTTGACACCATGAGGATTTTCCCCGTCGTGCTCCTGCTTGTTCACAGCTTGGGTAAGTGTTCAATGCACTTCGTACAAATACAACAGTATTTGTTTATCTGTACCCTCCTCTCCCCCCAAAGCCCTAAGTGTTGATTGACCTTTTTTTTTCTTTTTTTAAATCTAATCATCTAAGTATCTAATTTTTAAAAAATGTAATCCTAAATCGTTGCTCTCTGTCATGCCATGTTGTTCTGGAGTTAATGGGGTCATCTGTCTATTTTAGATGAAGCTTTATGTAACTGGATACATTTATTTTTAACTCATATTCTTGCCATGACATTAGCTAAGAGTCTGTCCGTGAAATTTGGGGGTGTGCATGTTTGGGTCTTGCCTCTGGCTACATTTTGTTCCCAAACCACATAAGTACTCAACATTGATTTTTAGCTGCTGTAGTGCTTTGGAGCAAAGCCCAAATAAGCTATTTACTCGTGACCAAACATGGATTAGTAGTGTAACTAAAATCCCCTCCCAATCCCACCTGGAGCTTGCTGGTGTGCAACATGTCTCAACTTGCCCAGCAATCTCTGCCCAGGTGGAGTTCAGTTCATTACCCTCAGAGTAGTAGCTCTGTAGTAGTAGTAGCTTCTGCTTCTGGAACTCAAATTCTCTCTCTCTCTCTCTCTCTCTTTTTTTTGTTCCTCTCTTCTCCAGTTGTGTCCAGACTGGCCAGTGGGGCTGCAGTCGACCGGCATGAGGGCGACAGGCAGCGGCACACGTCCGTCTTCAACCTTTTAGACACAACCAGGGACAGGAGGGCTGAGGAGGAGGAGCGCACAGGTGCCACAACAGTGCAGCATGGCCAGGACGGCAAGGAAGAGGAGGATGACGATGGATATTACTACGATGATGAGTTTGACGACGAAATGTCTGGAGACTATGACATGGATGTGCCACGAGGTAAGGCAGGATCTTGAGTTACTGTCTAAAATCCTTCAGTAATTTTTGTCTGCATGCCATTTAATGACCCAACTTACCAACCTCTGAGTAGCTCTTTGAATGAAACTTGGCCATGAAAGTAGCTGAACAGACTGCCTAGTCAATGTTTTAGTCTGTACTTCTAAAAACAAGGGTCTTTATTAAGGTGTATACCTTTATTTGCTCTCTAACACTGGAAATCCTCTTGTACGGTGTGACTAGATCACTGTGCCATACGACCAGCAGTGTGGGAATAAAGGCGCAATAGACATCAAGAGACATGACAACATTGTTGAGTCCAGACATAGCTGAATGTTTTTTTTTTACTTTATTGGTTCAGTTGCCATGTTGAGCAAAGCGCAGGTGCTTTTCGTATTTTGAACGAGCCTTATCAGTAATAACCATACAAAAAACTGGAGTCTTTAGTAATCATGTAAAGACTGCACTTATGCGATAGGGTTTTTATTTTTGCATTGTTGGTGAAGTCACCATGACAATAAAACTCAAAGCCGAAGTGAGATGATTTGAAGTGACAGTGAGAAAGTGAGGAAGAAACTCAAGTCTCACTCCAGAAGCAACATGTCAACCTTTAAAGGACTGAACTTTACTCATCATTTTTATTATTTTTTTGTCATCTTTATTGGTTTAGTCGCCATGTCAAGCAAACCCAAAGACCCGTCATCCCTCCCGGAGCCCCAAAACACAGAAGAAACCCAAAGGAGGGGAAATGGAAGAAAGAAGGGGAAAGGCAAGGGAAGGAAGAGGAATCCCTGCCTGAAAAAGTACAAGGACTTGTGCATTCATGGCACCTGCCAGTACCTGAGGGAAATCCGTGCCCCGTCTTGCGTGTAAGTACCAAAGCTCTGCAAGCACCTTGATGTCACCTACGGAAATAACGACCAGCGACATTAACTAATCGAGTACCTGCTATGCTTGCAGCTGCCATCCAAATTACTCTGGCGAAAGGTGCCAGTTATTTACGCTGCCTGTCCACACCGCGGAGGGCTACAGCAGGACCACGGCTTTAGCAGTGATAGCTGTGGTGCTTTCATCCGTCTGCCTCACCATCATCGGCCTCTTATTAATGCTAAGGTGAGTAGAACAAGCATTAGACGCCATAAAGAACAATAAAAAAAAAGAGTGAAATAATCTGACTAATCCACCGTTTCTTTTTATTTTTTAAATTATCTTCAGGTTTCACAAGCGTGGAGCGTATGATGTAGAGAGCGAGGAGAAGGTGAAGTTGGGGCTGGCGTCCAACAACTGAAGCCACAAACAGAGGTGAGCGCTTCAGAACTGACTTCTTATCCCAGACGTTACCTAGAACCTTCTTTGTACCTTCATTAGATTAACCTTTTATTTATTTATTTTTATTTTTTCCGCCCTATCAGGCATAAATGCAGAAATTCTACCTCAAACTGGAAAAACAGAAGCGTACTGCAACGGGAGGCCCAGGAGGAAACATGAACGTATGTGGAGATGGGAGCTGAGAGCGCTCAGATGGATGTTCGATGACTGGTCAGCTGCGGACGACCGGATCGGTATCCCCCGCGGGGCGTCCACTAGAGTAGGGGACATCTTCCGGGAAGCGAAATACAGAACGGCTTAGAAGATGGACTGAAGATGGGATCGGCAGGAAGAAAACAAGAAGAAGAAGGGACGACGTTTAGACTCTGCTCTGCTTCGTGACTGCGTGAAAAGAAAACGTTTCAAGTGGAACTGGAAACTTTAAACAGCAAGGATAGCTCAATTTGGACTCTTTTTCTCTCATGAGAAAATGTTTTGTATTTTTCCTGCACACCTTTTTTTTTTTTTTCTTTTCCTGTACAGTAAACGTTATATTTATAAGTTTAATTTATTTATTTAAATGTATTTATAGGGATATTATTCCCTCAAGTAGTTTTTAAAATTGTAATGTTACAATTCTTTTTATATTTGCTATTGAACAATATTTATTTATGAAACAAACAGGCAGAAAACAAAATCACAAAAAAGCTCTTTGCCTTTATTTACAATTTTCTTTGTGTATCCAACTTTAATTCTGGCAAACCCAAAGTGATCCAAAGCACTGTAATTATTAAATTCCAAATAAACTGTTTATTTGGGTAATTTCTGTTTATTATTATTTTTTTATCTTTGTTTTTTTTGTTAAAATATAAATAACTCTTTGGAAGCTACCAATATCACACCAGGTGGACTCAGTTGGAATATAAAACCAGTGGGCCTCATCGTGTTTTGGGGGCTTTTTGCCCAACGGCACATCGGAGCTGAAGGTCAGGGAGGTCTCCTTCCCTTAGCTCGACTTTATCCTGCAGGCTCAGGGACTTGAAGGCCAGAAAGTAGCGGAGTTTCTGTATTTGGCTTCTGTTTTCTAAAAGAAAAAAAAAAAAAAAAGGTCAGCAAAGAGTCTTTTTTTCACAAGTTTCTCCACCAACTGTACATATACCACACCCTCTCTTACCTTATGAGTACAGAATCAATACTGAGTGAGAACTGGCTGTGTGGAGAGAAGTTGAGTTATTATTTTTTTGTCTAATCAGAGGAGAGAGTATCACGCTGCCAAAGTAAAAAAAAAAAAGTGAATTAAGGTGTTCAACCCTTTCAAATCCTTATTTGTCATTTTTGAAGTGATGATTTGTGATTGATTTGTTCATTGCAAAATAAAAAAAAAGAATATCTTCACATTTTGAGTGTTTCCTCATTATTACATCTCATTATGTTGGTGTGTGATAGTCAGTATATGACAATGATGGGTGCTTAAATACAAGATAACTGGATTTCTCTTGTTGTTTCACCTCTTATCCAAAAGGATTGTTTGTTTGTTTTTTAGCTTCTGCATCGTTGGAAGGATCAGTAAAGTTGTGGCTTCGGAAATCGCCCAAATGGGTCCGTTAAGGTCACATGAATCACTGGCCCTGCCCTCTATTCATTTAATGTTGGGCTGTTGCCACTTGACAATCCAAACATTTTTACCTAACCATGTCAACATGTGAGCTTTTTTTGGCCACATGTCAAGAAAAAAAAAAAAAAAAAAGGAAGTCCAATTGCCTTCTGTTTAACCACTTGAGATTACTCTTCATTTCACAAATGAACAGATTCAGATGTTCCATGCTTTCAGCGCATCTCGTAAGTGAGGTCAACTTTATTTTTGCCGTTTTATCAACTTCCAGACTTGGCCCACACATTTATGCCTGTATGGAGATACCATCGCTTTGCTCTTTTGTCCTGCTCAGGACCTGTAATTATAGTAAACACAATATTTTTATTTCCTTTCGCCGTGACGTATTCGCCAGAGCACCTGCATCCTGGCCTGCAGGGCTATTATGTCCTGCTGCCTTTAAAAGGCAAATATTAGTTTGAGCTGTACATGGAGTGACCGTGTTTATTAAGTTTAGCTTCAGTCGGACAATTGTGGCGTGACATTAACATGTTTTGTCTTGAAATCAGTTTGTTTACCTTGTTGACAGCATCATCGGTTTCACTGAGAGATCAACCTGGAGTACACTAAAACTTTTGCACGGCTGACGTGTCCCCTTGAAGACGACGACTTTTCGGACGTCGTTAAAACAGAAGCGATTTCTCCAACTCCAAAAGCTGGCAATCATGACCACAACCGTGAGCCAATCAGAACTCTGCCCACGAAGTCCTCAGTTTATTACAGACTGACTTGCAGAAGAGTTTCTAAGATATTTATTGATAAAAAAAAACAAACAACTTTTTAATGAGTAAGCAGGCACTGCTTACACTGGTCAGCACTTTTCCTCTTCTTTTATTGCTATTCTCTACAGTTACCATCTGTAAACCAGTTCTGTTTTTGTCACGTGTTGTTTTATTAACAGTTTCAAATAGGTTTCTTAATATATTTGTAGTTTTAAAGGTGAGCATTTGAAAAGCTCATAAGCCAAACTAATCCTGCTGCAGGGTCTTTGATCATATAATAACAGCTCATTTTACTGTTTACGTAACTTTTGTTTGATGTGTTATGCTCTCTGATTAACAAGCAGCCCCTCGTCAGAATGCCAACCTTTTGTAGCACAGATGCAAGGTGTGTAAAGCAGGGAACTCCTGATGCCCACTTCGCAGCTTCACGCACTTCATTACTCACACAGGCAAACAGCTGGTGTGTTCAAAGAGTTGCATAGCGTAACATCAGGAGGCCCAGAACGCCAAATCGGTTCAGAAAGACCGCGGAGGGCAAGTACCAGCAGCCGGTGTAGCTTTTTTCGCTTGCCTGCATTTAACAGAGGTAGGGATGGAAAAAAAAAAAAAAAAAGAAAGAAAGAAAGAAAAAAGCCCCAGCTGGACTCAAACGAAGCCAAAGTTTAGTCATCCCTTGAAGTCAAGTCATCTCCTACACGGATGTTGTTACACCGGTGCTGCTGTGTGTGCGTAATTTTGTGTGTGAGCGGGAATGCCTCAGCTCTGACTCTGTGTGGTTTGCTTGGGTTAACCAAATCATTAAAGGCAAAAAGAATTCACCGTAAAGCATGCATGTTTACCAGCTGATGCTCTTCAGGCCTGTTTGTTGGTTGGTTTGACTGCATGCTTTCTATGTTTTAGTGAATAAACAAGACACTCAACCCCAATGGTTGCTCTGGTTGTTGTAGTTAAAAGCAGACGTTCAGCCTGACCGAGGGTGTGGCACCTGATTTAAGATGTAACTTTCGTCATAGCATCTGTTGAGAAATCAAAAAATAGAAGTTCGGCTTGGTTTCTTTCCTGGGAAAAAAAAAATAGCCCAAAAGCTTTTGAGTTTTGTTTTTTTTGAAAACACATGGAAAAAAAAGCACATATGTCTTTGCCAGTACTTTTAGGTTGGATAGAACTTCTCAAAATGATTCACACCCCCTTCAACCTGTTTGAAATCCATCACATTTCATCCACAACCTTTCAATGTCACAATGTTTTTTATTTTACATCTTATGCAATAGACCAGCAGAAAGTAGTGCATACTGCAATCCAAAAGGTAAAGTATAAGTTTTGAATTTTCTATTTTCAGAAGATTGAAGATAAGACAAAGCTTGGTATACTGTTCTAACAAATTATACTTATAAAGTGCTTTTTAGGACACTCAAAAACATTTTCCGAGGCAAGGAAATTACAAACAAGATAAACAAATTGCTGCAAAGTAAATGTGGGAATTCTGCTTTATCACATGAAATAAAAAAGAAAGACCCTGATGTTTTTGTTTTTTAAAAGTTGCACTGTGACAGTTGCCTTTTGCACAGGACTGTATGTGTGTATTTACAAGGCACACACGCACCCACGCATGCACACGCACGCACACACACACACACACACGCACACACACACACACACACACACACGCACGCACGCACGCACGCATTTTACAGTAGTGAAGCCACCTAATCCAGGCCTCTCAATGTCAAGTAGCAGAACGCCCAGAAATAGTGATGTAGAGTCATGCTCACATAGCTGCTATTCCCGGGGCTGATGGTCACTGAAGAGCTAGAATGCTGAGCGAAAACTGGGAGTTCACTGCCCACTCTTCCTGGGACGACTGGTGACTCTGAGCCAGGAAATCAAGCCGGACACAATATGCCATTTTCCTACTTGTAGGTTTGGCTCCACGGAGTCTAAATATGTGGTTTGCACTCACCTTCTTGGTGTTTTCCAGCGTTCCTAGAGAGAGAGAGAGAGAGAGAGAGAGAGAGAGAGAGAGAGAGAGAGAGAGAGAGAGAGAGAGAGAGAGAGGCTCAGAGGGGATATTTTCTCAGCTTGGGAGGCATTTCCTTACAGGTTGTCCAAAATTCATTGGAAAGAGCGAGATTCATTGTGTGCCTGAAGCCTTTGGGACGTAACAGTCAAACTGGCATCGGTTCATTTCTGTTTCAGGATGGTAAACAATATGCTACCAACAGAAAGACTACAGGGAAATGTAAAAATAGTAAACAAAAGACATTTAGAAAAGCCGCATCTCTTTACCACCATCTGAATCCATTAGTGTTCAATTGATATAATGGCAAATAGAGTGCAGTGGTCAGGCCCAGCAGCACTTGTAATACGTTGCATTAGTGTAAGGAGGTTGTGCTTGTTGTGAAAGGTGCTTCCTGTCCCGCTGAGAAGCAACAATGGGTAGTTTCCACCCTGACACGGAAGTGCGCACGCCAACAGTTGCAAATATAATCATGCCTTTACCGGATCTCATAAACGGGAGCGCGTTATTACCTGGAATCAACAAATGTGTGTGTATGTAGATGTGTGTGTTTCAGAATCAGCCTGAAAAGCTCAAGGATACAGTTTAGTACTCAAGTGAGTCAAGTGAGTTTGTGTGATGCGCCCACAAGCTATGATCGGCCTTTGCGACAGTT
The DNA here is from genome assembly GCF_051168715.1 of Poecilia mexicana. NCBI lineage: Eukaryota > Metazoa > Chordata > Actinopteri > Cyprinodontiformes > Poeciliidae > Poecilia > Poecilia mexicana. The sequence goes on from NW_028263379.1 coordinate 24,524,076, forward strand.
AACGTCGGTGCACCACTGAGGCCTGATTGATGAGGTGGTGACAGAAACTCAAACATTGTCGCATGACAACTGGGAGGCTACGATGGATGAGTGTGTTGCGTGGCATCTGTGCGACCCCCGTTTGCACAAAGGCAAACCGCAGGGGAGGAGGGCGGGGTGCGGAGGGCGACAGGACCCCGCCGAATGAGTGAAAGGTCAAAAAGGTAACACGAGAGGGAGGAGAGCCAGATGAAGAGAGGAGGATGGAGAAGGGGTCAAGGTGAGAACCTCTAGTTTGTGGGGTGCTGACTTGTCTTCACTCACGTTAAATAAAAAAGAGATTAAAGTGTCAGAGCACTCTGTCGGTAGCTATTATAGCCCTCCGTCTTCCGCTTTCTGGCCTTTACCCTCCTCTTTCCTGTGAATTAGCTGCTCGCTTTCCTCATTCCGGCCCTGAATGACTCCCGTATTCTCTCCCCATTTCCACATCCGTTTCCTGTCTTCTCTCACTTTACCTTTTCTACAACTGAAGAGACAGTATGGTCATAGTAGTGCATGAGGAAGTTATGAAAGGCTAAATCGGCTACTGAATTGAAATGAAAAGATGCATCTCATTCAGTTTTGTGGTTCCTCTATTCACCACCAAACCATCTTCCTTACCACAGCGTCAACTGCTTCAAAGACACGAACTGCTGTTCATTGCCATTGCTTCAGAGTAATAACAACAAGGCTTCTGTTTTTAGTACTCAAGACTTTAAGTTGATGATCTCTTATTTCTCAAATGGTCAAAATGTTGTTTATTATAGTAAATTAGAAGCTTTCTGCTGTTTTTTGTTCTTTCTTAATTTCTTGCACACCTTGGTTAACAGTAGGACTTGTGAAAAAGCACTCGTTTACTTTATGAAGTTAATTTAAGAATTCAGTAATTGTTCCCTGTGTTGGCCTCAAATGTAATTCATCATTTTAGTGATCTCCTACAACTTCTTCATGAGCTTCAATGTTTATAGTTTATTGTATACATCCCACAGCTCTGTTTTTAGATCATTTGTCTACTAAATATATTTATCTGCAAAAGTAAATGGCAAAAGCACTTTTGATTTTGATCGGAGTATTTGTCGCCTGCTCTCAACAACACATCAGAGTCGAAGGCAAGAGGAGGGCATGTTCTCTTTTATTACGCGGTCTCACTGATTTGAAGACCAGCAGATAAAGGCCCTTCGGTTTCTGTTTGTAAAAACAGGTCAATAAAGGCGATTGCAGTTCTCTGTGCGTGTGGTGCAGCCGCTCTCACTGCGTGAGCAGAACAGAGTCCAGTATCAAATGCGCAGCGGCAGCAACTGGGTGTGAGAACGAGGGGAGCCGGTTCTGTGTGATGAAAGTAAAAGTGTTTTACCTTCTTTCCGTCTTATTTTCTTTAACATATTATTAAGTTTGTGAAAAGTAGAAATAGGTAACGTTGAAGAACTGTGATAAAAATACTAATCAATTTCACAAAAAAAAAGAGAAGCATTTTAACTATGGTGGCTAGAACCAAGAGTTGGGAAAATAAAAGTAACCTAAACAGAAGAATATGAGTTTATTTTATCCCAAGTCTACTAGAATGAGTAAGTGACTTGTATCCAGAAACAAACAAGAAAGAACCTGCAGCTTCACAAGGAAAGGATCCCCTGCAAATGTGCTTCATCACTGCGCAGTTTTGAACGAGTTTTACACACGTCAAGACCTTTCAAGTGGACATTTTTACGATTTCAAGCGAAACGCAAAGCAAGGCTGTCAAAGCTCAGGTTTTTGCCCGAGTCCCCTCGCTTTTCTGATGGCTGTGTTGTGTCTGACGGCGTTGCTGAAAAAGCATCTCCGCTTGCTCCCGAAGCCAAGAGCAGCTGGGCCGGGATGCCAACAGATTCCCCGTTGCTGATGTCACCCTGCTGGGCAGACACTTGTTATGTATCATGGTCACACTATTAAATTCTCACTGGAGTCTATTTAGGCCCTACTGAGCCCGACGGCTGCATCATGTTACTTACTCTGTAAAACGAGAGGACCGAGGGACTGGAGCTGGGTTTAAAAGGGAAAGCAGGCAGGTGATCAGAGGGCAAGGGAGAAGAAAAAAAAATAAACTGAGAGGACAGAGAGAACTTATTTAGCCAATCTGGTCTGACATGCACTCAAACACAATGAAGAAAATCATTTAAACTACAATATCCCGGAAAGTAGACAGGAAGGTGTGATGACTCTACGCTTGACTCATCTGTTTTCCCCACTCCTTACAATATAGCCTGCGGTTCTGTGTTAAAAAAAAATCCTCTCATATCCGCCCAGGGTGCACATGCGTGTGGAGGAGCAGGGGGATTCTGGTGGTTTTAGAGGATCAGCCGAACGCGTGCAGGCCGGCTGAGTTGGCCGACACCGCAGCTTATGACAAAGGAGGGGCCGTCGGATGTGAGGGGCAGGCAGCAGGCTCCGGTTACCTCAAGGAACGAGCTTCACGCTTGTTCCTCTTCATTGTGTTTCCTTTGCGGTTGAGCTGTGTTTGTAACTCCGTAACTCTTTGACACCGTTCCTCACTCCCACGGCAAACACTCTTAAGAAATCTTCATTGTCTTGCTTTGATCCCGAGAGGACTGCAGAAAAACAAAAAGTTCAGGGATTTTCCCTGTGGAGAAATACATCTTCATACCTGAGCTGTGACTTTACCAAAAGGCAAACTCAACTTGCCTCGTTCCATGCAAAACAATGATTAGCTAGACTACTTGGAAGGCTTATACTTCTTACCCTTGTTCATTAAAATACTTATTTCTTCTGCGTAATAGGCTGACCTTTTGACTTCAGTTGCATTTTCACATGTAAAGTTGACAGTTTGGGGTAAAATAGTAGCACCACAACAGATATAGCCTTAAGAACATATTTATTCAACCAATAAGTTTGTTTCCTACAGGAAATGAAATGGGCATTTGTGGTTTTTTTTTCTTATGTGCCTTTAGATGACACATGTTGTATTTTAGAACCATATAAATAAACTTAATTGAATTGAAATGTAACCAGCTTATTTAAAAAGGTAAGCTATTGAAAAATAGTATTGCTTAGTTTTAGTACTTTATTTGAAAATGTCATGTCTAAATTTAATATTTACAAATTTTTCAATCAGAAATCAAATCCTTCTTTTGGCACTAGCAGCCTTTATTTGACAGGTAAGTGGATAATGAGAGAGGGGGGAAGATATGCAGCAAGGGTCACCAAGGCTGGGAATCGAGCCTGCGATGGCTGTGTCAGGGACTAGGGCCTCCATATGTGGGATGTGCTTGACCCCTGCACCACCACAGCACACCCCAAAATAAAATGCTTTTAATAACTTCTGATCAACTTGGGTGATGATTTCCAAGTCTGAGGTTGGAAGACGTTCTGGCCGCCATCTGAGTAATGTTGGTCTTAACTATAATTGTAAAAAAACAAAACAGTCAATTTTGGTTAAATGACACTAAACAGGAGTAGCAATGCTTCAAAATTCACATTTGGCTCAGTATTTTCAAACTACTGAAAGTTTTTCTTCTTTTTCTTTTTAAAAAAAAAAAAAATAATACAAAATACAATTTGTTATTCTGATTAAATTACATGCATCCCTCATAGATGAAAAGTAAACAATTCAAAATATTGTCCCAGGAGGATTATAATTATTTAATAAAAGTAACTTACTGACAACATCTGGTAATTGTGGGAAGTTATATCAAAACTTTTATAAATCATCTTCCTCAGGTAACGATTGAGGACACAAATGAAAGGTTTGAACAGTTTATTAAATTTGCTCTGTGTTGTGGGTGCGACTCCAGATCTCTAAAGACAAGAGGTAAGTGGTTATTGAAGACACAGTGATGTGTTCGGCACATGGACATATGCTGGCAGAGTTTCCAAGAAGGAAGTGTCAATCAGAGCTGCAGATTTACCCGACATGCTAAAACTTAGAGAGTGAGGGGAGAAAGTAGTCAACGTTGTCATCTCAGTGTTCACCTATTGTATATCACAAGCACAGGTTTCCTGAATAGCACACAGCGCTGGTCAGTGCTCTTATATTTCCAAAGAACCGTTAAAATCTGCAGTGTTGTGTCATTGCTTCTCAAAACAAACTACGTCACTGCAGAGAGTCTGACAATTCTCAAAAAACAAGAAAAAGTGCACTTGACAGATTTGCTGGATGTTCGGCTGACTTTTGCTCATTACGTGATTGAACCAAGAGCCAGCCACATGATTTTAAGCTCTTTGAACTTCTCATCCATTTGCATTCATCCCTCTGACTCTGACAGATTTATACTCCCCCCCTAACCCGCCTAAGCGGCCCACAGACTATTAGAGGTCTGTGACCTCAGCGAGACTTCTCCCTCTGCTGCTCCCTGTCTAAACATCTACTCACTGAAACTCTGTGTGCTGCTTCTTTCTCGCTGTGGCCTTGGGACAGTGTGGGAGCTGTTCAGAGAGCTGGAATGCAGAAGGAGTGCTCAGCTTCTGGAGCAGAGAAAGGCTGAAAAGGGGGATTTTCTTTTTCCCTTGGATGAGATCATGGATGATGGCGCTCCCAGAGTGGGAGCTGAGCTTGTGGCAGACGCGCCCCTGACCTCCCTCTGCACACACACACACACACGCACAGAAGGAACACACACATACACATTATTACATGTCCTCACAGGGAATATGCAGCGACTCCCATTCATGTTTAGTTAATTTCCACTAACCCTATCTAACACTTAAACTCAATTCATATCTCACTCCTAAACCTAACCCATAACCCCCCAAAAAGCACTTTTTCTTTGGGGCCTATAACGGGCAGTCAGTTCTCACAAAGTATATATTAGGAAAATGGTCCTTACGCTGTGGCAACACACACACACGGACACACACACACACACACGGACACACACGTATAGAGGGGATGAGCACGGTTCATGGAAGCAGAGAGACGACATCTAGTTTTCATCTCTGCCCATTACACCCACAGCTAATCTCAAAATCCAGATTGTCCTGTCTTTATCAACACACCACACACTGCGGCTTTGCAAAAGTCCCCAGTGGACCACTTTAGTGGGCTCAGCCATGCGAGGAGCTCTGCTATAATCTACCCCATTACTGGCAGAGAGATGGAGGTGATTAGTAAACCACGACAATTAGCCCGCTCAGCACCCATATGCTGACACAGCGGAGTCGACGGCAGCACTGTCTCATCTTGAGGAGTGGTCTGTTATGTGGTGCTAAACTAAGTGGATGAGGAGTCTGTGTTCACGCAACGGCAGTCGAGACGGCAGGATGATGCTTATTGTGATTCGTCAGTCCCTTGTTACCCGTGTGTGAGTCACGGAGACCGGCACTCATGGCTTTGTACCTCGGTGTGAAAAATATCTCTCTTTCCTGAGCCCTTCTCTCTCTCTCTCCCTCTCCCTCTCTCTCCAAACGTGACTTTTGGGAATTTGACAAACCAAAGCTCTGACAGGGGACATGAGCCTTGGTCTAATTGTGACACATCGCTGTGGGAGCATTTGTTGTTTTTATAGATCCTCTAATCATTCCTCTATGAGCTGGAATAACTGGAACCAGTGTTAGTGCTTGATTACAGCACCGAAGAGGAATAAGCTCAGTGTCTAAGCTGACACATAAAAAAGCAACAGTTTACTCTTCTGCAGTATGTTGTTGACTCGCCGCGGTCCTGATTGTTGACAGTTAGCGAGGTTTGTCTGTCACTGCTCTGTGGCCACAGAGGACTGGCGTTATGATGACAAATCCTTTTCGCACGACAGTGGATTTCACTGAAAAGTCCATGGTTGGATAAACGACCCAGTCATTTTCTGTTGAACTCCTCTGTGATGCAATGCCACTCGAAACACAGGAGTAAGCATCACATGTGGCGCTGGCCAACCAACGTAAGTGAGCCTCTATGCAGATGATAACGCACTGAACCAGAAAAATCAGACTAGATTGCTACGTGGCGTGTAGTTGACGCCTGCATATTTTTTTTTATGTAAGAAAACTGAGTCTACATTTTAACAAACAGCAATGTGATTATGTTCATGTTTTTTTGCTTTTTCAGCTTTCAGTATTGTTTTCGATCTCACCTCGCCGCTAACTCTTCGTTGGAAAACTGTTTCCTGATAACAACAACAAAACAAAGCCACCAAAAGCAGTTTCATCAGATTATTTGTTTGCCAAACAAGTTTGTGTTTTATTAAATTTGTCTATTTGACATCAGCTAAAGCCAGCTGTGCTGCTCTGATTGACATTATCAAGATTGGCCTTTCGGGCTTCAGTTGAAGGCAAACAAACAAGACAGTACTTTGCATTGTATTTTTTCCTGGCATTTGAATCTTCTCTCTCACACTCCTCAGACACCTGCCTTGGTTTCTTCTTCTGTAAGACAGCTAAATGACTGGTTCACAATGCAGGTTTGTTGGCTGCCGTGTGAGTTCCTTTGCACTAATTATAGACGCCAGCCTGACATCTTTATCGTCACTAAATTCTGTTCCGCCTGAAATGCCCCGATGGTATTTCTGTTGTTGTCTAAATTTGCTCTCAGCTCAGAGGCTGTGGAGCAGCTATGCGTCAGTGCAGGAAAGGCCTGGGAAAAGAATGAGTTTGGTAAACCACTGAGCTGCGGCCCAACTGACCTTAACATCCTCCTGCTTCTGTGCGCATTAAAGTTGTGCTTTCCAACTTGCAGTGGGGTACAGCGTCACCCTCTTGGCTACCAACAAAGACCCCACATCAGTCAGAAGGAAAGGCTGCCAGGAAGTGACGCCACCACATCAGTAGTCCTTGTTTTAAAAGCATTAGATCACCGTGAGCCCGTTTCAGTAGGAGTTGAGATTAATGAGAAGGAGAATAATGCAAAGTGAGTAAGTATTAACTGCTGTCCACAGCGAATTTCCTGTAACAGACAGGAACTGTGGGTTTGAGAGGCTACAAAGAGGCTTCACTGCAACTCCTTATATAGTGACACATAAAGGGAAACTTGAAGTTTACAACGGTCAAAGTTTTCGTCCTTTACTGTAACACATGAGCTCAATGTTTTTCTCTAGAATTAGTGCCCGGCCGCTCTGTCCATCTCTATAGTAACTGCAAGCAATGCCAGGCGGGGAAAACAACATCATAAAAGCTGACTGCAGTGCTTCACAGTCATTATTGGATACTATAGTGGCGTTGGGTGGGAGTAATTGATTACAGATGTTAGTGAGAGAATGTTTGTGTGCATGTATGTTGTCGGTGTTGTTATATAGCTGACAGTAGAGATGCGTTATGGGTTTTTACTCAAAGTTAGTCCATCGTCCTCTGGAGCTCCAACATCATAGTTCCAGCAGTTTTCATTTTCTTGTTGATGTTATGAGGGGGGAAAAAAGTCTACTATTACTAGCACAGATAGTTTTTGGTATACATTTTGTATTGTTATTGCACAGTGACAAAAACATTGCAATACCTAGGTACAAAAATTGAAACTGTTCCAGAGAAGAAGCACTAATCTTCTTGACACTCTTCTTGACAATTATACAATTATACATAATAAATCTGTGAATACATACATTTAGTCAAGAGGTTCCGGCTCCAAAAGGTCTTCAACAACCTTTATCTCTAGTGAGAAAACACTGAGAAATACATTCTCAGCCAACAGATCTAGACCCAGAGCTGTTAGGCTCTGACCACAGAGCAAATTATGCTAACTTGATGCTAACTTGATGCTAATTGATGCTAACTTATTTTCAGACATGCAACGAGTAAGTTACCAAAATGTTTGGTTTGGCATGCAAGTGTACCCAGTGATTATAACAACTTTAATGATTAGTTGAGCGGACCCCAGCTATTTGCAGGTTCAATGTTTGCAGATTAACCTATTTGCAGATTTTTTCCTGTGGAATTTAACACAAAATAATTGTGAAAAAAGTATTCGAAAGAAAATGCAGCTTGGGAAGCTGCAGTAAAGCACAGCGCTACGTGGCATGCTTATTTGCTGGCCTTTGCGAAGCTGCCAATTCTCTGCACTGATTGGCTGCATTCTCAAAAGTGGAGATGTGAAAGTGATGTGATCCGTTTTAACTCAGTAAAATTGGAAAGCTTTCTAATCAACCCTCCTCTCAAAGTTACGGCTGTTGTACGTATAAAATGAGATGATGCCTGCAGGAATTACATGTTTTTATGAAATTCAACTTTATAATCTTCAGTAGTTTAATTCCATAAAATGCAGTGAAGTATTTTAATATCTTCTTTTTGGTTGATGTTCGAGGTTAGCTGTGAACATATTCACTCATATTGTAAATTAACATCAGTGCAGGGTTCATCTCAGCTCCAGCTGAAGGAGTCAAATGTTTCCTAATGATTGAGCTTTAGAAGACATGTTGTATTTTTGGATAATTAGACATGTTCTTTAAAATGACACTTAACTACCTAAATAGTGTCACTGACTATCATAAATGAATGTGAAGTTGCTGATTTATTAAAACAATTCATGACACAGTTGCTATAACGATACCTTCAAATTTATTTATTTTTTTGTTTCGTGACATTTGCGTTGCCCCTCTGCACTTCTTGACTTGCACATTCCTACATTTTGTCTTTTTTTTTTTTACATAGTTTTCCATTCTCTTATCTTGGCATCCAGTTCTCTAAAAATAACCCTTTTATCGAGACCATTGTGCCTATTTATGTCACAGAAAGGAGCCCAACAATGTGTCTCACACTTACTCCTTTCTTTTGCTTTTTATTAGCTTCTTCCTGGTATTTTTTTCTGCTTTTGCAATCTAAACTCTGCACATTGTTGTCTGTGAGCTGTAAATGACACAGCAAAAGAGAAAAAAAGGGAAAGATCTATGTTTATGTGATTTGGAAGCTTTCGTATGCGACACTGGGTGGATCCTCAGGCAACGGGAGATACGCTGTCTGCACTTAAACAGACTTTTCCCCCTGGCTGATTACCCCAGAGTCATAAACGGAAACCCAGAGCGGGACACCAATGCACAGACAGACACAGACGGAAGCCTACAAACTTGACGACACACCGCTGACCCTCACACACCCAAGAAAAGGCCGGTCTTGCATAAACACTAAGATTGTTCATTGTTTTCCTTATTTTTCCAGCCGGCCTTGTCGTCACTCAGGGTTTTCTTCCACTTGTCTGTCAGTTTGGTTATTTTCAGAAACTTTCTGCTGAAATGGGTGTTTGTGGCCTCAACTTTGTTGAACACGCTAAATATATAATTTTCTCATAGAGTTAAAAATAAGTAAAAAAAAAAAAAAAAAGGGGGAAGCAGAAGAAAATGAGGATGTGCAGGAATAGCAACAAATGTCTGAACATTGCTTAGAATTAGTGGTACAAGATGCCGTCTAGGTTTGCATGCAACGAAGCACACAGGACTCTTTAAGCGATAAAAGCTGCCGCCTTCAGTAGTTTAAACTTTTTAAAGGATTTCTCTAATATGCATGTAAGAACCAAGGCGACGCTCAACATATGTTTTGATGAGGGAATAACATTCTAACATGACATAAAGCTCTGTTTACAGTCATAAACTTTGCGTTATTTAACTGAGATTTTATGTTAGTTACTAGTGAAATGCTTAAGTGAAAGAAAAATGGCACAAGTTCTTCAACATTAAGCGATTGAAAATCTAAAAATGTGCGGCTCTGACACCACTAAATAAAATCCAGCACAACCGATTGCATTTAGAGGTAAATTATTTATTTAACAGAGGTCAACCACATGTAATTTATTCTCAGCGTGTACACAGCTCTTATGAGAAGTCCTCTGGTGTTTGTTCAGAAATATAAGGTGAGAAAAAGCATCTTGAAGACCAATCAACACAGCTGATAAGTAGGAAGAAAGTTGTGGAGAAGTGTAAGTGTTTTAGATTCTGAAACAATTTCCCAAGAGTGGCAAGATTACAGCTCTTAAGCTCACAAGACATCTTCTTGTTTTATGCTGCCACTGACCATGTAGGAAGAAGGTACTCTGTGACCAGAATGTTTCCCTGCAACACGATAATGTAATTAGTTAAAGGAAAAAGACTTTGAAGAGCTGTATCAACATTTCCTTCCTTCTTGGTTACAACATTAAAATAACTGCCGTTGTATAATTTTTTTTTTTTGCCAAACTCTAGAGGTGTTGTAAGATTGCTATTTAGAAATAGTAACCAACTCTCAGCACTTCTGAGACAACACTGCTTTTTGACATACGGTAGTCCCCTCTCCCTCTCTCTCTCAGCCAGTGGAGCTGAGGAATGAATTATGGGCCTCTTTACGAGCTCCGTTTTTATTGAGGTAGGAGGCCAGTTCCTGTAGACGTTTCAATAGAGATTTATCGTCTGTAAATTGATCAGCTTTTATCTTCCACACATTCTTTCCAGGTGCAAACACAGGGTGTGTCAGTATTTGTTAACAGGGTCAGCCAGAGTTCCCGTGGTGATAATAGGATAGTTTACTTTAATATTTATATTATATAACTGAACATGTTCGTGTATTACAATTTAACATGTTAAGCAGTGTGACCACCAACAGGAGTACGCGAGGATACATTTTTGAACTTTTTTTATTTTTTTGCTGCAAAAGGGCAATATTTCGTAAACTACACAACAGCTTTGAGAAAGAGGATGAGATTTACAGAAAATGAATTTGTTTACACTCAATGTAGGTGAAAAAAAGTCAGTGTTTTTCTGGCTTAAAAATGATGTCAATGTTTTGTAGGAATAATTTTGGCAACTGCGACAGGGTTGCTCATGAGAGTACATCCTGACCAATGTTTACTGTAAACTTTCAAACTTGCACATGTTGACCTCTCAGACTGACGAGTCTGAGAGGTCAACTGAATGAAATCAGCTTCCTCTTGGCTCATGACACACCGGTTTCTGGACAGGAAGAGGTTTGTACCTGCAGATTTCTTGATTATGTTCCTGTTCATGAGTAACTGCGTTGAGGTTTAAAATATTACAACTCTGAACTCTCACACCATCCGTCTCAAACGGTGCATGAGTCCAGACTGCAAAAAAAAAACAAAAAAAAAAACTTCAAAACTGATTCACTGTGCCACCTTCTGACCTATATTACTCAGAAAAATGACATCTGGGAATGGACAACACATTGACCACTTCCCTTCTTTATTTGAAGCACTGCGGTCAGATCACCATCTTGATTTTCTTTGCAGCGATGATGTCTGTAGCTAATGTGGTTTTCTCTTTTTAATTCTTTCGTATTTTGATGTCAAAAGTCCCCCCACTGACACATTTCTGCCTCCGCTGCAATTATTTCTCACAGCTTTCTTTTTTGTCTGATTTGGCTGAGTGTGTGTGGGCGCTCTCGGCTTTGTCACCGCATTCCTCCCAGACCAGGACCTGGAACGATGCCCTCAAAGCAGAAAAGAAGAGCTGAAGGCTGAAAGCGGCCAAAGTGACAAAACGGAGCGACGTCAGGGTGGCCCTGTGAGGTCACCCCTTCCAGTGATGGCATGGGGAACGTGGCAGACCACCCCAACAAGGTGCTGCAGGAAAATTCAGACCTACAAAAGCACACAAACGTGACACGGTCAGTGTTTACAGTCTCTCTGAGTTAATAGCAGAGTGCGGTTTGAGAGGATGTGGCCTCGCCAGCTCACGAGTAAACAGTGGATCTTCAGGTCGTCCTCGACAAACAGCGAGAAGCTGAAACAACAGTGTTTGAAGCTCATGAGGAAACGCGTTGAGAGGACGAAAGGGAAGCGAAGAGGCGGGGAGGAGAGGGGGGGCGGAGGAAGATGCTTCAGATTTTTCTCCGCTGGGTCACTTTCAGAAGACGTTTGTGTGAGAGTCCGGTCAAATAAATAAGTGGGGGAAAATGAAAGACGTGCAGCAAAACAAAACCACGCTGAGAATGCCACTGTGGTGAACGTTTCACATTTTCACATTACTATCTTGGGTTTGGTCACACCTGACGGAAATTAGGCTGTGATGAGGCTACCTCAGCTTTATATCTGTTCTCACCAAACATACTTCCTGCTTGCTCCTGGATTACAAAAAAATAAATAAATAAAGTGAATAAATAAAAGCTATTTTCCCACCTTCATGTTTATGAGCCGGGCCTGTTTCTAAAACATGTCTTGGTTTTTTTATGACCTGCTTTGTTTCTGTGGAATGCTTATAAAACCTCACAACAAGTTTACTATACTCTGAAGTATGCGCCCGCCTCATCTGCTGACATGGAAGCTCTTACTAAGCTGCATCGCTATTTACCATTTCAACGGGAGACATTTGGGCACCTGGCCTTTTAAAGACAGATAAAAATGATTTGCAGTGGTCGATCACTCGTGCATTTGGAAGCAGTTATGGAGGAGCTTTAGAGACCAGGCAGTGGAAGAAATGTAATGGACAGCATTAAGCAGCAGCATCAGAGGTGAAGCAACGCTCCCCATTAGTGTTTCGTGACTTATAGATTTAAAAGCGTATTTTGATGCTCCGCTTAGAAGAATGAGAAATAAATAAGTAGAAAGTGTGTGGGTTTTGTTTACTCAAGAAACTAAAGTCTTTTTCCTTTAACTACTCGAGCTGGGCCGGGCAGAAAAGCTTGTTCTTCAAGTGGTTGACGGGGAAAAGAGAAATCTAGTTTTGCTGCCCATCAATCCCAATGCTTTTACGCCTAATAACATCCACTCTAAAGACAGATTGGGATCTTTGGTTTGTTTTCTGTAATTAGCTGCTGGAAAGTCTGTTTCTCAAGAAATGTTTGTGAAGAGATGAGGCTGTTCCAGTAAAAAGCTTTCATTTGATGCAAAAAACAAACAAACAAAGGATGCAACAAAAAAATCTTAAAATCCATTTAAATACAGTTCATAATAAAAATGTGAAAATAGTAATAGAAATTAAATAGCATAATAGCGAAATAGCTATACAACTTATGTATTTTTTTCTCAGCATATGCTGTTGGAATATATCTGTTAAAATAAATAATCTTTTTTTTTATTTAAAATTAAATCTGCTTAGGTCTCTTGTTGGTATGTATCAATCAATAAATCAGTCAGTCAAGTTTATTACCATACTACACTTCAACAACAAGGTATTTCAAAGTGTTTTACATCATGAAAACATAAAAACATCAAATTGTCACCAATTGTGAAAACCAGTAACAGACATTTCATTTTGTCAAAACCATCAATACACATCAAGGTGCAATCAGAGGAGTAATTCTAAGCAGGCGGGTTTTTGTCTAGATGTAAAGGAAGTCAGTGTTTCAGATGTTTTACAGGTTTCTGGAAGTTTGTTCCAGATGTGTGATGCATTAGAAGCTGAATGCTGCTTCTCAGTGGTTCTGGGGATGCAGAGCAGAACCAGAACCAGAAGACCTTAGGGGTCTGGAAAATTGTCACAACAACAAATCTTTAATGTGTTTTGGTAGTAAGCCATCCAGTGATTTATAAACTAACAACAGTATGTCCTGTCTATTTTCAGTCTATTTTCTGAGCTGCAGGGAGTCAGGGTAGGGACTTTAGAGCTGGGCTTTAGTGGTTTTAGTGAGAACGCAGAGTTCTGGAACAGTTGCAGCTGTTGGATTTGTTAGACAGACCTATGAAGATGATGTTGCAAGAATCTGCTTGGGTTTATAATTCTCTAGATCTTTCTGGGACATTTGTCCTTTAATCCTGAAAATGTTCTTCATGCGATAGAAGGCTGACTTTGTGACTATCTTTATGTGTCCCTTAAGGTTCAGGACTGAGTCCATCAGTAAACCCAGACTTCAGGTCCTGGCTGTAATAACAGATGTGCTTCATAAAGCACATCAAGTCTCTCTGTGTTTCAATTAAGTCGTCAGGAAAGCACAAGATGGAGCTGAGGCGTGTGGTGGTGGTTGTGCACCAATCGGAGGAAGGGCAGCAGGCGAAGTGTGCCAAGTGTAGCCTGGAGCCACCTTCTGCTGTCTATATTGAGTCAAAGCGTGCTTTACAAAAGCAGGTCTGACTCACAGACATGATACTGTATTACAACAATTTGTGCTCTCTCTTCACCGAGGGCCCGGTAGAGCCAGCTGGAGGAACCTGAGTAAACCTATAAAAAGGCAACAGCGCTCAGGTGACTTCAAAGCGCCGTTAACAAAGGTATCACTTAGCACTGATGGAATGCTTCTCTTCCAAAGAAAAGCTTTCATGAGCTTTCAGGCTGAAGATGACAGAGAAACGTTTGATCGCTGCTTAAACGTTGGATGCGGACTGAAACAAAGGTCAGAGCAGGAGTCTGTTGTCCTTATGCTGAGATTTACAAAGACCTGATCTCAAGGTCGCCACAAAATTTCCATACAAAATCCCCTACCTTTCCTGTGTCAGTTTTCTTCCCCCTCCCCCCACTTTCTTTTTATGACATACTTGACATTCCCAGACAAAAATCTTCATCTTGTTTCATTTTTAGCCAAGTGAAACATGGAAGATATTAAGTTATCTGAGATAAATGGAGATCCTTTAAATCGTACGGGTCCAGTTTGAAACTTAGAACTTTTCAATTTTTAATGAGTCAGTATTTATCTAAGAAGCAAAAATAATCATTCATTTGACTGAAGATTTGATGAGGCAAAGCAAAAATGCTCTCAGCATATAAATCAAACTACCAACACAGATTTTTTTTTTTAAATAACTGAATAATAAGACATAAAGTCTTAGAAATCAATCCCCCCCTCCCCCGTTCATTTTCTTTTTTCTATTACTATCCAGATGTGGAAAAAAAATGATTAAATGCTTTTCCATACTTTTCAAGACTCTCAACTCTGTGATCTCCCTCTGCAGCACCTGGTTAGTGTGGAAGGAGCCTGCAGTTAACCACACCGTTCACATGCACTCCCAGCGAGAAACCACTGACGTTTTTTTTTTTTTTTTAAATGGTTGGAATGTTTAGGCAGTTTCACATCATTCCCGTATGCAAGAGCAGGAGAATCCGTAAATTATCCAGATGGTTTCCAGTCTACGCGTTTGCCTTGTCATTACAAATGTATGTCAAAAATGACAGATACTCGCAACACTGAACCATGAACCCTGGTCGCGCTTGCAAACAGCGTGTCGTTACACAACCGGAGAGAGAGGGAAAGTGAAGATGATGCAAGGCTGTGACATCTTGGCTTCTACTGACTTTGCAATAAAACTAATCTGATGCAAACCTGTGAAACTGAAAATGTTCAATAATGCTTCCTGCTTTCTGAAACAGAGTGATGCAAATATCTGACAAATACTTTTAACTGTTGAATTTTGCAACATTGTTATGGTACAGGCATTTAGTTAAAATATTTGGAGACCCACACAGAGATATGGACACGATGCTCACGTTCTCTTTAAAACAAATTAAATTTTACCTTAGAATAAACTGCTTTAAACACAAACTTAAAAGAGTTAACTTTCTTTCTATAAGTCAAAAATCCTTCTGAAGATTCGCAGTAAATCCCTTGCATTTTATTTTCTAAAGCGAATGGAGGTCGTACAATTGTGAATGGCATGTTCATGCTGACTAGCAGGTCGAAGCGCTGATTTGACTCTGACAGCTGGCGCATAAAGCTGTCTTCACCTTGTGTTTTATAAGGTTTCCGTTTAGGGTTGGGCCCAGCTGAGCAGGATGGCCCAGTGCTGCAGGTAACTTACACAAATCAAAACTTGTTCAAGAACCATTTATCATCTATACCTAGAAAAATGAGAGGAAAAATAGTCACGATAAGAAGCATAGACAAAGCTACAATAGCAGCAAAAGTATTCATAAACTTTAGACTTTCACACTTTGCCACTAGCCTTTGTCCATTTTCTTGGAAGTCGACATAATATTTCAACAAAAAAGTAACCCACAATATGAGGTGAATAGAAATTCTGTGAAAATGTTTGGCATTCTTTTAAATTCAGCCTATTTTACACCAACATCATTAAATAAAATCAGAGCAACTGAATTAGAGTGTAGTGTGTACATTTAAACTAAATCCTGCAGCTCTGTGAAGACCTCGGTGATCTGTGGTTGTGCCGAAATGGACACAGCAAACATGGGGAAGAGATCGGTCTGGTCAGATGAGACCAACAGAAAAAAAAAAAAAAAAAAAGGTGAAGAGTGTGACTTTAAATTGCCATGTGGGAGAAAACATATGCATTGCTTTACTGTTTACTGGTGTGCATTTGTATTTAGCTCCAAAAGTCAATGTTTGTGGAACCTTCTTTTGCTGCAACCATTTTTTTTAAGGGATGATGGGAGTTGTAGGCTTTGTCGGCTAACATCAGTGACTCGAATTTGATGCTAGCAGCAAATGGTAGCCAGTTGAGCTTAATACGTGAAGAGAATTAATGACATTTATTTTATTTAGGGTTTCCATTTGACTATTATCCACTATCTTTGTGGGTTCTTCATACAGGTTCCCATTGAAAGTTGTGGATGTAGTGTTACGAAATGCGAAAAAAGTTCAAGGAATATCACTGGTTCTGCTCGGCAGACTAGAATAATTTTCGTCATTCACAATATTTTGATATAAATTCTAGTCAGTGATTTACACAGACTCTGCCTCTCTCTGCAATATCATGGGTACCGGCTGCTTTTATGACCTGTTATCTGATCTCCGGTCAGTTGTCTAAGTTGATGGTAGATTTCCTCATGGTTTCCACTCTTGGAAGTTGAGTTTCGGGTCACGCAAGCCTCCCACCCTTTCACTTTAATTGAAAAGGATAATAGGCAGTTTGTGTTTGCTGTGCATGGGTGGGCCATTTTGAGAAGATGTGCCCTGCGTAAAGGAGTCATTGTTAAACTGTGTCCCAGCCGTTTATCTTTGATCAGCATGTAGTCTCAGAACGATGAGGACCCATGTAGTCACCGTCTACCCAGCAGCTCCACACAGAGGCACACACCCATCATGAAACGCAGCGTCACACTCTCTGGCTTTATCTCAAGTTTCTCTGTAACAGGATCTGTCTGTTTACCGCTTTTGGGGAAAAGGTGAGCAGCACAAAAGTAGACATCCGTATTGAAGCCTCTGCTGAGCTTTCAACAATACTCCTTTTGAAACTAAAGTTCTAGGAGGACCAGTGGATATGTGTGTGATTGTGCATGTTTTTTTTTTGTTTTTTTTTGTGGTCTAATAGGGGGACAAGACACTTTTTTGAACAACCTCAGCAATTTACTGGTGGATTTTTCCAACAATCAGCTGGTTTTATTTACTCCTTCACAAACTTATTATAGAACAGTGTGTGTGTGTGTGTGTGCGTGTGTGTGTTTGTGTGTGTTCTGATGAACCTTGCATGCATTTGAAAGGAAAAATGAGTAAAAAAGCATAAAGTCTGAGGTCTGTCTGCCTCAGTTTCCCTGACGAAGCGTTGCCTGCCGTGATGAAAGGCCTTGTTTATTTTTCTGTCACGTACCGCACTCCCGTCCTACAGGGAGGGAATATGCAGACGGCCCTCAGCTGCGCCTCATGGATTATGTGAAATATGCAGGGGATGTGTGGGAGACAGACACATTCAGTCTGATACTGGAAATAAAACCAATCTGAGCAGACAGGCAGTCTGATGACACCGCTGACACACAGCATCTGAGCGGCAACATGGCTTTCCTGCGAGTGAGTGAGAGTTCAGTCAAATCTCAGATCACATCAGGACTTGTGTTTGTCTATCCGGACATGTAGACTTTTGTGGCTTTGGCGTGTTAGGTGGAACAAGAGCTCTTTCGAGAAGTGAAAAGGTAGTTTGAACTTTTGTCGTACATCTACAAACCAGCAGCCAGGCGCTTCACCGCTTTGCAACCTGAATATAAGAAGAGTTAAACTGCTGCTGCCTAAATTGTATGCAGCATTGATTTAGGAATCAAATCTTCCCCCAAAAAACACAACAATACGGCCAAAACAAAGATCCAGTCCCGGCCGTCTATTTTTGGGTTTGCTTACAACAAATACTCTTTTATAGTGAGGTGAAAAAAAATGATGCGAGGATTAACTCCACAAAACGTTGGGCGTCCTTTGGGTGCTTTTACAATACTTTGACTTACTTCTCATTTTTCTATGCAAATACCTACGTCAAATCAGGGAAAAAGGCAAATTTAAGGGATGTGCATGCAAACTGAGGAGGAACACACGTGGCGAAATGCAGGAGAAAGGAACTAGTGGAGACCAAAGGAACAAATGCAGACAATTCAACAAATAACAAGGGGACGGAAAGACACCAGAAAGGAAGCGACTGGCCTCCAAAGCAAACAAATATGTAAACGATCAAGACAGTGCCTTCGGGAAAAATGGTACCAAATATATTCTGCTGGTTTTGGAGAGAAAAATAACACTATTCGTCGACACAAACACTAAAATGAATTCCAACTGTGAAGCACGGTGGAGGAAGCATCAGCTGAGGGTCTTTCTGTGATGAATTTGAACATTCTGCCTGTCTGTGTCGCCTCTCTTCCATTTTGCTCATGTCTTTTGAGATTGCACAGCTTTGATTACTGAATATTGTTCAAGTAAACACCCCTTGAGACATGTCATCACTTCCTCTCTTACAGCAGATAAGAGCGGAATGAAATAGTTTGTTCCCCTCAACTCTTTCAATTCCTTTATTTGCAGTTCATTCAGGGATAAAGTACTGATTCTTCTTTTGTGCAACGCCACAGAAAAAAAAAAAATATAATAAAAGCACACCACTGGAGTAAAATCACAGTAAACTGCCTGGTCATTGATTGTCTTCATCTCCACAAATTCTTGGCTCGCGTGAAGTTTTTATTTAGGGAATGTTGTTTACATGCTCACCATTTAATCAGTGTTCATAACCTGCTTAGAAACTTCCTGTTTGCTATCTGTGCTGCATTCACTGTCTAAAAGAAATGTTCGTCTTAATTGTGTGGAAAATAAGAACAAAAACAAACAAAAATCAACAGCAAGTGGTTGGATTTCTAAATTAGAAAAGATATGCTCTATCTTTACATATACATATTCTACTGATAGAGCATATCTTTTAATTAAAGCAATTTGTTTATAAGAAAAAGCTCTCAGGAAGGCAAAATACGCCAGCAAAAGAGTTTCAGGATCCCATTTCTGAGTTAGAGTGGATATGCAGCACACATAGTCAGCAAATCAAGGATAGATTTTTCTCTTGGTAAACATCATCGCAGTTCTCTATTGTGCAGTTTTGCAACAGAACTTCTGTTTCTGAGCGGAAGGATGGGAGTGTAACGTAAAGGACGATTAGTAACAATAACTGAAGGAGGAAGAGAGGAAAACAGAAAGCCTCCATGATTTCGAAACTGCCTCCAATCTGGGCATTATGCTGCAGAGCTGCCCAATGAAAGACAAAAAAAAAACAGTTGAGGGCTATATTATTATATTATTTTATTTTTTTTAAGTCTGTGCCATGAGTTTGCTGGAAAGAAAACGGGGACAGTTCTAGAGATGAATCTTATTTGTTTTTCATTCATTATCTACAAAAAACAACAAACCTGAGATTTATTATTGTGTTACTTCCGAGACAGTTTCTACCTTATGATACGAGTCAGTGGCCTTGAAGTGCCTTGCAAAATCGTTTTTTTCTCCCAGACCTTTCCCACATGTTGCAACAGTGTATCTTATTGGTATTTGTGCGTGAATCTAACACACACCAGGATGTGAGTATGAAGTAGAAGGAAATGTTGCAAGGTTTTCAAAATTTAAAAAGTGTTTCTTGTATTTGTATTCAACTGCACTCAACTGCTTTCAGAAATCTCTTATTTAGAAAAAAAAAAGGATTTGCTTATTTTAATTTAATCTCGGCATGAATACATCTGTTTTGCCAAGACCTCACATGTATGAAAGCATGAAAATAGTTCCGAATCTACTAGTTTCGCTTGTCCAGCTAAAGTGACCAGCTGGAGGTGGGCTCCCCGGCTCCCCTGTGGCTCAAACACACCCCCAGCCAGTCTTGTCTGCATCGTCAGGGAGGTGGAGCATGAGTGTGTGTGGCACGACCCCATAGATGGTAAACTATGCATAATGGAGAGCATAATGCAGACGAGCAACCAGGAGACTCATGCCAGCTCCTAAGGAGCTGCAGAAATGCACAACTCAGGTTGGTGAGTAGTTGTCACTTGCAGACCAAATATTTTTAATCAAGACAACAATGAACCTTATGCAAGAGTAACAGGGCCATTGTTGAAGGTAAGCGGTGAGAAGTCTAGTTTGTGGTTTTCTATGAGTCACATCGAGGAAACAGCAAAAACCAGACAGAATTTGCTGTGGAACCAAAACTGAGGTTTGTGGCTGCCAGAAAAAGACAGAAGCCACAGGAAGCTAACCGCTATTAACATGCCCTTTCTAAAACATGGCGGTGGCAGCATCATGCTTTGAGAAAGCAATTCTGTAAAAAAAAAAAAAAGAAAAAAAAGAAAGACTATGATGTAAAAAAAGGAGTGAGATGTTAGAAAAGACTTAAGACGGGGGGAAGAAGTTTGCTGTCCAGCAGGAGAACGACCCCGAGCATTCAACCAGAGCTGCAATGGATATAAATCAGAGTGTGGTAAAATAGTCAAGAAACATACTAAGAGACATTCATACTCACAGGTGCTACACGTCCATTTCGACTGCATTTGAGCTACTTTGAAGAATGTGCAAAACATTTTCCCTCTGGATGTGCAAAGATGTTGGAATCATAATAATTCAATGCCCTACCTGCAATGAAAGGTAGATGAATAACAGTTTCTAGATTTTCATCCCAATAAATGTTGAAAATCATGTAAATGGGTTAAATCTTATGCTTCACATTCATATTCTACCATCTGTTTGTCTATCGCATAACATCCCTGTAAAACATAGTGAAATTGTGATTGTAACATTAAAAAAAAAATACTAAAAAAGTTGAATGAACGTGAAAATGTCTGCAGGCACCGTCTCTGTTGCATTTACAAACCAGCAGGTTTCAAACTCATCACTCCCTCAGGATAAAGGTTGCCCTGCAACCCTAACCCTCCCGGTCATGAATATGTGTGAATAATGGATGTGATACTGTAAAACATCCGATTTCTGCAGCGAAGCAGTTGAATGTTATTCCAAACTGAGAAGCTGTTTCACAAAATATTCAGCAGCGAAACTGGAACCAATTCAACTGATGTGAAAGATTAAAAAAAAAAAAAAAAAAATGATTCAGACACACGGAGAGAAAAACACTGAAGTTATGAGTGTCAAGTGGTTTACACCTTAAACGCAGAATAAGATCTTTTTGAGTGGTCAAACATAACTGGACTTGTTATGTATGTCAAATCTAGACTTGTTTATTGCCCTTCCACGTGAAAATGTTGACTAAATCTGAGAAGTCGCAGTCACAGATTTGCTTCTTTCCTAACCATGGCCGTAAGGGAGTTGAGAAACAGTGGTCTTATCACATAGCGGATGTAAAGAGAATAAAATGTACCTGCCAGGTAAAGGTGTGCTGTCAAAATGTCGACACCGCTCTCCGCCTGGACATGTACCTGAGCCGATTATGACATCACGCCAAGTGATTACACTCAGGAATGCGACGCAGGCTTTCCTGACTTGCCAGAGGCTGCTTGTGGTAGTTTTCCAAAAGAGAAGTGGAGTGCTTTTCCAAAATAACAAACTTAATACTGATCTATTTTTACGTGTCAGTTGGTTTTGTGGTGGAACCTTGTGCTTCTTCTCCCCCTTTTGGTTTTGTTGTGAGATAGTGTGGCTTCATCAATATTGCACAAACCTTACACACCTCACAGGTTACAGCTATCAGTGCTTGCATGATTTATGGCACCTCTCTCTCTCTCTGTGCCACTGCATCTGCAGTCTATGTGCGCAGCACAGAGGTCATTAAACTCAGAGTGAGGAGACTAGTGCGTACGTGATCTCAGTTTACTGCCTTGGGTATTTGTTGTCTTGGACTTGTATCCAGGAAACGCTGAAAATCAGGTGTTCACCAAGGGTCCTACATTGTTTGATATCTAAGTGTTCATAATCCACCAGAGCACTTAAACTTTTTCTTTTGAAAACGCTGAAATTATGAATGGAAAATTTGCATAAAATCTAGAGAGATTTCTACCGAAATCAGGCTTCAATACACAATTAGCTAAAAGCAACTGTAAGGTGTACGATGCGCACAACTCACAAAAGGTTAGGGATATTTGATTTCCTGTGTGATTTCCTCATCTCAACCAATGTAATGAGGCAAAAGCCAACAGCAGTGGCGGATATGCCACAACAAAACAATATCAGTGTCTCAATAATGTGTCATGTGCCCTGGAGCATCAATCACAGCTCACCAACGATGCCTCATGCTGTTCACAAGTTGACTTATTGTCTGCTGAGGCAGAGCGTCCCACTTTTCTTGAAGTGTGGCCCTCAGGACGTTGGTGTTCTGGGGTGCAAAACTACAAGCCTCAGCTGAACTCCGGAGGTTTTCAATGGGATTCAAGTCGCCACTCCATTCGAGGCGCCCCAGTCTCCAGCAGCCATCCCCTAACGACACAACATCGATGAGCCGGAGCATTTCTGTTCGTGAAGATGAAATTAGAACGCAGACCATGTTGTTGTAAATGGTTTGGAATGGTCCAATTTTTATGTGCTCAGACAGCAACCTTTACATTTTTGCACCTGCCTGCAGACATTAATACTTTTCAAGTATTAATGTCTGCAGACAAAGTTTGGTGGGCTCTCTGTGAACGTTACTTAAAAGCGAAATAGAAAATCCAGGGAGGGAGTGGAAACCCCGGTGGGTGAGACGTGATGAATACTGAAGTCCCCCCAGGTGGTCTGCAGCGTTGTATGAAAGGTGTGTGTGCGTGCGTGTGTGTGTGTGAAAACAAATGATCTGCAACCTCACGATGGAGGGTTGACTGTTCAGCTTGTTACCTTTGAGCAAAAGCACAGAGTAAGAAGGCAAACGTACAGGAATTAAAAATAGTATACATTGCAGTGAGTATGCATTGCCAGCATTCTGCCCATCCTTCCTCTCTATATAGCAGCTGACGACCCCTGCACCCTCAACTCCATGACAAGGATCTTCAGATCAACATGACCTCATCATTTAAGAAGCTCTTGTGTCCACATGATTGGGGTGACGGTTGGGTAGCCAGGGGTGTTCATTTACAATTTTGCATGATGTCATTAAACTAGTCACAGACACAATCTTTTCGTGGCTCAGTATTAACACCCATCTGTCTAAGAACTGTTTTTATTATTATTATTCAGAGGTAAGTGAAAATGATACTTTACAACTTTCATCGACCCGAGAGCTTGCTTGAACTCACAGCTTTTTAATACGTGGCTTGCTGTCAGTCCTTATTATTTGTTGGATGTGGAAGTGTTTATGGGTTTGTGTTATTTATACCCCAAAGGGAGTGAGATGGGGAGATTTGGGAGGCTTCTAGTGTTTCAGAGCTCACAGGCAAATATCCCTACATGGAGAGTTTCATTGAACAAGTTAAGAACTGGACCGTCTTAACTAAAAATGCAACCCCAGTGCACCATGGCCATCAGTGCAACCTGCAGAATCCTTATCAAGGGTAAGTACACACGGACATATTCGGCGGCTGGCTCTCGTTGCAGATGTTGGACAAAATCTAGGAGCTGAATATAAAGCAAACTTGTGACTGGAGTGTCAAGAGTTTGCTATGAACATGCTGCAGGTCCCCAGAGAGGCCATTAAACTCAACATAGAGTGGATGACAACAACTGTCAACCACCTCAACAATGTGGTAAACAAAGTACCTAACCTTGGACTAGCATACTAAGACGAAAGTTCAATCAGCAGCAAATTCAGCATCGTTTGGCGGTTCATTGAAATGAAGCAAAAACAAAGAGCGCTTCTTTAGACTTTCTTTGACCAAGTAAATGAATTGCAAGAATATTAGCTCTAAATATGCACAAAAGGCACGGCTTTGTTAAACAGAGCTGTTGCAGGCAGCTAGTTCTACAAGATATTCAATGTGCAAAAATGCTTTTTTTTCCTGCAAAATTGATTAGATGCATGCACGCTTTGGTTTGCTGAACTGAATACGCAACACCACAGTCTTGAGCAGTGATGCAGCAGGTCTGTTTATCTGCCACTCCCTGACCTTGTCCATCTGTCTGTCTGCTTGAACTTGCTCGTCTGGTCAGCTATTTGCAGAAACGGACTGTCTATGCCACTTGTATTGACAGTTGACATGATGTCATTCAGGTGTAGGGTGCCAATACAGAAAGCCCAGGAGTCACCATCAGCTGTTTCTTCTCCATCTTTTTCTATTCTGTTGCTGGACAAACTGGACAACTGCGCGACCTGCATGACTTGTTTTGAGTCTCTGCTGTTTTGAAAAAAAAAAAATCGGTGCACAAAGAGACACTTTACAGTATTTTGCAAAAGCATTTATACCCTTTGAACATTTCTACTGTGTTCAATGTATTTTTGGTGGGAATTTATGTGATAACTAACTCAAGCATCTGGAAGCAATAGGTATCCAGCTCCCTCTAGTCTGTTACCCTTAGATAAAATTCAATACAACCAATTACCTTTTTAACGGTAATGCTATTCAGGATGTTAACCCTGCAAATCACCCTGAACACAGCATCCCCGGTCCCCAAAGTGAAGCATGGCAATGGCACCATTATGCAGAGGGAAGTCAGTTTTACATAAATAGTCTCTGGATGATTATTTTACAATATTTAGAAACAAACCGCATTTTTTCTGCATGTGTCTCGCATCTTTTCCCTGTACATGCCCGGGTTTGGTTCAGGTCCTCCGTCTTCCTCTCATGCTTGAAAAACATGCAGGTGAGGTCAGTTAGTCTCTCCCAGGTGGAAGTGAGTGTGTTCACGCACAGTTGTTTGTCCCGTGTGTCTCTGTGTTGCAAAATTGTGTTGGGTTTTTAAATAGGCAACCCCTGAGACCGGACTGTGGTGACGGATGGGCTACACGTTCCCTTCCTCGCGCTCTGGCTGTCTATGTGCTTTCACACCACCGTGATGGATACCCATCCTTCTGTAAATATAGCCTTACCCCAGCTAGTTAGCATGGCTGGCATGTTCCAGGGCTGTGGTCACTAGCTAAATATACGTCCAAAAATAAATACTTCCAGATTTGATTCTCAACGGTTGTTTAGACTGCCCGTTGCATAAATCCCAAAGAAAACGAGCAAAAAGAACAATTCAGAAAGAGGCGAAATCCTTGGTCCAGTGCTCCAAAACCACAGAGCGATGCATTTTTAGAGACCGTTGGAGGGTTCTGTAAAAGCCGACTGGAGCTTTGCCCGGTGCTGTGGTGACTGTGGCAGCGAGTCACTGCTGCGGTCACAAGTCATTACCATGGTTTCCATCCAAACTCAACGTTTGCCCTTCAAATGCACTGATGCTGCGGCGTGGATGCTGTGGGCCTGCAAACGAAAACGGCCACCATGCAGCGAACCACATGCGGTGACGCAAATCCGGAGGCCGTGATGTTTGTTTGTCGCTGAAGTTTTCAATCAGGTATGAACAGAAAGGGACAACCACTCCCCTCACAAAGCTGTCCCATGATGCCGAAGCAATTATGACAAAAACAACTAAATGTAACAGATGACTTTAGAAAATGTATTAAGTTTTATCATTTATCCAAATGCTTGTCATGAACTTTGATGTGTCCTACTGAAATTTTTACAGCATAGAGCTCTGCTAATATAACTGCACATTTTTTTCCTGTGGTTTCTCTATCAGCTTTGTAAATGTAGAGCCTGAAGGGTTTATTTGCCCATTCGTCTCAGTTAAAAAGTTCAAGCTCACTCAGGTTAGATGGAGGTCGTCTGTGTGAGGAGCAATTTTCAAATTTTCCATTTACTTTCAAATTGATTCATGTCTGTGAATCAGTTTGACTGGAAAATACTGTAATCCAGCCAATTTTAATGCAAAAACTGAAAGCGTGGGATATCGCTTACCACGAAGCCCTGCCTTAAAACTCACAGGTAGTGGCGCAAAAAGTGGGTATGCGCTGTATGCAACGCAAAGGGGCGCTGCACTAGAGGAGGCGCAAAAACAATGAGGGGAATTTTTTTTCTCATCAGCATTTTATGTACTTAACAGCAGTTTGTGTATGAAATGATCGATAACAGAGGAACAGCACTGACTAGGCGCCGCTCCCCTCCTGCCAGCCGCTCTGCCCTCCCATACAGGTAGCCTGGTTCTCCCTTCGAGATCCAAACTCTTCCGTTTTCTTTCTTTTAAATTTGAATTGCAGCGCACTCGACAACAGGGAGCTAAAGATGGGGCGGCAGAAAACGGAAGAGGGGGAGAATAAAGATGTTGGAGAGACGAAGAAAAGATTTTCAAAGTGGTTGAAAGGTGTATATTTTACTACGGAGCCCCCCAGGGGACATGGGGAATTTTTTTTCTTTTGCGTTCCCTCGCAAAACTTTTGCGTTCCCTCGCAATAATCTACTGATCAGTTCATGCGGCATAATTGATACTATAAGCCTTTTTTACGGTGGAAGCCGTACTTTCTGCTTTAATACAAGCTTATAAGGTTTTTCCATGGACTATTGAGTTATTATCGCGGGGTAATAAGTCATCTGATTGTGTCTCTATTGTGTTCGTGTCTGAATGGTTTAAAGGGCTGCTTTCTGTGCCGTTCCATCTGAGCCTTAACAGACATAAACATGCAGTAAATAAATCGATTTTCAATCAGTTTTTTGCACCAAAGCGTTAATAATAATAAACACGTTTTCACTGAGGCTCTATAAGAGCAATATGAATGAAATAAGTAATTATTGATATGACAGGAGCAGCGGCTTTGACACCTGGTGGTGGGCGTGTCGATGTGGGAGTGACTGTCATGAAGTATGAATGGGAAGGTGACGCTGCTGGCTCGGTGTGTGAGGCAGCGGGTGAGCTGGGGGGTCAGTCCTCGCAAAGTTTGGAGCATAATAAAAATTTAAAAAATCGATAATTGTGACAGAACAAAGAAGAGGTTAGGAGTTGATTGATACACGGACAGATGAGATTCCCCGAGTTAATCCAGTGCGGCCGTCTACCACCATTAGTTTGCTGTGTTTTATAATAATAAAACGTGTTTATTATTATTAACGCTTTGGTGCAAAAAACTGATTGAAAATCGATTTATTTACTGCATGTTTATGTCTGTTAAGGCTCAGATGGAACGGCACAGAAAGCAGCCCCTTAAACCATTCAGACACGAACACAATAGAGACACAATCAGATGACTTATTACCCCCCCGATAATAACTCAATAGTCCATGGAAAAACCTTATAAGCTTGTATTAAAGCAGAAAGTACGGCTTCCACCGTAAAAAAGGCTTATAGTATCAATTATGCCGCATGAACTGATCAGTAGATTATTGCGAGGGAACGCAAAAGTTTTGCGAGGGAACGCAAAAGTATTGCGAGGGAACGCAAAACCTTTTGCGAGGGAACGCAAAACCTTTTGCGAGGGAACGCAAAAGTATTGCGAGTGAACGCAAAAGTTTTGCGAGGGAACGCAAAAGAAAAAAAATTCCCCATGTCCCCTGGGGGGCTCCGTAGTAATATTTGGCACTATTACAAGTTTTATAATAATTTAATACAGAAATCCTCATTAGCTCATCGGAGCCACCTGCTTTCCTCCCGCTGCAAGGCGGAGATCAGCTCCTCACCACCACAATCGCAGCTTTCCTCCCACCGCGCATTTTCTTGAAGTCTCAGAAAAAAAAACAATCAGGCCATAAAAAAAAAAAAAAAAAAAAAAAAAAAGCTCAAAAGAAGAAGAAATACGTCTGTAGTTGAAAAGCCCATTTCCGCCTCCTGCTCTTATCTGCAGTCGCTCCAACTCACGTGACATGGCGTTCCAGCTTCAGCCTGTCATGTGATTCACCTTGCTGACGTCAGCTGGCTTGGGCCTACGCAACATACGCAGTGGCGTGGCTAGATAAGTAAACTGTCCTATGACGTCACAGAGGGGTATGTAAGATCTCTGTTGTTTCTATTCAGCTTCCTTCACCAAGTGCGAGCCTCTGGTACGTTTCAGACATTTTTTGAGAAAAAATTAACAAAATGAGTTTTTTACAAAGAGTTACCACCTGGATCGGAGCTGGATTGGGACTCCATGATCTTAATAGACAAGTCTTGAGAAAAAGCTATAAGATAGAGACCTTCAGAGACAACAGAACTCTGCAAAAAACTGGAATACTGTCCTCCTTCTGCCCCAAACTGGATCTGGTGAAGAAAACCAGCAGATTCTGCACAGGAGTCCCATTGTCGGCCGCAGAGCTTATGAAGTCATTACATCTCCCAACTGAAGTTGAGTCGTCGGCAACACAAACACCCGATAGCGAATTCAGATATGGCAACATACCTTTGCTGCCGCTGCCAGACTTTGGGGGAGGGAGGCCCAGAAGTCCTTAATAATGCCCTGGAAAGGACTGTTAAAACATCTATCCTCTTGAACTTTGTGAGGCTTTCTCTAAGGTTTTCACAGAAAAAATTGTAGCTCTTAGAGGCTCGAATACCCCGATAGATTCAGATTCCCATGAAATGCCACAATGCATAGCTATTCTTGAGCATTTTTAGCCAGTTTCTTTAGATGAACTGACCTCAGTTATTAAGCATCTGCGGCCGTCAAATTGCACCACAAATTTGGAACAAACTTCCAGAAAACTGTAAAACAGCTGAAACACTGAGAACCTTTGAATCTCAACTTAAAACCCACCTGTTTAGAGTTTCTTATGGCTAAATTAAGATTAGAGTGTGGGTTTTGATGTCTTTGATGTTTTTAATGTTTTTATCTTTACTTTTCATCTAGTTATTAACTTTTTATTTCTCTGTCACACTGTCTATGTAAAGCCCCCCTCACCCCCTCCCGGAAAACGTCCCAGGTCAACGAATCTATATCTAGGGGTGTGAGAATCCTTGTTAAATGACGTTTAACTAAAGTCCTACGGGGTTTAGAGTCCCAGTTGACGGCGTTTCAACTAAAAACCTAGAGGTTGGAGTCCTTGTCAAACGGTGTTTTTGACTAAAGTCCCAGAGGGTTAGAGCCGCAGTTAAACGACATTTAACTGAAGTCCTAAAAGGGGTTTTAATGTTTTTATCTTTTTTAATCTTTTTCAAAATGTCTTTCTCTTTCTCACTGTTTATTCAATGTCACATGCTGTTTTTATTTTAATTATGTAAAGCACTTTGAAATGCCTTGCTGCTGAAATGTGCTATACAAATAAAATTTGATTGATTGATTGATTGATTGATTGATTGATTGATTGATAAAATATTGGCCTTTTTTGTTTCACTCATTTTTAATTGCTGCAATTTATCCATACATCAGGAAGGAATAGGAACATTAGGAAGGCAACAAAAACCTAAAAACCATGATGGTTTGAATTGAATTTCTGTATTTTATAAGTGCACGATTAGGGGAGAGCTGTATGGACATATTCAACCAGGGGGGGGGGGGGGGGGGCGCCGATGACATGTTCGCATACACCTCAGAAAGCATGCGGTTGCACCCCTGATCACAGGTTTTCTATATTTACTCATTAGGTGACATCTGCTGGCAGCTGAACGATTAGACTGATGGAAAACAGCAGAGGGAGACTTTGTTATGACTAAAAACAAGACAAGTTCACACAGGTATAGAGGGAGACTGAAGGGGGGGAAAAAGAACCTGTAGAAATAGAAAACAAACCTAGAAGCGCGGAATAAACCGAACCTGAACGCCAAATTTTATTTAAATAAAATAAAATCACAGTCTAGGATTCAATGCGTTGCCGCTATCATCTGAAACTCGTTTCTCGATGAAGCCAATTAATGTGTCACACACACGAGGGTGTGCAGTAATTGTCTCTTAATGGACTGACAGAGGCGGTGATGCGATGGATAAAGTTTTCTCAGCGGTGCTGTGTGAAATCTGCCAGAACTAAAAACCGATGTATCACATTTGCCTGCTGTCAGCAGTTGATCATAATCACCTCAACAACAGCTGTTTCTGTATTGTAAAGTAATCTGACGACCTGTCGACACAGATTCCCGTCACGTCAAGCTGCAGTTGCTGCATTGCATTCGCGGGGCCTTGGACTCTGTGCCTCCACCGGCTCTGTGTGAGCCGTTTGTCTGGAAGCACGCCACGGCGGTATTGGGGAAGTAACTTCAATCTATCAGGCCAGGACAACGGATTCTTTGAGATTGGTTCGGAGGAAGCTTATCAGAGCGCTGCCTGTGTGACCACACTGGAATCTGCCACTGTGAGACTATTCTCCGCGCAACAATAGAGGGCCTTCTCTGTCTGCTAGCTCAGGCTGACACTCAGAGCTATAATCATCCAAGCATGCCTTCTGTGATTCACCCTTTTGGTTTTCTACTAAGGTTAGACATTAATCATTATGAATAGCTGATGGGGCCTCTCTTCCTACGTCAGCTCAGTGGTTCATTTTGTGCCTGGTTTTGGCCATATGTTTTCATCATTATCCTGTGGAGCGACTCGTTAACAACTCAGCTTTGGTCCATTGATAAAGTCCAGCAGATTTGAAAATTCGAGTTTAGGTATCTTGAAGAGCTATGCTGCGCTCTAGCAAGGTTTCCACGACTCTTATGATTTGTTGATCTTTAAAGTCAAAGTTGTGTTTTGCAAACGCAACACGTTAATAGTTGAATTAGGACAGAAAGCATTTGTTTTTTTTTTTACTGAATTACCTCTGAGAGAACCAGTTGGCAAATAGGTGGCGTCTCTTTATTATGGACACATGGCGACCTTGACATGTTAATCTTTGATGCAGTTGTCTAACAGTGACATTTGATCAATTTCAACCCTCCTTCAGCTTTTCAGCAAAAGAGATTATGAACGAGGATTCTGTATCCCTTAATATTTGTAGCCAAAGAAAACAGGAAATAGTAGAAAAATAATTAAAGTTTCCTACATAAAAAAGGCAGAAAAAAAATATATATCAAAATTAGGATTATGCTACTACAATAAAAGTGGATTTATTTTAACAGTTTTTGAACATCTTTACTAATAATTGAGGGCGACGACGTATTTGAGAATATGTAATGTAGGTCTGCCTTCATGCTAATCTGTGCTACGTAGCTTTTCTGCTGCTTCAGTAGTTCAGATATCATCTCCCAATTAGCAGAATGATGTCAGAAAGTGCTATGTGTCAGACTTGAAGCATCTCTGGACTGTAGGAGGAACTCCATGTAGCTCTGACAAACGTTTTAGCTCCGCTAATAAAGAGGATAGCTTGTTCTTACAGCTACCACTTAGTGACACTTAATGTAGTTACCAGTGTACGTTGTCCAGATAAAAGCCTTTGGCCTTTATCTGGTTATTTCTTGTTGGAGGACAATACGTTCTGCAAGAAAGGTATTTTGAAAATATTTGTGTTGACTGGTAACTATCAGTTGTAAGTAGTTTTTTTTCTTTTTTTTTTTTTGGACTTGGTGTTTGTTTTCCTTAGCTGGCAACGAACGTTTTGTGTCATTTCCCAGCGATGCAAGACTGCATCCATGATAAAAGTTTATCTGTTATCAAAACGCTCCCCCGCCCATTAACGTCTGAACTGTGTTAGTCTCCGCGTGTTTATTGGTTCTTGGAAAAAAAAAATAAAAATACTGATAAGTCAAGTGGAATGCTTTGGTTGATGGAGAATAAAGGAATAACAAAACAGGCTTTTCTTTGTTTTTCTTCAACAGCACCAGCATGGACTTGGATGAAAAATGTCACATAGCAACTGCCTGCATTTTTCACAAGCAATCGGGGAGCAAAGACCTTTATGATAAATGATAAATGACAAGTCACTGAATGGACAAAACCATTAAGTTGCACTGACTGTTTGCACCTCTTCCCACTTGTCTAGTCTCGTCTTTGTCATGGTCGCCGTGATGGATGGGATCACACCTCTGTGAGCTGATTCAAATAACTCACACCTGCAATTTGTTCTAAATAAGACGCACCAAGCAAAGGCAATGACTCACGCAGGTGGTTATTGTGAAAGAATATAATTATTTATTGCATGGTGCACGTCAAAGTGTTTTCCAAAACAACAACATTTTTCAGTGCTATTTCCGTCCTGTATTCTGAAAGTAAAGATTGTGGCTTCTTAGAGATTATCAGCATTAGATGTCTTATCTAAAGCGCATCTGTGTGCCTCACAAAACTGCAAAAAGTGCTTCTGACCAAACTGCCCCTTACCAACACAAAACCTGAAAGCTTTCCAGATGTCTTCATCATTTTCTCTACCATGTAGGTCTTCATCTTCTCTGTCTGACTTGTAAGAGTAGTACAATAACAGGTTTTATTGTGGGACAGATGTGTGGTTATAACATCTGCTGCCTTTGTACATTGAGAATCGGTCAACATCTGCTTGTTTTGAAAGTAGGAACTGTACTCCACAAAACTGTCATGGTGAGCTGTGCACATGGCGCTTTTGGTCTGAAAAGCGGCATGTGCTGCTGACACTTTTGCCTTTAGATTCTTATTGACATGCAACGCTGTGGTTTTTAGTAGAATAGCTCATGTGGGCCCACAGTCAGTGACCACAAATGCACCACTAAAAACCCATGTTAGATCACAGAAAGTGTTGACTTTTCTTGGTAATTGACTGATCGTTATCAAGTACAACTGATAACAATCTGGTTTGACTCAGATTGTTACCATTGCAAAGTAGTTTCAATTTCCATTACGTGTGGAATAATTTCTTAAAATGGACTGTGGCTCAATGTGCTGTGTTCTGTGTAAATAACCACATTTCCATGTCATTTGACCCCTAAGATGCAACTGCGATGGAAGTGTTTGAATGAGGAGTGAGGAAAATCATTTGCAACAATCATTTGTAAGTAATTAACTGTTTCTAAAAATAGCTAAATAGCAGAGGTAAGACACTGATGGCTGATGACTACAAAATCCAGGTCGGATTTCAAAATATCCAACCTCTTCTTCTATTTCTTCAGTTTTGGTTCCCACAAATTAACCAACACACGGATCTGCTGTGGTGGCGCAGGGGTTAAAGCACAACCCACATATGGAGGCCTTAGTCCTCGACGTGGCCGTCGCAGGTTCAATTTCCGACCTGGCGACCTTTGCCGCATCCCTTCTCTCATTTCACACTTTTCTGTCAATTAACCATCAAATAAAGGTCACCAGAGCCAATAAAAGCCTTAAAAAAAAACATGGATCTCCTTGACAACAAAACAATGTTATTGTTTTGCCTGATTAGAATAAAATTCATCCCATTTTGGAAGTCATTCACAACCCCATCAGTGCTGTTAACAGCTCTTCTATCAATAACCACTGACAGGATTTCCCAGACTGGCAAAAGTCCACGAGTTTCATAGTTTATTGCATATGCCTGATTAAGATAATTATCTGTACGCCGAGTTGGTCATGCAAACCTTTAATAGCATCACATCATGGAGGTGCAAGGTCCACACAAACTAATTTACCAACTTTGAATTTATGCAAATTCAGAAGGACTAATTTAAAAAAAAATCAAAGGAAACTGAGTGAGAAGCAGAAGGCATACTTTTGTATCTAAATCAAATTATTAAAAGTCCATAAAAAAAAGAGCTGTTAAATATACAAAGCCTTGCAAGTATTCACACGTCTTAAACATTTTAGAGCGTTTATCGCACAAACTTTACACCTTACATTTAGATTTTTTTGATGCACACAACTCCCCATTCATAGCATATAGCTGTCAATAGGAAGTGACATACATTTATAAGTCATTTTAAATCCACTTCAACACAAAAATATTTTGATCAAAACCATCCTGTTGGAACTCTGAGTGTAGATTTGGAGTTTTTTGAACCTTCCTGCAGCCTGCATTTAACTCCACTCATCTTTCCACCAACCCTGACCAGCTTCCCTTTCTCTGTTGAAAAAGAACACAACAACCATATTTCTTTTAGCTCCAGCAGCCTTTATTTGATAATTAATTGACAGGAAAGTGGGTAATGAAAGACATGCAGCAAAGGTCGCCAAGGCCGGGAATCAAACCTGCAACAAGGACCAAGGCCTCTAATGTGGGTTGTGCTTAACCCCTGCACCACCACAGCACACCCCACAACAACCATATTTCACGTGCAGGTTAATGATTTTAAAACAATTGTTTTGCATTTCAGTCTTTCCAAGCAGAGTATCATCCACAAATCCCCTACGTTGTCAGGAGTCAACTGCAGAGGGGACATCCTGCATCACTCTGTTCACAGATAACAGAATAGAATCAGCAAAAACCATTAAGCAAACACACAACAGGAAGTGGATTCCTAAATTCAAAACACAGAATTCAGCTCAGATATTGGAACGGTCTCACTTTGAGTTGATTGACAGTCAGGTCAAAGCAATGTCCAGAAGTCCAAAAATTGATGAAAAAGAAAAAAAAAAAAAAAAAACTTGCTCTTTAAGCAGAACCTGTTGGTACTGTTCACTGAAAAACCAAAATGTACCTTCTCATCGACAGGTGCAGAGACCCAGCTTCAGCAGGGCTCTGGAAATGGACGGCAAAAAGATTTTGTACAGCCAGGTTCCTTTCCCAGGGGTACTCAAACTCTGCAAAGAAGAGTCTTTACAGATTTTAAAATATTTTTATAAACCTCATCTGAATTAATTAAAATGTGCCTTGTTACGGTTTGAAGTAAGTCTAGTTTCCTGAAATAAAGGAGTCGTGGGCGTCCTCTCATTTAGGAAAAAATACGGAAAAAAAAAAGAATATATATATATATATATATATATATACATATATATATATATATATATATATATATATATATATATATATATATATATATATATATATATATATATATATATATATATTAAGCTCCACTGTCAGTAGACATTTAATTCAACTCTCTTAACTTGTAGGTTACTCTTAAGTTTCAGCTTCCAATAATCAGTATTACGTTCAGTCTGATGTAATTGATTGTAGAAATGACAATTAAACTTCTACAACAGAGAAATTTGCTCTGTTGTAGCTTTTAAATACTTGAACCATTTATGGAATCAGGTTCACCGGCTGCTGCTGAAGTCTGTAAACTTTCACCCACATAATCGTCAAATACCACATGTACAAAGTCCACGGCTAACACTTACCTGACCTGTTAATATTTGCATGATAAAGTATCGCCATGTGTCCGTGGTGCTTGGTGCTATGTCCAGGTCAGCTGTTTGACACTTCTTTGGAGTTGACCGGGTAACAATGACATTGGCTGTCTTGGCAATGGGATTCCACACACACACAGTGATGTAGCCACCAATGAGACTCATTAGGAGTGGAAGATAAAAACAAGTCTGCTTTCAACATGGAGAAATAAGGAGAGTAATACATTATATTTGCAGGCTCTAAATTTACAAGGTGTAATGACCAATGTCTGTGTGGTCAGGGCTGTCCTAATTTGACTCATAGCTTTGCATCATGCCATTCAGTGCATACCACCTCGGAGCGAACACGTGGACTGAAACCAAACTGAAGGCGGATTCTCTGGAGATTCCCTCCTGTTAATGTTTGCCAGACCTCTCTGCAGGCGATCCGAGCCCTTATTGGGCCGGCCGCCAAAATACGAAGAGAATATTTGACACGGCGCGGCATCAATAAAAGTTCAGACATGTAATCAGCAACGAGCGACTCAGGATCGGAGACAGCCAAGAACTTGATCCTGCCAATAACTGTTGTCGTCTCAGTAGCCACACACACACACACACCCCTCACACACACACCCATAAACACAGAAGTTTGTATTTCTACCCATATTAGGACATGTGTTGACTTCCATTCATTTTAGTAGCTGGATTCATGTCTAACACAGATATTCTCCCTAACCCTATTCATTACTATTGTGTACCGAGCCCCTAACTTTTACTAAAGCCTAATTCACACCTTAACCCAGCGGTTTATTGGTACTACCAGTCCAAACCTAACCCTAAGCCTAACCTAAACTCAATAGATTGATAGATAGAAACTTTATTAATTCCTTTGGGACTTTCCCTCAGGGAAATTGTAGAAACTGTAGTACTAATGTGCTTCAATCTAACCCTTAATGACAAAAACAGCACTTCTTCTTATGGGGCCCAGGCTTTGGGACCTATAAGGAACAGTTGGCCCTTGCAATGTGGTAGTTGTTGTAAAAAATGGGGGGAAAAAAATTGCTAAACACACACACAGACACACACAGACTCCTGTCATTCCTTCCATTCCCATTGATCCACAGCCCAGCTCCTTGTTGGAAGAGGTGAAGGACAGCGGGTAAAGTGATCCGGCTATGACATCACTCCCAGACTGCTTCATTTTCAAACTCTCATAACTTTTGTAGAAAGGATGACAGACTCATAGCATAAAGCAACAATTTCCTGCCTGGACATGAGGGGTCCTGGGACACTCGGATGACTAGACAGGTCTAGATGAATAATTTCCACTATTAACAAAAAAAAAAACCCAACAAACAACCCTTTTTGAGCTGGCTTCAGGTTTGCTTCATGCTCTCTGCATAATGTAGCACCCGGTAAAGATCAATAACCTTGAAGACGTTTGCCGATTTCTAAACAGATGAGTCAGGCTGCGCTTGCTGGACGAAAAGGATGAAGCAACTACCGGGGCGTGACAGGTAGGCACGCACCACCTGGTGGAGGGAAGGAAGTCTGTATGACACACGAGTGTAAACACAGTTGTAAGGATTTTTACAACCCTCGGCAGTTATTGTGCCCTGGTGTTGCCAGGCAACAAAATGAACGCACGGTCTCAGGTGTTCCCTCGCGTCTCAGATAGCTGCTGGCTGTTGCTTCTGTCGTTCTCCTCCCCCAGTCGGGATGAGCTCACAACACGCAGACAAACACCCACTCGCAGTTTGTCCGCCTCTGCTGGGTCGAAAGGAAAGCCTTTTAAGGGTATGGGCGTGAGTGTTCAGGTGACTCCACCGAAGGTGCAAGAGTGACATTTTATTCTGCTTTTTTCCCCCCCTTTAATATACATCTTCACCAAATGTTATAAGGTTTAAGAGGGGGTGACAGAGAGATCAATAAAAATAATAAAAAAAAATGTTTTTGCCGAAGGCCTGAAATCACATTGTGTCATAGTTCAAAGTTATGAAAAAGCAACACAAATATAGTCCTTTTCAATAAATTAGAAGATCATTGGAATGCTTGTTAATTTCAACATAAAGTGAAACATATATATAAATAAAATAAAACTAATTAAAATGCAACTTATAATGAACTGATGTGCTTGTTTAATTGTTTTTTTGGGGGGGGGTTTTAAAGTCAGGGATAAACATGAGGCAGCAGTAGTTCTGAGCTGACGCCGCATGGTGAGAAGTAGCATTTTTATTGTAAAAGAGTGGGTTTTATTTTAATACTAAATCTTACTATTGGTGTTCTTAGATAACTCAAACTTTCTTGGAGCCCTCCCATCAAAGGAGGCCATTCAGGCAGGAGTTATGAGCACGAATGTCTGGCAGGGGACTGAAATGCCCCCATGACCTAACTTCTTCCCCTTTTAATACATGCACTTACAGTCAAAGGGATAATAAAATCAGCCTTTCACTTCTGAGCAACACAGCCGTTAAAGCCAACAATTTCACTTTTACAGACAATGGAGATCTAATCTCTTGTAGCACAAGTTACTGGAAAATGTAAGGAAGCATCTATCCAGCCTACTGTTACCTAAAGGTCTGTCCTATCTAGCTGCCAAGCCCATGCCACCCACTCCTCTTTTTCAACAGTCCTGATATTGAACAATGCGGAGAGGAGTTTTTTCCAGTGAATAATCAGCTGTGCTGTTGGTCCACATCAAACGTGGCTCCAGGGTGGGTCGATCTCTCACCCACACGTTCCTGGGCGTGCCGTGCCTTACAGACCTCCTGGGGTCGACACCTTTCAATACAGAGAACAGAAACAGAGCGAAAAACAGACACTGATGGAAAGAGACCAGTGGCCAACTGATGATCTCATGGTGTGTTTTGTGTGTTTGATTGAAATGTGATGTGGAGGATGTGCATGGAAACTACGTGTCCTCCACATGACAGCCTTTCTTTTTAAAAACTCAATCTTATAAACATTACTGTTGTCATGATATCTTCCGGAAAGTACTGGGTTCTTTAAAGACAGTTCGCAAACTTCTTGAAAGAAAAAAAAAAAAAAGCGTTTGTTGGATAATCTGGAAAGAAAATGCTGCAGAGCTGGTTGTTTCAGCTCAGATTTAATTGGATTATAGGACACACTACACTGTAAAAACTACTGGGGCAGATCAAAGTCAAATGGAAACATGTGGATTTGTCTAATAGTCATTTTGAAAAAAGGCGTGTCAAGAGGTTTACACAGATTAGTGTGCTTTTCCAAGGTGTGCCTTTCATCATTCTACAGGTTGTGAAAATGTAGGTGTATGACAATAAACGTAGAAATTTAATTGACACTTGCAGAAGTTAAAAGATGCAAGTCTAGGCGGGGGCTTGTGTTCTGTCAATGATTAATATATATTGTGAATGTTGCTATGTAGTCATAACACACTTATTAGTTTGCCAGACAGCTATTAAAAGTTGTCACATTTACATAATCATTAGTTAATTTATACTACTCTGTGGTGATAATGGTAGTTTCCGGTTCAGTTGTTATAATCAAGCTAACTCTCATGCTATTTCGTCTCCATATGAGAATGTGTATGCTTTAATCTTATCCCCCCCCCAACCTGGCAGTCACGTGTACACAAGAAGCCACCTGCAGACCATAAACTTGATCGTCGACCACATTAAAGAATGTGGTGGGTACTTACAAGTGAGCTCCTGGACATAGTTAATGGGTGCAGGTTTAAGAAGCGAAGTCGTAAAACTGTCTTCATGTGGTTGGTTCTACTTACACAGAGTAAGTAGGTTCTGTGTAACTTCCTGGCATGATCTGTTTTTCTACCTCCGGTCAAGGGGTCCCCCTTGTGGTCACACTGTGCTTCTGCAGAACATTGCATGCTTGTTTTTCTTTGTTTAAATAAAATCTGACAGCTTAAAGTTATAATTTCCTTTCAATAAGCACTATATTATCAGACTCAAAAGTAACTCATGGGTCTTCAAATCTAGTCCTCGAAATCTACTGCCCGGAAGGTTTTGGATAGATATACATCTGAATCAAATGAATGTTACCAGACGTTTGCCAAACTGCGGCATGGTGAAGAGGTAATTCAGTCATTACATTAAGACAGGTTGGTGCAAGGATGCATCTACAACCTGCAGGACAGTAGACGTAGAGGACAAGGTTTTGAGACCCCTTACTTAACCACTCTCAACATTATGTCGTTATTTGGTGTTGCACAGTGACCTCTAGTGGTTTAAAATGAAATACGTTTCATATCGACAAAAAATATGTTTCTGCGGTCATCTTCAGAACTTAAGAAGAAACCACTAGTAATCATCATATTTAAGCAATTATTAGAGATCATACATGTTTTCATATATCCATTTATAATTTTCTAGAGTATTTAACTAGTTTTATGACGTAAACAAATTTTCTTTAATAATTAAAGTGTCATGCACTTTCTCTTAGAGTAAATGACATCATTGTTTAGTTGTAAAAAAGCTTTAAAACATAAACCTATTTAAGAATTCAAAGTAACATCTTGTAAGACTAAACTAGAGTAGTATAGTTAAAATTTTGTCTCATTAAAAGTGCATTTATTAGGGAAGAAAGACTAAAGAGAGGAAATTTGACGTTTGACATTTTATTGAGAGTGCTGCATTGTGTTGCAGACATTGTGTGCACAAACTCACTCAACCTGTGTAAATGCATTATTAAAATGAATATGAGGTCTTTTCATATTGCATTTTCAAGTTTCTGTGGACATTTACAGACTAAAAACACATCAGTAAATTAATAATCCCACAGATGTTTTTGCTCCTGTGCATCCCTTTAATCATCTTACATATATAAAAGTTCAGGTAATAGTTTAATGAACAGCTCATAGAAAAGGCCCACACACATAGATATTTCTGAAGACACCAACCTAAAAATCTTTTTTGTAAAAGCAGCTCAGCAAAAAAAGTATAGCAGCATCAGCAAATAAACAACAACTAAAGAATTGCTTTCTTCAGCTGCAGTGTCAAAACTCAAATAACATCACAGACTAAC
The DNA here is from genome assembly GCF_051168715.1 of Poecilia mexicana. Lineage (NCBI taxonomy): Eukaryota > Metazoa > Chordata > Actinopteri > Cyprinodontiformes > Poeciliidae > Poecilia > Poecilia mexicana. The sequence goes on from NW_028263379.1 coordinate 24,564,016, forward strand.
TTTAGCCACCCCATTTATACATAGTGTATTTTAAACTCCACAGGCTCCAGGAAGGCGGCCTCTGCCCTCTATTTCAGGACCTTTTCCCCCCAGTCGTGGGTAAGTTAGAAGGATGCCTGTGGTAATAGTCAGGTGGGGTGGTATTTGGGCTTGCATTTATCACACTTGGGACATAATACATATTCTCAAGGTACCTTTGGTCCAATGGTGGGTGGTTTTTAGGCTCTGGCTTTGATCCCTGTCCTGACGGATTCCTGTAGCTGACCCCAGGCCCACTTGGATGCAATGGAGGTGCAGCAGACGCCTCAGGATATTGGGGTGGCTGAGGTTGAACCTGAGGGTGGGCTAATGGGGGAGGAGCAGCACAGGGCATGTATTGAGGAGCCGGGGCATAGATGCTGTGGTTGTGGAGAGGTTGGAAGTGGGGTCCAGCAGGAGGGTACAGGCCTGAATGTGACATCGCCTGCTGTGGGATGAGCACTTCCACATACTGACCAGTCTCTGGGTCGAACAACATTTTCCTAAGGGGCTGCACAGGCACCTCGATATAAAAATACTTCCCTGTCTCAGGATCCAGGAGTACTCTACGTGGTGGCTGGGCATAGCTACTTTCTGAATACACGCTGGAGCTATCGCCGCCATATTCTGAACCATAGGAGGGACCCATGCTTTGGGGGCCACATAGGTACTGAGGATCTATAGGAGGCAGGACGGGAGAGTGGCTGTGGCCTGGATCACTGTAAGGAGCCCCAGTCAGATTTGGTGGCTGCTGATGGGGAGATCTGTGAACAGGAGGCCGTCGAGCTCCAATATGTTGCTGTGGCAGCAGAGAGCGGTCAGCAGGGCAGGCCTGCATGAGTGAAGGAAGGGGAACGCAGGCAGCGGAGGGATGGAGAGGCTGGTACATGGATTGTGGTTGGTTTGGACCAAGAGGGCTTGATTTTGGAGATCTCGGTTGGTAACCCAATGGCTGCGTTTCAGGTCTGCAGTGGTGAGCATGCAGAGGGGGCTGAGCCACTTGGTAAGGTAGAGCCTGACCCGGAGAGTGTGGCAAACCAGGTGGGGTAAGGTTATGGGGACTGCGATGCTGATGAGGAGAGGTAGGACCACAGTGAGAGGGGTAGCCAGCTGTGCAGGAACAGGGAGGATGGGATGAGGGTTGATACCGATTTGACCTCGCTGAAGTCATATCAGGAAGCAAGAGCGGACTGAAACTCTCTCTTTCATCATAGCTTGGAGGGTCATCTGAGGTATAAAAATGTTGCTCGTCTATCCTTTGGGCATGCTCATTGGAGACTGTTCTTCTGTATGGTTGATGGGTGTACTTTTGAGTTGTGGAAACAGCAGGCGCTTGCTTCAGATTGTTGGAGCTAACAGGCACAGTTTGCTCATGAGCACATGCCGCCCGAGAACACTGTTGACCCTCTGGGTCCGTTGAAGTTGATTGGTCAACTTCAGATAGAGTAGATCCAGCATTTTGATATGGATTTGGTTGTGGAACAAGTTGTTGGGCTACATCTAAACTGGTGTCTGATGTTGCAGTTAGGGATTCAGGTTTCCTAGCATGCCTAGAGCTTAGAGGCGAAGCAGCAGATTGTTGGTGCTGACCTTGGTCAGCAACTGCCTCTGTGTCTGAACATGCTGTTGACATGTTAGAGATGCTGGGAACATTGGCTGCTGTTGTTCTGTGAGGTGGTGGTTTAATGTTTGACACAGCAGATACAGCAAGCTTTCTTGAATGATTTGATGCAGAGGCAGACTCATTGGAAATCTTCCTGTAGACTGTAGGCGAGCTCACTACAATTGTCTGCGGTCTCTCCTCGTTTCGTTGTTTCCCACTAGAGGAGGTTGTTGATGATCTCTGTGCTTCATTTGTCACATTTCCCAAATCTCCAGGCTTAAATTTGCAGTTTGGTTTCGGAGGCACTGCTGGTTTTTGAGAGGTTTTAGCTATAGATTTCACTTCAATCATTTGAGGTCTGTGGCTTCCCAAAGACGGTGAGGGGATTTCTTTTTTCTCTGTTTCTTTTGATGGTGACCTGGTCTCACCTGGCTGTGGTTTGAATCTCCGTACTGCAGGAGACCTGGGGGGGAAGGTAGGATCTAGCCTTTTGACTGCTTCAAAATCTCCTATAGTGTCAGTTTGTTTGGTGGTTATTAGTGTTTGGTCCATTGTGTTCCTTTTTGTTGTTTCTGTATCTTTCTTTGGGGGTTTAATACTAACTCCCTCCTCTACTTTGGGCTTTTCCAGGACATCCACACTTTCAGTCATTGCTGAGGGGCCAGAGGTGGTGGAGGACGAGGAGAAGGTTCTCCCTCTGTGAGATTCAGGACAAACTTTTTCTGAAGGAGGAATGGTCTGAAGAGGGATCTCCAAAGAGTTCACATGCTTACAAGTAGGTCCTTTACATCTAGTTAAGTTCTGACCATCGCTCACCACTGCGCCAATGTCAGCCTGATAACCTTTCTCCTTTAAAAGCATTGAAACTGAGTGGCCAACACTACCACCAGATGCACCGCCAGAAACAGTGGGGGCAGGTGAGAGAGAAGCAGGAGCTATGATTTGGGAAGAAGTCTCTTCTTGACTTAAAGATGCAGACATGTTGGATTTATTTGATTTCTCTCTTATTAAAACTACAGCAGTGGACACCTCCCTCTCCTTACTTGGCTGTTTAGGGAGGCTTCCGAGCATGGGGGGTTTTCGGTCTGTTCTAGCCAATGTGGGTTTGTCCTCACTGTCTGGCACTTTGTGGATTTCTATCGCATTCTTTTTCTTTTCTGCTGCGATACTAACATCATGTTCACCAAGCTTTGGGATCATCTTCTCTTCCGTCATGTGTTTTAGTCTGCTTGCTTTCGAGTTTGCATCTGGGGAAGACAACAAAGGGCTTTGGTTTTTATCGCCCAAGTCTTTCCTCATGCTTGGTATTTTATTTTTGTCATCTTTCCAACAAACAGCCTTGCATTTGATTTGCATTGGCTGTGGACCAGATGGAGAATTTCTTTTATTCTGAGTTGAATGAAGTGATATTTGATTTGTTGAATCTTTTGCTTCATCTTTCTCTTCAGGTGTTCTGAACTCTTCTCTTTCCTCTTTCCTCTCTTCTCTGCTAGCCTCCTTTAATTTATTTATTTTCTCCTCAACTGGCACCTCCTCTCTTGTTTCCCCATTGCAGTTTTCTTCATTGACGCCTGATTGGTTAAAAGGACTAACTGCCTTGAAGGACAAGTTGTATGTATTTTTTACAAGCCGCCTTACATCTCTAACTTTGTGAATGGGAGCCTTAATGCTATCATCCCCGTCCCCTTCATCCCGTATTTTGTCTTCTGCTTTGGTCTTAGTATTTTCTTCCTTCTCTGTAGCAGATCCATCTGGTGGAAAAGATTTGCTTTCTGCCTCCGGAGTGAGACAGACATTTAGTGAGGCCTTTTTCTTTTCCACAGCCTTGAGTTTGATCTCCTGTGTTTTAGATGTGTAGGGATCTTTGTCTCCTTGTGGAAGTTGTCTGCGTTGATCTTTGTTTTCAACTTTTTGATCTCTGTTTGTTCCTCTTGCTAGTGTGTTGCCAGAAGGACGTTCTGAGGGAGCAGCTGTGTCCCAAGCAGGTGCTTTCACTGGTGTGCCTACCACAGTTTCATGTGTTTGCCAGGACTGTAAACCACTTCTTTTACCTTCAAACGGTATACCGCAGTTGGATTTTATCTCTGAAGCTGATGATTTAGTACTTCGAGTTTGGGAATCAGCTTCTTCGCTGTCGGTCTGGGAGAAGGTGACACTTCTGCCACTGCTGGATGAACTTGGTCTATAACTAGATTTTAATCCATAGTCCTTAGGTAGGGTGGCTTGATCCTTCATGCCTGTTTCTCCCCTCAATGAAAGTCTCTCAGATGAAAGGCTGTGATCTGACTGAAGACTGGAACTCAGATTACAAGAGTCAAGTTTCGGTGATTCTTCCCATGGTGCTACGGCACTCTCTGTTGGTGGGCTCGCTTCTTCACTTGCTTGCTCATCAGGCTGTCTGTCAACACCTTGCATCTTCTTTGACAACACGTTTTTGATGAGGCATGATGCAATCTTGGTTTTAGAGTATGTTTCATCCATAGAAGCAGATTTCTGGAGTTTGGACTGTCTTTCATTTTGCTGTGAGAGCTCAGAGCTGCTCTCGCTTGGGGGAGTTTCTTGCATTGCTGCTGGCGTACTGTGTTGCCTCACAAAGATACCTCTAGGGTGAGTCTCTTGAGAGGGGCTTTCCACCATCACTGGTAGCCCAGGACTGCTATTTTCACTGCTCTCATCCTGCTTCCCTTCTGTGTTATTCCTTCTCTTCAATTGGATCTGTCTTTTTGGCACTCCTCTTCTTACTTTCCTGCAGTCCTCTCTTTCCACAGCTACGTCTATGCACTCAAAGCTTCCTAACTCGCATCTTCTGGCTGGATCTAGGCAATCTAAAGTGTGAGGATATTGCTGATGAGAGGAGAGTTCATCAAGGTCAAGCTTTGGTGCAGAACCTCTGAAGTCAGCATAGGACAGGCAGGCAGCATTGACCCCAGCTGGACTGTCATGGGTAGATGGTTGAGAAATGTTTGTAGATGAACAGTGGCTGGAGTTGTACATTTCAAGGTAATCTACTTCGGGACTTGACAGGCTGCGGAAAGCCACATCTGTAAGCCACTTCACCTCATGGTCTGCTTCATCAAGTTCACTCCCCATACTGGAGCTGGAGCTCTGACACGGCCTGCTCGTGGACACGCGTCGAGGCACACTTCGCCTGTCCTGAGATGTGGGAGGTTTAAGTCTTCTGCTGGCACTGCATCCGCTGGGGTCTGGCTGAGGCGCAAGTTTAAGCAGACCCTGTTGTTGCTGTAGCTGTCTTGTCGCAGGGAGACTCTCTGAATAAGAATGTGCTGTTGGCAGTCCCTGGCGCGTCTCTCTGGTTGTGGAAGCTGCACTGCGACTCACAGGTCCTTTTCTATTCCTGGCATTGAATGACAGCTCAACCTGTTCCCCTCTGTAACTGGCAACCCCCTGCCACCCCTCTTCTCTTTCAGGAGCTTGCTCCTCCCTCTTTCTCTCTCTGTCTATCTCCCTACTCATTTGCCTCTCCATACCTACATCCCTCTCCTGCTCCAATGGCATTTCTCTGTCCATCTCCAGTTGCTTTCCAATTCTGACCCAATGGGCCTGGCTATTATTGTCAACAGGGTCAACATTGGGGTTTTCCCTACTTGTCGCTGCTTCCTTTAAATTACCACACAGTGAGGATGCTACAACTTCAGAGGGGCTATTGCTTCTGTTTTGCCACTTTCTGTGTGGTTTCTGAGGGGCTATAATGTGAACAGGTGTAAACCTGGTAAGAGGTGGAGAAGGAGTGCGCCGTCTGTTTATATGACGGGACATGTCCCCTGCCAGCCTCTCCTTGTCGTCTTGTATAATTTTGGGTAGCAGCTGTCTTCTTGAGTTCTGAGGTGTGCAAGTCGAACCTGGTGGATAAATATTACTGTCAAAATTCAGGGAGTTAGAGGCAACCAGAGGATGGAGCTTTTCCTGTCTTTGCACAAACTCCTTGGATGCAGCTCTATGAACTCTGTGGCTTGTAATATCGTGGGAAGGAGACTTGACTTCTTCCTGAGAAAGCGGGGTTTGGGTGTTATGTTTTTCCTGAGTGGAGATGGCTACACTTGATATTTCTTGACAGTGTCCTTTCTTTCTTGTCTCTCTTCTTTCTGTGACGAGTTGTATCTGTGAATTGTACGAATTTTTATCTGACGAGACAGATATCGGAGTGCAAACTTCCACCACTGAAGAGTTTCTCTTTATTTCAGTAGCACCAGTTTCCAGTCTCTTCTCTAATTTAAATGAAGGTGACACAGCTTTCTTTGCCAGATGTGTAGGTGATGGTATTACTGTGACACCGGCAGTAATGGTCTCTGTCTGAAGCTCAGATGTGAGAGGAACAGGTGTTGTATACGGGGGGTTGAATTCTGTAGACTGTGCTGTTAGTGATTCCTGGAATATTCTCTCTGTAAATGGAGTTACAGGTGATGAATGCTGGTGCTGAGATGAATGGCTTTGGCAGTCGTCTGGTGAGCAGGTTATGGATCTTGGTTCAGGTGAAGGTGTGAAATAGTTTGGGTGAGGAGAAGGCGTTTGGTTTTTGAGCTGAGACGGTGAGACTGAACTTTGGATGTCTGATAAACGCGGAGAGTTTCTCTGACTACCAGCGGACTGTGCTACTCCGGTGTCAACACTGTCTTTACCAGACTCGGAGGACACAAGAAAATGAGTTGGGTCTGGGGAGGAGGTATGAGAAAGTTCTGGAAATGGGGAACTTGTCCTGCCCTCAGCCTGAACAACAGAATAGGACACCCCTGTGATTTGAGGGGAGAAAGAGAAGCTTCTTGGTGACACAGAGACAGCTTGTTGCTCCGTGAGAGAAGACTCTGAAACCTCTTTGACTTGACAGGGCCACTCTTTCCTGATTAGATCTGGAGGGGGTGTAACAGCACCTATCTCAGGCGTCTGAGAAGTATATTTTTCCTCTAAAGGTGAGCTGTTCTGGTGCAGTCCAGGTGATGGAGCTACTTGAGAGTGTTGTTGTTTCCTTCTGAGCTCTGGAGAGGAGGAGAAAATCCTTACTTCAGGGGATGGAGAATTGTACCTTTCCTCTAAAGGTGAGACTCTCTGATGAAGTTCGGGTGATGGGTTTACTTGAGAGCTATGCTTGTTTCTGAGGTCAGGCGAACTGCTCTGCTGCACTTCAGGTAATGGAGAAAAACTATTACTGACCACAAGTGAAGACACTTGCCTCCTGATTTCAGACAGTGTCAAATGGTTTTGTACTGTAGGCGAAAGAGCAGGTGATGGACTTCTTGACCCAGTGTTGGTTAGAAAGGCAGGGGCAGGCAAGTGAGGGGAGGCTGTTACGTTCTTTATTCCAGCTGGAACTCTATCCTCCACAAGCCCGGGAGACGTGGCTAGTGAAATGACAGGAGAAGGGGGCGTAAACCTAGGGCCTGGTGTGGAAACAGAGCTGCCTGGTCCAGTTGATAATCCTGTGTCCTGGCTCTGTGGAGTAGTCGTGATCTCTCTTCCAGCAATAGAAAGATCTGAAATAAGTTCAGTGGCATTGGCAGAATCTTTTATATCAGGCGTGGATTCTCTGCTAAAGAGATCAGGTACAGAGACCCTCCCTCCTGTCTCCTCAGAGACAGGAGGTAATGTTTGAGTGGTGGGGGAAGGATAGCTATTTCTGAGCTCAGGGGAGGCTACCCACGCTTCTGAGGCAGATTCTGAATCGACACCATGGAGTATAGACGATGAAAAATTGATTCTAGATTTAATGTCTGTATAATCCTGAGAAAGGTCGGTGGGAGTCTCAGGTGATGACCTGCTGTTTTGATTTAACTGGCTGGCTTCTGGCTCAGCTAAATTGTGTGGAAGTGATGGACTTAAAGATTGATTTGAAGGATTACACTGTCTGTCTTTGGATGAAGGGTTTATTGTACTTGATTCAGTGTCTCTGTACGATTCTTGAATGTCAGGCGATAGAGGTGAAAGTCTTTTCTCAGCGGAGGAGGAAGACAGTGACGACAGCCTCCCTTCTGGATTGAAGGAACTGGGGCTGTTATATCCAGGTGAAGGTGTTGTCTCACCGCTGTTGAGGCCTTGATACGATGGGGTGAGAGATGATGGGGTACTTGTATTGTGCAGAAGCTCCGGGGTTGCGGTTTTTTGTTCAAAACTTGCAATGCTATCCTCGGCAACTTCTGGATGTTTTAAATGTAATCCTTTTTCATCTAATTCCCTCCCATCTGAACACTCTTTTTGCCAAGCAGGGCTGTAACACCCTTCTCTTAAGTCATCAATCCCCTCCTCTCCCTCACTCGATCCAGGCGCAGTGTGATAGCTGCCAGAAGAGTCGTTCAAATCATCCACCTGCGGTGTGGTGACAGCTCTTCCTTCCAACTCTGTCTGGGAAGGTACAGAGGGCCCTGCAGCAGGGCTACTCGAGAGGGACGCCGACTCACCGTCGTCTCCAAAAATGTCACACAGGCAGGTGGTCTCAGAGATGACACTCCGCTGAGTGGGGATGTTGATAATGTCGAAGATTTCAACGTGGTTAGGGGTACCCTCACGATGGCACAGGGAAAATGTGCGGGGCGCGCTGCGCATGAAGGAGTAGCTGTCCCCCTGGAGAGTCCAACTGTCCATCGCTACACCATGTGCTCCAAAGATTCACTGTGGCCAGTCCTGCCCGCTCCTCCTGTGGGCTTTTGGCTGGGTTCCTGCAAAAAAAGCACAACAAAACAACCCCAAAAAGATCACCTGGAGGGCATATTCATTTTACTACAAGTAGATTAGATAAAAAATGATTAAGTTAGTAATAACAAATATTGATTTGCACTATTTAAGTTTCCTTTGGACTTTAAAATGTCAGAAAAACAAAAATGAACTAAGTTACCATTTCCTTATAAGCAATGACACTCAGTTGTATCTGATTAAAAAAAAGAAAAAAAGATTATTTGGTTTTATGACATTTACAAAATCAAATTTTACTCTTTAAATTATTCATATAAAATAATAGTTTTATGTCATTTCACATTATCTTTGCAAATGTGGATCCCTTACTTAATCTCACATGTTGTAATAACCACAGAAACACACATGTTCATGCTTCATTATATGCAAGAAGAGAAACTCTGACTGACTTGTACTGTACCTGCTTTTTCTGATGGTTCTGAGCTCTTTAGTAGTGAAAAATCCAACCTTCATTCAAAAAAAAAAAAAAAAAAAAAAAAAAAAGCTCTCTCAAGTCTGCAGTAGACTCCAAGGTAAAAAAGATCTTGTTCATCTCCAGGACCAAACAGCTCAACATCTCTGACTGACAGAGCCAGAGTGACTGGCTAACCTCAGAATATGGAGAGCACTGCCATCCATTAGACTTGAATAGAAAAAGAAAAGAGGAGGAACCTCCTTAGACATATTAATTCCCCTAATACTCATATCGCCATTTCTGCCCCGCCCCTCTGGTCTGGCAGCAGGGAAAGAGCTTACAGCAAGTAGCTCATATAATTTTTTTTTCTTCTTCTCCAGAGTGAGGTTTGCATGGGCATTGGCTTTCCAGTGTAAGCTGGGGTGGCGTACCTCATGGGGTGGGTGGGTTTATAGTTAGCAGCAGATGCTGATCAGGCCGGGACCAACAAGTGCGCCTGGAATCTGACACTTACAGCCAGCTCAGTCACATTGCTTCTCTATATATAGACCTACATTATCAGGGCCAGAAAGACATAGCTTTAGTTCTTTGAGTGGGTGTGCTGGTGGGGAAAGAAAGAGTAAATACTGTCCTCGAAGAATGGCATATTCATTGTTCACTTTGACACAACTTTTAATGGGGGTATTTAACGCAGAGGGTGCAGTAAATCTAACTTTGCATGTAGGTGTAAATGAGGCTCTGCAGAGGAATGGCTATTGAGGGAGGTCAAAGGTTGACACAGGCTATCCAACATGGTCTCACATGAAACACTCAGTGCTGAGCTGGCAGCACTTGTATGGTAAGGTGAAGTAACATATTTTAAGCCACGTTTTGCCCTGCAATGTCTGCAAATGGCGTTTTTCAAAAAACAAATTGCTCAATAAATTTTAAAATCCTAATCTCATAAAGCAATCCCACTCGAAGCAGGTGATGATGTCATTTTACTATACTTATCCAAAAGTAGTACAATAGCAAGGCCTAATCATGCTATACTGAGGGAGTCTAGACATGTATGACGGGGGCGAAGTTAGATAAGCCCCCTATTCCTATTGTAATACCTCATGTCATTACCAATTATTCTCAGTCATTAAGTCATTCATCGGCAGCCAGTGGAAAAATCTCTGAACAAAAGGTTCCAGTTTTATCAGATCTCACTGGTAGAACAACGTGCTATTTTTACTTTCTATGAAGACCTTCAAATGGCACGCCTGATTTGAGCTGTCCGTGTAGACATGAATCTTGCTTCAAACACTTTGGATGTTTAGGTTTTTACTTTTGCTGGGATTCATTTTCCAAATGTGATGACATTTATTTTGTCATAAAATATAGACAAGGGGTTAGGTTGAAGTTAACCAAACCCCTTATCTATAACTGGTTTACTGCATTGGTTTTTATTTTACAACTGCCCATTATTATAGTTGTGAGCTTTTAGTATTAGTATATGATATCAAAAATTTAGAGGGTCTTTCCAGACATTGCAAAATTCATGTACAGCCCTTTTTACAATACTTCATTACTATTTTGTTTTTATTTTAATACAAAATTAACAATTAAGGTAACAAAAACAGGACTAATATGACAAATACCTGAGCTTTCACAAGAATCAGTCTTGTTTGTATAAGAAACTTGTATAAGACTATTTTATTAATTTACACATAAAGAAATTCAATTAATTTTAATGTATTGGCTGATACCTTTTTCACACCCTCTGCTCAACTTAATAAAGAAAACATGCAGGTAAAGCAAAAAAAATATCTTTACTTGAAGCCTGATGACAACCCCAGTTATGAAATCTGAAGGCAATTGGTAGTTTCAAAGCAAACTTAGCTGCCAGTGAGGATGAAGACCTGGAACAGCTTTTGATGAAAAATAAGACTTTTATTTTGGAATCTGCAGCTAACGCAGAATGCGACGCAGGAAGTTCCGCATTACGACTGCGGATGAAGATAACAGACAAGTGGCTAAGGCTAATGTTTGCTAACTAATTAGCAGGATAGGTGAGTGTTTTCAGCTCAAACTTTGCCTCTCTGTTTATTTGACCTGTTGTAGATGTTTTGGGTGCTGCATCGATGCCAAACGATGAACACCAGCGTGTTGTCATTGTGTTCCCAGGTTGTTTGGGCCTTGTCAGTCGGCAGCAGGCTAACACCGAACACTAGCTGCTCTCCTCTCGTTTGTTTACGTTAGCTCTGCGGCTCGTCATTTTTCCAAGTTATCTCACAAAATGAAAATACAAGGTTCCCAACTTTTGGGACGACACAGACAAGCTATTATAAATATTTCAAACTTCACATGAAATGAGCTACGTTTGTCTTTAAAATGTAATAATCCGTTGGAGCTCTTGTAGCTGGTTAGCCATGAAACAGGTGGACATTTTCTGCACTCTGCTTTTAAGCCGTGAGCTACAGCAAGTATACATCTAACAACGGGTATAGCAGATTTAACTAACACATTTTAATATTTATGTGCTATATCACTAACCATAACAGAAGTCCTAAAGTAGGAAATAAGTTACGTTTTATTTCCTTTTTTGGATGATTTTATTCCTCTCCTTTTTATGGGGATGTTTCGTTAGTAAACAGAAGGCCGCAGGATACTCTGACTCCTTTTAGGAGTGTTCGGGCCCTGTTTGTTGTCAGAACTATACATAGATACTTTACAAGGAAACTATGCAACTATACTTTTAATTTGGGGGACATTGTCTATGAAAAAATTACTTCCATTTTCATCATCACACATAGAGTTTAAGTATTCAAAAGCATAAACAGCAAATTTGCTGCAATATGTTCTCATTCCTGTTTTCTGTTGCTATCTAAAAGTAGCACCCAAAAGAAACAGCTGACATGCCTGAATACTTCCCCGTCCCCACCCCATCTGTTTACTTCTAATTAATTTAATTTACAAATGACTCGTGTCTTAATTTTCCAAAAGCTAACTGATACTAAAAACTACCAAGATTGCATCCTCGAGAATGCCTGTGTTGCTTGATGGTGTGTTCACTGATTGGAGAAAAGATTGGACATTTAGTTTGTGATTGTGACCTACTGATAATAAATCAGGCCAGGTGAAGTTTAAAATGATCTTTTTTTTTCTGGTTTCCAAAAAAAATCTCCTCTGTTAGAAAGATTTTGTAAACAAGACCAATTCATCTGTTTAAATACTGAAAATGTAAAAGTCTTTAATTTTCTGTTCATTGTTTAGATTGTGATTACTGTTGACTACTAAATAGGATAAGTCTTTTTTTCACCAAACAAAAAAAAATCATTACTAAGTTATTTTATTTTAGAAATAATTTGAAATGAAAATGTAACAACATATATATATATTTTTTTAAATATTTCAATTCTCATAACTGTATACATAAAAAAATCTAAATGTTCTTCTTGATATTTAAAATAAGGGGTTTGGGCAATAATAATAATAATGATAATAATAATAACAATGAGAAATGGCAGAAAGGACAAATGAAATGGGAAATGAAAATCAGTACCATCATTTTATATCTAATCATTGATTAATCAGATAGAATTGAGTCTTGTGCTGAAATAAAACCGCCCTCCAGACTTTGGATTAATTTTTTGTGGTCCCGCTCCTCTTAATTTCAGGTCTTTGCCATCGTGTGTGTTCCAGCCTCAACCATGGAACAGTGCGCATGTGTGGAGCGGGAGCTGGAGAAAGTGCTCCACCGCTTCGTAATGTACGGCCACCAGTCTGAGGAGAGGCTAGATGAACTTCTACGCAGTGTCTGTGAGATACGTGCACAACTAGTTGCTTTTGGTGAGGAAAACACGGGTACAAACGGGGGTGAAAACTGTAACTTTGGAAGATGCACTAGTTCCGGCATTTTAAAATTTTGACAGGAAATCCAAATCCGCTTCATCCTTATTCATTGTGTAAGGTGTATACTTGGATTCTGATCTCATTTCTTTTTCTGTCCAGCAGGAGTACAAGATGCAGACCTATCAGTCCTATCCCAGAATATGGCCCAGTGTTGTAAGAATATTAAAGAAACAGTGCAGATGCTGGCATCTCGACATAAAGACATTCATGGCAGTGTGTCAAAAGTTGGCAAAGCCATCGACAGGGTAAGAAGAGAAAATGTTATCCTGTAAGAATAAAAGTTTTGCATGCGTTTGTTTCACTTTTTCGCTACGCCTCTGTAGAATTTTGATGCAGAGATCAGTGCTGTGGTGGCAGAGACGGTGTGGGATACTCCAGAAAGACAGAAATACCTTAGTGAGTCCATTGTGGAGCACTTGTACCGACAAGGGATGCTCAGTGTGGCAGAGGATCTTTGTCAGGTAAGTGAAAATCAGCAAAGTTTAGTCTGTATCGTGGCTTGAAGGTCTTTGAGATGTTTCCTTTGCCAGTTGTCTAATGCAACTCAATTTACACAAAATTCTATGTATACAATTTAGAGAAAACATAATATTCCCATCTGCTAATTGTCACTGGTAGTTATCTTCTTATTTTGTTAAAAAATAAATTGCTTGAGATATTGTCGAAAAAAGAAATACTTAGATTTTTTTTTTTATTAAAAAAGGAGCCTGGTATGGCACTGGTGTGTTGCATTGTGTTATTTTGAGCTTGGATTCCCCATTTCCAGGTCAGGTCACAAGTGAAAATGAATCAAGAAATGTTGCAGTGACAAATCTAGAGACAGTGATGTTGGTAATAGTGCTACTGTAGCTGTGGATCCAGATCTATAATATATATATATATATATATATACACACACACATATAAAATCACAGGTAAAATCACAGGTAAAATTCTAATGTTTTGTTTAACCAGTGCGCTGTGGTTTGCACTGACTCATTGTGTAGCTAAAAATTACTGACATCTAGTGGTTAATTGGAGAAAGATACTGCCAAGCTAAAATCTTGCAATGTATTGCATCTACATTATTTGGCTAATTTACTTTTCATTAAATAAAACAACTCTTTAATATCTTTAATGTTTTTTATTTTCCTTTATTCTGTGGTCATATTTTCTGCCAAAATGTGGTGTATTTTTGTTTTGCCTCTTCATGTTTGTGTTTTATTTTCTTAAGTGTTCAGGCCGTCCTGGTCATTTCACACCTTTTTCGTTTCGTTCTTTGTCAGTTTTGGTTTTTCAAAATGAAATCTTTACCTATTGGGCTGTTTTGAACCAGCCATGTGTTACAAAGGTGCTTTGTAACTACTTTTACAACCAATTAATTGTAGCAATTTCCTAAAATTAGCTCATAATGAACGGTAAGAGTCTGGTTTTGTTATTTAAGTAAATACTGCTTATCATCATTGGAGGTCGTGTCGTTTGGATTTATCATATTTCAGAAGAATTGGCTGTCCTGAACATTGAACAGGATCACAAACAAGCACAGTGTGATATAAAGTCTGAAGAAAATAAAATTCATTTTAGAGTTTTATGTACATTTACCTCCATGATTCATCAAAAAACTTCATCAAATGAAAATCAGCGATTAAGTTAGCAAAGGAATGTTTGCAAGAAGCTTCTTGCTTACTTTTAAAATAAAAACAAAAAGTTGCTCCTTCAGCAAAAACACCTGCTAGTAAAGTGGTGTTGCAACCTTGGCATCATTTCATTGTAACAAATAAGTTAATTGTATTTAGGGAACTATTTTCTGCTGTATTTGCTTACAGCTTTGCCTACATTGCTCCAATTTTAGATACAAAAAAAACATAACCGATGGGATAAAAAAAAAAAAATACAAATAACGTGTTCCTCTGAATTAATAGAGCACAGATGAAATGAAGTACACATTTGTGTTTTTTCAGGAGTCCGGTGTAGTTATTGACATGAGTATGAAGCAGCCTTTCCTGGAACTAAACAGGATCCTCGAAGCTCTGAGGATGCAGGACCTCAGGCCGGCATTAGAGTATGGAAACCACTCAGACACCAAAGTGATTCGCTGCTGCGTTCCGTACTTAACCGCGGCGGTCTCGCTCTCGTGTGCATTTCTTGTAGGTGGGCCGTCTCAAATCGCCAGCGTCTTCTTGAACTGAACAGCAGCTTAGAGTTCAAGTTGCACCGTTTGTACTTCATAAGTTTGCTCAGTGGAGGAATCGGCAACCAGATGGACGCCCTGCAGTACGCCAGGCACTTCCAGCCATTCGCATCCCAACACCAGAGAGGTCAGCAGCTGGATGAGATTATGCAAGATGAGCTTTTGCCAGATGTTGATTTACCTTTTATGTAAACAGCTGAAAGTAGCTTTGAAAAACTTAATTTAGACTTCGGTAGCTATTTTTTTAATATACTCTGTAGAAATAAGGTTGCATTTTGGAATTAATGTTTTTGTAATGCTGTCCTCCATTCATTTGCAGATATTCAGATCTTGATGGGCAGCCTGGTCTATCTACGTCACGGCATTGAAAACTCTCCGTATCGCAGCCTGTTGGAGACAAATCAGTGGGCTGAGATCTGTAACATCTTTACCAGAGATGCCTGTGCTCTACTGGGCCTCTCTGTAGAGTCTCCACTAAGTGTTAGGTGAGTAGGAGATGGGTTGTATGATACACACAGATCCACTTTTTCCTCCTTCTTACTAATTAAGAGCAGCCCTAGAAAGGCAGTGCAACAATGAGTTTTTGGCTTAATCTTTTGTTTTTGCTCTAACTCCATTTAGAGTGACGGTAAAAGCAGCTAGTGTTTTATAACTACACAGTCCGATTAAAAATGCATTTCTGAGACATTGCCAATATTTTTCGTTTTAGTTTTGCGTCAGGATGCATGGCCTTACCGGTGCTGATGAACATCAAGCAGGTGATCGAACAGAGACAATGCAGCGGAGTGTGGACGCACAAAGACGAGCTCCCTGTAAGTCACATTTTAACTTGATTCATCGCCATGCCTTTATCCTGAGTGGGCTATCGGTTATTTCTCTTTCTCTCTCCACATGAAGATTGAAATTGACCTGGGTAAGAAGTGCTGGTACCACTCTGTGTTCGCCTGCCCCATCCTTCGGCAGCAGACCTCGGAGAGCAATCCCCCCATGAAGCTCATCTGTGGCCATGTCATCTCCAGAGATGCACTCAACAAACTCACCAATGCTGGGAAGTGAGTCGAAATGAAGCGTTGAACCACTTTGGCTTGTTCTACGTTTTCTCGCTTTGCAGCGTCAGCCTTTAATGTATTTAATTTCTTGGAATAGACCAAAACAACGTAATGCGTAATTAGAAGAAATATGTTTAGTAGTTCTTTATTCAAAAACAGAAAAGTGTTGCATAAATTTATATTCTGCTGTCGTTAATCAGAACTTTGCAGAATAACTCTTTGCTTCAAGTGTTTCTCTTTACCAGCTTTACATGCTAACAAACTCCTTTGTCAAATAGCTGAAGCTTATTCAGATTGTATTTAGGTCTGGAAATTGGCTGAATTTTTCTAACATGTAGAAGTGATTTGACCTAAATCATTCCATAGTGGTTTAATGTTGACTTGCTGGAAGGTGAGTTCTTGCCACTGTTTCAAGACTTTTGCAGACTCTTGTTGGGTTTTGTTGCTCCGACCTTCTCTTAACACAAGCTTTCCTTTTGCCGTTCTTCCACAAAGTCCACATTTTTCCGAGTTTATCCTTTCTAACCCCTCCGACAGCTAAGGTGGGCATCATGGAGTCTTTGCTGGTTTATTTTAACGCTCTGCTTTCTCACTCAGTCAGTTTAGATGGACGACTCTGTCCAGAGTTTCCATTTTCAGATGATTTGTTGAACGACCCTTTGGTTGGATGTTCAAAGCTTTAGAAATTATTTTATCACATAAACTTGCTTTAAACCCTTTAACCCTGACCGTTTTGCTGTGTTCTTCATGATGCTGTTTGTTCATTAATATTTCCACCAAACATCTATTCTCAGCATGAAAACAGTTGCTTTCATGCTGAGACCACAACTTGACCACGTTTACTTTTTAAATTGACCTGAGAATTGCTGTAACTTTATCTTTCTGCCTCACAACTATGCGCTACTTTGAGTTGGCGTATAGTGGACAATTTCATCAGTATGCAATGAATCCAGAGTTTGTAATGAGTCAAAATGTCTGAAAGTTCACTGGGATGTGAAATATTTCTGCAGCGCACTCTGACTTGCTTGAAAAGATGAAGTTGATCACTGAGCGTTGCTAATTAAACATGCTGCTGTTCTCGCCCTGCAGGTTGAAATGCCCTTACTGCCCCATGGAGCAGAACCCGTCACATGCCAAGCAGATCTACTTTTGATACCATACACTCTCCTCGTCAAGGATGAAGTTACCTGGAGCTCTCTGAATGTCCAGGACCCTTTGCTCTGGCCCCTGTCCTCTATCCCTGGCCTCTCGGCCTGTTTATTGTAAAAGCATTAAGGTTTTACCCCAGTGCTCCTCCGGACGGCCTCGGCAGTCCCGTAACCCAACTCGGACCCTCTGACTTTGCATAGCATTCAAGTCCTGCACGGTTGGTTGAACGAAAGCTTGTAGTAGAGTGAAGAGTCGATCGGGTCGTCTTCATGAAGAAGAGCCTCCGAAAAGATCATAGAAATTCATTTACAAATGCCTGCAGAGTAATAGGCTTATCATATGTATTACTTTCTGTTGTTTAATTTTTTTTTCTTTGCTTTTTTGACTTTTGGGTTGAACAAGTTGGGGTTTTTTTTCTTTTTATTTGAAAGCAGAGGGATAATTATAAATTTGTTTAGTGTTTTGAGTAAATGGTATAGGTAGGCAGAGTCTGCTTTCAGGACGGCGATAAGCTTGTATTACTTAAGAGATAACCCACAGAGTAGCAAACTCCACTGAACGCTGACAACATCCTGGTTAAGGGGGAGTACAAGTGTGGCGATCTCCCTTTAATTGAACTCTTGATTGTGGCTCCTCCATGTTGTACTAAAGGCTTGAAAGCCACTGATGATTGATGAGTAAAAACGACAAATTCCTCAGCGGTTGGAACAGCTTTCTTTTTCTTTTTTCTTGTTCTGTTTTTGTTTCCTTCTGTGACTGACTGCACCAGCAAGATTTTTTCCTCATTCTAGAAGCCATTTGTCTTGTCCTGTGTGTGTATTTAACAAAAGTGACAAAAAAGCAAACAAAAAATATACAGTGTACTACTGTGAAATGTGTTCTGCTCCTATTTTTCCTTCACCACCACCTCATATGAAGTAGTTACCTTGCACAGCGACACACTTAATCGGCACGATTGCGCGACGTTAAAGATGATAGTGACTCAAAAGCCTACTCCACTCGTGCCATCGCTTCAGTCTGTGTATCCTAAGCTAGCACGCCATGTGATTTGGAGATGTAAATTGGTGTGATGGTAGCCTTATAGTATGACTTGCAGTGACTGTGGGCTTGTGAAGTTTTACTTGTGGTGGGTGGGTAAGTCTTCTTGTGGGTCATTGTGGCAGTTGTTTCATATATAAATATATATATATATATATATATATATATATATATATATATATATATATATATATATATATATATATATATATATATATATACACTCAAAAATGCCTCTGTTTGAGTCGGGAAAGTGGCAGTAAGATCTTCACAGTTCCTCAGGGTTCATGTTAGTAACTCATACCACACTTTACATTTAGTATTTAAAAAGAAAAGTGCATTTATATAAGGAGACATGTATTACATTTGACACAGTCGAAGCGAACGGTTTGGCTGTGGGAGTTCCTGGAGTTTGTACATACTCTGTGTTTCATGCGTCAGGTTGAACTTGGAGGAGGTGTGAAGGCGGCTGGATGCTCAGCGCAGTTTGTGCAGAGCTGACGCAGGTTCCCCGGACATGTATGGTGATGTCACCTCACGTTCCCGTGAGGCAAGTTTCTTCAGCAAACTAATGCACCAGCATCGCTTCCCCCCTACCCAGCCCCACCCCACACCGATGGTGCACCGTTAATCTCCGTTTCAGAAACAACTTTATATCCTGTTTTTTTTTTTTATTTTATTCCCTCACTTGGTTGACAGTCGTTCACCGCTTCTCTCAGTCTCCCTCCGGACAGAATGCGAGCGTGTTGTGTACTCCTTATCCTCTTAATTTTTTTGCTAAATGTTTTTGCATTTCCTGCTTTTGTGTGTTATGCAACTTTTACTGTACATATTTATCCGCTAACATGTTTCATATATTTGCATCTGATATTCAAAAATAATAATAATAAAAAAATATACTCCAGTCAGTTTTGTAGGACTGCTTCTACGGTGAAATACCATAAACATTAATTTGTCTTTTATCGCCACTCGGTGGCGCTGGTGCTGCATTTTCACATCTAGCTAAAAAAAAAAAAAACTGTCTTGAAATTTGAGAATTTTTGGACCGTCAGCCGGAGCAGAACTACGTTTTTGCTGATGAGAAATATTCCCACAGATCTGACCATCATTTTAAGTTTTTGGATAAACAGCAGCGACGGAGTCCAGCACAGCAACACTCCCACAGAGTGGAAAACATGCGAGATAAGAGTCTTTTCTCATCCCACTTCAGTAAATCACTCAGCCTCTCTGGAGCTGTGCAGTTATAATAATCCCCAGTTTATATAATGCTTTAAATGCCGGGCTAAGGGCCACGTGAGTCAGCGGAGCTTGTATCTGTTCAGATTACGACCCTGCATAAAACAAACCTGCATTACCAACTCGCCCATGCTCTCTTGTGCTATTTTTTTATTTCTTGTGCTATCCACAACACATTTGGATTAGGAATAAAGTCTTAAAACTGTTGTTTCTCGCATGATTTTTGTGGTGTTAGGCTCTTAATTTGCATGGGATTTCCGTTTCAGCTGACCTTCCACCTCTTTCTACCAAAAGATGCTACGCGAGAAGACATTATCCAAGATTTGGCGTCTTAAAACTTGAATTAATCCAAAATACCAAAGATACTCGATAGAATTGGAGGCCCTTGATTCTTTAACCAGAATGAATGCAAAACAAAGATTTGTTTATTCTGTACAGTTTTAATTCCAGTAATTTGACAAGTCACAGTATATTCAAAGATTAACAGAGAGCTGGCTTGTGATTATTTATAGTTAAGAAAGAATACAACTTTTTTTTTTTTTACGTCAGTCATGCACTTGGGAGGACTAATTTAGCCTTTATTTACAGCTAGCGGTTGCTTTTTACTGCAATCAAACAATGTGGAAGTTGACAGATTTCACAGTTTTAAGACAACAGTCTCTTTGGAGTACAACTACAGAAGGTGAATCGAACTGAAAGTGCAGGTATGTACAAAATTTGTGTGTCTCACCTGAAAGGAGACCCAACGAGGTTGAAATATGTTCAAGAGATGTGCACCAGACGGATATGTGGGGGGGGTTCTGCACCAAAACCAGAAAAGCAGCGTTTTTACATGAACTCAGCTGAAAGACGAGTGCAGTGATGTTTCTGTTCTGCAAACATTAATCAGGCCCCAGAATCATAAGTGGAAATGCGCCCATGAGAGTTTCGTGTCCAATTTCCGTTCTCTGGGTTTTGCAAACCTTTGACCGCAACTAAAAATTTGACTGTTTCAGTTTATGTGAAGAGCCATAACTGAATTGGCGTTGAAAATATTTCTTCCGTGCCTTCCTGCCGTAAGCGACCCTAATTTATACCAGCAGGTAAAGTCCTTCTGCCTGGGTTTTTAGTAATTTAATCATTGGCTTTACCATCTTTAATCCGGACTTTCACTTTACCAGTTTGTTGTGTCATAAATACAAAGCAATAAAACCCAGTCTAATGCATTAGAACCCCTTGAAGGATTCATGTAAGTTATTCTGTTTTTGGAAAGTTTAGATTTTCAACCCCGTATTTGGAAAACTTACAGAAAAGTTTCTCACCAACTCTGACCTCAAAATCCAACATGGTTGCCTTGAATATAAACCTATTGAGATCCATAGTAACAACATGCTTATTAACCCATGACAACTCTCTCGCACACGTTGCACAGTTGGACTTTTGTAATGGTTTTCTCCACTGTGTCCAGGCCAGAGATCAGTGTGCTTGAAAAAACAAAAAAGGTTCCAACTAGCTCTACATCACTGTCATGTAATTCATTCATGTATTTGTTGTTTGCAGATGAGTAGGCTGGGGATTTCTTGAGTTCATCTAAATAAAGCCACAGTTTAAAAACCCACACACGCCTACTTCATTCTGAGGTTTTTAAAGGCAGCCAAGTTTTCTAAAGCAACATATTGAGCCTTCATGGTATCTGGTGAAGATGTGCTTATGGTCAACTGTCTCCTCTGTGAGTTGAACAAAAACGTTCCCATGGTGGGAATAACCTAACGTGGCAGATGGGCTCCTTTTCCTTTCTGAAAAGTTGGGTGTAAAGCAACAAAAGCTGCAGAAGTAGGAGCAGCAAAAATGCTCCTTTATTAAACGATTTTGATCCTAAAAGTAGTCAACTATAAACCTTCTTCACTCAGTAACAACATCCACAGCAAAGAGTGAACTATCTAGTTTCCAACCAGCCAGTGAAGCTGATTCCAGTCAACAGCTAGTTGCTTGTTGGGTCACTATTTGAATGCTTTGGTTATCGTCACCAATAAGATCATTTTGAACGAGTCTCAGGCAGCGCTTTTACAGTTTGCAGTTATTCTGCTGAGGATAAACGTGGCACAACAGACGAGCGTCGGCGTGAAAACGTCCAGAAGGATGTGATCGTTCCCGGACTCTCACAGGAAAAGGGCAATATAATACAATCAAGGTGCAGAAGCAGTGCGGGGGTCAGATGGGAATCTAGGAAGCTCTTTTTTTGTACCACAAAAGCACATGAGAAATTATATAATAGGTACCCATTTCAAGATTGTCAGTCAGAAGTTTCACATTGACGTTTTTTTTTTCTTTGTTCTGACTGAGCTGTTTTTGTTTTAAGATTTTTTTCATTCCCAAATTTCACAATTTACAAGCTTTGTTTAGGTAAATCAACACATAATTTGTACTTTTTTTTTTTTTAAAGTGTCTCCAATGATGGTCAAAGGTTTAGCACAGTTTAATTACTATTATTATTTATGTCAACCTTTTTTTTTAATTTTTTTAGGTCTACTACTTCTGACTTTATATTTTTTTAATCTTGATTAAATGGTACCACAACTAATCCAGCAGCACATCCTTTCATCCTTTTCAGAGATTTAGTAAGTTGTGTAGGATTTTGATTTGGGAAATAATTTTTTTTTAAAATAATCTCTAAGTTTGTGTATTTTGTGTCTCTTTTTTTTTTTTTTCCCCAGGCAGACTTGCTCTTGCGTAGGTCCATGCTTTCGGAGAAAACAGTTTGCATTGCAAACAAGTGTGTCACATTCAAATTTCAGACGATTCAATCCTGTCTATCCACGGCAGACTCGAGGAAGGCGTGTCTTCTTGTTTTCCTGCTGCTCTGTCAGCTGTCGGCTCCTTCGCCTCCTTCTCAGTTGTCCCGTCTCTGCTTCCTCCTCCTCCGCCGCCTCCCCTTCCTTCCCGCGCCCCGCCCGCCCTCAGCTGCTGAAGCTCCCTCTCCAGGGCTTCGTTGCGGTGATACATCTCCAAGTAGCTGGCCTGCAGCTCCTTCTGGTAGCGGATGACCTTGTCTTTCTCCGTCTGCCACGTGTTCCTCTCCTCCTCGAAGGCCGTGGCCTGGGCCTCGCTCTGACGTCGCTCCAGCAGCAGCTCCGCTCGCAGACGCTCTTCTGTGGGACCCCCAGAGCTGCCTGCGAAAGAAAAAGTTCAAGTGGATTCAGCTGGAGTCCCCAAAAAAAAAAAAAAAAAAAAAAAAAAAAAACCATGAATGGAAGATTACGAAAGACACCAGCTTCTGGTAAATGCTCACAGCTCTGTACTCCTGACCTGGTTACACAGCTATAACCCGATTTTGGATCTAAAATTGGAAACACGAAGCCACAGATACCCGCTGATGGAGTCTCTTCGGCTCCTTTTCTGCTTTCTCCGGCGGAGGAACACCTGCCGCGCTGCGTCCCCTGCAGGATGATGTTCAGAGCGTCTATCTGGGCCTCCCTGTTGCGCAGCTCCGTCCGGGTTTCCCTCAGCTGCGTCTTCAGCTTGAAGATCTCGCTCAGCTTCTGGGTCACTTCTGCCTGGGAGTCCCTCACCTGCTGCTTCAGCAACGAGATCTCCCCTGACTTCTGACAAACCTGAGAAAGACAACAACATGACAAGTAAAATCATTGTTGAAAACTCTATAGGATTTTGACGTTTCTTTTTTGTTTTTTTAGAAAAAAAATAAAAGAGAGAAAGATTCAGAGTTGCACTGCAAAACCACACAATCTTACCAAGTATTTTTGGCCTAAGTTTCTGGTGCAAATATTTTAGTACACTTAGAAAAAAAGACAAGACTAACTAAGCTTATTTTAAGTCAATTACTCCTTAATATTGATGGGAAAAGTACCAGTTGTAACTTAAATAGCGGAACAAGACATTTTAGCTTATGATATGGGAAAAATGTCATGTTCCACTGGCAGATTATTTTACTTTTTCATCAGTGTTAAGGTATTACTGATTTAAAACAAGCTTGCTGAAAAATTAGTTTGTCTTATTTCAAGATTACTAAGATATTTGAACTAGAAACTAGTTTAAAAAATACATTTTGTGGTATATATTGCATTCCAGTGCAAAGTATTGAAAAGATGCATGATTTTCAAAAGTTTTTTCACCACAAAAAGAAAAAAAAAATCTGAAAAGTGTGGCATGCACCCTGGACATATCCCCCCACCCCCCAATGTGTAACATGGTGGTTGAAAGCGTCGCTCCTTTCGCCTGAACTCTTCTCACCTCCCACCGCGTCTCCTCCAGAGTCGGACTGGTCGCCTTTGGCGCGGCCGTGGCGTCCCGGCTCACGTCCTGCTTCAGGCCGTCGAGCTCCTCCTGCAGGCGGTTCTTCTCCTGCTGGGCCCTGAACAGCTCCAACTGCATGCTGCGCTGGGAGCGCTGGGCGTGCTGCGAGACCTGACGTAGCTTGGCGGCGTACAGGCGCTTCAGCTCCTCCACCTCCTTCTCCCACAGACGCTGCTTCCCTTCGAACACCTGCAGGTGGCGAGCAGATGGGGTCAGCGCGGACGGAAAATAAAAATAAAAATGTTTTTAAAAAATGAAGTGGCGTTCAGATCGAAAATGAGATTCACCTGAGCGATGGCGCCCTCGCTCTCGTCCAGGTTCCTCCTCATCTGTTTCAGTTCGTGTTCTTTTTCCACCAGGCGCTCCTCCAGATCCCGCACCTGGAAGACGCAGCGGCGCCAATAACTTACAGAGGTTGGCAAAAGTAAATACACCCCTAGAACCTTTCCTTATTTTGTCATGTTACTACAACAAACTTCTGTGTCTCAAAAAAAAAAAAAAGGACCATATGTGTGAAAATCTGACATTTTCACGCATTTCTTTTTTGCAAACTACGTCAGAGTAGATGAAGATCATCTGTGAACATTAACTTTCAGGTCTTCATACAGATTCTGGATTTATTCACTCTAAGACATGAACAAGCTTCGATTGTACAGTCGGACGGGGAAGCTCTGTACCATGCAGACCTCTAAGAGGTTTTCTTTCAGGACTTGCTCTATATTTGACCTCCCTCATCTGAAGAAAAGCTTCCCCACAAACCCAGCAGCCATCACCACGTCTCAGGGTACGGAAACATTTGTTCAAGCTTTGCTTTTCCACCAGATGTGTTTTGCACGAAGGAGAAAAGTTGTGTTTTTACACCGTTTGTGGTAGAATGACCTATTTTTCTGTTCACAATGGCTTTTTTTTTTTTTTTTTTTTTGCCACTTTTCCAGAAAGGACAGATTTGAGGAGTTACTAATAGTTACCACATGATGTCCCTTGGCTGCGTATGCGATTAATCCTCTCATTCACAAGTCATGTCACGATTGAAGTTGTGCTGTACTTTTCCTATTTTCCAACGACCGGACTGAACAGTTCTGCTGAAGACGTGCAAAGCTTGTTTTTATAACCAAAGCTTAGCATTGAACACGACTTTCTCTCTGACCTGTTTGTTCTCTAATGTTGGCTAATTCACCTCAGAGATCTTCACCAAATCGCAGTTGAACTGAGATTAAATTACACTGCTTCAGAAACTCCAGGAATTATTTTATTTTGGATTTATCAGATTAAAGGTGGGTAAATACCTGAGCATGCCACACTTTTCAGGCTTATATTTATGAAAAGAATCCGTAAAAATCATTTTCCTTTCACTTCACAATCTATAAAATAAATTACAGCAGCTCAGGAGGTAGGGGTTCGTTCTGTAAGCGGGGCGGCTTACAGGCGGCTGTGGCTACAATGTAGCTAACCACCAGCAGCGTGTGAATGGGTGAATGTAGTGTAAAGTGCTTTAGAGGCCTCTGATTTGATAAAGCACTACAGGTCATTTGTCTTAAACGTTGGTGGCTTTACCACGAAGCAAAAGTTTCAAATCAGTCATTAAGTTGGGCTCATTATCCCTTACCACGTCCTCCACCGAGAGGGACAGCGTCCATTCATAAGGAGGCGGAGCCTCGCTGCCGTAGGGGGTCAGGCGGTTCAGGGTGGCCATGCTTCGGCATGCTACCTCCCCCATAGCCACGCCCCCCGACCCGGTGGCCTTCAGGCCCTGAGAGGTCCGATCCAACGAGCCGATGGTGTTGATGTGGCCCATGGAAGCGCTGGGGAAAGGAGAGGAAACCACAGAAGCTGTTAAAATCTCGTTACTTTTCACGATCCACACAGTCAGGAAAAACAACGAAAAACCACATCTGTGGAACTCAAAGATCAGCGGAGAAGACATTGGATGTAGCGGCCGACCTGATGTGAGACAGATGTGGACGGAACGGAGGGCGGTACGGCGGCAGACTGCTCATGGAGTTATGGCCCGAGTCTGACAGGTTGTCATCCTCGTGGCTCATCACTTGCACCGAGGAGACGGCCTGCAAAGTCAGAATTTATATGGTGGTTCAGCTTATGTGGAGCGTGATTGCAGCCTTTGACGGAAATGCTTGAAAATAAAAAGGTAATCCGTGGCGCAACATGCCTGGATCATGCATCTAACGAGTGATTAATTCGGCAAATTTCTAGCTAACGACAGAAGACGCTAAGCTAATAAAGCCGGATCAGGATACCTTGTTACCACATGATGTCGGTCCTCCATGACGGGAGGGAGAGGAAGATGAAGATGAGGTGGAGACGGTCTTGGAGATGTGGCCGTACGCTCTGTGCAGTCCATTAGAAAGGCCGTGATCCATGTCCTCCGACTTGGAGGAGGGGTAGAGGTTTTGCATGGAGCTGAAGTTTTTAGGGGTGACGGGTTTGAATGCAGAAGACCTGAACCGAACCTAAGAAAAAATGGCAAACAAAGGTACAAAGAGGCGTAAGCAGCAATGATAGCTGGGTTACGTAACATGAGTCGCAATGTTCTGATGAAATCAATGCTACTACACCCTCTGTGTTTTCAGCATTGATCAATTTACCCTAACCCTAAAAAAGAAGAAGAGAGATCTGATCACCGCAATAAATTCAGAGCACTTGCAAGTGGCGGATTTTTCAATCGGTGCTGCTGAGGTGGATCACATCTGCGACTGATTTATGCTCCTAAAAGGATTCGAGGGTGTTGCATCATACTGCAGGAAATATATGAAAGTGTTGCTAATCAATTTACCACGACCCCAAGGAGCCTTTTCACTGGCTGTGAATCATTTGTACAAAGAGTACTTGTAGTAAAACTGATAACTTGTATTACTAATCTAATAACGCATACGTTTTCCAGAAAACAGTTTAATACGGTACCTTGCTGAAGTAATTTCATGCCTTGAGTATGTTTACATGTTGTCCCACTGCAACTGTAAGCTGCAGTGTGATTTATTAGTATTTTATGTGATCGATAAAGATGAAGAAAAATGTTACTTTTTTATTTTTTTACAAATGAAAATGTATAACGCTTATGTTCAGTCCCCCTTAATAAAATACCTCTAAATACTATCCTGGGGATAACATGGCCTAGTTAAAGTCTGGATCTAAATCTAACTAGATCTAATTAAAAATAATTATTCTGAAATAAAAAAACCCTGACCAACATATTCTACTTTGATTTGATCATTGATTTGATCATTGATTAGAGATATGGCCGTATTGATTTGAAACATTTTGTGTTTCTATGGGAAGTGTTTGTTGCGGTAATTCTACAAAACGTGGAAAAAGTTCTAGGTTTTCCATGATGTAGCACAACTGATGCTCATGTAAAGACATTCTTTTTTATTTTTTTTAAATATACAGCGTAAATTCTCGTACATTCACCTTTTCGTACTTGCCCCCGCTCGGCAGTGAGCTTTTAGTCAGGTCTATTTCAGTGCCATCTTTACTGTAGACTTTGGCGAAAACGTCATCCTCCACCAGGCCTCCGATGACGTCCCTCTTGCCGTCGCCGCTCGGCCCCGCTTTGGGCTCTTTTCTGTTGGGAAGCGCAGGAAGTCAGGCGACATCTCAACGAAACGTCCCGCAGAGGTACCTGCTGCTCTGCGGCAGAACCCACCTGGTGATGTTGAGGTAGTTCAGTAGCTCTCTCTGGGTCAGGCCTTTCTTCAGCAGGCCGTTGGTTTGTCTAGGTCTCACCTGAGGCACCGCGCGGTTACCTTTAGTCGGCGACACATCCGGCTTCTCCACCAGGCTCCCTACGCTTCCCATGCCGCAGAGTGAGGAGAGGGGGGAGGTGGGGAAAGGGCTGCGGAAGTTTTGGGTGGGACCACGCGTCACGGGAAGAGTTTGGACCGAGGTTGCCATTGATTACGAGAGGCTGAGGGGAGGTAAAGAGACCTGTGAAAGGAAGATAAAAACAGGTCGATCACAAGAGTAGGTGGGACTGGCAAAGGTGAACAATTGGACCTTGACGATGTCTTGGTTCAAAGATAGCATCATGAACCTCCTGCCGAGGCATGCTTGGCTTCTTTGGAAACAAATTACATGCCTCGAGTTTGATGATTCAGAACATTACAGAGCTACAGTAGAAGATTATAATCAGTAAAGGAGAGACAAACAGAAATCTGTTTGGGAAAGAGCTTCTCAGACAAAACTACGAACCTGTTATTAGATTCTGAAATGTTCTCAGCCAGAGATTGAAATCGCTCAATTTTCCCCTCGATTGCCTTCAACTTAGTTCGATCAGCAGATCAAATACTTAGAATTCAGGAAATTTCCAGTTCATGCCGATGCATAAATTGAAGAGCAATCTGCATTTCCAGTTTATGAACACACAAATAATGGAATTAAGACATAACCTTAAAGATATGATCTTATAATCCAATATGGCTGCCACGTGTTATTTGGACTTACTTTACGAAATCAATCTAGCAGACATTATCGTGCAAAAATCTTTTTGTGAACATGCTTCATGTCCAAATTCAGACAAATATTTCTTGGCTTGCTAATCACTAAGTCACTAAGCTCACAGTTTTTCTTTGTCTTGCACCATGAAAACTGTTGGATTAGTTTCTACTAAAGATGGCAAATCTCTACAGTCATCTTTTCCTCTTTCCAAACTGTTGCTCACCTTTGCTTTTGTGCAGACAGTTGTCAAACCAGCACACGAGCCCTGAGCATGAAGCTGCAGATCCCTGATAAGGACGTAGCAGCCTACAACAACAATGGCACTTTTTCAGTGTTTCTTTTTGGAGCCTGTATGTTTTTGCTTGGCACTGTTACCATTGAGCTTTAGCGATGGACACACAAAAAAAAAGATTAAAATATAAGAGATTTGAAGAAAATGTTGAGAAAAATGTGAGTTACAACTTTCTGTGGAGAATAATTAGCAATGTTCAAGGTGTGTCCCATGAAATGTCCCTTCAATGGGACAATAAAAGGTCCGGCTGCATGGAGCGGACACACCTGATGTTGTGCACTACCAGTCAGCAGGCTGAAAGGAGGGCGCTACACTTTCCCTTAAAAAAATAAATGTACATTTTTGGAGAAGATTTTAGCCGTGCAGCACACAGAGTTTTAGTGTGAAAATCTAAGGCGTGCCAACAATCACATTTATATATGGCAAACTTTAAGCTCCATCTCTGCTAAGCAGCCAAACCAATATGAGCTTGTTAGATGTGTGTTACTCATTCCAGGCGCAGTTCTTTTCCATAATTTATTTGAATGTATCAGAATACCTACAAAAATTTTGCGACATAAATACCTCTAGTCGGTATTTCACCACATTTGTAGCTCTAGCGATGATTGTAAACGGTAGTAAACATGATAAATGTGCAAGTTCACAAAGCCGTGGAGGCACTTTAAAGAAACCTGAAAGGTTACGACACACAATAACAACGAAACAAACATTATTCCTTCCTTCTCCGCCGAAATAAACTCCCCTGCTTACCCCGCCGACAGTATGTGTGGACGTCTGTCCCCGGAGGACAAAGGTGAGCTGACATGCGTCTCCTTCAGCTGTGTTTGTCTCTGCAGTCAGCTGTCTCACAGCACAACAACAACAACTCAGCAGGACCAACCCACACATCCTGACCGCCATGCAAATGCCATGATGGAAGAACAAATAAATGCAAAATATCTCCTATCAAACGAGGCTGAGGTAGCTGCAGTGCTTGACGAGCCTTTCTTTACCTGAAGCAAATCAAAAGAGCACAGGATCATGTGAGGTAGCGGCACTGCAGGGTCATGTTGTTGTTGTTGGTTTGTTTTTTTTTTCATGACAAATCTGTTACGTAACTCGGATCCAACTGGGTTACTACAACTCAATTTTTTTTCCCTCCAAAGGACATAAACTCCACATTTTAATCAAGTGCTGAAGCACAGTTTTCTAAAGTCTCTGGGGGAAAAAAATCAAATAAAAAATCACCGATAAACCATTCGGTGTGTCTCAAGACGTCGAGCCCGGCATCAGAAAAGCTCCAGCTGAGTGTGAACATTTTGTAATGTAAGCGAACAATGAGCAATTTCTGCAGAATTTTTATGAAACTAAACCAGCTGCCAAGCGATTCAAACACCCACCTGAAGGCCCTAAGAGCCTCTTCACCCCCCACACACCATGCACTGTTTCCTCCCTTCACCCCTCTGATTCCTCTCACTTTCTGATCACCCACACGTCCCCTCCTCCCCTTCTTTTCAGTCAACCTCATTAAGGTGCACTATTGATTTTATCCTTATGACCCTCTCTGTTCCCGTGCATCAACACCGCCAGCAGTCATAAACTACTGGAGACCATAAAACACGCACTGGCACACAGCTCTATTTCCGACTATAAATATGACTGAGGGTGGAAACAAAGGTCTCCGTTCAGGTTGATGCCCAGAGAGCAACCGTGGCGCAAACTGTGCCTTGGGTTAGTTCCCTAATACTGGTGGCAAAAAGTGTAGAGAGACATTGTTTTTGGAGGTTGAGGAGAAACCTATAGTCTCTTCTGTAGCTTTTATTTTGATTTGCTCAACCACTTTTTCTTTATGCTTGGTGTCTGTATGTTCACCTCATCCTTGGTCTGTGTTGCCAGTGAGTGGCTTCGTCCTAATCCCGCTTAAAAAGGTCGTTTTCAGCGCCAAAACAATACATTTTCTGTTCACAGATACAGACAGTTACAAACTTTCAGAGACTATGGTAGCAAATTTTTGCTACCATAGGCCTTAAAAAGCCGTTTTATGTAAGAAAAATGCACTTTTAAGTTTCTCGCTTTCTTTCAAACATATGTTGATTTACGTTCAAACATATTTACAATTTGAGGCTGTAAAATGCTCTGATTCAGAAAGCAAGTGTGCATCTTAGTCTAAAGGCTGTATCTTTGCAAAGCAAATACATCGGAAAAGTTTGGAACAAGAACAGGGGAGGACATGAGGCAAATGTTCAAATATCGAGCAGTCACTTTGGACTTTGCACCCATGTGTCCTGTGCTATGTAGTCGTTTCACACAGTAATAAGCACCACGTGCATTTCAGGGATTCTTTTATTCAGAAGCTTTGCTGGAATCGTAATCTAACCAAATATTTTATTTCCTGCATAAAAGATGAAGAAGGAAAAAAATTAGAAAATGAAAAGCCCTTCTGATGTTTGGAAACTTGTTAGCAGCAGAGAGTAGATTATGGCCATTACTTTCATCTTGAACCTCTAAAAGACGGTCAAGGATGCTTAGGCAGTTTTCTCTGTGCATCAAAGATCATAAGTGGGCTCATCCCAAGCAACGAGCAGGCCGTCCTGCCGCCCGCCTGAAGGCACTTTGGCTCAGTGAACACAAACTAACGCTAACAACACACTCGCTTAGCTAAAGCTGCTCCGCTCTTTCGTACACAAAGCTCTTGTTTTGGATCTCCTCTCATTTGCAGCACAATCCACTTTTATTGAGCACCTCACACTGCTGGCCAGGACAGTTATAGCAATTATGTAAATGGTTAAAATAGGTAGGTAGAGAGAGAGAGAGAGAGAGAGAGAGAGAGAGAGAGAGAGAGAGAGAGAGAGAGAGCTGTGCAACTCCAGCCCACTCTATTCAGGGCTCTCAGCCAGGCCCAGATCAAAGCAGCCCAAGCTGCTCATGTTTATATGCATGAGGTCCCATTTCCTCCCTGATATGAAACTTTCTGCTGAAGCATCCGGCTACTAATAAGCCAGTAAAATAAAGACCAAGCCTCATAATCAATGATAAGGTTTATAATAGGATATTGTACGACACTAAGGGAGAACGAGTGCTCCCTCTTTTTTGGTGCAGCTGATTTATCAAATCCTTTTGTGTCCAAGTAAGACGTGTTAAAAGTAAGTGTGGGTCAGATCTTGCTGAGTGTGCACGAATCAATGCGTTTGATTTCAAGTAAATAAATAATGAGCGTGAAAAGCCTAATCCCCCCCACCCCACCCCCCGGTCAAGGTATTCTTAGTCTCATTTCTTTACTAAGTTTGTTCGTTGTGCAAAACGCACCCAAGAAGTCAATCGATGCTCGACGGGAAGCTGAGCTCGGAGCCGAGGTGGATCGAGGCGAAGCCATGTTCGTTTTGGGTATACGGACAGAGCGGCGATCCATTTAGGCTGCGGCCACAAATCCTGCGGGACTGAAGAAATCTCGCATCCCGGTTGTTTTTTTCCCGTAATTGCCTTCAAGTTTACGGGCCCAGAGTACACCAGGAGACGCAGCAAGATTTACAGCCCCGGCCCAGACCAGACGAGGGGCCACCCCCACCCGAGATGCAACACACCTCCTTAAAACTCACACTTTGATCTGTGCACACGTGCACAGATCAAAGCGATGCCAGCCTCGAACAGTTACGGTCTAATTGAAAAGTGTTGTGTGTGCGTGTGTGTGTGTGTTTATTCCGTCCTCCTTAGAGCTCCGATGAGCTGGTTTGGAAGTGAGAATAGCGTTTCGAACCGAGCACTTTTCCTTCCATCTTCTGAAAAATATATGTTTCAAACTTTCATCAAAGACGTTTTGTTGAATACAGAGCAGAGGCATCAGCGACTGCAACTCCTCTCCAAAGCTGCAAAATCACCACTTAACTTAAGCGCACAAGAAGAACAAAGCCCTCACGCTGAGGGCTTCGGGGACAGTCTCTTTATGTATTGCAACCAGGTCTCTCTCATCGAGAAAGGGAACCTTTCAGTGAACCACTTCAGTGTGAAGAGGGAATATTAAAACCCTCGTGGACAACCGGTTCAGGACGCAGAAACCAAATTCCAGAGATGCCTGACGGGAACACAAGCTGTGGCTCGTCGGTTTGTAATGCTGGAAATACTCCCAGCCCCACGGAGGAGCCGGTCACTCAGCGCCATCCTGGTGAAAACAGTATTTACAGTTAGCAGCACCTGATCCTGCGCCCCGCTGCTCTGTTCTCCGAGCGCGCGCGATCAAGGTTTGTTTCGACTCGGATACGTCGCGAGCTGCAGCTCGTGCTCCCACGCAGCAGTGCTCGCTGTTGCGTTGCATAAGCTCGATGAAAAGCCAGCCCGGCTCACTGGGTTTTCACAGCTGGTGGTTGTGGAAAACGCCCGTGTGTCGGTACCAAATTTCAAACGGCCAAAATACAGAAAAGTACAACATGCGACTGGATTGACACCATGCATTTTGCTAATGCTAAACTCATAAAGCTAATTAGAGACGATAAGCTAATATTGACGGCAGCCGGCAAGGGAAGCTTACTCTACATCTTGTTTTCACCATTTTCAGATTATTCATGAAGGACAGATTAAGCTGGGACTAATTAATCATATAAAATGAGCATTTAAGGTAATAGAACTCCATGGCATGATGCTGCCACCACCATGCTTGACAGTTCTCGTGTTTTCAAGTCTCACCGTGACTCCTCCAAATGCACTTATTTTACATATTAGCACTGGAAATATTCCTTTAAACATGTTTGAGCCCACCTTACTGGATGATCGGTCAATATTAATATGGTACTCTATACTGTCACAAACCTAAAAGTCATCATAACCTCCACGTCAGATGAAAACTAGTGACACGAGTCCATTATTAATACATGAGGAAAATGTTTTCAACTTTTAATTGATACTGGTGTGAGGGTTTTTACTTTCCAAGTCAAAGAATGGTGAAATATCCTGTATTCTGGTACTCTGTCAAAGAAATACAGTCAAAGGATTTAAAAAGGAAAACCTACATGTTAGGGAATCGGCCGGTACACGTTTCAATAAAATGAGAGCAAGTAGAACTTTCCTTCGATGTGACCGAGCTTTAAGCTGCTCCAGAGGCCATATCAAGACGGATCTTCACTACATTTAGGTTAAAGGAGAGCTCCACTGCGTTACTATACATGTCAGGACGTAAGGAGTGGAAGTGTCTGTGGCTACAGGGCTTGGCAGCCCCAGACGAGAGCTGTTTGTAATTGTTAGCAGGTTATTTATTACGGAAAGGAGGGGATCAGGCAGACTTTGTTTCTCTTAGCAAATCCTGAGGCCGCAGAAGAGAAACATGTTGAAATCGGGGTCATTAAGTGCTGCTCCTTCTGATATTTATCACCCTGTATCAGTGCAGCAAGGCTGGATTCAAGTTCAACTTAAACGCGGAGCAGTTCGTCAAAGCTTTTCTGCAAATTCTTGCCGTCTGTTTGCCGACTGAGAGCAGACAGAGCGTTCTGCATTGCCTGAAAGGTCAACTTGAGAGGACAAGGAGCGCTCCAGTGAGACGTGGGTCATAATTCAGTGGCGGCTGGACACGACGGCGATACGGCTAAAGGGGCCGTGTTCAGCCTCACACTGTCTCTATTGATGACGACGGCCCCAGACTTTATGGAGGTTGAAGGTTATATTTAGTCAGTGCTGCAGATACAGGGTGCCTTTGAGAAGACAGACAAAGCAGAGGCTTCACTCTGGAAGTTCTGACAATACTATGCAATTAGAGCCACTTATTCCTCATTACCACCAGACTGCACGTTTCCACGTTACAGGAATAAGACTGAATCTCAGTTTACCAGGAAACAAGTCGGGGGTCCAATTTTTCATGCGCAACAGTGTAAATGTCTGAATTTATTCAGCATTTTTCAAAGACAAGAACACTTTAAACAGCCTGTTAAAGAGAAACGGAAATTGGTCCAAAAGTCTGCTTTGCACCTCAATAAAATAAAAAATAAAAAATGGAGTACAATAAAACAAATGCCGTTAGCGTAACAATCAAAAAAAAAATAAAAATGGAAGTATATTTTAAAATAACAATTGAATAAGGGTTCTGCATGTTTTGCATCAAACATGTAGAAATCTTCTTATCAGAAAACCTAATTATTACCTGAGAGCAATCTTTCTGCATCAATTAAAGATTGTCATTAATTTCAATACTAAGTTTAATGGCATTGAAGTCGATATAGCCAAAAATGTGAAAACGTGTAAAAGTGTCTGCATTGGAGCCCCGTTAGAAAATGAGTTGAAAGATAAACTTTAATCGAAACTAATCTTCACGTCAGGACAAAAAGCCCAAACTTTTATTCTGATAATCAAAATAAAAGGTTTTTGATGTTGTCTGAACTCAGGAGTAAAATATATTGAGGAAAAAAGAGAAAGCCAAACAAATATAAACCCTGGGGAAACAGTGAAGTTCCTCACTAATGAGAGAAAGTGATGATTTTTAAAATTTACAAAAGGGAATATGTCAGATTTTTTTTTCCGTTTTGTTATTAGTGCCTTACACAAAGCACCATTGATTACTTGAGTATGAATGCAGCCAGAGAAATGATCAAGCTTGCCGTACTTTTACATATTTCATAGATATCACATTGCCTTACTCTTTAAACTGTCAAGCTTTCTTTCCACTGTGGCAGAGCGGCTGAGGTGGGTTTCCTCATCAGGGAAGTTGGAACTGTATATTTAGGCTTTTACAGCCGTGTTGACTGGACAGTATTGTATTTCTGCCCAGCATTCAATTACTGGTCCTGATTAGAGTAGCCAGAGGTTATCTGGAGCGGCTGGTTTCACTGCAGCTTCATGAAACCCCATTGATCTGGATCTGGCTGATGTTACATAAGACAGCACCCAGGGGAGAGCGCATTCACATGGGCCTCCTCTTTCACCTAAATCGATCACCAAGACATGTTATTTTTAAATTATGAA
This sequence comes from Poecilia mexicana, assembly GCF_051168715.1. Classification (NCBI taxonomy): domain Eukaryota; kingdom Metazoa; phylum Chordata; class Actinopteri; order Cyprinodontiformes; family Poeciliidae; genus Poecilia; species Poecilia mexicana. The sequence goes on from NW_028263379.1 coordinate 24,599,203, forward strand.
AAACAATCCCGCTATATTGCCCCTTTAGAAATAAATCTGTGAAAAAAGAAAAACAATATTTTATTTCCAAACCTCAAATTTGTCAAGTCCGACAGCAGTTTAGTGGAATAATCCCAAACTTTGTATAGATTAATGCCGGTGCTGATCCCTCTGTCAGGACGGGGGTTCAGCGAGCGGGTTCGCTCGTGTGCATTTGCGAGATAAAAAGAGATTAGTACACGCAGCATATGGATACGGGCCCGACCTCGGTGTTGTTTTAAGTGAAATCCCTTTGCCCTCTACACAAACACACACAAACACACATTGTGTTAAGTCTTCCTATCCATCCACCTGGATACAAAGGTGAAAAGTCTGCCTTTGTGATGTAAAATTGGGGGATTTTTTTTTTTTTTGCTGTCCTGTGTCAGTCAAGGATGATTTATTAAAGAAATAGGCTCAAATACTTGCTCATCATAACCTGTAATATATTAATAATTGCTAATATTGATCAGAAATACAATTACTTTCCAATTATATCTCCTTAGATGTCATTTCCTTGCTTTACCCCATTAAATACATGCAAATCTTTCAACATTCAAACGAGTCCCACCTTTTCCATTGCAGCTCAGCCGTGATGAAGCTGCTGGCCTACAAGCAGTTCTTGTTCAAACATTGCGTTGCTACACTATGCTTTGCACAATGGCAGGAGGTATGATGTTGGGATTAGTAAAAACCAGTCGTGAAGACAAAACAGACAGAAGATCAACATTGCAAGGTTGACTTTAAGGCTGAATGGGCTTTAGACGCTACTCTCTGCTACATTCCCCCAGTTGATTGATAATCCGTTCAATTAAGCTGTCAATCATTGTTATTAAGAGCTAATAAAGTTGCAAGTATAAGATAAAAACTTTGCTCCTACTCTAAATACCAGACATAAGCCACGCTTCCTATCATAGTTTGGCTGGTGATGCATCTTATAGCCAGGTGCGACTTATATGTAGTTTTTTTTCCCTCCTCGTGAAGCATTTTGTGACTGATGTGTTAAATATTAATTTATAGTGACGGACATGAACCACGCATTAAGCATTGCCGTCGGCAGCCGTCAGGAAAGCTAACTGTGGGCTGAAAGCCAGAGCCGGAGGGCTGACTGGTTGGGTAAATATAGAACGTGCTACTTGTATTATGATGATCTGTGGTACATCGTCAGGTTTACCTACAGTAGCCCGTCTAGATGGCTATGTCGATCTGTCGATGCTACCTTTCGAAATTGCTTTTACATCTGTTGAGGCTTGTGAGTGGTGCAGCTATGCCTCCACGCCCCGATGTTTGCCAAGGAGGTGAATATGAATTACTTTGCAGGCAGACCCTCTTGGTGTTGCAACGAAACCGCCTCCCCAGTCACCCCGGATTTACACCGCATGCGTCTCTCTCTTTTTCCCTCTTTGTGACTCAGTTTTCAACTGATGCAACTTATAGTCCAGGAAATACTGTAATTGGTTTTTAGTCTGCAACTCAGTTAAAGGGATAGTTTAAGATTTGCAAAGTGTGGTGCTGTTGAAAGACGATGTTTACATCAGGTAGCTCTACTTGGTGTTGTCATCCGATTCAAACGTAGCAGTGGCTTAGACGTTCGTCAAATGACGCTGACATAAACAACCACAGTTACTGGGTCTGGAGCTGTTTTAAGTCTGAATCTGGACTTCCATTCTGAACTACCTCTTTAAAGGTAGAAATAAATGAGCTATGATGTCACTAACTCCTTATCTTGACCTTTGAACTAACAAAAAAAAAACATACGCATATGTTTAGTTAAACTGAGGTAATGTGCAGGAGCTAAATCCCCTACACAACTTTAATTTGTCGCCTTGTTTTCCAGTAAAGCAGGATGCTTGCACATTTCTAGATGGTTAAAATAAAAGTGTGGATTTTTTTTTTTTACTGTTACATGAATTGACAAGATTAGATTCATGTCAGGATTTTAGTAGGAAGCTATGACAGGCTCTAATATCAGATTGAGACTTGGTGTCTGTCGATACTTCCTCCTAAATACCTCATATGAGTATCACAAAACATCTTCAGTAAATAAAAAGCTGCAAGCTGAACTAAGATAAAGACACCTCCCATGTGCAAAGTATGCTTAACACCACATAAGGATTTCCACCACTGTGTGAGTTTATTACAGAGCATTTGTGCCTAGAATCATGTTGGACCATCACACTAACTTTTGGTTGTTAGTGTGATTTTTTTTTTATTTGCAATAAATAAAAGCAACACCATGCTGAAAATTCTCCCTACGTAGCTTTACAGGAATTTGTGAGAAAAGCAAACAGCCAAATGTCATTCTGTCCACCTTGTTAGTAGGCGAAGCCTGCAAAGTGTTTGCCAGCTGCTGCTATCAGCAGAGCTGAACTTCAGCGAGAGCCATGCGAGGAAAACACACATTCCTTGCATTTCTCGCTGGGTAATTATTAATGTACCATCACACAACGCATGTCGACCTGACAAGTTCTGGTAACGCTCAAAAGGAACGGTTAGCTCTGCTGCAGGACCTGATGTGCGGCAAGACGACTTTTTCTTTTTTGTTTTTGTCCGTTATCCAAAGCTCATTAGTTCCCACGAGAACCTCGTTGAGAACAATGTAACGACTGATCATTTAGCCTCATAATCACAGTGTTGGTCAAATCGGTGGTAAACTGAGCCAATAAAGACCAAGAGCACAAGAAAGCCAGCGTCTTATTAGATTCTTTACAGCCTGTGGGGGTTCACTTAAAGCACAGACCTCTTTGTTTCCTGGAGCGCTACGTGTGAGACTCGCCGCTCTGTGATTACACAGCTTCCCACATCGATCCATAACCGAACAGATTTCCCTGAACATCTCCACTGAGTGTCCATGCATCCATCCAAACACCCTGCCGATAAGCCCACACTCAGCACAAACTGGACAGGGCTGAACATTGATTAGGATTCAGCAGCAGAGATTGGATGCATTGACCATGCACAGAATGTGTTTTAAAAGAAATTAATAATAATGCTTTCCAGGTCAGATGTAAATGAAGAGAGCATACCATCAGATGCTTTACTGATTACAAACCAGGCAGCTTTTGTTGGATCATAACATAAAACGGAGGAAACAATTAGGCAGCGCGTCAAATGGTAAATACAGACGATGACACATGCTGTCTGCCCTGTCAGGAGATCAGCACTTTTCTTCCGCCTCTGGTTTCAGTGTAAACACAGAGATTGTTTGTTGTTCCTCGGAAAATCAGCTTGTTCAGCCAGAAGAGTTTCAGTCAGGCTGCGTCGAGTTAACAAATCCAATAAAGGAAGGAGAAATTCCAGTGAAATGTTGCTGGCGCTTTGTCTTGAAGTCAGCTTAATAAAATTATTGCTTGGAAGGAAAAAAAACAAAAACAAAAAAAACAACTTAAATAGTTCTCAGGGGGAAATCCAGGACCAAAAATAGACCAGAAGGATAAATATTAAATGCAAAAGGAAAAAACAACTTAGTGGAAAAAAATCGTGGACATCGACTGGTGCTAAGCAAAATAAAAATAAAAAGTTACTAACAAATTCCCCCCATAATATCCCTTGCGATGAGATCCCAGACAAAGTGAGAGTAATATCTGACTGTATGAAGGCTCGAGTTAAGGTAGTGCTGCCCCTCCTCCACCTGTTGCTGCACACTCTGCAAAACTGGCTGCAAAGGAGCTGCTACACTTTGAGCTCACGTAGAAGAAAAACAAACTCGTCGGTGAGGAAACATTTCCAGTCATAAACAACATAGACAGTCACAGTGTGAAAATGAAAGCAGTGCCATCTACCACTCTTATTAACACAGCTTGAAAAGTAAAATTCGTAAGATATGAGCAGCATGTTGATTAAGCAGCCGACGAATGAATCAGCAAATAGTTTGTTTTATTTATATATATATATAGATATATATATAGATATATATATATATATATAGATATATATAGATATAGATATATATATATATACATATATCTATATATATATATATATATATATATATATATATATATATATATATATATATATATATAGATATATGTATATATATAGATATATCTATATATATATCTATATATATATAGATATATCTATATATATATATGTCTAATTCACATGTTGATGCATCAGACTTTCCCTCATAAAGCACATGGATGAGAATCAGATTACAATCTCAACAGCTGCTGCGGTAAACGATTCACACGATCTGAGGATGTCTAGAAAGAATAAGTCTCTACCTGTGTTTGTCCGCCAGAGATTTCACCTCTCCTCCTCTGATCTCATCCTCCTTGAACTTCTCGGTACTCCTGACTCACCGTCGCGCTAAAGATGATCAAACCGCACGGCTTCCTGTTTCTCAGTGTTTCACGGCGAATGGGAGGTGCGCGGATGAAGAGGAAACTCCCTGAACAGCTGACCTGTAGGATGACTTTGCGCTGATTTGAAAGTTCGATTAAGCCGATATAAGTTTCTCCAAGAGGGCCGTTTCGGTGGAGATTGTGGCTAAAAAGGAGAAAACATTTCCTTGTCACCTTTAAGCCAGTTTTAACTCATCCGGGATGGTTTTGCAGCTTTTGCTCATCTTTCTGTGTACTCTAAGCTGTCTTCATTTGCCAGTGTGGTCCGACTTGTTCCTCCAGTTCAAAACACACAAAGCCCCGCATGTGAATCGGCATCGAGGCATTCAGTTCAGACCCTACAATGAAGCACAGAGAGCCAGCTTCAGGGAACAAATAAATACAGCAGCAGCAGCTCAGTGTGCCCTGTTTGCTCACAAGTGAGAGCACAATAACCAGGGGATTAGTCTGGGGTTAAAATGCAGACGGTGGAAAAGCAGAAAAGCAAGATGAGGGAAGGGAAAAACAAGCAAGAAGTGAAGGAGGAAGAAGCAGAAAACAAAGACAAGTGGGGGCTGAGAGAAAGTTTCTCTTTTCGAGGCTGGGTAACTGGACGGGTTCTGCACCGTATCCAATTACATAATTCAAACAGGAGACGCTAGCATCTGAGGAGGGAGAAGAGAGACGACATTGTTCTCTGCTGCGCAACCAGAGGAGAGCGACTTTCTCCCGCCGTCACCACGTGACGGCCCAGCCCGGCCCGGCCGCTGAGCGGAGGGACGTCAAGGACTCCTTAAGGCTGGCACCGATGGGTGGCCACGCAAAAATCCCAGCTAATAAAAAATCTTGCCACTCACAGGTGCACTATGTGGAGACTGGCGAGCTATTAAAGACATTCCAGAGAAAGAATGCAGCACTGCCCTTTGGTCTCTGCAGTGGACGAAAATAAGTTAAAAAGAAAAAAAAAAAATGAAAAGAGGGAATAACCCCATCAAAGCTACACGGCCTAATTTAACGCTAGAGCAGGTGCCACTGTTCCCTTGTTATTATGTCTGGGCCCCTCGGGCATATCCAGTCTCAGCTTCCACAGAAATGTACTCTGGGAGAGTCTCTGGGCTTGTTTTTTTTTTTAAAACAGCTTCACTAGCTATCCCAGAGGAAACAGGAGAAATGGGTAAGAGGAGGCAGTGTACGAAAAATGCCGATAAAACAGGAGATGGACATAAACCTGGGTCCAATCAAAGCTACTGAACCTGTTGTACTGGCCAACTAGGCGGGACGGCCGTTCGAGCTCGACTCATTTCCTCCGCTTAAGCTTCTCTGGACAATAACATTACAAGAAACGACGATGACACACACACGTTGGCAGCCTGGTGAAACACCCTGGTCCTGTGTTCGGCAGCCACCTGATCTCAGCCCGGATGTCTTGAGGATAAGTGTTACAAGGCATTTTGCAATCCTGTTGTAAGGATTTTACAATGCACAAACCCAAAATATTTGATTGGAATTTCATTCACACGATGAACCAATGGAGTGAATTATTTTGAAGCTAAACTTTTTCTCAGCTCCTCCGAGTCGATGCTCTGTAGAACTACCTTATTACGCTTTAGTTACAACTCTGTGGGGGTTATAGCTACTAACAGACTATTTTTTTAATACATTTTTATCATGAAAATAACTCAAGCTCAGTGAAACTGGGTGGATATCATTTCGGGAGAGAAATGCTCTAATTCTGCCAAAGCTGCTCAGACCGATTCATGTCTGGAGATTGACTGGGTCATATATTAACATATGACTGAGCTTTGATGTAAGCCATTCTACTGAGCTCTGGCCGTTCAGGGTCGCTGTCCTGCTGGAATCACATCTTTTGACCTCTAGAGATGAGAGTCGCAACTAAAACATGCCGGACATTGGGGCCTGAGGATCTGGGTTGAGGATGGACCATTGTCCTACATTTAGCGAAGAGGCTATGTGGGGTCAAGCTATTTCAAATTTCATGTCATGCCACAGATTTAGGTGTGAAGAACATCTCTGTGTATCTGGCTGTACGTTTAGGATTGTAAGGTGAATCTCTGCCTCAGTCTCTCGTCCATTTCTGCCTCTAACAACATCGGTCTGCATTTGGTTCCATCGACGCCCCATTAGTTTTGTCTAGTTGACTCTGATAGTAGAGAAAAGCATCTCCACAGCATGACGCAGCCACCACTATGTTTCGCCACGAGGATGACGATGTTGGCAGTGTCAGGGTTAGTGTCGTCTTTGTGCCAAGGCAACATTTTGCGTTCAAGTTCAACTTTTGGCCTCGTCTGACCAGAAAACCTTCTTCAACAAATTCCCTGTGCTCCCTACATGGTATGTGGCAAACTGCAACCTGGACACCAGTTTCTTTCTCACCAAACATACCCTAACGTCTCCACAACTTTCTCCCTGACATTTCTGCTGTGTTTCCAGGTCTGCATTATGCTGTTTGCTCACCGATGTTTTCAAACAGACCTCCAAAGCCTTCGCAGTACAGATGGATTTATAGAGAGATTACTTTAAACACAGGTGTTACATTTTTATCAAAACTGAACCTTTTTTTGCAGAGCAGCGCAGAAGCGTTCGCCTGTTTCCATCTCTGTGTCTGCATGTCTTTTTCTTTTAATGACAAAAGAAGCTAGTCGTAAATCTTTAACCACTGCTTTTAGTTTTCCACCTGTGTGACCTCACGGAGGCATGTGCAGGTCACATTCATTGACCCTAACCTTTAAAATCGCCATATAAGTTTCATGGAAAAGCACAGGATGTGACGGCCAACCTGAAACGCTGCCGGAGAAAGCAGAGTCGATATAAATACAACAGTGCCCACTCACAGAGGAGGGCGTTGACTTCTGGCCTTCTGTTCTGCAACACTGCGACTCGTCCGACTAAATAAGAGACAAGGGCCGGATGCTCCGCGTGCACACGCACACGGAGGGTAACCGCTGCTGCCAATGTCTATAAAAAAACCAGTGAGTGCAGGCGGTCCTCGCAGCAAGATAAGTCCGATCAATAAAACGCGAGGAAAGGATAAGGATGAGGTGAGGTGAATACAACACAGTTGAATTACTCACGTTTGTTACCAAAACAAAACAAAATTCCCAGGACGAGATAATGACACGTTGAGCAGCACACAATAGCTTTTTGTGGGGGCTGCCTGACTTGGTAATGTTCACAGATATGGGATGATGCTCGCCCAGACTCACAGACATTAAGATCCTTCCCTGCGAATGACAGAGGGTTCCTTCAGTCTCAATACAGCTGAAGAACTCAGCATTTCTGCAAACGAATCAAGCGACAATACAGTCACTGCTACAGATACATCGGATATGAAATACAGCGTGTACCATGTCTTGACAGACTTGCTGATTGACAGAAACGAGTGTGTGGGCCACTGAGCCACCTCCTCTGCATGTGCAAATCCACCCGTGCTCTCTCGCACTCGCACTTCAACCTGTTACACATCATGGATCTGATCTGGCGTTCGGACCTTTACATTTGCCATGCTGTGAAAACTGCGAGGGAGAAACTGGCAGAAAACGTCGGCTGACTTTGGAGTCAATGAACAAAAATATCACCGCGCTTAAGTCGCAATGCACTCTTCTTAAACGCAGACGAATCCAGGAGCATCTTTAAGTGCAGAGGAGGAACCTAGCTCACTTTACTAGTTTACCGAAGGAAAATTCAACAGAGATCGCCCAGACACTGGAGCTGCTGGGAACACTGGTATGTTTGAGTAAACATGCATGGTACATACTGTTACATTTCCTTTACGGTACAGAAATTTACACAGAATTACAGATTAATAACCGAGCAATTTTTCCATGAAAAACTGATTTGTTTGTTTTTCTTCAGAAAACAACAGTGGGTTATGAAAGTTGCAAGCAGACTACCAAGTGGACTGTTATCATTTTAGACGACATTTGGTCCTTCTGTTTGTTTCTTGCTTCTTCACATCCGGATACATGGAAGCACATCAATCTAGAGGTGCAAAGTGATTTTACCTGATCAGTGCGAGGCAAAGTTTGGGTCCCGGATTCTGTTCAAGATTTTTAGCTCGGACTCTGAATCATTGCTAACTTTTAAACACTTTTGTACCAATTAAGTTGTAAGCTGAAATAAAACTTCTTGCGACATCTATGTAGTTAAAATTGCTTTGTTCTTACCTTTTAATTGGCCTGCAGAAGCACAGATGTTGACACAGTGTTGATGACAACCTTTGGAAGGAGGAAACAATGCCACCTGTGGATAATGATTAACTTGGGTGTGTTCATTGTTTGGAAATAACCCAGTTCAGGGTTGGAGGTTCACTGTGTGTCAACAACTAAAGGCACGTGGGTGATAGTCCAAACAAAAAAGTAGGGCATTAACGTGACAGGTATAGGAAATCATGCGTGATATAAAAACAATTATGTATTAAAAATAAAAAATCACACCCTTATTTGTACTTAGCCTCCTTTATTCTGACATCCCTAAATACAATACAGTGCAATGAGTTGCCTCATTAGTAGGGTCTACCTGTGTGTAATTTAATCTTTGAATGTCACCTTTAACACCATCCCCACTGTGAAACATGGCAGTGGCAGAATCATACTGTGGGTATGCTTTTCTTCAGCAGTGACAGGAAAACTGGTCGGAGTTTATGAAACCTAAACTCAAGCTAACTCTGGTAGCCTGTGGTATAACAGAATGGTCTACATAAAAGCACATTTATGTATTAAAATGGCCCAGTCAAAGTCCAGACCGCGGATCCAATCGAGAACCTGAAGACCAATTAATATTTATATAAGTTCTGAATCCTTTCCGACAAATCTTTAGCCATTTCCCAAAGAAGAACAGGCATGAGATGTACCTAGAAAGATGAAATCATGTGACAGCTAGTCCTTCAAAGTACTAATGCATAGAGGATAAACACAAATGAATAAATTATCCTTGTAATAAATACTTCAAAGCCATGCAACCTTCTCATTCCACGTCATAAATGTGCAGCATATCTGTTCCTCTGTCACATAAAATCGTAATAAACACTTGCGGTTTGGAACTCGATGAAAAGCTCAAGAGCGACAAAAAGTTCTGCAGGAGAACATTTTGTTTACTTGGGCTACCTCGAGATATTTCCTCTTGATGACGCTGACAACAGATCAATACACAATGTTTCCCTTTTTACACTGAATGTATGGAGCTGTGAAATCTAAGCAGCCTCATTAACAGCTGCACGTCCGGCCTGGCTGCAGTCAGAGCGGCAGACGGCTCAGAGAGCGGATCAGCCCGGTCACAGGACGAGAAAAGGCAAAGAGTTTAAGTGTAAGAGCATGACACACTCTCCTTGGAACAACCAGACGTGGAATTAACCACGTTATAAGAGAACCGAGGGAGAGAATATGGGAGAAGGTTGAGCTAATGATTTGAAGTATAGAGGGAAATTGGATAAAAGTGAAGCAAGACAGACTTCGGGAGACAAAAAGCAATCAGCTAATGCTTTTTTGTGTTCGTGATTGGACGGCTGAGCTGAAGGGAAATGTCTGTCAAGGAGCACGGCGTTGTCACAAAAGTGCTCTAGCCCACTGCACCATCTGTCAGATTGTGCATGCATGACCAACCTGCAGCAGAAGACAGTAGATTGAGACTTTTAGCATGTCAGTGGTGGATTCATTTACCTGCCACTTGAGCCCGACATTTAGGAGCATCTGCAGAATGTGCAGCAAACAAAATGTGCAGCAGCATGAAAGTGGGCTTCACTCAAACATCACAGAGCTTGACGGACCAGAATTTATGTGCTTTAATCTTTGGGATGGGCAACACTAAGCAAATGGTCAGCAGACAGCTGACGGTCAGCAGAATTAGTGTTTCATCAGCTGCCAAGGTTTTAAGAACGCACATCCACATGCACTCACCGAGGAGAGAGTCAAGCCCCCAGAGGGCTCAAACAGCTGATTGAAGATATCACATCAGCTGTCAGGCCAACTCCACTGAGAGACAGAGACAAACTGGGCCAACACCACACAGTCTAATAACATTACCTAGCACATATTCAAGTTACAGATCCTGTAGGGTTGCAATTAAGAAGCACATAGTTGTTGGTAACAATGTCACATTTCATTGTAAATTGAAGATATCTGAAAGAAAAGGGGTTAACTTTCTCTACAAGTTGGACGGTATAGACATTTCTTTTGAACTGATAATATATCAATACGATAAGCCTAGCCCAAAACAGCTCAACCATTTTTACAAGCTCTAAGAGAAGATTATTTTCCCAATTCGAATACATTTTGAAGTCTACAGACTTTTGGCTGCTATCCTCTGTTAAATTTGACTATTTTATTTTCTCCTTTTTTGCCGATGATCCCATCAGTTGCTGCTTGTCTGTGGGGCGTGTTGACGTCAGGACTGTCGTCTTCAGTAAATGAAAAGTGTGTTCCCTTCAAATTTACAACTGGAACGACATTTTTTTTTTCCTTCTCAATCCAGAATCAATCAAAAACACCAGCGCTACAGTTATACGGAGAGCCAGACAGGACAAAACCACTATTCTACCACCACCATGTTTGATAGATGATCTCTTTTGAATTTCCACTTATTCAAATAATCTTGTTTCAAAGTAAATATATATTGCTTTTCTTTAACTGTATCGGTGGATTTTAGTTTTGTAGTTTTATATAATTTTTTTTTTATGGAGACAAGATTGCTTGGGATGCTGACAGGATATTTCATATCCCTCCAAATGTTTTGGTACAGCTAACCTCAACTTAATGTTTGTTCTTATCACAAGCATACCGATAATTGCTCTCATCTCTTCGAAGGATTTTGCTATCTTTCTGTTGGGTCTGTTTTGTTTCTCTGTCAAATGTCAGTCTATTTCTCCTGATTCAGCGTGTTCTGGACTGCATCCAGAGTTTCAAGCTTAAAAATTACAAACTTAACATTCCAGAACAACTTTGGACTTCTTATCTCTCACTGTACTTTCTTCAACAAATAACGTCGTATTGTACGGCAGCGCCCTGTTCTACAGAACTACTTTGACAAACCAGATGGTTTATTTCAAAAGTAATCTTTGGAAGTGGACGGAGTCTCTGTCTAGTAAAGTCACAATTAAACTTCCACCAAACCAATCATTCAGGATAAAACAGGTTTCAGTAAATAAAGGGCCAACACAGCTGAATTTTGGCCCCCAAAATGAGACACAAGCAGATTTATGGCATTGGTGCACAGTACTGATTTATACTTGATATTAATCAGGCTGATACTTTGTTTCAAATGGGCTTCAAAGTAAATAACCTCGTTCAATCTTATCCTTTGGCTTGGAAAAGTATTGCCTTAAACTGCTTCACAGCTTGTCACATTACAACCATAAACTTCTGCATGATTTATTTTGGTTTTAATCTGATAAACCAACAAAAAAGTCATAAAAAAAAACGTTGAGTGGGAGGAAAATGATACATGACTTTACATTTTTTACTAATAACAACCTGAAATGTGCAGAGTGCCTGACCTACTCTGATTTCACCAAATGAAATCCGTCCATCCGTCTGTCTGTCCTCAGAGTTAGGGGAAATGACTTTCATAAAAGTACAAATAGATGCAGTACAAGACGTTGCTCTGCTTCAGCACACCTGGCTCCAATATTAGGTCATTAGCAGAGCTCTGTAAAGCTTGACTGCAGGCTACTGAGGCAATTTAGCCCTTTAAATAAAGTGTGTAGGATGAGGGACAGAGCTGCACGTTGCAAAACTCTGGCCATGGAGGAGTGCAGTTTGAGACCGCTGACCAGAAGGTAAAGAAGTGCTAAGATGGTCAAGAAGCAACAACTTTTTTGTTTATTGTTATTATATTAGCACTTCACAAATCTTGGCTTTTTTGAAAAATGGCAAGCAGAAAATCATACGCCATTTTTTTTTTTTTTTTTACCTTTGTTCATAATGTAAAACAGCCTTAAGAGTCTTGAAAGACGCTTACAGATAAAATGTATCCTTATTATACGGAGTCTTAAGTTTGCCAAGTGTCGTACGTTCATATTGGGAACACAACAAACATGTTTAAGAGCGCACTCTGGTTAGACTGCCTCCAAATTGAACGTTTTTGCCCTACATGCAAAAAGCACGGTGGCGGCAGCATCATGCCGTGGCAAGAGACAGGGAAGGTTGTCAAGAGCGTATAGCAAGATGGAAAAAGTCAAACACACAACCAACTGAGAATCTATGACAAGACAGTAAATTTGCTGATCTCCATCCAGCCTGACCGAGTTTGAGCTACACTGATGTTTGTGGTTGAAGCGTTACCAAATATGAAAAAAATAACAATTTTAAGTGGTATGAAAGCATTTGCTTGGCACTGTCAAATATAAGAACTGGCTCACATTTTAAGTGCAAAGTCTATTTAAACAAGCAAGTGTGGGTTCAACATGCTAAATAGTTAGAGGTGTTAGGAGAAGAGGTGTTATGTAGAGAGAGATGCTGCAATGAAAAGTGCCCAAGATAAACATCAGGGGCGGTTAGACGTCAAAATTCCCCAAATTCAAAGAAGCTCCAAGTATCTCTATAAAAACAGAAAGAATATATTTAAAGCCAAACTCAATTTGACTTGCTTGGTAAAAAAAAAAAGCGTGTAGACGGTTAGTAACGTAAAACCTTTGCCCAAGAAATCGAGCCGCTCCAATCTCACCTCAAATCCACGCGTGATGTGAGGTGGATGTGATGGAAAAGTGCATTTCTGTGGCGTGACTTAAACTCAAAGCAATATTTAAGCTGTCTATGTGATTGCAGTGCAGTAATAAGCACTCACTCACAGCTCGGAGTCAGGAGTATCATCTGACAATCAGCACCTCCGAGCTTCTCCATTCCTAAATTAGGGGAATGGCTGCAGCACCGACTCCAGCAAGTGGTTGCAGGCCCATTGTCTCTCCATTGTCAGGTCCGCTCCGACACTTACGTCAGCAGACGCCCTTATCCACCGAGCTCAAAGGAGTCTTCTTGCAACGCTCCATGAGTCCTCAGGTCAGAGGTCACCTGTGGCCTCTGGTCTCCAGGACGACAGCCTGGCAGTCCCGTGGACCCTCTTCCCTCGCACAAATCCTAAAGAAGCAGCTTTTGTCCCCAAATATCTCCTGTGCATTTGAAGGAGTGTAAGTTTCAGCCCAAACATTTACAGCCAAACTCCTTTCATGGGGAGAGCAGGAGGCACCCAGAGCTGCAGAGCTGAAAGCCAAACCTAAATGTTTCATATCTTTCAAAGATAAACATGCTCGCCACACTTGCTTCATCCTAAAACAACCTGCCCTCCTGGCAGCATCACTGTGAAACTGGTTAAAGTCCTGCGCTCCGGTGTGCATAAAGTTAGCCAGACCCCCACACACCAAGCACTAACACCCCCTCTGCTGCAGGGGCTGCATGTGGACGGAGATCAGAAAAACTCACCATGCTCTCTGTGCAGGACATCTCATTGATCAACACTGGCACTCTGCTGCAGTTTTCTGTGCTCGCTGCGTGGATTAAATAAAATCAAAACAAACGCAGTCGACGGGGCTGCGCAGGATATTTTTCCCCAAACCCCGCCGGACCTCAGGGCCGAACAGCGGACGAAGATCAGTCTGTGAGCCGAGAGAGAGAGCAGCAGACTGGGACTGTTTCTTTTCCCTCCCGGACGTTTGAAAAGAGGAGAGAGAGAGAGAGAGAGAGAGAGAGAGAGAGAGAGAGAGAGAGAGAGAGTGGTCTGCCCCAAGTTGATTGCACAGACACGCTTAGAGATAAGAGGAAATACAGCGACATCTATCGGCCTATCGGCCGGGTGAGAAAGTGCGTCGATGTAGCCTTTGCAGGCTACATTTTTACCGTCTTAATAATAATTTTAATGTAGAACTTATTTAATTAACGCAAAATCAATTGTTAAATTGTAATAGATTAAATGAATATTATTCCGTGATTCTTTTAAAATATGATTAAAATATGTCTGCTGACCAGGAGTGAAAACTGAATTATTACTCGCTGATTTACTTACAGTTAGTGTGAAAAAACAAACAAACAAAATTTTCCTTGTTCAGGTAGCAGAAATTAATATGTTATCTATAAAACATGACTTTGTGAACACAACTTTTAAACTACATTTGCCAAATTGTCTTGTATAAATCCTCTTTGGGCCCCAAATCCAGCAGATGATCCTAAGCAGTTGAAGTTTACTAGGTCAGCCATCATTTCTACAACAAAGTCAGCTTTAAAATTACATTTTGTGGTTCCAGTCAAATATTTTTTCGGAGTGAAGCTTGGTTTCATCTTATTTTCTCTTTACAAATAATACAAAGAACATTAATAACAATCCTGTTATGGGTGTAAATTTTAAATTTAAATAATTTCTTTAGATTAATTGAGACTAGACATGTTCCAAAAGCAAAAAAGAACATTTTAAAAACTGAAGTTTAGAAGTGTATATTTGTTATTAATATGTTGATAAAGTATTATTATCTTATATCTTAATTTGGATTTGCGTTTCTGTATAAAGTAGCGTCTTAACGTACACAATGCAACAAATATTAATATTCCATGCACAACAAAGTAATGTGGGTATGGAGAACTTGGATAGAACAGAGTAAGTTATAAAAAGCTGTAAAACATTTAAAAAAAAAAACTTGCTTTGCACACATATCCTGACATGAGTTGCAAGAGGACAAGGATTCTGTTCGGCTTTTTTCTGTTCAACTTTTTGTTCATTTTTATACATAAGAAAGAAGTTAGGAAATGGACACACATTTCTTTTGGTGTAAAATGTTTTATTATTTATTATCCGACCTCGAGCAATTGATACTCATCTAGCATCTATGTTGCACCATGATTTCATCACTCACAGCCTCCAAAGGAGAACGTTGTGGTTTATGTTTCTCCGTTTTTGACTAATTCACTTCTCATTCTCTGACAGGGTAAGACACGGCTGTGATCTACAGTCCCTGTCCCCCTCAGCGATGCCGTCCAGCTGGGCGTCACACCGGCAGTTTCTTAATTTTGGGGACAACTTTGACAGTGGTGGACACCGAGTTGGCTCCCTGAAGGTTCTGGGCAGTGCAGGTGTACGTCCCCTGGTCCACGTCCCTCACCTCATCCACCTGGAGAACGGACTGAAACTGCTGCCGAGATGCTTCTCCGCGGACCAGGATCGCCGTCTCCTCTGTGTACAGAGGCCTCCCGATCTGCAACCAGGGGAAAAAAACCCCCCAAAAAAAAAACCTCCATTCAGCAACAACTGTGAACAAAGATCCAAACTGAGTTACATATGTTTAAAGAGTCAAATCATAGTGTAATTAACCCTGTCATGCATAGTGGTGACTACAGTGAACACCTGTCTAAAAGCCATTTTCTTGTGCTTCTTGTGGATTTTTATGTTATAAATGCAGACAGACCACTGAAGTGGACACTAATGCATCATAAAATACACCATCAACTTCTGACCATCAGCTGCAAATGCAAGAAATTATTTTTGTTAAATCCAAAATGGCAGACAGACAAAAAAAAAGCATGCCGACCCGGTCCCTCCTTCTACTGTGGACGACTCTTGCAGGTAAAAAAAAAAAAATCAGATGTTTGTGGTTGAAGTGTTACCAAATATGAAAAAAAAAAATAAATTTCGGGGTTATCAGATAACCCCTAAAGAACAATACTACTGATGTATTTTCCAAATAACAACTTTGTATTTGGAGAAAATTACAATTGTTCACCTAAAAAAAAGAAATAATAAAAAAAATGTTCCTACCTTTTTTATGCCTTAAGAAAATAAACAAAAATTTTAAGAAAAAAAATCCTGACACAAAGGATCATAATTCATGCATGAAAGGGTTCATATCAAATGCACCAATAGATGAGTTGTTGGGGTGATCAAGCTCATACCTAAAACTCTTTTCTGTGTCTCAACTTACATGTTTTCATTGTGTAACACAAGGTAAAATGCAAAGATACAGAACAAAGAGACATTAGATCCATGTGATCAATCATAAATGTTGTTTGCTGTGGACACTCTAGTCCCACTGGTGATGGATATTGATCACACTTTGTTTCCTAACGTGCTGATCTCAGATATTTCAATCACACTTTTCACGACCTTATATTTATGACGGTGTTCTTGGAGAAAATGGTAAATACTTAGATTCAACTTAGACAGAAAATAACTTTACACAGGAGTTTGCATGGCTATGCTTCACCATAGCCATGACAGAGGAATCAGTGCATGTCAGACAGACAGTTAGTTAATCAATAATAAAATCTTACCACTATTCTTCTATTTCCATCTGCCCTTGACTTGTTTTGACAGAAATGCTTTCTTTGCCTCCTTTTCTTTCACAGTGCCAATGTCTTGGTCTCATTGTGCATGCAGATGGACTCACACCAGCCTGCTGTCAATGCAAGCTCTGCACTGGTGGCAACATAAAACTGCAGCATGCCCCTCAGGATATTATGACCCTCGGATGTTATAAAAGCTTCTCTGCTATTGAATGCACAAACTGTTTTGTTCTTTCGGGTGTAATCTTACTATTACAAATTTACTTATGTGTGATTTTATTTGGTAAAATTAAAGCGATGGCATATGCTTCTTTGGAAGTAAACCTTTGAAAACAATGATTTCAGTCAGGATATCTGGCAACCATTAATTGAACTCATGATATCTGATGGACTCTTTCATCGTTTCACTTTTTCTTATAATATTTTCTACCAATGAATTCAAGTCAATGACTTGCAAAAGTACCATGAAAGTCGTATATTTTTTTAAAGTAAGCTTTTAAGCTCATGCAGCCATTCACAGTAAATTGTGGCTTTGATTAATTTGCATAGTAATCTAAAAAAATAAACGGTTACCACAAAAAGTGGCGTCATTTGTAAAAAAAAAAGAAAAAAAGTAACATTTTCATATCTAGCCAATTATTTTTCTGCCACACTGCTATGTGTAGCGTAAGTCAGTGTAAAGTCTTCAGAGCAGATCTGCTGACCTGCTGTCCTGGGTATTCCCAGCTGAACTCTATGAAAACGTCCCGTTCTCCCACTGCACTGCAGGCCACACGCAGGTTGTCCCCCACAGCCACCGAGCCTGATGATGCCTGGATCACTGGAGCAGGAGGAGCCATGGGGTCTAATGGTATGGATAGAAAATGTACCATTAGTACACTCAAAACAAGACGAAGCAAGCTTTTCAGTAAGTTATAGGAGCCTGTTTTAAGTCGATAATTCCTTAATGCTAATGGGGGGAAAAAAATCTATACTAGTTCCGACTACTGAATGTATTTTCTGACAGTTTCAGGCTATAGTGTTTGATCTAGAAGAGGTACACGTCGATTCATAGGAGTAAAATTAGACATCCTGAATGGTATACCATTGTAGAAATCCTGACCTCTATGCCAGTTCGCTTTGTTTAAAGTTGCTGAACAGACAGAAAATGAGCCGAGTTTTATCCGATCAGTTTCATGCAGCCATCAAATATTCAGTGAAACACCTTGTGGACGAAAACTCGTTGACAAACTCACAGTTGACATAGATGAGGATGTACTTGGTGGAGCTCTGCCTCAGGTTTCCCAGAGCAGCCACACAGTGCAACACTCCGGCGTGATGCGGCCGCGGCCGATGGATGGTGAAGCCCTTCCTGTTGCTGAAGGAGATCTCCGTCCCATCCACCGACACTTCCCCCGGTGGGAACTCGCGGTGCAGGGTGACTTTCGCCTCAGGCGATGTCACCTGGCAGGGGAGGACTGTTGGCCAGTTGCTTCTCAGCTGGATCATTTCGTAGTGGCTGGATGACGGGATGAATAACTCTCGTGGGTCTGGTTTGAAAGACGAGAGCGGTCGATTATAGGATTAGTTAGGTTCGGCTGAAGAACCTTAATCGGTCATTGTCCTGAACATCTTTTTACCTTGCTGTCACAGTTCCAGCTGTATATTTTACTATTTTACTCTCACCGTTTGGCAGTTTTTGCCAAGTTGCTCTTTCCTTCTTAGAAATTTCCTCCACATATGAAGATCAACACAAATTTACCTTACATGTATATCATCCTGTCTTGTATTTCATGTATTTCCGCTGAATAAATATATTCAGAGTAAAGGTTGAATGTTGCAATGACATTTCCTTGTGGGATTATGGTATTGCAATCAATTTGGGATTTTACACATATTTACCAGGGCAAAAAATGTACAGAAGAAAATGTTTTTCTATTGTACCTGGGAAGAAGATGAAGACTTTGATAGCTTTGCTGTACTCCCTCCTGCAGTCTTTGTCTTCACAATACATGGGAAAACAGATGTACTCCCCTGTGTCCGCAACAGTTGTGTTGACTAATGTCAGGAGGCTAAAGCGTTCTTGTTGGACAATCCTGCAGATTGAAAAGAAGAAACAGATTTGTGCACATCCCATTTCCTATCTTCAGATTTATGAACATGTGTCTTACACAAGCCGTCCGTCGTCCTCCTCCACGTACGGGGGGACGCTCCACTGCACAGGTTTGCCCCTGCACCTCAGGCTCAGTGTGTCTCCTGTCTGCACGCTCAGGGTCTCTCCCACTTTCTTAAAAACACCTCTGCCAAGAACCTTAATGCAGAAAGTACATAATCATTTTTAAAGTAGGACAATTTCGACAGCATAAGAGAGATGCACGACTCCCTCTGTAAGATGCTGTTTCCTACTTGTGTGAGTGACGTCTTGGTGTGAGCTGCAGCTGCAGTTTTGATCTTTTCTTTAACCATCTCAGCTCTTTGCCTTTTATTTGTTGCTTTCTTTGGTGTGGACGTTCTTCCACGAGTCGTTTTCTCTTCTTTGGCATCTTTTTAACCAGTGCAAAACCCAGCGTGCAGGCAAAATAACAGTTAGCACAGGGGAGACCGCTTGATGCCATGAACCTGTCGTTTAATCATGTGTCTGCTTTTGAAATAAGCCAACAGAAAAGTTGCATTCTTGGCATTTCCAGAAGCGCATGTACAGAAGTGCAAAGTGAAGGAATGAATTCACTTACCCGACTCAAAGACTACAGCGCAAACAAGGAGGGCGCTCAGCACCAGCCTCCACTTCCACTCAGATAACTTCAGCAAAGTCATCACTGATCTGCTGACGTCCAAAGTGGTTTGTAAACTCTTAGTTCAGGTAGTTCAGGACAGAGAAAGCTCTGCAGAAACAAGAAGACGACTTGCAGAAGAAGCGAGAGCAGACGCGCAAAATCACACAAATTCCTTCAGCTGAGGGCAGATCAGGAGCACCACAAATTCCTCTGGAGTCCCTGGACCAATAAGGGCCCAGGGCCTGTTTGTTTAGCTGCAGGACTGGAATGGTGCCATGGCAGCACAAGCCTGGCCCTCACAGATGCTGCCCAGAAAACTGACTGCGGGTGCAGAGTCAAAAACATTTGGTGACCAACAAACTCTGTGGTCTGCATTCACAAACTCAGGTCAAATGAAATACAACTACGGTTGGCTTTTAAATTAGTCATCCAATCACACTTAAAAATATGCTAATAATGTTTATGTTTTGTGTATTTTTCCATGTATAACTTACGGTTCTTGATAGTTCACACAACGATTCAGCTGCTTCAAAACCTCTGACTCATTTTCACAGTTCCCTGAACTATGAAAAACAAATCAACTTCTTTAATGGCAGCCGTCCTGTTTCAGGGAATGCACATATAATAAATAATTTGCAATGTTTAAACATATGATTATTGGTGCTTTCTTATTTTTTTCATTTTTTTTTTGTAATATGGGAGTTATGATGAGGTTTGGGATTTACACAGTTTAATTGTAAAATTCACTTCTTATAACATTATATGTTATTCAAAAATATGTTTTTTGGATGTTTAATCATTGGATTCATTATATACTGTATTAATTATTGATATTACATAAAATGTGGTTTCAAACAGAGTTTTATGATGTCACCCCGATACATTTTGTTTAAAAATCACTTTTGAGTTCAACACAGCTTAACTTCAGAGTTAAATCGAAAGATTAAAACGTTAGTTTGAACTTCAATAGTCAGTAATTTGTTAATATCAAACGATTTTTTTGTCATTTTTTAGTAAATTCAACCTCATCAAATCCACACTTGAGTCATCTGATCGCCCTTCTTTACCCCCACAAACAGCCTCCCAGACAATGGTTTAAAACAACATCTTACTCCATATTAGCAACATTTTAAAATGATTTTTAAATCACAGATAGTCTTCGTTTGTTCTCCGTTTCCTGTGGCTAAACAGACATTTCTGAGAAAACGGTGGTGATATTTATCATTTTATTTCACTTTCAGTCAACCTGCGACAAAAGTAACTCCAGGTTACAATTAAATGTTGTGTTTTTTTTTTTCCTTTTCCTTTTTAAATTAAGGAATACATTTACATAATTTGAGCAAATATGCAAAATGTTCATATTTACATGTAAAAACACAATGCAATTTTTAGCAAAGTTATGTTTAAACAACAAAAAAGGACAAACCAAATATGATGTTACACAAAATAGCATTTTGTTTAAAGCACATCTGCTTCTGCCAAAAAGCAAAAAACAAAAAAACAAAAAGAAAGACAAAACATGCAGCTTAAAATCATTATCGCTATAACAAAATGGCAACAATTTTAGAGGTAAATACAATATTCTTCAATTTAATGTATCAAAATGTTACAAAATAAGGATCATTTTGTTTATTAGCCTTTTTCATTTCATAACAACAGCGTGAGAGGCAACATAAATACACAAATATGTTAAATAATTTATTTTACTTTAAAATATTTGTTTCCCTCCGAGGCCTTTTAGGAAGTACAGTAAATTTCTCTGAACCTAAACATGCTGATTATGCAGTGACGTGTTACACAGCACAAATATCTGACTGGGAAGATGCAACTCAGTTTCAGATAAGGAAAAAAACACAACAAAAAAAAGCTCCCCCTATTTGGACATTTCTTTCCAAATGTTCTGCAAAACCTGCTTACTGGCACTTTTGGTCAATAAAACCCACAAAAGTAGATACTAAATGATGCATGTAGAAGGATTTAGTTACACAGTTCTTACATAGTAACTCTATGTAACATCTCAGTGTATCTTGTCTTCACCCCCCTTTGGGGCTCAAAACTTCTCCTCTGTAATTACGTGCGTGTCTGTTTTGCTGCTGACTGTTTCGACGTTGGTCCGGTCGGTCCTGAGTCGCTTCCTCTGAACGCTGTTGCGGACTCCGTAGGCAAAATAGATAACTAACCCTGCAGAGGGGAGAAGGAGGGGGAGCGTTGTTCAAGATCATAAATGATGATTATGATAAAGTTTCTAAATGACTGAAGCTACAGAAAAGTGACTAAATCTTACCCACTAACATCCAGATAGCGTATCGCAGCCATGTGGCTGAACCCAACTGCACCATCAGGTAGACGTTGATGAGCGTGCTCACTACAGGTAGAGGTGGCAGAAATGGCACCTAAGATGAAAATCTGAGTTAGAAGAGGTTTTTTTTTTTTTTTTTTAAATGATGTTCTTTACAAAGTGAACTTCAATTTAGGCACGGGCCTTTATAAGATTATAACAGAGTTCACATTTTTTCTCATTTCTTTTGTTTGAAACAGAAAATCAAAGCGTTTGCTGGAGCTGGCCATGAGTCTTTTTGACTGATGTGGAGAAATTCTGGTTCACTCTTCATTAATAAAGTAGGTCCAACAGACTGAGCTATACAAATAAAAGAAAACCTCCCGGTCACTAACTTTGAGCCAGTGTGATGAAAGCAGCTGCAACCATCCCATACCAACGTGACTTTAGCTGCCCTTACCATGAAAGTTGCCTTTGTGGGATTCTGTGGTTGGATCCAGATGAAGATTAAAATGAGAAGCAGGAGGAAGGAGAAGATGCAAACGAGCACCACGCTCCATGCCTCTACGTTTACCAGAGCGTCTATGGCCTGGGTCAAGGTGATGCACAGAGCAACCACACACACAACTGCACAGAGACAAATAAAGAGCAACGATCACACCATGAACCGGAGAGGGAACGTTGTTTCTACGAAAAACTCTGGCATCTCTTACCAGAACTTATAGTTAGGATTGTGACTCTTCGTGCTGTGACAGAGTTGGGAGACGAGGGAGGCTTCAGGAACCGAAACTTGGGGTTTGGTTCTTTGACCTGCAGGTCCATGTCTTCGGATGGGGCAGCCTGGTACCTTACGCACACAAAAAGGACACATGTGCTGTGAGTTTTCATTTTGATTTTAGGAACTGAGATTTATGAGTTTAAGAAGCAGAGATATGGAGAGATATGAATCAGATTATTTACTTAATCTAAACTAACTTTTAGAAATCTCTGAATTAGGGTTATGATCTGCGTTTTCTAAAGAAAGCACACAGAAACAGTATTTTTTTTTAATAATACTTTGCTAAACATGCTAGTCACCAATATAAGATGCTCAAACTAATTAACACACATGGTGTCACACCACCTTTTTTCCAAATATACATATAATTTATGACTACTTGCAGCCTTTTATGATTGTTTTTAAAGCAGAAGCAGAATCAACTCGATTTGGGATCAAACATTCAGAAACAGAAAAACGTACCTCAGTATCAGGATGCATATTGCCACAAGTGTGTAGGCGAACAGAGTACCAATGGACATAATTTCCACCAGGGCTTTCAGGTCAAACAGGAGACTCATAATGGCTGAATATACAAAAGTAAAGAGACACATAATGTCACTTTGAGCTCAAGTCACAAACGCCAGTGCAGACTTTTTCAAACAGCCTGAATTTCTGTACCTGCCACGACTCCGGACGATATGGTGGCTATGGCGGGACTGCCCTTGGCAGTGACTTTGGTCAAAGGCTGGAAAAGCAGGCCGTCTCTTGCCATGGCGAAGAGAACCCGAGGCATCGGGAACATGGAGCCCAGCAGGCTGCAGAAACAAAAAGTGCAATCGGGGTCAAACAACACCACCATTATGGCTGTTTGGGCCTCACAGACAGAAAGACTGATTGTTCCCATTGATTTCACTTGATTTAAATAAAAGTTACTCGGTCAGCATTCTTTTTCTTGACCCCTGAGCAAACTGATATGAGCGGTGGCCATTGTTTCAGCTCTCACTACGTTTCTACCGTTTCTTTTAGCATCTTCTGTCAATGGTTGTCCCAAAAAACATAACGTTTGAATTGATTGTTAACACAAACCTGGGTCTTGATTTTTTTTTCAGCCTCATGAATACATAATATTTATGCCTGGATTACTTAAAACAAATAATGCATTCAGCCTGACTTTGGAAATCAAATTACTCGGTCTGAGAATGTCCCCCTAAGTCTGACATCAACTCCAAGTTCATGTACACATGAAACATCCTGAAACTTGCAGGAATTATTTGCACTGATGATGATTATTATTTTTTTTTATCACATTGGAGCAGACACAGTACTTCACTGTTTTGGATTTTGTCCTTCAGTGTTTGACTGTATAAAACGGGTGAGAAACACATTATTATCAGCTCCTCTTGCGTACTGTAGTTAACTTGGTCACTAATCACAAAAAAAAAAAAAGTGGAAACTCCACAAGTTTTTTTCAACATGCTGAACTCAGCTGGATGTCGTCTTCAGGGCAGAGTCGGGGCTACTGAGGCACGTCAAATGCAACATTAGCCTGCAAACACGTCCAATGGTCACGTTTAATTAAAGATTTTGCAGGGCAAGGCTCAACCAATCAGGATTTATTTTACTTATTTATTTTATTTATTTATTTATTTATTTTTACTGCATAATCCATGGACGCTCTCTAGCTTTGTTACTGACAAGTATGTTCTGTGAGGATCCAGACCTGGTGGACAGGGCACACAACGATCCCACGGCCACGGCGTATTTGGCGGGTCCCCAGCCAACGTATTCGAAGGCCACTGGCAGAGGGCTCTTCTCGTTGAGCATGTAGTAGGGCATCATCAAGGTGAGGGCGGCAGACACCGCGAAGTAGGCCAGGAAGCATATCAGGAGAGAAGCCACAATGCCCACAGGGATAGATTTCTGAGGGTTTTTCACCTCCTCACCTGAAAAAGGAAGAAGCGATCTTTGATAGATACAGAAGCTCCACTGCTGCAGATCCTTTCTGGGAGTTATCTTTTGTAAACCAAGCAGGTAACTGCAGTGCAATTTTAAGGGCTTTATAGCTTAATAGGTTGTAAGTGTATTATATGATCATGCAGGCCTACTAAAGTGTCTTATCACAGTTTCAGAAAATTGTCTTGCTCATACACTCTATTGCCTTGTTTGTACAACTTTACGACATCATTCAAAAGGCATCAGCGGTGCTGATGGTAGACGTAATGCTTTGTTTTATTGCGTTAAAAATATAATTGTCTGTATTTTACTCGTATCTTAGTTATCAAATGTTCCGATGGTCACAAGAGGAAGAACGCTCCGTTTACCTGTCGTAGCGATGCAGTCAAATCCGACGAAGGCATAGAAACACGTTGCAGCTCCTGCCAATGTGCCGCTGAAGCCATAAGGAAAAAATCCCCCGGCTCCGTATTTGCTCGTTACGTTGAGGGTGTCGCTCAGGTTGCTGCATGAAGACGGGGCAGGATTTTATGTTTACTGACAGTCAGATAAATAGGACTCTGTCACTCATTTCTTTACAATTGGTTTACTGTTCACTGCGGTTATTTTCAACCCATTTTCAGTCCAGTATTTGACTATTTCAGACAGTCATTTGTTTTGTTTGTTTGTCCTTGTCTTTCTTTCTTTCTTTCTTTCTTACTTACTTACTTACTTACTTTCTTTTACATTTTGGTTCTTCAACTCAGAATTGTAAATTATTTAAGAATGAAATTGTGACTAAACTTAAAGGGAAACACAGTTTGTATATATATTTTTTCCCCAATTTTTCTAAGCACAAACTTTATGTTGTCATGGTCAGCTAATATTACAGGACAGAAAAAATGAGTGGAATAGTCCAAAACTAAACTGGTGAAATAAAATGTATGAATAGCTTTCATAAGCTATTCATCAAGAGCTTATGAAAATATTGGCTTTGAGAAAAATGTTGGTGTTTTGAAATTTTGCACAGTCCTAACTGATGGGTATTTGGAAAGAAGTCGTGCGGCTTGGACCAAATATCGGGTGAAAAGTTGAACCAGTTTGTTGCATAAGAGTAAAAACTAGAGGCAGCCACTTTAAACTACACACCAACCTCATCAGATTCCACAGAAGGATGTAAGAAATGTTGACATGGCAAATTATACTTTAGAATAATTTTAATGAAGTCATGTTTGTTTAATGAAGAGAACATTAGCCTTTTAGCATCTTAAGTAATTAACTCAAACATAATATTTAACATTCCCACTTTGTCCAAATAATTGCACATAAAATCAATATGCACAGAGACTTATTAGGATTATTATTGAACATTGCTGGTTGCTATTCCTTTAGCTCTTTTGCAGTTTTGATGTCTTTTGCCCAACCTTTCCAGGTATGAAGTGGTGAAATCTTCGTTCTAACCAGGCGTAATCTAACCTTTTACCTGCCAAGCTGGACATTTTGTATCCTTCTTTGGCAGCCGACGACTTAGAGTTAATTTCTGTATTCATAGTCCAGTGTAAAAAAAATATTGTCATATGAATAAATGCTGATGCCAGTTTGCGGTTGGAGTTGTTTTTGTTCGATAAGGGGTCACAACTATAAATTATAATTGATTGGACAATTGGTCTATCAGACATCAATCATTTGAGAAATTTGTCCTTATAGTTCATCAAAATGTAAACACTTTGGTTAAGGTACTGAGTTTTTAAACATCTTGTTTACATATATGAAATTGATACAAGCAAGGACAAACTGGTTAGGTATGGATGAGTGAGCAACTTTAACTCCAAGCTTGTGTTTTGTTGTCTTAATTTGTTGAGCACAAGTGTAAAATGATCAATTTTAATCACAATATTACTTGTTCAGTAATCCAGATTATGGATTATTCTTTTTGATCTCAAAAACCACATCTTTTGTGGCTTCAGACATAAGTCACTCGGGTTGAAACTTAACCCAGAACCCATGGCTCAACCCTAAAGTGTAAAGTTAAAGAAAAATGATGATTGCACCCAACTGACCCAGGATTTAGTCAGTAAAAAAAATAAAAAAATAAAACACAAGTTGGGTTTCGCTCTTACTTGAATTGTGCTGTGGCGTTTATCAGATCCTCTTTGCTGATCTGCCAGTTGGAGAGGTTCCCTTTGATAAACCCAGAGATGATCACAAACAGCAGCACTAAGATGTTGACCGCCGTGAAGATCTTGTTGATGGTCGTTGACTCTTTCACCCCAAACGCCAGTATGCCTTCACGTAAAGCAGATTTTATTTTTTGATGCGCTCAAACTGACGTGCAGCTTTCTTGCGTTAATCGAGGACGCATCAATTTGTACCCGAGAGCAGCAAGATGAGTCCAGCTGCAAAGACATCTGGGTAAGGCGCCAGTCCAGGAAGGCCCATGGCTGCATTTTTCTCGAAGTACCTGGATATGACCCCCCCAATCAGGTCATCGAACGTCCCGCTCCACGCCAGAGCAACGCTTGATGTTCCTGAGCAGAAAAGAGGGCCATAAAATTGTAATTCTGAGTCACCATTTTAGTGCTGTCATAAACAGAAAATTTGAATGGAAACATTTCCTTTCTTCGGTGATCATTAAAGCACTTCTGCTTAATCAAGTGGGGAAAAATAAATATATATATATATTTCCTGCAAGATAAGCTTATGAGAATTTGCTTTTCAGGAGTAAAAGATCGAAGAAAAACATCACAGAGAACTTTCCTTTATCTTTTATAGGTTCATTTAAGCGTCCTTAGAGAGTACGTCAAAATAATGATAATCTGTTTTTGAAATTAAAAGGCTAAGCATTGATGGAAATTAACAGGTGAAGAGTCAGCAAATAACATAAATATATCCTACCAGCACAGGTAAAAAGATAAACCAACGTTAATTTTGGACAAATGAATATAAAAAGAACATTTTTTCTTCTAAATTAACTTTTATAAAGTTATTTTTACTTAAAAAAAAAAACTTTCAGTAAAGAATGTGATACTTGCCTATGACATAGGAGAGCAGCAGATTCCAGCCGGTGATAAAAGCCAGCAGCTCACCAACCGTCACGTAGCTGTAAAGGTAAGCCGAGCCCGTTTTGGGGACCCTGGCTCCAAACTCTGCGTAGCAAAGTCCGGCAAATATAGATGCCAAGGCAGCAATGAAGAAGGAGATGATAATGCTGGGTCCTGCGGTGTCTCTGGCCACCTCTCCGGAGAGCACATAGACACCGGCTCCCAGGGTGCTGCCCACGCCCAGGGCGATCAGGTCCAGGGTGGTCAGGCATCGGTTAAAGGTGGACTCTTCCCCATCGGGCTCGATGGGCTTCCTGCGAGAAAGACTCACCAGAAAGGACTTGACCGCACCGCACGGCATGCTTCTGCCTGGGGTTCGGATCAGAAGAGTGAGGGGATTATGCAAGAGCCCACAGGCGGGAGAGAGCAGGTTGATGTTGTGGAGACGGGCAGAGCAAATTTGTGAAAGATCGAGGGGAGAGGAGAAGAACAGGAAGGGCAGACCAGGGGATGTGTCAGTAAATGATTGCCAGGTCAGCTCTCCCTATCAAGAAACATCACTGGCTTCAGAGAATGGTGTTCCTTTTTCACTGGAAAAATGTGGGATGAATCTACAGAAAAAAAGCAAGTAAAAGTCCAGTTTCCCGAGAACTCCACAACAGAACACGTCAGAGAGTGAGACGAGGAAAACTGAACACTCACGTCTTTGTAGGTCTCTGCCTCACAGGTGTGTTGAGAGGATCTGTCATCCCCTTAAAACTATATATTTATTTCATATGTGACCTCCTTTATCTCCCCAAGATATGATTGTGCTGATGCCTGGAATTTCCTTTGCAGTCCACAGGACAGAAAACTACGCCCTGATTACCGATTGCCCTTTTATCAGTCATTGGTTATATGTGCTTTACTTTGTTGAGTAGCTTTTCTAAAAAAAATTAATAAATAAATAAAATGCAGTGGTCTTACAAAGTGGTCTCAGTCCACTCAGGCAGTTATCACGTCAGAGAGAGTGTAGCTGTTCAGGATCAACGTTTCAGGTCCTAATCAGTCAATTCTGAAAACAAATGAGAAAAAAAACAAGGAATCAAAGGCAAACAGAGGTCAAAAGAGGTTGAATGCATGTCTTTTCATTTGATTTTTGTAAGTCTTGGAGTAAAAAAAATAACTTGAGTGTTAAAGTGTTTGAAAAGTAAGCAGAAATCTGATAAACATGTTAGATCAGGAATATGTCAGAATCAGAGCTTAAGGACAGAGAATAACGACTTTATTCATAGGAAGAGAAGCAGAAACGGGTGACACTTTCCCCCCATTTCCTGGTGGATATTTGCAGTTGTGCTGTTGTTGAGATTTGTAGCTTTGATAAACTTCTGATGATAATGCCTTCCAGATAATTCGATACTTCAAGGTCCACATATCTGTAAGACTTTGTCTCCTTGGAAAAGAACAAGAAAGGGGACGGCAGATTCCCAGCATTTGCCTGTCTTTGATTAGGTTTGCAAGACCTGCATCGTATCTCCTGAACATGTCGTTTGCTCCTTGCCTCTCAAGATCCGGACTTTCATCAGCAACCTAAAGAAACTGAGCGTACCAGGCTTTCAGCCCCTCAAAGTTTTTTGTTTTTTCTTTTCTTTTAGTGGAGGACAAAGCAGCTTTCATGGCTCATGTATGCGGCGGGCCATGGAGCTGCTCTCTGAGAGGTAGCATTTACCTTCTCGTCTCCCATCATGAGATTTCAGATCACCTAATCCCTCCTGGCATTCACTTCAACAGGCAGAAAGCGGGCGAGCAGGAAGGCGGCCGGCACGGATGGTCAAAGTACCTGTGACCGAATCCGCGCTCGGGCCGGATCTCTCCAGCTGAGATACCATTTCCAGAGAGACAAGGGGTAATGCTTAACTAAATAACAGCGTCCACACACGTGATCTGCAGCTTTATGATCACGCGGCTAATCACGACCCTGTTGATCCTCAGCTAATGTTCACTAATGCAAAATTTTATGGCTCCTTCTTATGCGTTAAAAGCAAATCTTATCAGAGACGGTTCGTCAGTAGGACACGCTCATTCATGTTGATGCCGAGGTTTTAAATCTGATTTTCTTTTGCAGACACGCAAGCTCTTTACCTTTATCTCCGGTCCTACGAGGGGTCAACCAGTGGTCTGTGCTGGCGCGACAAAGACAACACAAATATCCGTGCTGGTGACTCGGGTGAGGGAAACATTGCTGCCATATATACAGGACTGGCCTGCATGACCCTCCTACTCAATGGAGTTACTCACAAAGTAGCCTTTCTCACTCCCGACCAGTTTGGGTCATAATGTGCTCATTATTGCACGGAGGCCGACTGAGAACTGTAGACTGTAAATCCTTCTCAGAATAACCCCTAATGATTGAGTGTCCATGTATTCATCTGGTGTGTTTTCATGGGTTTTCTTTAAGAAGGTGTTCATTTGTACTGGAGCGAGGACTTTCGCCAAACATCGGGGATTTAATCTCCATTAACTGCTCGCTCTCAGTGTTTATTATAATATGAAATCAAAGCTTAAACATGTGCAACAAAGCAAAAAAAAAAAAAAAAAAAGGGTACGAGGCCGACATGAAACTTTTACGGTTACTCAAGAAATCTGCTTGTCTTTAATCTGAATTACAAATATGATTTCAGAGCGTCATTAAATTACTCTTAACATTTTTCACATCTGGCTGAATTGAGCTCTTGCTCCCCTGCTTCAAAAGTGCAGTGCATGTTGAAAGCAGAAGAGGTCAGTATACAACTAAAGCTTTTCATCACCAGAGCTCCCGTCTCAGTCAGCTTTTCCCAAACATGGTTGATTTTAGCACTGCTAGAAGGGAAAGGAAATATAAATCAGACACATGAATCGGGAGTGCATTTCATTTTTTGTTTTTTATTTCATTGACTTCTGACCCCACATTTACATTTCAGGTCTACAAGCCCGGGGAAATATACTGCTCAAAAAAATAAAGGGAACATTTCACTTTAATTTTGTGTGTGGCTCCAAATCCAGGCCTCCATTGGTTAATAAATTTGATTTCCATTGATGATTTTTGTGTGATTTTGTTGTCAGCACATTCAACTTTGTACAGAACAAAGTATTCAATGAGAATATTTCATTCATTCAGATCTAGGATGTGTTATTTGAGTGTTGACTTTATTTTTTTGAGCAGTGTAGATTGAATAATGATTCATGTTCACTGGCTACATACATTTCTGTTAATTCCATGATAATGCTGGATATTTAACGCCCACTTGAGCTGTCAATAGCAATAAGGGGCCAATCTTATTACACCCAGTAAATATTGTGAAGACATTATTTGTTTTCACTTTCACGCTCAGCTCCTGTTTAAAGCTTTTGACGTTGCCGATTAGAATTAAGCCGAAAAAATATATTTTTTACTCTTTTTTTTAATCATTCTTAATACGCCTATGCTGTGTTGTGATATTAATCGTTGCTGCACCGAAACCACATGTCTGCTGCAGCATTAGAGGGGACTCACAGAAAATGTTTGTAAACCACTGTAGGTTCAGTGATCTAATCAGAATGTGAAGTAAATGAGTCACTAGGATGAAAGTGGCTGTTCAAAGACAAAGTGAAAAGAGAATAGATTAATTTGTTTAAAAACTGAGTAATTGTGGAGGGTAAAAATGGAACATGTCATATGAACGTCAATGCAAAGTCAAAAGAAAAGTGAACAAAATGGTTGTGCTTCAGTTGGCTGA
Organism: Poecilia mexicana; assembly: GCF_051168715.1. NCBI lineage: Eukaryota > Metazoa > Chordata > Actinopteri > Cyprinodontiformes > Poeciliidae > Poecilia > Poecilia mexicana. The sequence goes on from NW_028263379.1 coordinate 24,630,319, forward strand.
TAAAAGTGTAAATACCCGATAAATGGTAAGGTTAAGAATTGCAATAAATAAATAACAAATGACTTTATCTCCTCCATTATTGACAAATGACTTGAGGTCTCTGCACTGACATCTGCTGGCGCTACGTGAGAATGCGGAGCTCCGCCTGGATCAATTTTGGGGCCACTTTTATTAGTGATTCTGTTTCCTGTAAATTTTGCTCAAGTTTGTTTTCTATGAGAAATGTTTCTTTACTAATGGCTGAAACTGATGTAGGTCTTGAAGGTGTTTCCAATTCTAATATAAACAAACATGTGAGTCTACCTTTAGTCCACCTTTCACTGAATCTGGAGAGGCTTGGTAGTAGAATAGCTGTCGAGTACATCAACTGCGGTTTTGTGCAAAAATACTCAGAGCAGAAATTTAGCTAATGACTGTTTCCTGTTTATTATGCTTCAAGGAGGCAGAAAGTAGCAGATGTATAAATTAATTAGTGACTACATCAAATTTACCAACCCTCAGTCGGTTGTGTAGACGCACATCCACTGAAGCGGTTCTGAATACGAGCTTGCCACAGAAATGTTTGATTGATTCTTTATTCATCAGATTTGTTGCTGATTCATTTCTCAGCACTGTTTGCTAACTAATAATCATTGACATTTGTCAGAGGTTGATGGTTAACTGACACTAAGATCATCACTTATAATCTCGAAATCACTAATCTGTCTGAGGAACAGAAGCTTCACATATGAATCACTCAAGCAAAGTGCAAAGCAATCACTTGATAAATGATCTAAAGTACAAATGAAGTCTTCCTCTGTGCACTTTCAGAGCAACCTAATTGTCCCTTGACTTGAGAAAGAGACACAGTTTGAAAGGGTGTGATTGAAAACAGCTGAAGTGTACCAGTTGAGAGGAAAGCACCTGATTTGTCAAACCAGCCTGGTCTCTGCTTTCATTTTCGCTACTCTGTCCCAGGCAGACAGGCAGACACAGCCACATATTAAAAACGAGGAGGAGAAGGTAGTATGCTTCTCTTTTCCACCAGTGTTGAATAGCTTACAGGTACACTATAATAGTGATTAGATAAAGATCACATTTACTTTTAGCAGCAGCAGAATAAAACCAACTGATTCATGCTGATGCCATTTTGAGTCACCTCTTGTTTCACATCTTCTGTTCTGAGTGAAGTTAAAGTCTGCATGATGTAAGTTCAGGACACCCCCCCCCCCCCACACACACACACACACACACAAGAGGGATTCAACTAAATCACAAAAATATTACTAACACCTTATATAAAATGGTTTGGTGTGTTTTCGGCCTGTACGGAAGAACCAAATCTGGTTACATTTTGGACACCAGAGTGTCCGGACATTGTCTGTGGTTCTCTTTTGCCCAACCCCCCCCTTCAGCTCTGCTGGCGTTTCTCCCCCGCTTACTGGAATGGACTCCTGACGCGACAGAAATAGAGCAGGCCAGCTCTTACAGCTGCACCGTGTGATAACCAAACTACAAAGCTCCCACGCAAACTTCAAACCATCAAAGTCGCCGTGGAAACGTGTCAGTCTTGCGGGGGGTTTTTTTAAGCACTTGTCCGGCCTCTTTAAGTCATAAAAGAAACGGTGGACGAGACTCACTTTCCATTCATCTGGATGCGTGCGTAAAATCACAAAAAATAAAATAAAATAAAAATAATTAATTAATTTAAAAAAAAATGTGCACAACTAATCAGTTTGGTTTCTGTTTGGTTGTTGTCAAGTAATTTCATTGACAAACAAAGTTGCGCTATTATGCACAAAACTGCACGGTTTACTTGCAGCGCATGGAGTGCGCCGCAGTCGCTGCGTCAGAGGACACGTAACGGGGCATGCCCGAATCTGACAGGCCTGGCCGCAGAGGAGGGGCGGGAGACACAGCGGCTTTTTGCTATAGGAGGCAGCAGGACCACCGTACTCCAGCACCGACTACTCCTGCACAGCCAAGGTAAGCCCCTTGTGTCCTACTTGGAGCCTTTATATTGCGTCAGATCTCTGCCAGCTTGGTTTAACGCGAGGTTTGCTGCGTCAGAATTCACAGGAGAAGTTTGCTGATGCTTAATTTGTGCATATATGCGTGCGTGTGTACGTGAGAGAGAGGGAGAGAGAGAGAGAGAGAGAGAGAGAGAGAGAGAGAGGAAGAGAGACTTGAGGCAAAGATGAAGGCACTTCTAGAGAATTGGATATAAAGAAAACTAAATAAGTAAAATGGAAAAGTTTAAATTATTTCACCAAACCAGACAGCTGAAGGTTTTTTTTTTCTGCTGTGTGAGGTACAGAGAAGGGTGTGGCCCTTTATTTATAGAGCCCCGGTCCCCCTTCAGACACTGATTGTGATATTAAGTTAAACGCCTCCTGCTATTTTTGGGAAAGCGTCACAGCTGTCCTGCCGCAAACACTGAGCATTTAAAACCAGGAGAGTGTGTTTAATTTCTTTTATATACAAACAATTTTAGTTCATGTCAGGCATACTGTTTGCATTGTATTTCGCTTACATACAAACTCATTAGTTTCTGTCATTTGCATTAAGAACATTGAAACCTTAGTCTCCATGACATTTTTGAACGGATCCTTTTAAAAGTTGATGCATGGCAGAGTGCAGAGTATGGCAAGTCATTTTCCCTGCAGGTTTATTTAATGTAGTTCCCATGCAGTGAATCAGTTCAGCTGCAGGCACTTCTTTAGCTGTTCATCTTTTGATCCTGGACTCTTCTGGAATATTGATGTAATTACAGGAGGTGCAAAACAGGCCTGACACTAAAAGGGGACGTTTTGATATGTCTTTGCATCATAATGACTTGCACATTCAAGGGCTACTGTCCAATTCAAAATGACACTGATGGTGCTTTTAAGTCAGCATTATTTCTTCTCTCTCTTCCTCTCTCTCTCCCTCTCTCTAGAAAGACATTTTTGAGCAGCAGCGACACAGGAGACCAAATACAGACATGGTGAGTAGACAAAACTGTTCTCATCACACCTTGTACGAATTTATGTGGCGTTCACTGACAACTGTGATGTCAGTGATGTTGTAACTGTGATGTTGTAGGTCTCTGCCAGATTTGCACATCGAGACACTGATTTTTGTAGAGGACCAAATCACTACAACTTAGTCACACTGGAATCAGGGAGCCTGTGAACAACAATTTCAAAAATTATTTCACTTGGCTTCAAGTGTGGACGTTGACTGGGCCATTTTAATAGTTGAACGTACATTGATTTAATTGTTCGATTGTTGCTTTCGGTTGTATGTTCAGAGCCGTTTGGAGTCTCTGCGACAGCGTCAAGTCATTTGCTGCCTGAAAGACTTTCCTCTAGTAGTATACTCCTCTAGTAATTTTCTCCTTAGTTCTGACCTTCTTTGCTGCTCCAGTGATGAAACTCTCGTCTCCACAGCACTCACTACGGGGATGATGTGTTCAGGGTGATGTTGAGAGCTAGTTTTCCCCTCACATACAACGTCTGTCAAGTAAGCCAGAAAGTTTTGGTCTCGTCTGACTGGAGCACAGTTTTACCCTTCTTGCAAACTTCAGATAGGACATTTCATTGCCATTAGGGCTGATTGGGGTGCACGATTAAAAGCTCTACTGTTGACAGATTCTCTCACCTCAGCTGTGCATCTCCGCAACTCCTTCAGAGTTGGCTGCTTCTATCTAAGTAAAGGAGGCTGAATGCAAATGTTGCTAACATTTTCTTTACGGGTCACAGCTGTGTCCTGCTTTACGCTGATCTATCTCATAAAAATACCAATGAAACACTTCAAGTTTTGTGATTGATATTGCCGTTATCAATTCCACATGAAACTGTGGAGGAGATCTTTGTGTCTGCTTGACATGCTCGGTTTTTATGTACCACTGAATGAAGTGAGGACGGCCGCTGTCACCTGGCACCGTATGAGCCCTCCCCATCATAAAGCCGGCAGTGTAGGGTGTCACTGCCACCTCGTCCCGCATCTCAGACACAGCAGACGAGACGATTCCAAAGTCGGTGCTCTGACTTCTCTGATGGCGTGCAAACTTTCAAAATCTGCAGAATTTTGGTCATTTCAGAAGAAATAATAATTAAAAAAAACAAAACAAGCTACACTAGGAGCGAGAAGACAGCATTCAATCCACATTTGCTCTCGTTAATATAATTGTTTAGATAAAAGCTTGTTGCTAAGGCCAGATATTTGGGACCTTGTTGCTATGTGGTTGAAGCTGTTCAGCTGTCGCGCAGAGCGATGGTTGCACAGCATTTGAGCATGTGCAGGCGGCAGAGGGGAGTACATTCTCGCTGCGTGTCGTAATGCTGCAGCAATCTCCTCAACTGCAGCTGCAGTAAGAACTTGGAGTAAATCAACCTATTTTCTCACAGCCATCTGTGGACAATGTGAAGGGCTCCGGGTCAAGAGGGAGCAGAGTTAGATGTACAGTAGGTGTGTCCGTCGTTGTATTGTATTTCAGACCCTTGTAAAGACAGGTGGTCTGTGCGAAACCTGACACCTGCCGCATGTAGACACATACTTTAGCATTGCTTTGCACATGACTGGGTGGCTCCTGCTAAACACAGGATTTATTTCTCCTCAAGCTGAGGTCTGAGTGGCTAATTGTTGTAGTTTTGTACTGGTGTCTAGTCACTCTGTTTATCATTCTAAGATTCACATATTATATTTTTTGTGTTATTTAAGATTCTAAAAAAATGTAAAGGGGCATACTTTCTTGACATGACTGTATGTCAGTAGAGCCTTGAAAAGTTTTCATTTTCCTTGACCTTTTCCATAGTTTGTCAAGGTTAACCACAACTTCAGTAAATTGAATTTGGGATTTTATGAGGTCCACAAACAAGTGCACAGTTGTGAAGTCAGATGAAAAGGATTAAAGTTTTGACAATACTATTTAAAGAACATTTGTATCAGAAAATTGGGTTGTGCATTAATATAAAGACCCTTTACTCAGAAGTGCGTTGACTTGTTTCTAATTTAATTTAAATGTAAATGCAGCTGATCTGTGAAAGCTTCAGAGGTTTGTTAGATAAAAATAGAGAACAAACAGGAACACATCAGGCAGGTCAGAGACGAGGCTTAAAGCAAATTATCAAACAATATTTCATTTTGGTTCTAACAGAGCATTGCTCAGTTCATCCATGACTATACCAATTTAACCCTTACCGGGTTGCGGAGGGCTTCAGTATTCAATGGGAGAGAGATGGAGCATGAAAAACCAAGACGATCAAGAGGATCCCGCTGACTCCTGAGAGGCTCCACAGATCGACAGCTCAGGTGGAAGAATATGTCGGCATGACAACTATTTGTAATGCGCTCCACAAATTTGGCATCCAAGGAAGTGTGGAAGAAGTCCCATTTGCAGTTTGCTACAAGTCGTGTGGAAGATGTTGCAACCAGATGAGACCAAAATTAATCTTTCTGGCCAACATCCAAAGTGCTACATGTGGTGTAAAAATTAGAAAAGCATGCTACCGTGAAGGTACCAGGACCATAATGAAACATCATGCTGTGGTGGGAATGGCTTTTTTTCAGTGGAAGAAGGAAGAAGAACCAATTCTCAATGGTGTTGTTTTTCATACATCTTGTAGCTCTCACTGGGATTTAGCTCAATGATATGTATCGGTTAAAAACCGTTCAACTCAAAAATAATAAAAAAACTAACAAAGTATACAGAAATAGGGCGATCATACAATGACATAACATTATGCATCGTAGACGTTCAGCATCCTTAACATGACTCCTTTTTTCTCTTGCTTCAATAAAAATATCTCAGCTTCGTTTTATTTTTCAAACAGGTGTTCAGAGGTACAATATCTGATGCTCCGGACTTTGATCCCAGCGTTGATGCTGAGACTCTGTACAATGCCATGAAAGGCATTGGTGAGTTCCTCATTCCTCTGTAACTCATGATCAGGATGATATACGTTATCTTTACTCTGTCCTAGCTCGGTGAGTAAACTAAAAAAAGCTGCTTTGTGCTCTTCAGGCAGTGACAAGGAAACGATCTTGGACCTGATCACGTCTCGGAGTAACGCACAGAGGCAAGAAGTCATCTCAGCGTACAAATGCAGCTTTGGGCAGGTGCACAAAAGATTCACACGGGACTTTTATGATCCAGTCCCAAACGCTTTTCTCAACCTGCAACATCCGTTTTGTCTCCTCAGGATCTGATTGAAGATCTGAAATATGAGCTCACTGGAAAATTTGAGCGTCTCATCGTGAGTCTGATGAGAACCCCTCCGTACCATGACGCTAAGGAAATCCATGATGCAGTCAAAGTATGTCATTTACTCTCCTTCTGGTAATTATTCGAAGGAGCTCTTGCTCCACTTTCACCCTCGTGCTCTCCTTCAGGGAGCCGGAACAAACGAGAGATGCCTGATAGAAGTCCTGGCATCCAGAAATAACAAACAGATACAAGACATGGTGGCAGCCTACAAGGACGGTAAGACGTGAAGGACATTTGGATTTTAAGAGATTATTTTATTAATTTTTTTCATTTGCCAGTATTTCATTTTGTATTATCTCAAGCCTATGGGAGGGACATAGAGGAGGATGTTATTGCGGACACGTCGGGTCACTTTAAGAAGATGCTGGTTGTTCTGCTTCAGGTTTGTTGAGCGAAGAGACCCGACGCGGACGTTGCATTAATGTCTTTACAGCCCATATGATCAGCAGTGAGTTAATTTGATGTCATGTTTTCAGGGGACCAGAGATGAATCGGGAGTGGTGGACGCAGACCTGGTGCAGCAGGACGCACAAGTGAGAATAATTATGCAGACGATGCAGGTTTAGGTTATTCAGGCTTTCAGTTAATTCAAATACTTTTAATTTACTGTATTTTCCACACTATAAGGCGCACCGGATTATAAGGCGCACCTTCAATGAATGGCCTATTTTAAAACTTTTTTCATATACAAGGTGCACCGCATTATAAGGCGCATAGAATAGACGCTACAGTAGAGGCTGGAGTTACATTATGCATCCACTAGATGGAGCTGAACTAAAGTGAATATCAACAAAACAGTCTGACTCCGGTCAGCGCGGAAGGCTGGGCCGGGGCGTGGCCAGACGATGGTCACCCTTCTCCGTTTGCGCACAGCATGTTCGTGGAGAACGTGGTGCTAAATGACCTGCAGACGACCTGATTCTAGACCAATGGTTCTTAACCTGGGTTCGATCGAACCCCACGGGTTCGATGAGTCGGTCTCAGGCAGGGGCGGATCTAGAAAAATATCTATGGGGTGGCAAGAGGGGGGTAATGATTTTTTCAGGGGTGGCAGCATATATATATATATATATATATATATATATATATATATATATATATATATATATATATATATATAACATTGTTGCAAAAATATTTTAAACTTGCATTGTTTCAAAATGAGCTTCATGTCACACTGAGGATTAAATATCATTTATTAATGTAGTATAGTTAACTATGGCGCCTATTAGTCGCCATGTGATGCTCTGAGTTATGTCCAGAAAACCATTCTATTGCAATGCAGGACGAGCAGAAATCTGTCGCAAAAATATTAGTAGCGCCATCATTTATTATCAGATATCTATTAAAATAAAGCTGAGAAAATTGATGTTTGCGGCATAAATTCTCCCTGAAACAAACCTAGAAACAGTTTGGTTTCTGTTAGTCCTGTCAAGTTGCAAGAAATGGCAAATGTATCTTATATTGATAAATCGTTTTATTTTAAATATGCTGCAGGAGTCGTAGTTTGGTGACTGTTATAAATATCGCCACGTTTTACTAACAGAGGTTCAGTTTTTGTCGCTAGTTTAACTTTTAGGAATTGCAGCGGCTGCAGTAAAGCTGATAAACCGGTGAAGAACAAAGCTAGATAAAACCACTAATACTGTATTCTGCTTTTTCTTGCTCTGTGCTTTACCCAACACGCGGACCCGTTGCCATGGAAACGGACAGACAACAGATCAAATGGCAGATAGAGCGGAGATGACCGATCTGAGGAATCAACACCAAAATCAAACATTTCCCACACAAAAAAGTAGCAAAAGCACCAAAACAGAACATCCAGTCTGTTACATTATGTTGTCAGGCTTGATGTCTATATTGTGATTATTAATAAGTTTTCGCCTGAACACCGCGGTGGTTGATTAACTGATTTAAACAGCTGCTCTACTGATGACTGGGTGGGCGGCTTGTCCTGTTTTAGTGCTAACTGAACCAAAACACACCGGACTGCGCAGCACATGCTAATGTTATCAAAGGCAATAGCAGGCTAACAACAGTTAGGCTAGTATAACTGACTCACTGCTCACTTTCTCAGTGTTTTCTTTAAATTAAAACTTTTTCCTCACCTGTTAAATCTGAAACCCGTGAACATTGTTGTCCATGACTGTCGTAGGGTTGAATTAACCGCTAAATATTGCGTCGTTTTTTCAGATTCTATGGGTGAGTGTCAGTGACGTGCGGTCAGGGGAGGCAGGTGAGGTCATCATGGAAAAATAATATAAAATCATTTATAAAGATATTTTCACCCTGGGGTTTGTACTATAAAGTACCTATTTTTCATTTAATTTAACCAAAATCTCCAAAATCGCTGAATTTTCGCATTTTCTCATTCAAATGCTTGGAAGCGAAGCCGGTGAGGCAGCAGTGAGCTGAGCCTCACCTGGGATTGCGCAACCTCTCGCTAACTGCACCGGTTGCCCATTCTATGAGAGCATGTTCATCCTGCCTGTACGTCGCCAATAAAATGGTTAAAAACATTTAATGTATGAACTGATTTTCCATAATTTAGCTTATGTACTTAATGTACTGTGTTTTTATTGTCACTAACTGTGTGTGTAACGTGTTTCGTGTGCTGAGGAGCGATCAGAAACGGCAGAGAACAGATTCAAGGTGAGGCAGGCAGTTCTCGTGCCTCATTGCTGGGGGCGCTCATGAACCCAGATATTGTGACTCCACAACTGCAGAGTAAGAGACGATAACAGCGAGCTAGCCATACAGTAACTGCGCTGATACAGAGAGCGAGAAATACGTGATTTCGAGTTGTACTTTACCGGCTTCTCCCTTTGCTGTTAAGCACAGCACGAAATTAATAATATCTACATGTCTAAGTTTGATTGAGATAACGGAATTATTCTGCGGCGGCGCGGCTAAGCATCACATGTTAAAGAATAGTCTTTTTGCCCTCCAGCATTGTACGCATGCGCAAAATTTCCTTAAGTAAATAACATGCAGGGGGTCTAGATTTGCAAATCCGATTATAATTAAGTCGGTGCCTCACCAGCTATGAACCTCACCGCACGTCACTGGTGAGTGTGGTATTTTCCTGACCACCTATATTCCTGACTCAGTGGGCAGCAATTAAATGGCGCATGTGTGGCTTGCCGCTACTTAGCAGTGGGTGTCAGGTTACGATGTGTTGCATTCAATGTTATCGGAAAAAAGAGTTCCTTGCGCTTAATATCCGGTTTTCCATAACTATTTATTGAATTCATAGTCCCCAGCTGGGGTGGCAACAGGGGTGGCAAGGCTCTAAGTTGGGGTGGCAACTGCCACCCCAGTAGATCCGCCCCTTGTCTCAGGGGTTCGGCGGAGCCTCTGCCGCGGAGGTAAAGACACACTTGTGAGTCGTGATGACGCCCCGCTTTACCATCACTTGCTGCAGAGGATGACGTTACATTGCTTAGCCAATCAGTGCTGCGGAGGAGTACTGATTGAAGGAGTTCCACTCTTAGTATGGATTTGAACTTGTGTCTTTAATTACTTCAGCTAAACTCACCGTTTTTACCAAATTCTGTACCTTTCCGTGTACAGTGATCCCTCGCTATAACGCAGTTCACCTTTTCGGAACGCAACCCCCGCGAAAAACGAGGGATCACTGTACTTCTAAATCTGCTCCTTGGTCGCATCTTTTCGGGGTTGCTACTGCCTCTAGTGCCGTGGGGGTAGTAACACAACTAATATAATTACATTACTAAATCAGAATACCGCAAAGTCTTTATTTATTATTAATTTTTTTATTCTATTAAGAATGAAGAGCTAATTAAATGACCTAAACAAGACCTTAAAGTGGTTCCAGTTTCTCTCGATGGCCAACCTTGTTGAAACTGTGGCAAATTTTAAATACCGTGGGTCGTTCCTGGACAGTCAGCTCAACTTTGCTGAAAACACTAACTATATTTTGAAGAACTGTTCTCAGAGACTCTACCTTTTAAGAAGTCTTAGTGATCTTGGGGTTAGTGATTTTGTTGGTCTCTCTTTAAAAAAACAAACAAAAAAACAAGGTTGGATTCCACCAAACTAACTTTTTGGATTCCTTGGGTTTTGACTTAGTTTCATGTTGAGCATAGCTCAAATTCACTTTATGTTTTATCAAACATAAAGTGAATTTGAGCTCTAGAATCTTATCATGTTTGCATTAGTTTTAGAGCTCGACGGACGCTAGAGTAAATAATAGGCAGCTCAAAATCAGGCTTTCTATGATTCTGACGCTAATTCATAAAAGTTTTGGGTTTTTTGGAGTTGGTGCTATGAGGCTGTGTCTAATAGCAGCCTCTGCTATTAGACAAAATAAATGTTTCATTTATTTCCTTCTTCTTGGTGGAGCACACCAGCTGAATTATGAGCAATACAAATATACATTGTCAAAGAAATGTTTGTTTTTTAAGTTTCAAGATGCTACACTATAGTATGTTATTCTGAAATATTGTAATTATTTCTTTATAGATCTCTCGGAGATAATGTCATATAACATCTATAGCTAAGGTTCTTGTCTGGTTCTGTTATCTATAATAGACTTTACTGTTCTTGTTTTTCGGGTCGCTTCTTTCTGATGTCATCACGTTCTCTCACCTCTGTGTAGGACCTGTATGCTGCTGGAGAGGAGAAGTGGGGGACGGACGAAGCAACATTCATCATGATCCTAGGAAACCGCAGTGTGACCCACCTTCGCATGGGTGAGTCCAGTTCATGTGAAGATTAGCATGGCGGTGAGGCATCCAGTACATTCCCAGTGTGACCTCAAGCCTCTGTGGCAGTAAAAGCCTCAGGGGTTTGGTGTAGAACCTGGAAACTTATTCACAGGTCCTGCTGGATGTTTCTAAAAACCTAAACGAATGCATGTGTGGGACAAATGAGAGAGAAGTATTTACCGTATTTTCCGGACTATAGAGCGCACCTTTTTTTTAAAAAAAATTGGAAACATACATATATAAGCCGCTGGTATATCCGCCGCTCTCGGTTTTCCACAAGGACACTGCTGGATTTATTAAGGACGCAGCCCTGCTCTCCAACGCCGAACCATGGATTCGTTCATGCCGAGCTTACGTGCAGCGACTCCATTTCCCTCCTGTACTGCCAGAACGATATGAACTTCTATGTGTTGTTTCCATGATGAGGGGGTATGAGTTTGAAAACATTTCTCCATCGTGCCTGCTGCTAGTATGTGCTTGTTCTAAATGAAAATTAGCGCTTTCTTCTTTGATTTCCAATTTTGACTTCCAATGATTCACTTCCTGCTACAGAGCCCCCTGGTGGTGGAAGAAAAATCCACAGAAAAGCCGCACCGGGTTATAAGCCGCATGGTTCAAATCGTGGGACAAAAGTAGTGGCTTATAGTACGAAAAATACGGTAACTTTTAAGAAAGCTGCGTTAAAAGCAAACAACTGTTAAATATGAATTATTAGCAAGATCTCTGTAAATGAGTGGAAGTTCTGCTCGTTCGGTAATGTCATTCCTTTGATTTATGGTCTGACGATGCAGAGATTGAACTCTGTGGCCAAAAGGACAAATTAATTTGGATAAGTTGAAATGATTTTGCAAAGTGTCAGATAAGGTAGTGGTATCGTCATGCTGTGGGGAAATTCTGTTTGTATTAGACTGAATATAAAACTGGGACTTCTTGCTTTTTTCAACTTCACTTAAACTCAGCAGCTAGATATTTAAAAGTTTGACGTAGTTGGGTGTTTCCAACATGACAGTGGTCCCAAACCTACATCAAAACTGGTTTTCTGTTTCTTAACATTACAGCTGGTCTCAACCCAAAAGACAAATGAAGGATCATGCTTCAAATCTTGGTCCATACCAGTTTAACCAATTTAAATAAGCTCATCCTATTTCGAAAAGGAAAGTCAGATGTCCAGCCAGAATAATGCTACTGACTAATGGATGTTGTTGTGGAAAAAAGATTAATCGCCAAGCACTGTCAGGTGAAATTACTCGATCGGGTTTATTCAGATGCACAATACAGAGAACTTTTAAGACAATAAGTAATGAAGCAGTTCTGAGTGAAAAGCTCCCCCAGGGAGAGACAACACATGAATTTTATACCAAAGATCCAAAACAAGGGGAGAGACGGTCTGGTTCTCATGCAGCTGCAGGAAAACGACTCCCACCCTTGTACATGTAACCCAAATAGCTTCATTTGGTGATAGTTCACAAGCATTTAGAACAAAGACATAGCAATACAACCAACAGGTACTACCTTATAATAATTTATCCACCACAACATTTATTTAAATTTTACTGGATAGTATATGTACATATTTGAGAAAATGTGCACAGGTGTAAGCAAGAATGAGAGAAAATCCTGAGGAATTCAAACTGAAGCTACAGTATGTTGAATAAAAGTTGTTTGCTGCATCATCATTCCTCAGAATGTTTCAAAGAAATCACTAAAATCCCATCAGAAGCAAAAAAAACAACAAAAAAACAACAACAAAGAAACTAAATATTAAGTTTAAAATGATCTACCAACTCACATTAAAATGTTGTCTTGTGTTTTTTTTTTTTTTCTGTTCAGTTTTTGATGAATATGAGAAGATTGCTGAGATGTCCATCGAGGACAGCATTAAGAACGAGCTGTCTGGAGACTTTGAAAGGCTCATGCTGGCTGTTGGTAAGAAGCACACTTCAGAGTTACTGTAACAAATGAAGCTACGGCGATGTTTATGTAACCCAGCCCCTGATTCTTGTGTTTTTTTTCACAGTCCAGTGCATAAGGAGCGTTCCCATGTTCTTTGCCAAGCGTCTCTACAAATCAATGAAGGTATGAGCATGCAGCCATTTCGTTTGCCTATGCAGGTATAGCTACATTTTTTAAATGTTTTTCGAATTTAAGCGAATTTAAATTAGAAAAATGTTTAATATTTTATTTTAAACATTACCTTCTCCCCCAAATATTCCTTTTTCTTTCTCTTTTAGGGCCTCGGCACAGCTGATAATACTCTCATCCGCATCATGATTTCTCGCTCTGAAATTGACATGCTGGACATCCGGGAGTGTTTCCGTCTCAGATACGAGAAGTCGCTTTACAACATGATAAAGGTCAGGAAATTACAGGAAGTAAAACCTTTCAAATGCATTGTTTGTGGAATGTAGTTCATCTGAAACGTTAGCTTGTCTCTTATGTGTGTGAATCAGGACGACACGTCAGGCGATTACAAGAGGACTCTGCTTGACCTGTGTGGAGGGGATGATGAGTAAGTTTTGTCCTCGCTGCAGACACCAAAAATAACCAGTAGAGGGTGCTAGAGTACAAACTGATTTTTTTTTTCCCCAGAGTGCATAAAACTGAAGCAGCTGTACAAAATGGGTGCAACATGTCCTCATATTAACGCTGCAGGCACAAGTAAAAATCTTGTTAGTGAAGCTAATGCGTTGTGTGTAGGAGTGACTTTATTTGACGACATCCGAATCTTCCAAAAAGTGCAGCGAAGCAGGAGGTTTTGACTTTGCTGAGTGTACAATGTTGTGTCAAACTGATTGTTACAGCTTAGCTGGAGAGTTCTTCCCCGAAGCTGCTCAGATAGCCTACAAGATGTGGGAATTAAGTGCCATGACAAAAGTGCAGGTTTGGATCCCTTCTGCTCTTTAGATGTGTCGTTGCATGTTAACCTGGAATCTCAAATACCTGCTGGCTCCTCAGTAATCTGCTTCTAGCTGAGCTCGTGCTGTGGCCATGTGAGCACAGGGATGGCTTTGTTTGACTTTGGATATGATGAGAATGCTGTTCCCGCCCCCGACACACAGCTAGTTCTTGTTTGTAATCCGCTCTCCAGACCCTCCATGTGCAGATCAACGCAGCACAGAGGACAAACGTCAGGAAGGTCTCGGCATAAACAAAAGGCTGTCTCACTAACGCTTCGCGACTCCCGGCTGTTTCTCGAGTCCACCAACATTTTCGTTGTTGGCGTTGCTGTGAATTTTGACTTCGTGAGGTCACCGGCCCCCCCTCAAATGTCAGGGGTTGGTTATCATATGGCTCAGACTTCACCACAATAAGTTAAATAATCTCTGCACAGCAAACTATAATGTGAAAATTTTCCCTTTTGCATGTTCTGCTGACCTCTTTCTTTTTTCTTTTTTTTTTCAATTTTGCTCTAAGCATGTGAATACCAATCACAACCACTAGTGTGTGCATCAGATCTGTCCCAGTCTGATTATCTTCTTCTCTCTGTTGATTATCGTTCTTCTAATTTTGTCATTTCCACTTGCTCAGCTGAGGCCTACAGTCCGCCCTGCGCCTGATTTCGACCCTGCAGCCGATGCACAAGCTTTGAGGAAAGCTATGAAGGGTTTTGGTATGCATCTTTCATTTCTGCTCCGAAGCTTACGTACACTCATCAGCCATGTTGCTTCAAAGCTCACTTGTATCATTCTTTTTCCAGAGTCGAATATTGATACAACAAAACATCATCAGCCTTTAAAAGTAAATAAATAAATGGGAGCGCAGGTTGGAATTGAAATTTCTCTATTTCACACAGGGTCAAAATTATACACACTGTAAGTGATTAAATGACCCTTAGCCACTAACACTTAGCTTCAAGGTTTTTGTTGCTATTTTAATTTAAGTTAGTGAATTAAACTTTGAACTTTAAAAAAAAAAAAAAAGACCAAATGTAAAGCATGGTAAGTGCCGCAAGAAACTAACCACTTTAAATGTCCTCTGCCACTTCTGATGACTGGTGAAAAAGTCAGTCTAAAGTGTTGAAATGCGTCTTTATGATGGCAATTTAAGAAAACTTTACCAGGGAAGCCACAAAAAACCCCAAAACAACAACAACAAAAAAAACTTGTTCATGCAAATGTTTTGAAAATATGAAGGTGTTTTTGGTTCGAAAACATAACCAAAGATGTTCTTATTGTGCTTAGGTAGATATCCACGTGGTCCACGTGCACAATAATGTGAGTTTTGAAGTTTTCTTTGTATTTTGTGTAAAGCAAATGTTTTTTCCTCTTGCCTAAAAACAGGAACGGATGAGGACGCGATCATTGACATCGTTGCACAAAGAAGCAACGCCCAGAGGCAGGAAATCAGACAGGCCTTCAAATCCCTGCTGGGAAGGGTGAGAGAAACAAATGTTAAAAAAAAAAAAACAAAACCAAAAATAATCTAGAAAGGATACAATAGATGGATATAAAAGATATACAACCCCTCCTGGGGTGTAAAGCTTATTAGTTGTAACATATTCCGAGTTTGTATTCATTGTGTTCGATCCTCTTCTAGGACTTGATGAAGGACCTGAAGTCGGAGCTGTCAAAGAACTTGGAGCGGCTGATTATTGGGCTCATGCTGACCCCAGCAGAGTTTGATGCCAAAATGATGAAGAAGGCAATGGAGGTAATAATATGGGTGGACCCAAAGCATTTAATCATCTCTTGTACAGACAAGATGCTCATGGATAAACTACATCTCTCCATAGATCCATTTATCCATCTATATATAAATCATGGGAACCTCTCCTGCTGGCACTTTGTTTGATCTATGCAGTTTATTTTAATCACTTCAAATTAAACTCAAAAGGGAAATGAAATGACTTGTAAAAACATTTACACCGTCGGCCCTCCAGCAACTACTGTGGGACCCTTCGGATTTAGTGGTACCCGTGGTAAAGATGCATAAAAGCTTTAAAACGTGTCAGTGTGTTATTTCAGAATTATTCTATCACACTGAAAATTTTAGAAAAATCAACCCTTTAATTTGACTTTTTGATTTGCATTGTAGTGTAATGAACAATTCACAATTCCAAGCAGCTCTTTTACCTGTAAATTGTTTTTCTTTCTTTCAATATAAAAACTAAAATGCGCCCATTTTTTCTACTTTTCGAATTGGGAAACACAAGAGAACATGCTGTTCAAGTAAGGAGATGAGTGTTGATCACCACATGTAATTAGGAAATGGCTCCAAGAAAATAGTTGCTTTGCCTAAATTCATTATTGCATTTCACAGCAATAATTGTACGGTTCAATAAAACCTGAACTGAGATCATAAATCTTGCAACTGCTCACATTGAGGAGGACGGTAATGGAGTAAAAAAAAAAAAAAAAACGTCCAATTTTCCATTTTTAGCAGAAAAGAGTGGTAGGTTGCAGTCATCAGGTGAGGACAACCAGCTATTTTCACCTGGGATGACAGTATTTAAGGAGATGACATTCTTTCAAAATTGTAGTTTATACATCGTCTACCTTTGAATTTGACTCTATAATGAAAAACTTAACTTTACCAGAATAAGAAGACTTTATAGTTCTTTCATAAATTGGTGTGGGTGTAACAGAGGTTTAAAGCTGGTGTGAGAATATCGTGGCCAATTACTCAGGAAGTATTTGATAACCAAACTAGCTTATTAGTGTTCACACTCTTGAGTTCCTCCACTATTTTTTTTTCTCCATTCACTTTTCGCCACTTAACTCCTTCTGCATACTTTGTGTGATTTCAACAATTCAACTTTTACCATATTCTGCTCATGCAAGACGTTATGGCTATGTCATCGTGTGTTGACATTTTCTAGTTCCAACCCTTATTACAACTTTTATTCCAGCCCTCATCCCCTAATCTCATTCCAATCCTTCGTCCATCTCTGCCTCCAACGGTAAGGTCCTGTTGTGACCTTACTGTTTAGCTTGGTAAATAGTGTTTTTCTATATTTCTATTTCATATCCTTTTGCTTTATCCTTCTGCTTCTTCTTATTTCTTAACATTTCCGTAAGTCTTCTGCCATTGAATTCAAATTCATCTGCAATTTTCTCTAAAAATATTCAGCGTATAGCATTTTCGCAGGAAGTGCAATTTTCTGTATTTTTTGTTTGTTTGTTTGTTTTTCTAATTCATGACTAATCTGGTGATGCATTCATTTTCCTGGTGCTACATACAGCAGAGTAGATTCCTGCAGAGTAGAACAATAAAAGAAAAGTGGAAAATGTGGTTTGGCAACCAGGCATGGGCCAATAAAAGACTCTTAAAGTACATCAACCTTGAGTGAAAACACCACAATGTCATCGTATTGTGCTGTTAACGCAATCATTTGTTTTTTATTTAAAACAGAACGCAAAAATCATTGCAACTCCTGCACATAATTACAGTTGAAACAATGCTATCTCCACCATGTATGTTTTTAATTATAGGTGTGCTAATTGTGCAGGATATATGTTTTTGACATGCTGCTCTTTACGCTGGGAGTCCAACATATTAAAGTTAAGTGATTGAATAGTCTTGCTCTGGAAGTCAGCCTGCAGTCAGCGTGCAGCTTTCAACGAATCCAACTACAGACACATTTCTCTTTCTTGTGAGCGAGCGAGCAATATTGCAGTAAAATAAAACAAAAAACACTCTAAACTGCAGAAATAACATAATGGGGAATTTTTTTAAAACCACATACTGTTGAAAACGTTACTTTGATACCGATAACCACGTCATGCCTCCTGGCGTCTGTGTGTGACATTTTTTTTTAAAAGTGTTTATTGGAAGACACACAATCCATGTTTTAACAATCTTCGTCAACCAACATCCAGGCAAATATTAGCTTGTATAGAAACATGTTAGAGATGTTAGTGCTGCTAGAAGCCTGTCGGTTAATATCAACTCGAACAAGTAAACTTTATTACATGGACCTTATTCCTGCAAAAATATTTCAAATGCTTCTCCCGGTTAATTGGCTCTAACCTCAAAAACACAAGGTTTGTGCTACTTTTCTGTCATGTTTCGGTTTCGACAGTTCAATGGTTGTGGCCATGTTTCATTTATTTCCTTCTTCTTGGTAATTTCTGAGATTCCACAGATAACTGGACAGCTGAAGTTGTGATTTTGTGGCATCTGAAAAATTTTCCTCATTATGCCCAGTCAGTCAGCAAAACTGTAACACATTGTCCTCTGCTTGCACCACATATTCATAGTTTGTTTGACACCACCAGATGCAGTTCTTTTTAGAGGAGCGTTTCCTGCTGTCGTCTTTGTCATTTTGTAAAACATACCCAGCATGGTTTACTTTTGAAAAGCTCCACAGTCGCCATAAGCGGCAAGAATCATGTGTTTAGGAACTTGTTCACTTTACAATCAATCTAGGGACACGACGCAAACACTACGAGACTTCTTGTTTTTTTAAAGTCGAGGAAAACTAACTGGGGTTCGATCTGTGTGTCTTTTTACATTTAAAAAAGCAATAAGCTCTCTGATTCATCAGCCTAAAAGCGTGAAGGTTGCTCTTTAGCACAGCGGTGTTGAGTCCTCTCCTATATTGCACTTTTGTAATTTTGGTGATTGCAAACTAGATCCCCACGTGCTTTCCTTCTAGATGCAAGATCTTAGTGACAATTTTGTGAAAATGTTGCTTTTTTGTGTGTAATTTTAACAGGGAGCTGGGACAGATGAGCACGCTCTGATTGAGATCCTAGTTACCAGAAAAAACGAGGAAATACAAGCCATGAACGCTGCCTACCGAGAAGGTGAGTCTGGGATTTAAATCAAGATCTAATATCACTCTGGATCTGAAAAACTGTACTTCACAGGCTACAAGAAGTCTTTGGAGGACGCCATTCATTCAGACACATCGGGCCACTTCTGTCGCATCCTTGTTTCTCTGGTGCAGGTAACCATCATCATCATCATCATGAGAACTCAGTCTGTGTGTAATTTCCACGCCCACTCACTGGCTGAAAGTCTGGTTTGTCTTCTCAGCTCCGCCTGACTCTCGCAGACACAAAGATCTACTTATTCACCTCATTTATTTCCTTCAGAATGTCGTGACATGCTTTTTTTTTTTTTTTCTTGCACTGAGGATAACAACGTTTGTGGTTAACCGCTGACATTCAGTAGATCAAAGTTGGGCACATCAAAATTTACATCTGACCTTATTTGCTATGGTCAGGGTGCAAGAGAAGAAGGACCTGCAGATGTGGAAAGAGCCTGTGCAGACGCTCAGGTGAAGCAGTTTGTGACTTCATCTCATTTTGTTTTACTCTCTAGAATGCAGACAAATCCATTCATTGCCTTTGTCTCTCCGGCTCTGTTTTTTGTAACAAATCAGGAACTTGCAGATGCATGCAACGCAGAGTCTGATGACATGGAGATGAAGTTCATGAGCATCCTGTGCACCAGGAGCTTCCCACACCTCAGGAGAGGTAAAGATCAAATCTGAATCAATAGCAATGGCCTAGTTGCAAATCTAGCTCCAAGCCGGGCGGCGGCTCTGTCCCAGCACTCAGTGATTTTGCTCTTTGTACTCATCACAGTGTTCCAGGAGTTTGTCAAATGCACCAACAAGGACATTGAGCAGATTATCAAGAAGGAAATGTCTGGTGACGTCAAAAATGCCTTTTATGCAATAGGTAATGGCTGCATTGATTCTTAAGTTTCATATTTATTATTTATTAAGTTTCATATATATATATATATATAGTGGACTTTGCTGACGTCGTCTGTTCTGTGACGCCTCCCTGGACGTCCCTCATTCTCTGTCGTATTGTTCAGTTCGCAGCGTGAAGAACCAGCCGTCTTACTTTGCAGACCGTTTGTATAAAGCCATGAAGGTATTGGTCACACATACAGAATCACTAAGCTGTCAGTGTGTCACTGTTTTCTTTTTTTTTTCATTAAATCATATTTTTCAGCATGGGAAATAATTTGCAAGTGGGTGAGGTAGGGTAGGTCATTGGAAACCCAATTGGACCATTAAATGCCTGCTGTTGATTCAGTGTTTCTGAATCCTTATTTGAGAGGGGTGAGTTTAAAATAATGACTGTGTGACGTTCGATCATTGAGGTGATTCTTTCTTTGTATAGAGAAAGAACAGCTTCCTTTGATTAGACAAGGAATGGCGATATTCAGTCATTCACCCATTCAAGCACACATTCACACGCTGATAGCGTAAAGCTACAGGGTCATGGCTACAGCTTGTCCTGGGGCACACTGAGAAACGAGGCTGCCATACGCCGGCTACCACCACCAGTAGGCAAGGCGGGTAAAGGGTAGACGCCTATGTGGAGCCAAGCAACGGCCAAGAAGCCCCCCTCAATCTTGCTGGAGAGCACAGAGACTGGCCAAAACAGAGAGGGTGCAACTTTTTTTTTTTTTTTTTTTAGACTTATGAAAGCAAGATCGTTCTTCCTGATAAACTGCCTTGACCCAAGAAACCACTCATTTCAAACAGCAGTTTAAAGCATGGAGGCCCTGCCAACGTTATCATGGATCTGTTTAAATAAATCAAAATGCAAAATATTAGATCCCACTGCTTTAGACCACAGATAAAATGGCCCTTTAGTGGGTGCATTAGCAAGACAGTGGCGCCTGACACGCCCATATCAACAGAGTCTTATTTCCTGACCACACATGTTATTGCATTAAGAATTTTGAGTTTGACCCATTACCCATTTCGAAGAAAACTATCCACAAAGTTTGTCCTTTTATTATTAATATGTAGTGCAATCTATTGTGTTGGCAGTGTAAAACAATAAACGAGGGGCTAAAATCGGCAGTTCTCTCGGATTTTTCCCAAATAATGTGTATTTAAATCTTCTGCAAATTAGAATAAGCAAAGTGTGACTAGTAAGCACGACCTTCTTCTTCTTCAGGGACTTGGTACGGACGACAGAGCCCTGATCCGCATCATGGTGTCCCGTAGCGAGGTTGACCTTTTCAACATTCGCAAAGAGTTCAAAGAAACACACGACGTCTCCCTCCATGAATTCATCCAGGTAGAGACTATGATTGTAAGTCTAAGTCTTAGACCCACTAACACGCTTGCCAAGTTGATTGTGTTCTCATCCTACTTGTGTGTCTGTCATGTTATTCTGCTGGTTTTTTTGTTTTTGTTTTTTCTTTGTTGCCTTTTTGTTGCTCTGTGTGAGCATGCATCTGCAGATACTTCACAGCAGCAGCAGCAGCGTCCTTCAAACGCTGCTGCTGTGGTGAGGTGGTGGGGTACGGTAATCTATAGCTTCCTGCGGTGGACTGCAGGCATGTGGCTACCGCACAGCTGTTTAGGAATTTCCCTAACCCAACTTCCTCTTCGTATCTGCTGTGTGATTGGCTGGCGGCTGCAGAGATAGGAAGTTCCTTAAAGCCGTTCTATAATAACTTACAGATGAAATCACCCTGACACCAATAAAGACTAGCGAGCAGAATGCCCTGGATTTGCTTCAACAGAAATATTACCAAGCGCTGCAACAGAAATATAAATATGAGAGATCACTTTAATTTTCATTTCAATTTGCTTTAGACATTTCGAGGCTTTTATTTGCAGAGGAAATGCCAATTTGCACACTTTTTGTCAGAAAGTGGTCATGGTTTAAATGGATGGATAAAAGGAATAGCTTTGAGATATTTACACGCTCCAAATAACCTTTGACTTTCAAAACTACATGTTGATAAAAAAAAAAAAAAAATGTTTATCCGGTGAGATCAGAAGAGAGCCTTCATCTCAAGTCGGTGTAATGTGAAGTGGACGCAACAGGAATTTATCTAAGAATCGCATTAAATCGCACAGGGATTTTAAACTGAGATGTCGGCAGGATTGCAGGTTCGTAGAGGTGCCAGACAAAACAACCAAGCGACGGGAAATGTCTTTATATACATACATATATTTTGCTTTCAATCAGCAGAAACACAGTTGCAACACAAATGTATCTATAAGCAAGAGAAATTTCGTTTTGCAATGCTGTACTGTGATGTAGGCATGTGATGTTTTGTTTTAAGCAGAACTTTATAAATTTGTTAATACATTTGCTGTGCAATCAACCACATAATTACAATGTAATTATGCAAGTAACACATCGAAACAATTCTTTACACACACGTACGCACACACACACACACACACACACACACACTTTATATATATAAATATATATATATATTTTTCCCACATAGCAGTGTTAATATTCATGTTTCTTTGGTGGTAGAAAAAGAAGGAGTACTTGGAAGAAAGCCCATGCAGGTGCAGGAATATCATTGAAAGGTAGAATGGAAATGGCAATTTAAATTAGGCCCTGGTGTTACAACCATGAAGATGCATGTTTCATCTGTGTGTATCGTTTTATTTTTTTACAGTTTTTATTTGTTTTTATTTTTGCTTGATTTCTGTTATTGTTTTTGACTCGATTATATATACACTGCTTAAAGGGAACACTCAAATAACACATCCTAGATCTGAATGAATGAAATATTCTCACTGAATACTTTGTTCTGTACAAAGTTGAATGTGCTGACAACAAAATCACACAAAAATCATCAATGGAAATCAAATTTATTAACCAATGGAGGCCTGGATTTGGAGCCACACACAAAATTAAAGTGAAATGTTCCCTTTATTTTTTTGAGCAGTGTATATATATATATATATATATATTTTTTTTTTTAAATGAGGTGAAAAAATTATTTCCTTTATTTTTTTTTTGACGCTTGTTAAAGGTCTCTATATTCAAAGGTGTTTCTTCAAGTTTTATTTTCGCTGTGGTTGCTATAAATACCCAGGTGACACTGGTGTGTGACTTCATTTCAGTGGTGAGAACTGCAGCTCTTAGAAAATAGCAAAATAACAGTCTACCTCGCCTTTCTGATCCTGCAGCACACGTAATTTGACGTCTAGCTAGACTGTGCTGCCTCATATTTTTTGAACACGTCAAAAAAAAAATCTCAAAGTATTGATCATTGACATCAAAAACTACCTTATAAATAGCACACGAGCCCCACTTTTACTGATTTTACCCAATTCTACCGACATTTTGCAGCATTATCCCAAATAAATGTTACTTAATTTCACTCTTCATGCTTTGCCAATGCTTTGTCTATGCTAATGAAGATTGTTACTCATCCTAGCATGCTGAATGCTTGAAGCGGCTCTAATTGCATGCCAGTCCAACCCGTCTTCTGTCTAATGCTGGTATTATAATTTGACCACTTGGGGCATTTAAAAGGGGATTAAGACTTTCATCCCCTGATGGCCATACAGTGACTGAAAATGTAAAAGAAAAGAAGAAAAAAACACCTGACATGAAGTCAGTAACAGCCCTTTACTGCTATACACATTTTGCACAACATGAGAAAAATATATCGGCCTGATTTCTTCACACATAAGAAACACATAAACCGTTTTTTTTTTTTTGTGTGTATATGTCAAGCGCAGAGCAAACTCCCTAAAAGAGGAACTGTACCAATAAAAAGGCCCAAACCTTCACATTACATTATCAAAAGATAACTACGGTGAAGTTCCAAATTCATCATCTCAGGGTCAACTGAGTGGAAAGGGTAATTCCACGTTTGACTCCTTTGTTTTCGTAATTACAACTATTTTAAAGCCTTTGTTTTGCAGTTCTGCTATTGAGTAAGTCCAAGGTAAACCCTTTTTACTCTGTTCCAGCTCGACGATGGCCAAATGTCACCAGATATGCGGTGTGATTTCCTGTAATTGAAACTCCTCCTGTGACTGTGTTTCCCATTCGTTTCAGGGCGATACCTCGGGAGACTACCGTAAAACCCTGCTGATCCTCTGCGGAGGGGAAGATTAAACCCGTCATGTCTCTGCAGCTTTGTCTCACCGGCTCCACTGGCCGCGGGACAAGCCCGTTCACGCAGCCAAAACAAATGTCGTCAGCGTCGGTCTCCGTTCCCAACTGCTGCCACACCTCAGCCAAACCAAGTGTCCTACTAAATGGTGACCTTTCAGCGTTTCAAGCCAGTTTTTTTGTTTTTTGTTTTTTTGTTTCACACCATAGTTACTCCACTTTGGAGGGTGATGTTAGTCTTTTTTAAGTTGTTTACATCGGTGTGGAAATAAGCTTCACATGAAGAATAAAGACTAGTATGTGCTAATGCTGTGCCTTCAGGTTGTTGTCCGTCTAATTGGAGCTGTGATTTTAAATATACCCCAATAAAACAAGTACCACTAAAAAAACGTCTTTGACTTTGTGAAACCACTCTTATTTGTTTGTTTGTATTTCACATTAGGCGTATTAGTTTCTATTTTGGCAGGCCAATCCTGTGTTTAAAAATGTTCACATGGAAACATCAGAAAACACCCAGTCTAATTCAAGGCCTTGCTGCCAAAAATACCAGTACGCTTTAGCAGCTGATAGTATAAGTAAAAACCAAGGTATACATGTTAAAAAGTACAAATTAACAAGTTAAATTATATTTTCTGCATGGCCTTTAAAGCTCAGACAGCGTTTCCTTTGCACAGAGGTGACAGCCGTCTCTGCTTTTGTGAGTGTCTCAGTTGGTTGCATATGTGTGAGCGAGCGCAGCTGTTAAGCCATTTTCAGTTAAAAGAGGAAAGCAGAAAAAAAAAAAAAAAAAAGACGTATGTGGCGAGGAAATCCCCTGCAGTACGCCAAAATCCAAGGCAACAAATAGAGTCTGCAGCAAGTCAGTCACTTTGGGTTTTAATGGCACACCCAAAATAAAATTGTTCCATTTGATGATAATTACAAGAGATTATAAGATAACTTCAATAGCACTATCAATATATCAATATCTGCATTGTTGTTGAATTTCCCTTTTGATTGAAGGGGAAGTTTTTTTTTCGTTTTTTTTTTTCTCCTTTTGGCACCACATGTGTTGCATGAATTAGACAGATTGTAGTTTAATAATATAAAAGCCCCTATGTCCTCAGGGAAAGCTATTGGTGGTGCGTAGCTGTTTACTTTTCATCTGCAGCTTTGATAGCTGTGATGGCATCACGACACGATCACGAAAAGGGGGCCATACACTTTTACAGCGTGCTCGCATGCCATATCGTGCACATGAGCGTTTATTACTGAAAAACGAGCAGCTTAGGATGGCGAACCCTGTTCTCAGAAGAAAATGTGTCATACGTTCCAGGAGGTTCTGCATTTTTCAGGTTTTCTCCACGTGCATCCAAGATAGCAGTGGCAAAGGTGGGCGGCGGGGTGGGGTGGATGCAAGCTACTGTTCCAATAAAAGGGATTTAAATGTTCGTACTTGTGTTTTCTTGTGTGTTGCGTTACTCAGTCGAAAGGGAGGCCGAACAGTTGGACACACACCAGGTTCTGTTCAGGCTGAGCCTGCAGTGTCAGGCCATTTTACTGGGTTACGGGAATTCCCCAAGTCTCGCAGTGAAATTGCTTCCCCCTTATTCACCAGTTTCCTTAAAAAGTGCCTCTCCGACAGAAGCTGAATGTGTGGGTGAGTTGTTATTTGTTTTTAAATGTTTAAGATGGAGATGCAGAATGTTGCAGACTTGTTACTATTGTTTGCACTGCGTGAGTTCTTGCTTTTTCTTTTTTTTTTTTTTTTTTTCTTCTATGGCTGAGGTGGCTGCAGCCATTTTGTGCCGTCACTGAAGCAGATGTGGTTGTGAGGAGGGTTTTCAGCCCAGGCGATTTTATAATTCATTGTGATGTATAGTATTTCCTGCCTATATCACAAAATCAATATTTACTGTGAATTTATTTATGTTTTTGTCATAGGTATGTATATGTATAAAGTGATTAAAAAAGCAGTTCAGCTGTGTATTTAAAGTCACCATCATGTGATTTCATTACTCCCAGGGGGGCAGAGATGCTTAATAATCTGTCATATAGTTTTAAAATAA
This sequence comes from Poecilia mexicana, assembly GCF_051168715.1. Classification (NCBI taxonomy): domain Eukaryota; kingdom Metazoa; phylum Chordata; class Actinopteri; order Cyprinodontiformes; family Poeciliidae; genus Poecilia; species Poecilia mexicana. The sequence goes on from NW_028263379.1 coordinate 24,656,129, forward strand.
AATCAAGAATTCAGATTTTCTGTTTAGAAATATTACTTTTTTTTGACTGCTGGGGTCAAAGCAAACACATATTTTGTGACTGTTTTTTTTTTTTAATTTAGAAGAAATAATCTGCATGTTTAAAGCTAAGAGGAGACAGTAGATGCTGCTACTTTCTAAACCAAAAGGGGATTTTCTATTAACGCATTTTGCTGCAGTTTCTTTACCACCAGCCTGAACAATCCCTGTATCTTAGCAGGGTGGGGTGAATGCTGAGTGCTTGTGTCAACATGGGGCCTCAAACTGTGGGTTACTCTTTCACGTCTCCCCTCTGCTCAATCCCTGGACCTTGTTCAATTAGGGGGGGAAAATGGTTGTGAATGGTCTCTGCAGTTGGCACGATAAGAAAACAAAGTGTGTAGTTTGCTGCCCTGCAGGACGAAGTAAGGGGTGACATTTCCTGTATCCTCCGGCTTTTGTTTTTTGTTCTGCGTTGGAAGTCCCAGAGTCATCACCCTGTTTATTGTTTCAGCACATCACAGCAGCCTGAGGAGGAAATATCTTGCACCAGCAAATACTGACGAGGTGTTTGGTGGGAGACTGGGGACAAAGGAAAAAACAACTTTAGCACATGCTCCATGTGAATTGTCTGCTTGCTTTTCTTAATGGCCACTCAATAGCTCTTTTGGGAATTGACTTACTATTAGTTAGGATTTAGATGATTAAATGATTATTGTATAGATTTATGGAAGCAAAAGCATATATTGTACCCTTTGTATATGCTGTCTGCATCACTGTTATGTTTTTGTTAATGTAGCCTTTACTTGAAAGGTATAAAAACAGACACAGGAGAGAGTTGATCCCTTGTTACAGTGGATGGCTGTGACATGGAAGGAAAAAATGTCTCACCGATAAAAACTTGTGTTAACCGTTTTGTCTCATTTTGCTCTGATCACCACTATGGCAAGCAACCGGCCACAGAAGTCACCTAAAAAAGTAAAGAGAGTCCGCCTTTGTGTAATTTAATCTCGGTGTAAATCCAGCAGTTCTGAGGAAGCTTCAGACATTTTGTTAGAGGACAAAAACAAAACATCACAAAGACCAAGGAACACCGCAGTGAGGTCAGGGATGAGGTTCTGGAGAGGTTAAAAGCAAGGTCAGGTTATAAAGTGGTAACTCTGGAGGAGCAGCAGAGATCAATGGCTCAGGTGGACGAAGCTGTGAACATAACAATTGCAAGTTGTACAACCACAAAGCTGACCATTGTGAAAGAAAGGCAGCTGTGACAAGTCCTACTTGGAGTTGGCCACAAACCACATGGGCAACACATGAAACACTGTGGAAGGAGGTGGTCTGATCAGATGAGACCAAAATTAGTTTTTCTTCTTTCTCCCAGGCTTATGTGACTGAATTCGACTTATTTGGCAAATAAGAATAAAAAAGAAAAAGAAAACACAGTCTCTAGATTTGCAAAGTTGATAAAGGTATTGCGAAGCAGACTTGCATCTAGTTGGAGTGAAAAGTGAACATGTACATTTTTATAAGCCTCTTCATTTCTCCTGCAGTTCACAGTTATATGCTACTTTGTAGTGGTCTGTCACATTAAATCACAATGTACAACAAAGTTTTGAGTTGGAACTGTACAAAATGGTGTAATGTTCAAGGGGTTCGGAGACAGTAGATTATTAAGCATTACAGTTTCTAAAAATGAGGCAATTATTGACAGAATACATTTCTAAGCTACGATGGTTTTAAGTTCATGCATGAACTGAGTGCCTCAACATTGTGGTGCACAGGAAGTACTAATTGTGGTTGGCTAAAAATAATAAACAAAGGTTTGATTCTCTATCAGAAAAAAAAAATCATCTTTAAACGGTGCCACGGTGCTGACAGACCGGGTGTTTTCTCACCCAGTAAGACCACCAAGGCTGCAGTTCTAAGGCCACGCTGTCGTAAACGTCTTCGTCAGCAAGAACTCTGTTTACAGTGGGAGAAAAAAAAGGAAACCTTAGTGGGAGCGTTCCTCTTGTGTGGTTAGGTCTGACTGTGTGAAGTAATCGCCGTGTTATACTTTGAATTTCCAGCTAACTGAAGGCCTGTGCATCGGTTTGAGGAGGAAATGTGACCAAAGATAAGTGGCTTCTTAATTCCCACAAGATGTCACTATTGCTTAGAAGGATTTTAAACATTCTTCAACTTTGTGTGGACTTTTAAAAAAATAAATTCTTTATGTTTGACATAAACAATTGATATATACAGACAGAGGTCAAATAAGCGATTTCTACTTTAGAAAATAGTTCAATTCACTTTTTAAGACTCTGCAGAGGAGAAACACGCCACGTAAAAATGCTGCCTTAAACAGTAACAAAAGTATTTTTGCTTAATTTCTATGAACATTTGTAAAGGTCCACTTTAAAGTGCTTTTAGCCAGCTAATAGTCAGGTTACTTTTTCCTAAACTTAATTGTTTAGGGTTCAGTTTAGAGCTAGTCAGTTGAGCTTTATAGATGGTTTTTGTTGCGTTTTACTCTGATTATGAGCACCTGTACTGGATATAAAGATCTTCCTTCTGCACTTCTTACCAACAGAGCCATTTAACAAATTTGCATGTTATGGAAACGCAAATATATTTCAGTCACTGAAACACACAAAGTGATGTTTTCAAGGATTTTCTCAATGATAATCATGACGATGTTCTGCTTGGAGCGAATGAAAACATGCAGTTCAGTTTCTCAGAAGAGATTAGAATGTTACATTGATCATATCAATAAAAGTGTGGGACATTTTCTGTCAACTGATCGTTTAAAACATGAGCAGCGGCTGAAACGTGAATGGTTGAGGATGGTGTCAAAAATGTAAAGTGTTTCCTTCAAGTGTTCACATCCTTGAATGAAAGCTTCCACTCCAATACAGCGTTCGTCCTTCCTGGATTCATATCTGCCATCAGTTATGTTGAATCTGATTTAGCTAAAACAAAGTTCAAAAGTCACAATGCACAGAAAGATTGCAGCGGATCGGTGGGACTTCTTTGTAATCAGTTGGGTAAATGGTTCGTAATATTCCACTGCATTACTCACACACTGGCACAACAAAGCAATGTTGGAGGGCAAAAGAACCTCAGGAAGTCCCAAACAGGACTGGTCATGTTCAATGTGTGATATCAATCTTTTATATTCTTTCTTTAGTCACATGAAGAAAAAAAAAATCACAACCTTTAGCAACTTTTCCCAAGTTATTTTAACATACAGATATTGTCAGTGTAACACTGATTAATTCAGGTAATAACTAAAACTGAAGAGACAAACTATTTATTTTATCTTTGGGACTGGGACTTCTGGAAAATATTCTTTGGACAGGTGTGTCTCAAACTGAGTTACTTGAACACCAGAATAAAGAACTTATTGATTACTAATTAAGGTTTTATCAGCCGTGAAGCATGAATTACAGTATGTATTGGAGAGTGCTTGAGATTACAGCTTGCAAATGCACTCCGGGGCAATGGAAAACATTTTGGGGACATGTCCTGTGGTTTGATAAAACTGAAGTTAAAGTATTTGACCACAACAGTTATTATTAGTTTAAAGGAAAACAGGAAACTTGCAAGCCTGAGAAAACTGTGATATACAGGGGTGGAAGTATAAAGTTGTGTAGGTGTTTTCTTGCAGGAGGGCTGATGCACTTCCCAAAATAGATAGCACAATGAGGAAGAACTTTGTGCGCAAATGACGAAGCAACATCTCCAGATATTACACAAAAAAAAGAGAGAATGGAGCTCCAACTTAAAAGAATTGTTTTAATTGGTCACATGTAATGAAATTAACTTTGTTAAACTTACTTAATTTACATTTGTTTAATTTGGCAATGTAACGGCCTTAATAAATTAACTTAGATAAACTTAATTTGATTACTTTTGACCTATTAGTACAATATATTAAAGTTGGATCACCTGTTCTTTTTTTTCAGTGAGTTCAATCTTGGGCACAAATGAGATTTCCAAGTGGACAATTACTCAGAGACCCAAAGAAGTTGATAGTGGAAAGAGCAAACATAGTCAAAGTTTTGGAGTGGCCACCACACTGCCCCGATTACATTTCCATACATATTCTCTGAGCAGATCTGAGAAGGTGTGTGAGACAACGATGGCCTCCAAATACATATCAGTGAGACCCGTTTTATGAGGCAGATGAGCAAAAATGACAACAAACTACCGTTACCTGCAAGGATACCCAAAATTTGACCCAAGTCACACAAATTAAAGGGCAGTTATACCACATATTTTAAATTTGCTTCCATATTCCAGAAAAAATAAGTGAAAAATGAGTGTTCATTCAATTATTGTTAATTTTGGTAATGCTAACTGTCCTAAAACAGGAAAAGTCCTATATGATTTTATGTGAGTCAATGAGAAAAAGTTATTAGGTTAGATTTTGTGGTGTTTAGACATTATTTAACTATTGTTGCTTGATTTCTGTTGCATTTTCTTGCCTTGAAAACGTGCACGATTTATTCACACATACTCATTTTTGGCTTTGCAGTCATTAAATTGTCCTTAAGTTGATATTTTCTTTGTTAACCTAAATTATTAAAATATCTATTAAGTGAATAGAAAAAAAATACAATAAATAAAATATATATAGGCTCATAAGTTTGTTTTGAATGGAAAATTATGATAAGAGAACTTTTCAGTAGACTTAATAAGTCAAAGCATGTAAATTGAATAAACAAGCTTTGACAAACTATCGCATCGTAGGCAAAATTTTACTTCTGCTGACATTATTTTTTATTTTTAAGTCAGTCATCATGATTTATTAGTATGCTTATTATCTAAGACTAGGTCACACAGTGATGTGCATTCATACTCATCACATCTTTTCATGCCATAAACACAAACTTCAATGCTTTTTCCTTTGTTGTTATGTTACAAACTAACATAATGCAGCAAGTTATGATATTCCATTACAAAAATGAAAAATAATTGTTGTTTATTTGTACTCGGCTCATCTGAGTCAAGATGTATATATTTTGGCGTACATCTCTGCCAGCGCTGTACCTCTATAAAACTAAAATGTTGCCCTTTCCTCTTTGCAGAATAGATCAACGTCAGTAACTTTATTTTTGACCTGTCATGCTTGTTTGTCAGTTTTCATGATGGCGTTTGTGAACTTGTATACACCAACTAATCTCTGAGGTCTTCAACAGAACAGGAGGGCTCTAGGTGATTTCTGAAAGTTGTGCTGGGTTTTATTTATGGATATTACAGTGAAGTGGGCTGAATAGACTCTTATTTGAAAAAGAAAATCACTCATCATTCAACGTAATTTTGTGGTTAAACTATGACAAAATGTGGAAAAGGTATGTGAATACCTGTACTTTGAACATTTTTGACAGGTTATTCAACCATCCAACAAAGTAAACAAACAGTATATATTTATAGTTGTTTTCCAAAGTTTAAACTTAAACATTATAAGCAACTATTATTCGATTCTTAAAAGTTTTCCAAGCTGGCCGTGTTAACGTGCAGTGAAGACTCATTGCTATCTTGATCTAGGTCTTCTTACCCTCATGGTTCAGAGGAAATATGTGATGCAACAACAGAAACCCCCATCAGCCCCTCTGAATTTATCAATGGAGAATAGAGCAATTCAGCGAAAACGGTCGGGTTTGTCCCTGTTCTAAAATAAGTTACATTCTGAGGGTTAAAAAAAAAAGCATAGGAATTGTTTAAATTGCAATCATTTCCTTTCATGAGAAATGCTAATCATTTTTGGGGACCTGTTTTACTTCACTTTCTGTTATGTCAGCCATTTTTGAAACGAGTGGGCACTGGTTTTGTACGTATTTATCAACACATCGCGAGGACAGGGTAAGCGGTTCTCAATAATTAAAGATTACCTGATTAAATGTGGAATTGAGCAATGCTTTTTGCCTCTGTGTTTACATCACGGTCAACGACTCCGCTTAGAACGCGGATCTGCCCTCTGATTGGTCCGTTTGGCTGTCAATCACTGCTGTTTACATCAAACGTCGCTAGGTGGAATTTCCCAGGTTACGGCATAGACTAAGTAGACTACTTCCGCAGTAGATGTCTGTCTAGCCACAGAGACGAGAGGCCACAGCAAGCTGAAAGGTACCAAGCCAAAAAAAACCCCTCTTTGTTCGTTTTTTTCGGTTTGTCGTGTTGCTCCTCTTTCCGACTTACTTTCCGCGCCGACAGGAGCCCGTCTAGTGTAGAAATATCGGACTTTAAAGGGCTTCCTGTCCCGCATTGTAGCCAAAAGCTAACGAAGATGTCGTTAGCAATTTGCATGACAACAGCGAAAACTAATATTAGCCTTCTTCAGCCAATCAAGGTAGCTATCATCAACCGGATTGGGCTGTATTTTAGGCTCGAGTGTTAAATAAGTGTTTAATATTAGAATTATCGTTATTTTTTACGTATTTCCTCCCTCTGCTTTTGTCTTTCTTCCTTGCTTATGAGCGTTGTGGTTGTATTATTTAGCCCTCTGGAACGCCAGCACTCTCTCCCTAAATGTGTCACCCCTGTTAGTGAAGCATTAAGGTGGGTACGTTGCTGCTTTTGTTGTCACTCAGGCGGTCGTTTCTGTATCAGGCATCAGCGATGGGTTTTTCACACTTACTGCTAGAAACTAGAAGTTAAAAACGTGGGCTTCGGTGGGCTTTTGAGTGGGTGTCTTGAACCATCTGCAAATTACTTTCTGAGATTTTTGAGAGGCTGTTATATGTGGATACCCAGCTTTTTGGAAAATGATCAATAACCGATATAATCAGTGTTTCAGCAGCTGTTCTGGAGAAATACATAAGAATCAGTCCTAGCTGTATTGTTTTATGTAAACAGTGGACGTCAGTGTAGATATGTGTAATCAGAACTCTACTATGTATAGATCTTTTTTCTTCTGTTGAGCTTTTTTGTGAGCTTTATTTTTTTTTTCACATAAAATTAAAACAGTTCTCCCTTTTCCCACAGTTCAGAAGATCATGTTTAGTAAGTGAACGACGGCGATGGAAGGGAAAGGTCCGTATCGCATCTACGATCCCGGTGGGAGTGAGGTCAAGGCCAGGGATGAGGTCGTGGGGGGCAGCAGCTATCGCCAGCTGCTGGAGGAGAACAGCATGCTGAGGGAACGGATGAAGGGACTTAAGAGCTTAGGTAGGTTCCACATCCGAGCATGTTTCTGATGTCTGGGAAATGAGGATGACACATCTCTGCTGAGTGCTAGGGATTATCATTTTCTTCGTGTTATCTATGGAACAGAAAACAGAAAATGATTTGAAGAATACCTCTCCCGTAGCAGTCTGCGTGCCTTCACTTTCACAAAAATGAAACGGTTGTGAAACAAGGGTTATTACATATTGTAAAACTTGAAAAACTTCCTAGGTTATCTTTGGACATGGTTGCATACCAGCAGTGTGATTGGACTTTGACTCACCAAGGATGTGTCTTTATTTCCCTCGGAACATCTGTCATGTCCTATTTACTGACTGCTCCTGCTTGTGAAAAATACTCATCTGAAGCGTCGTCTTAGACTGTGACGACGGGATTTCTAACGATGTTGCAGGTGATCTTTTGGAAGAATCCCAGTCGGAGGCTTCAAAGCTTCGGCAGCGGGTGGAGGAGCTGGTGAGGGACAACGAAGCTTTAAAGTCGGCCAGCTACGCCGCCAGTCTGTGTGCGGGAGCGCCGGTTCACACCGAGGCTCAAAGTAAGTCCCGCAGATTTCATCCAAATGAGGAATTTAACTTGCTATCCAACTCGGGCGTGATGACCAGTTAAATGGATATTGCGATTTAGTTTGTTGCCTTGGTTGATTTCAGGCAAACCCTGTTTACACCCCACTGCAGAGAAGGAGGAGCAATCAAGCTGTTTAGGGAGAACACTTCAGCCAGAGAAGCCCCATGTACGTACTGAGTTTTATCTAATGTGACGTGTGTGTGTGTGTGTGTATGTGTGACGTTTTTGAATTGGTGACGGATATCAGCCCTTTTTGGTCTTTACAGGAGGCCTTATTGGAATCCGAGAGGGTGAACATGGAAGGAAGGAACTCTGATGCCTTGGCTGTATGTACCAAAAATAAAAACTACCCCTGAAGTTTTTCCTTTTCTTTTTTTTTTTTCCAAGCAGTTTTTCAGATCAGATGATCCTCTTGCTTTGACTTCAGCATAAATTATTTTCTGTGGCTTTTGAGGCTAAATTCAGGATTTCCTCTGTATAGCAATTTCCTCAAAATTAGGAATACATCAGCGGTGCATTGACTCACCTACGAACACAATACTGGCAGCTCCATCTGAGTCAGTGAAGGGGAAATTCCAGGATTATTACGGACTAGAATTACTCAGATTCATTCACGCTTTACATCCTTGGACATGGGACTGCTTTTATATTTTTAGGCTAAAGTAGTATTTTAGTTCACCTTTCTTAAATTTTAACACATAAAAATAAAATTTTTATGCGCTAAAAGCTGAAAGTACTCTCTTGAGTACTAAATTTAAATCCACCAGGCCAAACTGGTTTGACTTCTCAGAGTATTTAGCATCTGCTTTCCATAGAAATAAAGCAGAGTGTTGATGTTGTACAGCAGGCTTTGTGCGGTCTCGAATAAATATGTAAAAGATGGCCTCGCCTACTCATCTCTGACTTTCCACCTGTGTGGCTCTCTCCAGGCGGGGTTGGTGGCTGGAGCGCTTCCCCAGCTTCCTCAGGAGAACAACGAGCTGGCGAGCCAGCTGAAGCGGCTGGAGAGCTCTTTCAGCATATTTGCAGAGGAGTCGAACCCAAACCAGCTGCTGGCTCACCTCGGCCGCATGGCGGTGGAGTTTCACCATCTCTCCTCGAAGGTCCAGAAGAACGAACAGAGGACCTCTCTTCTACAGGTATGAAGCCTGGAAAGTTAATTGGCACATTTAGGATGTCATTGTGAACCTTTTCTGGTAATTTTTTTTTTCTTTTTAAATCTTGAACGTTACCTTAAGAGTTGTGAAACAGCAGTATTTTAACGAGTTAGTAACTTGTGAGGTCTGTTTTAGAAGCAAATGTACACTTTGTCAGCGAATTTTAGCAAATTGGTTCACTTGCAGTTTTAGTTTAGTGTACATTGTTCATTAGAAACTTTCACTCTGACATTTGTAACAATAGAGTGTTACAGGTGAGCAACTTTTTGCACATGACTAATCTGTTTTGCCTAATCCTCTTATTTGGCATAAAATAATAAAGACTTTCCAGTAACGATTAAATAACTTAATTTCTAAACTTATCGCTATGAATAGGAGGTGTGTCGCATATTATTCATTTGAAAGCTTTGAATTCTGTGTTTGCTACTGATGCGTCCTTAAGAAGAATGGTATTTATTGAAAGAAAATGAGAACAAGGTTTTTGGTAGGTTTTTAAAGTATTATATTTAATTTTTTGTATTTTAGGGCTGTAAGAAGGCTGAAATATATTTTCTATAATGGTTCTTAAATTTTATTACCTTTAGTTACATCTTACATTTTTATGGTTGCTCATTTATTGCTTGCCACTTCAAATCACTTCTTTTTTTAAATTTTTTCCAGTAAGTTAGTTTCTGCTGAAACTGGTTTACTGAAACTCTGCCGTTGCATTGCTTAGTGCTAGCTCATCAAACTGGATGCATTTCACAAGGTTTAGCTTCAAAATAAGGATTTCAATGGTAAACATTTTATTAAGCTTAATATTTACTACAACAATGCATCAAGGTAAAGAAAGCTAGGTGTAAAAGCAGTAGCCTCAGGTCAAAAAACTAAATTAAGTCTATGCAGTCATATTTAATTTAACCAATTTACCGAGTTAAATGTGCTTTATAACACACTTATGTTATTTTCTTATGTTATTCTGAGGTGTAAATTATCTGCTCTTAAATGTACCTGGTTGAAGCTGGCAGCAACCCCAAAGAAGTTTTAACCTAAAAAATTATATATATATATATATATATATATATATATATATATATATATATATATATATATTTCTGCATTGTTTTTAAAAAGCAGGAACTTTTGGGTTAAAAAAAAAAATCCAGTACCAGTGTACAGACTGGTGGTTAATATTGCAATAAATGTGGGTCTTCTGGTCTCTTTGGTTTTCTAGACGCTGTGTGAGCAGCTCAGACAGGAAAACAATGAGCTTCGAAAGAAAATGGAAGAAGATCATCATATCAGGAATCGAGACTTGGAGCAGCTGAGGTAATGTTTCTCCGTCTCTTTCAGCTTCGCTGGACTTTTGTATTTCCTCAGTTGAGCAGAAAGCCCTTTGTCTGGCTGGTTGAATGAATACCATGTGAGGTCGCGTCGCACGTTACGTCACCTACTGTCATTTTTGTGCATTAAACCTCCCTGCAAGTTGTGAAAACGGCTTCCTGTCTGTTTTGATTTTGTGACTCCACACGTTCTGCAGTTACGCTTTGGTTGCTGCAGGACCACGCTTTCACTTCTGATGGGGAATTATTTGTGTGCTTTCTGTTTGTGTGCCCCTCTGGGTCTTGTAGGTTCTTCCCAAAGGACATGACTGAGAAGGGTCACAGTCTAGGAAAAAACTGGACTCTGTTCAGAAACATTATCATTTTCACTTTGTTGCTTACTTAGACTGGAGAATCAGAAACTGAAGGAGCTGGTCACGGGAGGAACAGCAGTGGTGTCGACTGCTTCACCGTCAGAAACAGAGACTCCAGAGGCCAAAGACGAGCCGGTTAAGGAGGAATCTCCGGCTGTTCGACCTAAAATGGAGGCCACCACACCACAGAAGGTACATTTAAATCAAGGACATAAATTGCGCTTATTTATTACAATTTTTTTTTTCTACTTTTTTCCTCATATTTCCTTTTGGAAATACGGTTAGCAAACAAATTCAGTGAGTCTATAACATAGCTTCCTCTTATAGGTGCTCATGTAATCATGGATTTTTGTGGAATGAGGAAAATGTTTGTGTATGTGTCCCCAGAGTGGAAAATCAGCAGAGAAAACCCCAGCTAAAGCATGTGACATAGAGGTGTACGAAAAGAAGATCAAGCTTTTGGAGAAGCAGAGAAAGGATGTGAGTCTTCGCTTACTTTTTTTTTTTTTTTTTTTTAGAGAAAATAGCTGCCCATCCTCTTTTGCCATTGGGGAAAGTCTCTGTGCTCTTTGTTTCCTACATGTTCATTGTTTGTTTGTTTCGCTTTCTGGCGCTGCTCACAGGTTCTGGAGGTGAACAAGCAGTGGGACATTCAGTGGAACGCCATGAAGTCACAGTTTGAGCAGAAGGTACAGTAATGACTTTACGGCTGCCATGAACGGTGTGGGAAGACGTCTGATCGACTTTTAGACCGCTCGAATGCAAATTACCGTGAAAAATATGTTTACATTTTTATTACGAACACAAAAAAAGAAGAAAAAAAAACAATCTGACACATTTGATGACATAATACACTTTTCGTTTTGTGTAAAGATTTTTTTTTTTTTGGGCTCTTTATAAAAGTTTAGAGGAAAACTCATAAAAGACTAATAAAAAAATTTAGAAATGCAACAGAACTGACAACAAAATATATCTGAGTTTATAATAAGCTTTTTTAAGCGTGTTAAATTCAGTTTCCCACTGTATTCTGAGTTAGAGGTGGCTTCACGTGTTGTCTGATGGTTTGTGTCTGTCTCATTTGTTTCCAAACTGCTGGTTCTGCTACCAAAGAAGGAAGGAGACCATTTTTGCATTTTCCCCAGAAAACAGTTGAAGCCCTCTTTCAGTTTTACCATTGAAATCATTTGTTTGTTTTTCTTTTTAAATCGGTGACAGTTTTTAGGCCAACTGCAGGGAAACTTACGACTCTGATGTGTGTGCGCAAACAGTTGGCAGTGAAGTGAAGCAATTACATGCTTGTCCTTTTTTCTTTTTTCTTTTTTTTTCTCCGTTTCAATGTGCTTGTCCAGTGGAAAAGGTGCAATCTTGCAATAGCTTGCTATTTGAGCATACTTACCACAAGGCCTGTCACACTTCAGCAAGAATTCCCCTCACCTCTCCGGTACCCGCTGACTTCCTGCTGTGGTGCAGTCAGAGGGCAGCAGCGACACACGGATGTACACACACTGTCTCACAACGGCGCTCACACACCTGCGTTTGTGCACGCCCGCAGCCTTGAACATACCGACATTCACACTCTGCAGAGACGGGGACACCATGCAGGCTTAGGTTTAAACCGCAGAACCCCAGATATATCCATTTGCGTCACTACGGTTCGTTCATATTTTATACAGAGATAGAACTGCGTGTTCGCAAATGTGTCCTTTTTGCGGCTTGGTTTGTAATTTGATAACGTACATTTCCTAAATGCTCTGTTTCAACACAGGCACCAGCAGATGTTTATCTTTACCAAAGTTCTTATCTTCCAAGTTTTTCTTTTTTTTTTTTTTTTTCCATTTTATGCATTTTTCTTTTTTTTTTTTTTTTCTTTTATGTTGCGTATGCAGTTTTTGTACACGAGTTGTGTGTGACGAGTGTTCTTGAGACGCATGTTTTAAACTCTTCCTTAGATCACAGACCTCAGGCAACGTCTGGCCGAGTCCCAGAAAACCGTGCTGGAGCTGGAGGCCGAGCGAGAGCAGAGGCAGCGCGACTACGACAAGAAACTGCTGCTGGCCAAGTCCAAGATCGAGAACGTACAGGTGAGGATGGAGAGACACAAAACCCACTCGTGTTATAAAAAAATATCTGAATAATCAAGAATATAAGAGACTGAACAAAGTGCCACTGGCTTTGTTTGTGTCAGGGCGAGAAGGAGTGTTTAAACTCTGAAACAACTGAGCTGAAGCAGAAGGTTCGCTACCTGCAGGATCAGCTGCTGCCCCTCAGTAAGCAGAGGGAATACCAGGAGAAAGAGATCCAACGCCTTAACAGGGTGAGCAAAAGGAGAAACAAATTCAACTCAAACTCAGTTTCACTTGTTTTTTTTGTTTTTTTTTTAAACGGTCACTGTCTTTTTTTTTTTTTTTTTTCCAGGCCTTGGAGGAAGCCTTGAACTTGCATTCCCCCTCAGCCTCTCAGCAACCTCCTGGACCGGGGAACTTTGCAGATGCAGCCAATAACCTGAAAAAACAGGAGCTGCTCACACAAATTGCTGTCCTAAAAGAACAGGCAAGAAGCCCATCACAAAATATGAACAGTCATGCTTTAAAGCTGAATCGTTCCCACTCCGTATGTCTCAATCTTGGCCCCAAACCATGTTTTCTAAGGCCCAGAGCGTCCCTGTTCGTTTTAGTGGAAAAGAGAAAAATTAAACAATTATTTTTAACACAAAGGGTTAGGAGCTGCTTTTGGAAAAATGTCATACAACTTAACTGCTTTTTTTCTCCCCGTCATATTTTTAATAGCACACTGAGCTCTTTAATTTGTCCCCCATATTGATCAACATCAAAAAGCAAAGATAAAATATTTCGGAACAATTTTAAGTAGTGTCTTGTTTTTACTTTTAATCCTAAGTAAAATAATAAATTTTCTGTGTCTGCTCGACAACTGCCACTAAAACAAAATGAACGGATATCCTTGGGTTGTGATATTTTGATGTATTAACTTCCAGTCAGACTAATCATCAACACTCCTACAGTGTGCAACTTAAAGTTTGATAGTTTGGAACAAAGTTACCATTATAACATTGAGCTAAAATCTAAATACATGTTTTTTTTCTTCCTTATCAAGGAAGATGTTTGGTTAAATTTCATATTGTTTTTTTAAACCTCACTCAACCATCATACCAACTTTAAAAAAAAATAAATGCATAAAAATAGGGTGTCCCAGTTGTTTCTGTGGGGTAATTTTTATTGGGTTTTTTTTTTGTTTGTTTTGGATTAACTTTACACTGTATGTAAAGTTTATACTTTATTTCTTGTTAATAATATTGGATGCTAAATAATTTTTAAAAACAATACAGTGGATTTTTTTTTAAGAGTATGTTTGATATTATGGTTTTGTTCTATCCTCTGTGCAATAAGCCTAGGAAACAGGATTCAACATAAAGATGCCTCTCTTTCAGAGAATTGTGTGTATTTTATTTTATTTTTTAACTTCAGGTGAAAATCTTCGAGGAAGACTTTAGGAAAGAAAGAAGTGACAGGGAGCGAATGAATGAGGAGAAAGAGGATCTGAGGCGGCAAGTTGAGAGGCTCCAGGGTCAGATTACCAATTTGACCAATCAAGTGAGAATCATTTTGTTTGGCGTTTTTATATATATATATAAACACCTTAGAAAGATTTTGCATTTAAATGATGCAGTACAATACCATTTCATCTTAATGAGAGCTAATTTCTACACGTTTTCCTGTTTTGTGTTTGTGTGATCCAGCTTCATCAGGCTCAGAACGAGTGTCAGAGAGAGCGCACAGAGAGATGTAAGCTGGAGAGACTGCAGATGCAGCATCACAAACAGGTACTGGCTGCTGAGCTTCATAGTATTACAGCTTCATTAAAATGCTTCATACAGTAACAGGTTATGTTAGGCTAATTGCTAAATCAAGGTGGTCATTGGTCATGTCTTTCAGTAATAAATAAGTAAAGTAATAATAATAAAAAACTTGTAGACCAGTGCCCCCTTGTGGCTGGAAAGAGTCAGATGCAAGAACTTCAATAAGTTGATTTAAAAACAACAACCACCTGCTTTTTGTTAGTTGTCCAGTGCATTTGGGATCAGCAGGTGCAGCAGGGTTGAGGGTCTGCAGCGGGGCCATGCATGACGTTTACATGGACCGCTGCAGGCGTTGCACGGATTGGAGATCACATTTGTACTTATGACACCTCATAGGGGCAGCAGCAGGAAAGACGTACCTCAGACCCCACGTCGGGGTCAGTGAACGGCCCGCTGAGCCCTCCCTACTGTGGTCCCTTTGTGCAGGTGGGAACGCAGGGCCTGGAGGGCTGGCCCATTCACTTCCCTCCCCGGATGCCCAACGCAGCGGGCGCCACGGCAGCAGCCACCGCCGCCGCCGCAGCAGCAGCAGCAGCAGCAGCACCGCCCCCAGCTCGAGACTTCCAACCTGTTACCCCGGTAAGGGAGCGCTAAACCCCCCTGTCTCTCTCCCTCTTACCCTAAGTTTCTTGTGAGGATCAACTTAAGGATTGCTGCTTCAGGTGTGGAATATTTTTGTTTTTAACCTTAAATTGTGTTTGGTCAGGGTTTTCCTTGGCAGATGTCATTCCCTCAACCACGAGGGGCCAGAGCAGTAGGAGAGAGCTCAAGACCGCCACCAGAGAATGCAGGTGAAGGGCATGCTCACATTTTCTTTGGCTCAAAATGCTTTATATGTGAAGTATTTTAAGTCAATTCTCCATCTACTATGCAAAACATCTGTTGCGCCTTGCAAAAAACTTTCGATGTTAAAATCACAAAGTTTTCTAATTCTTTTTATTTTATGTGATGCACCAGCAAAAACTAGCGTATAATATTCTATCTATCTATCTATCTATCTATCTATCTATATATATATCTATATATATATATATATATATATCTATCTATATATCTATCTATCTATCTATATATCTATATATATATATATATATATATATATATATATATATATATATTATATATATATATATATATATATATATACATACACACACACACACTTTTATAAATAAAAATCTGAAAAGTGTGGCATGCATTTGTATTTAGCCCAATTTAATCAGACGTACGGTGGAATGGTTTTGATCAAATTAAATGTGTGCGCGTGTGCGTTAGAATGGCTTAGTCAAAGTTCAGAACTCTAAGTTGAACTTAGAGTTCTGAACTTTCAGAATTTCTGCCAACACTTTAATGTTGATCAGAGGTTCTCCATTTAAACTGAATGAGTCTGAGCTGTTTTGTAAAGGTAAAATTTACAAGTATTTTATGCAAGTATTTTGGTGTTTGAATGTGCAAAACTGGTACAAAAAAAAAAAAAAACTCCAAAAAATCTTGCAGTTTTAATTTAATATTAAAATACCTCATTTTTATAATTACCTACTAAGCCACAGTGACACATTGCAGTTTGGTTGTAATGTCATGAACTACAAGGGGTATGAACGCTATATGAATTTAACCTGTTGCAAAAAAAAAAAATGTTTTAAACACTAAAAGAACTGCAGAAGTGAACTTTAAGTCAGACCTGGTTTTGTGGGTCGACGGTAATGAATCTTTTTGTTTCTGTTCCCTTGCAGATCAGTCAACAGCAGCCACAGCGACAGGGTTTGGCAAAAGGGAGAGACAGAACATCGACCCCGGAAAGCACTAAAGCATCACCGTACCCATCTGATGGAGTCTGGGTAGTAGCATGAAACTGTCTTTGAGTTGACAAGGTGTGATTGAGATATAATTTTCCTACTGAACTGTAGATATCCTATTGTAATGTTGTTTATACTTGCGTTTTATAAGGCTATTTGTGAAACACTTCGCTATTCTGAATATATATAAATATATATACATATTATTTAGATTTTTTTATCTGGAACTGAAGTCCTTTTGTTAAATGAGTTTGAATAATTATCATTGCTTTCTTTTTTCCCTTCTGCAAAATATACCTATGTAATTGTCTCTCTCCAAGTATGTAACACCTTAACACTTTGATTAACTTGTAGGGTTACTGGAAGCCATTCCCCAAAAGCAAATAGGACAACACGTGCTCATTTCCAGCGCTGAATGATTATATAGGTACAATAAATCATAGAAGTAAAAACAATGTGAATGTTAATTGATTTTATGAGGATTTCTACAGTGCCATCGATGTTCTAGAAATGTCTAATATGTGTAACTGTTCAAAAGTGGTTGTTGAAATACAAAAATTTGAGGAAATGAATTTTGATACCAAAAAACCAAAAAACATGATTGTGATTACTAATAATTTATTTATAACCTGCTGTTTTGATAGTTGCATTTACTGAGTGTAAATCATTGTCTTTAGTAATGCTGTTCTTTCTATGTTGTTAGTGTAATCCCAATATATTGTAGCTATTGACATTGTATGTTTGTATCAGACACAATACACAATGCACATTACTTAAACATCTTTTTTTTCCATGATGATGGACCTAATCTCATTAAACGACACTTCTACTTGGTTTTACCACGCATTCTGATATCTATGCTCATTTTTACTGCATCCTGTACCATTTTTACTGTAGCCCCAACACACAGTTGCAAACAGAGCTTCAAAATCTTAAGGCAGCAGGTGTGATTAGAGTCCTATTCGTACAACAACTTGCATATTGCAGCTCTGCTCCTCGGAGGAAAAAAACAAAAAAAAACCTTGTCCAGGATGTCTTGACGACGCTTTCAGTCCCAATTGACAACCAGCAATTGAGGCCAAGGGGATTCGCCTGCAAGGTCAGAAGACCTCATGAGGATCAACATGTTGGAAATATGTTTTACATTTTTTTTAGATGTGGTCAAGCCAATCTCAAAGTGGTTTTACCTCAGCACCAGTTATTTCCTTAGTATAAAGTATTTCAAGTAGTTAGACGAAGGGCTTCAAATTGTGCGGGACGGGACTTTGGCTCAGTTTTTTTGTGAAATGAGTTTGTAAGTTTGCGGGGAACAAAAATTTTTGATGGGTGAGAACTGAGACATCAGCAGAATTGCACTTTGAAAGGTATGCTGTAATTTCTGGCAGGTGTATTTTTCTGGTTTATAGCGTTCTTTTTTTTTTTTTTTTCTTTTTGCTGTTGGCAAAAAGCACATGTGAGACTTTTTGTATTTGACTGGCTTAATAAATCTATTCTAAATGTCTTATTCACATTTTGTCTTTGTACTGCCGCAGGCCAGAGTATTTAAAACTGTTGTGCTGTTGAAGAAAAGTCTGCACATCATGGTGGCTTTCTTAATGATTTATTGAAGCTTAAAAAGAAAGGAAAAAAAACAACAGATTTTGCTGTAATGGCAAACAGTTTCTGGGGATGAGAAGATGCCATGGTGCTGTGGGATTGCAGGGCAGCTCGAATGCACTGAAAAGCTTTCCTGCACCCCCAGACTCGGAGAAGGCACCACAGAGTTCCTGTTTTCAAGCCTCCTCTTCATTCTACATGCCATCTTCACGTATCAGAAACTGTCACATCACCATCCAATCTGCTACCTTACATCTCCTATGCGTGGACTACTGCTACATCACTTAAAGCGACAAACTTAAGCACCTATCACTCTTAATTCTGCGTGTAGAGTCGAATAAGGTAATTGCGGATGTCCGTTCGGACCGTAGACATGTTGACACGCGGGTGCCATCTCATCACCGCTTTTCCGTTGGGCCCCACCAGAAACTTCTCAAAGTTCCACTTGATGTCGTTGATTCTAAGAGGCTCCCAGAAGAGCCTGCCGTAAGGGGCGCCAAAGTCGTCCCCGACCGGAGGGCAGGAGCGCTGGAACGGCAGAACGTTGAGTGAATCAATCGTGAACGCAAGAGAGAAAAATTAGAGGTTTCATGTAGCGCGTTTGCTGTGCTGCACAGCAGGAAGTGGGACTTCTTGTGGTGTTCTTTTAACAATGGCTTTCTTTTTGCCACTTCTCCATAAAGGCCAAATTTGCATTTCAGATGATGGAATCAACAGTCCTCAGTGACCCAAGCTTGGGTTTTTGTTTTAAAAGCCAATGCTGCTTTGATTAAATCCCTGACCTGCTGTGTGTTGTGTTTCTTGATCTTTAAGTTGTTCCTTCAAGAATGTTCTTTTACCAAACGTCTGAAGCCTTCATATATTTACTTATACCAAGATTGAATTTCACATTGGCTACTTTATGTACCTAAATACCTTTAAATGGATGACTTCCAAAGACAGCTGGGTTGTACTGGGATTTATTTAGGGCTTTTATGGTAAATGAGTTTAATACAAATCATCTTTAGTTGCAAAACAGTAAAATAAAGTTCTGTACAGTGAAGCATGTGGTAATTTAGCCATTGTAGTAAGCAAGAATAGCTAGTTGTATAACAATATCTCTGAATGTTAAGTAGTGAGCTATTCAAGGAGCCTAGAGATTGGAATGCAGGATTCACAACTCAAAGTTTTATTTTCCCCTTTAATTTTAAAACCTGGGACTTACCTTGAGGAACGTGAAAACCCGCTGCTCGCTCTTGCCGTTCACATCGCCCTTCTCCATCAGAAGGAAGTTTGGAACGAAACCTTTGCCTGGTCTGACATACCTGGCATCCAGAAAGAAAGAGTCTTATCAGTGGTCGCGGCTCGCAGCTCTTTGCAGTTTGGCAGCTGCTCAAAAAAAATCCCTCAGGCTGTTAAGCTCCGAGATGTTATTCCAAAAACCAGTAATGATTTGTGGAACTGCAGACATAGTTTCAACGTGTGCAACAAAAATAAAAAAAAGGGTCAAAAATAGGAAAGTTATTGAATTACTCTCTTGATTACGTAAAGTTTGATTGATAGAGGTTTTGCCAAACTTCAGGAATTTCTCTGCACATCCAGCTAGTGTTAAGATCGCTTACGTAAATGTCTGTACTAAGCTATAATTTAAGGGATTCTCACATTTTTACACTGTTATTTTCCTGGATTCAAAGTTCCTTTTACACAGCAGTTTGAGGAAACAAAACTTTCACCTGATGGCATTTACTTCAAACTTCTCTATCAGCTTTACACAATGTTCCTCTTTGTGACTGCCTCAAGTTAGACCTGCACAAAAAAAAAGAAAACAAAAAAAAAGAAAGTGGAAGAGTTTTCTTACTTTAAGCCTGAGAGGATTTCGCTTCTCGTCCCCGGCTCCTGTTTGCCAAACTGGTTGCAGGGAAAGCCCAGAATAGTGAAACCGAGGGGTTTCAGCTCCTCGTGCAGTGCATTCAATTCTGAAAGGAAACGCCAGGAACAAAAAAAAAAAAAAAAGATTTCAGACGGCGAATGGAGTAATGCTCCAATAACAAAGTCGACAGTGTGCAGCTGCTTACCTACATACTGGAAAGTCAATCCTCAGTATGTAGCGACATTGACAAAAAGGACACTCTTGCCAGCGAAGTCGCTGAAGTTCACGATGCGACTTCCATTCAGAGTCCTTGCGTTGTATTGGTAGATGGTGCCAGCAGTGGACGAGTCACACCTCTGTGGGTACAGACACGAGGTTAAAAAGTGTTTTGGAACATCAAGTACTTCTAACAAAGGTACATCTGCGTCACCCGCTGCTGC
The DNA here is from genome assembly GCF_051168715.1 of Poecilia mexicana. Lineage (NCBI taxonomy): Eukaryota > Metazoa > Chordata > Actinopteri > Cyprinodontiformes > Poeciliidae > Poecilia > Poecilia mexicana. The sequence continues at coordinate 24,676,244 of NW_028263379.1, forward strand.
TAGTATTGATTTGTTTTCGTTACGTGTTACGCAAATATATATATTTGTGTGTGTGTGTGTATATATATATATATATATATATATATATATATATATATATATATATATATATATATATATATATATATATATATATGTATATATATATATATATATAAAAAGAAGAAGTCAGATTCCTTGGAGCCAAACTGCAAGCAGACTGAGAGACCTCATGACACAGCACAGGATCAAAGTGTTGGAAATATGTTGGAAGAAACAGATAAAAGGCCACAGAAGCAGGAGCAGCGCTTAAGGCCTTACGAGAAGACGGGCGGGTTTCATTGTATTGTGAAGATTCATGACCAAAAACTCGGCTCGTTTGCTAGCTGAGTTTTTGTTTGTCCCCTCTTCCTCTTAGCAGTTTGCAAACTCTGTTAGTAGAAAACACCCAATTTTTGTAATAAAAGAGGTGTAGCGGTGGATGAGAGCTTCAGCGCGAGGTGGACACTAACTCACGTTCCTCTCTTCATCGCTCTCATGAGAAATGGTTAATCACTTGTCTCTCTCTTCTTTTTATTTGTGTCAAAGTGTTTTTTTTTTTTTTAGATTACTTGAACCTGACGTTTACCCTAACCGGGTTCGTTTTAAAAGGATCATAAATGAATCACAATGTCTTGCGACAGTATTCATGACACCCTTTTATTTATCCCTCTTCTTTAAAAACGTCCTCAGGATCAGTCAGGTCAGACTGGGAGCATTTATGAACAATATTTTCAAACTAATTAGACTTTGACTGGGTCCTTTGAGCACAAGAACACGCATTGATCCAAACCGTTCCATTGTAGCTCTGGCTGTTTGGTTTGGAAACAGCCAGAGCTGGAAGGTGAACCTTTGGCCAGTCTTTTGCAGTCTCTTAACTGGTTTTCTTCCAGTATTGCTCTGTATTTAGCTCCATCCATTTTTCCCCATCAACTATGACCTACTTCCCTGTCCCTGTTGGGGAAGAGAAATCATTCCTAGAGTATGATGCTGTCACCATGTGTCACTGTGTTACTACTGACCCTCAAGGAGCACTGGATTTTATTGAAGGGTTAATACATGCCACACTTTTGAATTTTATTCTCCAAACCGTTAAGCATGTAAAGCATTCATGACTTAAAATGTTGATTATGCTCGGGGTGTGTTACCTTAACAACACAGGAGATCTAAAGGCCCGAATTATTACATGAATTGTGATGCTTATTGATCTAATGAGCTCTGCTTTAACAAGACCACCAGCAAGAAGAGCAAAAACCTTCATCTTGATGGATCTCTTGACATCGTAATGTCTTAAGTTTCATCAGGACAGATGGTTCCTTTCTGGTCTGACTTACCATTACATACTGACTAATTCCTTATTTATCCGTTCACCTGGCTGCCAGGCAAATTTCCCTGTGGCGACAACCACGAAATAAAAAGCGAAGTGAAATGTGTTTCCCCTTTCATATGTCTATTGTTTTGTGGACTGGAGTTTCCCCCTACTGCCAGCTGTCCCAGGGCAAAATAAGTCCAGAGTCAACAGGAACTTTGCTCCATTACAAAAAAGAGGCACAGCCTTTAACCAAAACATCTTAAATAATCCACTTGAAAACAATCTTTTCAAGGTCTTGCAGCTCGCTGTTGATGATATCTTTCTTCGAAGCTAATTCATATGAGAGAGACATGAAAAATAGAGATTTTTGTGGTCAGAATGTTTTATGTTCTTTTGATGATTAGAAAAACATAATTATGCAAAATGTACTAATATAGTTTAACAATCGCAAACACGCTATACCTACCGATAAAATAAACTGGTATTTTGATAGGTGCTGGCATTTATGCCATCAATTATAGGCGATATTTATCAAATATCTGATAAGACGCCTGCTTTTATTCTTTGATAAAGAATAAATGCTCACTAAAACTCAAAAAGCAACAGGGCGCAGGTGTAAGCGCTGTCAGACAATAGCAAAAATAAAAAATAAAATAAATAAATGTCGTGATCCTTCAGGCTATTGAACTTGTCTGCACACACATTTCCTATCAACGGGTACCTGCACTAAGTCGGTTCCGCAGGCGGCGAAGGGTCTCAGCAGAGCGAGCAGCAGGAGCAGCAGCGGCGGTGAGAAGGGCCTCATGACGCCGTCTATCCACGACACTGTGACCGCTCTCTGTGGATGTCTCCCAGCTTCTCCCTCCGGGGAAATAAACATATGTGGCAGGGGGCGGAGGGCTGACATGACGCCATCTGCTGACGGACACGGATAGTAGCCAAACATGAATGAATGAATGAATGAATGAATGAAGTTTTGGTTGAGATGATTTGGATAAAATAAATAAAAAAAAACTATTAATAGTAGTCATTTAAAAAACAGTGAAATTTAACTGTTAGTTTCTATGAGAGTTTGACCCAGTTTCTCTGATTGCAACATGCTGAGGTTTTTTCCCCCTAAACACAGCGGGTTTTTATTTATTTATTTATTTTTCTTATTCATGGATCATTTCTCTTGTCTGGGATCAGCGGTTGTCATAGTGAGTTGCCACTCGACCATGTGCCCCGTGGGAAGTTGACAAGCCTCTTTGCATGCCTGTCAGAGCACCTCAGTGGCTTTATCTGACAACACAGTAATGGGAGAGATATCTCAACTGCCACTTTAAAAGGACAATGGAGAAGAACAGAGATGTCCCAGGCCAAGAAACTGTCTTAATGCTTTGTAGGGATAATGCTAAGTAAGATCATGTTGCCAAAAAATAGATGAGGGGCTGTGTAAATGTATAATTAATCATAAAAATTAAAATGTGTTACTTTTGAAAAATGTTATTTTAGTACCAGTTTTCAAAAACCTTTAAACAGTAACTTATATTACTATACTCCAGAGTACCCAGAAAATCCACACCTGTCCAAATTGTGTGGAACTAGATATTATACTTTAATAATAATATCAATAAATTCAAATGAATTAAATTAAGATTTGGTGGGAAAATTATGTTCGAAGCCGATCTTACAGTAGAAGAAGTGATTATTAAATATTTGCATTTCTGGGTTACCTGGCCTTCAGTGTGTTTATCCTCAACAAACTGTCGGTGTAGTTTTAATGTCCACCACTGGTGGGCAATGCTGAGCCGTTAGCCCTAACAGTGACAAATAGAACGCAGTGGAACGGTCGGTGAGCCCAGCGACGCCGGTGAAAGATGGCGTCTCTTCTGCACCCAGATAGAGTCCTCTATCTGGTCCGTGGACAGAAAAGGATTAGAGCCCCCTTATCTCAACTTTATTTTTGTCGCTACTGTAGCGAGTTAAGGTCGCTAGAATGTGTGTCTCATGAGGTACGTTATTTTTTTTCCTTCGATAGCGGGTAACTGCTTTGTTGTTAGCCGATCTGCTTGTCGCTGTGACAGAGGGGCGGGACTTGTTGACTCATCGCGCAGATTGTATGGCTAAGCGCCTTGTTATTCAACTGCTTTTCCTGCTTTTCCGTAATTTTATTGGCTGGACGGATTCACTTCCGTTAGAGTTAGCGTCATGTAGCCTAAATGGGCTAGGTAGTTTAAGCTATACTTTAATCTTGATGTAAGACAATTTATATAACTGAAAAATATATATCTGTACCATAAAGAAGTGAACCCATTTATAATAAACGTTGGGCTGGCTTTGTTATCAGTTATGCCATCTTATTTAGGAAACGTAGCTTCGTAGGCCAATAGTTGGTAACACCACACCCAGAGACGCTACACTGCTTCACTCTTCCAACGCATCTTGGGGGTTTCTATACAACTATCTCATAACGTTTAATTTAAAAAAAACCCTGTCATTCCTAATAGCTAAATAAATATGCAACCTTTAACTATAGTTGATTTATTTTGTGGGGAAATAAATCCTAAGTTAGGAAGTAATTGTCTAACAATATCATTGGTGGCACAACTATTGGTACCCCTACCGATTCCTTTATAATAATTGTAACTACATAATTTTTATTTAAACTTTTGTAAGAACTTCTGATTAGTTTTCTTTGACCAGTCATTTACCAGGGATGTAGATATTACCTGACACTGCTTTTTTTTTAAATTGTTGCCTCCAAGTTGGACATAGACCAGTGTATATCTTGCGAACACACAGTGAGAAGAATTTTAAGGCATAGAAAACATATCTGAAGATGGTTCTTAAAGAACTGCTTCAGTCCAGTTAAACCCAAAGGTATTCATAATTCTGGGAGATTTAAACATTTACTCTTTATCCAATCGTGAAGTTTGAAATTTAATTTCAGATTAGATGGATATCTCTCAAAATATAATAAAACAAATGCCATTAAAACATAAACATGTCCAACTTGTTAAACTAGGCTGAGGCTTAGTTTAGACTAAGATCAAGTGGTAACAAACTCCAAGTGGGTTTGGTATGAAGCAAAGGATGAACATGTGGGAAAGCACCTCATGACCACTGTTGGATGCTAGAAATTTTGGTTAAGTTGTAAGAAATGTTCAAATAAGCGAATATACATGGATTTAAACAGTCAAGATGTTTATTTAAAGGTTGGAAGTTTTCTTCAAGGTTCATAAATATGGCAGGTACTGTACACAAAGTTCAAAAACAAATTACAACAATTGAGAATGATATTCTTGCTGAAGCTATTCACAGATAAACTGACCCCCCTGTTCTTTCTCTGACTCTGTTAATTAGGTGGACTCCCATTACTGTCCTAGTTGTCTGGAGAACATGCCGTCTGCTGAAGCCAAGCTGAAAAAGAACAGGTTACTGATCATCCAATACTTGTTCTACTACTACCAGTTATTTCTCTCTGGAAATGTATTTTGTTTCAGTCGTTGATCCACTTTTATCCCTTTGCTCTCATACAGGTGTGCAAATTGCTTTGACTGCCCATGTTGCATGCACACTCTGTCAACTCGGGCCACTAACATTCCAGCTCCTCTGCCTGACGATCCTACCAAGACAACGATGAAGAAAGCCTACTACCTGGCCTGCGGCTTCTGTCGCTGGACCTCCAGAGATGTAGGAATGGCTGACAAATCAGTTGGTAGGCGTTTTGTCCAATTTGCACATTAATGGGGTCACCATTTTGTTAGCTTTGGGGACACGAAACCTAAGCCAGCTGTAAATTTGCGTTATGACCACTTAAGTCTGATGTTTTGGAGCATTTTGTCTGTTGCAGCCAGTGGTGGATGGCAGGAGCCAGAAAACCCCCACGGTCAGCGGGTAAGTTGTACCCTGTGGTCACTTGAGTACTCTTGAGTTACTCACATGGTTCCTTGGTCACACACTGCATTCTTTTGAATACTTCTCTGAGAAAGTTGCATCCACACATTTCATAGCCTGAGGCAAACGCAAACTCTGTTGCTGGGTTCTTAGGGTTCAGATTCAGCACAAATAACAAATTATTATAACTTTTCTATTTATTTACAGTGAACTTCCAGTCAGAGTGGGCAGTCACATGTTTTGTTCAGCTACAGAGACAGCTGTTACCAATAAGCTGTTGAAATCATATTAAAAGTTGTCAACTTATTTTTTTTATTTTATTTTTTTGCCCAGTAAAGGAGTTTAGCAAATGATCACAATCATTATTTGTCATGTGGATTTTTTTGGAAAAGTATATTTCCATCCAAGTTAGTTGTTTAAATATAGAAGGAAGCTGGGCTTGCAATACAGCAGATTTAAAATGGATGGTTCTCAAGCTGGAATCATCATTACAGGGTTTCTGTATACCCTTAAAAAGTTTTACATTAATGCGTCTAAAATGAAGTCCTTAAAATGTCTTAAATTGTAGCTTTTTTGGCATCTGTCGTTGGTAAGTGTAAATGTGTCACCTGTTGGCTGCCTGGTCGTTTGTCTTTGCCACTGGCTCAGTGGATGCATTTTGTATATATAAAAAAAAACTGGCACTAATACAAAATAAAATATGCAATCTTCTTCTTCTTCTGTACATCTAAAGTCCCAAATTAATCTTCTTTTGTAGATCTCTGTTGTGACGCATGTTTAATGGTCTTAAAGAGTCTTAAATCTGCGTTGGTGAAAGCTGCAGAAACGCCGTGTTATGATCTTGAAAGCTTGTGTTTTGTTCAAAAATTCACAAGGAATATGGTGACCTGTCTGTGGATGACTTTTCGTTTGCCACAGATCTCCAAGCTGATTGAGTATTACCAGCAGCTCGCCCACCGAGAGAAGCAGGAGAGAGACAGGAAGAAGCTGGCAAGGAGACGACAGTGCATGCCCCTGGCATTCTCGGTACTCTGCTCCCCCTGAGAGAGCCGCTTTCACGCAACTCTCTCCAAAAATGTCACATCTTTTTCTTTAACCTTTTAAAATGTCAAGCGGCAGTGGTGTCATTTGTTTTGTACTCGCCGAGATCAGCAGCCATCTGCAAAGTTAAAGATCTGATCCACCGCGGCTCGGTCTCGGGTTTAGGCAGAGCAGGTGTCGCTGAGTGCCAGCGTAGTTTTTATTTTAAAAAAAAAAAAATTAGTTATGGTTGACCAGTGACTTTGTTTCTGTCTCTGATTGAAATACTGACGCTGTGTCCATCCATTTCTGTTGCTTTTCGTGACCGAGTACCAAAACAGCCTCCGGCTTGTCTGTGGTGATCAAATGGAAAATGTTTATGTTTGTGTACTCCTGCTTTCTGCTTTTAAAGCTAGCTACATTAGCGCCCATTAACTCAAACCTGTGCTTCCTGTCGTATTTTGTAACCTCTCAAGATGTCCCGCGTTTCCACTTTGCCATCTGAAATGATCGTTTCTGTTGCAGTCGCATGTCACCAAATGCCATTAATGTTTTTTGCTTGATTGCTTCGGTTTCACCTTCTCTCCTTTTTTTTTTTTTTTGTTTTTGTTTTTCCTTTGCTTATGCACTCTGATATTTTGGTTTTTACCCCCTCAAGCAACACACTATTCATGTGGTGGTGAGTTATACTTTCACAATTTGGGTAGTCTTGTCTATTACAGTTGCACTTTTATCTCTTTACTTGTTAACACTGTCACAGAGAGACCTCACAGATCACATGAATGTCTCCTTGGGTAAATTAAGCTTAGATTCACACAAGGGGAGCTTTATGTTTGCATCTTAACATCTGTTTATTTGGAAGGGGGGGTGGAAAAAACATTTAAGCCTAATTAAGTCAAGAAATCCCCCCTCGTCTTTCTCCAGCTGCTCCTTTGTTCTGTGTTCCTTGTCTTTCACAACAAGATATAAAAACTCTCTCTGGCTTATTTATTGTCTTTAATGTTAAAAAAATACTCCTTTCTGTTTTTGTTAAGAGCTGACATGGATTTATCTCTTAGAGGATTTGTCCTGTAGAAAAATAGCTGTATATTAATTTCATAAATCATTGTGACTTCCCCGTAGTTGTCTTTTGGCAGTCTGCCTGATCATGTTTTTTTTTTTTTTTTTTTCTGTCCGAATTCACCCAGGAAAAATACGGCCTTGGAACCAGACTGCACAGGCAGAGACCTGGAGCTCCAATAGCCACTCTGGCTGGACTTAGGTGAGTTATCTCTTATCAAATAGGATGAACGCTGCTACTGTACCATCCTGTAGTTAAACGTTTTCATAATTGTGTGACCTCAGGGGGATCGTTACGATTCTGCTCAGTAACTACACTCGTATGTCCCCCCACATCATGACGACTGAGACAAATGTTTTACCTTTCAGCAGCGTTGGTTTTAGGGCTGAAACAATTAATCGTGATGAACCAATTATTCAAATAATTGTCAATTAATTTAGCAATTGATTAATTGTAAATGAAGTATACAGACGTATAACAAGATAGATCTGCCTGGTTCAAATTCGCTAAAGGAATGCTATCTTATTGCGTTTTAAGTACTAAAATGTTTATCGTCTTATTTAAAAAAGGAATTGAATCATTTCTGTATTTGCATCTTTTAAATGAAAACATGCAGAATATGCCAATTATTATTTTTTTTATCCAATTACTCTATTAATCGTCAGAATAATCGAATAGAATAATCGATTACTTAATCTTTAGTTACAGTCCTAGTTGGTTTGATTATTTTATCAGCCCTTTCAACATAGTCAGCAGTTTATCACCCTTATATCCATTGTTGCAGCATCACCTCAGGAAACTCAGTTACAACTTAACTTCATAATTAATTACTAACTGGTTGGGTAAAAGCTAGTAAACCAGCTTTTACTGGTCATACTTTCATTCTATGGTCTACACGTGATTTTTACATTTACCAATTGGCTGAAACGTCCCAACACATAATTGGGAGCAGAAGTGGCTCCATCATTATGACTAACCTGAGCCTTCGACAAACCCTTCACCGCTTTGAACTGAAAAGGTTATTATGGGGCTGCAGGATGAGTTTAGTGTTGTCAAATGGTACAAAGTGGGAAAAAAAAACAGGAGCTACAGCTGTTACCCAACAATCTTCTAATATAAGTCTTGTCAATATGTCCTGTTATTTGCACTCGACAACTTTAAGTGTATTTAATGCACTAAATGTGGCCTGCATAAGCAACATGGTGCAGAGCCCAGCCAGATATTGGCAAAATCCCAAACACAAAGTATTAGCTTGGTGCCTATTTTGTCAATTCATTGCATCAGCTTCAGTTCTTCATAAAGGATGGGATCAACTCTAGTGGACCGTGTGCAGAAAACTAAAGGTCTTCGCACCAACTTCGCTCATCCATTGCATTACTTTGTTCAGAGTTGCGCAGTGTTGTTGGAACAGGAAGTGGCCACCCTCCAAAAGTGTCCAAAAAGTGTGGGTATGTTGAGGCATTGATTTCACTGGAGCCTAATGGGCCAGAAAACGGCCCATGATCCCTTCTGCACCAGACCTTTCCTTTCTGTCACCACAGCTAGCAAACTGCAGGGCGTTGAGTGCCGTTTTCCTGGCAACTGCTAAAGCCAGACTCATTCATTGGATTACCAGATGGAGAGGCGCAGTCTGTCTTTTCACAGAGCACATCTCTATTGCTCCAGTGTCCAGTAGCTGTGGGACTGACATCACTGCGTTCAAATGGTTTGCGTCGTACTTGGCGGCGTACAGCCCATAATCCGGCCGGATCGGGTTGCACGATGTGAAAGGACAAAGTGTTCTGTAATGAGGGGTTTATTGGTTGTGTGTTTAATTCAGAGCTTTGATATGAAAGGGGATGAAGCAGGCGTGTCCAAAATGCAGCTCAGGGTCTAGTTTTGACGCTTGGAATTATTTTGTACAGCCTCCCTGCATAATTGTATAATGATACAAGTTTCAAAAAAGAGCGAGCAAAGTCCGGTTGTTGTAGCTACACCACAAGACCAAAGTTTTCTACTTTGGTTTATTTGCCAAAGTAGAAAACAATCAATCAAAATTAGGAAACTGTGTGTATTTTTAAGTATACAAAGTAGGACCCATTGTCCCTGCTGCCACCCTTCTGCCGTAAATGAATTAATGATTATTAGGCATCTGCAGGACCTGTCGACCTACTGAGGAGGCACTGCAAGCATTTAAATCGTCTCTGTTGGAGGAGAGATGCATCCAAAACCTGAAGGACCAAGACTGAAAACCACTCACCAAGAACCTTTTGATCTTTTCATTTGTTTAACCAGCATTGAGCAGCAACAAGTGGGCGAGGGGCAATGGCAGATTTATAAAATTTTTGCCCCTTGAAGCCACTCCAGTGATTCCTCTGGCATCGCAGCAACTCAGGACTATTAATTTGAAACTGCACTAAAAATATTTTAGTTGTTTTAAAACGTAACGATTGAAAAGTTCGACCCCTATCTTGCTTAAAGGCTTGTCGGTCTAAAACGTTTGTGTCCCTACAGTCAAAAACCGGTTTGTTTCTTATCGGTGTTTGAAATAGTTTTTGTACTTTTATGTCTCGTGTCTTGATATGCAGTAAAGTGCTCCCTTGGAAGAGAATCAACAAATCACCTGTTTGTGTTTCTTAATCAGCCTTAAAGAAGGTGAGGACCAGAAGGAAATCACAATCGAACCCGCTCAGGCCCTCGATGAAGTGGAGCCCCTGCCTGAGGACTGCTACACCAGACCCATCAGTTTACCCGAAGGTAGGATTTTTGTCGAGAAGCGTCTCTTGATTACCTCGCGACGGTTGCTGAGGAGAATCTGTGTCTGCGTGTGTGTGTGTGTGTGTGTGTGTGTGTGTGTGTGTGTGCGTGTGCGTGTGCGTGTGTGCAGTGACCACGCTGCGCCAGCGGCTGCTGCAGCCGGACTTCCAGCCTGCAGGAGCTTCTCAGCTCCACCCCAGACACAAACACCTCCTGATGAAGCGCTCGCTGCGCTGCAGGGTCAGTACAGCTCCGCTATTTTTTACGGCTCTCCTAAGGCCTTGTTTATTTTTCTTTAGGGGCGGAGGGATGGCTGATCTAATTTGTAAAACGTTGTTTTTCTTAATTACTTTCCTCAGAAATGCGAGCACAACCTGAGCAAGCCAGAGTTTAATCCAACTTCAATCAAGTTCAAAATTCAGCTGGTGGCTGTGTGAGTAGTTGTCGGTGTGTGTGTATGTGTGTGTGTGTGTGTAGTAAATCAGCCTCAGGCCCGATTAGGCTAATCTGGTTGAAAATTGATTGTGCAGCCGTAAATACATGTTCCAGCGCGTGGGTTTAAAGAAATATTGTTCTGGAAATTAAACAAATTTCAGCTCTAAATACTGGATTAAAGTCAGGCAGAAACGATTTGGTTACAGTTGAGAAAATTGAATTAATAATTTAACAGCTTAGCGACCTGCGAATTGTTAACAGAGTTTGGCTGTTTGGCTGTCGGTGAAGTTGTTGCTCTGCTTTCCTCCGTCAGGAGCTACATCCCTGAAGTAAGAATAATGTCCATTCCAAATCTCCGATACATGAAGGTCAGTTTCTGCCCCTTGGTTTGGTCCATCTGCATCACATTCTTAAGAAAACAAACAAACAAACAAACAACAACAAAAAAACATTAGTTTCTCAGCTAATGCTGTCAGGGTCCAGAAACTGTAAACCAGCCTGGATCACCTCCATCATTACATGTGAAATAATGAAAAGTTTCACCTGTTTTTTTTTTTTTTTTCAGTTGTGTTGCGTGTTAATGATCGATGTTGATAGAATTGTAATCTTTTTATTATTTTGTTTCTCATTTAACATGAGAGATGCAGGGAAACTGAAACACAGCCTTATTTAAAACCTGCACACTTGATAATGTTATGTTACACAACAAATAAGTTTAAAATCGGTATAAGATGTGAAGCATGTTGTCATCTTCAGCACAAATTCACATGTTTGTCTGGAAAAATGTGGAACATTTCCTTTAGCAAACTGCTTGAAATCAACTTTGATGATGAGAGACATCGTGTTAGAGCCGGTCAGCGACATTCACCTTTCTTTTCTCTTTGCTGTTGGCGTAGGAGAGTCAGGTGCTGCTAACCCTGACCAACCCGGTGGAGAACGTTACTCATGTCACACTGGCTGTTTGTGAAGACGACGATCCTGATGATGTCAACAGCACTTCCAAGGTACGTTTTGATTCTGCTGTCGCCAAGTTGTTTTAACGGGTCTGAAACTGCTGGATGTGCCGAAGTTACGTAAAATGTTCTTTGTTGCTGTGTTGAAATATGTTCAGCAAGAATTTATACAGTTACTATAATTATTAAGAGGACAAATACCCGGCCTTTTAAAATGTCCTTCATTGTTAGAAGCTCAGATTTTTTTATTTATTTTTTGTCATTTATTATGAAGTGTACATTTAAAGAACACCCCCTTTTTTATTTCACTGGGAACATTTATGGAAAGTTTTATTATGTTTGAAACTTGTTTCCTGTGCAGGTTCTTGTTCCCAGTAAGGAACTGGTCTTGGCAGGGAAGGATGCTGCAGCTGAGTACGACGAACTGGCAGAGCCTCAGGACTTCCAGGATGATCCAGAGTGAGTAAACGACACTGATCTCTCACACACACACACACACACACATACACTCACTGAATCAATGCAGAACCCTCAAACTTATCTCTGTCCCTTTTTTCTCCAGCATCGTCGCCTTCAGGAAGTCCAACAAGATTGGTTTCTTCATCAAAGTGGTCCCTCTGAAAGAAGAGGACACGGATGTCACCGTTTCATTTCGGATGCGCCACGACTTCCGTAACCTCGCAGCTCCCATCCGGCCGAGCGAGGAGGGGGGCGACGCTGCTCACGAGGCCGTTTGGCTCACTCATCATGTAGAGCTGAGGCTGGGGCCGCTCGCTCCCTGAGTGCAAATAAAATCCTTTAGCGTTCGCCAACTAGTCTCTTTAAACTCGCGTTCGTTTAGGGGAAGCCGACGGAAAGTTGCTTTTGTTTTAATCTTACCCGACGTCACCAGTGGCGGCACAATAACCGTCGTCCGCGTCTTCGCTCGGGCGTTAAATTATAGGAAACTGTTGTTGACTGCTGCATCGGTTCCATCTCTTTTTAAATGATTGTTGTGCTGCTCCACGGCAGGTTACATTTCACTACATCATCCTTTCTCTGCCGAAACACTATACAGTCTATTAGTACGAAGCAGCTTCTGTGTGGGAGGTTAGGATGTATTGATGTTGTGCTTACAGTGTTTTCTTTATTTCCTCTGTCTGTCCGGTTATAATTCACCGTAGCGCCGAGGTGGTGCGAACTATTCGGACCGGAACCCCAGCGAGCAGAATCACGAGAGACGAGAACAATCCGAAAGAGTCGCCGCCTCCGCTCCGTTCGTTTATGCGTCTTTGTCAGGATCATTTTCCGCAGACCGTCGTTTTCCATTTGCTTGCATGCTTTATCTATATGAAATACAGCAAACGTTGACGTCTTCACGCTCCGCACTCTCTCAACATACCTGCCTATATTTTTGCTGCTGTACAGGAATCTATTTAAATCACTCCGCACCGAATAACCACTTGCATTTAAGGTTTACTGACTAAAACGTCTCGGCGCATTTAGCAGCTCATTGAACGCGCACACGGGCTATTAATCTGAGATCGCCTCCAAGTTTATGCGCCCAGATTTATCCGCCATTTTACAGGACTGATTAAAGGTAGCCTCGTCTCTGCCGCCCACCGTCAAATGTAACTGCCTCCATTAAACTAAGGGAAGGTCGGGGGAAAATAGTTTTAGGTACAAAAAGCTCATCATGTATTTGTACTTGAAAACTTTTCCTCCTCTTGGTTGGCAAGCGTTACCGACAACCCTGTAAGTGGATGTTGTGCAAAACTGTCCCATGTGTTATCCTTTGGGGAAAAAAATAAAATAGAGTTGTACATCAATTAATCTGCACTACTGGCTAATAAATTAATAACATGCTGTAATGGATCTGTTTGCTTTTTATGGCATCAGTTAAATGCGACTTACATTATTTAATCAGGTGCTCTTTTATTTTATTTTTTTTTCTACGGATTATCTCCACACACGGTGCGCACAATAAAATCATTCGACCGGAATTATGAAGGATGGAGCTTCATTCATTACTGCTCACTTTGTTTTTGCTTTCAATTAATTTCAGAGAGCGAGAGAGTGGTGCACCTTGAGCTGCCTGGCTCCTAAATTGGAAAAGTCTCACTTCTTTTCATTGCCAAATATTAATCGAAAGTTCCCCCAATTTTCATTTGTACATAGATTTCTTATGCAAGAAAAAAGCAAAAGTATGACACTTTAAGTATTTAAAGTATCATAAATATGGAAAAAAAAAAGTTTTATTTCTAGACTTTTTCCTTCCTGGCCAGTACTCCTTGAATCCTTTCAAATATTTTCCCTTTCTTCCCAGACAACATTTTACAAGTGAGTCCCAGGGATCGTCTTTGGCCTCCTGTTAATTTCCTGTTGTAGATGTGATACATGCCTTTGGTTTAAAAAAAAAAAAAAAAAAAAGTAGCTGCACGGGTTCAAAATGTGTTGCTCAGTCTGAGCCGACGTCTCTGACTGAGAATCAGCTCATCTTGCAAGTATGGATTGCATTTGGTCAAACCACACAGTCCTCCCTATTGTGAGATCAGACCCACTTAGGACCCATTTAGCCTGAGTTAAAGCCTTATTGAGCCCAAATACAGATGTTGGGGGCGGTGGGGAGGTCGAGCCATCCAGAATCTACTGCACACCTTGAGATCAGTGTGGCTTTAAATGTGGAATCCAGAATACGAGGAAGGACAAATTAACGGATGCAACTTTTGCACTAATGATAACGTTTTTCCGTGTTCCAGTCTCTTTGGTGAAGCCCATCCATTCTTTGTCTAACCTGAGTGAAGTTGCCGCCCCGTCTGTGCTGTTGTAATTAAGATTTTGCAAAAAAAAAAAGTCTAGAGATCAGCCTGCTGCCCGCTCCTCTAGCCCATTAACAAAATGAAACAAAAGTGATATAAATTAATTGTGCAGCTAAATTTTTAGTTGCTCAGCTGATTGAGCACAAGTTAGATTTTTTTATTTTTAATTTGTGGTGGTTGATCTTTGATGGCCTCTAGAAACATTTCTCAATCATATTACAAGATTTTGCAAAATGTATAGGAACTCTGACTCTACACTTTTAAACAGTGAGTCAAAAGAGTTTTCAGACTTAAGTTTATTTTTTCTGTTCAAGTTAATCTGAGAAGCTGAGTTCTCTCATATGGCTTTTAATAGGAAGAAACTTCAGTGGGGATGTTGATGATTTTCCCCACAGGATGGCGCCACAGGCAAGCAGATTTTTACACTGCAGACGTCAACGCAATGAAGCTTAGAGAGGATAGAAGCATCTAAATCCAGCCTTGAGTTTTATTTTGGGTTGTCCATGGAAAACAGAACAATGAGTTCTGACAAACACTTAAAATCCGACCTTTTCTCTTCAAGGTTTGAGTCAGGAGAGCGAAATCTCTGCATCAGAAGCAGAGGCTAATGATTTTTTTTCCAGCAGGTATCGTTTTCTTGCTCTACACTTATCAGCCCCGTTCAGGGGGATGATCTGCACACCCGCTGTGGTGTTTTTTTTTTGTTTTTTTTTTTGAAAAGGCAGATCAGATATTGTGAGTTGCAGGTGTGTTGGCGCTCCCCACCGAGGCCCTCTGCTTAGTAAACACACCCAGTGGGTCTAGGTAATAAAGATTTTCTTTTATCTTTAGCACATATAAACTACCCCCCAAAAAACCGGGGGTGGAGGTGGGAGAGGGACATCACAGGAGCTACAAATCACCACAGAAGATGAGGTAATGAAGAACACATGGGGCGAGTCCACAGCAAAACAACCCGGACTCCCTCATCAAACCGAGCCGATGATGGCAGTAGCTTAGCGCACAGCAGTCGTGCTAAACACGACCTTCTGGGCTGCTGCGGCGCAGCTGACAATATTTTTTACTTTACAAGAAGAAGATGCAGCGTTTTGCTTGGTGGGCCTGTACGCACCATAATTTCATTTAGCTCAACAGAGAGAGGCAATGAGAAATAACTGGACTGCGTGTGGCACGTTGCGATTTGTGCATATAACTGTGTCATGAGCAGGCCTCGAAAAATCTCCCCCCCCAAAACCCATCTGCAAGACAAATTCCTGGCTTTCCCCCAGTCGGATTAAATATTTTCCTGGATGGAGACGGGAATAATTTCCCATACGCCACGGCATGCTAAAAACCGTTAGCAGAAAAAAAAAAAAAAACATATCTTTTCCTACAATATTAAGACAATTCTGTAGATAAACTTGATCTTTTTGTGCTGAATCACACAAAAGAAGTCAAACCTCTTAATCTTTTTCTAATTTTTACTTCACTATGTTTTGTCAGGATTTTTTGGGGGATAGATCCAACATACAGTAGGAAAAGCCCGTCTCAAAAGTAACTGTGTTACCAACTGAGTCCATATATCTCCTAATTGGTAACGAGTCCAAACAGCATCTGGAAGATGAAGGAACACAGCCGGCAGATCAGAGGTAAAGTTTAAATCGGGGTCTAAAAAAACAAACTTTTCACCGTCTTCCAACTGAAGATGGAAGGAGTAGGGAACGACTGCAAACCTACCAAGGCTTGGATGTCCACTTAGACAGGCTTGGGAAATGAGAACATTAATCGCAGAAGCAGCCAAGAGGCTTATGGTAGCTCTGGAGGAGCTGCAGAGATCCACACTTCAGGTAGGGGGATGCAGAGAGAACCGCGTACGGACCGCAAACATTTGGATTCTCAAACATGCTCTCCATTGAGAAATTCCGCTCGAGTGATATTGAATAGAAGTGAAGAAATGGTAGAAAAATGCTTCAATAGACTCGCAGATGCGATTGCACTAAAAGTTGATTCTCCAAATTAGTGACTAATTACAAATCCTTTCGACACGCAGCATTTGTTGTAACGTGAGAAAAATGGAACATTTCACAGCACGTGAATACTTTTTGCACTCTGAGTTATCCAAAGGTGTCTTCACTTCACACCACTTTCTGTTTTCCCAAGACTAACTTGTTTATTTCTGAAGACATCCGGCTTTGGCCGGATGAAAGCTTTCCCACCGGATTACTAGTCTGACTGCACCCAGGATCTTTCCGCGATTACATCATCACGCAAACCACCAGTAAAACTCACCCAAAGCGAAATGAGAGGAAAGCACCACCTCAGCAGAGACAGGAAATCCCCTCCTTTTAATGAAAAAAAAAGAAAAGAAAAAGATCATATGTTGATTCCTATCAGACACAGACAGTATGCAGAAAGGTTTGTTTTCCCCATCAGGTCTGTCGGGTGGATTATTACCACTAATGTAATCCTCAGAAGGATCTCCCGTTTTTGCCTTCTACAATGGTTTGGACACATCCCTGTTTCTGGGCATGTCATCAAGGCAAAAAAAAAAAAAAAAAGGAAACCTAGTAGCTCTTCAAATTCACATCTCCCGGTTTTTTTTTTTTTTTTTTTTTTTAGGTTGAGTTGCAGGCCTGGAGGTGCTCGGAGTGATTAATCACCTCCTTCATTTTCTGCTCACCAGACCATCATCTGGTTAATTAGTGGTAATTGATGGTGTCTGCCCAGATGAATAACTGCAGGCATGTGGGTTTCCAGAGCTGCGAGAGCCAAACTTGTGAAACCTTAGCTTTTCAAGAGGAAGGGTGATAAAAAAAAAAAAGTCCACTTTTCATCCAGATTTTCCCTCTGTTTCCTCTCGCTGCATTGCGATGGCTGCTGGTTGGTTGGTTGGAATGTTGATTTTGGATGCTGCGATCATAAAATTTCGCTCTGAGAAAAACGGCTGACCCTGGACGCTCCCTCTGAAACCCCGCCTGACTCAACTGACAGAGACGCCGCTCTCGTCTGCGCTTTCATTTATAATTTTTTTTTTTAATTTTTTTTCTTTGCTCGTGTGTGCACAACTTTGTATGTAAGGGGCGCAAAAGTGTGTCAGGAACCCAAACCCGAGGCCTTGTGGGACTCTGTCGGGAAGACGCTGGCGGTGGGAAAAACAATCTCCTGTTTGCTTGTAATGTTGTTACTCAGTGGAAAATGTGAAGTGTCAGTGAAAGCCAGATAACTGGGAGTGCGCAACTTCAGCGAAGGAAGCAATAATTTAACAGAAGCCTGATGGTTTGTCAGTATTTGTTAGAGCTTTCTGTTATTTGCTCACCAAAACTGCATATCTGAAACGGTGTCGAAATAAAGTATGTGGGTGACTCAGAAAAAAAAAAAAAAAAGATAGGCCTCAGTCTATTTGAATCATCCCCACAGTGCTTTGAGTGGTAGGAATAAATAATTATTAAAGCATCTTGAGGTATAAATATGTCTGCACGTTCCATTTATTATCCTATGAAGTTTTTCCTCATTTTTCTCATATTGCAACCATAATCATCTTTACGTCTGATTGGAATCTTATGTTATGAACGACTGGAAGTAAAGAAAAAAAAAAAGCAAATAATGTGGCATTGTTGTTTTGACTGAGTCAATACTTCACTACAGCCAAATCCATTAATCTTCAGACATTTTTGCCTTTGACAAAAAAAAAGAAAAAAGAGGGAAAAAAACCCAAATTTTGTCAGATTCTCACCTGTATCCACATCTGGCCTTTGACTAAACCGTTGTATCACCTGAATATTACGCTTTTAGTTCTGGTTTTTACGTCATCTAAATGGTTGAAACAACGCAACAGATTAGAGTTTGATTTTATTGCCTCTGCCTTTGCTTTTAGCTCGATAAAGGCGAGTACAAGATAATCCCCAGCAGTAAGTACAGTTTCATTAATTAAATGAAGTGCATGCCTCAGAGAGAGCCAGCCACACACGCCAGCGATAATGCACTGCAAAGTGAATAGATGATCCCAATTAGGACAACATTTGTAGTGGAAGTCGTATTATTGTATCAGTCTGGCTGCTTGTTTCTTGCAGCCTTCTCGCGCAGCTATAAGCCCCATTAGGCCCTGATGAAAAGGTGTTAGCGGCGGAGTGTGGGGCAGATGGATGTCTGGGACCGAGGTGGAGGGTCTCTAGCCCGCGCAGAGGCCGCAAGGCGTGCAGACGGCCGTCACTGTAAATCCACGTCCGGCGGATGCGGGTGCACGAACACACTCGCACGTCCCAGCGCCAGGCTGTGCAGTAATTCAAACACGGGAGGGAGACTTGATCAATACACGTAATCAATGGGGGCATCTTTAGATTTACAGCTCAGGAATATAGATTGGGAAAGTGGAAATGTGAATTTTGATTCCTGTCCCCAGGCATTAATGTCCCAGCAGACAAAAACTGACTGTTGCTGAGGATTTGTTTTTTTATCAGGTGCACAAGACGAAACGACACGATGCGTTTTACATAGAAACTGAACGTGGTGGATCTTTGACCTGATGATGAGTCATTATGTTGGGAGTCCAGGTTGGGAACTTGGCCAACCTTAGTGCAATCCAGGAAATGCTTTGACTCAGTACCTAATTTGAATGAGAGATCATGATTTATGAGCAGGACAAAGCAAAAAAAAAAAAAAAATCATGACCCATAAACATCTGCATATTTTGTCCTACATAGAAAACATACAGTCAGAGCTAAAGTGGAATGATTAAAGCTTAGACTTGGATGGCCCAGTCAAAGTTCACAACTAAATCCAAAAGACAAGAGTTCCCAGACATTCTTAAATGTGCTAAATATACATGTGTGCCACACATTGACGATGCCTTTCAAAAAACAAATGTAAAATCCACAGATTATTTTGCTTTGTGCAGATTTTCACAATTGTGCACAAGCTTTTTGGTCAAATAAAACCCCAATGAAACACAGAATATAGTTGAAGCATGATGACTGAGAATGTCTAAGAGCTAGAAGAAGCGCTCCAGTTCTCTGCACTGAGCCGGGATGACGACTTCAGACTGTGATGATATTCCTGCCCGTAATTGTTATTTGTTGATGTTTCAGTCGTCGGGATCTGCGCGGAGTCGGTGGAAGTTTGTTTGCCTTTGTCTAAACCTTGTTGTCCTCTTTTAATTTCCTGTTGATCCGACTCCGGGATCCGATTTCCCGCCTGCGTGGGACAGATAATCTTGTCAATCTGCTGACTTTGCGAGGGAGAATTTAACGCGATTCAGCTACCGAGGCTTTTATCTTGGAGTCTCCCCCCACCAGCAGCAGCAGCCAGCAGCACCATGCTGTTCGCTGCTGGAGTCCCGGCCTCATCGGGGTGGGGGGCTCCTCGCATCTGTTGTCTGTAAGTTTGAAAAGTAGTGGTTGAGAGGACCCGATTGCAGTTCACGAGGCGGTACAGCGTCACAAAGAGCTGGTTTTAATTCAGCGTGGCAGGCAGACGGCTGAAGGGACGGCGTTGCCCCGGAAGTAGTCCGACGCGACCTCAGGACGAAGGAGGTCAAAGAAGAGTAATGAAGATAAAGACAGGGAGGGATTCAGAGGCCGTGGGGGAAAGAAATATGTCTTCAGAGGACGGGGAACATGGACTCCTCTAACGAGGAGACATTCCACTCCTTGTGGAAATCGGAAAACACACATTCCACGTGTGTTTTCTTCGGATGTAAATACTGCAGGGATTAAAAAAAAAGTATTTGCCTTTGCAGATTTCTTCTGTTTTTGTCTATTTTTTGTTACCTAGAAAAACGTTTAAATAACACTAAAATGGTCAACCCAACCGAAAGCGCAGTGTAGAAATATAAATACTCTCTCAATAAATCGGAAATTAACCAATTAAACACTTTTCTGCTTGATTTCATTATGCGTGATTTTTTTTTTCTTTTTTTGACGGGTTAATAAATAAAATTGTAATTTGAAAATGTTATTTTCCGCCACTGGATGCGCACGCAGCAGCTCAGTGGGTGACACCTCACAAGCGGCCTTGACCCAAAAGAACCTGACCTTGCTCTCTAAATCAACACGTCTCCCCCCGGATCCGTCCAGAGCTGGAGAGACTTTCCCGAGGCTGAACGTCGACACCAGGACCACCACTGAGGTTTAGCCTTCGAGCAGATTAAAGTCACATGGAGATTTCTCTGCTGTCATAGAGACGGTGTGTTTTTTCAAATTCAGAGGGAAAGTAGAACAACGTGTGGGTGTCGCAGCTCCCAGGGCTGCGGTGACTTCATGCTCTGCCGATGTGGTTCCGCTTCATATTGTTCGCTCACAGCGGGCAAACTTCCAACACGGCCTTTTATTGAGGTCCTTTTTTTTTTTGTCTTCGCTTCGCTGACCTCATAAATATTTTCATGCTGACGGTTATCACAACATAACACTACGAAAAGCTCAACCAAACATTCTTTGTTCTTCTCTGGAAAAAAAAAAAGTCATCCACGTTTCTGTCTTTCTTAAAAACCAATTTCTCCTGTTTGATGCTTCTTTGCCTGCTTCAGTTCATTAGTTTTTTTTCCCACCAGACTACAGCTTCAGTTTAGAAAAAGAAAATGCAAGTTTTAAAGGTCATTTAAGAAAAACCTTCTTCTTTGGTACTTTAGCGACGGGAGTGACTTGAACAGAGCTCTAATCACAGCTTTTACTCGCGTGCAGTCTTTTCTTTTTGAAAAATTGAAAAATCTTTTAAAGAATCAGTCCAACTTAGCGACATTTGTTGTGGCAAGTTTGTATCTAATCTCAAACTTTTTGTTACCTTCATTTCTGTCTCTCTTGAAACCCAGTTCTTCCTCTGGGTGAGAATTTTCCCCGTTTTTGCACGATTTCGTCATTGTTTTTTCACCAGACCGAGGCTTCATTTTAGACAAGGACATGCAAGTTTTCAAAGATCATTAGAGAAAAACCGTCTCTAGCCAGCAACCAGCCTTTTAGCTGTGTCATGGAGCTAAAGCCCATTGTGTCCTCTAAGCCCCTGCAACAGCCCCTCTGGAGGCAAACAGCTTCAGGCTCGGACCAAGAACTTTACTAGAAGGTCAAACCCGCCCTTAATTAGGATCATCAAATCCAAGACACCACCTCAGTGTTTGAATCTATTAGCGAGTCTTTTTGCTCAGTCTTGGTTCACCTACGGGCAGGGACAGGAGGCGACGGTTTCCTTGAGCTCCAGCCCGAACAGGAACTCGGTACCACCAGCTATTTATTTTCTCATTTTCTTATTCAGCTCGGTAACTGGATAGGCCCAGATGGCTGGCCGCTGGCGAGATTGACAGGCGCATATTTCAAGCTGTTTATATTTGACGGGGTCTCCGGGGGCGGTTTCATAACTTACATAGCTGTTATATCAATACCTGATGAGTTTACACATAGCGGTGTGCTGCCAAAAACATTAACAAGAGCAAGTTTGTTTATTATAATTTTTTTTTTCAGTTGTTTGGTCTCCACAGGAATACTCGAGGAAAATAATAAAAAATAAAAAATAAAAAAATGGACGCTGCAGTTTGTGTTCTGAGTGCCACCTATCTGACAGAGCAGATGCTTTCTCTGGATGCTCTGTTAAATATTGGCCCCGTCTCCCCCAATACGGAGCCCAAAAGGAAACACACACATTTTTTTTTTCTTTTTTGGTGCAGATTGTTAATATGCAAAATCATCTGAACTTTCTTGCTTTGGAATGCATTCTCTCCACTTTTAAATGTATCTCTTCTCCAAAGAACCCCTCCCCCCCAAAAAACAAAAAAACAACAAAAAAAAAAAAAAAACAGGAAAATGTGACTTTAATTCTCCCCCAGGCTGTCCTAATTTCTTCAGAACGGAGATACGGTGGAACCAGAGCCGCCCGTTTGCCCTGGCTGCAGACGGTGATTTGATTTGCCAACGGAAAGCTCACGTTGCTGATGTTACAGCTGTTTAAATGTTTCTCTTTGCTTGTCCAGCATGCTGAAACACATTTAATGAAATACACTGGTAGGATTTCACTTGTCAGTCAGAGGGATCTTTTGCTGTCTGTCAAAACACACATTCAACACATTAACTAAAGTTCTCTCTTGGACTCGTCCCACCGAGCGAGCAGACGCCGACTCTGAGCGTGAGCGACACGTCTCGCTCCTTCTCCAAGCTTCTGTTTGTTTACTTAATGACACGATTATGCAAGGAATTTGCTTAATGTCTGCCAAGGGCCCAGGTCCGCACACCTCGGATAATGAAGTTGCCGCTGTACGACAATTTTAGCATTTGAATCACTTTTTGTCTTCTAGCGAGAAAAGTGAGAGCAGATGATTCTGCAGTGACATTAGAGTTTGACCACCTGTCGCTGCTTCAAAATAGAAATCAGAAGCTGTAAATAAGTCTGCAGTGAGCTATTTAAATGAGTAGCTTGGCAAAAACCGCTCTCTTTTAATGTGCTTTTTGTTTCTACGCCAGGCTTTTGCATCTGTGCTATTCTCATATGGTTCATAAACATGAGCCTGTGATATCAGCGTGCTTTCATAGCTGCACTCCTGACTGAAGCGAAAATTAGTAATTATCACTTCATATGTTTGGTTTCTCCTAACTCGTTGCATTTCTGTTTTCTATTTTATTTCTGTAAAGCAGTGAATTATGCCGAAACTCTTCTCTCCTCTCGATGAGAACTCCAACAGCCTTTTAATTCCTCATTTTTTGAATGAAAAATTAAAGGAGTGATTGTGTTTTTTTTCATCAGGATTGTAGTCTAATCTTTCTCCTGTCATAACGAAAAAAAATAGATTAATGGTGTAGAAATTCAGTC
The DNA here is from genome assembly GCF_051168715.1 of Poecilia mexicana. Lineage (NCBI taxonomy): Eukaryota > Metazoa > Chordata > Actinopteri > Cyprinodontiformes > Poeciliidae > Poecilia > Poecilia mexicana. Next base: position 24,699,218 of record NW_028263379.1, read on the forward strand.
AGAATCGACTGAATTCATCTAATTTGATGCTTTTGCACCCAAACTACACGATCTTGAGGACGATTCAGGGACATGGACCTGTTTTTTTATGACTTGTCATTTTCTTTTAACGGTGAATTTTGTATTTGTGGCTGCCTCTCGGCCAGGACTCCCTTGAAAAAGAAGTTTTTAATCTCTAAGGTTTTCTATCCTGGTAAAATAAAGGTCTAAATAAAAACAACATTTTAAAAAGTAAAAAAAATAATAATAAAAAAACAGTCTGCAGAGATGGTTCTCTTTGCTTGTTTTGATTTCCGTGTTAAATACCTCACTGATATGATAATATGTTAATATAATATAATTTTGAGTACTTTTTCTTTAACTTTGCAAACAGGTGTTGCTGTTAGAGTGACATCAGTGCTTTATACCACAAGTATAGGTGTGTTTATCGATCAAAAAAAAATATATATATATATATGTATATATATATATATATATATATATATGTAAGTTCAAAAGTGTAGAAACAAACACAACACAATATCATTCAAGAGCATCTACGTCTATTAAAATTTCTTTGAAAGATTTCATTCTCTACCAAAGTCAGACAAGTTATAAACCTGTCAAGAATAGGAAAAGATGTTAGGAGAGCATCTCTCAGAGCAGCTTCCAGGCTTTGCTAGCCAGGAAATGGCACGGGAAAAGGTGCTGCCATCAAACCCAAAGACACGCCCATTTCATCCTGCTTCTTTCCCCCCTACACCCACATAGGCTCTGTCACACGCACACACACACACCTACTGTCTGTCATCTGCCCATCCTGTCCAAGTCAAGCTTGTGCCAAGCGTTCATGCCTCACCTCAGCTCACCCCTGCACGCTGCCACACACACACACATAACCCCCACATTAAACTCGAGTGCGTGCCTTGGCACGTCAATTTTCTTTGGCACAAACAGAAAATAAATCTAAACAAAAAAGATATTTTTTGCTCTTCAACAGCTGAAGTGTCGAAGGGGGTGGGGGGGATAATCACACAGTAGGTAAGAGCGCCGCTTTTGTACGTCCCCCTGTAATAGATCCGTCATGTGTCGTGTCTTTCTGGGCTTGCCAAAGGCCTCGATCGGGGCAAAGGAACATGAGGGGAAGCAGCATGTTGGGGGTGGAGACGGGTGGATTCACCACGACAGCTCAGCAACGTTTTCTCCTGACATTAATGATATAAAGGGGGCATTCTCATGGCGGCGCACGCACTGCCGACATCTGTTTCGGAGTCACGTTGAATAAGTCTTTAAGTATTTGTCTGCCGTAACGTAATTTAGATGTACTGTCCATCATCAAAGTCAGCTCAGCCTGTCTGCTTTGATCTTCTCCGTGTCGGTTTTGGCGTGCTAGATGCTCAGGCTTGTCCGATCTGAGCCAGTTTCCAGAATTTCCCTGTGGTTTTTTTTGTGTGATGGCAGGAGCGTGACATCTGCAACTGTGTGCTCATAAGATGAAATTTGAGTCACAAGAAATTACATTCTTCACCAGACTCCTAAAAGGCTCCTGGACAGAAACTAAAGACAGCGTTGGGGCTGATAAGACTCTTGGCCGTCTGCCCTTAAACACAACAACAACTACAACAAAACCCATCTGGCTTGTGTATCATTGCATGCAAATGTTGCCATGTCACTCTGGAAAAAGCTTTTATTTTTTATTTTTTTAAATCCCATCGGAGGGGGGGATGGTTATTTGCATCCTGGGAGGATCTGAGACAGGAAGCTGACACGCAGGATTCATCAAGCTGTTGCTGAAAAGCAGATTTAGCACTCTGGGTCCAGCTAGTCAGCCGTCCCAGACTGGCCCGAGCTGCATGCCCACTTTCTCCTCCTCACATCTGTAAGAGCTTAAAACTCAGTGGGCTGGATCGCAGGGACAGAGCTGGGCTTTGTCAGACCTCAGATTCTGTGCCAAGACGCAGCCTAAATGGATTAAAGCCTCGGTTAGAGGGCACCCGAAATGGACTGCACACTGTTCCCCACCAGTGGTTCCAGTCCATTCGGCTCATCGGAATTGCTCTTTATCCCAGTCGATATTTCTTTTCAAAGTACTGGAGGTTAGAGTCATGCTTTTATTAAAAAAAAAAAGACTAAACAAAGATAGAAAGACTTGCTCAGGCTGCCTTCATCCCACCCGCTTTCCCTTTTTATTCCTTTCTGCCACCTTTCCTCTCTTTTCGTCTGTTTTCATTGGTGCAGCGGGAGGAAGCTGGGGCATTGTCTGGACAGGATCTGGGCCGAGATCAGCAGATACAGCTTGGATGGTGGTTCGGGGTCGAGCTCAATCCGCCAGCGTCATCATTGTTTTAGTTGGACCTCGCAAACACCGAGTTAACTCCAGAAAACGAGCCAGGCGTGCAGGAAGCAGCCGACTTATGAAAACAAGCAACAGGTTGTGCTTTATTATTATTATTTTTCTCAGCTCATTCATCAGAAATATGTAAGTATTGATTAAGTGTCCAGATGCTATCAGCCTTCCTGTGTTCATTTTGGGAACACGCCGACGTGAAGCACAGTCAACAGATTGCTGTTCCTCGTACGCATTTCCCCCCCCCAGAACGGACGGAGGTTTCTGAACTTCACCTTCGTCTCTGTCAAGTCTGCTGTCAGCTTCTCAAATGTCTGATTTCATGGCTGATTATGGCCCACCCCGGTGTTACAGCTGTCAAGAGTGCACCAGCTTGGCTGCCTCTCGCTATGCAGAAGTCGGGGGGATGGAGAGGGGGAGAGATAGGGGTGGGCGGTCAGACTGAAAGGATGCAGAGCACTGATTTATGTTTTCTGGCAAAAAAAAAAAAAAAAATGCAGACAATTAATTCCTGGCTGCAGGCTCAAATTACAGCATGCTTTGTTTGTGGGAGCAGTGCGTGACCTGAAATAGCTGGATGGCCAGTGCCATGAATTTGCTATAATACAAAGCGTCTGGTAGTCAATGTGAAACAGTGCGTGAGTGGAAATACATACCGCTCAAGTCTTCCCGGGCCCCAGCTCGCTTTGCGACCCTCTCAGAGTGTTCAATGACGTTATTCTGACCACCTGGAGCTCCAGTGACTTTTAATGCTGTGATTAAGTGTGCAACTTGGAAATTATTGTAGCTTTCATCTGATCCACACAGGACTAAGATTACAAATCCAGACTCGAGCTGTAAACCCAGATAAGCGCTTCAACGTCCGTCGATAGGTTGCCGGGAGAACGCTCACCGTTTGCAGTCATCAACAATTCAGCATGAAAATGTGAGCAATTTCTTACAGTAGGTAATTCTGCTTTCATCAGGTTTTCAATAGAGGTGATATGGAGGCCGTTGTTAGCTTCCTTTGTGGGTTTGATGTTTGCTTGGGGTCATTGTCGTGTTGGTGCATAAAATTGTTGACTCGATTTGTAGACTTTTGGGAGTTGTCCTCCTACTGCACCTCATGCGTTGCACCTGAATGACTGGCATTGAAACAGATCCCTAGCATGATGCCACCATCACCGTTCTCGAAAGCTGCCACACTTTGCTTTGATTTGAACACCCACTTTCACTCAACAGAACAATTATTCTTATTGTTGCTGCCAAATAGCACAGCTTTGTCTTGGATAACAATAAAACCTTTATCCAAAAGGCATTTGGTTCTGTTTGTGGTTAATGTGAGCGTGTGCAGATTCTAAAAGCGTCCATTTTTACGTGGCACCCTCACAGCTCTAGTTAATGTCACACTAGTTCGGTGTGGACAGTGACATTGGTTCTCCAGCAGTTCGCATATCGTGATCCGTTTGAACTGGGGGTGGTTCCGGAACGTCTTAAAGGCAGATTGTTGATATTTGGACCTAAATGGGTATTGCAACAGGACAATGATCCCAAAACACGCACCAGAGCTGGTTTTGGAGTGGATGAAAGCAGCATTTAAGTTTTAAGCTTCTGGAATGGCGTTCTCTGCCAAACTCTGACCCAAATCCTGCTCAAAACTTGTGGATTATGTTCAGAACCCACAATAAGAGCCAGGAAACCAACCGAGCTTGAGGTTTAGCTTGCCAAACAACGTGTACTCACATATCATTGGGGGTGTATCTGCATATTAAAAGCCTAAATGTATAATTTTGACTCTCTGCGTATATCAGAGAAAGTCCACAAGAAATCCAGCTTTGGGCGCCAGGCTTTAATAATAGTTGAAATAGATCATTAACAGCCCCACATGATGACGTCTGGAAACCTCTGACCAGAACTTCATAAAAAGCAGATTTTCTATAAAATACCATAACCAGGCTTTTTAACCATCACTTCCGCTTTTCACCATCCAAGCTTTGGAAAACACGATGCTGTAAACCTGTAATTGAATGATCCAGCCAGGATGAATTTCTCACGAGGTAAACTTTCTTCACGCTTCGGCTTTTCCATAACTTGTCACACACTAAAACTCCATCTGCAGCACATTTTCCTCACCTGCAAGTGAAGGCAAGGGTTGGTTAAATATGCTGTTATTGCTACAGATGGCTTCACATCATTTTTTTATGCTTCCTGTTTATATTTGGGCTCACATTAATCCTTAGGTAAAGTTAACTCAATACTCAGAGGCTCCGTACCTGCTTTGTCTCATATCCCTTTTTAAGCCTGCTTTCCTGTCTTCCCAAACGCTTAATGAACACAGCGAGTGCTAAAAAAAACAACAAAAAAAAAGAAAAACACTTTAAAAATAAATTAAACAGCAGGATTCAGCTTGGTTTTCTACCCCACAAAAGCAAGAACTCTTGAAGGATCCGAAGCAACGTTTATAAAAAACATTTTGATAGTAAAAATGAAGAATCCTTTACCTTCTTTTGGGCATTTATTGTGCCAAAAAAACATTTTTTTGACGCAAGCAAACCAATTCAGGAAGATGAACCAGATACACAACAAACTGATTGACTGTTTTCCTTCAGGCTCGCTGTCTGTGCTTTGCAGTCTGAGCTGTAGATTTAAATCGTAAGCAGTTTGGAGCTGACGTCTAAAATAAAACAAATAACTTGTTTTATGTTGCTTGATGAACACGAGAGGGTTTTCCCCATTTGCTAAATAATAAAAAAAATAAAATAAAACAGTGCCAAACCTTGACATATGCAAACACACTCAAGTTGTAGCAACTAAATTAGCTTTGTCACAATATGTTGCTTTTTATCTCTTCCAGTCCATCAGGAATCACATCCTTTCACATAACGTACGCACCAAACCTTTATTGGACTGCTGGTCCTGTTACACACACTGTCTGTGTTTCTGTGTGTGAAATTAATTTCCTTTCAGATTAATCTTCATATTTTGTGGGATCCAAGGCCTGTGACGATCTCCATGGTGCGTTGTTGCCTTTCTGAGTCCATGGATTAGGCACATCACTTTCTGCACTGCACAAAAATATGTTTTTCTTAAAAAGATAGAAAATACTCTAATTTGTTACAGCTCATTTTAATAGTTTTGCTCAAGGCACAATTTTGATTTCAGAATTATGCACATCAGAATTGTAGATTCGTTGGTGCTAATAAAATTAGCTCGGATAAAAGTGGAGTAATTTTTTAAAGTTGGGTTTTGAAGACACATTTTTTTCGGCGCTGCGTTCTTGACAAACGCCGGCCCGCTTGGCTGCAGCTCATATTCTCACGGCCGTTTCTTTGGTCGGTTCGACAGACACTGTCAAAAATGCTCTATTTCGTTCTGTTTCCAGTACCATACCCAGTGATGGAAATTTCAGGCTGCGAAATTTAAGAAAACTGGTGTTTCCATTAACTTTAACAGAATTCCCAGAACTTCCCAAAGCTTCACTTCACGTCTGAAGCCTGAGAGCTCATTTTCAACAATGCTATAAATCCATGAACATTGGCAAAGGCTTTCTTTTGCTGATGGTAAGTTCGACTTACAGTCATAAAAGTGCGATATGTACGTCTAAAATTAGAATACGTTCATGAGAAAACCATTTCCCCAACACTTTCCCTTGGAGTGTTTACAGAGAGGCAGGCGAAGCTCCCTTCACCAAAGCTTGGCCTCCGCTTCTAAGTACAAAGAGAAGAAAACTTTTCCATCTATCTCCAAAGCAACCCCAGGATCTGCAAGTGGAAGTTTTAATGGGAGTCAGATGTACTCTTAATCAAATAAATATGTCGGGAAATGTCAGTGAGCCCAAACAAGGAGAAATGGGAGTGCAGGAACTGCGATAAGACTCAAACAGCACTAACACATAACATCTTTTTTTTTCTCTCTTACTTTAGAGCCAACTAACAACGTTGGTGCAGTCTTAAAGAGTTTATTTTTGCCTAGACTGCAAAAAATTGCACTTATTTGAGTTGCTAAAGACTATTTATGAGGTACTTTACATTGGGAGAGTTAAGAAAAACAGCTTGTAAACGAGAGACAGGCTGTTGATCTCTCAGAAGTGGTGGGGATCTCACATGTAAAGCTGGAGCTGCAAATTTTTTAAAGCAACTCTTAATTCTACCACCGAAAAAGATCAGAAAACCTCACATCCCTATAAAGATGACACATCATGCCACTTGTTTTTCTCCCCACCCCCACATTTTTACAAAATGTTTTGTGGCTTTTTTTTGTTAAGGTTTGTGTGTACAATGGTTAGCACCAGCAGATTTGAAGTTTATTTAAGTTTAGGTTTAAGTTTGAGTCAATTTATATACTGCAGAAAATTCAATATGTAAAACCAGAAATGTTACGCCCATCCATTTTCTGTCTCCCCTTGATCCATTCAGAGCTGCTTGGGGAACTGGTGCCGGTAGTAAAAATGTAGCCCAGAGACAACAATATACACACACACCTCAAGTTTAGAAATGTACAGTGGTCGATTAACATTACACGTGTGTTTTCGGGGGAGTGGGAGGAAGTCGGAGTGCCTGGTGAGTGTTTGCAGTTGAGAACATGCAAACTTCATGCAAAAAAGGCCATGGTTGGGATTCAGGAAAATTGTGAAGATCACACGATTTTTTTCCAGCCCATTTTTAAAGCTAAACTAAGAGCGCCACACCAACAGATTATCACACTACATGCAGAATAGCTTTTTCTTAAAAAAAAAGGCAGCTTTCACTCGTACTTTGCTTTTGTACACGAGTGAACAAAGTTTGCAACAATAAGAACCTGCAAAAATGCAATCCACAATTTTTTCATGACTTTCAGACTACAGGTACTTACAAGGACGTTGTGTATTTCTTGGACCGCTTTTTAGTGGTATTCAGAATATACGTTTGGTATCAGTTCTTTGCCAGATGAATGTGAACGGATCCCCTGTGACGTAGAGCCGACAAACGCCAGCAGCCAAAAGGTGAAATGGATTCCTATTATATTTACTTCATCGCAGAGTACAGTGAACGAAATGCATTAAGTTCCTCGTATGAAGAGAGGTGGATGATAACGGACCGGGAGCAAACGCTGGTGGCTACCTCTGCCGTCTTTTCCCTTTCCCGCTCAACTCAGGACTTGGGTCTGGGAATCACATCAAGCCCAACTTAATGATGTTCCTCTCCATTCTCAAAGAGCGGAGGTACACAATGTATCCTTCTGCCTTTTGCACAGCCAAAACACCATAATTTAATGTTCACTGAAGGAATGTGTGAAAGCTTTTAAGAGATGTAAATCATCAAAAAGTACAATAAACAGTTAATACTTTCTAACTATACTTAAAGAAAATAATAAAAACTGTGAGAAACTTTGCCTCATTTCATCAGTCTACAGTCCAGTTCTGACACTCTGAATCCTATTTTATTGCTGCTGCAGCTTGGTCTTATTAATGCACTTTATTCTTTCTTCTAATAACGCTGCTCATCGATGCTTTTCCTCTCCTCAGCTTCTCCCTGCGTTTGTTGACTATTTCTCAAACGTTCACGCCACAATGCTGGTAGAAAGCATCCAGTCGTTCAGCCAGAGCCGCTCACGACTTCACACTTTTTCTCCTCTGTCATGTCTCTAGTCCTCATGTGGTCGTTTTTAACTTCTCAAACTGTTTTGAGTTTGCAGATTCAGTTTGTGTTTTTTTTTTTTTTTATGTAACACGAGAAGCAAGAATAACCAGTGTGGTAATGATAGCATCTGTGGACAATTACTCTTTGCGTTACCTTTTCAATATAATGATTTTCAACCCACAAAATAAGCTGTCACTGCTGCTCAGCAGGATTGCGTGCTGATGTTGCACATGCCGCGAATGCTGTTGCGCCGCAGCGCCTCGCTCGATCCTGTGACGATGGCGCGTCGCCAAACTCATCAGCTTCTGCAGTCAACCTTACTACGACTTTTCATCCCCAACCCCACCGTTTCAAAATACATCCCACTCGTTGCGTGCTTGAGCATGGCAACGGCAGGCTGACCGCCATCAGCCGATGATGTCATGCGCCGATACCCGCTCCGTCCACATGAAGGGAGCAATCTTGTAAATTTATCCCTGTTGCACCACAAACTCTTTCCCTCTCTCTGTAGACTAAACGGACGCTCGCAGAAGAGCACGCAGGGAAGCGCCACCACACACACACACACACACACACACACACACACCCCCCCACACACACACACACACACACACACACACACACCAACATCAATGAGCTTTATATCTAATTTGTCAATCAGAGGGCAATCTGTAGAGTCCTTCTAGTGTGGCAGCGCCGAGTCTGCAGCTCGGTTCAGCTGGTCCGGCCTTGGCTCGATTATCAAAGGACATTCCCATTGCACTCCATTTTCACGTTCTCATCCAAACTCAGCCCACAGGGGATATTTGTGGTGTTGAGAGCGAGAAACAGAGAGAGAGAGAGAGAAAGAGAGAGAAAGGGGAAAACACAAGAAAATGCTAAGAGAGGAAAACCATTACGGCAACAGAGCATCTTGCAGGAAGCTTGTCGAAGCATGTTCTGTCTATTTACAACACGCTTATTGCTGTTGTCTGGAATGCCTGCCTGCGAGAGGAAGAGCAATAATCGCAGAGTGGAGCCTCGCAAGAGAGAAGTTATGGGTGCTCAGCAGTTTGCATGAGCTGTACGTCTCAGTTTTGCAAGTGGGATAAAAAAGCCTAAAAATGAGCCCATGTGGGATGGTTATAAAAAAAAAATATAGATCCCCTGGTGTCTATTTTTTACTTGTCCTACACTGCATTTCTGTGTACAGAAGAGGCCCGGTGGTATCATCCAGGTGGGTGGCTGAGAACAATAGTGGATGAAGGTTTTTTTTTTTTCTCTCGTAAATGGATTTTCCATTACACGTCGCGTGAGTAGAAATGTGTGTGTTTTTTGTTGTTTTTTTTTAAAAACAGTGATTATAAAAGACCCTTTTTTGGTGAAACACATGTTGAGCAGATGGGATTTAACCCGAGCTATAGCTGCAAACAACCTGGTCCTTAAAGGTCATATGTCATAATTTTTTTTATTTATAATTTTTTTTTTTTTTTACAAATTTTTCATCCCCTCTCTGTCCAAGATGGTTCTATTAATTTCTGAGAAACACCAAAAAGCTTAAGAATAAAATATTTGCGCACCAGGATCCTGAGAGTGCAGTCAAAATCTGCTAGAGTGAGGCATCGATGTTTTTAAAAAAAACCCCATTGTGGTATTTATTTGACTTGCAACACAATGTCCAACCACGACAAAAGCAGTGATTGCAACGAGTTCGTAAAGATCTGGATGGCAAATGCCGTCTGATAGGTTATTAGCTTGAAGGCTTAACCAAACCGGAACGATGTGGAATGATAAAAACATTGTCATGAGTCCAATCTGTCTGATCTTGCTAAGACACGGCCAAATGACTTCTTGTGACAAGTGCTGTAACTTAAAACACTCAAATTCTGGCCTTATTCCTACACACGTTAATGTTCTGGTCCAGTTCTGAACAGTACCGACACTTTAAAATGCTCAGGCATGTGTTAGCATATTTCTCCCAGCAGCGCACTGCAAAAACACAAAATCTTACTTTTTTTTCCAGTTTCTAGTGCAAATATCACAGTAAACTTAAAAAAGAGATTAAATTAACTTACACGTAACTTTTCGGCAAGAAATATGAGGTTTTTATTAAGTCAACAGTTCCTTAATATTGATGAAAAAAGTACTAATTCCATCGGCAGATTATTTCACTTATAGCAAGAAATTTTTAGTGAAATAATCTGCCTATGGAATGAATGCTTTTTCATCAATATTAAGAAATTGCTGCTTTAAAACAAGCTCTTACGTCTTTCTGAAAAGTTATTTGTAATTTTGTCTTATTTCAAGTGTACTACGACATGTGCACTAGAAACTGGACAAAAATACTTGGTGTCAAGATGTTGTGTTTTTGCAGTGTGGTCACCAGAAAAGCTTACTTCATAGTAGCATTTAATGCGCCCGCTGTGAGAATGAGCTGAGGGTCAAATAAACATGGCGCCGTGTTTGGATGTAGCGGTGCAACGAGGGAGAAAATGCGTGAGGGGAGTGTGGTATTTATGGGAAAAGCAGAGGATGGAGGATGGGTGAGCAGCAGCGTCTTCTCCAGACAACCCAGAAGAGAGCTGCAGTAAAAAAAAAAAAAAAAAAAAAACGAAAACAGACTCTTTATTCACCCGTTAACGATGTGTGTGCATGTACAAGCGGGCATTCTTTCACGGAGTGAAACTCCAGTCATCTGAGTCACCTGGAGAGAATATGGGGTCTTGTGAATCGCGGCATTCCAACTCTAAAACCTGATGTTCGTCTGCTCCGACTGAGTCATACACCTGTGGCATTAAAGACTGCTTTTCGAGCTGCCTGCTTTTCAGTTTTCCCAGGAGAGCCGGAGTGATGCATCATTTACAGTCAAGCCTCATGGAAAAGAACCAAGAACGAGCTCGAGCGGCTCCTTTGCTCGGTTTCTGACATAAAGAAATAAATATCTGCCACCATGAAAGTGTCCCTTTGGGGATGCGATTCTCAACGCACACCAGAATTGCTAGAAGACTGCTGTTCTTAGCTCGCTTTCAGACACCGGCGCTTCAAAAATCCACCAGGGGAGACAGGATTTTTTTTTTTTTTTCCCCAAGAAATGTATTACAATCAAAAGCAGGAGTAAGGCATAAATATTACTTAAAATATGCAAACAGCTTATTCAGAGACTAATAAAAAAAAAGAGCAGGAAATTGCAGCACTCTGGGTTCTTACAAGTAAAAACTAAACTTTCAGTGGGGAGATGCTATGTCTAATCCCACAACAGAGGCACTGCAAATATAACAAACCTTTGAATCGCTGCAAAGCTTAAAACACATTTTAATTCTGCTTTGGTCTTTGTGCGTGCAACCACAAGTCTCACCACCCAGCATGCAGTGTCGGCTTACAGCTGGCCTCTGCATAAGAAATACACCAAAGTTGAAAAGTGTGTTCTTGGCTACGTAGGAAGACTACCAGCGGGATTCATATTAAACATTATTGAAATTCTTGTAAAAAAAATAACCTACGTCTAATTCCTTTGGCAAAGCTCATAAAACAGGGACAAGTCAAGCCATGCACCATAACAGCGAATCACCAAAAACAAAAAATAAAAAAAAAGCAATAAAGGACAATAATATATGACAGCGGGTCTCAATATAATTGCTGCTTTTTATTAACCTTCCCTGGTATACGTGCAGAAACAATAAAACCACCACCTTACAATACATGGCCATATTTAAAATAGAATGAATGGTAATAAATACTAGACTGCACTGTGTTTTTATAACTTCTCTCTTCGCTATAGATGTAAAACAAGTTTTCTTAGATTCGTCCACGTTGTGGTGGAATCAGCTCTGTATTCCTGAGCAGGAAGAGCAAAGGGTCAGGAAAGCAAACCTTCCCAGTCGGACATTGAGATGTTATTGCTGCAGAATCCACAATCTTGTGGTGGGGCTGAAAACCTTTATTACAGTGCTCTGCTCTGCCATGGGAGGACTGTGTAACCTATTTTTATTTTAATTCAGCTAATAATTATTTGAGTTTGGGGCCACTCAGAGACTGTATATCATCGAACTTTAATGCTGAAATGGTCAGATGGTATGTAGGCGAGGCACAAAATTTCGACATTGTGGAAAAATGTAATGTATCTTTACAGGACGTTGTAGGACACAATGTCTGTTTTACAGCCTTCATCTCGAGATGCACAAAATAAGGTTGCACGATGAGCGAAACACAGTTTCACAACTTTTACTCTTTGTTCAATGATCTCAACATATTGACGCTGTGCCTTTAAGAGGCATTTACAATGCCACACAAGTTTTACACGCCCAACGTGTTGTGCCTGGCACAAACCAATGTCCAGAGGACACTCAGTGCTGCAGAGACTAATCCCTCCTGACCTGAGCTGAATGTAATATCACCTCCCAAAACACTAAGGCATATAAAGCTGATTAGCTGCCTAGTAAATCTGATTAGCTAAACAGACGTTCAGGGATGAAATAATTGACTGGAAGCCAACTTTACTGTCAGAGCGGCTGTAATTTTAAGTAATCCCCAAAATGTGCTGAGGTCACAAAGTCTGCCCAAATTAAAACTAGTGAAAAACAGCTTCAACTATTTCAGAGTACAGGTCAGCGTTTCCCCTCCTCTCGTGTGCTAAAGGCTAGCGTATGCTAAACTGGAGCAGTAAGGCAAAGCTTATTATTTTGACAAAATGACTGTGTTTATGCAGAACCTAAATGCTGGGAATCTCCCACAGTTTAGCCAGAGCAATGCTCACTGATGCGTCTCAAACCCTCATAAATGAGTCATCTTTCCACTCAGTTTTAAATGTGACGAGGTTGCTTGTAGGTTTTATGGGAAGAATTCTTTCCCGGCACTTTCTCAGAAAAACACTCTTGAAGAGAGAGTCCGCTTTTACTTTCAATCCCATATACTTCTCTATATGTACCACTTTGCATTCATCCTGAAGTGAAACTGTCTAATTTCCCTTATCTTACTTTGCAAGGTGAACAAGCTTTTCTCCTGTTTCACTTTTTCCAAGAGGGAACCTGATGGGAGAGGCTGCTCATTATATGTGCTGCTGTTTCTCCCATCTGACAGGTGGCTGCTAGACCGCTCGCATGTTTCCTTGTCAGAAAATGCGGTAATCTCTCGTGGTCCGCTGGGCCTGGCCAATAAAGATAAATAACCAGATCCAACCTCTGCTTCGCCGTGACCCATCTGTCGGCCTCCACTGACCCCTCCAGCTCTTTCTCTTTAAGTGGGAAAGTTATGTACCTGCCAGTATCTTCACTCCACTCTGAGTAATGGGATCTACCACAGACCGGTGAAGGACTATTAAACCTGTGGATTGACAATGATGAGTAAAGCACACAGGGAAGAGTCAGGAACAGCAGGAACACCTATTTCATCCTGACTGTCTGGCTATAACTAAAACCTTGCTGTGCATGAAATGGCTTCTCTGTGAAAATATCTAAAGTGCCTCGAAGCAGTTGACAAATGTAGAAAATGTTCAGCTTCTGTCACGATTTTCAATGTTCGTCGGGGTTTAACGCGATAGACCAAAATGAAGCGCTGCACAATTGTGAACTGAAACAATTATTTATTTATTTTTATTTTTTTTAGGACTATGTCTATTTATTTATTTATTTTACAAATAAAAACATGGAGTAGAGTTTTGGTTTTTTTTTGGATGGTTTTGAAAACCACGTGTCATATTTCACAATAGTCAACCACCATAAAAAGATCCTAATGAATTACTTTAACATTTGTGTTTGTAAAATGGCAAAATGTGAAAAACTTATTTTGAATTATGAATACATTAAAATGCCTCAACATTTTATTCTAAATAAAAATAGAAACAAACATAATTTGACACGAATGCTTTTAAAGCCACAGGTCATTTTTACAGTTTTGATATTGTTTTTATTTATTTATTTTTTTTACAGGGGTCGTAAACAAATAAGGCAATAAGACAGTATAGTTACATGAGAAAAAAATCCCTATCCTGTATCGGTTTGGTGTTATGTCCTCTATCACGTTATGTCTGCATCGCCTTTCTGTTCCACTTACACTCAGAATAAAATCCACTCAACCTTTTGCTGCATAATTTCTATATCTTTTTCCAGATATGCCACTTGTATGAGCTCTTGATTTTTGTTACTGTTCTGTTTTCCCTTATGCACATATTCGTTTGCTCCGTTCCATGTCCCGTTTTTCCTGTTTCTAGGTTTAGGTTTTGCTTGTTAAACGGCTCTCATTAGTGGCTGTCGCAGACCGCATTGTCTCCGTCTCTTCACCGTGAAACTCGACAGGTTGCCGGAGTCCCTCTGTGTGTGAGCAAAGTGAGCTGGTTGCACTGGGGGAACTCAGTGATGGGGAAACGCAGACTGATGTAGCACCGCTGAGAAATAAAATGTTAAAGTGATGGTACTGTGTATCGGTGCATACGTGGCAACACGAAGCGAACATGCATGGAGCGCCAACTGTGTCGATTGTAACTTTTCTCTGCGGAGTTCCTGTCAGTTACAAAGTCGGCCTTCTATCACCTGGAGAACATTTCCAGGAATAAAGGACTAATGTCCCAGTAAGAGCTAGAGAAACTCATCCATGCGTTTATCTTTAGTCGCATTGATTACTGCAAGAGTCTTCATAGATGTGCCTAAAAAGAAAAAGGACTGTCCAGCTGCAGCTGATCCAGAATGCTGCTGCTCATGCTCTCACTAAAAAAAAAAAAAAAAAATGGAGCACACCAACCTAGTTCTAAAGTTTTTACATTGGATCCTCATAGCTCTGAAAATAGACTTTAAAATACTGTTAGTTTATAAATCACTGAACGGCTCAGTACCACAGTATATTAAAGATCTGCTTGTTGTGTCAACCTTCCAGACCTCTCAGGTCTTCTATTTCTGGTTCTGCTCTGCATCCGCAGAACCAGAACCAGAACCAAACATGGAGAAGCGGCATTCGGCTTCTGTGCGCCACAAGTCTGGAACAAACTTCCAGAAAATTGCAGAACGGCTGAAACACTGAGTGCCTTTGAATCAAGGCGAAAACTTCACCTGTTTGCTTTTGACCCATAATGACTGGAACATTGACCAAAGATATTCGATGTGTATTGATGATTTTAATGATGACAAAATGTGACGTCTGCTACTGGTTTTCACATTTAGTGACTGTATGATGTGTTTATGATGTTCTCATGTTTTCACGATGTAAAGCACTTTGAACTGCCTTGTTGCTGAAACTGCTACTCAAATAAACTTGACTGATTGATTCTGGAAAATGAACGCTCTCTTTCATGATGGTACAGGTGGAAGAATTTCTCTCTCTTTAGGAAAAATTTTTTTTTAAATGAATTACACCATGAAGCCATTGATATTGCAGTGGTTACACATTTACAAGAGCAGTAATCCATCAGACTTCCTCTGACTGTATCCAGTCCCACATTAAAACACTTTTTGATACAAGTTGCTTTGTTGACATGACTTCTAGGCAAAGCCTCTAAACACAAACCTCCAAAAGAAACATTCAATATTATAAAACCAGACACAACAAGGCTACGTCATCACGTGGTTTAACAGAGCCTTGATGTCCGGAATATGGAGCTGAAACACGAGAAGCCGACAAACACTGAAGACACAAAGAGTTACGATTGACTCAGTTGCATTCCCATGCATGTTTTAATGTTGCAGGCTGCAGGTTTTTGCAAGTTGTTCAAGATTCAAACTGGTGTCGTTGTGCATTTTTGATGAAACTACCTTCAAGCCCCAAAAGAATTGCAGCTGCCCCTGGTATTGCTACCAGCAACATTGGTCTACTCTGACTGAGGTTCAGCTGTTTTGCAAAGATGGATGGGCAGAAACTTTGCTCTCCAGATGTGTAAAGCTCATAGAAACGTTCTCCAACATCGCAGCAATAGGTGCTTCTGAAAAGTATTAACTCAGTGTGGCGAATACAAATGCATGCATCAGATTTTTATTTATAAATAATGTTGAAAATATATATTTTTTCCTTCCCCCTCAAATTTATGCACTGCTTTGCATTGACCTATCACGTAGAATCTCAAGGAGTCACATTGAGATTTCTGTTTGTAGTGTGACAAAATGTGGAGAAAAGGTTAAAGGAATTATCCATACATCAGTAGGACAGTTCAAGACGTATT